>NC_140952.1:70758411-72128411 GCF_014529385.1 Adiantum capillus-veneris
TGGCGGCCCCTGAGAGGGTTGACGGATGAGAGGGAGAGAGAGAGTGTCTGGCTACATATGATAATGGAGGAGGGAGGGGGGGATGATGCCAAGGGGGGCAACCCGTTGTGGGCGGAAGGTAAGGAGAAAGGTGGGATGACAGTAATGGAGGGAAGAAAAGAGAAAAAAGAACATTTTTTTTGTTTATTTATGTTCTGCGAATGGGGTCGGTTCTCATGACCGCAGCTCCGAAAGCCGGGACTAATGATGGACAGTGACGGGTCATGACGAGGGGTGCCGCCAGAGTTGGGTCGTGGCAGGGGGGGGGGGGGGGAGAGAGAGAGAGAGAGAGAGAGAGAGAGAGAGAGAGAGAGAGAGAGAGAGAGAGAGAGAGAGAGAGAGAGAGAGAGAGAGAGAGAGAGAGAGAGAGAGAGAGAGAGAGAGAGAGAGAGATAGATAGATAGATAGATAGATAGATTTTATTATCGTCCTCGGAGGTCAAATATGACCTATGGGACCAAAGTTACATGTGATGTAGTATGTGTATGGTTGATGAGTGACTCTCGATGCTCCAAAATTGTAGTGATGAGAGTCGCAATGGAGAGCCCACACTTTGGCTGGGAGAGGAAAGTGTGTAGGTCTAAGTTATGGCTGAAAATGTGAGAGAAGCAAGTTCGGATGTGATCAAAAGCTGAGCACTCTAGTAGTGTGTGGTACTCAGACTCTCGAACTTGCAGTGAGCAT
The DNA here is from genome assembly GCF_014529385.1 of Adiantum capillus-veneris. NCBI lineage: Eukaryota > Viridiplantae > Streptophyta > Polypodiopsida > Polypodiales > Pteridaceae > Adiantum > Adiantum capillus-veneris. The sequence continues at coordinate 70,759,135 of NC_140952.1, forward strand.
AATGTGCACAATCGATTTGACTCTTCTCCATTGCCCCAACGCCCTATCTCGCATCGAAGGAAATGGGAGCTAAGCCGAATTGCTGCGATAGTGCATATCGCGGACAAGGGAATAGGCTCAAGCATGTAAGTGTGAGTACGGTTTCCTCTCTCAGCGAAGAACATGGTTTTGTAGTTGGGGGCAATATAGGTGGTGTAATTTATGAAGCGTGACCCACTGGATTTCTCCCAAGCCGTAATACATTGGCGTTGTAGAAAAGCTTCATTCACTTGAGAGTCAATTGAAGCATCGTGTAGCAAGTGTAATGCATCCCATCTCCCAAACCACTTCTTTATGTCTTGCATCTATCCCGTGCTCAAGATCTTGCTTTTATGTGTCTTTTGAACTTTTTTGCTTGCTTCCCATGCAATTGTAGGAAGTTGATGTGAGGGGTTTTGACGCATCTTTATCATGTACTCCACAACCCTTTCCATGCCCATAACCTCAATTGGAAGAGATCCCGACTCAAGAAGTAGGAGCATATATGGTGGTTGTGTCTTAACTTGGAGAAAGTTTGTAAGAAAACGCTTTTGGACATTCTCAAACTCTTTCCAAGTAGACTTTGAGATGTTCCCGCCCCACACTTCAACTCCATAAAGAAGAACCGGTGTCACCAATGCATCAAAAAGATACTTCTTGAGAACCCAACACTTGATGTTTCCCGCATTACACATGTTCTCAAATGCATGATATGCTCTCTTTCCCGCTTCCAAACGACGCATAGCACATTCATGCCACTTGTGATTGGATGGAACCTCAAGGCCAAGGTACTTACAGCTCTCAATAGCTTCAAGTGTCTCGTTGTTGTACACAATGCATGGCTTCTCCTTATGGTTGGTTTTCACAAGCATAACCTTTGTTTTGGATTCATTTACAATCAGCCCACTATGCAAGCAAAAGTTCTCAAGGACAACCATAAGCTTTTGTGCATCTTCTAAAGTGTGTGCTAGAAGCACTACATCATCCGCATACAACAAAAGCATGATTACCACATTGCAAATAGTGACCTCTTCAATGCCTTCTTCTTGTATAAAGTCAAGTACCATTTGTTCCAATTGATCGATGCATAGACCAAAGAGAGTTGGTGACAATGGACATCCTTGTTTAACCCCAATAGTGCTTACAAAAATTTCTGAAATTTCTCTTCCCATGCGCAATTGACAAATCACCTTCTCATAGATTCGAGAAACCACAAGCATAAACTCACTTGGCACTTGGAGTTCTTCCATTCTTCTCCACAAATTGTTACGTGGAATCATATCAAAGGCTTTCTTAAAGTCCACAAAACAACAATACAATCGCTTGCCTTTCAACCAACTTTCCTCCATGAGAACACGAAGAGTGACAAGATGATCAATGGTGCTATGGCATCGACGAAAATCCGCTTGTCCCTTTGCACGCTTGTCATTCTCTTCAGCCCAATCACTCAATTTCATCTCCATTATGCACCCAAACAACTTTGCCATTGAGGCGGTCCGAGGCGGGCAACAAGAAGAGCAACCTCTAGACACCCTTCAAGGCTCCCGTGCTGCTCAATGGGGCTGGGGCAAAACACAACACAAACCAAAACAACAAACCCACAGCCAAATCCCAACTACACAAGGGGCACCACCTAGTTTAAGAGCGAACCAGGACACAAAAGAGGAGAATCGTTAGAGCAACCCACAAACAAGCAAGGAATTTACACTAACCCTAACACCAATGGAACACTCTCACACACTAAACACGAGAGAGAGAGAGAGAGAGAGAGAGAGAGAGAGAGAGAGAGAGAGAGAGAGAGAGAGAGAGAGAGAGAGAGAGAGAGAGATGGTGTACAACTTAGCTTCAACTTTATATTTTGCACAAAAAGGAACTTAGAGCTTGCGGAATCAAGTGACAAGATTTGGTTATAGCATCACTAGCACATTGTCTTAGGGTTATGGGAGCCCTCTCACCATCCACCCTCTTACAATGGTAGCCAAACAATAGCCAATGAATCACAAGCAACAAAACAACAACCTTCAATGAAACAAGTCACCTTATGAAGCTGAATGAGTTTGCCAAGCCAAATTGGAGGAGAAGCATGAGCCTTTGGACATGAATTGCACCCAAAACTACCAATTCATTGATGTTGGGGTAGATACAACAATGGTATGAAGAATATCTTCTACTCGCACTCACTCAAACTATCTCAAGCTTTTCTATGCACCAAAGTGATGGTGTATAGAAAGCTTACTCTCTCTTTACAACCAAGATAGAACTGGCATGTGCTACGCTCAATCTAGTGTGCAATGGTATAGTGATGTCTTTTACAAGGAGGAATGGGTTCTATTTATAGGTTTTAGAAGCCTTGATTAGGATTAAGCCTAATCAATTTTATTAGGAAAGATCAAGGATTATGAATTTTTATGAATTTCAAATGAGAATGGGGTCTCTCTTTTCTCTTGAGTCACATGGATGTGGGCTCAAGTAAGAAAATTATTGATGTCGTGAAAGGAGAGAAACTTCCATAGGAGTGAGTGAATTTGGTTTACTTGTGCGGTTGCCTACTCCATATGTTGATAGTGTGGGTGCATTTTTACAAGAGAAGTTAGTTGTTAGTGGTAATAATCACTAGAATTGTTAGTGATACATTTACAATGGGTAGGATGAGTTGATTTGATGAAGGAAGAGGGGTGAATTAAAAGAGAATCATTGAGATGGTGAAGCTTTGAAGAAGCTTGAACTCACCCTTGTGTAGATTGTGGAAAAAATGACCACTGGTCTTCTTCTTCTTCTTTGCTTCTTTACGCCGCCGCCGCCGCGGTTGACCACCACGATGAAAAGAGGATTTGTTGATGAAAAATCCTCAATTTGCAGAAGTTATCATGGTTAAGATGCTGAATTTTAGATATTTTTAGGAGAGGTAAATGAAATTGTAACATAGAAGCAATAGAGAGAGACATGGAGAGGGTGTATGTATGTAGAGGTTCATAAAAGAACTATAGGGATGAGAGAGAAGGGTAATGGTGAAGAGGGTGGGAGAAGCCATGGAAATTGCAGGTTTGAGTGAGGGAAGGAGAGGGAGGGATGTGTAAGAGTGAGTAGGTGTGTGGAAGGGTGAGAGAAGACTAAGGGCTACTTGTGAGAAAAGTGGGCAGACTAGGGTCCACTCAAAAAATCATAGCTCACCGCTGGTAGCTCCAAAAATCATGAAAAAATTTGAGGTGATTATTCAGAGCATGGATACATTTTCTCTTTTGACCACCGCTCCAAATTCGGAGTGGAGATAGGTGCAAAAATTCTCACCAAAAAGCCTATTTTTATGCCTGCAAAAGTCTTTTAGTGGCCCCCTCCTTTGTTGAATTTGTACAATGCATCCAAGAGTGAGCCCCTCCTTTGTCATATTATAATACAAAGCATCCAAGTTGCCCTTGACCCATGCATGGAGGAGGATTATTGGTGAATAAAGAAATATATACATGTGGGACTAGTGTATGGACTATTCATGGACTTTAGCTCAATGAGCACATGGTGTTAGAATAATGAGTAAAAATAATAATAAAAATATGGAGGAGTTATGGATATGGAAAGATATTGGAATCATATGATATGGTCCCTCCTTGAATTATTTTGGGTGAAAGAGGAAAAGGTATGCAAGTAAATAATATAATAAACGTAACCAATGAGTAGAAATCAATTTTTTGTTTTCACGAGGGTGAGGGTGAAAATGTGGGAGGGATTTGTATAAAGGAAAAATATGAGGTTAGAGTATGTACATATTGGCAAAAAATATAATTATGGTGTAAGAGGATGAAAGAAGGTGTACATAGGTTTAATAAAACACACACCTAAGTAGAAATATTTAAATAAAATACCAAAATATTTATAAAAAATCCCTATATTTAGGCCATATATACAATGAAATATTTACACACAAAGAGGCCATAATATACTTTTTTTTTGGCTCAACTAGGTCAGTGACTAGCTAGCTGAGGGTTTTTAAGAAGATATGGGAAAAGCCCCCTAACTCACACACGCCTATGTACAGTGAAATGGTAGGGATAGCCATAGCGTTTGGGTGGATTTGGTAGGGTGGAGTAAGTTACTATGGCAATTATGGAGAGCTGAAAAACGGCTATCATTAGCCCTCCCCCAGGATGATGGTATATTCATATACCATCATAGAGCATCTTTTCCAAAGAGAGTGCTTCAGAGTACTTGACGAGATCTTCATTGTTTGGCCCCTCAGAATTTTGGCTGGAGTTACACTCATGCTTCATGTAACAATACTTACATGAGACAGCGGCCTTTGGACAGATCTTTGGTGGATCCTTTGGTAGAAGGCGACTCAAATAGGGCTTCAAGCGATACCCGTTTACCTTCCTGGAGTGCTCTTTACCATTCAAGTCCATAAGCTGATAGTAACTAGAATTGAAAGCCTTCTTGACTATGTGTGGCCCTTGCCATCTAGTTTCAAACTTGGCATCAAAACGATTGTCAAGTCGATTGTCATACCTTAGCACAAGCTCTCCTTCCTTGATGCCTTTGTCCTTCAGTTTCTTGTCATGCGTTTCTTTCGCTTGTGTGTCTTTCCTCTTGTAGCACTCATATGCTGCTTCTCTTTTCCACTCGAGCTCCACTAACGTAAGAAGTCGATGCATCCATACCTCTTGATCATCTTGTGCTCCTTTGCCATAAAGTCGCATTGTTGGAATGTTGAGCTCGATAGGCTGCAAAGCCTCTTGACCATAGACCAAGTGAAATGGTGTGAACTCCATGGCTTCCCTATATGTGGTTCGATATGCCCACAAGGCACCATCCAAGAAGTCATCCCATTTTTTTTTCTTGTTTTGCACCATCTTTCTAGTGATTCCTGCAATGACACCATTAGCCTTCTCCACCAAACCATTTGACTGTGGGTAGTATGGTGTGCTATGACGATGTAGAATGTGAAGCTCTTCACAAACTTCTGTGAGCAAGCCCTTCCTAAACCTTGGACCATTATCAGAAACAATCTCCAAAGGTGTGCCAAATCTGCAACAAATGTGATTGTACACAAACTTGCTAACTGTCCTCTCATTCACTCTTGCCACACTTTGAGCTTCCACCCACCTAGTCATATAGTCTACAACCACTAGAATGTAGAGTTTACCATTTTTTGTCCTAGGCAGAGGACCCATAGCATCAATGCCCTACTTTTCAAAGGGTCCATTTGCAAGAACTATTTGCCTCGGGCCATGCACCAACCTTCTATTTCCATTTATCTGACAATTGTGACAGCTTTTACACCAATGTTGAACATCCACATGCAAGCTTGGCCAAACATACCCCGCAAGCAAAATCTTCTTCACAGTTGATTCTTGGGAAAAATGACCACCACATGCCTCTTCATGCAAACCTTTTAGAATGGCTGGAATTTCCTCGATAGTTGGTACTCTTCTGCACACTTGATCCTTCCCTTTTTGATAGAGGGAGCCTTCTAGGAAGAGATAGAAACTTGCCTTCTTCATGAGTCTCCTCTTCTGAGCCTTCGTGAAGTCTTGTGGAAACTCACCCTTTAAAATGTAGCTAATAATGGGAGCCAATGACTCCAATCCCTGGTATCTCGGTTGCTTGACAGCTGCTGCCACCATGATGACCTGCACTTCTCTCTCAACACATGTAACTGCTTGTTGTGCAAGTAAATCGGCATCTTCATTTTGTTTACTCGGAATATGATATAGTTGCACTTCTTAAAACTGATTAAACATCTTACGAATGGCATGAACTTTTGTCCTTAAGTTTTCATTCTTGCATGCCCAAATGCCTAAAATTTGTTTAACAATGAGAAGTGCATCTCCCTTTACCATGAGACTTTTTATCCCTTGGCCAATGTGTTGAGATGTCGAGCTCTACACCTTGAGCTGGCATCCACTACGGGTCTTGGCCGCTTACGGCATTTACTCACTGGCGCGTTAGGTGACCGACACGGAGGATCTCTGTCAGTGATTCTACAGCTGGACTACACTTATAGTGCCAGCCTAGTACGCTTCTAGCGAGTTCACACTTAGTGACCGCATGTACATATGTGCTACTTTTCAGCTTTAGCACTTAGTCATTTTGTACTCTCTTTTCTGTGAAGAAGAAGAAGAAGCTTTCCATCTCTGTGTGCTTTGTGCTTGTCTTGTGTAGCTCTCTTGCATCCTCATTCTTTACATGGTATCAGAGCCCGGTGCAGGAAAGAGAGCAAGAGCATCACAATCCCTTCGTTCGCAATACACGACCAGAGATACAGAGATTTACTGTACAAGTACAGTGGTTGTATGTACGCTTGATTGTGGCCACTCGTTGAGTGTAGAAAGCGTTACAGGTACCACGATAGGAGATTCAACAGATTTGTAGGTTTTTGCAGATTGCAGCTATTTTGTCTTAGTGCTTCAAGATGTCTGACGGTTTCAGTCAGATTGTTACTGAGAAGCTTGAGAAAAATAACTACCCTGCATGGAAGTTCAGAATAACAAATTTCCTAAAAGGAAAAGGTTATTGGGACTATGTAGAAGGAGACAATGAAAAGGAACCAGAGATTCCCGAGGCAAATGCTACAGCAGAACAAAGGAAAGCTTTGAGGGACTGGCAACAAGGCCATAGCAAAGTGATGTATTGGCTTTCTATGAGCATCACAGATGGCATGATGGGCTATCTACAGGATGCTGAAACCCCCGCCATTGCATGGAGAAACTTAGGCAGAGTGTTCGAGGTGAACACCAAGGCCAGGAAGCTTCAACTAAAGTCGGAGCTAAATCAGGTTAAGAGGAACAACCTCTCAATCAATGATTATGCCTTGAAGATCAAGAGTATCATTGAGGCTCTTGGATCTATTAAAGTCTTAGTGGAAGATGATGACATTGTTCGTGCATGCTTGGATGGTCTAGGAGATGAGTATGTACATTTCAGGTCTTCCATGAATACAAGAGACGACATTCCCGTGTTCCAAGATTTGATTTCTATGCTTATTCTTGAGGAGAAGAACCTTGACACATCTTCTTCTCATGGCAGAAATAATTCTGAACAGGCCTTCTATTCTAACTCCAACAGAGGTAGAGGTAGAGGTCGTGGTCGAGGCCCAAGGGGTTGCAGGGGCCAATTTCTGGAAGGTCAATCAAATCAAAACAATACAGGTGACAGGGGAAACCAGTCTCAAGGCAGGGGGAGTCAAAGAGGTCGTGGTGCAGGATCAAGCAGGCAGCAACATACTCCAGATAGTAGAGAATGTTGGACTTGTGGTGAAAGAGGTCACATGTCACATGACTGTCCAAAGGGAAAAGCAAGTAGAAAGAGAGAACAGGGAACAAGGCAACTATGCATCTACTAGCAGAGATGTAGATGACAGCAAAAACGAGCGCATGTTTGTTATGCAACATGTAATGAATACAATGACTGCAGAGAATTCCACCCAAGATGATGTTTGGTATGTGGATTCAGGTGCCTCTAATCACATGACGTCTCGTGGAGAGTGGTTTAGAGATATGCGCAAACCAGATGTGTCAGGCTATGTGCAGACAGGAGATGACACAGCTCACCCCATTGCTCATGTAGGGGACATACCTCTAAATACGAAGAGTGGGAAATAAAAGTACTTAGCAGATGTACTTCATGTCCCAAACATTACAAAGAATCTTGTTTCTGTTGGACAAATGGTTGAGCAGGGTTTGCAGGTTCGCTTCAATCCAAATGGCTGTTATGTAGAAGATTTCCAGAATGGCTGTAAGCTGATCACAGAGGGCAAATGTGTGGGCAGAATGTTTACGCTGAATGTAGACATGCCTGAGGTAAAAGTTGCATTATTTGCACAGGGCTAAGGTGATACAGGATGTGGAGCCCACATGTTTTGAGGATGCAGTTGGAAATGTGCATTGGGATGATGCAATGAATGAAGAGATGGCTGCATTGGAAGAAAATAACACATGGGAGTTGGTGCCATTGCCAAGTGGCAAGAAAGCTATTGGCTGTAAATGGGTGTATAAAACCAAGCATAAGGCTGATGGTAACATTGAGCGTCACAAGGCAAGGCTGGTCACAAAGGGTTATGCACAGACGTATGGCATAGACTATGAGGAGACCTTTGCTCCAGTGGCAAAGATGACGACTGTGAGAGCTGTCATAGCAGTGGCTGCATCTAGAGGATGGATTATGCATCAAATGGATGTAAATAATGCCTTCTTGAATGGTGAGTTGCAAGAGGAAGTGTATATGGATCAGCCACCTGGTTATGTCGATCCAGGTTACCCAGATTATGTATGCAGACTTCTCAAAGCTTTGTATGGTTTGAAGCAGGGCTCTAGAGCATGGTATGACAGGATTGCCAAGTATCTTGTCAGTATTGGTTTTAGGAGAGCTCATGCTGATCATTCACTCTATGTACGTGAGAGTGATGTGGGGATTGTGGTCATTACCATATATGTAGATGACCTTATTATTGTGGGTGACAATGCTATGGAGATTGACCATGTGAAGGGTCTTCTCAAACAGGAGTTTGAAATGAAAGATTTAGGCGAGTTGCGCTACTTTCTTGGCATTGAGGTGATCAGGACTGCAGAGGGTGTATGGCTATCACAAAGACAGTATGCTTTGGACATGTTGTCAAAGTATGGTATGGCTGATTGTAAGCCAATTTCTATTCCCTTGGATGTGAATGCAAAGCTGAGTGCAGAAAAGGGTGATGTTGTTGAGGATGTCAACATGTACAGGAAGATTGTGGGTAGTCTAATCTACTTGACTATCACGAGGCCAGACTTGAGCTACACAGTAGGCTTGGAGAGTCAGTTCATGTAGCTTCCGAGGAAGCCACATTTGGATGGAGTACGACACACACTTAGGTATGTGCAAGGTACTCTTGACTACGCATTGTTCTATGCAGCAGATGCACCATTAGCATTGTATGGGTATACAGATGCAGATTGGGCAGGTAGCATTGTTGATAGGAGATCTACGAGTGGCTTCATGTTCTCTTTTGGGAGTGCTATTGTTACTTGGAGCAGCAAAAAGCAGCCTACGGTTGCTTTATCGAGCACAGAGGCCGAGTACAGAGGTGCAGCAGTTGCGGCGTGCGAGGTAGCTTGGCTACGCACATTACTTGAGGACTTGGGAGTGCAGGTGGACCAGCAGATTTTCATCCATTGTGACAACCTCAGCAGCATGCAGTTGGCTAGGAACCCAGTGTTCCATGCCAGGACCAAACACATAGAGGTCCATTACCACTACGTTCGAGAGCGAGTGTTGGCGGGCGACATCGACTTGGTCTACGTCAGCACAGAGGAGCAGATAGCGGATATCTTTACCAAGGCCCTCAGAGCTGAGAAGCTTCGACGTTTCCGGACTATGCTTGGACTCTGCGACATGCAGAGCTCGAGGGGGAGTGTTGAGATGTCGAGCTCTACACCTTGAGCTGGCATCCACTACGGGTCTTGGCCGCTTACGGCATTTACTCACTGGCGCGTTAGGTGACCGACACGGAGGATCTCTGCTAGTGATTCTACAGCTGGACTACACTTATAGTGCCAGCCTAGTACACTTCTAGCGAGTTCACACTTAGTGACCGCATGTACATATGTGCTACTTTTCAGCTTTAGCACTTAGTCATTTTGTACTCTCTTTTCTGTGAAGAAGAAGAAGAAGCTTTCCATCTCTGTGTGCTTTGTGCTTGTCTTGTGTAGCTCTCTTGCATCCTCATTCTTTACACAATGCACATCTTCAAACCATGAAGTAGTGTGTCGTATTCTGCTTCATTGTTGCTAGTTGAACCTGGTAGATTGACCTTCTCTTTCATGACCACCTGTCCACTTGTGTTGAGCAACACTAGCCCTCCCCCTGCTTTCCCTGTGGCTCTTCAAAAAGCTCCATCAAAGAACAAGGTAAAAGCATTGGGAATACTTTTTGGTGGTGGCAATGGTAGGGTCTTTACTTGAGGCACCTTAATTTCCTTCTCATGTACCCTATAAGTGAGAATCCCTGCCAATTGTGCACGCACACTATCTTCTACCTTGAAAGAGTATTGGAACTCTTGGAACTCCATAATCCACTTTGAGATCCTAGTACTAAGATTCATTTGAGATGACACCCAAGGGAACAAATTTCTGCAGTGAGAATTACAAAAGGTTTTGGTAGCAGGTAGGATCTAAAATTTCTCACCGCAAACATGAGAGAAAGCATCATGAGTTCTGCTTCTGTGTAGTCTCTCTCCAAAGCATTCATGACCCTACTAGCAAAGTAGATGGGTCGCATCCTTGTACTGTGGGGATCTTGTTGTAGCAACACAGCACCAATTGTTTCCCTTCCAACACTAGAGCTAACAAAGAATGTGTACTCCCAACAAGGAGGCATGAGTGCTGGTAGCTCTGACAAAATGACTTTAATGTTACAAAAATACTCTTCAAGCTCATCAGACCATACAAATTCTACTTGTTGTGTCAACTTTTGCAAAGGATGAAGCAACTCCGAGGCTAAGTGAATGAAGCGTGACATATACTTCACCTTCTGAATGAAAGAGATGACCTCCTTAAGACTCTTCGGTGATGGGAGCTCAATAAGAGCCTTTGCCTTTGAAGGATCCACCTCAATGCCTTTATAGGAAACCTTGTGACCGAGCATGATCACTTCATCCTCACCTATGTGGCACTTGTCGGGGTTGAGTTGACCTCCCATGTCGTAGAGCTTCTTTAAACCTTCTTCTACCCTTTGTAGATGCAATGATTTTGAGCTATAAATGCAGAAATCATCAATGAACACCCTAATTGACTTTCCAAAGAATGCTTGAAACACCATGTTCATGAAACGTTGGAATGTTGCAGGAGCATTTGTCAGACCAAATGGCATGACTCTAAAAGCATAACAACCCCAAGGAGTGATAAAGGTTGTTTTCAATTGATCTTCCAATGCGATACCTATTTGAAAGTAGCCTGAGTAGCCATCACACACAGTGTACTTCTCATGACCAGCTACCTCATTTAGTATCTCATCTTGAAATGGGAGGGGAAAGTGATCTCTTTTTGTTGCCTCATTGAGTGGACGGTAATCCACACACACCCTCCACTTTCTGTTTTTCTTAGGAGTGACAACAACGGGAGAGACCCACTCTGAATTCTCCACTAGATAAATGAAACCTGCTGCTAGAAGCTTTCTTACCTCCTTGAGTAAAGCCTGCTCCTTGATGACTCCTAGCCTTCGTAGCTTCTGAGCCTTAGGTGTGGCCTCTGGCTTCAACTCAATTTTTTGTTGAACAGCATCTACTCCACGCACATCGGTGTAGTCTTTAGCAAAAAGCCTAGGAAATTTCCTTAGCACACATTTGAACTCCTCTCTTTCATCCTTTGTAAGTGTTGTAGATAGCATACCTTCTAGCATTCTTTCATCTTCCACTTTTTGGTTCTCTTGGGAACCTACCTCCTCCAAACCTTGACAAGAGGTCTCTTGGTTGGTTGGCTTAAACCTTACCCCCATGACTTCGATGGAAGACTCCTCTTCAGTAATGCTGCCGCTACTTTCTTCTTCTGAAGTGTTATTGGTCCAACCTTCTTCCGTCTCACTTTGAGATGATTCTTCATGGAGCTTCTCTTGGCGTTGCTCCTTCATGTCAAAGACAACCTTCTTATGATTGTCGTTCCTGCAAATTAGCTTTCCACTCTCCCAATCCTGCAAATCTCGCATTTTCATTAGCCATGGTCTCCCTAGGATAAATGGGTAACCATTTCCTTTGGTAGACATGACATAGAAATCCACTGCCTTCTTAATGCCAAAGGCCTCCACAAAAACATTTTTACAAATGCCTACGCACCTAGACTTGCTATTGCTTGCCATCTTGACCTTAATTTCAGGTGTCTCATGGATGTGCATGCCTAGTTTTTGCATGAGTCCCTCTGTCATGATGCAAATTTGTGCACCCCCATCCACTAGACCTTTCCTAACCAATCTCCCCAACAGGCACACTCTCTTTTACCTTTCTCCTAGTGCTAAATGCCCTTGTTAAATCCCTCCTAACTTGTGGACATAATGCAAGAAATTGAGGCCATGAGATATCAGGACCCTTACCTCTCATGTCTTCCAACAGGTTGTATGGAGCCATTCCATGTCCAAGAGGAAAGTCTTGGAGGTTGATACGAAGTCTAGTCCTCTTAGCTTCCTTGGTCTCCTTTGCCTTCTTTTCTCGTCCATGGTCACTTTGTGATGTAACTCCTTCTTTCTCCTTACCTTTCCCTCGGCCACGCTTAATGCCATTTGCTTCCATGTCAACCTCTCTTGAATTTGTCACCTCTACCACATGCACGTTTGGGTCTGGCAAAGGTGGAACTCCTTCCACTCCTTGTGGAGGTGGTCTTGCTCCATTTGGAATTTGTACAGAAGCACCTACTCCACCTAGATACATTACGGGGAATGCGCTGTCGAGAAATTTGCGGTCTTGCCAGGAAAGCACCGGGCTTATGGCTGTGAGAGTTTGTGAGAGAACTCAACAAAAACTATATGAAGGAGTTAAACCATAGATGCCATGAAGACTAGGGTTTGGAAAGAAGTGCAATCAAAGAAGCCTCACTCTTTCTCTCTTGCACTCACACACACAAAGAAAGAACACAAAAGAGAATGTCAAAACAATACAAAAATGAAAACATCAAGGCTATGGTCATATCGTATCATGGGTAATATGAAAGGGTTAATAGATGAGTTAATGGAATTCAATCTTGGCTGACCAAATAGGCTACAAATTGTTCTTTGGAATTGTAGTTTTGTGCTTACCATAATATATATATTTTGTCTAGTGATTGGGATAAATTGTGTGTACAAATCCTCTTGGTTCATAGCAAGATAACTACGCTTACGTCAAAAGAAAAGTTATAGTCTATAAGAGGTAGTATGATGGGATCGGGTGATAGAAGTATTTCATTAAGCCTTTCTGGGCCAAAGAGAAACACTATACGTTGTTGAAAGTGTATTTTACGGCTAATCCATACGTTAATTCTAATAGATCGTATAGAGTGAAAGCAATAGAAATGATCATCATGTGGGTTATTCATTTAGGATAGTATGTGAGAAATTTAGATATGAGAGAAGTGAAGAGATGAGAAGTTTCCCTCCCAAGCCCTATTCTTGCCCGTAGGCAATAAGGATACTGCGGGGAGAGATGTACCTGTAGCAAAGAGAACCTAGAGTTTGCAGAGAGGATGAATTACTAAGAATGAGAGAGATAGGTTTGCTTAAGGAGATGAGATTAGATACATATATATATGTTGGATTAGAGACGAAAAAGAAAACAACAAGAAATCAAGAAAACATCAATGTAGAACACATCTTACTTGACAAACCCTTCGGCACCATTATTGATGGAGAGAGAAGAAGAGTGGATAATTCCACTTTGATTGATACACCAAGTGCAAGACCTTCTTTGATTAGAGTTGATGTTCCAAGGTTAGCTTGTTGCAAGAATGGCTAGTCTCCCTCTAGGAGAAAGTGTAGGCTTGGGCTTATGTTAATGGCTAAGTACAATTAGGCATTACTACTCACTCCCTCAAGAATTCCTCTCATCAATGGCTTGAATGCTTGAGTTCCTTTTCAAGGAAGAAGAGGTCCACTTTTATAGGTGAAGGGAACCCCCAAGGGTTTACACAAGAAGAGAGGAGCGAATGTGAATAGGAATTGGAAAAGTTGGAAATGAGCTGTCCGTGCATGATGTGGGCAGACTGGGGTCCAGTATTTTGCTCACATCTCCTCAACCGTGGCTCCAAATAAAAAAGTAAGAATATGGGCAGAAACTTCAGCCCATTAGCTACGATTTTCATTTTAAAAATATTTTCCAATTCGGATTGGAACCTTGTGTAAAAAATTCATCAAAATATGGTCCATTTCTGGCAACAAAAGTCTTCCTGTGGTCCCCTTAGCCTATACTTTCATTTAATTTCAAAGGACACCTCATGCCATATGAAAGCATGACATTGCTCCTTGACAAAGTTTTGTAATCATGCTTGCAATAATGCATTAAAATAAGTGTATCTTTGAAATCATGCCACCTAGTGTCCCACTAGGATTTGATTCCCTCCTAGTAGCTATTTAAAAAGAAATATAAGAAAAGTATAAAAAATACATAGAATATATATATATTGGAGTTTACCCTAGATATAGGATCTAGCTAGGGTGTGAGATGATAATGAGATAGTAGAAATAAAGAATCAATGCTTTTTGCCCCAAGTTAAAGAGGCGGAGCTATTGAGCTTTTCCCATAGTATTTTCTGATGGTAAAGTTACCCTTGAGAAAAATAATAGGATGAGATAGAAGGCTTATTATTATACTTAAATATGCATATGTAAATTATAGGAAAGATAATTATGTATCTAAAAAGTTACAAGATAGATCTTGTAGCATGCGTTCCCACTATGTACGTGTCACAGCACGACATCCACCCCCTCTAAACCTGCACATCCTCCGGTATGTGCCACATTTTTTCTTTGTAAGATCAGCCCTCTTGTACATCTTCCTTGCTTTCTTCTTCACTGGATGATTCCAAATCTTCATCTTCACTTTGATCTTTACCTGTGGTTTTCTCTTCCTCCTCATCAACATCTTCTGGATCATTGTCTCCTCTTCTCTTAAACATTTTGATCCTTTTTCCTGCAATGGGAATCTTTACTTCTGTACCATCTAGTTTAGACAAGCTGTAAGTAGCATTTTCATACACATGCTTTACAACATACGGTCCAAACCATCTTTTTGAAAACTTACGAATGACTGTGTGCTGGTTATCAAGGCTACTATCATACACCAAAACCCAGTCACCTTTGTCAATTGCTTTGCTCCTAAGTCGATGTCGCTTATCAAAGTATTCATTGTTTTTCAACCTTGCATTTTTGAGTCGTTCTTTTGCAGCTTCAATGTCTCCAGGTCTTCTCTCTAGCTGCCTTATACGCAGTGCAAGGAGATCTTCCCTGCTAAGCCCCTCTTGCCAAGGTAGTACATTCCGTGTGGGAATTGTATCTTCAATCGGCATCACTGGCTTTTGACCATACATTAGCTCCGCAGGCATGTAGCCAGTTACTGAGCTATGTGTTGTACAATCAGCCCATAAAGCATATGGTAATAGTTTTGGCCACTCACCAACTCTTCCTTCACAAGCCTTTGCCAAAGCTTTGATGATAGGAGGATGCCCTCTTTCACTCTTTCCATTGCCTTCAGGGTTGTAAGCTGTAGTAAGAGAAAGCTTGATTCCTAATCTAGAAAAGAACTCCCTTGCTTCTTCGGCATCTAGTTCACCTGTATCTGGAGTGATTTTTCCCACACAACCATAACGGCAAATCACCTCATCAAGAAGGAATTTGCACATAGCTTCTGTGGTTTTAGCTCTTAATGCTCTTCCTTCAACCTGGTTAGTTAGGTCCTCTCGTGCAAGAACCAAGTATCTCATCTGCCAGAGTCCTAGAGGCATTGTGACTAGATCCACAACCCATTTATAGTGCATGGCTAGTGGATATGTAGGGTGCAATCCATCACGATGTCAGACATTTGAATACATTTGACAAGTTACACATGACTCTACAAATTGAGATACATCTTTATACATACCCTTCCACCAATATTTTTCTTTCAACTTGGAGAAGGTTGCCCACACACCCCTGTGTCCAGCCCATAGACTCGCATGAAACTCTTGCATGAGCTTTACTTGAGTCTCTTTTTTACATATAACCCGTGTGGTGTAGCACCCTTTTGTTTAGGATGCTTCCACAAGTAACTATCCCTCAAAAAGTACCCATATGCTTTCCTGCGTATCCTCTTGAATTCTTGTTCAGACCAATCATCCTGTTTTGTTAGAGTACTCAAGTAGCTTCCAATAGAAAGCCAATCACCTTCATAAAGATCTTTCAAGAAAAATTCAAGTGAATTATTCATGCAGACATTGTTACCTTTGACATGAGAGATATAATAGAACTTTGTACCTACATCATCTCCCTCATCAATCATTTGTGACTCATCTTCATACCTTGCCCTTGATAGCATATCTGCCACTGTATTGTATTTACCTGCAATGTGCTTAAACTCAAGATTTAGGGACTTTATGTAGGCAATCCACCGCAACATAGCAATGTCTGGAGTTGAGCAGCTTGTAATCATCCCAAGAAGTGGTAGACAATCTGTTTCTACAACCACACATGCACCAATTAGGTACTCTTTCCCACTTTTCAAGGCTGTAACCATACCCCATAACTCTCTCTTTATCTGTGGATAGTTTCTTTGGTGAGCACTTAGCACCTTTGCTCCAAATCTTACCACATACCTGTGTCCTTCTTTGTCATCTTGCCCTATTGCCCATCCAATCCCTGTAGGACTGGTGTCTACTATCACAATTACTGGCCTTTGACACTCATAGTCTACCTTTCTCAAAGTTGTTGCTGACTGGAGCAACTCCTTTAGTTTTTTCATGGATTTTACATGTGCTTCTGTCCATTTAAAGTTCTAATTCTTTCTAAGCAGCTGATAAAGAGGATCAGCTACATGTGCATAATGTGGAATCCAAATAACATAGAAGACACATGCTCCCAGAAACCTTCTAACCTCAGTGATGCTAGTGCACGTTTCTTTCATTCTTTGGATGGCATCTACCTTTGTTGGACAAGGTTTCCTACCATATGGCCCGCACATGTGCCCCACAATAAGCACTTCATTGACACCAAACATAGACTTTTTCCCTGACAATGTAAGATTCACTTCTTCCAACCTAGACAAAATTTTATCACAATCATTTATGTGATTTACCACAAACCTGCGACATCCCTTGAGATCCAAAGATTCATCTTTGTCACTTTCTTCACATCCTTTGATAGGCAAATCATCAATGAAAGGCATTGTGATTTGAGGAATAAAGTCACGTAAGACCTTATTCATCCCATTCATCATATGTGCAACTGAGTTGGTTGCTCCCTGTGGCAAGGTACACATCCTTACCAAACCCAAAGGTGTCCTCATGGTTGTCAAGTCTCTGCTTTCGATTGCAAGCTGAAATTGATCATACCATGAGTAGAGATCCCACATTGAGTAGATTTCCCTCCCTGCAAATGCCTCTGCAAACTCATCCACAATTGGACCTGTACCTACATTTCTAATTGTCACCTTGTTCACTGGTTGCATATCTTGGATGAAGCGTAGAGAACCATTCTTCTTCGGAACTGTGAACCACCTGTTTGAGTATGGAGCACAAGAAGGCTCCAAGATTCCCATTTTGATAGCTCTACTAACTTTGGTAAATGAGCCTTTGGAACCAGAATAGGCCGGAGATTCCAAGGCACATGCGATATTGTGAAAATTACCATAGGAGCTACAATAGAAGGATCAACACATCCTATCTCATGTGGCTCAAATGCAAAAGCCTTACCATGCTTTGAAAGCATTTCTTTGAAGCACTTTATCTCCTCTTGTGTTAGAAACTCCTTGCGACCAATTTGCAAGTCTTGGAAAGACTCCTTTGTGAAGGTATGCCCAATCTTTTTAGGATTCCTCAAACTTGGTTGTAAAGAATACTGCTCAATCTTTTCCCTGTTGTTGGGTGGTAAGGGTGAAGCTACTGGTTTCACCTTCTTTGCTACACTCTTGTATTTAGTTTCAACATGGACTTCTGGGCCAATTGTTTGGCTTTCTTTAAAGGCTTCTATTACCTGATACATTTCCATAGAGCAAACTTCCACAACTTCATTTTCAAGATGCAAATTAGACCCCATTATAGCATCAAGCTCACCCATAGTATCTACAAAAGAAACTTGTTCACACAAACCCAAAACATTTTCAGTAGGCTCTAGCAACCCACTCTTTTTCATGATTATTTGTACATTATGCACATATTGCCTCTCACATCTCTTCAAATCTTCAAGTTTTGTAAAACATACTGATCCATTCTTTGTTACCAAGGAGCTCGTTGAAAACGCTTCACCTATTTTTGGATCAGGCGAGACCCTTTTTCTTTCTGTACCACTGCAATCCCGCTTTACAATGGTACTTGGCCAAAACTCATCATTTCTCTATGATCATGAAACTCTTTGCTCACCTTTGGTAGAGGATGTTCTCTGAGGTTGCCACGATTTCTTTCATGGTTCACACAAACTATGAGAAATTGGATAGCTCGTTTACCATCTTTCTACGTATCCTAGCATATGCTGAACCATCATCCATTACCTTTGTTTCCATTCGAACTCCCACAATGTAGGGATGTCCAAGGATGAGATGATATGAAGATGTATCTTGTACAAAGAAGTTTTGGTCAATCTTTACATCACCTATTGTTACCTTCACACCTGGACATGCTGCATACAATTCACCGGATGAATTGTTTGCCACTTTTACCATCTAGCCATGATATGTGTCCATTAGCCATTTGCACTTGTTGTAGAGACTCTTTGACATTATGTTTATTTCTGAACCATGGTCAATCAAGGCAACAAATGGCTCTTCAAGATCACCTACCTTGACCAAAGTTTCTGTAGTAGCCCTTGCCCAATGACTTCGTGAATAGTAACTCCTAGGAATATCTTCAACCTCTTCATCATCATTTGAGAAATGCACTTGCTTCACTCTCCCACTAGATTGGTAGCATCCTACCACAGCTCCATCATTCTCCTTATTTTGCAGTTGCATCCCTTGTGTCTTTGAGGTTTCCCCTTCAACCTGTGGACGAGAAACTTCAGCGAGGGTTTGCCTCTTCCTCTTGATGATGGCAATGATCTCCTCATGGAATTCACGCTTTGCAATGCCAAGAACTTCTCCCAGAGTAAACTCAATCTTGGTATTCAAGATCCTTTCCTCCAAGACTTTCTTTAAATCTGTAGCAACCTCAATATCAGATTGTAGTTTATAAGTTGGGCCTTTTGTCTTACCTTTTGTTGGCTCTTTCTTCTTTCCTGTTGTAGACTCCTCCATGAGTACTTCAGGTGGAGATGCTCCTTGTGTTGAGGGTGTTTGAGAAGGCATTGAGTCGCTTCTTCCCCCACCTCTAGAAGCTCTTTTTGATGTTCCTTCATCAGCATTCTCACGTCTGCGCTTCTCTTCTACAATCGCCTCATTTTGTTGGCATTTTGTAATGTAGGCATGCACTGACAATGAGTCCACTGGATCATTCCATCCTGTTTCTAGACGTATGCAATCGCCTGCTTCATGTAGAATCTCTTTTGTAAGCTTTCCCTTTTTAGCTACTTGCATGACATTTGGACAAATTTGACCATGGTGGTCACTCACCTCTTCTTCACAAAAATGTTCAATTTTTACTCCATAAGTAGCTGCCTCAACTGAAGAGGTGGCATGCTTGGTTGCCATATCTTCAACTAAGGTTTGCATTCCCCCCTTCCCAAAGTTAGTTCTCAAGGGTAGACCTATCTCTCTTAAGTGGATTTTACCATCCTTAAAAAAGACAACATCTTTTGACAAAGCATCACTAAAATCATCACAATCCCTTCTTACATGGTCTGTACTATCACACCAAATACATCTATTAACAAACCCTTCTTTGGGCTGTTGTCTTTGCCTAGGAAGTGGCCCTAATGGTTGGCCTTTTTCTTCAAGCTTTGCAAACTTCACCTTCAAGTCATGCATTCCCTTCACAAGCTCATCTAGCATGGACTCATCAAACTTAGGAGCGATAAAAGTAGGCTTTACCATTTTGTCAGAAGTTGAGGTGGAAGGACTTGTAGTGTTTACTACCATCTTGTCCCTTTTTCTTTGTCGTTTGGCAAGCAGCGAGATAGCACCTTCAACCTCATTCCAGTCGGTCTTTAGTCCTTGCTCAGCATCTTTATCTTCAAGAAGAAGCTCCAAATTTTCTTGAAACTCTTTACTTGCAGCTTGTAAGAAAAGATCTGTCTTCTCTGCATCTAGTGTGGCCCTTTCTGTCCTAGTGAGTTGTGCATAGCGCCGCTCAAATTTCCTAAGTAGCTCTCTTATTGATAGTCCTTGCTTTGGCTTGACTACCCATTCTAAGAATGTCCTTTTGGTCACTCTCTCCTAGTCCTCCATGAAATATTCATCCTTTAAAGCTACTTTGAGTTCTTCCCAATTTCTCCCATACCCATCTTTAATTACCCTAACATGCTCTCTAATTTCTGGAGCAACTACTAGCTCAAAGCTTTGAATCATCTCACCTTTTGACATGCGATGCAGCTCCATCTCCTTCACATACTTGCGTAAGTACTTGGTTACATCTTTGCCATTAAACTGATCCATTCTATTGACGACTGCTTGTATGGAATTCATTGTTGAAATCTCCCTTCTTTCAGTGGCATGTTGTTGTAGCATGAACATTGCAAATGCTTGAAACATTTCCATTGTTGCTGGGTCAAAATGCATACCCTATTATTCAACATGATCACCCATGGTTACCCACAAAATCTCACCCTGGCAGTTTCACGTCGGGTTCACCAAAAATATGTCAAGAAATTTGCGGTCTTGCCAGGAAAGCGCCGGGCTTATGGCTGTGAGAGTTTGTGAGAGAACTCAACAAAAACTATATGAAGGAGTTAAACCATAGCTGCCATGAAGACTAGGGTTTGGAAAGAAGTGCAATCAAAGAAGACTCACTCTTTCTCTCTTGCACTCACACACACAAAGAAAGAACACAAAAGAGAATGTCAAAACAATACGAAAATGAAAACATCAAGGCTATGGTCATATCGTATCATGGGTAATATGAAAGGGTTAATAGATGAGTTAATGGCATTCAATCTTGACTGACCAAATAGGCTACGAATTGTTCTTTGGAATTGTAGTTTTGTGCTTACCATAATATATATATTTTGTCTAGTGATTGGGATTAATTGTGTGTACAAATCCTCTTGGTTCATAGCAAGATAACTATGCTTACGTCAAAAGAAAAGTTATAGTCTATGAGAGGTAGTATTATAGGATCCGGTGATAGAAGTATTTCATTAAGCCTTTCTGGGCCAAAGAGAAACACTATACGTTGTTGAAAGTGTATTTTACGGCTAATCCATACGTTAATTTTAATAGATCGTACAGAGTGAAAACGATAGAAATGATCATCATGTGGGTTATTCATCTAGGATAGTATGTGAGAAATGTAGATATGAGAGAAGTGAAGAGATGAGAAGTTTCCCTCCCAAGCCCTATTCTTGCTCGTAGGCAATAAGGATACTGCGGGGAGAAATGTACCTGTAGTAAAGAGAACCTAGAGTTTGTAGAGAGGATGAATTACTAAGAATGAGAGAGATAGGTTTGCTTAAGGAGATGAGATTAGATACATATATATATGTTGGATTAGAGATGAAAAAGAAAACAACAAGAAATCAAGAAAACATCAATGTAGAACACATCTTACTTGACAAACCCTTCGGCACCATTATTGATGGAGAGAGAAGAAGAGTGGATAATTCCAATTTGATTGATACACCAAGTGCAAGACCTTCTTTGATTAGAGTTGATCTTCCAAGGTTAGCTTGTTGCAAGAATGGCTAGTCTCCCTCTAGGAGAAAGTGTAGGCTTGGGCTTATGTTAATGGCTAAGTACAATTAGGCATTACTACTCACTCCCTCAAGAATTCCTCTCATCAATGGCTTGAATGCTTGAGTTCCTTTTCAACAAAGAAGAGGTCCCCTTTTATAGGTGAAGGGAACCCCCAAGGGTTTACACAAGAAGAGAGGAGCCAGTGTGAATAGGAATTGGAAAAGTTGGAAATGAGCTATCCCTGCATGATGTGGGCAGACAGGGGTCCAATATTTTGATCATATCTCCTCAACCGTGGCTCCAAATAAAAAAGTAAAAATATGGGCAGAAACTTCAGCTCATTAGCTACGATTTTTATTTTAAAATCATTTTCCAATTCGGATTGGAACCTTGTGTAAAAAATTCATCAAAATAGGGTCCATTTCTCGTAGCAAAAGTCTTCCCGTGGTCCCCTTAGCCTATACTTTCATTTAATTTCAAAGGACACCTCATGCCATATGAAAGCATGACATTGCTCCTTGACAAAGTTTTGTAATCATGCTTGCAATAATGCATTAAAATAAGTGTATCTTTGAAATCATGCCACCTAGTGTCCCACTAGGATTTGATTCCCTCCTAGTAGCTATTTAAAAAGAAATATAAGAAAAGTATAAAAAATACATAGAATATATATATATTGGAGTTTACCCTAGATATAGGATCTAGCTAGGGTGTGAGATGATAATGAGATAGTAGAAATAAAGAATCAATGCTTTTTGCCCCAAGTTAAAGAGGCGGAGCTATTGAGCTTTTCCCATAGTATTTTCTGATGGTAAAGTTACCCTTGAGAAAACTAATAGGATGAGATGGAAGGCTTATTATTATACCTAAATATGCATATGTACATTATAGGAAAGATAATTATGTATCTAAAAAGTTACAAGATAGATCTTGTAACATGCGTTCCCACTATGTATGTGTCACAGCACGACAGTGCCAGGAGCAGTAGGAGTTTTAAGGCCATAGCTTGTCTTAGGACAACAACCTCCGCTGCCAGGTGCTAGAATGCTGGTAGACATGAGATACATGCCAATGATGGAAGCATCAAATAAACCTACGCCAATACCAGCTACAATGTGGTATAGCAACCAAAGTGAGTACTATCCTTCGGAGCAACAAAATGTGAGAGAATCTCATGGAGTGGTGAGGCCGGTACAACCTCCACCTCCTGGGTTTCAGTCGAAAGAAAGAAGATATGAAATGGACGAAAAGACATTGAGATTCATTGCAAATAACGGTTTATCTAGGTCAAAGCTTGCTTATAGCCAAGAGGAAATGCTAAAAGAATCTCCTCAACCAGAGATAGATTATCACAAAGTCGTGACAACCACTTGGTCAAACAATGTCCTCATACGGAGATCACTGAAGTAAATGCCTATTGTCTTGAGTGTGGCATCACTCACTTGATCCCCGATTGCCCGAAAAATCCAAACCAAATCAGGAAAATGACGAAAAATGTATTAGGGATTGTTCAGCTCCCTAGTAGCTCAGAAAATGAAAATGTTGTACCAGTTCAAGTGGTTACGAGAGCACAAGCTCAAAAAAAAGCTGATGAAAATCCAGAGACAAACAACACGGAAAGTGACACGAGTCCAAAGACAGATGATGGACCAAAGATAGACGCACCTAGTCAGAAAACCAAGAGCAAATGAAATAGTTGGAAAGCTAGAAAGAATAGGATGAAAGCACGTAGGGAACGAGAGCAAAAATCCCTAGCTGAAAAGATTACCAAAGCTGAGGATAAGATAAAACAACATGAGGAAAAGGAGACACCTTGTCTTACACAGATGGTTAAACCTCTAGAAGAACCATCCACAGATGAGAAACCGAGAAGTGCTAGTTCAAGAGGATCTGTGTTGGTAGAGAAGGTTAATGAGACATTAGATGCCCTCTTGAAAGCCTACGATGTGAGGCTCAAAAACAACCAAACCCAAGAACACAGGTGGATGACATATCCCTATGTGGAACTAGAAAAGAAAAGGTTTGAAATGTGCATGAAAATGATTCAAATAGCCCAAGCTTTACTAGAACCACCAGTTGCAAAACTTGAGGATGTGATCCGTGTCATGCCTACACAAGTAATCCCACCAAACTAGGAACTAAAAGAGCCAGATTTTAGTCATGATCACAGACCAAACCTCAAAGACCCAGCTTTAGAACCAAGGATAGTATTGAATACCACAGATAAATCTTCCGAGGGATTTCACCAAGCTATACCTGAGGATTGTAAAGAGATAGATGGTCTTGACAAATTGTGGAAACAAGTCAGAGAGGCCAATGAAGCCGATGACCTAAGAAGACGAGTAGACAAGACTGGTGATGAACGAGGAGTGTTTCTACCACCAATAGAGGAATTTGAGACTAGATCTCAAATGAATCTAGACGTGCGATCGTATTGGGGCGACAAAGGATCTGTACAATCTATGGATAGTCAACCCCATTCGCTAAGAACACTACCGTTCTACATGGGAGAGTACGAGACCAAGTCAGATGTGGTTGCAGTCCGATCACAGAGATTGTCTCCCAACAAGGCCATCGATTCAAAGGGGCTAGTAGATATTCTATCTACCCCAGTCACCTGTACAATAATGTTAGTCGAGTTGCTCAGAATAAGACCAAACATGTAGGCTAATGTGGGTAAATGTCTAGAGAAATTTGGTGTAAAAACCCCAATGAATCAAATCGAGGAAGGCATCAAAGAGATTGAAATGCCTCAACTAAATACTAGGCCAGTGCCATTAAACAAGGTAGGCGAGTATTACGAGGGAGAAGATGGAAACACCACCATTCCTATGGAATTCAATGGTGTAAAAACCATGGCAATCCTTGACAGTGGAGCTCGTGTGGCCATTGCAACCAAAGAGGTTTGGAAAAAATGGGGAAAACCTGCCTTGATAGCAAAGAATGGCCTTGCAGCTTGCAGACGGACACAAGGAAAAGCCCATAGGACTGCTAGAAAAATTACTTGTTACTTCTTGTGGCATTGAATATGAACACACTTTTGCTGTTGTTGACTTTGGCAAGAAGAACAACTATGACATCAATCTGGGAAGACCATTCATGCGACAATTGAAAATGGTCCAAGATTGGGGTTATGACCATATATACCCGAGACATATGGAAACCATAACAAAGATAAACTTAAAGGACCATAGCTATAGGGATGTGACGAGAACACCGGTTGAGGAGTTTGATTCCGCCACAGTGGTAGGATCAGAACTTCCAGATTGGTTAGGTAAGCCTAAAGAACTGTGGATGTGTGGACCTTCATAATGTGGCAGCTTGAAATGTGAGAAATGTATCCTAGAACGGGTTATAGAGGATAGGGACTATATCCCAGAACCATTTCCTGAAGAAGAGTTAGAGCCTTTTGGATGGGAACACATCTTGGCTACTCTGGACGTGTGCGTCGTGGAGGATGCTCCCACAACAAAGTTTTGTGATGAAAATGGTTATGATGTCGTTCCTTATTTTGCAGTGAGTGTAATCCAGGAAAACGAAGAGAACCAAACATCAGCAAGCTCTCGAAATAAGGAGCAAACAAAGAAATATGGAGAATCAAAGAAAGAAGACGACGACGAGTTCTATGACTCTGTAGAACACTTCGAGCTTCAAGAAGATCAACTACCCGGGAATCAATGTCATCTCTACACCAATAAAGTGCATCAAAAGTGGATTCCAAAGTTCTCGGTGAAGACACAGCCACCACAAGCATCCTCATACAGAGCTCCTAATAAGGATGAAAGAATTAGCTAGGAGGAATACGACCAGAGCAATGAGCTAACAATGCTCTAATCAATGGGCTAGAAAAGTCCTCCAAGAAACTACCACCCACGAGCAAACAGACAATAACTTTCCACTACCAGCCAAAAAATCAAGGGAAAGTACAAGAAGTCAACCTTGCTGAGGATAGTAGCGATAGTAATGAATCTTACGACATCCCCTATCATCAACTCAGGCCATCACTATCACCAACCCCTTCAGCAACAACC
This sequence comes from Adiantum capillus-veneris, assembly GCF_014529385.1. Lineage (NCBI taxonomy): Eukaryota > Viridiplantae > Streptophyta > Polypodiopsida > Polypodiales > Pteridaceae > Adiantum > Adiantum capillus-veneris. The sequence goes on from NC_140952.1 coordinate 70,784,614, forward strand.
ATGACAGGTCAAAAGAACAGGACAACAAGTCAAAGCCAAAAAGCTCGACAAATCTGGATACCAAAAAACCAGATCGGCCAAAAACATATATGGATCAAGAAGACAAAGATCTCTAATGACAAATCACAAGATCCAACACCAAAACAAAAACAAGGAAAGCGTGCACGAACGGGTAAGAATATCACAAAGTCGCAAGCTTTCACAACTCAGGTTTGGGCTCCAAAGAAGTTGATTCAAGCACAAAAAAGTCAGGAATTCATTTGGATTCCAAAACAACCGCAGTATCAACTTTCAAAGCCTAAATCCCGTCCCCAACCAAGTGTAGAAGGACTGAAGCAAAGACCACTGTTGACTCACACAACAAAAAGGTGGATCCCAAAGAAGTCTCTTCAAACACAAACGAAGGACGCGCAAGTATGGGTTCCCAAACGAGCATCCACAACAAAACAGCCAATAATCGCAACGAAATGGGTCCCAAAGAAGAACAACAAAACTGTTGTCAGTGCATCGCCGCTTGAATTCTTACAATTCTTCCTACGATTATAGTATAGTTAGAAGAGAGCAAGTCGCTTCAATCAAGCAACGACACAGGAGCCTCAAAGACCATTACATTGCTTAGAATAGGAAGCCTTGCCAACAAATGCCAATAAGCAAATTGCTTATACCCACATCTTGCACAACATAGATCTTTTCCATGCATTGATTGTGTATGCATAATAGGGCTACATTACAAGGCTTGCATAGGCACAACTTTTAATTGCGCAAGCACAACACATACCCTTTGCGATACCTTGTCGTAAAGGATAACTCCAAATAGGAAGGGGGGAGGCATTCTAAATACGGACCTAACATTATGACTATTAGAGGGCAATGTTTTGTGAGATGCATTGAATTTTTGCGTTTTATTGTGATAAGTTTTTGACGAAATTTAGAGTATATTCCCTCATAGTAGTGTTACAGAGGAGTATGGGGACAAAATCCATATATGAGCCCCTAGGGACATGTGTATAGTGTACATAGCATTTAGATTTCTATTTGAATGATTTTTCTTTTTTTGAGTTGTTTTAAAATTTTCTTTGTTTATTATTAAGAAAAAATAAAAAAATCCATAATCCAAATGAAGAAAATACTGACAAGAGGCCTGAGCACTACAAAGAGAAGAAGGTACAGGAAAACGATGAAAATTCACGAAGTATGTCTCATCAACCACTACAACAGCCGAAGAACTTGTCACAAAGCAGAGTCAACATGCAGCTGACAAGTCATATAAGTCAGAGTCGAGTAGCTAAGCCACAAAATGAGTGAGGTGTTAGTCCCAAAGCTTCAAGTAATATTCTCTGTGGTCTAAGCATCTTAGCTATTCTAGGTACTGCTCAAGCTGGAAGAGTTGAGCATATTTACGTTGTGTCGCTCATGCTGGTATAGGTGAGCAAAAGAATCGAAGTCTAAGTACTTAAGTCTCGTGAAGTGAAGGAGAAGGTCCAAAAGACACTCACGTACTGAGCACAGTGAGATACGAGTGGAGAAACTTCTACATCAACAACCCTTCTTGGAAAGGTGGAAGCTATTTAGACATCTTTTGATGTCACATGTGCTACATTTATTCCTCGAACGCCCATCATCTCCTTCTTTCACATTGCATGCTTTTGTTGACAAATTTCTCATATGCATATAGAGTGTCCCATAATTGGCACTTGCATCAAGCACTCTTTCCGTGTTTCACCCAAGCACTCACCTTTCATGAACATGTACTTCACGTTCAACTGCTCAACTCCAATAAGAGCGTATACCAAACGCATTTTTTTTCCCACCGGGTTTTTTCCCTTTGGTCATCCAGGTTTTAGACCCTAATCTAAAGACACCTATCACCACCCTCTTGTACATATTCCTTCTACATCAAAAATAAGGAAATGCTACTCAAATCAATTGACAAATGAATTGGAGCACCAATTTTAGATCATAACATACTTCTCCTCAATGGTGAGTCGAAGAATGGCCTAAAATGACAAAGCTGCAGACAACACTAACAACATGATTGCACAGGAACAAAGAAGTCCCCAAGGAAGAAGAGCATACATAAAAGTAATCAGAGGATCTCAAAAGATGAATGGTTATAATGATAGATGTCCGCTCTAATGGATCATAGTTCTTGTTATGGTTCGACAAAGTTACAAGCAGTGCAACAGATGAAGCCAAAACGACAGCAAAGACCACATCGCCCTCGACAATCAGGTCATGTCGGGGACGATATGAACGTGGAAGGGGGGAATGTTGACCGCTGGGTCAACAACACAACATAACTCAAGTTTCGTACCAAAGTCTTATCTTTTGCGAGTTATGAAATGTTGCGGATTATGGCTATAAACGTCATTTGTAATGAGTAGTTATTATAGTTTTAGAAGCCGGGGTGCAATGGCACTTCTAGATTGTAAATACAAAGCCATTTGACCCTTTCAACCCCATTTTTGGTTAAACCTAAGGTAGCCTTAGTATATAAGGTACCTAGGTCATTTTGTAAAGAAGACTTTTTTCATAATAAAACTTTAGCGCTGCCATCTACTGTGTGTGAGAGAGAAAGAGAGTGAGTGTGAGCCTTATCCTCTCGCTACGCCCGGCTCGCTCAACACATTGGAGATCCAACTGCACCATTGTTGTAGGCTCGAGGAGAGCTACACAACAACGCCAAGCATTCCACGCGAGACGAAGCGCATACGTCGACGCATCTACGAGCTATTTGTGGCCGTAAGTGTATCAAACGATGTCTGTTTTATGTCTGCTAGTAGTCTATAGAATCATGGTGACATAAGCTACGCATAGGTACTCATAAATTTCAATTTCGGGAACTTTCAAAATTCTGCTCTATCATCCTACACGTTTTCCGCAGATGGGTTTAGAGTGAGGTTTTTGAGTGTAGAAGCTGAGGGATAGGTGTATCCTAGTGAGGGGATGGTGTTCCTTAAGTTTCGTACGAATCTGGCATGATTAGGTGAGTTACCTTCCGTATGTGTGTATGTGGCTAGGTGGTGTAGTTGAGAGCAGTGAGGTTTTTGATTGTGGTTTAGTTGGCCTTCCTGAGTGTTGTATGTGTAGGATGGTCTCAGCCTGACAAGATAAAGAGATTTCCTCTGTGTGCCTATCGTGTCATCTGTGTCCTCGATTGATATTATGTTGATCTAGGTAGTGTTTGCATGCACTTCATGGGTGTGTGAGTTGCTCTCCTTCAACATCTTCTTCTGGTTCATCCTCCTTCTCTGATTCTTCTTCCTCCTTATCATCATCCTTCTGCTATTCAATATAATCAAGGATAACTTGATATGCTAGAGCACTGTTATATTCAAAAAATCTATCTTGCAAATCACTCTGCATTGTCTCCATAAGAGCCCTCAAGTTATCCATGTTGAAAACAGCATTCCCTTTTGGATTCAAGATCTTGGCCAGATTATTATAGATATACCTTTCCGTTAATGTGGCCTTCAGAGTAGTGTGGCTGGTCAGTAAGGAGTTGAACTCAACTCTCTTCATTCTTAGCATAGTTTCAAACCTATCAACAGTTCTTTCAGCTTCTACCTTTTCTTCCCATATGGTTCGCATCTCAAACTCCACCTTGTCAAGCTTACTTTGTATAACTGTTGAATAGTCCTAGCCGACTGAGCTTCAAGGATACTGTGGCGTAGGTTTTGGGATGATCTCCCTTGCTCCAGCTTTTCAATCTGCTCCTCTGCCTCCCTTGGTTCAGTCTTTACCTTAGTTAATTCATCTTCTGACCCTGAAGTATCCAGCATTTGTCCCTCGCAATTGACAATAGTGTTCCATGATGACTAAATAAGTACGGAACAACCATTTTTAAATGTTGCTCGGTCAGAGTCAGTTGGCTCATAGACAGTGATAAGAGCCAGGTAGGGTAATGCAGAATAATCAAATTTTTGCAGAACTTGTCGTCTCTTGAGAGGATGAGTCTGCATCTGCTGTAACCTGTCTTTCTTTGTTAATAGCAGGGCTGCTTCATTGTATGAGACAGAAACCCTACCAAGTGGACTTGGAGATGCTGGTCCTTTGCCCTTATCAGTCTGGTCTACTGGCTAATCAGGACTGGCCCTTTCTGATTGGTCTTGTCCAGTAATGGCGTTGCTGAAATCTGGCCTACTGGTTGGTTAACTCCACCATTGGTTTGGACAGTATGCTGTTCAGTCTGGCTAGTTGAAGTCTTTTCGGTAGAAACTGTTTTAATTTGACTTTCTAGCTGCTTCAAGAGAGCCTTGCTTTTGGTAAGTGTCGTCCTTGGTCTCTTTGAACTTCCAGCTTCCTCCTGTATAACCTTTCTCTTTTGTTCAATGGGAACTGACTACCTTTCTGGGGCTTCTTCATCAGATGCTAATTCCACATTCTGGGATACTGGGAATGGCTTCTCGCTCCAAGCCATTCTCACGTGATCATGGGCGTCTGGAGACGTTGCTCGGTACAGAAACTGCCAAACATACCAAGCCTTGAATACACTTTGAGACTTCAACTTGTCAGTTTGCTGAAGTACATTATGCGACAATATCTGACAGAGGTTGATATTGAATTTAGAATCCAATCTCTTTGCTAAAATCATAGCAAAGAGTTTCTCTGACACATATATCGGATTATTTTTCAGACTCACAGCTTCAGCCACAAATTGGTAAGCAGCAGGATGTCCAGACCTGCTACTGGAATCCCTTGCACACTGGATTTTTGTCTCCTTTTGGCACCATCATCTTCCTTCAAAGCTTCATTGATCTGCTCAGCAGTTGCCACAGATGGCTTTGTCTCATTTGGCATTCGGAAAGCAAAAGCAATGTTCTCCAGAGTAATTGCTGTCACTTTTCTACCATAGACCACAACACTTCCATCTTCAGCATTAAAAGAATCAAGGACTTGCCTTATGATGGCTGTGTCAAACTCAATCCTTGTGGCTTGCATAACCACACGCAAATCCCATAGTTGGAGTAAAGCCTTGTCTTTCTCAGTAAACACATAACGCTGAATCTTACTATGCGGAATGAGTGGAAGAGTTGCCTTTGCAGTAGTAATAAGGGATTGGGTTTCATCGATAGTCCCCTGCATCTTCTCTGAAATTTTCTTCCTACCCATACACCTTGAGGACGATGAAGTAGTAGACGAAGAAGAAGATGCCTTACTTGATTCGTCGAACCCGTATCTAGGTGTGGCTGGCAAGGACTCAGGGACAATCCATAGTCTCCTCAGAAGAAGAGGTTTGTGACTGCAGTGAGGAAACTTCGGAGCTCGGTGATGGTGAATGGACAACAGAAGGTAAGCATCGTGCAGGAGATTTGCGAGAAAAAATGCTTACTCGCCTTATTGTTATACCCGTTCGTGCCATAAAAGCTCCACCACTTACCGTCCCTAGAGTTCTATGCACCGCAAGTGATGTGGCAGACATGCATTGGACAAGAATTTTTCTCGTCTTTGAAATGATTACTACTGATATTGCATCTGATCATTGGTCCCCCAAAAATTGATATTGGTGTCCATACTTTTCTGGTTCTGGTCTGGATAGGAGTTTATCACACTAGTGCTATTCTAAATTTTTGACTGGTTCTAGAACTGGTTGTACATGGAAAAAACCTAAAATAGTTGATTCTGGATTTTCTTGGTCTTCAAATCCCAAACCATCAATGCCCATTCCCCTGGCTTCTGAATAATAGAGCTTGATTTTAGCTCCATTATATACCCCTGGCAACAATAATCTAGACGAATCTTTCAACCTTACCGTGCCATTTGAGAATACCCAATCAACTTCAAATGGTCCTACCCAGGCTGTCTTTAAATTTGGTTTCTTAGGGCCTAATTTGGAATGATATAATAGAACCAGATTGCCTTTCCTAGACTCTCAAACCTTAATTTGTTTGTCATGCCAGTGTTTCCTTCTTTGCTGAACAATTTCTTGTTCCAGAATATCCCTCTATCTCAGCTCATCTAACTAGGTTATCTCTTCCAGTCTGTTCTTCAGATTGTGGTTAAAATCTAAACCATACTCTACAGCCATTCTGAGATTGGGTATAACAAATTCCATAAGGACAACAGCTTCAGTGCCATACACCATTCTGAATGGTGTTAACCCCGTAGTTACCTTATAAGATGTTCTATATACCCATAGAGAAGTCTAAAGCTTCAAGTCCCACTGTTCTGGCTTTTTCTGCACAATCTTGGTGAGGATAGTCTTAATGGTCTTGTTGCTGCTTTCGGTCTGCCCATTGCATCTAGGATAGTATGGTGTGGATTTCCAATTCTTGATTGAAAGCATATCCATGAGTATATCCATAGTATCATTTATGAAATGTGTCCCTTGGTCTGACACAATCTCCACAGGACATCCATAGTGGCATACAATATTCTCAAATAAAAACCTTGCAGTGGATTTTGTTGTATTGTCAGGAAGAGCCTTAGCTTCTACCCACTTGGTTACATAGCAAGTAGCCATCAATATATACCTATTCTTCCTAGGAGTAAACTTCTTGAAAGGTCCCATAAAATCCAAACCCCATTTCATGAAAACACCCAGTGGATGTACTGATGTTAAAGGAGTCATGTCTAATGTTGTGGGTCTACCCATTCTTATGGCATACGTCACAAATTTTGCAAAAACTTCTGACATCATATATCAATGTTTGCCACCATAAACCAGCTTGCAGTATCTTCTTGAAAGTAATATCAGTAGAAAAGTGTCCACCAGATTCCCCGTTATGTGCTTCTAAAATAACTTGCAGTTTGCCCTCCATAGACACACATCGACGAAGAATCCCATCGACAACCAATCTATAGAGTAAGCCACCAATAATGGTAAACTTTAAACTTTTAATAACCAGAGTCTTCTTCTGGTTCTGCTTCCAGTCATCTGGGAATCCACTTTGCGAAAGAAATTGGTATACTTCATATAATTCAGGATCAATTGATTCTGTCGCTTTCAACTGAAATAATTCAGCATCTAATGGTTCATCTCTTAGAGATGCTTCAGATTAGCCCTCCGTACTCCTAGAGAAGAAATCAACGCTACAGTGTTTTTTCCAGGTGTATGGAAAATTCAAAATTCAAATTCCATAAGGAACATCATCCACCTTATTAGCCTGCCTTGAATAATGACTTTATTAATCAAGAATAATAGGGCTTGATGATCCACATAGAAATGAAACAATTTGCCTAGCAAATTATGCTGGAATTTTGTAGCACTAAAACCATCCCTAAAGCCTCTTTTTCAGTGGTTGTATATCCTTGTTCAACCTGGCTGAATCTGCGAGGACTAGCAAAATATACAAGGGAATCATGTTTTCCATATGGCTGAGCTATTGTCGCTCCCATTGCCAGTCCCGAAGCATCCACATGTACATGGAAGATGACATCCCAATTCGGTTGGTGAAGAACTGGTTTACTGATAATGGCACTCTTTAAGTTCTAAAAAATTTCCTCACAGTCAGCAATCCAAATGAACTTGCTGGTTTTCTTTGTAAGCTCATACAATGGTAATGCTTTAGAAGCAAACTTATGCACAAACCTTCTGTAAAAATTAATATATCCCATAAAAGAAATTATTTCTGATGCATTCCTAGGCACCTTGGCCTATTGGACGCACTGGATTTTGTAATTGGCCATTTCTATTCCATTTCTGGACACCACATGTCCCAGTAGCTATCCTTTCCAGACTAAGAAAACAGATTTGAATGGATTGAGACAAATCCGCTTCTCCTAACAACGCTTAAAAACCATCTCCAAAAATAGTAAATGTTCTTCCTTTGTGGAATATACAGTGAAGTCATCCATGAATATGGCAAGGAATTGATGAAGACATTCATTGAATATTTCCATCATACATCTCTGAAAAGTTTCCGGTGCATTACAAAGGCCAAATGTCATTACTAGATACATAAATGCTCCCCACTCCATGGTGAAAGTGGTCTTTTCCCGATCCTCAGGAGAAATTTGTACCTGGTTATAGCCACTATATCCATCCATAAAGCTATACATCTCATATCGTGCAATCTCATCAAGTAACATATCTGTGAAGGGTATTGGGAATGGATCCTTAATGGTTTGAGCATTCGGTTTCCTATAATCTACACATACTCTCAGCTTCCCATTCTTCTTAGGCACAACGACAATAGGAAACAACCAATCACTACTGGCTACTTCAGTAATGAACCCAGCTTTCAGAAGGTTGTCAATCTCCTCTTTGACCTTCTTATCATAATTTGGATTCATTCGATAGTGCTGTAGTCGTACTGGCCTGACATCGGGTTTCAGTGGTATTTTGTGTTGATAGACCTCTATGATCCACCCCTTTCAGATCAGTATGCTCCCATGAGAACACATCTTTATAGTGTTGGAACATATGTCGTGCCTTCTCTTTCATCGTAGGATTCAAATGTTTATTTACCTTGATCATTCTAGGGTTTTCTTCAGACTCTAAATTCCATTCCTCTATCTCCTGATCATCTGGAAGCAACCAATTAGGCCCTCCACCCTTTTTGTTGGTTGACTCCTTAGCATAATCCCAGGATGATCCTCTGAGCTCTGAATTACCATTCTAATTTCCAGTAGCTCCCCCAGAGCATGCCGGTTTTGGTGGTGTGCTGAACTCAACCGATTCTTCTGGCCTTCCGGTTAACCTCACTGAACGTTCTCCTGAATTCAGTTCAGTGAACTATTCTGAAAATTGTTTCTTTTGTTTTTCAGATTCATCTTTGTTTATTAAAACTGCATTGAGATCTATCTCTGTTAATGGAAAAATATTCATATCTGCTAGCATTTTCTCAATTTTCTTCATCTTGTACTTCTGGTAGAGCTCTCTGGGTCTCAGTTCCTTTCTCCAACTTTTGGTGTTATTTATCTGAATCTGGATTTTGCCACTGGCCCCTTGTATCGTCAAAGTTTGATTAGCATAGTCGTGAGCATCCTGTGCTGTTAGCGGCCATGGGCGTCTTAGTAGCATCTCGTACGCTCCTTGCACATGCAGTACCAAGAAACTGGCTTTGAAATTTGGTTTCCCCACTCGTATTTGCATATTCCCTACCATTCCAGTTGCCTGTACCACTTGATGATCCGCCCTTCAGACTTTGAAAGGTGCTTGTTTTGGGTTAGTAATTCCCATTCTTTGCTGAAGATGTACTCCCAAAATATTTACCCCTGCTCCTCCATCTAGTATAACGCTTGAGAGTGGTTCCCACTGTTTCCTCACTTTGTAGTCCACTTGAATCAATGGCACTTCATCATCTCTGACAATTGTCAAGTCAACTGATCTAGCCTCCGCCTCAGCCTTCATTCGCTGCCTGATGAATTTCGCTACTTTAGGTAGAGTTCTTCTAATGTCCTCTAACTTCACATTGAGTTTCTAAATTCTGTCACAAATGTTGACATAAATTTCCTCTTTCTCATGCTCAGAATCGTTGTCAAAACTTGAAGCACTGGTGTTATCTTCATAATACCATTCCTTTGGTTCAGCGCTTCTAGCACTTTTAGCAGTTCCCAACTCTTCCATCAACCCTTGTACTGTAGCCAACATGGTCTCAAGCATCCCAGTCGTTGACTGATTTGGTTGTGCTGTCTTAGACAACTAAGTAGGTATCTTATGCATGATACGGGCATCAGAACTCTCTAGTTGCTCTGGTAGTTTCTTGGCTAAAACAGTGATTTTTTTCGCTAGTTCTCTTTGCTCCTGCCATTCATCAACCACCTTTTCTTTACCCTTGGCCTTCCATACCTCTCTCTGCTGAGCCCATTTGCTACTTTCAGGATTGACTGGTTTTGCTGGTCTTTCTGGAATTTCCTCAATCACCACCCCTTTGCTTCGTGTAACTGCTCGTACAGGAATTGATTCTGAATCCTTCACCTCGGTATCCGCAGCTCTAAGTGTTTTTGGACACTGAGCCACGAAATGCCCATACTTACCACATGTAAGCAATTCAGGATTTGATTCTAAAAATTACCACGACCTCGGCTGGTACCCACTTGGTATCTACCGCGCCCTGCTCCAATACCACTTGCACCCGGTTTCTCCTCTTGAGAAACACTGGTAGTTTCCACTCTTACTGGTTCAGCATTGGTGAATACTACCACTGACAAATGTTTTCCCTTCTTAAAATGATGAATTCAAATACCACAATTTTTTTTTAAATGGCCATAAGCTTTGCAATAAGTATAGTGTGGACATTCCTTTGAAACATGGTCTTTAGATTTACACTTTGAGCGCCAGGTTTCCATTATTCTTATTGGTTGTCTGGTCTGGCTAATTTCAGCAATTTGCCGAACCATCTCTTCAATCGTCCTAGACCAAGATCCTTTCTTCATCTTGTCTTTGGTTCTTTCATCTGAACTACTTTCAGAGCTACTGGAGGCTCTACTGGAATCAGAATCTTCAATAGAAGTACTGCTACTACTGGACCTCCTCTTCTTATGACTCTTTTCCTTCTTAGCTTGCTGTTTGAGCTTCAGGGCCCGCTGCACCAAATCATTGAATTTCTTGGTTGGTGTCGGCACCTCCTGTTCCCTAAGCTTCTTACTGCAAAACCCATTCAAAAACCATGCTCGCAGCCGCTTTTCGGATGGTGGTTCCTGCAGTTGTCTAGTTAGTTCCTTGATTTTCTAAGCATAGCTTCTGGCTGACAATTTTCCATGCCTTATCTTATCGAGCTCACAGAGTATATCCTCATCCCCTCTGTTGTGTGAATATTCCAGTCAGAAAGCTTTAAGCAGTTTATTATATGATCTGAGTTGACAAGCCGGGTAATGGTAGTACCATTTCCTTGATACCTCCTTTAATGTTTGTGGAAAGTAGTCACCCCAATCATCTTCATCAATATTTTTTAACTCAGCATACTGCTCAAAGGCTTGGATATGAACATCCAGATCCTCCTTCTTTCCGCCTTTGAACATGGGAAAATAAATTTTCAATGAAGATGTGTAATCATGTTTATCAGCCTCATTTCTTCCTCTTCTCACCTTGGAATCCTGACTTCTTTTTGCAGCCTTCTTACAATAGTTTGTGTCGGCATCCCAATTAATTTTTGCCTCCGTCTCAGTTGCTGTCTCCTCTCTAGCTTTTCTACTGAAACTATGACAACTTTCTTTACTTCCTTTGGCACCTTTGTCTCCCTGTTTGGTCCGAGAACTCTTGGCCTTGAGTTCTTCCCTTTCAGCTCTGCATCGTCTGGATTGACTGGAATGCTGAGAGTCATGTACCTCATCAGCATGACTGTGCTCCTCCTGAGCCTCAGTGTCAGTTACTTGTTCATCCTTGGGATCAGAGTCTCTTTCTGACTCCTCAAGAATAGGGTCAACACGGTAAGATGGTTTTCGGCCATGACTAGGTTTGGGTGCCGTTACTGCAGCTGGAACTAAAAGGAAGAGGAGTCTGCTGGTTAACGAGCAACAACTCTAGCCACCGTGATTGCCAAAATGGAATGGGAGCTGATCTCTTTAGATAGCTGATTCCAATGTTAGAGTTTACAACTACTGGTGATTCATTAGTTCAATTAGTAGGACTACAGGAAAGATAGAAATTGAGCTAGAACAGTTATATGAACTGGAATACTACATCTACTGAGAATTAGACAAGCTAAATGACTGGAATTAGATTCAGATTCAAATTCAGATTCAGAGGAAATGGATACAAACAATATCTGGCTGAAGTATACTTGACTACTGTATTAGGAATTACAGAGTAAGAGTACAAGCGGGAATAATGTAGCCTAGGAATAGCTTCAGGACTACAATCACACACTAAGAGTAGGCAGTCAAAAGATAAAACAACCCAAAAGTACTGCCAACAATTGCCAACTCAATTACAATGTAATGGGTCCTATTTATAGCTCTTTGGAGTTACTGTGGTAGCCGTCATGGTAATTACTGAATGATCCACTGCTCGGCCTTCCAAGAGCTGGTTCCCACCTAGTGAAACTGCTTCCTCCATCTACAAAGATAAAGTCACTAATCCATGCTAAAAGGCTTGCTCACTAGCCTCGAGTACATAGATGTACATAATGCTTTGAGTTTTCATAGTGCTCTTGTATATTTATGTATAAAGGCTTGGTTCTGCTTAATCATTTGAAAGAGTTTTGGGTTGGTCGAACTTTCAAAAAGCGGTTTTCTATGACTATTTTCAATCGTGCTTGATAGCCGGTGAATCGGACTCATACATCATGAGTTACATGCATTTGATATGAGTGGTTCCTTACTTAGAAAGTGGGTGCATATGCATGTGAGGAAAGGCAAGTGGGTTGATTTGATAGATTTAATTAGAAAAGGTGTGGTCAAAGTTTTTTGGAAATGGCCGAAGTGATAAGCTCCGAGCTAGGCTTTACAGCGTACCATTTGGTGCTCGGCGTCACTCACCATGCCTCCATCAGATTGCTCATTGTGAGGAGCAAAACAGGAAATTTATGTGCGTAAGTGGGGATGTGGAAGGATGGTGCCAAGTGACAATGAAGTAATCCCACATGGGAAGGAGAAAGTGGAAAATGGAGGGTATAAGTGGGGGAGTGGGTACCCCCTAAAGTTGTATCAAAAGAGAAAGGGTGCTCTCTTGCCTTGCTAATGGGGGATCGTGGGTGTTGGGGGAGAGAGGGGTAAGCCATTTTGGGTTTCCACTAGCTGGACAGGCGCTTGGGCTTGCTTTTGATCCTCTGGACACTTCCCCTCCCCCCTTTTCCTTGGTCAAAAAGGCGCCGACATGCCATTTTCTACCCAAATTAAGCCCAAAATGAACCAATTAAAAGGGGACTACAAGGGGAATCATGTCTGCTAAGAGGAGAGAGAAAATACCTTGGGATAAGAGCCAAAAAATCCCCCCTTTTAATAGCTGTCTTATAGAGACTAGCTTTTTTGGAGCTTTTGAGAGATACCCCATCTTCGAAAGCTTGTAACTCTCTCGTCTGTTGTCAGAATCAAGCATATGGATACTCTATGGCGGTCTACATAACACAAGACTCATCTTTATGGTCTCGGATTTCAGCAATTTTAATCATGGTTTGGGCTAGGATTGTTTCCCACCCCACTTTACAGGTGTTCGACATAGGTGTTTTCTGCAGCTTTATGGTGTTTCCTTCCGACGGTGTGGTGTGTGCAAGGCCATAGAGGTTCTCTTTTTCCTTCTTGTTTACATGCTAACAAATTTTCACCTCATGTCAAAGCTACATCACCATCTCTATCGACGTGCAAATCCAGTGGCATCCTAACTGTATTGGTCAGCTTGCGCACCTCACTATGCATCCTCATCACCAGTGCGAGCCTTACCAAATCTTGAATCGCTCAGCCACTCAAGCCCGTACTGTGTTGCTACACGCTCTACCACCTGTTGCAATTGATGACTCTCTTGCATGAAATTCTTATGGCAGTCCACAACCAAGCTCGACCATCATCATATGCACCGTTGATCGATACCCTACTCACGCACAAGCGCCATCAAATCTGTCAGATTAGCAATTGCTAGTCAATTTCTTTTAGCAAACATTTTCTGTGATTAGATTCAACAGAATCCCCTTTTTCATGTTAGAGGAATTTCAAAGCCTTGTATGAAATCCTTCTCACAGAGGCTGCTGCAAAAATCTTTACCAACCACCTAAGGAGGTTCTCCCACAAGGCTCATTCCATAGACAATCTCCACAACTCACATTTCTAGCAAGGTCCAAATCCTTGGGATTCCCACAAATCTCCTTGAAAATTTCAATATACTTTGTATAAAAAGCACTATTCTATAGCATCGGCCACTCTTTGCCCTCGCACCTTCTCAAGCCTAAGGCGCCTATAACCCTTCAAAGATCAGTAGAGATTCCCACGAGCCTTTCCCTTTAATCTCACATAATATTTTGTGCTTGCCCTACACAAAAGTTTTAAAAATTTTGTAACCCCAATCAGCATCTCTTGAACCTTCAAGCATATTGAGAACTTTGTGAAGAGGTGCTCCATGAATTTGGAGAGTGACTTCACAAACTATTTGTAAAAATCATTCAGATTGACTTTGTAGGAGGACTAGACACTGCCATACATCTTGGGTAAGACCTTCCTTGCATGCACAATTAAGGGTGCACCATTATGGAGGGAGAGAAGGGAATCGCCAAATTCAACGGCCATGGTTTCCACACGTGCTGGCAAAAAAAAACACAAGGGCTACTTGATGTAAAAGCAGTTATGGTCCGTCATTAAGCCACCAAATGATGATGACAGAGTGAAAATGTGATAGAGCTTAGCATAAATTGCAGCTAAAGATGAGCAAGCTCTCGGCATTCTGCTCACATCTCTTGACGACAAGTTTGTGCATTTTTTAGATGATTGCACCACTACACACGACGCATGGATAACATTAGGCAACACTTTGGTGCTATTGCCAAACATTCTAAAATTGCATTAAAAATGTAACGTTATGGATTTCTTATGGAGCCTGGACAAGATATGTCATCTCTAGTCAATAGGCTCAAAAGTATTTGCACACAATTGACATATATAAAATGCCCTATAGATAATGAAGACCAAATTGATGTTCTTCTCAAAGCAGTAATAGATGCAAATTTTGCCCAAATTGTAACAGTGCTTAAAGAGAAAGACCCAATCCCTAAAATTGAAGATGTAATAAACTCTCTTCAAGAGCGTGAAAAGAAACTCAAAGGCAATAAAAAAACAGTCAAAACACATTGTGGCAGAACAGATCACCTTTCAAAGAATTGTTATGAAATCAACCCTTGTCACATTTGTGGCAAGAACGACCATGGTACAAAGTATTGCAAACTCAACACTAAATCTTCACAGGTAACCAATCAAAAAGAGCATTTTAAAGATCAAACAAAAGCAAAAATCAACCTTGCTACCTCTAGAGATTCCGACAAAGATAACAACAACAATAATGGCTTGGTGTATGATGTTGTACTGTGAGAATTCTCTCAATTTTACCTTACCCTCTATTTGTGCCAGGGGAGACTTGTGTGTGCCTACACCTTGATGTTTGTATGCCTACACCCTTTGTGTATAGGCGAGGCAACTTTGTGTTCAAGGGGAGGCTGGTGTGCCTCACCCTAGTGTGTTTTAAGAGGAGGATTGTGTGAGTGATATGCAACCGAAACCCACATAGGGGAGGATTGTTGGGATGCGAGGTTTTGTTGCATCTCTTGTGTGAACAAAATCTTCCACCTCATCTGTCAAGCCATGTGAAGAAACTCTTACAGCTTTTGTGTAAAGAACAACCACTTGTCTGTGCATAGGTACCCACATCTTGTGCTCATGTGTCAAAAGTATGTCTATTTGTATAAGCCTATATAGAGGCACATTCTGTTGAATAAATGTAATCTTTATCATTTGCAACTATACTCTATATTGTATTGTGGAATAGTTTCTCTCTCAAGATCTACACTAACCTCTCCAAGCATGCCATTAGCATGAATGGCACACTAACCTATCCACCTTAACCTAACATCATCCACAAAATTGACTACAAGACCAAGTCTAGCAAGTGCATATACAGACAAAAGATTCTTCTTGATCCTAGGTATATAGAATGTGAAAGAAATGTCATTTTCACTAGTAAGCACAATCTTTCCAACTCCCTTGACCGAATAAGAGGCACTATTGGCACAAGTGTCTAAATTTCCATAAGTGATATCCTCGAGAGAGAGGCAAACAAGTCAGGATGAAAGGTAATGTTCTTTGTAGCACCACTATCAAAGTACCACACTTGAGCATCTGCAACAACTAACAAACATGCATCATGGACATTAGGATCATAAGTGCAATGTGCACTAAAAGCCCATTTTGTATCAGCATCAACATCATAGTCTCATTTCACAGAAGATTCAACAATAGCTGCATTTGTAGTAGTGGAACCAACATTTGCAGTGGAACCAACCTCTTTCTTCTTAGCCTCTTTGGCCTTCAACTTAGGAAACTTCTTGATCAAGTGATCATTAGATTTACAATAATGGCAACACATCTTATTTTTACCTTTATCACCAGATTCCCAGACAAATTGTTGCCAGCAGAAGCATTAGAAACAGGTGATTTACCACTTGTAGAAGAACCACGAGAAGTGGCTACATTGTTGTTACCACCTTTTCTTTGAGCAGCAATAAAGGCCTGCTCAATTGCACACTGTCTAGTTTTGTTTTTTTGGAAAGTGATCTTGCAACAACAATTTTCATAATGCATCAAACTTGAAAACTTCAAGATTTCCTTGGGTCATAAGTCTCCAACTACTAGCAAAAGTGTGGTAAGAATCTGGCAGAGCATCATGAAGAGTCTGCACAAGGCGACTAATAGAAATGACCTCACCTATAGAAATATGTTACTCATTGATATCCTTGACACCAGCAAGGAGATTGTCCATGTCATCTTCCTCATGCATAATCTTCGACTCCCGGTCTTTACGCAACAATGCAATTTTTTCCTCATGGCGACTTACATAAAGACCACCCAGTATATCCCAAGCCTATTTTGCAAATTTCACTGAACAAATGTGGAGAGTAATAGTGTGCATAAGGCAATTCAATCAATGCATGAGCCTACGCATATTTTGTATCCAACGAGCTTGCTCAATCGTAGGCAAAACAACTCTAATAGAAGTAATCCTTGCAGCAAGATCTGCGATGTCCTCAACATCGCATGTATCCTTAGAACCAGGACGTACATCAATGCCATGCAAAATGTTCCAAATGACCTTTGACACAATAACATGTTGCATCATATAAGCACACATAAGGAAATTTTCCCCATCCAATCTGTCCTCAACAGTAAATATCTTGAGCACATATGTGTTGTTGTAAGCCATGGTAAATGTTGCACCTGATGTGAAAACTGCCTCAATAGAGGAGAAATCAAGCGGGAACAACATGTGCTATATAGCACAAATCATAGAAGAGTGTAAGGGACTTGTTATGAAAAAAATGGCACTAACAAAAATTCTGCACAAAATGAAAAAGTAGCTTGCGCAATACTACTTGTAGTGGAAACCAAGACCAAAATGAGCCCGAATCCAGAATATTTTTTGACCTGCAAATGCTCGCCAAACATCACAACAATTGGAGAAACTGAGCATGCGTTGGTGCAGCCAAAGTTGGTCTGAGATAGAAAGTGGTCTATACCAAGCAAATACAGGCAAGTGTAATGCAGAAGGCTAGGGCAGGTATCAAGGTCCTGAGCAGTCAAAGGGTAGTGGAAATGTATGTCTCAAGTGGTTTTTTAGGCAAAAATAGCTAAAAGGGTGGTCTAATTGGGATAGAAAATGAAGGTGCCTAAAGTACCGAGTCAGTGCTTTAGAATGTAGTGTTCAATATGCTCTAGAAGCCGGTCTAGACAGCTCGTCAAACCGAGCCCTGGTGCTCAAGATATTACAGTTCAAAGTTAGAAGGTGTTGAAGATCCTCGATGGATACGACAACTGGTCTAGGTAACTGTCAGCAGATAGATGCATAGAGCTCAGATTATAGAGCATGTCTGTCTTCTCAGATTGCGGATCAGAGCTCTGGATAGCAAGTTATTCAATTTGAAGATTTTCCCGGGACCGGGTCTGTGTCCACTTGCCCGCATCGGAGGATGCACCATCTGGCATCTTTTTGGCCTCGCCAAGATTCTTGGTGATAGTGTGCATCATGCAAATGTAGCAAAAATCAACGGTTCGTCCATCGGATGCTCGGTCAGCAGGATACAGTAGGATGAATCAGGAGCTAATGTTAAGGAGGGGATTAGTAGATGTTTTCCACCTTTTTTTGCGGCCTCAAATAGCGAGCTTAGAAGGATTAGAAGGTAGCAAGATTGGCATGGTCTGGGACTGACATGATGATGATCTAGCACGGCTTTACGGCTCGGCCATCGGGTATGTGAGCAGTAAATTGCAATTGTGGGGAGCAAAGGGGAAAAAAATAAAAATGTGGTTTTTAAAGGGTTTTTCCAACCCATTTCAAGGGAGTGTCTATCTACTGCCACGTGTCGAGATGCAAATCCCACATGGGGGAAAGGTGATGAGCGTGGAGTGTATAAAGGCTGGAACGCACACCCCTCATAGGCATCGAGTGGAAATGAAGGAGCTTGGAGCTCCGGTGGCAATGGAGTTTGGTGACGGGGCCGCTTTGTGGCCCTGCGTCAATGGCGCACGCTCACTATCGAGGGCGCCGACGGTTGTAATAGATGATGTGGCAGCACCCGACGGGGGCCGTTCTTGTGTCGTTGGAGGCCCCATTTTTTGAATATTAGGTGGGGCAGAAATAGCGACCTCGCTAATGCCCCCCTCCTCGGTGCATGGAAAGGGGACGGTCCCGCAAGAGAGAGAGAGCCCGAGGAGGCCGCCATGTGTACAAGACAAAGGCAAGGGGCCGTTTCAAGGCCGACCAAGCAAAGGAAAAAGGGCGAGCTTAAAGTGGGCACCAAATGCAAGGGTAAGCAAGCCTTTCCAAGGCTGGGCATGGCAGGACCAAGGAGAGGGTGAGGAAAAAAAGAGAGAGAAAAGAGGACTGGTAGGAGCCGGGCAAAGGTGGTCAAAGGGAAAAATCAAAAGGAAAGTGCAAGGCTAAGCTCCCCAAATGGATAAAAAATAAAGGGGAAAAAAAAAAGCCAAGGGGCAATAGCGATGTCGCTAATGCACCCCCCCTCAAGTGCAAAAGAAAGAGAAAGAGAGCAGATGAAGCCAGAGGCGGTTACCTCCTTCCAAAGTTACCAAATGTGAATGCCAAATGGGCCAATGAGAGAGCAAAGGTCCCCCCACTATAAAGGTCTTTTTTAAATCAAATTAGGGGCTTTTTTTGTGTCGTTTGAAGCTGACAAAGTGGAGCTCTCTGACAAACTAATCCCTTTGTACTTTTTTCTTGAAAATGGCCATGGTGATGGTAGTGCAAGCCTGTGTACATGCCTTTTGAAGTGCAATCAAGCCACTGTTGCCCCGTCTTACTGTTGTTTCCCCTTCCCCCCTTGTATTTCTCTTGCTCTGGTGTTTCCCCTTGGTGCTGGCAGTGTGGAAGTGTGTTCCCCCCCTGGATGGATGGTGTTTTGTGTGATAGAGTTAGATTGAGCGGCTGTGTGCGTGTGTAAGGGTGGAGACATACCATGACAGTAGGTGTGCGTTGTGTGGTGGACTTGTGGAGTGTGTGAGCAATGGAAATTAAGCAAGTGGTGGTCTGCTAGTGAGAGGTGTGTTTTTTGAAGGTGTTTTATGAGAGGATAGGGGTGTTGTGGATACCCTGAGCTATAGAGAGGCCTTTGTGGTTGTGTCCGGTGTGTTCCCCCATTCCCTCTCTCCATATTCTGGTGCCCCCATGAAGCAGCACACTGATTGCTTCTAGTTGATCTAAAAGAAGCATTTTTTCCTGTTTGAAGTCATGGGCCGATTTTCACAGACGAGGAGGGCCCTGACGAGTGGATGCCAGATTTTGAGTTGTATATGCTATTGTTGCGTATGCCAAACAAGGATAGCAAAATGCATACCTTCCTTTGGTGATGCATGGAAAAGCTAAAGTTTGGTATGAAGCTTTGGAAGGTGAGCCGAGGCAAGCATGGCCGGCTCTATGGGCGAGGTTGCTTCATGACTTTCGCAAGGAGGCGTCCCCAGTCGAGATGGATGAGAAGCTGAAGGGGCTTAAACAAGATGTAAGTGAAGAGTTCAATTTGTTTTTGGGTCATTTTGAAGAGTGTTGGGCAGAATTAGCGACAATCATGCAATTGGCTAATGGAGACTACTTTAAGCTGGACAAATTCATGGCGTGTCTGCACCCCAAGGTGAGAGAGAAAGTCGATTTTGAGAGCCCAAAAAATTACAATGGTGTGGTAGCAATTGCATGGTCGAAGAGCAGAAAGATTAAAAAAAAGATAGAGCAGGGTGTGTCGGGCTACGAGACGATGGCCCCTTTTCAACCGCAGAGTCCGAGAGAGGCTATGCATGAAGAGAACCACAGGAACTGAGGTGTAGCTATTGTGCTGCAAAATTAGGTACGCAAAGTGAAAAATTTGTCCGAGCAAATGCAAGAGTTGCGGCTCAACGTGATGGATAGAGGAGAGCCAAGAGGAGCAAGGGGCAGGGCAAGGCCACTGCCAGGTAGGTGCTACAATTGTGGAGAAGAGGGGCACTATGCACCTGATTGTCCTCAACCACAGAGAGAGAGAGAGGAGGCATTTACCCGCTATTTGGTAGAGGCCGAGGTCAAGGGCAGTTCAATGGTCCAAGAGAACAAGCAGTGGAAGGTCCTGTGCAACCACCTCCGCCAACTGAAGGTGAAGTACCAAGAGTAAATATTATTGGGGTAGATAAGCAGGATATCCAGATTTTGGCTAGTAAGAGGGAAAGAATTGAGAGAGAGAGAGAAATAGATCCAGAAACTAGAGCTGGCAATGGCAAAGAGAAGGTGTACAAAGGTAGAGAGTAGCTCGAGCCTAGAAAAAGAAGGAGACGCCATAAAATCAAGCAAGTGAATTTCCAATTAGGGCGTGGCTATCCCGAGTACAACCTGGTAAGTGATGTTCAAAATCAAAAAGCAAACATTATTTTTGGTTAGTTGCTAGCTTTAAATCCAAAATTGAGGCAGCAATGGTCCACAAGTGTTAGCACCAGGCTACTGAGAGCTAAGGGGAATGTGCAAGCAATGCAAAACATGGCTTTGAGGGTAGGTAACCCGACGGATGTTCTTTTGCTGGTGGATGTGATTATAGAAAAGAGGATGCAGCTAGAGGCCTACATAGACAGTGGAGCATAGGTTTGTGTCATGATGGAAGGAGCGATGAAAGAGTCAGGAATCAAGGTAGTAGCCAAGTCGAATGTGCGCATGAGGATGGCCAACCATACTAAAGCCAGGGGTTTGGGTGCGGCTCAGGATGTGAAGGTCAGGGTGATGGGCATAGAGTGCCTAATAGACTTTTTTGTGATGAAGGTAGGAGATAATGCTTATCCGATCATTTTGGGTAGGCCATGGCTTTTGGTGATAGGTGCTAAGCAGGATTGGGAGAGCAAAGCATTCACCTTGCCTGACAAAGAGAAGGGAAGATAGATTGTGCTTGATTTGAAGACCAAGGAGAGAAGTTCTTGTCCTATGGAAGTTAAAGATGAAGGCGACATGATGAGCTACGAGTACGAGACAAAGACGGGCTATGATGAAGGCTACACTAGCATAGAGGAAGAGGAGAGAAAGGAAGACATGTTGAAGATAGATTCAGATTTATTTGTAGTCACCATAGATGACTCCCCTCCTAAAGAAAAAGGTATGCAGCCTCAAGCTCATGGTTTAAGCATAGAGGAGGTTTCAAGCATGTTGGGTCAATATTTGACCAAGGGTGAAAAGGAGGGTTATGTTCAGTTGTGTGAGTCCTATCCAAACTGTTTTACAACGGAATACAAGCATTTGCATGGTGCAAGAGGGGTAGAGCACAAGATTGTTCTCAAGGAGGGACATAGGCCTATAGCACAAAAGCTGAGAAGACTAGAGGAAATCCAAAAGGAGTCCCTTTGGTAGGAAATCAATAAGTTTCTGGATGCAGACATCATATACCCTGTGAAAGGGTCAAAGTGCGTCTCGCGAGTGGTCATAACCCCTAAGAAGAATGGGAAATGGAGGGTGTGTGTCGACTACAAGTCACTGAATGCAACAATCAAAAGAAATCATTATACATTGCTGTTTCAAGACAAAATACTAAAACAGGTGGTTGGGCACGGGAGATACTTGATTATGGATGGTTTCTCGGGGTATTTTCAGATAGGGGTTGCACTCAAAGACCAGTTGAAGACCACATTCATATTGCCATGGGGTTGTCTCCCTTACCGCAGGATGCCGTTCAGATTGGTGAATGCATATGCCACCTTCCAAGATTGGATGAACAGGGTATTTGGTCCATACCTGGGCTGCTTTATCAGGGTCTTAGTGGATGATATAGGTTGCTACAATTCAAGATTAGAGAACCTATCAAAGCTGCAGTTATTCTTTCAAAGGCTTGATGAAGAAGGAGTCCAACTAAACCCCAAGATGTGCAAGCTAGCACAAACTCAAGCACAACTGTTGGGTCATATGGTGTCGCAAAATAGTATAGAGGTTGATCCAGAGAAGGTGAAGGCGTTGGTGTTGATGGAGTTGCCATCAGATGCTAACGGTTTGGCTTTGTTTGTTCATAAGCTGAAGTATCTATCACGGTTCTTTTGGATGTTATCACAATACATGCATCCTCTTCAAAAGAGATCTCCGCAGGTGCACGATTATGAGTGGGATGAGTAAGCTCACGAGGCTTTTGATAGGGTCAAGGAAATTTTGTGTCAGCTGCCAGCGGTCTGTCCTCCCAATCAAGAGGAAAACTTCTCATGTCTATGACGGTGGGCACTGTTGCTATTGGAGTGGTTCTACTACAAAACGTAAAGAAGTTACAAACCAATATACTTTGAGAGAAGGGTGATTAGCCTAGGAGAGGCTACCTACACCGAAGGAGAGCAATGGGTGATGGATCTGGTCTTTGCTTGCAAGAAGTTTGAGGTGCAGTTAAGTGTGTGCAAGTTATTTGCGTTGAAAGCTGACAATCTATTGCCAGAGGTAGTGCTACATTTGAAGCCAGGAGGAGGATTATATAGTGGGTGTTGGAGCTACAAGAGTTCAAGTTTGAGTTCAAGGTAGATCACACGAGTCAATCTCACTTGGCGGACATTCTTCTGAGCAAGGCCATTGATTTGCCAGCCTATCCAAGGGTGGTGCAAGATGAAGCTAAGGAGGAGTGTGATAACCTTGGATGGCAAGTTATGGCTATTTGAAGATTTTTTGGGGACCAGGTCTGTGTCCACTTGTCCGCATCAAAGGATGTGCCATCTGGTATCTTTTTGGCCTTGCTAAGGTTCTTGTGATAGTGTGCATCATGTGAAGGTAGCACAAATCAATGGTTTGTCCATCGGATGCTCGGTCAGCAGGATACAACAAGATGAAGTTAGAAAATGTTTTTAACCTTTTTTTGTGGCCTCGGATAGCGAGCTCAGAAAGATTAGAAGGCAACAAGATTGGCACGGTACACGACCGATGCGATGATGATCCGGCACGGCTTTACGGCTCGGCCATTGGGTATGTGAGCGGTGAATGGAAACTGTGGGGAGCAAAGGGGAAAAAAAAAGTGGTTTTTTAAGGGTTTTTCCAACCCATTTCAAGGGAGTGTCCATCTACTGCCACGTGTCGAGCGGAAAATCCCACATGGGGAGGAAGGTGATGAGCGCGGAGTCTATAAAGGTTGGAACACACACCTCTCATAGGCATCCAGTGGAAATGAAGGAGCTTGGAGCTTCGGCGGCTATGGAGTGTGGTGACAGGGCCCTTTGCGTCCCTGCCCCGGTGGCACGTGCTCACTGTGGGGGGGGGGCGGCGGCTGTATAATAGATAATGTGGCAGCGCTTGATGGGGTCCCGTTCCCATGGCCGGCCCTTGGAGTCCCTATTTTTTGAAGACTAGGGGGGAGGCAATAGCGACCTCGCTAATGCTCCCCTCCCTGGTGCATCGTAAGGGGACTATCCTGAGAGAGAGAGAGAGAGAGAGAGAGAGAGAGAGAGAGAGAGAGAGAGAGAGAGAGAGAGAGAGAGAGAGAGAGAGAGAGAGAGAGAGAGAGGGGGAGGGGGGGGGGGGGGGGGGGGGGGGGGAAATTAGAGATGATCTCTTTAGATAGCTAATTCTAGTGTTAGAGTTTACAGCTACTGGTGACTCATTAGTTCAATTAGTAGAACTGGAGGAGAAGATAGAAACTGAACTAGAACAATTACATGAACTGAAATACATCTTTCTGAGAAGAGAGACAAACTGAATGACTGGAATTAGTGTTCAAATTTAGATTCAGATTCAGTAAACTGAGAAAGAATGGATACAACGTATATCTGACTAAAGTACACTCGACTACTGTATTAGGGATTACAGAGTAAGATTACAAGTGAGGATAATGTAGCTCGAGAACATCTTCAAGACTACAACCACACAACTAAGAGTAAGAAGTCAAAAGATAAACAGCCCAAAAGTACAGCCAACCCAATTACAATGTAATGAATCCTATTTATAGCCCCTTGAAGCTACTGTGGTAACCGCCATGGTAATTACTTGGCTGGTCTATTGCTCGGCTTTCAGGAGCTGGTTCCCACCTAGTGAGACTGCCTCCGCCATCTACATCCTTCCCTCCTTTCTAAGAATTTGGTAGGACTCCAAATTTTTTGAAAAAATCCACTGTCTAATCCTTCTAGAAATATAGCTTTATGCCACATTTCATGCTTGTTGAGTGCTTGACACCCCTATGATTGTAATTCCAAGGGTGTCCAGCCAAAGAGATACCAACACCTGACTGAGAAAATCCACCATCTGATTTTGAAAATTCTTGGAAAAATCCATCGTCTAATTCTGAGAACGGCTGGAAATTTCCTCCATCAAATTCGGAGATGGAACTACCCAGTATCCTTCCACTGAATCCGCTTCCTTTTGCCCTTAGGTCTTGATGGCGTCTCAGAAGTCCTAGTGTCAGCATTGTCCTTCTGAATGAGTTTGTAAATGGCCTCTTGCTCAAGCTGATCTCGCCTCTCTGTGGTCATTTTGACTTCATAAGGTGTGAGGGGATGATAAGTTTTGGTGTCAGGATCATAGAGCATGCATATGCCTTTTGTTAGACAAGTTCTGGCCAATTTGTGACAATGTGAAGCTGTGTGGATCCATCCTTCTGGAAGAGACTGATTTGTTTTGATCCTAGCTTCAAAGAGAATCTCAACCATCTCTCTGTACTGTGGTCCTAGGCTTGGTTTAGCCGTAATGTCCTTTTCAGGAACTTTACAGGACTTAACAGTGAGTTGCAGCAGCTGGTTTCTGATCTCAATGAGACCTCTAATCTAGATTTTCCATTGTCCCATACACAACTTGATCCTCTGCACCTCATCTCTTAATTCTTGGAAATCATTTAATTGAAGAGCATCATTGAATAGAGTTTTCCAGGTTTTCCATTCCACAGTTGATCGCTCATACCAATCTTGAAGATCATCAGTAATCTTATAGTATGTGAGCCAATCCACTGGTTCTGTATGTTGAGGATATAGTGCTGGAAAAAAACATGGCAACTCCACTTCTGTTGTTGGTAAAGCATACAGGAGCACTGGGGAATCAAGTACAAACTCTAAAAAATTAAGGACAGCCTGGTTCTCCTGCTGCATTATCTTTTTGGTAACTTTAACCAACTGAAATAATCTCCGGAGAGCAGTTTCCTGTTCTCCTACTATCATTTGAGTTCGAGGTCCCTTGCTGGTGGTAGTTTGATCTTCAAGAATAGCTCCCACCCTCTGATCGAGAAGTCCCCTAGCAATCTCCATTTGCACCAAGAACTCTTTTAATTGACTTCTGACATCTTTCATACATTTATATGTCGTCTTATTCCCTAGCAGGAGCTCTAAGTCCACGGCTAGGGAATGACAATCTATAGTAGAGTGCCGCTGCCAATGTGGATTAGCTACTTTCTCAGTTAGAGTGTAGTTAGTATTTATTAATAGCTGTTTTTTGCCTATCCAAATTTCCATAGTGAGCTACTCACCCCACCAAAATCATCCAAACACTATGGCTATCCCTACCATTTCACTGTACATAGGAGTGTGTGAGTTAGGGGACTTTCCCCATATTTTCTTGAAAACCCTCAATTAGCTAGTCATTGGGCTAGTTGAGCCCAAAAATAAAAAAATAAAAAAGTAAAAGTATATTATGGCCTCTTTCAGTGTAAATATTTCATTGTATATAGGGCCTAAATATAAGGATTTTTTATAATTATTTTGGTATTTATTTAAATATTTCTACGTAGGTGTGCATTATTTATGCTAAGTATATTGAATCACCATTACCATAATTTTTCTTACCATTTTTCATACTCTTTATTTCATATAGAAATGTTTTCATGCAAGCTTCTCTTATTTTTGGTGTAACTCCACCCCAACAAAAATCTAATTTTTTTTTAAATTTATGTGTGTTTTTTTCACTATTGTGATTTTTCCCTTCCTACATCTATTCTCTTTTACTCTAAAAAATTAGAACACCAAAAATGATCATCTCTTTATGGTAGCCTCATAATGAGAGAGATTTAGTTTAACCCCTTTATATTTTTTTCACCTATATTATTTATATTTGACATGTACATATTTTTTAGACCCCTCAATATTTGATTGCCTTAGTTGTACTATTCACTTATATCTAGATCTCAAGAATATCTTCAATTATAGACCCACAAAATAAGATCAAGGATATGTGGCATGCATGCATGCACTATGGAGGGCTCACTCTTGGAGGCATGCAAAAGAATCATCCAAAGAAGGACCCCACAAGGACTTTGTGCAGTGGGAAAATACAGTCGGTTTTGTTGAATTTTTAAAGGTCACTTGCTCTCCGAATTTGAAAAGGTGAGACAAGCAAAAGTTGTAGCTATTGAGTTAAAATTTTGCCTCAAACGTTATCATATTTTTTTGAGCTACGAGCTGTGAACTATGATTTTATTGGTGGACCCCAGTTTGCCCATGCCATGCAGCCACACTCTCTCTTCCACTTTATCATTTTCATCTTTCACACACACTTCTTAAGTCATCATCCCCACCTCTCTGCACCCTACTCACCTTCTCCTCAACCTTGAAGAATAAGAGAAACCATGGTGAACTCATGTCTCCTACACACAACACCATTCCAAAATTGACCACCTAGTCTCATTTTTCCCTTTCCAAATTACCCATATCTATAAAAAAAACCACAAAATTCAGCCTCTTCTCTTGAAAGACAACATCATGGTGATTGATTACTCATCTTCAATTACCTTGGCTCCCAAGGAAGGTCAAGAGTGGAGAAAAAATGTATCGTCAAAGCTAGTGGACCGTCAAACAAGCATCAAAATTGGCCCTACTCAAGACACTTGGAGCATCAACATTGTAAGAAATCCATCTTTTCTTACCTCTTAATATTTTTTCTTCATTATTTGTATCCTACATGGATACTCCCATTGTAAATATCCAATTCCATTTGTAGATTAATAAAAATACTAACTCTACTAATTCACTAACACTAACCTACTATGAAAAGTCTTATCACCTCCATTTCTCTTCTCTCTCTTTTCTTCATCTATCCCCACCAACTTCTTGATAATTCCAAGCAAAAGAAATTAAATAAAGTGCTGAAAATCCAACCCAACCATGGTTAGAGGAGTAACCCTAGCCCTCAAAATTGCTATAAAAGGAGGGTGTAGCTAGCACAAAAGAGACGAAACCATAAGCAAGAGCGCTATGCTATATCTTGAGAAGCCAAGTTCAACCTCTTGAGAAGAAGATCTTCACTATCAATCTCATTGGCTTATGCATATGTATGTGTTGTATTAGGGGTGATTAGCAAGGGATCTCTAAGCTATTGTAAGAGAGAGTGATCATTTAATTGGGAGTAGGAAGCCTATCATTTTTCCTACTAGCGTAAGCCCAACATTTGTTGAATCAAGGAGGGTGGATTTGGATTAAGCATGGATACTTTGTCTCTCTTCCAACGTTGGTGCAGCCAAAGTTGGTCCGAGCTAGGAGATGGTCTATGCTAGGCAGAGGCAGCATGTGAGTGCAGTGCAGAACGCTAGGGTAGGTACCAAAGCCCTAGGCAGCCCAAGGATAGCGGAGGTGTATGCTCAAAGTGATTTTTTAGGCCAAAGGTGTGCTGCAAAGAGCCAAGGAGGTTGGTGGCCTACTGTGTCCAAGATGTGAGTTTTATGTGCAAGAATGTAGTGTTCAGTGTGCTTTCCAAGCCGGTCCAGATGGCTCGTCAAACGGAGCCCCGGTGCTCAAGATATTGCGGTTTAAAGTAAGAGTGTGTAGCAGATCCCCGACGGACAGGGCAGCTCGGGACAGGTGGCCCGGGTTGATGTAAGTGTATACGTTGTGAGCGGGATGGAAACACATAGAACGCCTCTATAATGACCCGAAACACACTCTTGGAAAGATACACACACACACACACTATGGGGCACCACTCGGCTTACACAACACACCTAGCCGAGACAGGGAACACACCGATGGAGCGAGAGGAGAGAGACTATTCGTTTACCCACTCCACACAGAGAGATACACATACACACACACTCAAAAACTCAGCTCAAAAGAGGAGAATTTCTGATGTTTAGATACAATAGAGCTTGGGCCAACACCAATGGGGCAAGCAGCTCACACAATACGGGTAAAATATGCCAGATACAATCACAAACTGGAGCAGAAGCTTCGCTCATAGGAGAAACTTACACAGCAAAAACATAAGAAAAAGAGTGAAGAATCTGGCAGAATGGACAGCGCCATTGCGTCCGGAACGGCCCAAAACCCCAATCTACAATGTCAAAGTGCTCAAATCCGACCTCGGATGAACAGTTTACGGCCAAAACAGGCTCCAAAATGAGGAAAAACACACCTGCGGCTGTTCCTCCTCTCTTCTCCACGTTTTTTCTGGTCTTCTCTCTGTTTTTTCAGTTCCCACACTTAGCTTTATTAGTTGGGCACTCGTGGCCTTTTAGATGACCTCAAACGGACCCCGAACAGGCCAAAAACTGACCTCGCAGTGCATAGTTGTCACCTTTTTGCATCATCCGCACACCTGGCACTCAGTTTTTCCAAATAATGCATCCCACAACCACGTGAAGTGGCCCCAAAAAGTGGTCCTCATGATGACCTTTCTGCATAAGTATCACAAGAAAACACCCACGTCGTGTCCATACTTCTCCGCGTGCAAGTATTGACCCCGTTCGACCTCCTGACGCTGTCAGGAGTTTTTTGGAAGAAGTGATTGCGCATATGTTCATACCCATGCATGGTGCATAGAATAAAGGATTGCCCATTTGCTAGAGCCAGGTGGTTACGTGGGGCCCACATGTGTACAGGTAGGACAGTGTGTACATAGTGCATCGATTTTCACTATTACCAGTACCACTGTGTTTTTTCTACAATAAGGAGGAGTTGGTAGCGCGTAAAACTTCTCGAGGAAGCTATCCGTGGGCCGAATACATGAGGTAAGCAGGTGCGTCAGATGGCATCTAGTGGCGTCAGGAGGTCGAACGGGGTCAATACTTGCACGCGGAGAAGTATGGACACGACGTGGGTGTTTTCTTGTGATACTTATGCAGAAAGGTCATCATGAGGACCACTTTTTGGGGCCACTTCACGTGGTTGCGGGATGCATTATTTGGAAAAACTGAGTGCCAGGTGTGCGGATGATGCAAAAAGGTGACAACTATGCACTGCGAGGTCAGTTTTTGGCCTGTTCGGGGTCCGTTTGAGGTCATCTAAAACGCCACGGGTGCCCAACTAATAAAGCTAAGTGTGGGAACTGAAAAAATAGAGAGAAGACCAGAAAAAACGTGGAGAAGAGAGGAGGAACAGCCGCAGGTGTGTTTTTTGGGTTTTTGGAGCCTGTTTTGGCCGTAAACTGCTCATTCGATGTCGGATTTGAGCACTTTGACATTGTAGACTGGGGTTTTGGGCCGTTCCGAACGCGATGGCGCTGTCCATTTTGCCAAATTCCTCACTCTTTTTCTGCTGTTTTTCTGTGTAATCTTCTCCGGTGAGCGAAGCTTCTCCTCCAATTTGTGATTGTATCTGGTATCTTTTACCCATATTGTGTGAGCTGTTTGCCCCATTGGTGTTGGCCCAAGCTCAATTGTATCTAAACATCAGAAATTCTCCTCTTTTGAGCTGAGTTTTTTTGGGTGTGTGTGTGTGTGTGTGTGTGTCTATCTGTGTGGAGTGGGCAAGTGGATAATCTCTCTCCTCTCACTCCATAGGTGTGTTTCCTGTCTCGGCCAGGTGTGTTGTGTAAGCCGAGTGGTGCCCCCTAGTGTGTGTGTGTATCTTCCCAAGAGTGTGTGTCGGGTCGTTATAGAGGCGCTGTGTGTGTTTTCATCCCGCTCACATTCTTTTGGCGCCCCCACTGAGGATCTTCTTCGAGTACCTTCTGCTTCGAGCTTCAAGCTTCGAGATTCGGGATTACAGGTTGCAGGTTGCAGATTGCAGATTACAGGTTACAGGTTACAGGTTATAGGTACAGGTACAGGTGATTCACACAGGTACAGGTAGCTGGAGTACAGTGATATACTAGAAGTGATGTCACTTGCAGTTGTTGTGGGAATGCATCACTTCGCGCCTATTTGAGCGCATTGTCTGTTGGATTGTACGTTACTTGTGGAAACTGCCATTGTACGCATTTGTGGAGCCATACTTGGTTGTATTTGGCAGTCCCAGCCATTTCTGAGACTTGGTCTGGAAGATAGTCATTTCTGAGACTTGACTATATGCGATTTGCATTAGCCTTCGTGTGAGGGTCGATAGCGTGAGGTTTTTATTGAGCTGGGGGATTCTCAAATGTGGAGATCCTTTCGGTGATACAGGTAGCTGGAGCACCCTTTTTGTGACCTCGCCATAGGCTATGTACTAGTGAGCCCTACTTGATGCTCGGGTTCTATTGTTGGCAGTTTATGCATACATAGACAGTCTATATTTTGGGTTCCTACTGCTCTACTTCTGGGGAAACTCTGTCGAAATTTTCCCAAGTTATGATGGCTGGTTTTTTGGTATTTTGAGCCATTTATGCTGTTATGCTGCTGAAATTCTGACAGAATCAGAGGATAAGTCAGGTTTGCTCTCTTGGGAGCTTCATGGTTGGCTTTAATGGATGATCAAAATGGCCCTCAATTCACTCCTTTTCATTTAACTCAGAGAATCCAGATAAATGTTCATGTGTCCAGGAAGATTTTTTTCCAGCAGCACATAGTCTTTATGTTTGGGCCAAGAAGATTACGAGAGAGCTTGGAATGTCCTTTGCCTGTTGTAATTCCGATGATCAACTATGAAAACTCATTTGATGTGCATGTGTTTGTCCTTATCTAAAGCTGAGCTCCATTGAAGTTTCTGGGGATTGAGTCAGTCAAAAGTTGTGGGTTCTTGCACGTGTGTTTGAAGGGGTTCTCAAAGCATTGTAACTTGGGTAGCCATGGCTTTCTCTTATCCGGAATTTCATGGAAGAAGTGGTGAAGATGCGGAAGACTTTTTGGAGCAAGTCGAGGTGGCATGCATAAGCAACAATATGTGTGATGAGGAGAAGATTTTGAGGCTATTTGGATTGCTTTTGAAAGATGAGGCCCGTGTTTGGTTCATGGATTTGGAAGCTAACGAAGCAGTGGCTTCTTCTTATGGTTTGAGTCTTGACAAGTTTATAGAAGCTTTTTTAGAGCGTTTCCAGGTTTTTGAAGATGCAAATGCAGTATGGAATGAGCTCAATGCTCTTAAGCAAGGTTCTTGTCAAGGTGTTGATGCCTATGTTCAAGGTTTTACAGATTTATGGACTCGTTGGTGTGTTGCTCTTAAGGATGAGACCCCCCCTTGTTCATTGAAGAAAAGTTCTTTTGTTGATGGTTTGTCACCTTGGTTGAGGTTCGAGGTTGAGATGAAGATGCCCGAGTCTTTTGAAGATGCGGTATGCATTGCAAAGCACAAGGAATGGAAGTTTAAGCGTCTTGAGAAACATGGTATCAGTACAGGTATGCATGTGCAAAATGGATTTGGCATGGAAGATGAAGTTAAGCCTAAGCAGGTGAAAAGTAGCCTATCCTATGATGTTTCTCGTTTCTTCCCAAGGTCTATTGTGAAGCGTAAAGAGGTCTTGCAGGTTGACATGTTTCTGGAAGAGCCTAAAGAGGTGAGTAATGCTTTGG
Source organism: Adiantum capillus-veneris (assembly GCF_014529385.1). Taxonomy (NCBI): domain Eukaryota; kingdom Viridiplantae; phylum Streptophyta; class Polypodiopsida; order Polypodiales; family Pteridaceae; genus Adiantum; species Adiantum capillus-veneris. Next base: position 70,816,275 of record NC_140952.1, read on the forward strand.
ATACAGGATTGAAAAGTCTTGAAGAGGATGCATTGGCTACTTGTGTACCTTGTGATTCTGGGTGTGAGTGTGAGGTTGAGGTTATTGATGATGATCACGTATCTTTGGATACTAGTTCCTTGGAAATTAGGGAAGAGGGCAAGGTTGAGAGCCATTTTGTGGATTTGTTGGATGTGGAGCCTGTTTTGAAGCCATATTTTGATGTATGTGCAGTGATTGAACCGATTTATGAGCATGATTGTGGCGTAGAGCAGAGATCTGTATTCTTGGAGACTGATGAACCCATGCTAGAAGCTATGGATAGTGGTGATAGCCATGATTATGATGTGGATGAAGTTATGTGTGATGATGAGTATGCTTATGATGATGAGAAGGGGTTTGGCATATATGAGTCCAATCTCAGCTATGTGGATGCCTATGCTAGGGATATGTGTGTTGCGGGGATACTCTTGTGCTTTGGATATCAACAACTTTACCTTCACACAATGCTTTTAGCTACTTGGGTGCATGATTTGCAGGTTGTTGCTATGGCTGGTGAAGCCAAGATGCCAGGTGATGAGTCACTTGAGTTGTCTCTATCGGTTGGGTTGAATGTGGCATGCAATATTTATGCTTTTGGAACTCCAGACAGGGAGGATGTGTTAGTTGGATATGCCTATGGTGCATTTTGGTTGATTGTTGACAAATGTAGATGTGGTGTTATGATTCTTCTTGTGAATCAGGCAATATGCCTTTGGCCTTTTGATCCACGTGGAATGAGCATCTACTAGTGCTTCTGCTGAGCATGAATGCTCTAGCAGGCTAGGCGGTGGGCAAATTATGTCAAGAGTTTTTTGGAAGAAGTGATTGCGCATATGTTCATACCCATGCATGGTGCATAGAATAAAGGATTGCCCATTTGCTAGAGCCAGGTGGTTACGTGGGGCCCACATGTGTACAGGTAGGACAGTGTGTACATAGTGCATCGATTTTCACTATTACCAGTACCACTGTGTTTTTTCTACAATAAGGAGGAGTTGGTAGCGCGTAAAACTTCTCAAGGAATCTATCCGCGGGCCGACGACATGAGGTAAGCAGGTGCGTCAGATGGCATCTAGTGGCGTCAGGAGGGCGAACGGGGTCAATATTTGCACGCGGATGAGGACGGACACAACGTGGGTGTTTGCTTGTGAGAATTATGCAGAAAGGTCATCATGAGGACCTTTTTTTGGGGCCACTTCACGTGGTGGCGAGATGCATTATTGGGAAAAAGCTGAGTGCCAGGTGTGCGAATGATGCAAAAAGGTGACAATTATGCACTGCGAGGTCAGTTTTTGGCCTGTTCGGGGTCCGTTTGAGGTCATCTAAAAGGCCAAGGGTGCCCAACTAATAAAGCTAAGTGTGGGAACTGAAAAAACAGAGAGAAGACTAGAAAAAACGTGGAGAAGAGAGGAGGAACAGCCGCAGGTGTGTTTTTTGGGTTTTTGGAGCCTGTTTTGGCCGTAAACTGCTCATCCGATGTCGGATTTGAGCACTTTGACATTGTAGACTGGGGTTTTGGGCCGTTCCGAACACGATGGCGCTGTCCATTTTGCCAAATTCCTCACTCTTTTTCTGCTGTTTTTCTGTGTAATCTTCTCCGGTGAGCGAAGCTTCTCCTCCAATTTGTGATTGTATCTGGTATCTTTTACCCATATTGTGTGAGCTGTTTGCCCCATTGGTGTTGGCCCAAGCTCAATTGTATCTAAACATCAGAAATTCTCCTCTTTTGAGCTGAGTTTTTTTGGGTGTGTGTGTGTGTGTGTGTGTGTGTGTGTGTCTGTGTGGAGTGGGCAAGTGGATAATCTCTCTCCTCTCACTCCATAGGTGTGTTTCCTGTCTCGGCCAGGTGTGTTGTGTAAGCCGAGTGGTGCCCCCTAGTGTGTGTGTGTATCTTCCCAAGAGTGTGTGTCGGGTCGTTATAGAGGTGCTGTGTGTGTTTTCATCCCGCTCACAATGCCACTCGATGCCATCTAACGCACCTGCTTACCTCATGTCGTCGGCCCGCGGATAGCTTCCTCGAGACGTTTTATGCGCTACCAACTCCTCCTTATTGTAGAAAAAACACACTGGTATTGGTAATATTGAAAATCGATGCACTATGTACACCCTGTCCTACCTGTACACATGTGTGCCCCACGTAACCACCTGGCTCTGAAAAATGGGCAATTATTTATTTGATGCACCATGCATGTATATGTACATATGCGCAACCCTTGCTCCAAAAAACTCCTGACATAATTTGCCCATCCCCTAGACTGCTAGATCATTCATGATCAGCAGCAGCAAAGAGAGATATGAGACTCGCCGCATCATAGGTCTCCTCATCCCTCACCAACACTGCTTGATCCACAGACAAGTCATCTTGCTCCACCATCATCAATCTAGCATGATACAATTTAAGACGCAATCCATTTACCCTTGAATTATGTAGAACACCATCCAGGTTAGCTAGCTGATATGTGCCATTTGGAAAACACTCCACTACCTTGAAAGGGCCTTCCCACTTAATCTGAAACTTCTTTTGGAAGGTGTTGTCCAACTTACTGTTGTAACGCAAAACTAAGTCATGCTTCTTGATACCCTTACTTTTGACCTTTTCATTTATCTTTGACAAAGCCTTATCCTGCATCTGCCCATAATGCTCCAATGCGCTCATCCTATCCAACTGAACCTCTTGTAACTGCAAGAGCCTCTCTTTGAATGCATCACTAGGCGGCCCAAGCAACTTCTCTAACATCTTGACTGCAGGCAACTCTACCTCCACAGGCAATAGTGCTTCCTTTCCATACACCAAATGAAATGGAGTAAACCCTGTACCTGTCTTTCACCGAAGTACGGTAAGCCCATAATGCACTAGGCAATTCCCAATCCCAATTCTTTCCTTGGTGCTCTGCACTTTCGAAAGAATCTGTACCAACCGCCATTGAATCTTTCATTTAAGCCCATTACACTGTGGGTAATAAGGAGTGGTTATGCTAGTGCCTAATCTTCATCTTTGCGCATAATAAGTCTAGCAGTTTAGCTCTAAATCCTGGCCCCTTATCTGAAAGTAGCTCTAATGGCACCCCAAACTTGCAACATATTTCATCATACACAAATTTTTGCCACATCCTTTGCAGTGATTTGTTTTACCGCTATAGCCTCTGTCCATCTAGAAAGATAGTCCCTCTGCCGTCAAGATAAAGCTTTTTGCCCCTGCTTGTGAAGTAACCGGGCCTATTGCATCAATCCCCCACTTTTCAAACACATCAACGCCATAATCGATTTTCGTAGCTCTGGCTTCAACACTCTCTTCCCAAATGCTTGACACCGAATGCAAGACCTACACCAATGGTGAACATCCTTGTGCAAACTAGCCAGACATACCCCTCTTGCAAGATCTTATGCAAAGTGATCTTTAAGAGCAAATGGCCGCCACATGCGCCTTCATGATTCTCTTCCAACACTCTGTAAAGCTCCTTTCTCCCCGCCAAGTACACACGTCTCAAACACGAGATCAGCCCCTTTCATGTATAAGACATCACCAATCAATTTGTACCTGTATGCTCTATGCACAAAACCATACTTCTTAGACTTCTGAATCTCCTTTGGAATGATTCCTGTTAGCAAGAACTCCTCTTCTTGAGCCAAACTTTCCCGGCCATGATAAAGAGGTAAAGTGGTCCTCAACACAAATAGCTCCCCAATCATGCTTTGAGCTGCTTCATGTGCCTCTCCATTTAGAGCACGTTCAATGTGTCTGATGCTCCATGCTTCAAACTTTTTTAACAGGCCTTTAATTCTGAAGCACATTTCCTTCAATGAGGTGTTCTTGCTCTTCCACACACCCAGCACTTGCTTCACCACTAACAAGGCATCACCTTTTATGCTCAGCCTTCGAACCCCATGCTTCAAAAAAATGTGTAATCCGGCTTCCAGAGTAGCATATTCAGCCTCATTGTTACTATGAGCATCCAATTTGAACCCTCTCTTGCATACTAGCTTCCCCTCTAGATCATAAAGTGCTATACCCCCTGAAGCTGTATCATGGCTCTTTCTGTATGAACCATCAAAGAAAAACACATGTGCATTGCTCATCTGTGGCACTTCTTCAACTACCTTTCTCACCACCTCTTCCTTAACAATAAGGGGATTCTCCTTGTAGATCAACAAATCAGCTAGGGTAGCCCTTGTACTATCTTCCACTAGAAAAGAGAACTCAAACTCTTGCAGCTCAATTACCCATTTCTTCACCACATTTGACATGTTAGTGCCATTAATTAACTGTGGCAAAAAGGCATAACTAGTCAAGAAAACAAAAGGTCATGGTAGCAAATAATGACGAAATCGTTGACAAGCAAATATTACACTAGCCATCACTGGCTCTACTTCCGAGAACTTTCTCTCCGCTACCAACTTCACTCGGCTTGCACAATACACTAGCCACATATAATGGCTGCCCTTCCCCTTTTGCAATAGCATGGCTCCAATGGCATCATCCCCTACTGATGGATTTACATAAAACACTTTCTCCCAATCAGGAGCCTGCATGGCTGACAACCCCCCTAACACCTCTTTCACCTCTTGAAACACTTCTTCACACTTGTCATCCCATTGCAATGGATCATGCTTTGCCACTTGCTGTAATGGATAAAGAAGCTGCAAAGAAAATGGAATAAACCGTGCCATGTACTTCACTTTGTGTATAAAAGTTGCCAATTGCTTCGTACTCGTAGGTGATGGAAGAAGAATAATAGACTTAACCTTATCTGGATCAGCCTCAATGCCATTTTCTGACACCATATGGCCCAATAACTTCACCCTTGGGTATGCTAGATGACATTTCTTTGGATTTAGTTGTCCTCCACATTCATCATATCGAGCCAATACCATCTGCAACTTCTCATGGTGTTCAGCCCTACTGCTATAAACAAAGAAGTCATCCATAAAAGCTTTAACACAACTACCAATGAATGGTTCCAACACCCAATTTGCTCTCTCTTGATAGAAGGAAGGTCCATTTGACAACCCAAATGGCAATACTGTGTAGCAATAGTAGCCCCATGGCATAATAAAAGTGGTCTTTGTGCGGTCTTTAAGAGCAATCTTCAATTGAAAATAGCCTGAAAAACCATCACACCCACTGTACCTCTCATAACCTGCCATTGAATCCAAGATCTGATCGATGAATGGAAGAGGATATGGGTTCTTCTTAGTGGCTGTGTTTAAGGGTTTAAAATCTACACAAATTCTCCACTTCCCATCCTTCTTTGGAATGACTACAACTGGACTCACCCATTTCGTGGTCTCCACAGGGACTATGAACCCTGCCTTCAACAACTTGTCCACCTATTCTCGCAAGGCTTCCATTTTCTCTTGACCCATCCTTCTTAGCCTTTGCCACACTGGCTTAGCACCTTCTTTCAGCTCTATATACATCTCTTCACCCTTGAACCCTCTGATCTCTTCATATGAAGTAATGAACAAATTAGGAAAACTAGCCAGCATGTGCAAATATATATCCTTCTCCATAGCTGAGAGGTCTCCACTGATCATTTGTGTCATCAATTCCTGCTTCTTTGACAACTCAACCTTGGTTTGCATCAGCCCTTCAATCACTTCATAAGGCCCTTCACTTTCATCTTCAACCTCATTCGTAAATGCAAATAAACCAAACTCCTGGATTTCTTTGTCCATCAAAAGAAATGCAACATCAGCATCCTCATCACTACTGGTAGTGCTATCACTGTCCACATCTGTCACCATGGAAGAGTCTTCATCACTAGACTCATCCTCATCTTCATAAAGCTCCTCTAATCGTTTCCTTGTGTCCATATTATGAAGCTTCTAGGTACTTGTCTTTCCATAGAAGCTAATCGTACCATGTCGCCAATCTTGAACAGCTCCCACTGCACGTAACCATGGTCTGCCCAGTATAATAGGATATGCTCCCAACCCTGCTGGCATCACATGAAAATCAACCACTGCCTTTGCATCATATGCCTCCACTTCTAAGCTCTTTACAACACCCAAGCATTTTACTTTTTGATGGTTTGCCAATCTGATCCGAAAACCTGACACCCCAGCCCCATCTTCTCAACGCATGAGTGTGTCATGACGCATATTTGGGCTCCGCCATCCACATAACCTTGTCCCAAATTTTTTCTTTTATGCCACACATCTACTATTGGACAAATTTCTGGTAGCTCATCCATTGCCAACACCTTTACTGAACCTCTCTCTGGCTCTTTCTCCATTGGGTTAACCATCCTCTTCCACTGTCGCTTTAGCTTAGGCACCATCTCTATAAGCTGCCCAAAAGTAACATCTACCTTCCTGGTCGTCAGATCCTCCTTCAAGTCATAGCTTAATTGCCCATCCCCTAGTGGAAAATCTGAAACATGAAACTTTCGACGAGCTCTCCTTTTCCTCTTGGCCTTGACATCCTCGCCTTCATGGCTCTTTCCTTCTTCTTACTAGGACCTGGGGCACTTCTTCCTTCCTTATCCTCTGTGGTCCTCTTCCCAATAGGCATCACTAATGTATCCTCTAGCTTTGATGCCTTCTCCAAGGTGACTACACTTAGCACTTTTGTCTTTCCCTTTTCCTCCTGGGTCAGTCCACTGGTTCCTTCATCTCCCTTAATTTCTATGCCATAATCATTTGACCTAGTTAGCACCTGTCTTGGCAATGGATACATGTCTCCCCCCATCCTTGGTGGCTTATCACATTGCGGGCTGATGTGACCCAACTCTCCACAATTGTAACATGTGGGCGTCTGCCTCCAAAACCTACCATTGCTTTGTCCAACACCATTCCTAGGCCTTTCTTCACCTCCTGGCTGATTTGCAAACCTCCCTCAACCTCGATTATTTCCCACTTGACCTAGCATGTTTAGGCTGAGATTCTTCATCAAATCTACCACTTGCCTCATGTATTGCCTTAGCCCATCATCTTGCACCGATGTAGTGACCACTGCTGGCATAACCTGAGTAGTAACAGGAACCACTGGTTCATGATGAACCCCTGACATGCGACCTTGTAAAGACTCTATAGGCTGAAATTCAGACCTCATGGGCAAAGACTCCACCCCTAACTGGATCATTTTCCTCAACTTCCACTCTTTGTTCCTTGCTACCTCTAGTGCATCTTCATATGCCCTAGGCTTCTTTAGCTCAACTCTCCAATGTATATTCTCCCAAAGACCAGCCAAGAACCTGTCCTTCTTCATCATGTTAGGCGGGGGTACCTATGGTGCTAAGGCCTTGCACATTCGCTCCCATGCCAATGAGAACTTACATATGTACGCATCTACTGGCTCACCTTCCTTTTGCACCAAACCTTGTACTTCTTGCCACACTTTGTCAGGATCTTCTATCTTCACAAACTCCACTTCCAACCCATGCCGTAGATTGTCCCAACTCAACCTTATAGGTGGATCAGCCACACGCAACTCCTCTTCAAATTCTTTAGACCAAACTCGTGCATCACTCTTCAAACAAATTTGGAGAAGGCGTAACATCTGCGCGGGGTCATGAATCTGGTTGCTAACGCAGGCAACCTCCATCTTTTCCAAAAATTCTTCCACATCTTCATCACTTCTTCCATGAAACTCCGGATAAGACAAAGCCATGGCTACCCAAGTTATAATGCTTTGAGAACCCCTTCGAACACACGTGCAAGAACCCAAAACTTCTCACTACCCAATCCCCACAAACTTCAATGGATCTCAACTTTAGATAAGGACAAACACATGCACATCAAATGAGTTTTCATAGTTAATCATCGGAATTACAATAGGCAAAGGACATTCCAGGACCTCTCTTAATCTTCTCGACCTGAACATAAAGACTATGCGCTGCTGGAAAAAATCTTCCTGGACACATGAACATTTATCTGGATTCTCTGAGTTAAATGAAAAGGAGTGAATTGAGGGCCATTTTGATCATCCATTAAAGCCAACCATGAAGCTCCCAAGAAGGCACACCTGACTTAACCTCTGATTTTGCCAAAATTTCAGCAGCATAATAGCATAAATGGCTCAAAAGACCAAGAAACCAGCCATCATAACTTGGAAAAATTTTGACAGAGTTTCCCCAGAAGTAGAGCTGCAGTAGGAACCCAAAATATAGACTGTATATATATGCATAAACTGTCAACAATAGAACCCGAGCATCAAATAGGACTCACTAGTACATAGCCTATGGCGAGGTCACGAAAAGGGTGCTTCAGCTACCTGTATCACCGAAAGGATCTCCACATTTGAGAATCCCCCAGCTCAATAAAACCTTACGCTATCGACCCTCACACGAAGGCTCATGCAAATCACGTATAGTCAAGTCTCAGAAATAACTATCTTCCAGACCAAGTCTCAAAAATGGCTGTGACTACCAAATAAAACCAAATATGGCTCCACAAAGGCGTACAATGGCAGTTTCCACAAGTAACGTACAATCCAGCAGCAGATAATGCGCTCAAACAGGCGCCAAATGATGCATACCCACAACAACTGCAAGTGACACCATTGCTAGTATATCACTGTACTCCAGCTACCTGTCCTTGTGTGAATCACCTGTACCTGTACCTGTTCGTGTAACCTATAATCTGTAACCTGTAATCTACAACCAGCAACTTGTAACCTGTAATCCCGAATCTCGAAGCTTGAAGCCCGAAGCAGAAGGTACTCGAAGAAGATCCTCAGTGGGGGCACCAAAAGAATGTGAGCAGGATGGAAACACATAGAACGCCTCTATAACGACCCGACACACACTCTTGGGAAGATACACACACACACTATGGGGCACCACTCGGCTTACACAACACACCTAGCCGAGACAAGGAACACACCGATGGAGCGAGAGGAGAGAGACTATTCGTTTACCCACTCCACACAGAGAGATACACACACACACACACACACACACACACTCTAAAAAACTCAGCTCAAAAGAGGAGAATTTTTTATGTTTAGATACAATAGATCTTGGGCCAACACCAATGGGGCAAGCAGCTCACACAATACGGGTAAAATATGCCAGATACAATCACAAACTGGAGCAGAAGCTTCGCTCATAGGAGAAACTTACACAGCAAAAATAGCAGAAAAAAAGTGAGAAATTTGGCAGAATGGACAACGCCATTGCGTCCGGAATGGCCCAAAACCCCAGTCTACAATGTCAAAGTGCTCAAATCCGACCTCGGATGAGCAGTTTACGGCCAAAACAGGCTCCAAAATGAGCGTGCTCTATATATTCCATGGCATGGCCCTATTGGTAGTATGCAAGAGGGAGAGAGAGAGAGCTTCTTTGGTGAGCTATGGTGGCGAGCGCCAGGGGCGCTGCGCAGGCGGAGATCAATGCAGGAGGCACGCGCCCTATGGGGTGCCGAAATTTTAAAAGGAGAGAGAGGGGGCAATAGCAATATCGCTATTGCCTCCCCCCCTTAGGTAAGAGGAAAATCCCGCGGAGGTTAAAAGCATAGAGAGGGTGAGAGAGTTCGAGGCCCATTTCAAAGCCAGACAAGTCCCAAATGGCGACCAAGAAAGGCTAGGACCAAAGAAGAGGAGAGAGAAAAGAGGCCTGGAGGATGTCGGATCAAAGCAAGGCCAGTAAATGGTAGTGCAAGGTTGAGTTCCAAAGAAGTAAAAGTGGAAATGAAAAAAATAAAAAAAAGGCCTAGAGGGCATTAGCGACATCGCTAATGCCCCCCCCCCCCCCCCCCCCCAAAGTGCAAAGGAGAGAAGAAGAGAGCAGATGAAGCAAGGTGGTGCCCCCCTTCCCAAGAGATACCAAAAATGGGTGCCATATGGACCAATTAGATGGAAATTTCCCAAATTGAACCCCCCACCCTATAAAAGTAAAAAATTGATCAAATTTAGGGCTTTTTGGCCTAGTTTTGAGCCCGTTTTGAAGCCTCCAAAGGGGAGCTTTTGGACAGAGGATTGTGCCTATCAAAGCCCTTTGTATCTCTCTTGTGTAAATGGCCATGGTGATGGAAGTGTGCATTTGTATAGGTGTTTTGGTGAGTGCAATCGAGTCATCGTTGCCTTCCGTGTTGTTGTTTCCCCTTCCCCCCTTCTCTTTCTCCTGCTTTCATGCTTCTCCTCGGTGTCGGTTGTGTGGAAGTGTGTGCCCCCTGGACCGATGGTGTTTTGAGTGAGAGAGTGAGATTGAGTGGTTGTTTGCGTGTGTAAGGGTGGAGACAGGCCGTGGCAGCAGGTGTGCGTCGTGTGGTGGTTTTGTAGAGTGTGTGAGCAGTGGCAATCGAGCACGCGGTGGTCTGCTAGTGTGAGTTGTGTGTTCGAAGGTGTTTTCCGAGAGAATAGGGGTGCTGTGAATACCCTGAGCTATAGAGAGGCCCTTTTGTTTGTGCTGGGCGTGTTCCCCCATTCCCCCTATCCATCTTCTAGTGCCCCCACTGAGGAGTATTTTGATGCTCCTAGTTGATATCAAAGCGGTGATTTTTGTGATGCCAAAGGTGCGGCCTTTGAAGAGCAGGTGCTGCTAGTGATGGCTTGGGCAGGATTTCCCATTTTCACTGGGGTTGAAGATGCGGAAACTTGGCTTCAAGACTATGGGTTGTTCCTGTTGGAAAGCGATTTATCGAGAGAAGATGGTGCGGTATAGGTGTTCCCGCTCCTAGTTCGTGGTAAAGAAAAGCTATGGTTTGATAGCCTTGTGAAGAAGAAAAGGAAGATTGTGATGCCGTGGAGGCGTCTTTTTGAAGCAGATTTATTGCGGATGTGCAGCTAGATGAGGTCAAGCGAAAGCTAGACAGATTGAAGCAAAGCTTGGAGGGAGATTTTCAAGCGTCCGAATGGGAGTTCGAAGCCCTTTGGGGGAAATTAATCAAGGTAACTGCTGCAAAAAAGGCCAGTTTTTTGAAGTTGTGTAAGTTTATGGATTGCGTGCATGAAGAAGTGCGAGATAAAGTGGAGGTAGATGGCCCAATGTCGTATGAGGAGGCGGTAGCTCTAGTGAGAGGGCGAACCAAAAAGATTTTAAATAAGTGTGAGGCTAGGCAGGGTTTGCCAAATGCTGTGATGCCAAAGCAGTGTGAGGTGGTGGTAGCCGAGCCAAAGGTGGTGCGAAGAGAAGTGCAAGTGCAAAAAGAATCAAGGGTTCTTTGGCTGCAAAGAGACAGAATGGTTCCTATGCCGAAGATGCCGGCTAGAACAGTTCCAATTATGGAGGAAGTGCACGTGGTTCCAGAGTGGACAAAGAGTGTGTTACCGAGTTCGAGTGAAGATGTTGAAGCTCCGTTGAAGTGTGATAAAGAGCAAGAAGTACGGTTTGCAGATGAGGTTGAAGCGGTGAAGCTAGAGGAGATTCTTGAGCTTGAAACCGAAGAGGAGACTGGGTCAAATGACAGTGGATCTATGGATGCAGATACAAGTTGGGAGACGGAGTTCTCTCAATCCAGGTATGAGTTCGACCTCTTACATGTGAGTGGAGAGGCAATGAATATGTGCGTGGAGCAGCATGAAGTGCAAGCCAAGGTGCTTAGTGGAGACCAAATGGAGCAGTCTAGGCCAACATGTGGTGAAGAGCGTGTAAAACTGGTGTGCAGTGCCATGCTAATGGCCATGTTAGTAAATGTAGCAGTGGAATATTCCATAGTCGAGCAGCATGAAGTGCAAGCCGAGGTGCTTAGTGGAGACCAAATGGAGCAGTCTAGGCCAACATGTGGTGAAGAGCAGGTAAAACTGGTGTGCAGTGCCATGCTAATGGCCATGTTAGTAAAGGTAGCAGTGGAATATGCCATAGTGGTGCATCAGGTGCAAGGTTTTTCCAAAAGGTGTGAAGCAGTTGTACCTATGGAAGAGGACGAGGAGGATGCGGTAGAGAACGAGTTTCTCTCTTCCTTGGTAGAGCTTGAGGATGCGGTGGTAGAAGAGCAGGTAATTGTAGCGGACAAGCAAGCGGTGGTTATCAACCTTGAAGGGCCAATTGACAAGGAGGAGCTCGACGATGCTGGAATTGAGTTCATGGTAGGTGAAAAGGACAATATGGAGTCAAAATTAGAGGTGATTCCTGTGCAGTCAGTGCCTTCTATGACAGGTGATGCAGATTCCAAGGCAATGTCCAAGCTTTATAAGGAGTTCTGTGAGTGGTGGTTGAAGGGAATTCTAATCAAGGTAGCTGTGCAGTATGATGTTGGGCAGGTACAGGATCTTCTAGTCGAGGATCTAGCTTTACATGGATGGGATGGCGGGTCAGGTAGGTCGCAAGTGTTGGTTGAGCAGGATGGTGAGTACGAAGGTGCTCTATTTGGTGTTCTTGAAGGTGCTTTGTTGCGAGTGGGCAGTTTTCCAAGGAGTGCCTGGAGTGGTAGAAGCATGATGTTGGCAGTTTGGTTATGCAGTTGGATATGTGCCTTGGTGTGGCACTATGAAAAGTTTTTACAGGTGGATGGAAGAGACCAATGCAAGGTGTTTGACCCAGGAGGTTGGTGACAGGTAAAGCAAGGAGTTGGGCAACCCGTATGAGCAAAGAAAGTGGGTAGCAAGTGCCAGTTTTATACATATGTTAGGTGTTTTTGCAGTGTACAGAGAGTTTGTTTTGGGTGTGCAATTTTTTAGTGCAATAAGGCCATGTGTGGTTGAACATAAATGTTCAACGAGGGGGTAGGCAATGATGGTGCAGCCAAAGTTGGTCCGAGCTAGGAGATGGTCTATGCCAGGCAGAGGCACCATGTGAGTGCAGTGCAAAAGACTAGGGCAGGTACCAAAGCCCTAGGCAGCCCAAGGATAGCGGAGGTGTATGCGCAAAGCGGTTTTTTAGGCCAAAGGTGTGCTGCAAAGAGCCAAGGAGTTTGGTGGCCTACTGTGCCCGAGATGTGGGTTTTATGTGCAAGAATGTAGTGTTCAGTGTGCTTTCCAAGACTGTTGGAGGGGAGCGACTCACACACCTATGAAGTGCATGCAAACACTACCTAGATCAACATAATGTCAATTGAGGGCACAAATGACACTATAGGCACACGGAGGAAATCTCTTTAGCTTGTCAGGATGAGACCATCCTACACATACAACACTCAGGAAGGCCAACTAAACCACAATCAAGAGCCTCACTGCTCTCAACTACACCACCTAGCCACATACACACATACGGAAGGTAACTCACCTAATCATGTGAGATTCGTACGAAACTTAAGGAACACCATCCCCTCACTAGGATACACCTGTCCCTAAGCTTCTACACTCAAAACCTTCACCCTAAACCATCTGCGAAAAACGCGTAGGATGACAGAGCAAAATTTTGAAAGTGCTCGAAACTAAAATTTATGAGTACCTATGTGTAGCTTATGTCGCCACGATTCTATAGACTACTAGCACGCAGAAAACAGACATCGTTTGATACACTTACAGTCACAAATAGCTCGTAGATGCGTCGGCGTGTGCACTTCGTCTCGCATGGAATGCTTGGCGTTGTTGCGTAGCTCTCCTCGAGCCTACAGCAATGGTGCAGTCGGATCTCCAATGTGTTGAGCGAGCCAGGAGTAGCAAGAGGATAAAGCTCACGCTCACTCTCTTTCTCTCTCACACATAGTAGATGACAGCGCTAAGTTTTGATTATGATAAAAGTCTTTTTACAAAATGACCTAGGTACCTTATATACTAAGGCTACCTTAGGTTTAACCAAAAATGGGGTTGAAAGGGTCAAATGGCTTTGTATTTACAATCTGGAAGTGCCATTGCACCCCGGCTTCTGAAACTAGAATAACTACTCATTACCAATGACGTTTATAGCCACAATCCGCAACATTTCATAACTCGCAAAAGATAAGACTTTGGTACGAAACTTGAGTTATGTTGTGTTGTTGACCCAGTGGTCAACTTTCCCCCCTTCCGTGTTCATGTCATCCCCAACATGACCTGATTGTCGATTGCGATGTGGTCTTTGCTGTCGTGTTGGCTTCATCTATTGCACTGCTTGTAGCTTTGTCGAACCACAATAAGAACTATGATCCATTAGAGTGGACATCTATCATCATAACCATTCATCTTTTGAGATCCTCTGATTACTTTTATGTCTGCTCTTCTTCATTGGGGACTTCTTTGTTCCTGTGCAATCATGTTGTTAGTGTTGTCTGCAGCTTTGTCATTGTAGGGCATTCTTCGACTCGCCATTGAGGAGAAGTATGCTATGATCTGAAATTGGTGCTCCAATTCATTTGTCAATTGATTTGAGTAGCATTTCCTTATTGTTGATGTAGAATAAATATGTACAAGAGGATGGTGATAGGTGTCTTTAGATTAGGGTCTAAAACCTGGATGACCAAAGGCAAAAAGCCCGGTGGAAAAAAAAATGCCTTTGGTATACGGTCTTATTGGAGTTGAGCAGTTGAACGTGAAGTACATGTTCATGAAAGGTGAGTGCTAGGGTGAAACACGGAAAGAGTGCCTGATGCAAGTGCCAATTATGGGACACTCTATAGGCATATGAGAAATTAGTCAACAAAAGTATGCAATGTGAAAGAAGGAGATGATGGGTGTTTCGAGATATAAATGTAGCACATGTGACATCAAAAGATGTCTCAATAGCTTCCACCTTTCCAAGAAGGGTTTTCGATGTAGAAGTTTCTCCACTCGTATCTCACTGTGCTAAGTATGTGAGTGTCTTTTGGACCTTCTCCTTCACTTCACCAGACTTAAGTACTTAGACTTTGACTCTTTTGCTCACCTATACCAGCATGAGCGACACAACGTAAATATGCTCAACTCTTCCATCTTGAGCAGTACCTAGAATAGCTAAGACTCTTAGACCACAGAGAATATTACTTGAAGCTTTGGGACTAACACCTCACTCATTTTGTGGCTTAGCTACTCGACTCTGACTTGTATGACTTGTCGGTTGCATGTTGACACTGCTTTGTGACAAGTTCTTTGGCTGTTGTAGTGGCTGCTGAGACATACTTCGTGAAGTTTCATCCTTTCCCTGTACCTTCTTCTCTTTGTAGTGCTCAAGCCTGTCGTCGGTCTTTTCTTCATGTGGATTATGGATTTTTTAATTTTTTCTTAATAATAAACAAAGAAAATCTTAAAACAACTCAACAAAAGAAAAATCATTCAAATAGAAGTCTAAATGCTATGTACACTATACACATGTCCCTAGGGGCTCATATATGGATTTTGTCCCCATACTCCTCTGTAACACTACTATGAGGGCATATACTCTAAATTTTGTCAAAAAATTATCACAATAAAACACAAAAATTCAATGCATCTCACAAAACATTGCCCTCTAATAGTCATAATGTTAGGTCCGCATACAGAATGCCTCCCCCCTTCCTATTTGGAGTTATCCTTTACGACAAGGTATCGCAAAGGGTATGTGTTGTGCTTGGGCAATTAAAAGTTGTGCCTATGCAGGCCTTGTAATGTAGCCCTATTATGCATACACAGTCAATGCATGGAAAAGATTTATGTTGTGCAAGATGTGGGTATAAGCAATTTGCTTATTGGCATTTGTTGGCAAGGCTTCCTATTCTAAGCAATGCAATGGTCTTTGAAGCTCCTGCGTCGTTGCTTGATTGAAGCGACTTGCTCTCTTCTTAATGTACTGTAATCGTAGGAAGAATTGTAAGAATTCAAGCGGCAATGCACTGACAGCAGTTTTTTGTTCTTCTTTGGGACCCATTTCGTTGCGATTATTGGCTGTTTTGTTGTGGATTCTCGTTTGGGAACTCATACTTGCCCGTCCTTCGTTTGTGTTTGAAGAGACTTCTTTGGGATCCACCTTTTTGTTGTGTGAGTCAACAGTGGTCTTTGCTTCAGCCCTTGTACACTTGGTTGGGGACGGGATTTAGGCTTTGAAAGTTGATACTGTGGTTGTTTTGGAATCCAAATGAATTCTTGACTTTTTTGTGCTTGAATCAACTTCTTTGGAGCCCAAACCTGAGTTGTGAAAGCTTGCGACTTTGTGATATTCTTACCCGTTCGTGCACGCTTTCCTTGTTTTTGTTTTGGTGTTGGATCTTGTGATTTGTCATTAGAGATCTTTGTCTTCTTGATCCATATCTTTTTTTGGCCGATCTGGCTTTTTGGTATCTAGATTTGTCGAGATTTTTGGATTTGACTTGTTGTCCTATTCTTTTGACCTGTCATGGTTGTTGCTGAAGGGGTTGGTGATAGCGATGGCCTGAGTTGATGATAGGGGATGTCGTAAGATTCATCACTATCGCTAATATCCTCAACAAGGTTGACTTCTTTTACTTTCCCTTGATTTTTTGGCTGGTAGTGGAAAGTTAGTGTCTGTTTTCTCGTGGGTGGTAGTTTCTTGGAGGACTTTTCTAGCCAATTGATTAGAGCATTGTTAACTCGTTGCTCTGGTCGTATTCCTCCTAGCTGAGTCTTTGCATCCTTATTAGGAGCCATGTATGAGGATGCTTATGGTGGCTGTGTCTTCACCGAGGACTTTGGAATGCACTTTTGATGCACTTTATTCGTGTAGCGCTGACATTGATTCACGGGTCGTTGATCTTCTTGAAGCTCGAAGTGTTCTTCAGAGTCATAGAACTCGTCATCTTCTTCATCTTTTGATTCTCCGCATTTCTTTGTTTGCTGCTTATTTTGAGAGCTTGTTGATGTCTGGATTTCTTCGTTTTCCTGGATTACACTCACTACAAAATAAGGAGCGACATCATAGCCATTTTCATCACAAAACTTTGTTGTGGGAGCATCCTCCATGGCGCACACGTCCAGAGTAGCCAAGATGTGTTCCCATCCAAAAGGCTCTAACTCTTCTTCAGGAAATGGTTCTGGGATATAGTCGCTATCCTCTATAATCCGCTCTAGGATACATTCCTCAAGTTTCAAGCTACCACATCGTGAAGCTCCACACATCCACAGTTCTTTAGGCTTACCCAACCAAGCTGGAAGTTCTGATCCTGCTACTGTGGCGGAATCAAACTCCTCAACCGGTGTTCTCGTCACTTCCCTATAGCTATGGTCCCTCAAGTTTATCTTTGTTATGGTTTCCATATGTCTAAGGTATATATGGTCATAACCCCAATCTTGGACCATTTTCAATTGTCGCATGAATGGTCTTCCCAGAATGACGTCATAGTTGTTCTTCTTGCCAAAGTCAACAACAGCAAAAGTGTGTTCATATTCAATTCCACAAGAAGTAACAAGTACTTTTTCTAGTAGTCCTAGGGGCTTTTCCTTGTGTCCGTCTGCAAGCTGCAGGGTCATTCGTGTGGATATCAAGGCAGGTTTTCCCCATTTTTTCCAAACTTCTTTGGTTGCAATGGCCACACCAGCTCCACTGTCAAGGATTGCCATGGTTTTTACATTATTGAATTCCACAGGAAGGGTGGTATTTCCCTCTTCTCCCTCGTAATAGTTTCCTACCTTGTTTAATGGCATTGGCCTAGTATTTAGTTGAGGCATTTCAAGCTCTTTGATGCCTTACTCGATTTGAGTCATTGGGGTTTTTACACCAAATTTCTCTAGACATTTACCCACATGTTTGGTCTTATTCTGAGCAACTCGGCTAACATTATTGTACAGGTGACTGGGGTAGATAGAATATCTACTAGTCCCTTTGAATCGATGGCCTTGTTGGGAGACAGTCTCTGTGATGGGACTACAACCTCATCTGACTTGGTCTCGTACTCTCCCATGTAGGACGGTAGTGTTCTTAGCGAATGGGGTGGACTATCCATAGATTGTACAGATCCTTTGTCACCCCAACACGATTGCACGTGTAGATTCATTTGAGATCCAGTCTCAAATTCCTCTATTGGTGGTAGAAACACTCCTCGTTCATCACTAGTCTTGTCTACTCGTCTTCTTAGGTCATCGGCTTCATTGGCCTCTCTGAGTTGTTTCCACAATTCGTCAAGACCATCTATCTCTTTACAATCCTCAGGTATAGCTTGGTGAAATCCCTCGGAAGAGTTATCCGTGGTATTCAGTATTATCCTTGGTTCTAATGCTGGCTCTTTGAGGTTTGGTATGTGCTCATGACTAGAATCTGGCTCTTTTAGTTCCTGGTTTGGTGGGATTACTTGTGTAGGCATGACACGGATCACGTCCTCAGGTTTTGCAATTGGTGGTTCTAGTAAAGCTTGGGTTGTTTGAATCATTTTCTTGTACATTTCAAACCTTTGCTTTTCTAGTTTCGCATAGGGATATGTCATCCACCTGTTTTCTTGGGTTCGGTTGTTTTTGAGCCTCACATCATAGGCTTTCAAGAGGGCATCTAATGTCTCATTAACCTTCTCTGCCAACACAGATCCTCCTGAGCTAGCACTTCTCGGTTTCTCATCCTTGGATGGTTCTTCTAGAGGTTTAACCATCTGTGTAAGAGAAGGTGCCTCCTTTTCCTCATGTTGTTTTATCTTCTCCTCAGCTTCGGTAATCTTTTCAGCTAGGGATTTTTGCTCTCGTTCCGTGCGTGCTTTCATCCTAGTCTTTCTAGCTTTCCAACTATTTCGTTTGCTCATGGTTTTCTGACTAGGTGCGTCTGTCTTTGGTCCATCATCTGTCTTTGGACTCGTGTCACTTTCCGTGTTCTTTGTCTCTGGATTTTCATCAGCTCTTTTTTGAGCTTGTGCTCTCGTAACTATTTGAACTGGAACAACATTTTCATTTTCTGAGCTACTAGGGGGCTGAAAAATCCCTAATACATTTGTCGTGATTTTTCTGATTTGGTTTTTTCGGGCAATCGGGGATCAAGTGAGTGATGCCACACTCAAGACAATAGGCATTTACTTCAGTGATCTCCGTATGAGGACATTGTTTGACCAAGTGGTTGTCACGACTTTTGTGACAATCTGTCTCTGGTTGAGGAGATTCTTTTAGCATTTTCTCTTGGCTATAAGCAAGCTTTGACCTAGATAAGCCGATATTTGCAATGAATCGCAATGTCCTTTCGTCCATTTCATACCTTCTTTCTTTGGACTGAAGCCCAGGAGATGGAGGTTGTACCGGCCTCACCACTCCATGTGTTTCTCTCACATTTTGTTACTCCGACGGGTAATACTCGCTTTGGTTGCTATACCACATTGTAGCTGGTACTGGCGTTTGTTTATTTGATGCTTCCATCATTGGCATGTATCTCATGTCTACCGGCATTCTAGCACTTGGCAGTGGAGGTTGTTGTCCTAAGACAAGTTGTGGCCTTAAAACTCCTACTGGTCCTGGCGCATTCCCCGTAATGTATCTAGGTGGAGTAGGTTCTTCTGGAACAGGTTGTACATACCTCTCCCTAGCATTTTCCATGCTATAATAACACTCTTCCCCCGTATTGTTCGTCCATTTTCTCTCAATTTCACACCACTTTGGCTCTCCCGTCAGACCTTACAAGAGGAATCAACCTCTTGACCAATTCGTCGATAAGCTTTTCTTGATCAATAGGTGCCGTTGGCTTGGCAATGGACTCACTTATCTGTGAAACACTGTACTGAGAGGATGTGTCATCTCCTTGACTCTTTAAGTCCTTTTCTTTGTATGCCTCATAGTTATCCACTAGATAAAGAGCTTCTTTGATCCACTCGTTTAGCGTCATCCTCCTTATCATATGCAGATCCTTCTGAAGGCCCGCATGTCTCATACCGTGGATAAAGATCAGCATCATTCGTGCTTGCGTAGGTAATTCCGATCTCGGACAGAGCTTAACATATCTCTTGAGCCGTAATGATGCTTTGCGTACTGATTCATCCTCTTTCTATTTGAATCTATGGATTTGTGAGACCGTGTTGTGAGCAATGCCTTTTGGCAAGAATTCTTCAATAAACTCCTCAAACAGCTCATCTAAGGTCTCAAAATCCCATTGTTCCACCGAGTCGAACCATGTAGCTGCATCATCTTCTAGAGTCAATCCAAATCATGTAAACTGTGTCGCAAAATTTGAAACTTCCTCTGCTCTAATCACTCTTCTAAAAGCCGTTACGTGATCTCTCGGATCTTTATCTCCGGAGTATTTTCTGTTTACCCATTTCTGGACTTGGGATGGTCTAACTCGTCGATTGTCTACAAGTCTAACCAGAGACTCTCCCAATCCTTCTCTCGTTATCGCTCTTGAAGGGAATCCTGGTGGCTCTCTTCTTGGAATTCCTATAGGAATTCTCGTGTTTGGTGGAGGCATTTGTGGTCCTTCATTGACCAAATATCCACCTCTTTCTAGTACAGTATGTGGATTTGTGCTTTCTACAACTCTGTATTCTCGTCCATACTTGTCGACGACTATAGATCTCCATTGACAGTCGACTCCGTATGTGTAGATATATAAGAGCTTGTAATCTGTTATCTCTTCTAAGTATGGATCTGAGCACCTATAAAGATTGACCTCATTGTCGTCAATGTATCTATATAGTCCTTCACTCTCATGACCAATCATCCAAACTCTCAACAAGATGGATCTTTATCAATTGCAAGTTTGGAAGATCCATTGTGGGAGGATATTCCTCTATCGTCGGGATCTCCAAGCTTGTGTAAGCTGCGTTAGAATCTAGGGTAGACATGATTTCTGGGCTTAAGAGCTTTTGCTTGGTTCAAGTAGACTTAGTCCATTGTGTTCAAGTGCTTTGGTTAGGGAAAAGTTGAAACTATGTCCAAA
Organism: Adiantum capillus-veneris; assembly: GCF_014529385.1. NCBI lineage: Eukaryota > Viridiplantae > Streptophyta > Polypodiopsida > Polypodiales > Pteridaceae > Adiantum > Adiantum capillus-veneris. The sequence continues at coordinate 70,836,842 of NC_140952.1, forward strand.
ACCGCAAACGTTTTGTCACAATTCTCGCAAATTGTCGCTTTCAGACACCCCTAACTTGCGGATGAATTTTGAGGCCTCAAACGACGTTTTTTTTCAAAGTTGACTTAAATGGTTGCCGCTGGTATACATTTAGTTCATGTTTTTCCCTAAGATCTGTGGAGCCGCTCTCAGGCTACGTTTTGATATAAAAACTTTTCCGATCCGATACCGTTTGTGAAAGTTATGGCCAAAACAGTGAAATGCAGTTTAGACTGGTCAAAATGAGTCCAAGTTCAATTTTAAAAGAAGATTTGGGATCTCTGTGACACTGTGAACACTTCTGTATGGTCAAAATTACAGTTGGACCCTAAAACTGGCCTAGAGACATCCTACGCGTAGGATGTCTTTATGCTCAGAATTTAACAAAATTTGGTCCAGAGACTCCCCTTAAGTCCAGCAACACAATGGTATGCTCAGAATTTCATTTTGATTTAAAAATGGCCTCGAGACATCCTACGCGTAGGATGTCTTTTTTCTCAGAATGACTTGAAATTTTCACCCCAGCTTCTCCTTGATGTGCTGATCACAGTGGTGTGCTCATAAGTTGGTTTGGAGTCCTAAATCAACCTGGAGACATCCTACGCGTAGGATGTCTAACTGCTCAGATTTTGTCCAAACTTGATCCCAAGATTCTCCTAGTGCTTAGCAACACAATGGTATGCTTAGAATTGAATTTGGATGCCAATAGGTCAATATTTGGGCTGCATAAGCTTCCAGTGCACTCCAAGAGTAGGATGTCTGACAATTCTTGTCTTTGCTTGGTAAATAGGCCAAACAAGGTCCAAATTCACTTTTGAAAAAAAGATCTGGAATCCTTGAGACACTAAGAACCTCCCTACATGGCCAAAGTAGAATTTTGACCACTTTATGACCCTGGAGACATCCTACGTGTAGGATGTCTTTTTACTCTGTTTCAGCTCAAACTTGCACTGTAGCTTCCCCTTGATGTGCTAAACTCACAACTATTTTTACTTTTTGATTCTAACACCTATAGGTTGGTCAAATGATCAAGAATTTGTTCCAAAATCCTGATGTCCGTTCTAATGAATTCACCAGTCAAATCAACTCCAAATTGGACCAAATTTGACTAGGAGGCTTGCCAAAGGCTATACAACACCCTGCTATGTCCATAGGAAAATTTTGGTTTTAGAATTATTCAGTAGACATCCTACGCCTAGGATGTCTTTTTGCTGAGAATGAACCCAAACTTGAACCACAGACTCTCCTTAAGGTGCTGATCACTGTGGTATGCTCAGAGGTTGATTTGGAGTGCTAAATCATGGTGAAGACATCCTACACGTAAGATGTCTAAGTGCTTAGAATTGCCCAAAACTTGACCCACAGCTTCCCCTTGATGTCAGCAACCCAATGCTATGCTTAGATTTTAATTTGGATGTCATAAGACCCCAAAACTAGCTATCCTTGCCTTTTTCAGTCAAAAGTGCTAAAGTCCGCTTTGAACTCAATTTTCTCACCCAAATGAGGTGAAATTTATCACATGCACTCAAAATTAGGCCTTGGATACAATTTGGGTAGGATGTCTGGCAATTCTCGTCTTTTGACTTTGATCTGTCAAAATTTGGTCAAATTTCCACTTTCCAGGTGAAAATAGGGTAAAACCTACCTTCTAAACACACTCGTAACCTCAGATTTTCAAAAAAATGCCCAGATCACCCTGTAGACATCCTACGCGTAGGATGTCTACTGCTTATTTTTTTCAGACTGAAGTGTCCCTGATGCTTCCTTATGCTCTCAGCAAGTGCAAGTATGCTTCACACTTGCAAAAACATGCAGAGATCACTCAATTTAAGCCTTTTCTGAAATTTTACATTTTCTGACTCCGCCTTTTGGCGTTTGGTCAACAAAAATAGGGAAAAACACTCAATTCAATATGTTACTAGGGTAAAACCTACCCTCTGAACCCACTGGTGTAGTAAGAATTTTCAAATTTGGTCTCCAGAATCCCCTTGAGACATCCTACGCGTAGGATGTCTATGTTTACAGAATTGCAGGTTTTCTTCACAGAACCCTTGAAAATGCTCTTTTATATGCACAGCATCAATCAATCATACAAAAATATCCACAAAAGCTTGTTTAATGCATTTTTACCCTCAAAAGCACACTTTTCCGTGATTTCAAATGCAATCAAGCACTTTAGCAAATAATTCAGTGTTGAATAGCTCTAGATCAGAATCGGATCACTTACCTAAAACTACTCCTACAAATCATATGGGGTTTTGCATCTATGGGTAGAAAAACGCTTCACTGCCACAAACGGACTAGTAAACGCTTTTCTCACCTCACAAATCACTCGACCACCAACAACTACTCTAATCCAAAGATCCTAACTAAACCTATCTAGTCGCAGACCCTCGGCAAGACACACGCTTCCTGGCTATCCACTTGATCACGGAATATCCTCTTCCGGATCCACTTAAGAAAAATGCTTTCTTTAGCCAAACCTAAATCAAGCAACCATCACACGAGTGTTAGTAGGAAACCTACTTAGGTCGACTCTCACACCCATGAAGTGCATGCAAACACTACCTAGATCAACATAATGTCAATCGAGGACACACATGACACGATAGGCACACGGAGGAAATCTCTTTAGCTTGTCAGGATGAGACCATCCTACACATACAACACTCAGGAAGGCCAACTAAACCACAATCAAGAGCCTCACTGCTCTCAACTACACCACCTAGCCACATACACACATACGGAAGGTAACTCACCTAATCATGTGAGATTCGTACGAAACTTAAGGAACACCATCCCCTCACTAGGATACACCTGTCCCTAAGCTTCTACACTCAAAACCTTCACCCTAAACCATCTGCGAAAAACGCGTAGGATGACAGAGCAAAATTTTGAAAGTGCTCGAAACTAAAATTTATGAGTACCTATGTGTAGCTTATGTCGCCACGATTCTATAGACTACTAGCACGCAGAAAACAGACATCGTTTGATACACTTACAGTCACAAATAGCTCGTAGATGCGTCGGCGTGTGCACTTCGTCTCGCATGGAATGCTTGGCGTTGTCGCGTAGCTCTCCTCGAGCCTACAAAAATGGTGCAGTCGGATCTCCAATGTGTTGAGCGAGCCGGGCGTAGCAAGAGGATAAAGCTCACGCTCACTCGCTTTCTCTCTCACACACAGTAGACGGAAGCACTAAGTTTTGATTATGATAAAAGTCTTTTTACAAAATGACCTAGGTACCTTATATACTAAGGCTACCTTAGGTTTAACCAAAAATGGCGTTGAAAGGGTCAAATGGCTTTGTATTTACAATCTCGAAGTGCCATTGCACCCCGGCTTCTGAAACTAGAATAACTACTCATTACAAATGACGTTTATAGCCATAATCCGCATCATTTCATAACTCGCAAAAGATAAGAATTTGGTACAAAACTTGAGTTATGTTGTGTTGTTGACCCAGAGGTCTACAAAGCCGGTCCAGACGGCTCTTCAAATGGATCCCTAGTGCTCAAGATATTGCGGTTTAAAGTTAGAGTGTGTAGCAGATCCTCGACGGACAAGGCAGCTGGGGACATGTGGCCCGGGTAGATGTAAGTGTATACATGTGTAGTGCTTGAGTTGTGGAGCATGCATGTGTTTTCGGATTGCGAATTGGAGCTATGGTTAGTTGAAGATTTTCAGGGGGTAGGGTCTGAGCCCACTTGCACGTATTGGAGGATGTGCCATCTGGCAGTTTTTGGGCCTCGCCAAGATTCTTGGTGGAAGGATATACCATGTGGAGCTACAGTGAATCGATGGCGCGTCAATTGGATTCTTGGTCGGCCAGATACCAAAAGACGAGGTTTGGAGCATTTGGGCAACAGTGAACTATTGCAGATGATTTTTTAAGTTTTTGATGACCTCGGAAAGCGAGCTCAGAAGGATTGGAAGGTGGTGAGACTTTCCTAGCCAGAGGCTGACACGGTGGAAATTTGGCGGGTTTTGCGGCTCGGGAAGCCGGTCTCTGGAAAAGATATGGCAGGCTCTGCAGTTTGGGGGAAGCAAGTTTTTGCTTCAAGGGTTTTTTGCTTGTTCAAAGGCCTTAAAAGGCTACAGTGCTGCCACGTGGCGCCGAGGAAGGTCCCACATGCGCAGGGCGAGCGGCAGAGTGTGCTCTATATATTCCATGGCATGGCCCTATTGGTAGTATGCAAGAGGGAGAGAGAGGGAGCGCCCTTGGTGAGCTATGGTGGCGAGCGCCAGGGGCGCTGCGCAGGTGGAGATCCTGGCTGTTTTGGAAGCGAGGCGGGGCGGTGCAGGAAGCGCGTGGCCGCATGGGTGTGGTGTCGGTAGATGACGTGGCACACGGCAGTTCACGTGCCCCATGGGGCACCGAAATTTTAAAAGGAGAGAGAGGGGGCAATAGTGATATTGCTATTGCCTCCCCCCCTCAGGTAAGAGGAAAATCCGACAGAGGTTAAAAGCATAGAGAGTGTGAGAGAGTTGGAGGCCCATTTTCAAGCCAGACAAGTCCCAAAGGGCGACCAAGAAAGGCTAGGACCAAAGAAGAGGAGAGAGAAAAGAGGGCTAGAGGATGACGGCAAGGACAGTAAATGGCAGTGCAAGGTTGAGTTCCAAAGAAGTAAAAGTGGAAATGAAAAAAATAAAAAAAAGGCCTAGAGGGCATTAGCGACATCGCTAATGCCCCCCCCCCCCCCCCCCCCCCCCCCCCCCCCCCCCCCCCCCCCCCCCCAAGTGCAAAGGAGAGAAGAAGAGAGCAGATGAAGCAAGGCGGTGCCCCCCTTCCCAAGAGATACCAAAAATGGGTGCCATATGGACCAATTAGATGGAGATTTCCCAAATTGAACCCCCCACCCTATAAAAGTCAAAAATTGATCAAATTAAGGGCTTTTTGGCCTAGTTTTGAGCCCATTTTGAAGCCTGCAAAGGTGCCTTTCAAAGCCCTTTGTATCTCTCTTGTGTAAATGGCCATGGTGATGGCAGTGTGAGTTTGTACAGGTGTTTTGGTGAGTGCAATCGAGTCGTCGTTGCCTCCCATGTCATTGTTTCCCCTTCCCCCCTTCTCTTTCTTGTGCTTTCATGCTTCTCCTCAGTGCCGGTTGTGTGGAAGTGTGTGCCCCCCGGACCGATGGTGTTTTGAGTGAGAGAGTGAGATTGAGTGGCTGTGTGCGTGTGTAAGGGTGGATACAAGCCGTGGCGGCAGGTGTGCGTCATGTGGTGGTTTTGTAGAGTGTGTGAGCAGTGGCAATCGAGCAGGCGGTGGTCTGCTAGTGTGAGTTTTGTGTTCGAAGGTGTTTTTCGAGAGGATAGGGGTGTTGTGAATACCCTGAGCTATAGAGAGGCCCTTTTGTTTGTGTTGGGCATGTTTCCCCATTCCCCCTCTCCAACGTGAAGTCATGGACAACAATGATGTGTAAATGTCTTGGTGTTTTATTTAAGTTCTTGATAGCTTGTATCCGGGTGTTGCTATCAATTTAGCCATAAAACCCACATGATGTAAGAGGGCGACAGGGTGGAGAGGACTCCCCTAGCCTTAAGACAGTGATTGGTGTGGCTTTTCTTGTGATGTGTTGTGGTTACTCAACCTATGCTGAACAAATACTAATCTCACATTGATTGATCATGACAGATTTGTAAGAAGGTATTAGTGCAACAAGCACCCCCTTCCCCCCTTCTCTCTCTTTCCTACGTATATATTCGTGTTTGCTTGATCACTGTTGATATTTTTCAAAGCAGCCCAATCCCCCTCCCCCCCCCCCCCCCCCCCTCTCTCTCTCTCTCTCTCTCTCTCTCTCTCTCTCTCTCTCTCTCTCTCTCTCTCTCTCTCTCTCTCTCTCTCCCCTCTCTCTCTCTCTACGCATCCTAGTTCGTATCCAAACTAGGTGGTGCCCCAAATTTGTGTAGGGTTAGGTTGTGAGTTTGTCTGTGTGTTTGTTGTATTTTTCCAATCCCAACCCAATTGAGCAGCACGGGAGCCTAGAAGGGTGCTTAGAGGCCACTCTTCTTGTTGCCCGCCCGGGACCGCCTCAAATTGGTGTCCCCACGAAGGAGGGCTTGTGTATCTTTCTGTCTAGGTTCAACCTTTAGCATAGTCAAGTAGTTTGCATGAATCACGAGAATTTGTATGATCCTTTCATTCCCATTTCAAGGAAAAAGGTATACATAATTGTTAGTACTAAGTTGCAATTTCAACGTGTAATTTGTAGAATTTTAGGTCCTCTTAGGTTGGCTGAGATAAACGCTTCAGTAAATCCTTTTATTTTGCCTCTCATTAGGTACGACCTTAGTTTGGACGTGTATATTTTTGTTTTGTTTTAAGCATTAGGCCATGCATAGACAATGGATAATGGCCCAGGGATAGAGGTTTTCCCCTTCCATTTCACTCCACACATTAGAATAAATGTTGCAATTAGTAGAAAGGTCCATTTTCAACAACATATAGTGTTCATATTTGGTGCCCAAAGAGTAGGAGAAATTCTTGCATCACCAAACCCTATCATCGTGCCTCTTGTTGATTATCATAGATCATTTGATGTGCATATTTTTATTTTTTTGTAGAACAGACTGCCATTTAGAAAACATTATTGTGTAAATTTTTTAAAAGAAAACAAAACGTGTGTCACTTTGAAATCAATTCAATGGAAAGCCAACGCCAAATGTCTGGATATCCTCTTTTCTTTGGAGAGCCTAGAGAGGATGCATAATTATTTTTAGCAAATTTCAAGATGTCTTGTCGTATCAAGAGGATAGTAACTGATCAAAAACGTGTCAAAATGTTTGAGGTGGTCCTTAGGAAAGATGCTAGCACTTGGTTTGATTCTTTTCCTGAGGAAGTTAAGGGGAATTACACGGAAGTTTTGAATCGTTCCAAGAAATACTTATTTGATTCCCAAAACACTCAAAAATTATGGCAAGACATTATTTCTCATAAGCAAAAAGACTTAGATGACTACTACTTGTACAAGCAAGAGTTTCTACGTATTTGGGCTCTATGGATACGAAATTTTTCTAATCCTGGTGATGGTGCGGAATTTCTAAATAAGGAGAGGTTCATAGCCGGACTCTTTCCTGATCTTAAGGTAAAAGTTGAGCTGGGTGCACCTGCTACCTTTGATGCAGCGGAAACTAGGGCTACTGAGAAGTATAGGAAAATCAAGTGCCTAAGGGGAGAGGTTCCAATAGAAGGTCTAATACCCAAAGGTAAGTCACAAGCATCAACATCCAGGGAGCTTCATGAGGTAACTGTTGAGATGTCGAGCTCTACACCTTGAGCTGGCATCCACTACGGGTCTTGGCCGCTTATGGCATTTACTCACTGGCGCGTTAGGTGACCGACACGGAGGATCTCTGCCAGTGATTCTACAGCTGGACTACACTTATAGTGCCAGCCTAGTACGCTTCTAGCGAGTTCACACTTAGTGACCGCATGTACATATGTGCTACTTTTTAGCTTTAGCACTTAGTCATTTTGTACTCTCTTTTCTGTGAAGAAGAAGAAGAAGCTTTCCATCTCTGTGTGCTTTGTGCTTGTCTTGTGTAGCTCTCTTGCATCCTCATTCTTTACATGGTATCAGAGCCTGGTGCAGGCAAAAGAGGCTAAGAGAGCAAGAGCAAGAGCAAAAGCGGCTAAGAGAGCAAGGCTAAGAGAGCAAGAGCAACAGGTCTCCAAAGTGCAGTATACAGAGATTTACTGTACAAGTACAGTGGTTGTATGTACGCTTGATTGTGGACACTCGTTGAGTGTAGAAAGCGTTACAAGAACCACGATAGCAGGTTTAGCAGATTTGCAGGTTTTTGCAGATTGCAGCTATTTTGTCTTAGTGCTTCAAGATGTCTGACGGTTTCAGTCAGATTGTTACTGAGAAACTTGAGAAAAATAACTACCCTGCATGGAAGTTCAGAATAACAAATTTCCTAAAAGGAAAAGGTTATTGGGACTATGTAGAAGGAGATAATGAAAAGGAACCAGAGATTCCCGAGGCAAATGCTACAGCAGAACAAAGGAAAGCTTTGAGGGACTGGCAACAAGGCCAGAGCAAAGTGATGTATTGGCTTTCTATGAGCATCACAGATGGCATGATGGGCTATCTACAGGATGCTGAAACCCCCGCCATTGCATGGAAAAACTTAGGCAGAGTGTTCGAGGTGAACACCAAGGCCAGGAAGCTTCAACTAAAGTCGGAGCTAAATTAGGTTAAGAGGAACAACCTCTCCATCAATGATTATGCTTTGAAGATCAAGAGTATCATTGAGGCTCTTGGATCTATTAAAGTCTCAGTGGAAGACGATGACATTGTCCGTGCATGCTTGGATGGTCTAGGAGATGAGTATGTACATTTTAGGTCTTCCATGAATACAAGAGACGACATCCCCGTGTTCCAAGATTTGATTTCTATGCTTATTCTTGAGGAGAAGAACCTTGACACATCTTCTTCTCATGGCAGAAATAATTCTGAACAGGCCTTCTATTCTAACTCCAACAGAGGTAGAGGTAGAGGTCATGGTCGAGGCCCAAGGGGTTGCAGGGGCCAATTTTTGGAAGGTCAATCAAATCAAAACAATACAGGTGGCAGGGGAAACCAGTCTCAAGGCAGGGGGAGTCAAAGAGGTCGTGGTGCAGGATCAAGCAGGCAACAACATACTCCAGATAGTAGAGAATGTTGGACTTGTGGTGAAAGAGGTCACATGTCACGTGACTGTCCAAAGGGAAAAGCAAGTAGAAAGAGAGAACAGGGCAACTATGCATCTACTAGCAGAGATGCAGATGACAGCAAAAACGAGCGCATGTTTGTTATGCAACATGTAATGAATACAATGACTGCAGAGAATTCCACCCAAGATGATGTTTGGTATGTGGATTCAGGTGCCTCTAATCACATGACGTCTCGTGGAGAGTGGTTTAGAGATATGCGCAAACCAGATGTGTCAGGCTATGTGCAGACAGGAGATGACACAGCTCACCCCATTGCTCATGTAGGGGACATACCTCTAAATACGAAGAGTGGGAAATCAAAGTACTTAGCAGATGTACTTCATGTCCCAAACATTACAAAGAATCTTGTTTCTGTTGGACAAATGGTTGAGCAGGGTTTGCAGGTTCGCTTCAATCCAAATGGCTGCTATGTAGAAGATTTCCAGAATGGCTGTAAGCTGATCACAGAGGGCAAATGTGTGGGCAGAATGTTTACGCTGAATGTAGACATGCCTGAGGTAAAAGCTGCATTATTTACACAGGGCACAGGTGTTGTGGCTGATGTTGACATTTGGCACAAACGCATTGGCCATGTCAATGAGCAGAGATTGCGCAGCATGCAATCAAAACAGATTGTAAAAGGTTTGCCCAAATTCAAGGTGGATGGTATGCATAAAGTGTGTGCAGCATGCCAGTTTGGAAAACAGTCAAAGAGCTCATTTCCACATGAGCGCAATGTATGTAAAAAGCCACTTGAGGTGGTGCACACAGATGTTTGGGGTCCAACCGATACTGCAAGTATACATGGTTGCAGGTATTATGTCTCTTTCATTGATGACCATACAAGGAAAGTATGGGTCTACTTCATGCGTAACAAAAGTGAAGTGTTTGGTCACTTTTAAGACTTCAAAGTCATGATTGAGAAGGAGACAGATATGCAAATCAAGACATTGAGGTCAGATGGAGGGGGAGAGTACTTCTCCAATGATTTTTCAGATTTTCCACGAATGCATGGTATACACAGGCAGTTTACATGCAGATATACTCCACAATAGAATGGGGTCGCAGAAAGGAAAAACAGGCACATTGCAGAGGTTGCACGTGCATTGATGAATGAGAAGAACATACCTCATCATTTCTGGGCTGAAGCTGTAAATACAGCTGTGTACATTATGAACAGGACACCTACAGCTGCGGTGCATGATGTAACACCTGAGGAAAAGTTTACAGGTACAAAGCCTGATTTGGCACACTTGAAAGTGTTTGGCTGCATAGCTTACGTGCATGTACCAGATGAGTTGCGTAGGAAATTGGATCCTAAAGCAGAGAAATGTATTCTTGTGGGATATTCCCTTGAACAAAAGGGGTACAGGTGCTAAAATCCTACTACACGAGAATTACGAGTGAGCAGAGATGTAGTCTTTGATGAGATGAGCAGCTGGTACAGTAATGCACATGGCACTATTGGGGCTGATGTAAAAGATGATGTGGTTGTACAAAATGTGAGGCCACAGTCACAGGTTTTGAGTGGACCACAAGAGTCCTCTTCTCATGGCTCTGTTGAGAAACCATGGAATGGTAGACTACGTACGTAGGTTACTCCACCAACAGGTACAGGGAATGTATCACGAAAAGGAAAGGAAAAGGTTGATGAACCTCCCTTTATGGCTGATGCATCATCAGGTTTTTCACATGTAGACATGGATTCAGATGGTTCTGAACAAAGTCTTGATGAGGAATTTGGAATTCTGGCTGTCAGGAAACCTGGTGTAAGGAAAGTACAAGAAGATGCCAGAGGGCAAAGGAGTGACCCAGGACCGCGCAGATCTAATAGAGTCAGAAATCCAGTTCAGAAATTGACTTATGATGGGTATCTAGCGCATCACCAAGCCTACATGGCTAAGGTGATACAGGATGTGGAGCCCACATGTTTTGAGGATGCAGTTGGAAATGTGCATTGGGATGATGCAATGAATGAAGAGATGGCTGCATTGGAAGCAAATGACACATGGGAGTTGGTGTCATTGCCAAGTGGCAAGAAAGCTATTGGTTGTAAATGGGTGTATAAAACCAAGCATAAGGCTGATGGTAACATTGAGCGTCACAAGGCAAGGCTGGTCACAAAGGGTTGTGCACAGACGTATGGCATAGACTATGAGGAGACCTTTGCTCCAGTGGCAAAGATGACGACTGTGAGAGCTGTCATAGCAGTGGCTGCATCTAGAGGATGGATTATGCATCAAATGGATGTAAAGAATGCCTTCTTGAATGGTGAGTTGCAAGAGGAAGTGTATATGGATCAGCCACCTGGTTATGTTGATCCAGGTTACCCAGATTATGTATGCAGACTTCTCAAAGCTTTGTATGGTTTGAAGCAGGGCTCTAGAGCATGGTATGACAGGATTGCCAAGTATCTTGTCAGTATTGGTTTTAGGAGAGCTCATGCTGATCATTCACTCTATGTACGTGAGAGTGATGTGGGGATTGTGGTCATTACCATATATGTAGATGACCTTATTATTGTTGGTGACAATGCTATGGAGATTGACCATGTGAAGGGTCTTCTCAAACAGGAGTTTGAAATGAAAGATTTAGGCGAGTTGCGCTACTTTCTTGGCATTGAGGTGATCAGGACTCCAGAGGGTGTATGGCTATCACAGAGACAGTATGCTTTGGACATGTTGTCAAAGTATGGTATGGCTGATTGTAAGCCAATTTCTATTCCCTTGGATGTGAATGCAAAGCTGAGTGCAGAGACGGGAGATGTTGTTGAGGATGTCAACATGTACAGGAAGATTGTGGGTAGTCTAATCTACTTGACTATCACGAGGCCAGACTTGAGCTACACAGTAGGCTTGGAGAGTCAGTTCATGCAGCTTCCGAGGAAGCCACATTTGGATGGAGTACGACACACACTTAGGTATGTGCAAGGTACTCTTGACTACGCATTGTTCTATGCAGCAGATGCACCATTAGCATTGTATGGGTATACAGATGCAGATTGGGCAGGTAGCATTGTTGATAGGAGATCTACGAGTGGGTTCATGTTCTCTTTTGGGAGTGCTGCTGTTACTTGGAGCAGCAAAAAGCAGCCTACGGTTGCTTTATCGAGCACAGAGGTGCAGCAGTTGCGGCATGCGAGGTAGCTTGGCTACGCACATTACTTGAGGACTTGGGAGTGCAGGTGGACCAGCAGATTTTCATCCATTGTGACAACCTCAGCAGCATGCAATTGGCTAGGAACCCAGTGTTCCATGCCAGGACCAAACACATAGAGGTCCATTACCACTACGTTCGAGAGCGAGTGTTGGTGGGCGACATCGACTTGGTCTACGTCAGCACAGAGGAGCAGATAGCGGATATCTTTACCAAGGCCCTCGGAGCTGAGAAGCTTCGACGTTTCCGGACTATGCTTGGACTCTGCGACATGCAGAGCTCGAGGGGGAGTGTTGAGATGTCGAGCTCTACACCTTGAGCTGGCATCCACTACGGGTCTTGGCCGCTTACGGCATTTACTCACTGGCGCGTTAGGTGACCGACACGGAGGATCTCTGCCAGTGATTCTACAGCTGGACTACACTTATAGTGCCAGCCTAGTACGCTTCTAGCGAGTTCACACTTAGTGACCGCATGTACATATGTGCTACTTTTTAGCTTTAGCACTTAGTCATTTTGTACTCTCTTTTCTGTGAAGAAGAAGAAGAAGCTTTCCATCTCTGTGTGCTTTGTGCTTGTCTTGTGTAGCTCTCTTGCATCCTCATTCTTTACAGTAACGACTGAAGTGATTGAGAAATTAAATGAATCTTTAAGCAGCCTGTCAATTCACCTTGCACAAGCTGTAGGTCCAAAGAAGGGACAAGCAAAGAAGATAGAAGAGAGAGAGCCACGACCTAGAAGAGTCTTGCAATGTTGGAATTGCGGAGAGTCTGGACATGGGATGTATAATTGTCCTTGGCCCCGTGGGAAGCTAGGGAGACCTGACTTGAATTACCCAGTGATGAATGTAGGTGTAGGAAATGGTCAACAACCAAGGCTTCTACAAAGGCCACATGGACCAAAACCACCTCCACAAGGGGTAGAAGGAGTTCCACCTTTGCCAGATCCAAATGTGCATGTGGTAGAGATGACAAATTCAAATGAGGTTGACATGGAAGCAAATGGAACTAAGCGTGGACGAGGAAAAGGTAAAGAGAAAGAAGGAGTCACATCACAGAGTGACCATGAACAAGGCAAGAAGGCAAATGAGACCAAGGAAGCTAAGAGGACTCGACATCGTATCAATCTCCAAGACTTCCCTCTTGGACATGGTATGGCTCCATACAACTTGTTGGAAGACATGAGAGGTAAGGGTCCTGATATCTCATGGCCTCAGTTTCTTGCATTATGCCCACAAGTCAAGAGAGATTTAACAAAAGCAGCTAGCACTAGGAGAAAGATTAAAGAGAGTGTGCTTATTGTAAAAATTGCCCACGTTGAAATGAATGAGGATATACACATGTGCTAGATTGTTACATCAAAGGAAGATTGGTTAGGAAAGGTTTAGTGGATGGAGGTGCACAAATTTCCATCATGACAGAGGGAATCATGCAAAGACTAGGCATGCACATCCATGAAACACCTGAAATTAAAGTGAAAATGGCAAACAATAGCAAGGCTAGGTGCGTACGCATTTGCAAATATGTTTTTGTAGAGGCCTTTGGCATTAAGAAGGCAGTGGATTTCTATGTTATGTCCACCAAAGGAAATGGTTACCCATTTATCTTAGGAAGACCATGGCTAATGAAAATGCAAGCTTTCCAGGATTGGGAGAGTGGAAAGCTAATTTTTAGGAATGAAAATCATAAGAAGGTTGTCTTTGACATGAAGGAGCAACACAAAGAGGAGCTACATGAAGAATCATCACAAAGCGAGATGGAGGAAGGCTGGACCGATAGCACTTCGGAAGAAGAAAGTAGTGACAGCGTTACTTAAGAGGAGTCCTCCATCAAAGTCATGGGGGTAAGGTTTAATCCAAGCAACCAAGAGACCTCTTGTCAAGGCTTGGAAGAGGTAGGTACTCAAGGAAACCAGAATGTGCAAGATGAAGGAGTGCTAGAAGGTATGTTGTCTACAACACTTACAAAGGATGAAAGAGAGGAGTTCAAAGGTGTGTTAAGGAAATTTCCCAGGCTTTTTGCTAAAGACTACACCGATGTGTGTGGAGTAGCTGCTGTTCAACACAAGATCGAGTTGAAGCTAGAGGCCACACCTAAGGCTCAAAAGCTACGAAGGTTAGGAGTCATCAAGGAGCAGGCTTTACTCAAGGAGGTAAGGAAGCTTCTAGCAGCAAGTTTCATTTATCTAGTGGGGAATTCATAGTGGGTCTCTCCCGTTGTTTTCAGTCCCAAGAAAAACGGCAAGTGGAGGGTGTGTGTGGATTACCGTCCACACTGAATGAGGCAACAAAAAGAGATCACTTTCCCCTCCCATTTTAGGATGAGATACTAAATAAGGTAGCTGGTCATGAGAAGTACACTGTGTGTGATGGCTACTCAGGTTACTTTCAAATAGGGATTGCATTGGAGGATCTTAAAAACAACCTTCATCACTCCTTGGGGTTGTTATGCTTTTAGATTCATGCCATTTGGTTTGACAAATTCTCCTGCAACTTTCAACGTTTCATGAACATGGTGTTTCAAGCATTCTTTGGAAAATCTATTAGGGTGTTCGTTGATGATTTTTGCATTTATAGCTCAAAATCTTTGCATCTACAAAGGGTAGAACAAGGTTTAAAGAAACTCTACGACATGGGAGGTCAACTCAACTCCGACAAGTGTCACATAGGTGAGGATGAAGTGATCTTGCTTGGTCACAAGGTTTTATATAAAGGCATTGAGGTGGATCCTTCAAAGGAAAAGGGTCTTGTTGAGATCGCATCACCCAAGAATCTCAAAGAGGTCATCTCATTCATTCAAAAGGTGAAGTATATGTCACACTTCATTCACTTAGCTTTGGAGTTGCTTCACCCTTTGCAAAAGTTGACACAATAAGTCGAATTTGTATGGTCTAATGAGCTTGAAGAGTGCCTTTGTAACATTAAAGCCATCCTGTCAGAGCTACCAACACTCATGCCTCCTTGTTGGGAGTACACATTCTTTGTTAGCTCTAGTGTTGGGAAAGAAACAATTGGTGCGGTTTTGCTACAAGAAGCTTCCCATAGTACCCGGATGCGACCCATCTACTTTGCTAGTAGGGTCATGAATGCTTTGGAGAGAGGCTACACGGAGGCAGAACTCATGATGCTTTCTCTCATGTTTGCGGTGAGAAATTTTAGATCCTACTTGCTACCAAAACGTTTTGTAATTCTCACTGCAGGGGTTTCATCTCAAATGAATCTTAGTACTAGGATCTCAAAGTGGATTATGGAGTTGCAAGAGTTCCAATACTCTTTCAAGGTAGAAGATAGTGTGCGTGCACAATTGGCAGGGATCCTTACTTATAGGGTACATGAGAAGGAGATTAAGGTGCCTAGAATAAAGACCCTACCATTGCCACCACCAAAAAGTATTCCTAATGCTTTTACCTTGTTCTTTGATGGAGCTTTTGACAAGCCACAAAAAAGCAAGGGGAGGGCTAGTGTTGCTCAACCTAAGAGGAGAGGTGGTCATGAAAGATAAGGTCAATCTACCAGGTTCAGCTAGCAACAATGAAGCAGAATATGACACATTACTTCATGGTTTAAAGATATGCATTGGCCAAGGTATACAGTGTCTCATGGTAAAGGGGGATGCACTTCTCATTGTGAAGCAGATTTTAGGCATTTGCGCATGCAAGAATGAAAGCCTAAGGACAAAAGTTCATGTCATTCGTAGGTTGTTTAATTAATTTGAAGAAATACAACTATATCATATTCCTCGGAAACAAAATGAAGATACCAATTTACTTGCACAACAAGCAGTTACGTGTGTTGAGAAAGAAAAGCAGGTCATCATGGTGGCAGCAGCTATCAAGTAGCCGAGATACCAGGGATTGGAGTCATTGGCTCCCATTATTGGCTACATTTTGGAGGGCGAGTTTCCACAAGACTTGCGAGGAGACTCATGAAGAAGGCAAGTTTATATCTCTTCCTAGAAGGCTCCCTCTATCAAAGAGGGAAGGATCAAGTGTGTAGAAGAGTACCAACTATCAAGTAAATTCCAGCCTTTCTAAAAGGTTTGCATGAAGAGGCATGTGGCGGTCATTTTGACCAAGAATTAACCGTGAAGAAGATTTTTCTTGCGAGATATGTTTGGCCAAGCTTGCATGTGCATGTCCAACATTGGTGTCAAAGTTTTCACAACTGTCAGGTGAATGGAAATAAAAGGCAGGTGCATGGTCTGAGGCAAATAATGCTTGCAAATGGACCCTTTGAAAAGTGGGGCATTGATGCTATGGGTCCTGTGCCTAGAACAAATAATGGTAAACTCTACATTCTAGTGGTTGTAGACTACATGACTAGGTGGGTAGAGGCTTAAAGTGTGGCAAGGGTAAATGGGAAAATAGTGAGCAGGTTTGTCTACACTAATATTTGTTGTAGATTTGGCACACCTCTAGAGGTTGTTTTGGATAATGGTCCAGGGTTCAAAAAGGGTTTACTCACAGAAGTTTGTGAAGAGCTTCACATTCTACATCATCATAGCACACCCTACTACCCACAATCAAATGGTTTGGTGGAGAAGGCTAATGTAGTCATTGCAGGCATCATTAGAAAGATGGTGCAAAACAAGACAAAGTTGTGGGATGACTTCTTGGATGGTGCCTTGTGGGCATATCGAACCACCTAAAGGGAAGCCACGGAGTTCACACAATTTCACTTGGTCTATGGTCAAGAGGCTTTGCAGCCTATTGAGCTCAACATTCCAACAATGCGGCTTCATGGCAGAGGTACACAAGATGATCAAGAGGTATGGATGGATCGACTTCTTACACTAGTGAAGCTTGAGTGGAAAAGAGAAGCAGCATATGAGTGCTACAAGAGGAAAGCTACACAGGCGAAGGAGAAGCTTGACAAGAAACTAAGGACAAAAGCATCAATGAAGGAGATCTTGTGCTAAGGTATGACAATCGACTCGATAATCATTTTGATGCCAAGTTTGAAACTAGTTGGCAAGGACCATAAATAGTCAAGAAGGCTTTCAACTCAAGTTACTATCAGCTTATGGATTTGAATGGTAAATGGGTATTGCTTGAAGCCCTATTTGAGTCGCCTTCCACCAAAGGATCTACCAAAGATTTGTCAAAAGGTAGATATCTCATGTAAGTATTCTTCCATGAAGCATGAGTGTAACTCCAGCCAAAATGCTAAGGGGACAAACAATGAAGATCTCGTCAAGGACTCTGAAGCACTCTCTTTGGAAAAGATGCTCTACGATGGTACATATACCACCATCCTGGGGGAGAGCTAATGATAGCCGTTTTTTGGCTATCCAAATTGCCATAGTGAGCTACATCACCCTACCAAAATCACCCA
The DNA here is from genome assembly GCF_014529385.1 of Adiantum capillus-veneris. Lineage (NCBI taxonomy): Eukaryota > Viridiplantae > Streptophyta > Polypodiopsida > Polypodiales > Pteridaceae > Adiantum > Adiantum capillus-veneris. The sequence goes on from NC_140952.1 coordinate 70,854,045, forward strand.
AACACTGTGGCTATCCCTACCATTTCACTGTACATAGGCATGTGTGAGTTAGGGGACTTTTCCCATTTTTCTTAAAAACCCTCAATTAACTAGTCACTGGGCTAGTTGAGCCAAAAAAATAAAAAAATAAAAAACTATTATGGCCTCTTTGTGTGTAAATATTTTATTGTATATATGGCCTAAATATAAGTATTTTTTATAGTTATTTTGGTATTTATTTAAATATTTCTACCTAGGTGTGCATTATTTATGCTAAGTATATTGACTCACCATTACCATAATTTTTCTTACCATTTTGCATACTCTTTATTTCATATAGAAATGTTTTCATGCAAGCTTCTCTTATTTTTGGTGTAACTCCACCCCAACAAAAATTAAAAAAACCAGTTTTATTTATGTGTATATTTTTTCACTATTGTGATTTTTCCCTTCCTGCATCTATTCTCTTTTACTCTCAAAAATTAGAACAATAAACATATTCACCTTTTTATGATAGCCTCATAATGAGAGAGATTTAGTTTAACCCCTTTATATTTTTTCCACCTATATTATTTATATTTGACATATACATATTTTTTAGACCCCTCAATATTTGATTTCCTTAGTTGTACTATTCACTTATATCATGATCTCAAGAATATCTTCAATTATAGACCCAAAAAATAAGGTCAAGGATATGTGGAATGCATGCATGCAATATGGAGGGCTCACTCTTGGAGGCATTCAAAAGAATCATCCAAAGAAGGACCCCACAAAGACTTTGTGCAATGGGAAAAGATAGTCGGTTTTGCTGAATTTTTAAAGGTCACTTGCTCTCCGAATTTGAAAAGGTGATACAAACAAAAGTTGCAGCTAGTGAGCTGAATTTTTGCCTCAATTACCTTGGCTCCCAAGGAAGGTCAAGAGTGGAGAAAAAACCTACCGTCAAAGCTAGTGGACCGTCAACAAGCGTCAAAATTGGCCCTACTCAAGACACTTGGAGCATCAGAAATCCATCTTTTCTTACCTCTTAAGATTTTATCTTCCTTATTTGTATCCTACATGGATACTCTCATTGTAAATATCCAATTCTCCATTTCTCTCCTCTCTCTTTTCTTCATCTATCCCCACCAACTTCTTGATAATTCCAAGCAAAAGAAATTAGATAAAGTGCTGAAAATCTAACCTAACCATGGTTAGAGGGGTAACCCTAGGCCTCAAAATTGCTATAAAAGGAGGGTGTAGCTAGCACAAAAGAGAGGAATCCATAAGCACGATCACTATGCTATATCTTGAGAAGCCAAGCTCAACCTCTTGAGAAGGAGGTCTTTGGATTAAGCATGGATACTTTGTCTCTCTTCCAACGTGAAGTCATGGACAACAATGATTTGTAAGTGTCTTGGTGTTTTATTTAAGTTCTTGATAGCTTGTCTCCGGGTGTTGTTATCAATTTAGCCATAAAACCCACATGATGTAAGAGGGCGACAAGGTGGAGAGGACTCCCCTAGCCTTAAGATAGTGATTGGGGGTGGATTTTCTTATGATGTGTTGCGGTTACTCAAGCTATGTTGAACAAATACTAATCTCACTTTGATTGATCATGACAGATTTGTAAGAAGGTATTAGTGCAACAAGCACCCCCTTCTCTCTCTTTCTTACGTATATATTCGCGTTTTCTTGATCACTATTGATACATTTCAAAGCAGCTGGAGCACTCTCTCTCTCTCTACACGTCCTAGTTCGCATCCAAATTAGGTGGTGCCCCAAATTTGTGTAGGGTTAGGTTGCGGGTTTGTGTGCATATTTGTTGTTTTTTCCAACCCCATCCAATTGAGCAGCACGGGAGCCTGGAAGGGTGCTTAGAGGCCACTCTTCTTGTTGCCCGCCCCAGACCGCCTCACCATTTAGGCATTCTCTCTAGCAGTTGTATTGTACTAGGATGCTCAGGCAATTGGCACACCTCTTGCTCAGCTGATTCCCAATGTTGAACCATTTCCCTAGCATCGACATATAGCCGCTGAAATTGCTCCAGATCAATGATAAGATCATCATCCTCCAGGTACATCCTGGTTATAGGAGCCTGCTGATGTTGTAGTCTCTTATTCAATGTGATGAGCTGTAAAGAATGTTGCTCATCACTTGTTAGAGTCTCAGTCATAGCTTTGCCTTTCCCTTTATCATCCATACTATGTTGGGACTGGTGTATTGGTGAATTTCTAACGTTGCTGGGTTGTTGATCTTCACCTACTAATCACCTGACTCTTGACCTTCATGCTGGTCTGATTGGTCTGTCTTGGACTGATTCCCTCCGATAGCCCTGGCTCCACCAGTACCAGGTCCTGAAGGTGGAGATGGAGGAGAGTCATCATCATCATGCCCTTCCTCTGATTCCTCCTCCTTCTCTTCTTCTTCCCCTTCTACCTTATCATCATCTTCCTCAAGGTTGTTCTGCTGTTCAATATAATCAAGGATAGCTTGATTTGCCAGAGCACTGTTATATTCAACGATTTTGTCTTGCAAGTCACTCTGCATTGTCTCCATGAGAGTCCTCAAATTATCCATCTTAAACACAACATTCCCCTCTGGATTTAATATCTCAGCCAGATTATTATAGATGTATCTTTTTGTTAATGTGGCTTTTAGAGTAGTGTAGGTAATCAGCAATGAGTTGAAATCAACTTGCTTCATTCTCAGCAGAGTTTCAAATATGTCCGCAGCCCTTTCAGCTTCTACCTTTTCTTCCCTCAAGGTCCGGATCTCAAACTCCACCTTGGATAACTTATCTTCTAATTGCTGAATGGTTCTAACTGACTGAGTTTCAAGGATAGTGTGGCGTAGGGTCTGGGTTGCCCTCTCCTGCTCCATCTTTTCAATCTGCTGCTTGGCCTCCTTCAGTTTATTTTTTACCTTGGTTAATTCATCATTGGACACTGAAGCATCCAACATTTGTCCTATGGCATTCCCAATAGTGTTCCAAGATGACTGAATTAGTATAGAACAGCCATCCTTCACTGTTGCTGGGTCACAGGCAGTTGGCTCATAAACCGTGATAGGAGCCATATAGTAATGTAGAATAGTCAGATTTATGCAGAAGTAGACGGCCTTTGAGAGGATGAGTCTGCAGCTGATGGAACCTATCTTTCTTTGTTAAACGCAGGGCCGCTTTATTTAAGGGATGGAAACCTTTCCAAGTGGACTTGAAGGTGCTCATCCTTTTCCCTTATCAGTCTGATCCGCTCGCTGCTTAGCACTAGCCCTATCTAGCTAGTCTTGTCCCGTACTGGTGGTTGCTAAAATCTGCCCTATTGACTGGCTGACTCCACCAGTGGTCTGGTCGAGAGGTTGTTTAGTCTGGCTAGTTGGAGTCTTTTCAGTAGACACTGTTTGGATTTGGCTTTCTAATTGCTTAAGAAGAGCAACACTTTTAGTCAATGTCATTCTTGGTCTTTTAGAACTACTAGCCTCCTCTTGTGTGGACTTTATTTTTTCCAGTGAGAGCTAACTGGTTTTCTGGGGATTCTTCATCTGACGATAATTCCACATTGCTGGGAATTGGAATTGGCTTCTAGCTCCAAGCCATTCTTACCTGGGCATGGGTATCTGGAGAAAATGCCAAAGTAAAGAAACTGCCAAACATACCAAGCTTTGAAGACATTTTGAGACTTCAACTTGGCAGTTTGCTGAAGCAGATTGTGTGACAATATCTGCTGACAGAGATTGATAGAAACTGTAGAGTCCAATCTTTTTGCTAGGAGCATAGCAAATAGATTTTCTAACACATAAGTCGGATTATTTTTAAGACTCGTAGCTTCAGCTACAAAACGGTAGGTAGCAGGAATGTCCAGACCTGCTACTACTGGCACTCCTTGCACACTTGCTGTTCGTTTCTTTTTGGCAGCATCATCTTCTTTCAAGGCTACACTAATTTGCACTGCAGCTGCCACAAATGGCTTTGGCCCATTTGGCATTTTGAATGCGAAGCAATAATTTTGCTAGGAGCATAGCAAATAGCTTTTCTGACACAAAAGTCGGATTATTTTTAAGACTCATAGCTTCAGCTACAAAACGGTAGGCAGTAGGAATGTCCAGACCTGCCCTACTGGCACTCCTTGCGTACTTGATTTTTGTTTCTTTTTGGCAGCATCATCTTCTTTCAAGGCTGCACTAATTTGTACTACAGTTTCCACAAATGGCTTTGGCCCATTTGGCATTTGGAATGCGAAAGCAATATTTTCTGGAGTGACTGACACTTTCCTACCATAGACCATAGCACTTCCGTCTTCAGCATTGAAGGAATCCAGAACTTGCCTTATAATAGCTGTGTCAAACTCTATCCTTGTGGCTTGCACAACCACATGCAAATCCAACAGTCTAAGTAAGGCCTCTGCTTGCTCAGTAAACACATATCTCTGTATTTTGCTGTGAGGAATAAGCGAAAGAGTCTCTTTTCAATAGTAATAAGGGCTTGGGTTTCTTCTATAGTTTCCTGTATCTTCTCCGACATTTTCTTCCTACCCATACACCATGAAGACAATGAATCAGTATAGATGAAGATGACTTACTTGATGCGTCAAACCCGTATCCTGGTGTGGCTAGCAAGGATAAGCAGCAGTACACAGTCTCCTTAGATGAAGAAGTTTGCGGCTGTAGTGAGGAAATTTCAAAGCTTGGTGATGGCGAATGAACGACAGTCGATAGGCGTCTGTTGGATGGATACGCCGCGACGGCCGTCAGTACAACGAGAACTCACCTAACAAGATTTGTCAGCTAAGGACGAAGCTCAACCCGCAGGCGCGTGGAAGCAAGCATAGGGTGTCAACCTACACTCGACCGACTCCTAACTAATTCCTACAGAGGTCTCTACCCAATGTCTAAGTCACAGCCTTCAGGAGTGCATAAGAGGAAACTTCCTACAACACTTTCTAGAGCCGAACACCCATCAAACAATCTCAAAACACCACAGAACTTGAAGGAAACCCTACTAACACCAATAGGTCGCTCTCCCTAAGGTCTATGAACCAAAACCCCAACCCAAAACACCCAGTGCAAAGTCACGTAGGATGTCTGTCCGAAATTTGCAGGTCTTTGTTTTTAAAATCTAAAGTTCCTAACATGTAGCTCTACTCAATGTGAACGCGTGGATATGCTGCAATGAAAAATCGGACAACGTATGCTCACCGAATCACCAGATGAAGCTCGTAGATGGAGCTTGCAAAACCGGACCGTATGCTCCCACTGTAGGTATCGGCGTGTAGCTCTCGTCAGGGGCAACACGCTGCACTTCTCCACACTTGATTCTGACCACCGGTGCATACGTAGCATCAAGATGAAGCTCACACTCTCTCTCGTACACAGTACGCTCACTCACAGACTTCAAAACTTTTTAAAAATGACAAAGGTGCCTCATTAAGGTCAAAAAGTGGTATAAATACCTTACAATTCTCAAACCCTAAAGTTCCAAATCAACCATCTACTCAATCTAAATGTCAAAACTGGGATACAATCTAAAAACTTTTGTAAGCCCCAATATTTACAAGGTGAAATGTCGAGTTTTCTCAATAAATGAATAATTACAAAAAAATGATAATCTGCCGAGCCGTCATTTTTCGTAGGGTGTGTCCAGCTTCTAACACTCCCCCCCTCATTGCTCATGTCGTCCCCGGCATGGTTGTTGAGCTGCTTCTTCATCTTATGGTTTCGCGCATCTTGAGTAGCAATTCGTATCTTGCATGTAAATCCAGTAGTGTTGGGCCAAATATATCAGTGTTGATGGTGAAGAAGCCGGTGTAGAAAGCTTCTTCAAAGTCCTGGAGGTGATAGGGTGGCAGAAACATGATCCTTTGATACAATGCATGTATCACCTCCTCGGACGGCTGACCAGATAGATCGTATGCACATCTGTAAGTATCTTGAAAGAAGAAGATATTGTCTGTCACCTGGCCCGGTTTGAATGTATCGAAGACTGCCAAAAGGGTTTTGCAAATCTTCCTCATCATAATGCAAGAAAGGTCAGCGAGCCAGTGAACAATTTGATGGTGCCCGTTAGGGTTTTCACCATGTATTGAACACTTATTCTCTCGCCTGCCTTCAAGCCTGGCAGCTTTGGATAGTTTAGCCAAGTGGGTTGGCTTCTTTGTAGTAGCTCCTTGGCCTTCCACGTCCGCATCCTTGGTAGAGGACAGAATCTTAGGTTATCTCTGATGATTTTGGGTGCCTCTACCAAATGGATTAGGTACTGTGGATACTTCATCAGCCATGCCTTTCTCCACCTGGGCTGAGAATCGCCTATCAACTTTGCCCCTTCAGGCTGGGAGATATCTGTTGTGTAGAGTGGCACTGTCGGCTCTTCTCTGATCCTCTTGTTGATTGTGGTGGCTTCGTACTTTAGAAAAGGATATGGGAGAGAGGGATGTAGCCATTCACATTGGAGGTTGCTGGCGTCTATCTTCTGAATGGTCATGGATTTAAAAACCCTCTGCTCCCATTCCAAGGGTTCCTTGTCCGTTTCTCTGATTTCTGCCTCTAATGGCCTTGCACAACTTCTCTTCCTCTTCTTGTGTAAGATCTTGTGGCTCTTGAGAGGGTCCTACTAGGATTTCCTCTTGCATGGGTGTGTCCACAGGATATGCCACATTCTCTAGGTCTATACCTTCCATGGATGCTTGCCCTGTGCCTGCCTGCTCTTCTGCCTGCTGGCCTCTTAGCTCATCTATCTGCTTTTGGAGTGTCTGTTTCTCTGCTTCAGCTTCTTCTCCCATGTTCACGAGGAGGTCGTTCAACTCGGCGTTTATCTTCTTTGCCTCCTCGAGCTTTCTCTTGATATTTTCTAGCTCATCTTGCATTGCTTTCTGCTCTTCTTCCATGCGTGTTTGCATAACCACGGACCCCCATGCCATCATCAACCTTTGCTTCTTCTTTAAGGTCAACTCTTTCTGGAGCTCTTTCCTCTGTTCTTCATAGATCTTGCTCTCTGTAGTGGTGTGAGTCGAGCTAGTAGCTCTGACTCTGGCAGAAGATGCCCGTAGCCGCTGGATGGTTTGATCTTTAACTTTAAGTTGGTCCTTGAGCTCAAGGACCTCATTCTGGGTAGCCTCCTGGTCTATTTTTGCCTTTTCTTTGGCATTTCGCATGGCCTCAACTTCTTTGGACTCCTCAACAAGTTGTAGGGTTAGGTTATCCCTTTCCCTCTCTACATCTGTCAATGACTTGCTGAGTTGTCTATACTCCTCTTCGGCTCCTTGTAGTCTTTGAGCTGCTGCTTGATTTTCTCTTTCCATTTCCTAGCATCTTTGCAATGCCTTTGCCATACTAGCTTGCAGCTCTGTCTCTCTCTCTATCTGCCTTTGGCTTTGCTTTTGTAACGTGTCGACTTCAAGCTTTATCTGCACTTCAGTGGCTTTGAGAGTTTCCATTTCACTTTCTGAGGCCATTGATTGTGCCCTTAGCCTGGTTATCTTTGTCCTCACCACATCCCAATCATTGGTGGGTGGGTGCAGGTCCACTGTATCAGTGGCCATCTACTTTAGCTCCACTAACCGTAGGCTTTGCAATTTCTCTTTGGGCCCCGTGCTTGCAAAGTCAAATGCGACTGTGGAAGCCTCTTCTTTTGTATATCCGACAGCCAGTAGGTCTAGAAATGTGTTATATCTTGCTTCATTTGGCTCTGGCTGCTCACTTTTAGGCTTAGCCTCTTCCTTTGGTTCTTGCTCTTGGCTTTGTTCTTGCTTTGACTCTTCTTGGTCTTCTGGTTTGTCTTGCTCTGCTTTCTCTTCTTGCAGAGCGCTACGAGGAGGTGGTGAGGGCAGTGGGCTTGACTCAGGGCTGGGTGGTAGAGTTGTCAGCCTTTTCTTGAAATTTCTATGCGCCTTTGTCTTCCTTTCTCTCTCTTGGCCTTCCTGCTCTTCTAGCAGTTTCTGCCGGACTTGCTCCACTTCCTCTTCTGTAAATGGTACATGTGGGATATTTTCTGTTGTGGCATCCAGAATCTCAGAATTCTTAATGTAGTCGTCGAATTTGTCTCTGTGCACCCTTCAGGATGATCCCGACATTGCTTCTAGAGACGGCTTCCATAGCTCGTCTAAATCTCCTTTGAGGGCTCTTTCTGCCGTGAAGCTTTCCATCAGCCACTCTAACTGTGCCGCTTTCTGCGATTTCATCTCTTTTACTGGCACTTGGGTAGATTACTTCTTTCCCTTTTTCAACTCTGGCTGCTCTTCTTGCATGGTTTCTAACCGGCATTTCAAACGGGTTGCCACCCTTGGTGCTTTTGGTTGTTCCTCTTCCTTGTCTTCCTTGAGCCTCAGCCAATCGTTCTGTGATGGAGGGTCGGGCCATCTTCCCTTGGCGTGCAATGCTCCATAAATCACCTTCGTGATAAGCTCACCCGGCACGATGTGTGTGGGGTTCTTGTTTCCCATCTTCACCAGATTATCATATACATAAGTTGCATAATTGATTATCTTCGGCTTGCTTTTCTGCATTGCCCAGGTGAATGTTGTGGCAATTGATCCAGGTGGAATCCTATACTTTTGTGGCTGCTTTGTACACATTGAGGCGGTCCGGGGCGGGCAACAAGAAAGGCGACCTCTAAACACCCCTCAAGGCTCCCGTGCTGCTCAATTGGGGCTGGGGCAACCACAAGCACAACAAAACAACAAACCCACAGCCAAACCCAAACAAGATAGGGGCACCACCTAGTTATAGTATGCGAACTAGGACGCAAGAGAGATTTTGGCACAACCAAGAATATGCACCACACAACACACACAAGCAACCTCACACCAAGACACACATGAAATGGACCAGAGAGAGCTAGAGCAAGGGGAAGAGAGAGAGGAAAGGATCTTGCGTAATACCTTATTTGTGACTTGCAAATGGAGATGGCTCGTTATGATGCTATCCTAGAACTTGTACAAAACTCACTCAATGCTTAGTGATTGCTAATCATTGCCAAAACACACACACACTGTCTTAGGGTGTGGGAGACCTCTCACCACAATACCCTCTTACAATGGACACAAAACTGGCAATGAAAAACACACTAAAACACTTTCTAAAATCAAGATCAACCGATAAAAACTCAAAATACACAAGTCACCTTGAATTCACCAAACCGTATTGCACAAATGGAAGGACGAAGATTTGAATGTCGAATCACGCCTTTGATGCACCAAACCTCAATTTATTGATGATGAAGGAGCATGTACAATAGTGGTTTTGAGATTTGTGGAACTCACGCTCTCTCACTTGCAATGTGTAGCTTGAAGGCTTCTCTCACACCAAGAGTGAAGCTCACAAGTGGTTGCTACACCTAAGTCTCTCCTCACGCATAGAGTATTGGGGTGCTATGTGAGATGTTGGAGATTGTTTTACAAGAAGGAGAGGGGCCTATTTATAGGTTGGAGACCCCTTATTAAGATTATTGGAAATCCTAATTTACAAGCTAGCAAATCAGGATTATGATCTTTTTGAATATCAAAACATTGCGGGCCTTCTTTGTCTGCTTGAGTCATGGGTGTGGGCTCAAAAGAGAGCATTATTGATGGTAGATAAGGTGAAAGTAAGTAAGTAGAGAGAGAGAGAGAGAGAGAGAGAGAGAGAGAGTGTTACTATATACATGTCTTGAGGTGAGGTGTCTTTTATGGTTAGGTCAATGCTATTTTGTGTTAGTATGTTAGTCGTTAGTAATCACTAGAAAGTTAATGTTACATTTACAATGGGTAGAGTGAGTTGATTTGATGAAGGAAGAGGGGTGAATTAAAAGACAATCATTGAGATGGTGAAGCTTTGAAGAAGCTTGAACTCACCCTTGTGTAGATTGTGGAAAAAATGACCGCTGGTCTTCTTCTTCTTCTTCGCTTCTTTACGCCGCCGCCACGGTTGACCACCACGATGAAAAGAGGATTTGTTGATGAAAAATCCTCAATTTGCAGAAGTTATCATGGTTAAGATGCTAAATTTTAGAAATTTTTAGGAGAGGTGAATGAAATTGTAACATAGAAGCAATAGAGAGAGACATGGAGAGGGTGTATGTATGTAGAGGTTCATAAAAGAACTATAGGGATGAGAGAGAAGGGTAATGGTAAAGAGGGTGGGAGAAGCCATGGAAATTGCAGGTTTGAGTGAGGGAAGGAGAGGGAGGGATGTGTAAGAGTGAGTAGGTGTGTGGAAGGGTGAGAGAAGACTAGGGGCTACTTGTGAGAAAAGTGGGCAGATTGGGGTCCACTCAAAAAATCATATCTCACCTCTGGTAGCTCCAAAAATCATGAAAAAATTTGAGGTGATTATTCAGAGCGTGTGCTACATTTTCTCTTTTGATCACCACTTCAAATTCGGAGTGGAGATGGATATTAAAAATCCCACCAAAAGACCTGTTTTTTATGCCTGCAAAAGTCTTTTAGTGGCCCCCTCCTTTGTTGAATTTGTACAATGCATCCAAGAGTGAGCCCCTCCTTTGTCATATTATAATACAAAACATCCAAGTTGCCCTTGACCCATGCATGGAGGAGGATTATTGGTGAATAAAGAAATATATACATGGTGGGACTAGTGTATGGACTATTCATGGACTTTAGCTCAATGAGCACATGGTGTTAGAATAATGAGTAAAAATAATAATAAAAATATGGAGGAGTTATGGATATGTAAAGATATTGGAATCATATGATATGGTCCCTCCTTGAATTATTTTGGGTGAAAAAGAAAAAGGTATGCAAGTAAATAATATAATAAACGTAACCAATGAGTAGAAATCAATTTTTTGTTTTCACGAGGGTGAGGGTGAAAATGTGGGAGTGATTTGTATAAAGAAAAAATATGAGGTAAGAGTATGTATATATTGGCAAAAAATATAATGATGGTGTAAGAGGATGAAAGAAGGTGTACATAGGTTTAATAAAACACACACCTAAGTAGAAATATTTAAATAAAATACCAAAATAATAATAATAAATCCCTATATTTAGGCCATATATACAATGAAATATTTACACACAAAGAGGCCATAAAATACTTTTTTTTTTTTTGGCTCAACTAGCCCAGTGACTAGCTAGCTGAGGGTTTTTAAGAAGATATGGGAAAAGCCCCCTAACTCACACACGCCTATGTACAGTGAAATGGTAGGGATAGCCATAGCGTTTGGGTGAATTTGGTAGGGTGGAGTAACTTACTATGGCAATTATGGAGAGCCGAAAAACGGCTATCATTAGCCCTCCCCCATGATGATGGTATATTCATGTACCATCAAAGAGCATCTTTTCCAAAGAGAGTGCTTCAGAGTCCTTCACGAGATCTTCATTGTTTCGCCCCTCAGAATTTTGGCTGGAGTTACACTCATGCTTCATGTAACAATACTTACATGAGACAGCGGCCTTTGGACAGATCTTTGGTAGATCCTTTGGTAGAAGGCGACTCAAATAGGGCTTCAAGCGATACCCGTTTACCTTCCTGGAGTGCTCTTTACCATTCAAGTCCATAAGCTGATAGTAACTAGAATTGAAAGCCTTCTTGACTATGTAAGGCCCTTGCCATCTAGTTTCAAACTTGGCATCAAAACGATTGTCAAGTCGATTGTCATACCTTAGCACGAGCTCTCCTTCCTTGATGCCTTTGTCCTTCAGTTTCTTGTCGTGCGTTTCTTTCGCTTGTGTGGCTTTCCTCTTGTAGCACTCATATGCTGATTCTCTTTTCCACTCAAGCTCCACTAATGTAAGAAGTCGATCCATCCATACCTCTTGATCATCTTGTGCTCCTTTGCCATGAAGTCGCATTGTTGGAATGTTGAGCTCGATAGGCTGCAAAGCCTCTTGACCATAGACCAAGTGAAATGGTGTGAACTCCGTGGCTTCCCTATATGTGGTTTGATATGCCCACAAGGCACCATCCAAGAAGTCATCCCATAATTTTGTCTTGTTTTGCATCATCTTTCTAATGATTCCTGCAATGACACCATTAGCCTTCTCCACCAAACCATTTGACTGTGGGTAGTATGGTGTGCTATGACGATGTAGAATGTGAAGCTCTTCACAAACTTCTGTGAGCAAGCCCTTCCTAAACCCTGGACCATTATCAGAAACAATTTCCAAAGGTGTGCCAAATCTGCAACAAATGTCATTGTACAAAAACTTGCTAACTGTCCTCTCATTCACTCTTGCCACACTTTGAGCTTCCACCCACCTAGTCATATAGTCTACAGCCACTAGAATGTAGAGTTTACCATTTTTTGTCCTAGGCAGAGGACCCATAGCATCAATGCTCCACTTTTTAAAGGGTCCATTTGCAAGAACTATTTGCCTCGGGCCATGCACCAACCTTCTATTTCCATTTATCTGACAATTGTGACAGCTTTTACACCAATGTTGAACGTCCACATGCAAACTTGGCCAAACATACCCCGCAAGCAAAATCTTCTTCACAGTTGATTCTTGGGCAAAATGACCACCACATGCCTCTTCATGCAAACCTTTTAGAATGGCTGGAGTTTCCTCGATAGTTGGTACTCTTCTGCACACTTGATCCTTCCCTTTTTGATAGAGGGAGCCTTCTAGGAAGAGATAGAAACTTGCCTTCTTCATGAGTCTCCTCTTCTGAGCCTTCGTGAAGTCTTGTGGAAACTCACCCTCCAAAATGTAGCCAATAATGGGAGCCAATGACTCCAATCCCTGGTATCTCGGTTGCTTGACAGCTACTGCCACCATGATGACCTGCACTTCTCTCTCAACACATGTAACTGCTTGTTGTGCAAGTAAATCGGCTTCTTCATTTTGTTTCCTCGGAATATGATATAGTTGCACTTCTTCAAACTGATTAAACATCTTACGAATGGCATGAACTTTTGTCCTTAAGCTTTCATTCTTGCATGCCCAAATGCCTAAAATCTGTTTAACAATGAGAAGTGTATCTCCCTTTACCATGAGAAGTTTTATCCCTTGGCCAATGCACATCTTCAAACGATGAAGTAGTGTGTCGTATTCTGCTTCATTGTTGCTAGTTGAACCTGGTAGATTGACCTTCTCTTTCATGACCACCTCTCCACTTGGGTTGAGCAACACTAGCCCTCCCCCTGCTTTCCCTGTGGCTCGTCGAAAAGCTCCATTAAAGAACAAGGTAAAAGCATTGGGAATAATTTTTGGTGGTGGCAATGGTAGGGTCTTTACTTGAGGCACCTTAATTTCCTTCTCATGTACCCTATAAGTGAGAATCCCTGCCAATTGTGCACGCACACTATCTTCTACCTTGAAAGAGTATTGGAACTCTTGCAACTCCATAATCCACTTTGAGATCCTAGTACTAAGATTCATTTGAGATGACACCCAAGGGAGCAAATTTTCTACAGAAGGTTTTGGTAGCAGGTATGATCTAAACTTTCTTACCGCAAACATGAGAGAAAGCATCATGAGTTCTGCTTCTGTGTAATCTCTCTCCAAAGCATTCATGACCCTACTAGCAAAGTAGATGGGTCGCATCCTTGTACTGTGGGGATCTTGTTGTAGCAACATAGCACCAATTGTTTCCCTTCCAACACTAGAGCTAACAAAGAATGTGTACTCCCAACAAGGAGGCATGAGTGTTGGTAGCTCTGACAAAATGACTTTACTGTTACAAAAATATGCCTCAAGCTCATCAGACCATACAAATTCTACTTGTTGTGTCAACTTTTGCAAAGGATGAAGCAACTCCGAGGCTAAGTGAATGAAGCGTGACATATACTTCACCTTCTGAATGAAAGAGATGACCTCCTTAAGACTCTTCGGTGATGGGAGCTCAATAAGAGCCTTTGCCTTTGAAGGATCCACCTCAATGCCTTTATAGGAAACCTTGTGACCAAGCAAGATCACTTCATCCTCACCTATGTGGCACTTGTCGGGGTTGAGTTGACCTCCCATGTCGTAGAGCTTCTTTAAACCTTCTTCTACCCTTTGTAGATGCAATGATTTTGAGCTATAAATGCAGAAATCATCAATGAACACCCTAATTGACTTTCCAAAGAATGCTTGAAACACCATGTTCATGAAACGTTGGAATGTTTCAGGAGCATTTGTCAGACCAAATGGCATGACTCTAAAAGCATAACAACCCCAAGGAGTGATAAAGGTTGTTTTCAATTGATCTTCCAATGCGATACCTATTTGAAAGTAGCCTGAGTAGCCATCACACACAGTGTACTTCTCATGACCAGCTACCTCATTTAGTATCTCATCCTGAAATGGGAGGGGAAAGTGATCTCTTTTTGTTGCCTCATTGAGTGGACGGTAATCCACACACACCCTCCACTTTCCGTTTTTCTTAGGAGTGACAACAACGGGAGAGACCCACTCTGAATTCTCCACTGGATAAATGAAACCTGCTGCTAGAAGCTTTCTTACCTCCTTGAGTAAAGCCTGCTCCTTGATGACTCCTAGCCTTCGTAGCTTCTGAGCCTTAGGTGTGGCCTCTGGCTTCAACTCAATTTTTTGTTGAACAGCATCTACTCCACGCACATCGGTGTAGTCTTTAGCAAAAAGCCTAGGAAATTTCCTTAGCACACATTTGAACTCCTCTCTTTCATTCTTTGTAAGTGTTGTAGATAGCATACCTTCTAGCATTCTTTCATCTTCCACTTTTTGGTTCTCTTGGGAACCTACCTCCTCCAAACCTTGACAAGAGGTCTCTTGGTTGGTTGGCTTAAACCTTACCCCCATGACTTTGATGGAAGACTCCTCTTCAGTAATGCTGCCGCTACTTTCTTCTTCTGAAGTGTTATCGGTCCAACCTTCTTCCGTCTCACTTTGAGATGATTCTTCATGGAGCTCCTCTTGGCGTTGCTCCTTCATGTCAAAGACAACCTTCTTATGATTGTCGTTCCTCCAAATTAGCTTTCCACTCTCCCAATCCTGCAAAGCTCACATTTTCATTAGCCATGGTCTCCCTATGATAAATGGGTAACCATTTCCTTTGGTAGACATGACATAGAAATCCACTGCCTTCTTAATGCCAAAGGCCTCCACAAAAACATTTTTACAAATGCCTACGCACCTAGCCTTGCTATTGTTTGCCATCTTGACCTTAATTTCAGGTGTCTCATGGATGTGCATGCCTAGTTTTTGCATGAGTCCCTCTATCATGATGCAAATTTGTGCACCCCCATCCACTAGACCTTTCCTAACCAATCTCCCTTTTATGTAACAATCTAGCACAGGTGTAATGTCCTCATTCATTTCAGCTTGTGCAATTTTTACAACAGGCACACTCTCTTTTAACTTTCTCCTAGTGCTAACTGCCCTTGTTAAATCCCTCCTAACTTGTGGACATAATGCAAGAAATTGAGGCGATGAGATATCAGGACCCTTACCTCTCATGTCTTCCAATAGGTTGTATGGAGCCATTCCATGTCCAAGAGGAAAGTCTTGGAGGTTGATACGACGTCGAGTCCTCTTAGCTTCCTTGGTCTCCTTTGCCTTCTTTTCTCGTCCATGGTCACTTTGTGATGTAACTCCTTCTTTGTCCTTACCTTTCCCTCGGCCACGCTTAATGCCATTTGCTTCCATGTCAACCTCTTTTGTCACCTCTACCACATGCACGTTTGGGTCTGGCAAAGGTGGAACTCCTTCCACTCCTTGTGGAGGTGGTCTTGCTCCATTTGGCCTTTGTA
This sequence comes from Adiantum capillus-veneris, assembly GCF_014529385.1. Classification (NCBI taxonomy): domain Eukaryota; kingdom Viridiplantae; phylum Streptophyta; class Polypodiopsida; order Polypodiales; family Pteridaceae; genus Adiantum; species Adiantum capillus-veneris. Next base: position 70,869,652 of record NC_140952.1, read on the forward strand.
TAAGCTGTGGTTGCTGACTAGTTCCTTCACCTGCATTCATCACTGGGCAATTCAAGTTAGGTCTCCCTGGCTCCCCACGGGGCCAAGGACAATTATACATCCCATGTCCAGACTCACCGCAATTCCAACATTGCAAGACTCTCCTAGGTCGTGGGTCTCGCTCTTCAGACTTCTTTGCTTGTCCCTTTGGACCTACGGCTTGTGCAAGGTGAATTGACAAGCTGCTTAAAGATTCATTTAACTTCTCAATCACTTCCGCCGTTACCTCAGGAAGCTCCTTAGATGTTGATGCTTGTGACTTACCTTTAGGTCTAAGACCTTCTATTGGAACCTCCCCCCTTAAGCACTTGAGTTTCCTATATTTCTCAGCAGCCCTAGTTTCAGCTGCATCAAAGGTAGCAGGTGCACCCGCCTCAACTTTTACTTTAAGGTCAGGAAAGAGTCCGGCTATGAACATCTCCTTCTTTAGAAATTCTGCACCATCACCAGGGTTAGCAACATTTCGTATCCATAGAGCCCAAAGACGTAGGAACTCTTGCTTGTACAAGTAGTAGTCATCTAAGTATTTTTGCTTATGAGAAACAATGTCTTGCCATAATTTCTGAGTGTTTTGGGGATCAAAGAAGTATTTCTTGAAATGATTCAAAACTTCCGTGTAATTCCCTTTAACTTCCTCAGGCAAAGAGTCAAACCAAGTGCTAGCATCTTTCCTAAGGACCACCTCAAACATTTCTACACGTTCTTGATCAGTTACTATCCTCTTGATACGGCAAGACATCTTGAAATTCGCTAGAAATAATTCTGCATCCTCTCCAGGCTCTCCAAAGAAAAGAGGATATCCAGACATTTGGCGTTGGCTCTCCATTGAATTGATTTCAAAGTGACGCGTTTTTGTTTTTTCTTTCTTTAAAAGATTTACACAATAATATTTTCTAAATTGCAATCTATTCTACAACAAAATAAAAATATTCACATCAAATGACCTATGATAATCAATAAGAGGTAGAATGACAGGGTTTGGTGACGCGAGAATTTTTCCTACTCTTTGGGCACCAAACATGAATACCATACGTTGTTGAAAATGGATTTTTCTACTAATTGCAATGTTTACTCTAATGTGTGGAGTGAAATGAAAGGGAAAAACCCGTATTCCTGGGCCATTATCCATGGTCTATGCATGACCTAATTCTTAAAACAAAACAAAAATATAGACGTCCAAACTAAGGTCGTACCTAATGAGAGGCTAAATAAAAGGATTTAGTGATGCGTTTATCTCTACCAACCTAAGAGGACCTAAAATTCTACGAATTACTCGCTGAAATTGCAACTTAGTACTAACAATTATGTGTACCTTTTGCCTTGCAATGGGAATGAAGGGATCATACAAATTCTCATGATTCATGCAAGCTACTTGATTATGCTAAAGGTTGAGCCTTCACAAAACATACACAAGCCTGTCCTCAGTGGGGGCACCAAAATTGAGGCGGTCCGGGGCGGGCAACAAGAAAGGCGACCTCTAAACACCCCTCAAGTCTCCCGTGCTGCTCAATTGGGGCTGGGGCAACCACAAGCACAACAAAATAACAAACCCACAGCCAAACCCAAACAAGATAGGGGCACCACCTAGTTATAGTATGCGAACTAGGATGCAAGAGAGATTTTGGCACAACCAAGAAGATGCACCACACAACACACACAAGCAACCTCACACCAAGACACACATGAAATGGACCAGAGAGAGCTAGAGCAAGGGGAAGAGAGAGAGGAAAGGATCTTGCGTAATACCTTATTTGTGACTTGCAAATGGAGATGGTTCCTTATGATGCTATCGTAGAACTTGTACAAAAATCACTCAATGCTTAGTGATTGCTAATCATTGCCAAAACACACACACACACTGTTTTAGGGTGTGGGAGACCCCTCACCACAATACCCTCTTACAATGGACACAAAACTGGCAATGAAAAACACACTAAAACACTTTCTAAAATCAAGATCAACCGATAAAAACTCAAAATACACAAGTCACCTTGAATTCACCAAACCGTATTGCACAAATGGAAGGACGAAGATTTGAACGTCGAATCACGCCTTTGATGCAGCAAACCTCAATTTATTGATGATGAAGGAGCATGTACAATAGTGGTTTTGAGATTTATGGAACTCACGCTCTCTCACTTGCAATGTGTAGCTTGAAGGCTTCTCTCACACCAAGAGTGAAGCTCACAAGTGGTTGCTACACCTAAGTCTCTCCTCACGCATAGAGCCTTGGGGTGCTATGTGAGATGTTGGAGATTGTTTTACAAGAAGGAGAGGGGCCTATTTATAGGTTGGAGACCCCTCATTAAGATTATTGGAAATCCTAATTTACAAGCTAACAAATCAGGATTATGATTTTTTTGAATATCAAAACATTGTGGGCCTTCTTTGTCTGCTTGAGTCATGGGTGTGGGCTCAAAAGAGAGCATGATTGATGGTAGATAAGGTGAAAGTAAGTAAGTAGAGAGAAAGAGAGAGAGAGAGAGAGTGTTACTATACACATGTCTTGAGGTGAGGTGTCTTTTATGGTTAGGTCAATGCTATTTTGTGTTAGTATGTTAGTCGTTAGTAATCACTAGAAAGTTAATGTTACATTTACAATGGGTAGAGTGAGTTGATTTGATGAAGGAAGAGGGGTGAATTAAAAGACAATCATTGAGATGGTGAAGCTTTAAAGAAGCTTGAATTCACCCTTGTGTAGATTGTGGAAAAAATGACCGTTGGTCTTCTTCTTCTTCTTCGCTTCTTTACACCGCCGCCACGGTTGACCACCACGATGAAAAGAGGATTTGTTGATGAAAAATCCTCAATTTGCAGAAGTTATCATGGTTAAGATGCTGAATTTTAGATATTTTTAGGAGAGGTAAATGAAATTGTAACATAGAAGCAATAGAGAGAAACATGGAGAGGGTGTATGTATGTAGAGGTTCATAAAAGAACTATAGGGATGAGAGAGAAGGGTAATGGTGAAGAGGATGGGAGAAGCCATGGAAATTGCAGGTTTGAGTGAGGGAAGGAGAGGGAGGGATGTGTAAGAGTGAGTAGGTGTGTGGAAGGGTGAGAGAAGACTAGGGGCTACTTGTGAGAAAAGTGGGCAGCCTGGGGTCCACTCAAAAAATCATAGCTCACCGCTGGTAGCTCCAAAAATCATGAAAAAATTTGAGGTGATTATTCAGAGCGTGTGCTAGATTTTCTCTTTTGACCACTGCTTCAAATTCAAAGTGGAGATGGATATTAAAAATCCCACCAAAAGACCTGATTTTTATGCCTGCAAAAGTCTTTTAGTGGCCCCCTCCTTTGTTGAATTTGTACAATGCATCCAAGAGTAAGCCCCTCCTTTGTCATATTATAATACAAAGCATCCAAGTTGCCCTTGACCCATGCATGGAGGAGGATTATTGGTGAATAAAGAAATATATACATGGTGGGACTAGTGTATGGACTATTCATGGACTTTAGCTCAATGAGCACATGGTGTTAGAATAATGAGTAAAAATAATAATAAAAATATGGAGGAGTTATGGATATGTAAAGATATTGGAATCATATGATATGGTCCCTCCTTGAATTATTTTGGGTGAAAGAGGAAAAGGAATGCAAGTAAATAATATAATAAACGTAATCAATGAGTAGAAATCAATTTTTTGTTTTCACGAGGGTGAGGGTGAAAATGTGGGAGTGATTTGTATAAAGGAAAAATATGAGGTTAGAGTATGTACATATTGACAAAAAATATAATCATGGTGTAAGAGGATGAAAGAAGGTGTACATAGGTTTAATAAAACACACACCTAAGTAGAAATATTTAAATAAAATACCAAAATAATAATAATAAATCCCTATATTTAGGCCATATATACAATGAAATATTTACACACAAAGAGGCCATAAAATACTTTTTTTTTTTTTTTTGGCTCAACTAGCCCAGTGACTAGCTAGTTGAGGGTTTTTAAGAAGATATGGGAAAAGCCCCCTAACTCACACACGCCTATGTACAGTGAAATGGTAGGGATAGCCATAGCGTTTGGGTGAATTTGGTAGGGTGGAGTAACTTACTATGGCAATTATGGAGAGCTGAAAAATGGCTATCAACATATGGAAATATTGATTGTACAGTTGACTCATGATTGCTACTTTAGGGTTCGCAATGTCTTCAAAGGTGTAGTTGGCTTTCTTTTCTGTGTACACCTTTACTTCGTCTCTCCTTTTGGTTACACTATCCCCCTTGTTGGAGAGGTCTAGTGTAGCTGCCACTACTCTCTCGGTGATTAGAATCTTCGTGCCTGGCTTGCCCTACAGATCTGTGACTCGGGCCACTCCATCTTCTTTGATTGTCATCACAAATTCCCATACTCTTTTTATGTCGACACCTGCCGGCACAACTTCAAAATAATTGTGGAGATCAATCTTCTCCAGATACTCTTCCATCTTGCTTCTGACGAACTCATTGATCTCTCGCAATAGCATTGGTAGCTCTATCACATTTCCTTCTGTGTCCTTGAACACGCCTTGGTAAATATTTAGATCATTTGACTCTAGCAGATCCTCTTGGATCCATGTGCTTGTTGGATTTAGAGTTCCTTCTGGTATGACGAAGGGCTCTACTACTTCCAAGTAATCCTTTATGGTCATCCTCTTCTTCTTTGCCGGTGACTTTGCGACTGCCATAGATCATGTTGCACTCAGTAGTCCGAAGTTAGCGTTTTTTCCATATCAGCTGAGAAACTGAGTTTTAACTATCCAAATGACTTGAAAATTGAAAATAAAGCTTAAAAGGAACTTGTGAAACTGTGCATGTTCTCATAGTGCATTTATGGCCAAAAAAATTCATTTAGACATCCTACGCGTAGGATGTCTTTTTCATCAGATTTGGGTGATACTTGACATGCTAGTGGTCCTTGACCTGTACAACATGGCTATATCCTTGGAATTGGATTTGGGCATCAAAAAGTGGATTTTTGGATCCATTCAGGCTTTAGGTCACAAATTCGGTAGAAAGTCCACAATAGGTAGCAAGTGATGTCCAAATGGGCTGAAAATTGATATATGGGCTCATTGCACCATGGTATTGGCTCCCATGATGTCATTCTTTGCACAGAAGGTCAAAAACCTGCTAGAGACATCCTACGCGTAGGATGTCTATTTCATCAAAATGGCTTGGGATTTGTTCTGTGGGTAGTCCTTGGCATGGGGAACATGGCCATGCTCTTGGATTCTGATTTGGACAAGAATTGATGTTGGTAAGACCCTGTGTAGTGTTTTTGGGCTCTAAAAGTGTATCTTGAACGTGTTGGGGGTCAAATTTGATTAGAATGGCTTCAAGCTTGATATATGAGCTCTTGAAGGTGATAAGAAAAGATCTGGAATGTAAAAATACCCTCTGTAGGCCAAAAATGTCAAATAGACATCCTACGCGTAGGGTGTCTACTTCATCATTTCTTGCAGGTGACCACACAGGTTGGTTGGCTATGTGCTCATGAATGTGTTGTCCAAGTTTCATGTGATTTGAACAAGTTTTGGTAGATCTATGGCCCATTATTGCCTCTATGCCCCAACTTTGCATTTTTTCATGCATATGAGGTCAATTTTGGTCCAAATGTGATGAAACTTGGTGGCTAGCATGTAAAGGCTATTCAAAAAATGTGTGTGATGAGAAATGTTGGGTTCTGTGCCCAGAAATGGCCTTGAGACATCCTACGCATAGGATGTCTCCTGATGATTTTTTCATGGAAACTGTCACTTGTGCCTGCCCTTAGTCCCCCTGAGTCCCTTTTAAGCCTAATTTCAACAAAAAGTAAAATGGATAGAAACTAACTCCTTGTGTGGATTTCAGAGCCTCCGAGCCGTTTTTTGACTTTTGGAGTGCTTTTCCGTGATGAAATTTCTTGATGTTGGTCTCCATAGCTTCCCGATCCCTTGGGGATCCTTGCCGTATGGTTTTTATTGACTTTGGCTTCACCAGAGGTCCATTTGGCAATTTGTCGCTCTACAAGCACCCGTGGTTGCGTTTACATGTCTTTGATGATTTGTGGTGGTCTACCACCATAGGAATTGGTTGTTGATGGTCTAGGAAAGACGCTCGTGAAGTTTGGCGGCAAACAGACATGCGGTTTGCCGCGAGAGCTATTTGACGTTTTGTGTGTTTGATGCCGTTTCTGAAGTTTAGTGCCGCTTCGGGTCACCTTTTGGTCATGTGGGCTACATAGTGTTGTCGAGCATGTTGAGATGCTCCTACCCATGAATTTTGGTAGCATTTGGGCGCCTCTCCGCCGATTTCCCATTTGGTGGCCTCTTGCAGGATTCTAGGAATTAGGGTTTTTTTCGATGGTTTTCTACTGCCTTTGGGCATCCAAGACTGGTCTCCTATGCTAGGGTAAGCTTCCGATGAAGCCTCATTGCTTTCGGGTTAGCCGTTAGGTGGCCATTTCTAGTTGTAGGTCTCTACTGCCCGCTTTGTGTGTGAACACTACGCTAGTTTTCGCGACAAAACGACAAACATGCGCGAAAAGCTCAAGGTGGTGAGCCTACCTCTCATGTCTGAAGCCCGTCGGGTAGTCATGCGCGTCATAGAAGCTGCTGGAAGTTCCGCTCGCTCTAGGTGGCAGAAGCTCTCTCTCAAAGGACAATAGTGAAAATGAGCTAAAAATGAGGTGAAAATTTTTTATAATGGAGGTCCCCGAACCACTTTTCATGAAAATTGACATGTGCTCCCAACTTCTTGCGAGATGCGGTTTAGGCTCAAAAATTTCTTGATTTGGACTCCATTTGCTCTGTTTACCAAAAATTTGGCATTTTGGTTAAAATCTGGCCAAAACACGCTTTCCGCTCTAGTTCCATAATTGCACCCCCACTGTACCATAGGTTGTCCTATAGTAACTGATCATCCCCATATTTTTTGTTCTTCATTATGACCGTTTTTCACCTGCTTTTTGTATTTTTGAAGTTTTTCTGCCGAGAATTAGCAAAATTAAAAGGAAAATAGCAAATCAAACCCAAATAATCCCCAAAAATCATAATAAATCCAAAACATCACCGCAAAACATTATATACACTCTCATGCAATTTTTAGGGCCGGATTTCTCTATTTTACCAATATTTTGCCCGAAAAATGGCTATTTCTACTTATATACACACACCTAGGGGCTTGATATGGCACTTGGCCCCATATACCTGTAGATTCATGCTGTATAAGGGCATATGTACTTGGGTTAGTCCAAAAAATTTCTACTTGGCTATTTCTACTTGGGTTAGTACTTGGCTATTTCTACTTATATACACACACCTAGGGGCTTGATATGGCACTTGGCCCCATATACCTGTAGATTCATGCTGTATAAGGGCATATGTACTTGGGTTAGTCCAAAAAATTTTGCAACGAAACAACAACCCTTAAAAATAGTCGAAAATCATGCCCTTTTTTGCTCTTTCTGCTATTGGGTCCGTATTTGAGAATGCCTCCCCCCCTCCTAGCCGGAGTCCTCCCGGACGACAAGGTATTGCCTCGATGTATGTGTTGCGCATCGGTTTAAAAATTTGTGCTAATGCTTGGCCATGTAATGTGGCCCTATTTTATGTATACTCGGTCAATGCATGGAAAAATTAATGCTATGCAAGAGAAGGGTATAAGCAAGATGCTTATTGGCATTCGTCGTTGAGGTTGCCTATTTTCTTTGTAAGTAACAGCTATAACTCTACTGCTCTTTTCTTGATTGTCTTTTTTGCAAAAGTCGCTTGCTTTGCCTCTACTATTGATATGGGCGTATTTGTCTCTTTGGAGAGAATTGTCTTGGCTGTAGACCGCGTATCTCTTTTGCTTTCCATTGGTAGCTGGTTTTTGCCGGTTTTTGTAGGTTTCTTTCTACTTCCTTGGCTGCCACTGTTTTGTTGCTTATTGGCATCCACATAAGTCAGTTTGTTGGTTTCATATGCTATAACTCTACTGCTCTTTTCTTGATTGTCTTTTTTGCAAAAGTCGCTTGCTTTGCCTCTACTATTGATATGGGCGTATTTGTCTCTTTGGAGAGAATTGTCTTGGCCGTAGACCGCGTATCTCTTTTGCTTTCCATTGGTAGCTGGTTTTTGCCGGTTTTTGTAGGTTTCTTTCTACTTCCTTGGTTGCCACTGTTTTGTTGCTTATTGGCATCCACATAAGTCAGTTTGTTGGTTTCATATGTAGTTGGCTGCCTTCCGATGTTGCTTGTACTGAAGGGAGTTCCTTTTGCTTTTGTTTTGGTATCCAAATGCGAGTCGCATTTGAGTTATTGCTGAGCATTTTCTTTGGGATCCATATCTGTTTTATGCCCTTGGTGTTTGGTTGAATTATCGGCTTATGTTGACTTCCTCCGTTTTTGTGTTTTCTGTCTACCATGTCATTTCTATCCTTCCGCATCCATACTTGTTTCTCTGGTTTTAGTAACCTCAATCTTTGCACTGCAGTTGGTGACTTGTCATACTTGTAGTGAACAATGTTGGTTTTTACCTATTTGTTAGCCTTGGGTATTATGTTGTTCTTTGGTGGCACCCTTGCTTTTGGCTCTTTTTCTAGTGATTGCATTGCTGACAGCTGATTATTGTGGGGTTGCTGAGCAAAGGCTATTACCTGTTGTTCTTGTGCATGCTGAATTTTGACTGCATTCGCATTCCAATCTATCTGCACATTGTACTCTTTTTGCCAAGGTTGTCCCAACCACATGGGGTGGTGTGTGCTTTCATCCTCGACTACATAAAATTTGTGTGGGTAAATATATTGATGTACTTGTACATGCAATAGTCCAGCCCAATGTTTTCAGAGAATGTGATGTACTACTTTCCAGCACTTGTGGAGTAGGATGAAGTTGACTTGTGGGCTTGAACTGTTTGTATAATCTGTAAGAGATCAAATTTTCTTGAGCTCCAGAATCAAGCAATGCCGTCGATTCAACTTGATTGCTACCTAGTTTGACTGCAATTATTGGCTCCACTGTGTCTTCATCAAACTTCGTTAGTCGAATGGCATTGATTCGCAATGGTGCTCCACTTTGTTGTTGTTGTCGTAGAAGTCTTCGTTTTGCAATGCGTTCTTTTGCTTCTGCTTGAGCTTCTTCTCGTACCCTCTGTTTCTCCTTCATTCGTTGTTTTCCTTGATGGATTTGTTGAAGCATATCTTGTGTTAGTGGTAAATGATATTTCTTTAATCGACACCCACTAATCCAATTTGGCATTTCTTCACCTGCTAATGTAGCAAGCTTGACAGCTCCGCTTTGTGATAGGTCACTAATCACAAAGGGTCCCATCCCTCGCTTTGTAAGTTTCTTGGCATGTTGCTTCAAAGTATAAACAAGTACATAATCACCTGTTTTGAACTCTTTTGTGCGCACATGCTTGTCAAAAAACTCTTTTTGTATTTTCTTTTTAGCATAAATCAAAGCTACACCTCTCAAGCGAAGTTCATCTAGCTTTTCAAGGTCATCTATTCTTGAAGAGAGCTCATGCCCTGTCCATTCTAAGAGTTTCCCTACATGTAGAGTTGGAATTAAAAACTCTATGGGTAATATAGCATTTAGGCCAAACACCATGTTGTACGGTGTCGTTCCTATCGATGTTTTGTAAACTACCCTGTATGCCCATAGTGTTGAGTGTAGCTGCTGCTCCCAATCTGTTCTTGTCTCTGATACAATTTTAGTGAGAACCGTTCATAGTGTTTTATTTGTGGTCTGAGCTTGTCCATTTGCCTGTGGATGGTATGGAGCAGATTTCCTATGTATGACCATGAATTCCTCCAGCAGATATTCAATGACTTCATTAAGAAAATGTGTTCCATGATCACTGATGATTTCTATTAGTAAACCGTATCGTACAAAAACATTCTCATACAAAAATTGTGCAGTGGTCCGTGCCTCTGCTTTTTGTGTTTCCTTAGCTTCCGCCCATTTTGTGAGATAGTCCGTAGCCACAATGATATATTGGGTATGGGTGTGATAAGCAGGGGGTGAAATAGGTCCTACAAAATCAATGCCCCATTTCGCAAATGCCCTTTCTCCCATCATTGGCCGTAGCGGCATCTCATCTCTCTTTATCGGCACCTTGGTGCGCTGACATGCATCACAATGCTTTAAAAACTCTTCAACATCCATATGTAATGTAGGCCACCATACTCCTACGGTTAAAACAATTTTTGTTGTCTTATCGCCCAAAAAATGTCCTCCACTTATACCTCCATGTCCGTGTTTTAGAATGAGCAGGTATTCACTTTCACTTGCACAGATTCTAAGTTGATTGTCCTTTCCTCGCTTATAGAGTTGGTTTTTAATTAACTGAAAGTCACGAGCCTCCAGCTCTATAGCCCTTTTTTGTGCTTTTGTTGTGTTTTCATGAAACATCCTTGTGGTTAATAAATCAATGATATATTGACTCCATGCAGGTGCAATGTTTACCTAAAACAATGTTGCGTGATCCACTGGTCGTTTGGCATTACATATAGTACAATTGTTAACATAAGCATGTGTGTCCGCGTACATAGTTGGCCAATAAACCCCTAATTGTTTCAGTCTCTGGTGTGTTTTCAATGTTGAACAATGAAATGCACAATCCTAGACATGTGCTTCCTCAAGGTAACACTTGAATTCTTTCGGATTTATACATAATCGTAGAATTTGTTCCAATCCTAGATGATACAGCCATCCTCAATTCCATGTTATCAAACCTACCTCCAAAGGAAAGAATGCTAACAATTTCCTGAGACCATTTGGGTATCATTTCAATATTGAAAAGATAAGCATCTGGTATGTCATCTTCTACTCCTTCAGGAGCTTCCCCATTTTGTATCCTTGAAAGATGATCCGCCCGTAGATGGGTTTTACCCTTTTTGACCACAATTGTAAAATCAAACTCTAGCAATATAATAAACCAGCGTACAATTCTCCCTATATTGCATGGTTTATTCACTTGATACAAAAGAGCTTGATGATCTGTGAAGAACACAAATTTGTTTGCGAGCAAATAATGCCAAAATTTCTTTACAACATAAATCATTCCTAACCCCCCTCATTCGGTGGTTGTGTAGTTCTTTTCCGCACTGTTTAAGTGTCGGGGCGGCTAGCATAACAAACTAGAAAATCCATTGCTCCATCTCCAGGTTGAGCTAGAATACTCCCGATTGCATATGCAGAAGCATCAATGTGAACATGGAATATCTTTTCCCAATCCGGTGCTTTAAGTACATGTGTTGATACAAGGTTTTCCTTAAGGTTTTGGAATGAAGTTTCACACTCATCGGTCCAGTCAAAATTGACTAGCAAACGATACAGAGGTTGTGCGATGACTGCATACATATATATGAATCTTCGATAATACCCACAATGTCCCATGAAGGATTGCACTTGTTTCGCATTAGTAGGCCTGGGTAGGTCTACTATGACTTTCAGTTTGTCTAGGTCAGTGGTTATGCCATTTCTTGAGAGAATGTGTCCTAAGATGCGGCCTTGCCTAACCATAAAAATACACTTTTCAGGGTTAAGACAGATTCGATATGTCCTGCATTTTTCAAATACCTTTTGCAAATGGTCAATATGTTCTCCTCATAGAAGAGAGTGTACACAAAGATCATCCATCTATATTTCTAAGAATATTCTTAGGTATTCTTTGAACGCGTGTGTCATTAACCTTTGGAAGGTAGCTGGGGCATTAGTTAAGCCAAATGGCATAACTCAATACGCATATATTCCCCATTCTGTGGCAAACGTTGTTTTGTGTTGATCCTCCATTGCAATTGCCAATTGGTTGTATCCTGAAAACCCATCCAGAAAGGAATAAGCCCGTTTTCTGGCCACCCTCTCAAGTACATGTTCTGTGATTGGCAAGGGATAATTATCCCTTATGGTGGTTGCATTTACCTTTTGGAGGTTTACACACACTCTCAGTTTTCCGTTCTTTTTGGGGACTACCACAATGGGTGACACCCAATCTGTATGCTCGATTTCATAGATGAATTCAACTTCCATCAGCTTCTCAATCTCCTCTTTGATTCGTTTAGCAAATGTGTCATTATATGTATAAGGACGTTGTTTGCTAGGTTTTGCATCTGATTTCAAAGGAATTGTATGTTGGCATATCGATGTATCAACTCCTTTGAGGTCTTTGTAGGACCATGCAAACACATCTTTATACTTCTGAGAAGTTGTGTTAGCCATTCTTCTTCTTCAGGCTCTAAATCGGTTGCGATATAGACCGGCTGAGGCTTCTCACCTGGTTCCGCGAGGTTTATCCTTTTTACATTTTCTGGCCCATCATAAGATTCCTGGTTTGTTCTTTCCCTGACTGGTGGTGTCATTATGATTTTTCTGTCCTGGATGGTGAATTTCCGATAGTGTGATGGTACATTCATGTTTCCCTTTTCTGACTCTCCTTTACCGTCACTATCTTCCTAAGTAGTCCATATCTCTCGTAAAGACCGTTTCAGTTCTTGGTATTTCTGTTTACGCTCCAGTTTGGTCCACTCTTGGTCTTTCGTTGTTTCTTTTTTTTATCTTTGAGATTTTTGTGATTTTGTTTCTGTTTTAGCTTTTCGTACTTGTCTTTTTTCCTCTTGCGTTCTTTCCCTTAGAATTTTTGAGAATCTTCCTGATATTTGATCTTTTACACAATCCTCTACTTTTACAAGCATCAAATAGTGACTTTTATCTTTCATCTTGGGCATCAGGTTCTCTCTCGCTTTGTACCTTGCGCGTTTCCTCCTATAGCGTTCCTGGCATCTAGGGTGCTGATTACCAAAATCATAAAACTTGATATTCTCTGTTTTCCTGCCACGCTCACTTGAGTTGTCTAAACACTCATTATCTGTATCATTATTTATTTCCAGATGTTCAGAGGAGTTATAAAACTCTTCTTGTTCTAGTGGTTGTATCGTCTCATCTCCTCCTCGTATAATGCTTACCATGTAGTAGGGTAGCACATCATAGCCATCCTTATTGCAAAATTTTGTTGTTGGACTATTTGTAATGGTACAGACATCCAATGTTGCTAGTATGTGTTCCCATTCTAGAGGTTCCAAGGCATCTTCAGGAAAAGGTTTCAGAATATACTCCTTGTCCTCAATTTCTCTTTCTAAGACGCATTCCTCTCTCTTTAAGCTCCCACAATGTGAATCTCCGCACATCCATAGCTCTCTTTGTTGCCCTAACCATGCTGGGAGTTCCGATTTTGCTACTGTAGCTGAATCAAATTCTTCCATTGGTGTCTCGTTCACATCCTTGTAACTATGGTCTTTCAGGTGTATTTTGGTTGTTGTATCGCCATGTCTGAGGTATATGTGGTTGTAATCCCAATCCTGGACCATCTTCAATTGTCTCATGAATGGTCTTCCCAAGATGATCTCATAATTGTTCTTTTTGTCAAAATCAACTATTGCAAATGTATGCTCATACTCGATTCCGCAGGAAGTGACAAGCACTTTTTCTAAGAGTCCTAGAGGATTCTCCATGAACCCATTTGCCAATTGCAATTTCATTCTGGTAGCTCTTAAAGTTGGTTTTTACCATTTTTTCCAAATTTCTTTGGTGGCGATAGCAACCCCTGCTCCACTGTCAAGAATGGCTTTGGAAACTACCCCTTGGAATTATACTAGTAGCGTGGTGTTTCCATCTTCTCCCTCGCAATACTCTCCAGCCTTGTTTTAAGGTACTGGCATAGTGTTTAGTTGAGGCCTGTCCAATTCTCTGATCCCTTCTTGAAGCTTCAAGGTGGGGTCTTTCACTCCAAATTTTTCTAGGCATTTACCTACTGTGGTCCACATGTTTGGTCGTAACCTTAGGAGTTTGGCTAATGTGATTGTGCATGCCACCGGGGTGGACAATAACTCAATCAACCCTTGTGAATCCATCACTTTGTTAGAATAAAGTCTTTGAGATGGGATTGCTCTCCCTTTCAGACTTGGCTTCATACTCTCCTAGGTAAGAGGGTAGAGTTTTCAGTGAGTCTGGTTGGCTGTGCCCCGAACTAATTGATCCCTAGTCTCCCCCTTGTGAATGTATATCAAAGTTCATTTGTGATCTTGCCTCAAATTATTCAATAGGAGGTAAGATCTCATTTTTATCTTTTCTCGTGCTGTTCATGTGGGAACTCACCCTGTTAGCTTCGTTGGCCTCACGGATTTGCTTCCACAGATTATCTAGACCGTTACAGTCCTTACCCATTTCTGTCAATGTTTTGGTTGGAACCCGTCACTTGCCTCATCTATTGTATTTGGCACTATGATAAGCTCTCCCCTAGACTCATAGGCATTCGTGAGTCTTTCCTTCGATTCTACTTGTTCCTCTAAAGCTGGTTGGATAGGGGTTGGAGCTGGTACCTCATGCCAATTTGCAGGTTTACCAAGCGGGTTTTCCATCAAAGATTGAGTTTTTTCAATCATCTTTCTACACATTTCCAACCTTTGTTTTTCTATTTCAGCATATGGAAAAGTCATCCATCTTTGCTTTTGGGTTTGGTTCTTTTTGAGTCTGGCTTCGTAAGCTTTTAGAAGTGCATCCAACTGCTCATTTACCTTGTCTGCCAGTACTGATCCTCCCGATTCTGCACTTTTGGGCTCTGCTATTTCCTTGGGTGCTATGGTTACCGCGGTGTGTGAGCTTAGTCTAGCTAGATCCTCTAATCGCTCTAATCTATCCTTTGTGTGTTTTAACTCCTCAGATAGAGCTGTTTGCTCTCGTTCTTTCCTACGTGCCTTTCTAGCTTTCCAAGTGCTTCTCTGATTTTTTGTTTCTGAACTTGGGACATCAATTTTTGGCTCTTCAATTATGGGTTCTTTTGTCATTCTTTGAGCTTGGGCTCGTGTCACCGCCTGAATAGGTATGATTGTTTCATTTTCTGACCCTCCACTGGAAGGCACTGTTTCCAACATGTTCAAGGTAGTTTTTGCTCCTTTGTTAGGGTTCTTAGGGAAATCCGAAATCAAAGGAGTAACTCCACACTTGGTGCAATATGCGTTGACTCTAGTGATTTCATCATGAGGACAGTCTCTTAGCCAATGGTCTCCACCATACTTGTAGCAGGGTCCTTTAGGCTGTTGAGGTGCTCCTTGAGCTCCTCTTTGTT
Source organism: Adiantum capillus-veneris (assembly GCF_014529385.1). Lineage (NCBI taxonomy): Eukaryota > Viridiplantae > Streptophyta > Polypodiopsida > Polypodiales > Pteridaceae > Adiantum > Adiantum capillus-veneris. The sequence goes on from NC_140952.1 coordinate 70,884,760, forward strand.
GGTGTGTATGTCTTTATCCGCCCATGCCTCTATTGGCTATGAACAACAATGTTCGTTCATCTAAGCTATATCTTCCTTCTCCTGCTACATGTGCAGCTGTTGGTGGTCCTGTATTTCCCATCATGCTCCACGATTCTGCTGTCGAGGGTTCTTTCGGTTGATAATAGACAGGGTTTGCCGCATATCCATTGGGATCTTCATAATATGCATGCATAGGCACCAAAGCCTTCTCTTCTGATTTGGTTACGGTTGGTGTGTATCTTATGCCGACTGGTCGTAATCCTGGTAGGGGTGGTTGTTGCCCCAACACTGGTTGTGGTCTTTCTATGTACCTATAGGTTCTAGTAGGTTGCCTTCTTGATACCTAGGCATTGGTGGAACTTGAGGAGAAGCTACCTGAGCTTGGGAAGTGTAAGGTCTCTCTCTCACATATCCCTTGTTATTATAACATTCCTCCTTTCCATGGTTTGTCCATTTTTGTTCAATAGCACACCACTCGGGCTGTACAAGTTAATCTTTTTAAGCACCTCCTCTACAGCTGCTCCTGGTTTACAGCTACTTCTTCTTTGGGTGCTGTCTTAGAAGACTTGCTTCCACTTTGTTGCGAAGATGAATTGTCGTCAAGATCCTTGAACTCACCCTCTTTGTAGACCGCACAATTGTCCACAAGGTAAAGAGAATACTTGGTTAACTCGTTCAGCGTCGTGATCCTCTTCATATGTAAGTCCTTCTGGAGATCGGCATTCCTTAGTCCTTGGATGAATATAAGCATAAGTCTGGACTGAGTTGGCAATTGTTCCACAGGGTAGAACTTCACATACCTTTTTAGTCTTAGGACAGCCTTTCGCACAGATTCCCCGTCTTTCTGTTTGAATTTATGGATTTGTGAGACGGTATTCTGAGCTATCCCCCTTTGTGATAATTCCTCGATAAACTCGCCAAACACTTCCTCCATAGACTCAAAGTCTCTACACTCCACAGAGTCAAACCAAGTAGCAGCGTCATCCTCTAAGGTTAGTCTAAACCCTGCAAATTGGGTAGGGAAGTCTAACACCTCTTCAGCTCTAATTACACACACAAAGGCTACTACATGATCTCTTGGATCTCTGTTTCCTGTGTATTTCTTGTTTACCCATTTTTGCACTTGAGAAGATCTAATTTTATGATGGTCTACAAACCTCATCATTGGATCTCCACGTCCTAATTGATATACCTCCTCTGGTCTTCTGTAGTAAGTTGGTTCCTCTCCCAATGGTGCTCCTAAGACATAATTTCTAACAGTTCTTGCAAGAGATGGTTCATCTCTTCGAACCCGTTCTATGGGTGGTCTTCTAGGCTCCGTTGACCCTTGAGTTTTTGTCTTACTCTCTCCTTGATACCTTGAATAGAGTGGTGGTTCTTGTAAATCCCTTAGCCCTCGCGCGGCTTGATAACCATCTCGATTTTGGTCTTGTTCCAATGTTGCACTCTGTCGAAGCCATGCCTGCAATGATGGCTGAGTTGCTGGTTGGTTCTCATTGTTGAATGTCTGCGGCAGTCGGGTGGAATGTGAGGTAGCATCATACTCCTTTGAAAAGAGATTTGTAGACTTGCTAGGGGTGTAGGTGGCTCTTGGCACTTCGTCAGGGGGCATATGTTGATGCTCCTGGAACCGTTGCCTTTTCTACCTCCTCTGGGAGAATACATTGGTATTCTTGCCTGTACCTATCAACAAAAACTATATCCTTCCCCATAGCAGTTTCATACGAGAATAAGTAAAGAACCTTGTCTTTGCTTAACTCATTTGGGTATGGTTCTTTGTAGCAAAAGTAAGAGACTATTCCCTCACTCTCATACTTGTAGATTCCCACGTTCTCATTATAAGTTGAAACCTTGGTTGTTTTCTTATCATACATAAAAAATGCTCCAGGTCGATCAATGTTTGGTGGCGGTTCTTGAGTTTCTGAAACCATTTTCCCTTTTGCCAAGTTATCTCCATATCTGTTGTAATCTTCAGGGTTACTAACTATCAGATAATGGTTCCCCTTTTCGTCTTAGAGTCTATCTCCATCATCATAGACTCGAATTATCTCGAGTCTCTGAGCTGGCCTTTCTTCAATACAAATGCACTTGCGTCCTCAATAGTCATAATAAACTAGGGCTCCCCTCGAGTTTGTTCCTTCTAAGAAGATCACAGTGAACTTGGAATCATTCAAAGTATTTAAGGAGGTGCTTCCGCCCAGCATTGGTCTGTCATAGGTAAAACCTCCTAGTTGGCTGTTGACTACCCATCATGAAGAAGGATTTGTCTAATGAAGTGTCAGTATCACTACCTTCCTCAATAATCGGTGCTAGTGGATCTAGCCTTGCTTGAGTTGCACTCTCCTCGGTGGACACTAAGCTACCTTGGTCACCTGCCACCTTCTGGTCTCTAAAAATGTATCTTCCTGCTCTTAAATTCATCAAACTTATCAATGCAATTGATCACAATTCCAGCCACTCACCTGGTAAAGGATCAGTCTCCGCACAACTTCTTGCTTTGCTGCTGCTGAATATACCTGTACACTAGCGTTTAATTTCGACAATCGAATCAAAGCATTTAACCGTTAGAGGTTATCTTAGTAATGATTGGTGTAACTGGAGAGTTAATCTCAACCACTACAGTATTTTATACACTACTGATGCTCTAGATTAGGTCTGCTAATCTGGAATTGTACTTCCCTCGGATGTTGGTCAATTTACGTGAAAAAGTCTGAATTCAGTGTTTGCTCTCTCAAATGGACAAACAAGGTCCAAATTCACTTCTGAAAGAAGTTCTGGAATCCTTAAGCCAAATGGAACCTCACTGTCTAAGCCTAGTCAAATTTTCTCTTCAGTAGGCGCTAGTAGACATCCTACGCATAGGATGTCTCCTGCTCTATTTTTCTTGGATTCTTGCACTATGGATTCCCCTTGATGTGTTGAGTCCACATCTGTTTTTACTTTTTGATTTGGACATCTATAAGCTAGCCAGTGGATTAGAAATCTATTCCAACAGCCTGCTACTAGTCTTGATCAGTCTAATCAACTCCAATTTGGACCAAAATTGACTAGGAGGCTTGCCTTAGGCTATACAACACCTTGCTATGCCCACAGTCAGTATCTGGCTTCAATTTCTTGCTTTAGACATCCTATGCGTAGGATATCTTTTTGCCCAGAATGGCTTCAAATTAGGTTTGGAGTGCAAAATCACACAGATGATCACCTTGGTAGGCTCAAAATTAGGTTTGGAGTGCAAAATCACACAGATAACATCCTACGCGTAGTATGTCTTTTTGGCCTGTTTGACCCCAGACTTGACCCACAACTTCCCCTTCATGTCAACAACCCAGTGGTATGTTTAGATTTTGGTTTGGATTTCAAAAAGTCCCCAATTTTAGCTATTCTAGCCTTTTTTCAGTCAAAAGTGCTAAACTTGCCTGCTTTGAACCCAATTTTCTCTCCCAGATGAGATGAAACCTCTCTCAGTCACCTAATATATCATGTAGATCATGTCCATGCAGTCATCCTATGGTTTTGGTCTTAAAATAATGCTTTGGAACAATTTGGCTAGGATGTCTAGCAATTTTAGTCTATCTGGTCTTATCCTGTCAAGATATGGTCAAATTTCCACTTTCCAGGTGAAAATAGAGTAAACCCCACCTTCTGAACACACTGGTCAACTCAAAATCCCAAAATTCCCACCAAATTAGCCTGTAGAAATCTTACGCATAGGATGTCTCTTGGCTTAAAATTAAAACTTTTTCCTGAGAGAAATGCTCCTGATGCTCTGCAGCTCTATCAGAAACACTCACAGTAACTTTTGGACTTCTCTTCAGCTTTCAAACACACTTTTGCGTCTTTTTGCATCTTTTACAACGTTGTGATGAATCTACCAAGCAAGTATACATGCATGAAGTGCTCTAGATCATGAATCATGATGTCCTACTTACTCTACTCCTACTCATCATATGAAATGGTGATAATGATGTTTTGATTGCTTTCTGGCCTCTCCGGACTCTCAAGCTCTCCTCTCACCGCTTCTACCACTCCAACTCCTACACTTCTAATACCTAAAGCTATCTCCGTCTACCTAAATATACGTAAGTCGAAGGATCTAGGCCAGACACACGCTCCCTAGAGTCCCTGTAAGACCTATAGAGTCCTCCACCCTCTGATCCTATCTAAAAGTAAAACGAGACTCTTGGCAAGCCAAAAAATCCCTATCCTCAAGGACTAGTCTCGGTCACCTACCTAAGGTTTTCGTTCTCGGCAGCGGCGCCAATGTTGGACGGATACGCCGCGACGGACGTTAGCACAGCGAGAACTCACCTAGCAAGATTTGTCAGCTAAGGACGAAGCTCGACCTGCAGGCGCGTGGAAGCAAGCATAGGGTGTCAACCTACACTCGACCGACTCCTAACTAATTTCTACAGAGTTCTCTACCCAATGTCTAAGTCACAGCCTTCATGAGTGCATAATAGGAAACTTCCTACAACACTTTCTAGAGCCGAACACCCATCAAACAATCTTGAAACACCATAGAACTTGAAGGAGACCCTACTAACACCAATAGGTCGCTCTCCCTAAGGTCCATGAACTAAAACCCCAACCCAAAACACCCGGTGCAAAATCATGTAGGATGTTTGGCCAAAATTTGCAGGTTTTCGTTTTCAAAATCTAAAGTGCCTAACGTGTAGCTCTACTTAATGTGAACGCGTGGATATGCTGCAATGAAAAATCGGACAACGTATGCTCACCGAATCACCAGATGAAGCTCATAGATGGAGCTCGCAAAACCAGACCGTACGCATGCAATGTAGGTATCGGCATGTAGCTCTCATCGGGGGCAACACGCTGCACTTATCGGCACTTGATTCCGACCACCGGTGCACACGTAGCGCCAAGATGAAGCTGACACTCTCTCTCGTACACAATACGCTCACTCATAGACTTCAAAACTTTTTAAAAATGACAAAGGTGCCTCATTAAGGTCAAAAAGTGGTATAAATACCTTACAATTCTCAAACCCTAAAGTTCCAAATCAACCATCTACTCAAATCTAAATGTCAAAACTGGGATACAATCTGGAAACTTCTGTAAGCCCCAATATTTACAAGGTGAAATGTCGAGTTTTCTCAATAAATGAATAATTACAAAAAAAAATGATAATCTACCGAGCCGTCATTTTTCGTAGGGTGTGTCCAGCTTCTAACAGCGTCGCACAGGAGACTTGCGAGGAAAAATGCTTACTTGCCTCACTGTTATACGTGTTCGTGCCATAAAGCTCCACCGCTTACCGTTCCTACAGTTCTGTGCACCACAAGTGACGTGGCAGATATGCATTGGACAAGACTCTCTCTTGTCTTTGAAATGATTACAACTGATAGTTCTTCTGACTGTTGTTTCCATAAGAACTGATATTGGTTTCCATACTTTTTTGTTTCTGGTATGGACATGGTTTGGTCGTACTAGTACTGTTCTGACTTTTTGACTAGCTCTGGAACTGGTTGTATATGAAAAAGACCTAAAATAGCTGATTCTGGAATTTCTTGGTCTTCAGTTCCCATACCATCAATACCTATTTCCCGAAAAGATTTTGTTGGACGGGAAGTCTCACACACCCATGAAGTGCATGCAAACACTACCTAGATCAACATAATGTCAGTCGAGGACACAGATGACACGATAGGCACACGGAGGAAATCTCTTTAGCTTGTCAAGCTGAGACCATCCTACACATACAACACTCTGGAAGGCCAACTAAACCACAATCAAGAACCTCACTGCTCTCAACTACACCACCTAGCCACATACACACATACTAAAGGTAACTCGCCTAATCATGCGAGATTCGTACGAAACTTAAGGAACACCATCCCCTCACTAGGATACACCTCTCCCTAAGCTTCTACACTCAAAACCCATCTGCGGAAAACGCGTAGGATGACAAAGCCAAATTTGAAAGTGCCCGAAACTAAAATTTATGAGTACCTATGCGTAGCTTATGTCGCCACGATTCTATAAACTACTAGCACGCAGAAAACAGACATCGTTTGATACACTTACGACCACAAATAGCTCGTAGATGTGTCGGCGTGTGCGCTTTGTCTCGCGGGGAATGCTTGGCGTTGTCGCGTAGCTCTCCTTGAGCCTACCGCAATGGTGCAGTCGTATCTCCAATGTGTTGAGCGAGCCGGGCGTAGCGAGAGGATGAAGCTCACGCTCACTCTCTTTCTCTCTCACACACAGTAGACAGCAGCGCTAAAACTTGATTATGATAAAAGTCTTCTTTACAAAATGACCTAGGTACCTTATATACTAAGGCTACCTTAGGTTTAACCAAAAATGGGGTTGAAAGGGTCAAATGGCTTTGTATTTACAATCTGGAAGTGCCATTGCACCCCGGCTTCTGAAACTAGAATAACTACTCATTACAAATGACGTTTATATCCATAATCCGCAGCATTTCATAACTCGCAAAAGATAAGACTTTGGCACGAAACTTGAGTTATGTTGTGTTGTTGACCCAGCGGTCAACAGATTCCCTGGCTTCTGAATAATAGAGCTTGATTTTAGCTCCATTATAGACCCCTGGCAACATTAATCCAGACAAATCTTTCAGCCTTACGGTGCCATTAGAGAACACCCAATCAACTTCAAATGGTCCTGCCCAGGCTATTTTTAGGTTCGGTTTCTTAGGGCCTAATTTTGATTGATACAGAGAACCAAATCGCTTTTCTGAAACTCCCTGATCTTAATTCTTCTGTCATGCCAGTGTTTTCTTCTTTGCTGAACAATTTCTTGTTCCAGCATAGTCCTCTGTCTCAGCTCATCTAGATGTGCTAGATCCTCCAGTCTCTTTTTTAGATTGTGATTAAAATCCAAGCCATGCTCTACTGCCATCCTGAGACTGGGTATGACAAATTCCATTGGTACAACAGCTTCACTGCCATACACCATTCTAAATGGTGTTAACCCTATAGTGACCTTATAAGTTGTTCTATATGCCCATAGAACAGTTTGAAGTTTCAAGTCCCACTGCTTTGGATTTTTTTGCATAATCTTGGTAAGGATAGTCTTGACAGTCTTGTTATTGCTTTCCCCTTGCCCATTGCATCTAGGATAATATGGTGTTGATTCTTGATGCTTGACTGAAAGCATATCCATGAGAATATCCATAGTGTCATTTATAAAGTGTGTACCTTGGTCTGACACAATCTCCACAGGACATCCGTATCGGCATACAATATTCTCAAATAGGAACCTAGCCGTGGATTTTGATGTGTTGTCGGGAAGAGCCTTAGCTTCGATCCACTTGGTCACATAACAGGTAGCCATTAACATATATCTATTCTTCCTTGGAGTAATCTTTTTGAATGGACCCATAAAATCCAGACCCCATTTCATGAAAACACCCAGTGGTTGGACTGACGTTAAAGGAGTCATATTTGCTGCTGTGGGTCTGCCCATTCTTTGGCATATATCACATGTTTTACAAAAACTTTTGACATTAGATATTAAAGTCTGCCACCACAAACCAGCCTGTAAAATCTTCTTGAAAGTAATATCAGTAGAAAAATGTCCACCAGATTCTCCATTATATACCTTTGCAATAACTTGCATTTTATCCTCCATAGGCTCACATCGGCGAAGAATCCCATCGACACCCAATCTGTAGAGTGAGCCGCCAATGATAGTGAACTTTAGACTTTTAATAACCAGAGCCTTCTTCTGATTCTGCATCCAGTCATCTAGGAACACACCCTTAGACAGGAACTGATATACTTCATACAATTCTGAATCAATTGATTTTGCCACTTCTAGTTGAAATAGTTCTGCATCTACTGGCGTGTCTCTCAAAGACTCCTTAGAGTAGCCCTCTGTACTCCTAAACAAGAAATCAACACCACAATTGTTTTTTCTAGGTTTATGGAAAATACGAAATGCAAATTCCATAAGGAACATCATCCACCATATCAGCCTGCCTTGAATAATGACTTTATTAATCAGAAATAATAAGGCTTGACAATCCACATAGAAATGAAACAGCTTGCCCAACAAATAATGTCTGAATTTAGTAGCACTAAAAATCATCCATAAGGCTTCTCTTTCATTAGTTGTATATCCTTGTTCAGCTTGACTAAATCTACGACTAGCAAAGTATACTGGATAATCAATTCTTCCTTCTGGCTGAGCTAGTATTGCTCCCATCGCCAGTCCCAAAGCATCCACATGTACGTGAAAAATGACATCCCAATTTGGTTGTAGAAGAACCGGTTTATTAATGATGGCATTCTTTAATTTTTGAAAACTTTCTTCACATTCAGCAGTCCAGCTGAACTTGGTGGTTTTCTTTGTAAGTTCATCCAATGGTAATGCTTGGGAAGCAAACTTATGCACAAATATTCTGAAAAACTTAATAGATCCCAGGAAAGAACTTAATTCTGATGCATTTCTAGGCGCCTTGGCCTATTAAACGCATTGGATCTTGTCATTGGCCATTTCCATTCCATTTCTAGACACCATAGTAGCTGTCCTTTCTAGACTAAGAAAACAGATTTGAATGGATTCAGACAAATCCGCTTTCCCTAACAGTGCCTAAAAACCATCTCCAAAAATAGTAAATTCTTTTCCTCTGTTGAATATACAGTGAAGTCATCCATGAATATGGCGAGGGATGGATGAAGAAATTCACTTAATATTTCCATCATACATCGTTGAAAAGTGACCGGTGCATTGCAAAGGCAAAATGGCATTACTAGATACATAAATGATCCCCACTCCGTAATAAAAGTGGTCTTACCCGGATCCTCAGGAGCAATCTGTAACTGGTTATAGCCACTATAACCATACATAAAGCTATACATCTCATATCCTGCAATTTCATCACGTAACATATTTGTGAAGGGTAATGGAAATGGATCCTTGATTGTTTTGAGCATTTAGTTTCCTATAATCTACACATACTCTCAGCTTCCCATTCTTCTTAGGCACAACCACAATAGGAAACAACCAATCACTACTAGCTACTTCAGTAATGAACCCAGCTTTCAAAAGGTTTTTAATCTCTTCCTTGACCTTCTTAGAATAATTTGGATTCATTCGATAGCACTGTCGTCGTACTAGCCTGGCATCTGGTTTCAGTGGTATTCGATGTTGACAGACCTCTGGATCCACTCGTTTGAGATCAGTATGTTCCCATGCGAACACATCTTTATAGTGTTGGAACATATGTCGTGCCTTCTCTTTCATCGTAGGATTCAAATGTTTATTGACCTTGATCAATCTAGGGTTTTCCTCAGACCCCAAATTTTATTCCTCTATCTCTTGATCATCTGGAAGCACCCAGTTAGGCCCTCCACCCTTTCTCTTGGTTGACTCCTCAACGCAATCCCAAGATGATCCTCTGAGCTTTGAATTACTATTCTGATTTTCAATGGATTCTCTAGAGTGTGCCTGTTCTACTAGTGGGCTTAAATCAATTGGTTCTTCTGGCCTTCCAGTTAGCCGAACTACACGTTCTCTTGAATTCAGTTCAGTGAATTGGTCTGAAAATTGTTTCTTTTGTTTTTCAGCTTGATCTTTGTTCATTAAAACTGCATTGAGATCTATCTGTGTTAATGGAAAAATATTCATAGCCGCTTACATTCTCTCAATTTTCTTCACCTTATACTTCTGGAAAAGCTCTTTGGGTCTCAGTTCCTTTCTCCAACTTCTAGTGTTATTTGTCTGAATCTAGATTCTGCCACTGGCCCCTTGTATTGTCAGAGTCTGATTAGCATAGTCGTGAATAGCATGTGCCATTTGCAGCCATGGGTGTCCTAGTAGCGTCCCATACACTCCTTTGCACATCTAGTACTAGGAAACTAGCTTTAAACGTTTCTTTGCCCACTCTTATCTGCATACTCTCTATCATTTAGTTGCCTGCACCATTCGATGATCCGCCATTCAAACTTTGAAAGGTGCTGGTTTCAGGTTAGTAATTCCCATCCTCTATTGAAGATGTGCTCCCAAAATGTTTACCCCTATTCCTCCATCTTGTATGACGCTCGATAGTGGTTCCCACTGTTTTCGAACTTTGTAATCCACCTAAATCAATGGCACTTCATCATCTCTCACAGCTATCAAGTCGACTGATCTGGCCTCCGCCTCAGCCTTCATTCGGTGTTTGATGAATTTCACTGCTTCAAGCAAAGTTCTTCTAATGTCCTCTAACTCCACAGTGAGTTTCTGAATTCTGTCACAAATCTTGACATGAATTTCTTCTTTCTCATGATCAGAGTTGTTGTCAGAATTTGAACTGGTAGTATCTTCACAATACCATTCCTTTATTTCAGTGCTTTCAGCTCATTTATCAATTCCCAACTCTTCCATCAACCCTTGTACTGCAGCCCATATGGTCTCAGGTATCCTAGGCTTTGACTGATTTGGTTGTGCTGTCTCAGAAAAGTGGGTAGGTATCTTATGAATTACCTGGGTGTCAGATCTCTCTGACTGCTCTGACAGCTTCTTGGCTAAATCCTCCGTGATTTTCACCGCTAGTTCTCTCTACTCTTGCCATTCATCAACCACCTTTATTTACTGTTGGCCTTCCATACCTCTCTCTGCTGAGCCCATTTGCTACTTTTAGGAGTGACTAGTTTTGCTGGATTTTCTGGAATTTCCTCAATCACCACCCCTTTACTTTGTGTAAATGCTTGTACAGTAACTGGTTCTGGAACCTTCGCCTCAATATCCGCAGTCACAGGTGTTTTTGGACATTGAGCCGCGAAATGCTCATACTTACCACAAGTATAGCAATTCAGGCTTTGATTCTGAAAATGACCATGACCTCGGCCCCGGCTAGTACCCACTTGGTATCTACCGCACCTTGTACCAGTACCACCTGTACCTGGTTTCTCTTCTTGATAAGCCCTTGTAGTTTCCACTCTTACTGATTGAGCATTGGTAAATGCCACCACTGATAAATCTTTTCCCTTCTTGAAATGACGAATTCGAATACCAGAGTTGTTCCATAGATGGCCATAGGATTTGCAATAATTACACTGTGGACATTCATTTGAAACATGGTCTTTAGATTTACACTTTGAACACCAGGTTTCCATTCTTCTTACCGGTTGTTTGGTCTGGCTAATTTCAGCAATTTGCCGGGCCATCTCTTCAATCTTCCTAGACCAAGATTCCTTTTTAATCTTGTCTTTGGTCCTTTCATCTGAGCTACTTTCAGAACTACTAGAGGCTCTACTTGAATCAGAATATTCATTAGAAGTACTGCTACCACTGGACCTCCTCTGCTTATGACTCTTTTCCTTCTTAGCTTGTTGTTCTAGCTTCAGGTCTCACTGCACCAAATCATTGAGTTTATTTGTTGGTGCTGGCACCTCCTATTTCCTAAGCTTCTTATTGTGGAAACCATTCAAAAACCATGCTTGCAGCCGCTTTTCAGATGGTGGTTCTTGCAATTGTCTAGTCAAATCCTTGATTTTCTCAACATAACTTCTAACTGACAATTTTCTCTGCTTTATCTTATCCAGCTCACAGAGTATATCCTCATCCCCTTTGCTTCGTGTAACTGCTCGTACAGGAATTAGTCTGAATCCTTCACCTCGGTATCCGTAGATCCAAGTGTTTTTGGACACTAAGCCGCGAAATGCCCATACTTACCACATGTAAGCAATTCAGGATTTGATTTTAAAAATTACCACGACCTCGGCCTCGGCTGGTACCCGCTTGGTATCTACCGCGCCCTGCTCCAATACCACTTGCACCCGGTTTCTCCTCTTGAGAAACACTGGTAGTTTCCACTCTTACTGGTTCAGCATTGGTGAATACTACCACTGACAAATGTTTTCCCTTCTTAAAATGATGAATTCAAATACCACAATTTTTTTGTAAATGGCCATAGGCTTTGCAATAAGTACAGTGTGGACATTCCTTTGAAACATGGTCTTTAGATTTACACTTTGAGCGCCAGGTTTCGATTATTCTTATTGGTTGTCTGGTCTGGCTAATTTCAGCAATTTGCCGAACCATCTCTTCAATCGTCCTAGACCAAGATCCTTTCTTCATCTTGTCTTTGGTTGTTTCATCTGAACTACTTTCAGAGCTACTGGAGGCTCTACTGGAATCAGAATCTTCAATAGAAGTACTGCTACTACTGGACCTCCTCTTCTTATGACTCTTTTCCTTCTTAGCTTGCTGTTTGAGCTTCAGGGCCCGCTGCACCAAATCATTGAATTTCTTGGTTGGTGTCGGCACCTCCTGTTCCCTAAGCTTCTTACTGCAAAACCCATTCAAAAACCATGCTCGCAGCCGCTTTTCGGATGGTGGTTCCTGCAGTTGTCTAGTTAGTTCCTTGATTTTCTAAGCATAGCTTCTGACTGACAATTTTCCATGCCTTATCTTATCCAGCTCACAGAGTATATCCTCATCCCCTCTGTTGTGTGAATATTTCAGTCGGAAAGCTTTAAGAAGTTTATTATATGATCTGAGTTGACAAGCCGGGTAATGGTAGTACCATTTCCTTGCTACCTCCTTTAATGTTTGTGGAAAGTATTCACCCCAGCCATCTTCATCAATATTTTTTAACTCAGCATACTGCTCAAAGGCTTGGATATGAACATCCGGGTCATCCTTCTTTTCCCCTTTGAACATGGGAAAAGAAATTTTCAATGAAGATGTGTAATCATTTCTGTCAGCATCATTTCTTCCTCTTCTTATCTTGGGATCCTGACTCCTTTTTGAAGCTTTATTATAATGGTCTGTGTTTGCATCCCAATTAGTTTCTGCCTCCATCTCAGTTTCTCTTTCCTCCCTGGATTTTCTACTGGAACTATGGCTACTTCCTTTACTACCTTTGGCTCCTTTCGTCCCCCTGTGTGGTTTGAGAACTCTTTGTTAGCAGCGGCGGCTAATGGCTACACCAATTATGTACCAAGCTGTGGATGTGCCATAGTGCACAATATTTACTTTTCATTGTATAGGGCTTGGGCTCATTTAAGAGTTCCAAAGTTGTATGAGTCTAGGCTACAGAGCTCACTTTATCCCATAAGTTGAAGGGTTTGAGGCCCAAAGCTATAAAAGAGCCGTATGTTTAATGAGAGGTCATTCTAGAGTGGTCCTTTTGAGAACTCTCTCCCTAGAGTAGCTCTTGATGGCCTAGCCTTTGAGCTTAATGCCCATGCTTAGAAGGCTAGTGCTAATCACATGTAATTAGTGTAATACTCTCTTAATTAATCTAGTCTGATTAGGCTTTAGCATTTTTTAGTCCAATTGCCACTAGTATCTCATAAAGGAAGCAATAAAAATGTGCAAAAAAATGAATCATGAAGCAAAGAAGTGTCCAAAAAAGTAGCAAAAATGCTACTAAGGCACATGAAAATAAAAATTCTATGTTATGTTGTGTCTTTGTGGTCTAGCGCCTTATTGGCACTTGGAAGCGAGGGGAATCACCTTGGCTCACTTGGTCAAGGCCCTAAACCGATGCCCTGGGTTGATAGGGGTTAGCCGTCGCCTTAGTAAGCTAGTAGGCTTGTGGAACACCTTCTTGAGGGTTCAAGGAGCTGAGAGTCGCACCTAGACTTGCCTTGGGGTGGTAGCCTTGTGATTGTGCTTTAATCTTTCAATGAATGACTTAATCAAAACTTCCATGAGCTTCAAAAAAACAAAAAAAAAAACTTTGACAATGTACTAATAGATTAGGAGCTTTTTTATAGCCCATAGACATGATAGACTTGAATGATTTATTAAGATTGTTCACATAGTTTTTAGGCTAGTAGGTTTATTAACTTTCATTAGCTTAGGGTCATAATTGATTGCTTGTGTTTCATGCATAAAACTGAAATTTCAAGTGGTTTAATCTTCACAATAGTTTGAGTAATTTTTTTCTTTATGTTGTCTAGTTTTTGACTATGATTGACCCATCTTTTAGAAGCAAAAAATCACTTTGCATGATTGTTCATTTATGCTTCATGTTTTATTCATTTTTGGTGGCCTTTGATGCTCATTACTTGTTGTTATGTTTTGCAACTCAACATTTCTTCCATGGAATTTCTTTCTACCATGTCACTGTCTCTTGCTTCACCGGCACACAAGGACGTGCGCCAAATTAGGAAGGGGGGAGTGTTAGCAGCGGCTAACGGCTACACCAATTATGCACCAAGCTGTGGATGTGCCATAGTGCACAATATTTACTTTTCATTGTATAGGGCTTGGGCTCATTTAGGAGTTACAAAGTTGTATGAGTCTATGCTAGAGAGCTCACTTTATCCCATAGTTGAAGTGTTTGAGGCCCAAAGCTATAAAAGAGCCCTATGCTTAATGAGAGGTCATTTTAGAGTGTTCCTTTTGAGAACTCTCTCCCTAGAGTAGCTCTTGATGGCCTAACCTTTGAGCTTAATGCCCATGCTTAGAAGGCTAGTGCTAATCACATGTAATTAGTGTAATCCTCTCTTAATTAATCTAGTCTTCATTATGTTGTCAATCATGTTTCGATACTTTCCTTCATTGTTTTGAAGTGGTGATATTTTCTAATATAACTCTTACTTATGCTAAGCTACTCCGATTAGTGGAGTCCTTATCTAACTCTCTCGATTAAGTGGAGTGGGCGTACTCGTGATTGAGGGATTAGAGTTTTCCTCTAATGGTGTGCTTGTGTGTGTGTAGGTTTAAGAATCCTTGAGCTTAATTTTATTATGTGTGACTTGATTTGGACACCATGATTGGCATGGTTGGGGTGGCCGACTTGAATGAAATCTTGTGTGCTTAATCGTCAATGCATGTAATTAGAGTTGTGCTTGAGAGACTCCAAGATTAGTGTGTTTCACTTCGTTGCTTGATGTGTGTAGATGATTGCTTGTATTGATGCTTAATGTGCGATTAGCATTAGTTGATTTGGGATGATTTCTATTTGCATTGGAGGATGCAAGCTCTTGAATCCTCTCAATCTTTGCATCCGATGACGCTCTCGCACATTATTTGTGTGATGCCTCCAAGCCCTAGCCGGGTCATGCTCTCTCTCTCCGGATTGATAGATTTGTGGGAGATTGCCTATGCTATGGCGAGCCTCCAACACTCTTGGCCTTGCGTTCTTCCCTTTCAACCCTTCTTCTTTTGGATTGACTAGAATGCTGAGAGTCCTTTGCCTAATCATCATGATTGTGCTCCTCCTTAGCCTCAATGTCAGTCACTTTTTCATCCTTGGAATCAAAATCTCTTTCTGACTCCTCAGGGATAGGGTCAACATGATAGAATGGTTTCCGACCACGACTCGGTTTGGGTGCCGTCACTGCAGCTGAAAACTTAAACTGGGAGAGGAGTTTTCTAGTCAACGAGCAACAGCTCTAGCCACGGTGATTGCCAAAATGGAATTGGAGCTGATCTCTTTAGATAGCTGATTCCAGTGTTAGAGTTTACAGCTACTACTGGTGATTCATTAGTTCAATCCGTAGAACTCAAGGAGAAGATAGAAACTGAACTGGAACAATTACATGAACTAAAATACATCTGCTGAGGAGAGAGACAAATTGAATGACTGGAATTAGTGTTCAAATTCAAATTCAGATTTAATACCTGAGAAATAATGGATACAAAGTATATCTAACTGAAGTACACTCGACTACTGTATTAGGGATTACAAAATAAGATTAAAAGTGAGGATAATGTAGCTCGGGAACAGCTTCAGGACTACAACCACACAACTAAGAGTAAGAAGTCAAAAGATAAACAACCCACAAGTACAGCCAACCAGATTACAATGTAATAGGTCCTATTTATATCCCCTTGAAGCTACTGTGGTAACAGCCATGGTAATTACCTAATTGGTCCGCTGCTTGGATTTCAGGATCTGGTTCCCACCTAGTGAGACTGCCTCTGCCATCGAGAGAGAGAGAGAGAGAGAGAGAGAGAGAGAGAGAGAGAGAGAGAGAGAGAGAGAGAGAGAGAGAGAGAGAGAGAGAGAGAGAGAGGAGGCCACCATGTGTACAAGACAAAGGCAAGGGGCCGTTTCAAGGCCTACCAAGCAAAGGCAAAAGGACAAGCTTAAAGTGGGCACCAAATGCAAGGGTAAGTAAGCCTTTCCAAGGTTGGGCATGGCAGGATCAAGGAGAGGGTGAGGAAAAAAAGAGAGAGAAAAGAGAACTGGCAGGAGCTGGACAGAGGTGGTCAAAGGGAAAAATCAAAAGGAGATTGCAAGGCTAAGCTCCCAAAAGGGATAAAAATAAATGAAAAAATAAAAATAAAAAAAATGCTAAGGGGCATTAGGGATGTCGCTAATGCACCTCCCCTCAAGTGCAAGAGAAAGAGAAAGAGAGCACATGAAGCCAGAGGTGGTTACCTCCTCCCAAAGTTACCAAATGTGAATGCCAAATGGACCAATGAGAGAGCAGTTTCTAAACTTGAAGGCCCCCCACTATAAAGGTCCTTTTTTAATCAAATTAGGGGCTTTTTTGGTGTCGTTTGAAGCCTACAAAGTGGAGCTCTCTGACAAACTAATCCCTTTGTATGTTTTTCTTGAAAATGGCCATGGTGATGGCAGTGCAAGCTTGTGTACATGCCTTTTGAAGTGCAATCAAGTCATTGTTGCCCCGTCTTGCTGTCGTTCTCCCTTTCCCCCTTCTCTTCTCCTGCTCTGGTGTTTCCCCTCAGTGCTGACAATGTGGAAGTGTGTGTCCCCCCGAACCGATAGTGTTTTGTGTGAGAGAGTGAGATTGACTGGCTATGTGTGTGTGTAAGGGTGGAGACAGATTGTGGCAATAGGTGTGTGTTGTGTGGTGGACTTGTGCAGTGTGTGAGTAGTGAAAATTGAGCATGTGGTGGTCTGCTAGTGAGAGGTGTGTTTTTCGAAGGTGTTTTCTGAGAGGATAGGGGTGATGTGGATACCCTCAGCTATAGAGAGTCCTTTGTTGTTGTGCCAAGTGTGTTCCCCCATTCCCCCACTCCAACATGTGCTGGAGTTGCTAGCAACTAATCTTGAGAGGATGCAACCTGCTCTGATACCAATTGTTGGAATTAGGGTTGCAGGAAAACATACACAGCTTGGAGAAGACAAAGTAAGATCAACGCACACAATGAAGAGAGTGATGGGTGTATATACAATGCACAGGGGAAAAAACCTCCTAGTGAGGGGAAAAATACCCCGGCAACCCTAATTGTATTCACACACATCACTACCACATGACTAGTGAATGGAGGTTACAAGAGGCTGTCAATCTCAAAAAATAATTTCAATCCCTACTTATCCAAAACAACACTCAACCGCATGTCAGGCAACGAAAACTTGTTATGATGCTGCAAGGAAATTTCATCATTACACTAAGAAAACTAAGTTTAAATGAGCTAGAACCTATACGACAAGAACAAAACACCTAAGAGAACATTCATATTAAGTTAGATCCCCCTTTTGATCACTTTTCAAAATCGCAATTAATAGCTCCGGGGGAGATTTGACTGAACCGGTTTTGATATGGAATGCACCTAACTGCTTAGCAATGATGCCCTATTACCTCTCCTATGCATAAAATGAAGTTTTAATGTGTAAAATGTGAGCTATGAGTAGATTTAGGATGAGTTTAATGACAAAAAAATCAAAGATTCGACAAGAATACAATACCTAAGAGCACATTCCTTCCCCGTTTTGATCACTTGCCAAAATTGCAATTAATAGCTCCGGGGGAGATTTGACCTAACCGGTTCTGATCTCCAATGCACCTATCAGCTTAGCAATGATGCCCTATTACCTCTCCTATGCATAAAATGAAGTTTTAATGTGTAAAATGTGAGTTATGAGTAGATTTAGGATGAGGTTAATGACAACAAAATCAAAGATTCGTCATGAGAAACTTACAATGTTGCATAACGCTTTCACCTGCAAATGCAATGCAAGAATCGACACTTCAAATAGACCATCCGCGAGGAAGATAGGAGCTTTAGATAGAGGAGGGAGAAGACATAGTGTTCTGTGTAAACACACGTAAATTCATTATCCTAAAACTTAAAAAACCCTTTAAAAAGTTGTCTTTTATACCTTGTCATAAGGTTTAGGGTGAAAACTAAGAAATTGAGGGATCAAGAGATACAATCTGTAAGCTTATAGCCCCACTAGATTAGACTCATAATTAAATTTTCAATAGATTACTTGCCCATTCAGTCTGCAAATAAAATATTACATCCCCATTCAGTCTGCAAATCATCATGTGTTAGCTAAGCTGCTAACAACATCTAACTTAAACTTGTTTGAGTTGTGGATGTATTGTGGTTTCAGCTTTTGAACTTGCTCAACAAAGTCTCGAATCACAAATCTATCAAACTTTATAGATTAATTCACCTTAAATACTCATTGCAATCCCAATTTTTCCTCATAGCACCCATGGTATCTTTCTGAAGCATAGCCATCAAAAAGTCTCTGCTTGTCAAAAACCAAGCACTTGGCATTTTTAAGGGCTAATTGTTTCATCATCTTGTGCTTCCAGCTTCCTTGCTCATTAGAGTCCTCTGCCATTGCGGACTTCAATAATTTGAAAAACATTAAGCCATTATTTTGCTCTTCGAAATCACTTATCTCATCGTTTCCATATTGCCTTGCTTCAAAATCCTTTCTTCCCAAACCTCTGAGATATTGAGTAGTCTCCTACTATTGCATAAAGGTAACAGATTGTTGTATCATTTGTGGCATCATCTCTACTTGGAGTGCTATCATCTTTCATTGCCAAATTTCCCAACCTGGCTCGCTTCACATTGGGTTCACCAAATGTGTTAGGGTATTTATGTGCGATCGGTGAGCCAAGATCAATGTCAGATTGCTTGCATTGGGAAAAGTTAGTAGAAAAGTAAAACAAGAGATAAATTCCAATATAAATTTAAACAAGCACTATATCGTCAAAATTGAGATTAAATGTACAAGGTATGGTCCACTCAACCTCTAAGAATAAAAAAGTAACCAAAAACTATAGGTAAAGCCTTAAACTAAGCTTCAACACTAACAAACACTCTAGACCACAACTTAGCTCCCAATCAAATCATAATCTTGGAGTCTTCCCAATGCATGTCCAAACCCTCATCCACCTGCACTTGAGCCCCTCAATGAACATAGATTGGTCTTTATCCTAAGCATTCGTGGCTATCCATCTTCTATCAAGCTCATCCTTCCTCTCCCCAAATCCACCATCACTTAACAAGGCATGTACTAATTTTAATCCAATAACCTCCTCTTCTTGCTTTGTTGCTCGCTCTCATGTTCAAAATGCCGCTCTGAAGCTTTTTTATGAACCTTATATATATTTTTAATGAAATTGCTTTCTATCAAGATTATTGCCAAAAAACACTCCTTCGTTGATTGCACAACAAAAAAAAGTTATCCTCCTATTATTTCATGTTTAAACTCATCCTTGATCTTGACCTTGTGTATGTTTCTCTTAATCCACTGGATGCTCTTTCTAGAGTCCTTCCCTTTGTTGAAACCTCCAACTTCTTGTCATTTCAATGCCTTCAAATGGCATGGATGTACCCTTAAATAGATCCCAATTTCCGTTTTTACTACAATGGTATTTTTACTACCCATCAACTAGTTTGCAACTCTATTCTTTTTGTCATCCTCCACAAAACCGCTAGGGCTCCCTTCACAAACCTGTTTGTCTGGTCCTCCGTCACTTAATGCAGCTTGTTCTTCTAATTTTTTTGATGCTACCTCAAGGGCTGCACTATTAAATACCCCTTGTATAACATGCGTTCACAGGGTACTTAAAAATCCTATTTCTCGACATGTTTGAATGAATACGATCGATCCTTATTCTAGGATGTTTATAAAAAATTGAATATTAAAACCCCTTATTTTAATGTATCTTTGTTAAATTGCCTAAATGTTTTGGATTTTTAAACCCCTCCTATTGGACTCATGTGGTACATTAACATGATTACATAGTGCATGTAGCATTTAATGGCCTAGTAACTTGTGTGTAGTGGAAAAATAGCATGAGCATAGTGAGCATTTCATTAGAATAGATTCCTCATGAGAATAACAAGAGTGCTTGGGTGGAGAGAGCAACAAAACGTATAACACCTAGTTAGATAGCATGAACAATACTTCAAAAGAGAGAGAAATTAAGCTATTGACAATAGTTGAGGACCGATTTACATGGAGCTGGTCTCCCCTCCAAAAGGCTTTGTATTATGGTTTCTCCCATCAAGAGAGACGTTCTACAATACAATTCTTTGTGTTCCTTCAATACTAGCTAGTGCAGTGAAGATGGAAACTTCAAGCACTAAGAAAAACACTTAAAAAACATAGCATCAACTCCCTTACGGTCTCAGAACCAAGACCTCACACACCTTCGAAGATGGTGAGAGCTAGCGGGGTATGAGAGTAGATTGAGACGAGGAAGGAGTAGTCTTACGAGAAATATGTACATCTCCTCACATAATCACTCATATTAGCATAGCTTAGATTAGTAATTAGCATGGTAGAGGAGATGAGCATGCATTGAAGCTTGGCTCTTGGTTGGATTTTGCATCACAAAGCCAAGAGTTGTTGGTGTAGGCCTCCCTTCTCACAAGTTTGGAGTAGGTGATAAGATTTCTATTAAACCTTGAGAAGGAGAGAGAGAATCTTCTTACTCCACACGTGGACTATGTTCATCCTCAGACACCAGGTGGTGCACCAGGTAGACATTTTAACCATCAATAGCTGAATAAGGTAAAAAGCAATAATTCCTTGAGAAACCAGCCCCCTCTCTCTCTTGGTTGACCCCTCTTGCTATTTGCTCATGCTCACATCCTATTGGACCTCTCCGGGCTTAGCCAATGCAATTTTAAGAGCATAAGTGATAGCCTTCTGACATGTGTCCTTCTTTACCCTTCTGTGAGAGCTTTAGGTAATCAATCAATGAAACTAAACTCTCATTGGACCCCTTTGTCTCCTGGCCAATAGGAATCAGGCAAGCCATTGCGTTGCTTAATGCTTATTGGACCCCTTGGGAGACTGTCCAATATTCTTCTAGAGAGCTTAATTCTTATTGGTTCTCTTATTAACTCTTTTTTAATTAATTAAACTAGATTTACTCTAGCACAATTTTCATTGGTCCACCTCCATGGCCATCCAATAGGATTTGAGTACCCCTTGTGGGCATTTGGGCTAGGGAGCTGACATGCGTCCCTCTTTCCCTTTGTGTAAAGGAAGCTTGTGAATGTGTGTGTGTGTTTCTCTCTCATCCCCTACTTTCAGGGCTCGCCCCCTCCTATGTAGGGACTATTAAGACTTTTTTTACACACACTAAGCATCCAATTTTCCTAGTGTTTGACCTTTGGACACAACCTTTGAATTTTGGAACCTTAGCATTTTGGAAGTCTTAGTGGGTTGAACCTTAGGGTCTTTTAAGCCCATTGTTGCACATTGCTCTTTTGCAGATGTCCCCCCCTTTGGATCCCTATTTTCCCTCCTTTGGATCCCTATTGTGGCCGGTCTGCAAGCTTAACCAATACTCTAGTTTTTTCTCCCATGGCACTTCCCCATATTAAATGATCAGTTTAACATGAGAAAATCATTTATGAGAATTAGATATTGGTTTTTATGACATTACCTCTCTCTTGAAATCATAGTCGTCCTTGACTATGGGGTAGAGAGGATAAAGCATATTCATTAGTCCTTTTTCTAGCGGGTAGAGGATCCCTATGTTACCCTATGACATCGTTCCAGAATGGATGACTAGTCCATTTGGCACTTGAGAGCCGAAGCTACCGCAAGCATGTCTACACATTAGTCCTATCAATCTTCCATAGTAGAGTGACAAGCTCAACTTGGTGTTTGGAAGACGTCGTCTCTGCAAACTTGATCTAAGAATGTATACTATTTCACATTTGTGCACGATAAAGAAAAAGAGAGTCTTATAAGACAAAAACTTTGTTCATTTTAAACATTTGTAAATTTTCTTACTCTGGGGAAGCATTGACAAGGTTTAGGTTATCCTTTAATTGTATGACTTGCATCCATCTAGCATCTTCAAAAGGATAATTCTTAAACGTAATAAGATATCGTCCGGATAGTCTTACAGCTGTCAGGAGTTTTTTTGAGCAAGGGATTGCGCATATGTACATACACATGCATGGTGCATCGAATAAAGGATTATCCAATTTCCATAGCCAGGTGGTTACGTGGGGCCCACGTGTGTACAGGTAGGACAGAGTGTACATAGTGCAACGATTTTCACTATTATCAGTACTAGTGTGTTTTTCCTACAATAAGGAGGAGCTGGTAGTGCGTAAAAATTCTCGAGGAAGCTATCCGCGGGTTGACGACATGAGGTAAGCAGGTGCCTCAGATGGCATCGAATGGCGTCAGGAGGCCGAACGGGGTCAATATTTTCACGTGCATGAATACGAACACAAAGTGGTGTTTTCTTCTGAGAGTTATGCAGAAAGGTCATCATTAGGACCACTTTTTCAGGCCACTTCACGTGGTTGCAAGGCGCATTATTGAAAAGAAATGAGTGCCAGGTGTGCGCATGGATGCAGCAGGGTGACAACTATGCACTGCAAGGTCAGTTTTTGGCCCGTTCGGGGTCCGTTTGAGGTCATCTAAAGGGCCAAGGGTGCCCAAATAATAAAGCTAAGTGTGGGAACTGAAAAACAAGAGAGAAGACCAGAAAAAAACGTGGAGAAGAGAGGAGGAATAGCCGCAAGTGTTTTTTTGTTGTTTTTGGAGCATTTTTTGGCCCTAAACTGCTCATCCGAGTCGGATTTGAGCACTTTGACATTGTAGACTGGGGTTTTTGGGCGTTCCGGACGCGATGGCGCTATCCATTTTTCAAGATTCCTCACAAATTTTCTGTTGTTTTTCTGTGTAATCTTCTCCGGTGAGTGAAGCCTCTGCTTAACTTTGTGGTTGTATCTGGTGTATTTCCTCAATACTGTGTAAACTATTTGCCCCATTGGTGTTGGGCTGAGCTTCATTGAGTCTAAACAACACCAATTTGCCTCCTTTGAGCTGAATTGAGAGTGTGTTTGCGAGTGTGTATGTGTGAGTGTTGAGTGGGCAAGTGGGGAATCTCTCTCTTCTCACTCCAGAGGTGTGTTCCCTGTCTCGGCCAGGTGTCGGCCAGGTGTGTTGTGTAAGCCGAGTGGTGCCCCATAGTGTGTGTGTGTGTGTGTATCATTCCAAGAGTGTGTTTCGGATCATTATAGAGGCGTTCTGTGTGTTTCCATCCCGCTCACACCGCCTCTTAGTACTTGTCTTCATGTCGGAGAATGGACTCAGGCTGCAGCACCTCTTCTTGGTCCTTGATCTTCGGTGGGTCTTCAATAGTTGGTTCTTGAGGTGGCTGTCCTTTGTAAGGCTTTAATAGCTCACACGGAAAGCATTGTGTATGAGCGAATGGCTGGGCAACTTGAGTTGATAGGCCATCTCATTGATTGGCCTAAGAATCATAGTACCTTTTTGCTAATTTAGCATAGTACTTTTGGTGTCCCATAGGATTCTTGCCCATTGTGTGCCTTAATCGAGCCTTGGGAAATTTGAGTAAGACCCAATCATTCTCTTTAAATTCTTGGGCTCTTCCATGCTTGTCAGTAGCAGCCTTTTGCCTTTGTTGTGAGATAGAGATAGCATCCTTAATTCTTTGGAAATATTCTTGTAGGTCTTGGCTATACTCATCTATAGCGAGGATCTTCTCGTGTACCTTAAGTAGCAGGGGACTTTCTGATATTCCCTCTATTACCTCAAAAGGTGCTTTTCGTGTGGGAGTATGTACAGTGTTATTGTAGGCATACTCCACTAAGGGTGCGTACTTCTCCCATTGGGATCTTTGATCTACTTCCATTACATAGGCTTTTAGTAGATTGAGGATTGTTAGGTTAGCTATTTCACTTTGGCAATCCATTTGCAGGTGACAGGCCGAAGAGAAATTTAGCCTTGTTCCTAAATTCTCAAAGAGAACCTTCTAGAAATTACTGGTCATTCTAGGATCTCTATCCGACACTATGGACATTGGCAAGCCATGGTACTTGAAGATTTGTGAAATGAAGGGGGTTGCCATTTGGTGCTTAAAGACATCTTGAAACCCCTTGAGAAAATTGGACAACTCTAATTCCTTGTGAGTGTGTATATTTTCTTTTGCTAAAACATTAGGTTCATTTTGATAATCTTTAACGAAAATCATGTACATGAAAATAGAGCTCTTTATTGACTTAGTGAAAGCTTGCATATGTACAATGGGTATGGTATTACCCAACTCCTTAGCATCTATGTACATATCTTTTTCCTTGAACCTAAAGTAGATTTGCTTTTTAGGGAATTTAACATTGGCAGCCATGTGATCAAACCATGGTGCCCCTAGGATTACATCCTCATGCTTGAGAGGAGATATAAAGAAGTCCTCTTTGTCCACATAACTTTGGACATGGAGCCTCAATTTCTTGATTAAGGGAGTGACTCAAGCTTCTTGCCCCTTGAAAGCACCATCTGCGGGTAAGACATCTCCCATCTTGTAAGCTTGTTTGCCTAGCTTGGTGGCCAACTTTGTGTATATGAAATTGTGAGTAATACCAGGGTCAAAGGGAATAAAAGCATCATGTTCTCTTACCTTTCCCCAAGCATGGCATAGAGGAGATCCTTTGTGGTGAGTTTCCTCCTCTTGGATTTTGACCAAGGTAGCTCTAGGAGGTTCATGGCGGGTGTTCTTTTGGGGATAAGCGCGGTACGCATGCCCTTGCTCGCTGCACTTGAAACAACGTTTACCCTTGTGATAACACTCAAGCTCTTTAGGAGAGAGTTTTTTTTTGCCTTTGTAAACTCCCTTCTCCTTAGCTTTGTTGGAATTGCCCTTAGGACACTTTTGGACATTGTCCTTCCTCTTAGGCTCATTGGAACCCTTGTTTTTTGTGGGCTTAGAATTTCTTTTAGCCCCTGTTTGGAAATTGATTCGAGAAGCCACCATAGTATGGTGTATAACCGCCAACATGGTGCGTGGACTTTGGGAGTTGACATACTCCGCCATTTCTTCAGTTAAACCCACACAAAATTGCTGCTTTTGCTCTCCAAAATCCAAATTTTTGAAGATAGTGGCTTTGAGTTGTAGGTCCCAAAACTTGTCTACATATTTGTGAATGGATTCGTAGGGAGAGAGCTTCAAGGTTTGCCATTTGGTGAGTACTTTGTCTTTGGCATCGGTGGCCAAAAACTACTTCATAATGGAAGCTCTTAAAGCTTTCCATGTTCCTGGAGCTTCACCGTTGGCTCGTAGGCTAGACCACCATTGTCTGGTGGACTTTTGAAAGTGCATAGTTACATGGCATAGCTTAGAGGACTCCATGAAGCCCTCATCTCCAAATGCCACTTCGAACTGTTGGATAAAGTCCAAGACTTTGTCTGTAGCACCAAAGGTTCCATTGTAGGTAAGGAAAGAGATTCTCTTCCCTCCCTCTTTGAACTTATTGATCTTGGACAACCTCTTCCACGTGGCATAGGATTTCCTATGGCCTCTTCTTTTTTATGGTTCAAAAGTTGCACCATCACTTTCTGCAGAAGATGAAGAATTTGAGGAAGATGGAGAAGAGGGTGACCTCTTTCTTGCCTTTTTCTTGCCTTGATCTTCTTTGTCTGCACCATCATTTTCATAAGATGAAGAGGATGAAGAATATGGAGAAGAGGGTGTCCTCTTTCTTTCCTTTTTCTTCTCTTGCTTTTTGTCATCCCTCTTTGAATTATGTGTGGAGAAGTGTGCGATGGTCTTCTCCGTTTTGGAGGTGATAGAGAGCGTTTAGCCCTCCGTCTTCGTGGAGCCATCTCCTTTGAGGTGACAGGAGACTCACTTCATTCTCATTCCTTCAGTGGACGCTCTTGAGTTCTCCTTTGAGAAGGAGATGCATCATCAAGAAGCAAATTTTTGAGCCCTTCGTATGGATCCTCTTCTTCTTCCCAAATTGGAGAGAGGCCTCTTTTGGAATTCTCACAAGGAGGCTTCCTAGGTACTCTCTTGTCATGGCGGGGAGCTTGGAGAATCCCATGAGCACGAAGCTACTGTTGCACTTCACTTTGGAGGGATGGATTGCCCAAGGCTTGTTGAAGCCTAGAAACAAGGTAGTTAACAAGCATAGGGGCATCATTAGTAGCCTACTCATTAGCAAAATCAAAATTATCAACATTAATTTCACTCTCTTTAATATTGTCAGCCAATCTAGAAACTTTTAGGTGTACTTTGGCACTTCAGGCCCTAGTTGGTACTCCTCTTTTCCCCTTTAGATAAAGCACTCAAGCTACTGTACCCGCGGCTCGAATACCATTAATTGCAAGGAATAGAACAGAGGATCCTTCAAAACCAAAATAGCACTGGCTTTTGTCAAGCTTCTAATAGCTCAATAGTGGTTAAGCCGTAGGCAAGCCCCGTAGGAGTTCACTATTAAGACCATAGCTCGCGATGGTGATGCCCTATTATTTGGTTAGTGTTAGTAATCACTAGAAAGTTAATGATATATTTACAATGGGTAGAATGAGCAGGATGGTTAAAGTAAAATAGTTAAATGAAGTGAGGAAATCCTTGTGATGGTGAATCTTGAAGAAGTTTTGGACTTACTTGTGTAGGTTCTCAAAATGACTATGGATCCTCCTCTTCTTCTTCTCTTCTTTATGCCATTGTCACCAAGGTTTATTTTGCAATGAAAATGGCAATTCGATTGATGAGATCTCCCAATTTGCAAAGGTTAAGCATGGTTTACATGCTGAATTTTATGTATATAGAGAAGGGGTAAGATGGAATTGTACTTTGGAAGTAATAGAGAGAAGCATAGAGATGGTGTATGTATATGTAGAGCTCATATGAGATCTATGGAAGTAAGAGGGGAGGTTAGTGGTGAAGAAGGTGAGAGAAACCATGGAAGGTTTAGGTTTGAGTGAGGGGTTGAGAGGAATATGTATGTGTGTGTGTGTAAGTAGGAAAGGAGGTGAGAGAAGATTATGGGTTACTTTGTGAGAAAAGTGGGCAAACTGGGGTCCACTCAGAAAATCTTAGCTCACTGGTGGTTGCTCCAAAAACTACCAAAATTTTTAAGGTGATTATTCAGCTCTTGGTACACATTTTCTATTTTGACCAACACTTCAAATTTGGAGTGGAGATGGATATAAAAAATCCCACCAAAATATCTATTTTTCTTCACAAAAAGTCTTCAGTGGTCCCCCTTTTGTTGAATTTGCATGTGGCTCGAAAGGTGAGCCCCTCCTTGCATGAGAGCATGACCTAATTTATTCTAGGGGTTTGAAAATATGCATGGTTGTGGATTATGCATAAATATAATATATGGATATGATGAAAAAAAAAGGTTAGTATACAAACAATTCGTGAAATCTAGAATAATGTCACCTATATATTAATATAAAATGGAAAAAAGAGATATATGAAAATATAAGGAATTGAATGAGGGGACCCTCATTTGATTTTATTGAAGTATATTTATTTACAAGAGATAAGAAAAAAATACCTTAGGAAATAGGAATTTAGTGAAAGGCAATGATGACTGATGGTGAAAGGTATTTTTGAGGTTTTTCCTTGGAGTGGATTCTCACCCAAAAATAAGAGAATCTTGCATGGAAATAGCTATATATGGAATAAAGATTATGCAAAATGATAAGAAAAATTGTGTTAATGGTGAGTCGATGTAAATAGCATACTTAGTAATATAACGCATACCTAGGTAGAAATATATAAATAAATACCAAAATAATTATGAAAATTTTCTATTTAGACCCTATAGACAATGGAATATTTACACACCAATGGGCCAAAATATACTTTGGCTTTTTTTTCTATTTATATTTTTGGATCAAGTAGCATAGCGACTAGTTAGCTGAGGTTTTTAAGAAGATATGGAAGAAGTCTCCTAACTCACATACGCCTATATACAATGAAAAGGTAAGAATAGCCACATTGTTTAGGTGATTTTGGTAGGGTGAGATAGCTCACTATGGAAATTATGGAGAGCAAAAAAACGGCTATTATTAGCCCTCCCCCAGGATGATGGTATATTCATGTACCATCATAAAGAATCTTTTTCAAAGAGAGTGTTTTTGAGTTCTCTATGATATCTGGTCCCTTGACAGGATTTTCATTATGTGGATTTTTCTCACACTCATGCTTCATGCAACAAAACTTACATGAGATAGTCTCTCTTTGACAGTTCTTCGGTAGATCCTTTGGTAGAGGGCGACTCAAATAGGGCTTCAAGTGATACCTGTTTACCTTCTTGGAGTGCTCTTTACCATTCAATTCCATAAGCTGGTAGTAACTTGAATTGAAAGCCTTCTTCACTATGTATGGACCTTGCTATCTAGTTTCAAACTTGGCATCAAAACAATTTTCAAGTCGATTGTCATACCTTAGCACAAGATCTCCTTCCTTGACGCCTTTGTCCTTGAGTTTCTTGTCAAGCTTTTCCTTTGCTTGTGTAGCTTTTCTTTTGTAGCACTCGTAAGCTGCTTCTCTTTTCCACTCAAGCTCCACTAGTGTAAGAAGTCGATCCACCCATATCTCTTGATCATCTTGTGCACCTCTACCATGAAGCCATATTGTTGGGATGTTGAGCTCGATAGGCTGTACAGCCTCTTGACCATACGCCAAAACTGAAATGGCGTGAACTTTGTTGTCTCCCTATATGTGGTTTGATATTCCCACAAGGAACCATCCAAGGAGTCATCCCATAACTTTGTTTTGTTTTGCACCATCTTTCTAATGATGCCTACAATGACACCATTAGCCTTCTCCACCAAACCATTTGATTGTGGGTAGTAGGGTGTGCTATGACAATGTAGAATGTAAAGTTCTTCACAAAATTCTGTGAGTAAACCCTTCTTGAACCGTAAACCATTATCCAAAACAATCTCTAGAGTTGTGTCAAATCTACAACAAATATTAGTGTAGACAAACCTACTCATTATTTTTCCATTTAACCTTGCCACACTTTGAGCCTCTACCACCTAGTCATGTAGTCTACAGCCACTAAAATGTAGAGTTTACCATTCTTTGTTCTAGGCAGAGGACCCATAGCATCAATGCCTCACTTTTCAAAGGGTCCATTTGCAAGCATTGTTTGCCTCGTACCATGCACCAGCCATCTATTTCCATTTACCTGACAGTTGTGACAACTTTTACACCAATGTTGGACATCCACATGCAAGCTTGGCCAAACATATCCTGCAAGAAAAATCTTCTTCATGATTAATTCTTGGGCAAAATGACCGCCACATGCTTCTTCATGAAAATATTTTAGAATGGTTGGAATTTCCTCGATAGTTGGTACTCTTTTGCACACTTGATCCATCCCTATTTCATAGAGGGAACCTTCTACGAAGAGATAGAAACTTGCCTTCTTCATGAGTCTCCTCTTTTAAGCTTTTTTTAAGTCTTGTGGTTGAGACTCGCCCCCCAAAATGCAGCCAATAATGGGAGCCAATGACTCCAATCCCTAGTATCTCGGCTTCTTGACAGCAGCTGCTGCCACCATGATGACCTGCACTCCTTTCTCAACACATGTAACTGCTTGTTGTGCAAGTAAATTGACATCTTCATTTTGTTTCCTATGAATATGATATAGTTGCACTTCTTCAAACTGATTAAACAACCTACAAATGGCATGAACTTTTGTCCTTAATCTTTCATTCATGCATGCCCAAATGCCTAAAATCTGCTTCACAACATGAGAAATGCATCTCCCTTTACCATGAGAAGTTGTATACCTTGGCCAATGCACATCTTTAAACTATGAAGTAGTGTGTCATATTTTGTTTCATTGTTGCTAGTTGAACCTGGTAGATTGACCATCTCTTTCATGACCACCTCTCCACTTGGGTTGAGCAACACTAGCCCTCCCCCTGCTTTTCCTGTGGCTCGTCAAAAATCTCCATCAAATAACAAGGTAAAAGCATTATGAATACTTTTTGGTGGTGGCAATGGTAGGGCCTTTACTTCAGGAACTTTAATTTCCTTCTCATGTATCCTATAAGTGATAATCCATGCCAATTGTGCACGCACACTATCTTCTACCTTGAAAGAGTATTGGAACTCTTGCAACTCCATAATCCACTTTGAGATCCTAGTACTAAGATTCATTTGAGATGACACCCAAGGGAATAAATTTTTTGCAGTGAGAATTACAAAAGGTTTTGGTAGCAAGTACGATCTAAACTTTCTCACCGCAAACATGAGAGAAAGCATCATGCATTCTGCCTCCGTGTAGCCTCTCTCTAAAGCATTCATGACCCTACTAGCAAAGTAGATGGGTCTCATCCTGGTACTGTGGGGATCTTGGTGTAGCAAAATAGAACCAATTGTTTCTTTCCCAACACTAGAGCTAACAAAGAATGTGTACTCCCAACAAGGAGGCATAAGTGTTTGTAAATATGACAGAATGACCTTGATGTTACAGAAATATTCTTCAAGCTCATCAGACCAAAAAAAATTGACTTGTTGTGCCAATTTCTGTAAGGAGTGAAGTAACTCCGAGGCTAAGTGAATGAAGCATGACATATACTTCACCTTTTGAATGAATGAGATGGCCTCCTTAAGACTCTTGGGTGATGGTAACTCAATAAGAGCCTTTGCCTTTGAAGGATCCACCTCAATACCTTTATAGGAAACTTTATGACCAAGCAAGATCACTTCATCCTCACCTATGTGGCACTTGTCGGGGGTTAGTTGACCTCCCATGTCGTAAAGTTTTTTTAAACCTTCTTCTACCTTTTGTAGATGCAATGATTTTGAGCTATAAATGCAAAAATCATCAATGAACACCCTAATTGAGTTTCCAAAGAATGCTTGAAACACCATGTTCATGAAATGTTGGAAAGTTGCAGGAGCATTTGTCAGGCCAAATGGCATGACTCTGAAAGCATAACAACCCCAAGGAGTGATGAAGGTTGTTTTCAGTTGGTCCTCCAATGCAATCCCTATTTGAAAGTAACCTGAGTAGCGCTCACACATAGTGTACTTCTCATGACCAGCTACCTCATTTAGTATCTCATCCTAAAATGGGAGGTGGAAGTGATCTCTTTTTGTTGCCGCATTCAGTGGACGGTAATCCACACACACCCTCCACTTGCCGTTCTTCTTGGGAGTGACAACAACGGGAGAGACCCTCTAAATTCTACACTGGATAAATGAAACGTGCTGCTCGAAGATTTCTTACCTCCTTGAGTAGAGACTTCTCCTTGATGATTCCTAGCCTTCGTAGCTTTTGAGCCTTAGGTGTGGCCTCTGGCTTTAGCTCGATCTTGTGTTGAACATCATCTACTCCACGCATGTCGGTGTAGTCTTTAGCAAAAAGGTTAGGAAACTTCCTTAGCACACAATTGAACTCCTCTTTTTCATCCTTTGTAAGTGTTGTAGACAACATTCCTTCATCTTCCACATTTTGGTTCTCTTGGGAACCTACCTCCTCCAAACCTTGACAAGAGGTCTTTTGGTTGTTTGGATTAAACCTTACCCCCATGACTTTGATGGAAGACTCCTCCTTCTTAGTGCTACCACTACCTTCTTCTTTTGAAGTGCTATCAGTCCACTCTTCCTCCGTCTCACTTTGCGATGATTCTTCATGGGGCTCCTTCATGTCAAAGACAACCTTCTTATGATTGTCATTTCTGCAAATCATCTTTTCACTTTCCCAATCTTGCAAAGCTCACATTTTCATTAGCCATGGTCTTCCTAGGATAAATGGATAGCCACTTTCCTTGGTCGACATAACGTAAAAATCCATTGCCTTCTTAATTCCAAAGGCCTCCACAAAGACATTTTTACAAATGCCTATGCACCTAGCCTTGCTATTGTTTTCCATTTTCACTTTGATTTCTGGTGTCTCATGGATGTGCATGCCTAGTCTTTGCATGAGTCCCTCTGTCATGATGCAAATTTGTGCACCCCCATCCACTAGACCTTTCCTAACCAATCTTCCTTTGATGTAACAACCTACCACAGGTGTAATATCCTCATTCATTTCAGCTTGGGTAATTTTTACAATAGGCACACTCTCTTTTACCTTTCTCTTGGTGCTAAGTGCCTTCGTTAAATCCCTCCTAGCTTGTGGACATAATGCAAGAAATTGAGGCCATGAGATATCAATACCCTTACCTCTCATGTCTTCCAAAAAGTTTTACGGAGCCATACCATGTCCTAGAGGCATTAGGAAAGTTTTGAACTCATTTTTGGGCCTTTTAAGAGTGCCACATCATCAAAGTTGTACAAAAGAAAGCAACCCGGTAGATCCCTCTAAATATTTCTTAGAACCCCATGATATGACCTATCATTGGAAAGCTTTTAAAAAATGGATTCTAAAGAGATAAGGTACAAAAATTTTGGATGACTTCTATGAAAGTTATGCATTGTTTTTTTCAATCAACCAATTTTTGTTACCGTTACTGTAATCTAAAATCACCTTTTTCTAGATCTATATGAAGGCAATGTCCGATACATGCATGCTATATATCAATAGATAGCATTTGAAGAGTAGATTCTAAATATCCAACCTCCAACAAGTTTGGATCTTATTTACAAACAATTTATTGATCCCCACTTTTTGAAAGCTATGCCAGATCAACAATTCTTACAAGGCCCAAAAATGAGCTCAAAATTTTCCTAATGAAAGTCTTGGAGGTTGATCCGACATCCAGTCCTCTTGGTTTCCTTGGTCTCCTTTGCCTTCTTTTCTTGTCCATGATCACTTTGTGACGTGACTCCTTCTTTCTCCTTACCTTTTCCACGGCCACACTTAATGCCATTTGCTTCCATGTCCACCTCATTGGAATTTGTCACCTCTACCACATGCACATTTGGGTATGGCAAAGGTGGAACTCCTTCCACTCCTCGTGGAGGTGGTCTTGCTCCATTTGGACTTTGTAGAAGCCGTGGTTACTGACTAGTTCCTTCACCTACGTTCATCATTGGGTAATTCAAGTTAGGTCTCCCTGGCTCCCCACGGGGCCAAGGACAATTATACATCCCATGTCCAGACTCTCCGCAATTCCAACATTGCAAGACTCTCCTAGGTCATGGATATCGCTCTTCAGACTTCTTTTCTTGTCCCTTTGGACCTACATCTTGTGCAAGGTGAATTCACAGACTTCTTAAAGATTCATTTAACTTCTCAATCACTTCTGCCGTTACCTCAGGAAGCTCCCTAGATGTCGATGCTTGTGACTTAACTTTGGGTCTAAGACCTTCTATTGGAACCTCTCCCCTTAGGCACTTGAGCTTCCTATACTTCTTGGAAGCTCTAATTTCAGCTGCATCATAGGTGGTAGGTGCATCTGCCTCCACCTTTACCTTAAGATCAGGAAGAGTCCAGCTATGAACCTCTTCTTCTTTAGAAATTCTGCACCATCACCATGGTTAGCAACATTTCGTATCCATAGAGCCCAAAGACGTAGAAACTCTTGCTTGTACAAGTAGTAGTCATCTAAATCTTTTTGCTTATGAGAAACAATGTCTTGCCATAGTTTTTGAGTGTTTTGGGGATCAAAGAAGTATCTCTTGAAACGTTTTGAAACTTCTGTGTAATCCCCCTTGACTTCCTCAGGCAAAGAGTCAAACCAAGTGTTAGCATCTTTCCTAAGGACCAGCTCAAACATTTCTACACGTTCTTGATTAGCTACTAGCCTCTTGATATGGCAAGACATCTTGAAAGTTGCTAAAAATAATTATGCATCCTCTCCAGGCTCTCCAAAGAAAGAGGATATCCAGACATTTGGCATTGTCTTTCCATCGAATTGATTTCAAAGTGACGCACATTTTTTTTTCTTTAAAAAGATTTACACAAAAATGTTTTCTAAATTGCAATCTGCTCTACAACAAAATAAAAGTTTGCACATCAAATGATCTATGATTATCAACAAGAGGTAGGATGACATGCTTTGGTGATGCAAGAATTTCTCCTACTCTTTGGGCACCAAACGTACGTTGTTGAAAATGGATCTTTCTACTAATTGCAATGTTTATTCTAATGTGTGGAGTGAAATGGAAGGAAAAAACCTCTATTTTTGGGAAATTATCCATGGTCTATGCATCACCTAATGCTTAAAACAAAACAAAAATATAGACGTCCAAACTAAGGTCGTATCTAATGGAAAGCAAAATAAAAGGATTTACTAAAACGTTTATCTCGGCCAACCTAATAGGGCCAGAAGTTCTATGAATTACTTGTTGAAATTGTAATTTTGTGCTTACAATGATATGAACCTTTTGCTGTGCAATGGGAATAAAAGGATCATACAAACTCTCCTGATTCATGTAGATTACTTGACTATTCTACGATTGAACAACATACACAAGCCGTCCTGAGTGGGGCACCAAAATTAAAGCAGTTCGGGGCGGCCAACAAGAGATGCGACCTCTAAACACCCCTCAACGCTCCCATGCTGCTCAATTGGGGATAGGCAACTAGAAGCACAACACAACAACAAACCCAAAGCCAAACCCAAACAAGATAGGGACACGACCTAGTTATGGTATGCCAACTAGGACGCAAGAGAGATTTTGTCACAACCAAGAAGATGCGCCACAAAACACACACAAGAAACCTCACACCAAAAGACACACAAAATGGACTAGAGAGAGAGAGAGAGAGAGAGAGTTACTATGAACATGTCTTGAGGTGAGGTGTCTTTTATGGTTAGGTCAATGTCTATTTTTGTGTCAGTATGTTAGTTGTTAGTGTTAAAAACCACTCAAAAGATGATATATTTACGGTGGGTAGAATGAGGTGGATGGTTGAATGAAGTGACGAAATCCTTGTGATGGTGAAGCTTGAAGAACTTTTGGACTTACTTGTGTAGGTTCTCAAAATGACTATCGATCCTCTTCTTCTTCTTCTCTTCTTTATGCCACCGCTGCCAAGGTTGATTATTGCAATGAAAATAGAAATTTGGTTGATGATATCTACCAATTTGCAGAGGTTAAGCATGGTTTACATGCTGAATTTTATGTATATAGAGAAGGGGTAAGATGGAATTGTACTTTGGAAGTAATAGAAAGAAGCATAGAGATAGTGTATGTACATGTAGAGCTCATACGAGAGCTATGGAAGTAAGAGGGGAGGTTAATGGTGAAGAAGGTGAAAGAAACCATGGAAGGTGCAGGTTTGAGTGAGGAATTGAGAGGAATGAATGTGTGTATTTGTGTGGAAGTAGGAAAGGAGGTGAGAGAAGACTATGGGTTACTTTGTGAGAAAAGTGGGTAGACTGGGGTCCACGCAAAAAATTCTAGCTCACCGATGATTGCTCCAAAAACTACCAAAATTTTTGGGGTGATTATTCAGCTCTTGGTACACACTTTCTCTTTTGACCACTACTTCAAATTCGGAGTGGAGATGGATATAAAAAATCCCACCAAAATACCTGTTTTTCTTCACAAAAAAGTCTTTAGTGGCCCCCATTTTGCATGAGAGCATGAACTAATTGATTCTTAGGGGTTTGAAAGTATGCATGATTGTGGATTATGCATAAATCTAATATATGGATATGATGAAAAAACAGATATATGAAAATATAAGAAATCAAACGAGGGGACCCTCATTTGTTTTTATTGAAGTATATTTATTTACAAGAGATAAGAAAAAATACCTCTAGGAAATGAGAATTTAGTGAAAGGATGGTGAAAGGCATTTTTGTTTCCTTGGAGTGGATTCTCACCCAAAAATAAGAGAATCTTGCATGAAAATATTTATATATGGAATAAAGAGTATGCAAAATGATAATAAAAATTGTGGTAATGGTGAGTCGATGTACATAGCATACTTAAAAAAATAACGTACACCTAGGTAGAAATATTTAAATAAATACCAAAATAATTATGAAAATTCTTTATTTTTAGGCTGTATATACACTGAAATATTTACACATCAATGAGCCATAATATACTTTGGCTTTTGTTTTTATTTATTTTTTTGGCTCAACTAGCCTAGTGACTAGTTAGCTGAGGGTTTTAAGAAGATATGAAAAAAGTCCCCTAACTCAGACATGCTTATGTACAATGAAAAGGTAAGAACAACCATAGTGTTTATGTGATTTCGGTAGGGTGAGATAGCTCACTATGACAATTACGGAGAGCCGAAAAACGGCTATCACTACCTCTTTGTTGGCACTGTCTATTTGCTGGTGCTTACAAAATGCTGCACACAATTTTTAGGCTTTTTGAAGCTATTTTATGATGTTGTTTTTTAGCATTTTTTTGGATCCATACGTCTCTCTCTCTCTCTCTCTCTCTCTCTCTCTCTCTCTCTCTCTCTCTCTCTCTCTCTCTCTCTCTGGCAAGTTAGTGACGGCCTTGTTCAATCATCTTGCTTTGCTTTTATTCATCATGGCACCGAGTTTGCTCAGCCCATCATAGCTCAATCCCACTCATCTCGTCGTAGATCTACCCTGCTAAACTTGCCGAGCTCGGCCCCTCTTAGCTCTCAAACAGTTGTAGCTTAGGTCGTTGTGCTCAGCCCTCTCGCTAGCTTGGTCCCACTTGACCCCGCTCAATGTTGTGGAGCTTGACCATGCCTCAAACGTCACACACCCCTTGCAACTACAATCTCCAAGCTTCTTTAAGAATCCAACAAGGTAGAATAATCCACTTCTTTCTAGCTTGGTTTTTTTGTCGCTTGTTGCTCTCTAGTTGATAGGTTTCACCACGCTGTGATCGCCCTCCAGCAACTAGGTTTCGCCTACAACCGCCAGGTTCTGCGTCTGGCTTAGCTCAGTCAACCCGCTATCGAACTAGTCTGTGCTGATGTGGATAGATTCAAGAAACATCTCTAAACAATATACATTTACTTCAAGCTCTTTAAAACAAGAAATACAAATGAGCTTTTTTGCAGCCCTCCAGTCGCCAAGCCCTTGTTAAGCTATCCAAACCAATCCGTGCCAGCACGGACTGGTTCCGGCAATGTTTGCAAACAATGTTATTTGGTATTCAATCTGTTTAACACATTATACAAATGAGGTTTTTTCTATTTTTTTACTCAAATCATTTGACTTTACTCCAAATGAGTCCGCGTCTCCGCATCAACGTGGACCGGCTCCAACAGGGGGGGGGCACACCGTTAACGACAACACATGCGGATGTTGTTGTTGTTGCGAGGCCAGGCACAATTGCATTAAATCTCTCTCTCTCTCTCTCTCTCTCTCTCTCTCTCTCTCTCTCTTACAACACACAATCAAAACCCATTGAAGAATTACGGTGATAAAAAAGGATGATTTCTTCAAAATTTCATTATCAAGATTATGAACAAAGAAAACGTTCTCTTTAATATGGGCCTTACATATACCTTTGACATACGTAGCCAATTGCTTCATCAATCAAAAAGATTGAACAGAAAATATAAAGAGATTTTTATTCTACCTTTAAGTACTATGCCAAGAACTTGCTAAGATCAACTTTGATGTCATAACGGAGCAAGGAGCAAAGCAGGGCTTGGACAAAATAATATTGGTTCTCGCAAACACAAAAAAGCACACATTGAAACTTACTTATTTGTAGTTTACAATTGAAGAATTTGCCACTATTACACTATAACTAGTAAAACTCTATTGATTTTCTTTGAGCCAAGCTAAAAATTCTAGCCAAGATTTTTCAACCTTAGCCGGTTAAAAATACACTAAAATTCAATTTTTGCAAAAACTAA
Organism: Adiantum capillus-veneris; assembly: GCF_014529385.1. Taxonomy (NCBI): domain Eukaryota; kingdom Viridiplantae; phylum Streptophyta; class Polypodiopsida; order Polypodiales; family Pteridaceae; genus Adiantum; species Adiantum capillus-veneris. The sequence continues at coordinate 70,922,386 of NC_140952.1, forward strand.
GCAAGAGAATGATAGCTTTGTGGCTTATCATGTTTGAGCAAAATACTGAAAAGTAGTCATAATCTTGAACAATAGAGATGAAATATAGTGGTACTGAGGCTAAGTTTAGATGAATGGATCAGGTTCATAAAGGATGGATGCAAGTGCATAGAAAGCTCTCATTCAAAATTTTTTATCACTTGTTTTGTCTACCACATTTTTGCTTTCTACTTGCTTGAATCTCTGTGTTCGCAGTTCCCGCTCACATACATCTTGAGGAAAGACCATGGTTTCTAAGGAAACACAACCTAGTAGGCTTGACAACCCATACAAACTTGCTTTGCCAATCAAAGCAAGTGACATAGAGGAAATACCCCTAAAAGTAGCCTTAGGATGTGCCCCTAGGATAGCAAAGAAATAATTATTCTCTCTCATTGGCTATAGTTATCCTATGAGTACCCGATGGACACATAGACTGTTTGTGAGGCCCATTCCATCCAAGAGCATCACACCTAGGCCCACCATTTCCTTGTCCTTCCATGTTTTCGATGGCACCACCATGAAGGGTTGTAACGGAATGGAACAATTTGTGTACAAGAAGAGAAAAGGAAGGATTGACAGAGCGTTACCCTATGAGAGCTCTGAGCATTGGATCTCCCAGATCCCCTACCTTCAAGAGGACGGATCATCCAAAGGACATCCTTTCAAGCTTTGCATGAACAGCCATCACACCAGCATCTAAAATTCGTGTTGAAATGGTAGCATGCGCTAGCTTAGATATATATATTAGGGTGCTTATATATAGGCAACCCAACCATTTTCTACATACTACTAAGCATAGAAGAACATCACACTATTGTTAGTGCACACACATACCACTGCATTACAGAGAGTGCGCCGCCCTTGTTTCATGCACTAGGAATGACTCTTACAAAGAATACGGTTGGAGTGGCATGGAGAGGGACTACACAGAATAGCCATGCCTTTATGGCTTGTTTTCTTGAGTTCTTATGTCATCCCAAGGGATTGTGTCACTTAATATACGTTAGTTTGTGTGCAAGAATCTTTTGGTTTGTATTTGTGGTTTGCAATGTCTATTGTGTTAGATTTAATGATACATCTTTACATTGGTGTGAGCCACTAACACTAAGTATAGTGTGTATTGTGCCTTAGTGCATAACATAGAGAAGAAAGAAAGGGGTCACACAGTACGTGTCAACTTTCCCCCTTCAACCCATGTGTGTGTGGCTATGGTGGTGTGTGTGTGAATGTGTGCATGCGTCTTCCGCTTTCTTTGTGCTCCAAGCCATATCATCTGGTATCAGAGCCATATCATTCCCTAAATTGTTTCCATGCGTGCGTGCACTTCCAACAGTGCAAACAGGATTCCAATTTTGCATCGGCAAATTCAGATTTGTGAGAGAGTTTCTAGTAGGTGTCCTGGGATTTTACCCCCATTTCAAAGCCATTTGAGCCATCAAAAACCTCATTCGAGCTACGGTTCAACAGCTGAATTTTTCAGTCCTCTTTTGGTAGTTTTTGCTACAGAGCTCTCATTGCTGTAGTCTCTTTCATCTACAAGAGCCCACAACTCATTTGGGAGTGTGTAGCCTCTTTTGGAGTGGCCTCATACACACACATAGAGTGGGAGTTTGATGACATTTTCTTCTTCGACTATAGATACATGTATATGTACATAGAGCAACTTGATTAGCTTTCTCTGTGCTTCTTGGCCTCGATTGGCTTCGGCTACGGCATTGGCATCAACTCATAGGCTACAAGTTTTAGTGCTTGTGATACTTTGGTTCCAGTGGGAGCAGTTGTTTATGCGTACATGCATATGTTGACACTTTTGACAGTGTTCAAGCTCTTTTGAGAGCCTGCGGTTTGACTCCCCACAGGGATGTTTATTTGCATGCACATGCATGTTTGAGGGTCATGATAGCCTTGTACGTCTTTGTTGATACTGCCACTGTACGCTATTGTGGAACCATCTTTTGACTAGTACGGTAGTCCCGACCATTTTTGAGACTTGGTCCAAAAGATAGCCATTTTTGAGACTTGTCTATACGTTTTGCTGCATAACCTACGTTGTTGAGGGTTGATATCGTGAGGTTTTCATTGAGCTGGGGTATTGTCAAATGTGGAGATACCTTCGGTGATACAAGTAGCTAGAGCATCCCTTACGAGACCTCGCCATAGGACATGTATGAAATGATATAGGTGCTTTTGACGCCAAGTTGGTGGTCTATGCTCAGTTGGACAATTTAAGGACCTCAGTTGGTCTTTATATAGTGTGCTTTTGAGAGGCATTGACCTTCTTTATGCTTTGTGAGTGACATACTTGGTCATTTTGTCTCGTATTTTGGTTGACGTAGTCCCAAATACAAAGGAGACTCTGCTGAAATTTTCTCAAAATCTTTGGTAGTTTTTTCACCATGTCTATAGCAAAGATCGTGACATTTATGACATAAATAAGTTTGATGGCACTAATTTTCAGCTTTGGAAGAACCAAATGCATGATGTGCTTGTCCAAAAGAAGCAAAAGTTGCCTATTGCCTATGCGTCTAGAGCTGAAGATATGCACATGACTCAGTTTCAGTGGGAGGAGCTTGATGAGCTATGTAGGTCTACGACTAGATTGCACCTTGGTGAGTTGGTGTACTTTTCAGTGTTAGAATGCGAGACTACTCATGCTTTATGGCATAAATTATGCGACACTTACGAAAGGGATACGGCTAGTAATAAGGTTTTCCTGATGCAAAAACTTTTCAAAGTTCATATGAAGGAGTCAGCTAGTGTTGCCAGCCATATTAATGATTTTGGTTCTCTGTTTGCCCAGATTCCTGCACAACGCATGACCATTGATGATGAGATGAAAGCAATATTTTGTATCTGTTTGTTGCCACCCTCTTGGGATATCTTTATCACAGCTATTAGTAACTTTTCTCCCAATGGTACGCTAAAGTATGATGATGTTACTAGTGCCGTTTTGTGAAAGGAGATGCGTTGAAAGACCATGACTAGCTCGCATTATGGTGAATCTCATTATGTGCAAAGGAATGATAATCAACATAAGGGCCGTTCTTTGCAACATGAGTCCAAGAAAGAGGGCAATAAAGATGCATCAAAGGATAGATCAAAGTCTTGTGGTCGCCGCAATGTTCAATGCCATTATTGTGATAATTTTGGTCACATAAAGAAGGATTGTTATGCTTGGAAGCATGACAAAGATAAGGGAAAAGGTAAAAGAAAAGATCGTGATGATAAAGAAGAGAAGAACGGAACATAGTTCAGGATGACAATGATGCGCAAGAGATTAATAGGTTGACTGAAAGTAATGATGTCTTTTATGATGCACAAGAAACTCTATCTTTGTAGAGTTCTATGCCAGTTGAACTCGATGAAGTATCCCATACATAGATTCTTGATTCAGATGCTTTGTTGCATGTCACACCTAATAGGCATTGGTTTATTACATACGAGGAAACCATTGTCTCTGTTACACTTGGTGACAGTTACTCTTGTGACATTGTTGGCGTAGGTGATATTGACATGGTTATGGTGAATGGGGTAAAGTTTATCATCCATAATGTGCGTCATGTTCCAGCCTTGACACGCAGATTTCGGTTGGATGTCTTGATGACTTGGTTTACAAAGTCACTTTTCATCAGTAGTCTTGGCGTGTTGTGAAGGGTCATCTTATTATAGCCCATGGTTCTAAATCTGGTTCACTTTATCCTCTTTATGCATATGATAAAATAGTGTTCTTTCTATAACCAAGCACCAAGCATTTCTTTGTGGCATAGCCGATTAGGACATATGTCAAAGAAAGGAATGGAGACACTCTCTTGTTTGGGCTACTTACCGTCTTTGTTGTTTTTTTATTTTTCCTTTTGTGAGCACTATCAATATGGAAAGCAAACATGGACACATCGTACACATTCTTTTGACAAAGAAAGAAAACCCTTAGAGCTTGTGCACAGTGATTTATGTGGGACTATGCCTCCTAAATCCCATGGTGGTGCGTCCTATGATATTACATTCAATGACGCTACAACATGGCATGTTTGGGTCTACGCCATGAAGTATAAAGATGAGGCCTTTTCTTGCTTCAAGAAGTTCTTATCTAGTGTTGAAACTCAATCTGAACATAAGTTGAAAGCTTTGCACTCAGACAATGGTGGAGAATATGTCTCCAAAGAGTTTACAGACTTCTATTCAGGTAGGGAAATTAAGTGTGAGTTTACATTCCTTATACCCATGCACAAAATGGTGTTTTAGAATGAATGAATAGGATCATCCAAGAGCGAATTATGTCTATGCTATCACATGCTAATTTACTGCAAGCATTTTGGGCTGAAGCATTATACACAGCCGTGTACTTGATCAATAGATCACCACATGCTTCATTGCAGTTTCGTGTACCTTTGGAGCTATGGTCAGAACATAAATTGTCTTATGAAAAACTTCTCACATTTTCTTGTGAAGCTTATGCACATGTACCCAAGGAGTTGCATGCGAAGCTAGATCCTAAGTCCAGGAAATGCATCGTCATTGGCTATGGTGTAGATGGTCAATTTGGCTATCATTTATGGGATCCAAAAAGTCGATCAGTGATCCGTAGCAGTGATGTTGTCTTTAATGAGACTAAGATGCATAGACAGCCAGTGAAAGAGGTTGAATTCTGGAAAGTGACCTTTTCCAATGTATCACCTCCTATCCAGACAACTCTTAAGCCAATCACTACACAGGCTAGTACAAGTCCTGATCAGCTACGGAGATCTCAAAGAGTCTCACATCCAAGCCAATCACTACACAGGCTAGTACAAGTCTTGATCAGCTACAGAGATCTCAAAGAGTCTCACATCCAAGCCAATCACTACACAGGCTATTACAAGTCCTGATTAGCTGCGGAGATCTCACAAAGTCTCACATCCGCCAGAACATGTTGTTCAAGGTGTGGATTTTGTTTTGCTGACAGATAGTGGTGAGTCTTTTTGTTACAAAGAGGCTATGCTAGCCAATGATAAGGTTCACGGAACATGCTATGAAGAGGGAGATGTCCAGTATTGCAAAGAACAAAACATGGGAACTTGTTCCATTGCCAAAAGGTAGGAAAGCATTGCCTTGTAAATGGGTTTACAAGAAAAAGATTGACAATTACAAAGCTCGTTTAGTGGCCAAACGTTTCAAGCAAGAATATGGTGTCGACTTCCAGGAAATCTTTTCTCCACTGGTCAAGATGACCACACGGAGAATGTTGCTTGCTTTGGCTGCCACTGAAGATATGGAGATTGATCAAATGGATGTCATTACAGCTTTCTTACAGGGTGATCTCAAGGAAGAGGTTTATATGTAGCAACCTGAAGGGTTTGTGTTAAAGGGCAAGGAACATTTGGTCTGCACGCTTCTGAAAAGTCTCTATGGCTTGAAGAATCATCCAAACAATGGTATCAAAAGTTTGATGCATTTACGCGTTCCCTAGGCTATAAGCACATTAATGAGGATCCATGTCTTTACGTGAAAAGACAACCCAATGGATTGCTTATTATTCTTATCCTTTATGTAGATGACATGATTATTGCTAGTCATTCCAAGAAGGACATTGCTGACTTGAAAACCAAGCTGAAAAGTCAATTTGACATGAAAGATTTGGGTGAACCCAATCACATTTTGGGTATGCACACTACTCATGATCGTAAGAAGAGGTTGTTGTACCTTTCTCAAACAGAGTATGTGCACAAGGTTCTTGATTGTTTCAACATGCAGAAGGGAAGGTTTTTGAGTACTCCATTGCCTGCATATTTGAAACTTAGCAAGAAAGATTGTCCCAAATCTATTGAGGAAAAGCTGCAATAGCTAATGTTCCTTTTGCTTCAGCTTGTGGTAGTCTCATGTATGCCATGGTGGCTACAAGACATGACATTGCACATGCAGTGGGAGTTGTCAGCAGATTATGTCTAACCCTGGTAAAAAGCATTGGGATGTTTTCAAGTCAATTCTCAAATACTTGAGTGGCAATGCACATAGATAGTTATTCTATGGTCGTGGAGAGTCATCCATTCAGGGATTTGTAGATAGTGATTATGTAGGTTGTATTGACAATTGTAAATCAACAATAGGTTCGATTTACACATTTGCTGGTTCTGCTATTTCTTGGAGATCCATTCTTCAAGACTGTACATCCATTTCTACCACAAAGGCAGTGTGGGACGCATGTCTAACCTCACCATCCTATCTTATTGCAGTATTAGTGAGAACCACGATTAATTTGTCAAACCATCGGACGAAGCTGACTCGACTAGTGCATAGAGGCTACAAGAGGTTGTCAATCTCTCAGAAAAAAACTAGCAACTCACATCTAACTCAGGCTACACTCAAATGACTGAAATCACCAAAAGCCAATTGCTCATCGGCAAGCAAATCACATTCGTTACACCATCAAATGACATGCAAACATAACGAAACTTCTAGGACAAGTTTATAAGACCTAATCACACATGCCTATGGCCTAAAACCCCACTTTAGGTCAAGTTCCAACATCGCGATTATTAACAGCACTGGATTTTTGACCTAGTTGTTTTCGACCCAGAATGCATCTAAATGCTTAGCAATGATGCCCCAATACCCCGCCTATGAACACCCTAATTGACTTTCCAAAGAATGCTTGAAACACCATGTTCATGAAACGTTGGAATGTTGCAGGAGCATTTGTCAGACCAAATGGCATGACTCTAAAAGCATAACAACCCCAAGGAGTGATAAAGGTTGTTTTCAATTGATCTTCCAATGCGATACCTATTTGAAAGTAGCCTGAGTAGCCATCACACACAGTGTACTTCTCATGACCAGCTACCTCATTTAGTATCTCATCCTGAAATGGGAGGGGAAAGTGATCTCTTTTTGTTGCCTCATTGAGTGGAAGATAATCCACACACACCCTCCACTTTCCATTTTTCTTAGGAGTGACAACAACAGGAGAGACCCACTCTGAATTCTCCCCTGGATAAATGAAACCTGCTGCTAAAAGCTTCCTTACCTCCTTGAGTAGAGCCTGTTCCTTTATAACTCCTAGCCTTCGTAGCTTCTGAGCTTTAGGTGTGGCCTCAGGCTTTAACTCAATCTTGTGTTGAACAACATCTACCCCACGCACGTCGGTGTAGTCTTTAGCAAAAAGCCTAGGAAACTTCCTTAGCACACATTTGAACTCCTCTCTTTCATCCTTTGTAAGTGTTGTTGATAGCATACCTTCCAGCATCCCTTCATCTTGAACACCTTCGTTCTCTTGAGGACCTACCTCCTCCAAGCCTTGACAAGAGGTCTCTTGGTTGCTTGGCTTAAACCTTACCCCCATGACTTCGATGGAAGACTCCTCTTCAGTAATGCTGCCGCTACTTTCTTCTTCTGAAGTGCTATCGGTCCAACCTTCTTCCGTCTCACTTTGAGATGATTCTTCATGGAGCTCCTCTTGGCGTTGCTCCTTCATGTCAAAGACAACCTTCTTATGATTGTCATTCCTGCAAATTAATTTCCCACTCTCCCAATCCTGCAAAGCTCACATTTTCATTATCCATGGTCTTCCTAGGATAAATGGATAACCACGTCCCTTGGTCGACATAACATAAAAATCCACCGCTTTCTTAATGCGAAATGCCTCTACAAAGACATTTTTACAAATGCCTACACACCTAGCCTTGCTATTGTTTGCCATCTTGACTTTGATTTCAGGTGTCTCATGGATGTGCATGCCTAGTCTTTGCATGAGTCCCTTTGTCATGATGCAAATTTGTGCACCCCCATCCACTAGACCTTTCCTAACCAATCTTCCTTTGATGTAACAGTCTAGCACTGGTGTAATGTCCTCATTCATTTCAGCTTGTGCAATTTTTACAACAGGCACACTCTCTTTTACCTTTCTCCTAGTGCTAACTGCCTTTGTTAAATCCCTCCTAACTTGTGGGCATAATGCAAGAAACTGAGGCCATGAGATATCAGGACCCTTACCTCACATGTCTTCCAACAGGTTGTATGGAGCCATACCATGTCCAAGAGGGAAGTCTTGGAGATTGATACGACGTCGAGTCCTCTTAGCTTCCTTGGTCTCCTTTGCCTTCTTGCCTTGTCCATGGTCACTCTGTGATGTGACTCCTTCTTTCTCTTTACCTTTTCCTCGGCCACGCTTAATGCCATTGGCTTCCATGTCAACCTCATTTGAATTTGTCACCTCTACCACATGCACATTTGGATCTGGCAAAGGTGGAACTCCTTCTACCCCTTGTGGAGGTGGTCTTGGTCCATTTGGCCTTTGTAGAAGCCTTGGTTGTTGACCAGCTCCTTCTCCTGCATTCATCACTGGGTAATTCAAGTTAGGTCTCCCTGGCTCTCCACGGGGCCAAGGACAATTATACATCCCATGTCCAGACTCTCCGCAATTCCAACATTGCAAGACTCTCCTAGTTCGTGGCTCTCTCTCTTCTGACTTCTTTGCTTGTCCCTTTGGACCTACAGCTTGTGTAAGGTGAATTGACAGGCTGCTTAAAGATTCATTTAACTTCTCAATCACTTCAGCCGTTACCTTATGAAGCTCCCTAGATGTTGATGCTTGTGACTTACCTTTGGGTCTAAGACCTTCTATTGGAACCTCTCCCCTTAAGCACTTGAGTTTCCTATACTTCTCAGCAGCCCTAGTTTCAGCTGCATCAAAAGTAGTAGGTGCACCCGCCTCAACTTTTACCTTAAGGTTAGGAAAGAGTCCGGCTATGAACCTCTCCTTCTTTAAAAATTCTGCACCATCACCAGGGTTAGCAACATTTCGTATCCATAGAGCCCAAAGACGTAGAAACTCTTGCTTGTACAAGTAGTAGTCATCTAAGTCTTTTTGCTTATGAGAAACAATGTCTTGCCATAGTTTTTGAGTGTTTTGGGGATCAAAGAAGTATCTCTTAAAACGATTCAAAACTTCTGTGTAATTCCCCTTAACGTCCTCAGGCAAAGAGTCAAACCAAGTACTAGCATCTTTCCTAAGGACCACCTCAAACATTTCTACATGTTCTTGATCGGTTACTATCCTCTTGATACGGCAAGACATCTTGAAATTTGCTAAAAATAATTCTGCATCCTCTCCAGGCTCTCCAAAGAAAAGAGGATATCCAGACATTTGGCGTTGGCTCTCCATTATTATGAAAGATTACAACACGAGTTACAATAAGGGATACAATAGAGATTTAGAACCACTCGCCTGCAAATGAAGAAGTAAGAAAATACCACTCTAGGTTTTCTTCTTCAGCTATCCAAGCTTCAATGAAGTCTCGATTTGTTTGATCAAAACAAAAAGGTAGACTATTGATGAGCTCTAAGAAGGGTTGAAATTCTTCAAAGCTAAGGCGATAAACAAAAATCTCTAGAACTTCATTTTCTTGATCCAAAAGAGCAACCACGTCCCAAGTGATAAATTGCACTTGTTCTACAATTCCCAACGCACAAGCGGTTTGTATAAAAACTAGATCTTCATGCTCGTCGAAGGCCGTGAGAAAGTAGCAATTGACTAGGAGCTCCTTTCCTTCGAGTTCCACACAGTCGGAGTGAGGCAACCTTCTCACAATTTCATAAAGAACATCCTCATCAAGTCCAATCAAGTTTGCAAGATTTAAAGACTCCACTTGTGCTACAAAATTCCTGGACAAAAACTCCTTAGGATTATGGTTAAATCATTCAAAAGCATAAAGAGATTTACAATGTCTCTATGAACAAAGTGTCATAGAAAGTAGAGAAGGATGAGAATTTATACAAATTTGCAATCTTCTCTATGCTCTCTTTATTAAGACAAGCTCTGAATAGCTCCCTATCTCCTTTGTTGAAAGCGAAATGAAGACTATTAATAAGACGCAAATGAGGGAAAAATTCACCAAATGTGAGTCTATGAAGCATGAACTCTGGCCGCAAGTTTCCTGAAGAGTCTTCCTCAATGGTGAAATGCACTCGCCAAACGCCAAATTTCACTCTATTTACCAATCTTAGGGCACACACTAGTTGGATGAATGCGCGGTCTTCCTTAGTGCCCAACAACAAGAGGAAAATGGAATCCACGTGTAGGACCTTCCGTCTTAACTTCACCACCCTCTTGTTATGAGGGAGACGCCTTACTACTTGCTCCTGCAACTCAATTGGTAATAGAGCTAGATCTCTAAGGATTGAACTTTCACTGCACACACATTCCCAGTTAGAACAAATAATCGTTTTTGTTTTTTGTAACAACTTGGACAAAGAAAAAACAAACGTACACACTATTTTGCCAGGCTGCACTTCATTTTAAAATAAAATGAACACATGTATAGCAAAAGAAGTGTGGTAGTTGATGAGAGGTAGAATGACAGGGTTTGGTGATGCAAGAATTTCTCCTACTCTTTGGGCACCAAACATGAACACCATACGTTGTTCAAAATGGATTTTCCTACTAATTGCAATGTTTATTCTAATGTGTGGAGTGAAATGGAAGGGGAAAACCTCTATTCCTGGGCCATTATCCATGGTCTATGCATGACCTAATGCGTAAAACAAAACAAAAATATAGACGTCCAAACTAAGGTCGTACCTAATGAGAGGAAAAATAAAAGGATTTACTGAAGCGTTTATCTCGACCAACCTAAGAGGACCTAAAATTCTACGAATGACACGTTGAAATTGCAACTTAGTACTAACAGTTATGTGTACCTTTTGCCTTGCAATGGGAATGAAGGGATCATACAAAATTTTGTGATTCATGCAAACTACTTGACTATGCTAAAGGTTGATTCTACACAAAAATACACAAGCCGTTCCTCAGTGGGGACACCAATTTGAGGCGGTCCGGGGCGGGCAACAAGAAGAGCAACCTCTAGACACCCTTCAAGGCTCCTGTGCTGCTCAATGGGTTGGGGTTGGAAAAAAAATAACAAACACACACACAAACCCGCAACCTAACCATACACAAATTTGGGGCACCACCTAGTTTTGGATGCGAACTAGGACGCGTAAAGAGAGAGAGAGAGAGAGAGAGAGAGAGAGAGAGAGAGAGAGAGAGAGAGAGAGAGAGAGAGAGAGAGAGAGAGAGAGAGAGAGATAGAGAGAGAGAGAGAGAGAGAGAGAGAGAGAGAGAGAGAGAGAGATAGTGCTCGCGCTGCTTTGAAACGTATCGGCAATGATCAAGCAAACACAATTATATATGTAAGAAAGAGAGAGAAGGGGGAGGGGGTGTTTGTTGCACTAATACCTTCTTACAAATCTGTCATGACCAATCAAAGTGATATTAGTATTTGTTCATCATAGCTTGAGTAAATTACACCACAACACATCACAAGAAAAGCCACCCCACTCACTGTCTTAAGGCCAGGGGAGTCCTCTCCACCCTGTCGCCCTCTTACAATATGTGGGATTTATGGCTAAATTGATGACAACACTAGAGACAAGCTATGAAGAACTTAACAAAAAAACACCAAGACACTTACACATCATTGTTGTCCATTACTTCACGTGGGAAGAGAGACAAAGTATCCAAGCTTAGTCCAAATCCACCCTCCTTGATTCAGCAAATGTTGGGCTTACACTAGTAGGAGAAATGATAGATTTCATACTCTCAATTGAATGATCACTCTCTCTCTTACAATGGCATAGAGTTCCCTTGCTAATCCCCTAGTACAATACATGCACATGCATAAGACAAAGAGCTTCCACTCAAGAGCTCCTTCTAGAGAGGTTGAGCTTGGCTTCTCAAGCTATAGCAAAGTGCTCTTGCTTATGGCTCCCCCTTTTGTGCTAGCTACACCCTCCTTTTATAGCAATTTTGAAGGCTAGGGTTACTCCTCTAACCATGGTTGGGTTAGATTTTCAGCAATTTATCTAATTTCTTTTGCTTGGAATTATCAAGAAGTTGGTGGGGAAAGAGAGAGGAGAGAAATGGAGGTGATAGGACTTTTCATAGTGGGTTAGTGTTAGTAGAGTTAGTATTAATTTACAAATGGAATTGGATATTTACAATGGGAGTATCCATGTAGGATACAAATAAGGAAGAAAAACTCTTAAGAGGTAAGAAAAGGTGGATTTCTTACAAGGTTGATGCTCCAAGTGTCTTGAGTAGGGCCAATTTTGACGCTTGTTGACGGTCCACTAGCTTTGACGGTACATTTTTTCTCCACTCTTGACCTTCCTTGAGAGACAAGGTAATTGAAGCTGAGTAATCAACCACCATGATGCTGTCTTTTAAGAGAAGAGGCTGAATTTTGTGGTTTTTTTGATAGATATGGGTAAATTGGAGGAGGAAAAATGAGACTAGGTGGTCAATTTTGGAATGGAATTGTGTGTGGGAGGTATGAGTTCACCATGGTTTCTCTTATTCTTCAAGGTTGAGGAGAAGGTGAGTAGGGTGCAGAGAGGAGTGGTGAGAGAGGTGGGGATGATGAGTGGAGAAGTGTGTGTGAAAGAGGAAAATGATAAAGTGGAAGAGAGAGTGTGGCTGCATAGCATGGGGAAACTGGGGTCCACTAATAAAATCATAGCTCACAGCTCGTAGCTCAAAAAAATATGAAAAAATTTGAGGCAAAATTTCAGCCCACGAGCTACAACTTTTGTTTGTATAACCTTTTCAAATTCAGAGAGCAAGTGAACTTTAAAAACTCAGCAAAACCGACCGTTTTTTTCCACTGCACAAGGTCCTTGTGGGGTCCTTCTTTGGATGATTCTTTTGAATACCTCCAAGAGTGAGCCCTCCATAGTGCATGTATGCATGCCACCTACCCTTGAACTTATTTGGTAGGTCTATAATTGAAGATATTGTTGAGATTATGATATAAGTGAATAGTACAACTAAGAAAATCAAATATTGAGGGGTCTAAAAAATATGTACATGTCAAATATAAATAATATAAGTGGAAAAAAATATAAAGGGGTCAAAAGAAATCTCTCTCATTATGAGGCTACCATAAAAAGATAAATATTTTTGGTGTTCTAATTTTTTAGAAAAAAAAACAAAATAGATGTAGGAAGGGAAAAATCACAATAGTGAAAAAATATACACATAAATAAAACTAGTTTTTTTGGATTTTTGTTGGGGTGGAGTTACACCAAATATAAGAGAAGCTTACATGAAAATATTTCTATATGGAATAAAGAGTATGAAAAATGGTAAGAAAAAATTGTGGTAATGGTGAGGCAATATACAGAGCATAAATAGCACACACCTAGGTAGAAATATTTAAATAAATACCAAAATAATTATGAAAAAATCTTTTATTTAGGCCCTATATACAAAGAAATATTTACATACGCATGGGCCATAATATACTTATATTTTTTATTTTTTTTATTTTTTTGGCTCAACTAGCCCAATGACTAGCTAATTGAGGGTTTTTAAAGAAGATATGGGAAAAGTCCCGTGACTCACGCACGCCTATGTACAGTGAAATGGTAGGGATAGCCACAGTGTTTGGGTGATTTTGGTAAGGTGAGGTAACTCACTGTGGCAATTACAAAGAGCCGAAAAAACGGCTATCAACGCTTTGTGACCTTCGAGCCATTTTCTGCTTTTTGAGGACTTTTCTTGATGGATTTTTCCAATATAATCATATACATTGTATATGAACTTCATTAGCAAGCCATCTGTGGAGTCACGTCGAAATTCTGGCCTTTCCCAAAAAACCCTAATTCTCTATTGGGGACCCCCTTGACCCCAGCCAAATGGTCATCTGATGATATGGAAAGGTTCTATATTGTTAGGGCATGCTATGGTTCAAATCCCATCTAATTTAGTCAAGCCGGCAGGCCGCTATGGTCAGTTTTAGGTCGTAGGTCTTCGTGCAGTGCTCGGCTCCTAGGGTTTTTTCTAGGGCTTTAGACTAGCTACTGGCCATACAAAATGGATCATTGATTAGTAAGGAACTTACCCCTCATGTTTCGTGTGAGACGGCGTTGAAAAAGGTCAACTGTGGGCTCCAGAAATGACGCGCGAAAGAAACTGAGATGCTCTCTTTGCAAAGGCTCCAAGTGGAAATGAGGTGGTTTTAGCCTAGGTCGGATATCTATACCTGGACTTTCCGAACCAATTTTCCCAGATTCCCCCATTAGTCCTATTAGGCCGTGAAATCTATGTTAGGCTCAAAAATTTCCAAAATCGGATTCTTGTAGCTTTTTCTGCAAGAATTTGCAAAAGCAGGCTTGGCCGTCTAATTTGGGCTTCCCGCTTCCATCTTCTGATTTTGTTGAAACTTTTTGTGCTTGTCTGCCTTGTCTTTTTATCACCATCGTGTCTTCCATTTTTCCATCTGAGCTTCCCTGTTATTTATTATTAATTTTGACATTTTTATTTGAAAAAATCAAAGAAAATAGAAAAGGCTCTAACAAAGCAAAGTGAAAATCCAATAATTAAGGAAATCCCTTGAAAAACACATCTTTATTGTTTTTTGTTGGATTTCTCCATTTTTAAGCCTCCGTTTCAACAAAAATGATGAAAAATACCCAAAAAAGGACTATTTTTTATGATTTTTTGATAGTATATACACTATTTACACTCATCGGGAAGATGTTATCAGTGAATGTTCCCTTGTTGATGAATTATAAGGGTATAATTAGGTAATTTTTCAAAAAAATCACACATCAACATGGAACTTTTTCCTCCCTCTCCAAACATTGCCCTTAATTACTTAGTACTTAGTGCCCTTCTACCCCTCCTAGATGGCGTTCTCTTGGACGACTGCATGCATGGGTTGAACAATTGTGTCTATGCATAGCCGTGATTGGCTCTACCATGATATGAAGATCAATGCAATTCAACTCAATATGTTGAGCTGGGCCTTGAGTAAATAACTCAAGGGTTTCCGATGTCGAGGTTTGTTGTTGATGTCTTCCAAAGAGCAGATCTTGTAGCCTTTGTGCTCTCTGTTTGATAGTACCATCAGGGTGTTTAAGCACGCTAATTGCTTGAGCTGTTCGTAGCACGTTAGATGGTTGTCGAGCTTTTTCTTGCCATTGGTAGCTCCGTCTGCTTGGTGCATGGTGTTTGAGAGCCTGTTGCGACTTAAATCGCCACTGTTTGATTGGTTTCTCATTGTGTGGAGAAGATAAGTGCACCTTTTTCTTCCAAACTTTTTTCATGTTAGGTTCCTTGTTCATAGATGCCCGATTTTGTGCTCAAATCCTTGGAACCGTCTTCTATTTCTTTGGTGAAATTTTAGGCACCCAAATTTGGTTTGGTTTATCCACAAGTTGTGATTTTGGTACCCAAATTTTCCTGACTCCTTGCATGCTACTTGTAGCATTCGTTTGTCGAGGGGATGGAGAAGATTTGCTTCGTGGAATGGTCCTCTGATTCCTCTTTACTTGGTGCAATAGGAACAATGAGTTGCCCTCCTTTAAGTGATAGCTTTAGCTGATTCGTATCCCAATATGGTACTACCTTGTAAGTACGCATCCAAGGAATGCCAAGAATCATCTTCTCATTCATGTGTTCATCTAGCAAGCATACAAACTGATGCGGACATGAGCATCCATGTACTACCACGTTCAAGTTGACTACTCCTAATGTTGGAGTTGGATTCTTGTTGCATCCTTTGATTGTCGTTATTCCTGCGGTCAATGCTTGACTTGTTGCTTGTCTGTATGTGGAATAACTGACTACATTCACTCTAGCTCCGGTGTCTACCAAAGCATTGGTGCTATGATTGTTGAGTTGTACTTTGATGCGCAGATCCATTCCATCTAACCAGTCGTCATCTGTTGAAACTGCATCTTTAGGTAATTCCCATTGTCAATTATTTAGACACTATATGTCCAAGGATTTTCCCTTGTCTTCCCATGAATGTGCACTTTTCAGGGTTTAAGCAAATCCTATAAAGTCTACATTTCTCGAATACCTTTTTGAGGTGTTCAAAATGATCAGCTCGGATTGACGAATGTACGCATAAATCATCCATGTATACTTCCAAGAATTTCCGAAGATACTTTTTGAAATCATGGCTCATCAATCTCTGAAATGTGGCTAGAGCATTAGTTAACCCAAACGGCATAACCCGATAGGCAAATATACCCCATTCTGTTTCAAAAGCAGTTTTATGTTGATCTTTTGGATCAACCAAAAGTTGATTGTATCCCGAAAAACCATCTAAGAAGCTGTAAGCTTCTTTTCTTGCCACTCGTTCTAAAACATGCTCAGTTATCAGAAGAGGAAAGTTGTCTCTAATGGTAGCTGCATTCATTTTTTTGAGATTAACGCACACTCGTAATTTCCCATTATTCTTAGATACTACCACAAGTGGAGACACCCAATCAGTGTGTTCAATTTCGTAAATGAATTCGGCTTTCTTTAGTTTTTCAATCTCTTCTTTGATCTTCTTGGCAAATGTTTTGTTATAAGTGTATGGTTTCTGTCTACTTGGTTTCGCATCATCTCTCATGGGTATGGTATGTTGACAGATTTCTGGATCAATATCCTTGAGATCCTTGTAAGACCAAGAAAAGATATCCCGGTATTCCTTTAACAAGCTTAGCAAAAGCTTTTCTTCTTCTTCTGTTAGGTCATTTGTAGTATAAGCCGGTCTAGGCTCTTCTCCTAGTTCAGCCAAGTCTACCCTTTTAGCGTTTTCAGGTCCTTTGTAAGACCCGCCTTGTTTCTGTAGTTCCCTAACAGGTTGTTCGATTATGATTTTCCGATCTTGGAGAGTATACTTTTTGTAATGGGATGGAACATGCATTACATCCTTACCATCCTCTTCCGTGGTTTCCATTTCGGTGGTGTATATCTCCTTTAGAGCTTTTTTCAACTCTTGATATTTCTTTTTCCGCTCGACTCTAGTCATGAGTGGTTTTTTTATCCTGATGTTCTTCGTGAGTACCCTTCCTTGTTTTTCTCGATGTCTGAGACATATTTGAGTCTCCGCTTGAAACATATCTCTGCCAGTTATTTTGTCCTTGACACAATCATTGGCATCTATCTACATCAGGAATTTTGTTTTACTGGAGACTGATGGCATAGGTCGTGCTTTCACAATTTTAGTGTCCCTCTTTATTCTATACCATTTTTGTTTTTTTTATTTTTGGTTTGGAAAGTCAAAAAACTTTTCCTCCCCTCCCTTTAAGAGTAATTGAGCCTTCGTATGCTCTTTTTCTGATCCCGAATCTTCTGAGGTAGTTGAGTGTTCATCTAACTCATCAATTGCATCATAATGGAGGTCAGAAAAGACTTGTTGAGCTTTCATCAAGTCCTTTGTTTCCTCATCCTTGTTTTCAATGTTAAGGACTGGCATAATTTGGATGGGAATTATGTCGTAGCCATCCTCATTGCTAAATTGAGTAGGCATAGACGTGTTCACACATACATCCATTGTCGCTAATATTTGAGTCCACTAGAATGGTTCAAATAAATGCTCTGGGAAGGGTTCTGGTATGTAGGCTTCATCTCTACAGTCCCTTTCTAGGATACATTCCTCGCGTCTCAAGCTTCCATTTTTTGAAGCTCCGCACATCCAAATAGGAGTGTCTTTGTTTAGCCAAGATGGAAGTTTAGTTTGAGCCGAAGAGACTGAATCAAACTCTTGGATGGGTGTTTTCAATACATCTCTATAGGTGTGGTCTTTTAGATTGACTCTTGTTATAGATCCCACCTGCTTCAAGTACAGATAGTCGTTTCCCCAATCTTGGATAAGTTGTACCTGTCTCATGAAAGGTATTCCCAATATGATTTCATAGTTGAGTTTTTTCCCAAAGTCTACTATGGAAAAAGTGTGTTGATATTCAATTCCACAGGAGTTGACTATCACTTTTTGTAGTTGCCCTAATGGTCTTTCAATGTGTCTGTCAGCCAACTGCAATTACATTCTCGTTTGTCTAATGGCTGGCTGGCCCCAGGATTCCCATACTCCTTTAGTGGCTATGGCTATGCGAGCTCCACTATCCAGTATTGCCATGGTTTCAATGCCATTATATTTCATGGGAGAGTGGTGTTTCCTTCTTCCCCTTCATAATATTCTCCGACCTTGTTCATAGGAACTGATTGAATCTCTTTGTATTCCGTTTCATTTTTCAAGTTTCCCAGATTCTTAGAGATTAACCCCATTATCCCCACCTTCTCTAGGGTTTTTTGTAAATCATTCCATAAGTATGGCCTGAGTTTCAACAGTTATCCCAAAGTAAGAGTGCATTGGATAGGTGTAGACATGATTGAGTGAATGTTCTCTACTTCTAGGGTCTGTTTGGCTCTTTTTACTTGAGTGGTCTTGCAAATGATAGATTCATCTTCGTTATCTCCCAAGTAGGAAGGTAATGTTTTTAATGTCATCGGTATAGATATTCCTAAAGCCTCTGATCCGCAATCCCCATACAAGGATTGTATATCCTTGTTTATATCAGATGGTAGGTTATCCAACCAGACTTCCTCTATAGGAGCTGACTTTAAAGTTAGGCTCCCATCATTGATCTCCCTTACCTTTTCCCATAAGTGTCCTGGCCACTCTTCCTCTACGAATGGAATTCCGTCTAAGGCATCTTCACTGTACGGCACTATGAGCTCTGGCTCATTTGTTTCAAGGTGGGGTTCTGCCACCACATCGGATTTTGCTTTTGTTTCTTCTACCGCAAGCTCTTCCGGTTTTGCAATACTTTCAATCTTGGGTTTCTGTTTATCCAGTATTTCCTGCATGATTCTTACCAAATTTTGATAAGCTTCCAGCTTAGTTGTTTCCATGTTTGGAGATGAATAGTTTTTCCATTTGTTTTCCATGTTTTGGCCTGCTTTAAGTCCTGCTTGGTAGGCTTCCAAGGTGGCATTGATAGGCTCAAAAATTTTATCAACCAGAATGGATCCTCTAGATTTCACGGTTGTTTCCTTGAATTCATTGCCAATTTCTTTCGACTTGTCCTGGGCTAGAATTTTTTCTTTCTCTTCGTTTTCAACCCGTTGTTTTTGTTTTCTCATCTCATATCTTTTTCTTTTGCTCCTTTTGATTCTTTGAGAAGAATCTTTCGTGTTCTCCAAATCATCAGAGGAATTGTGTTTATTTTTCTTTGCCTGGGCTCTAGTGATTACCTTGATTGGAACAATCGATTCGCTCTCTAATGAGCTACTAGGCATCACTTGGACTACGTTGACTACAGTTTTTCCTTTGTTCAAAGGATTCTTAGGACAATCTTCTGTAAAGTGTCCTCCCTTTTTGCAACATTGTATGCAATAGGCTTCAATGGTTTGAGGTTTTTGTCAGGCTCTGGACATTCGTTCTTCCAATGGTCATCAGCACCACAGTTATGACAGTTTCTTGTTCTGGGCTTCATCATGGGTCTTCCCATGGGAGGTCTGACACCTTGATTAGCTACATAATACATTGGTGCGAGCTCTGGTGGAGCATAAGTCATGGTTTACTCCATTGGTAGTGGGTGTGGGCTATACCAATCTCCCTCTACCATTACTGTAGATGGACTAGGCTCTGCATAGGTTGTAACAGGCACTAATGCTTGTTCATCTATGACTCCTTCTGAGTGCATGTACTTTACATGCACCCCATTATATCCTGGATAAGGAGGTTATTGTCACAACACAGGTAGAGGTCTCTCCATACCCATTGGTGGTCTTTGAACTTGAGCCATATTAGGCTGATATCTGTACATGGGTTGTCCCTGGGGCCTCATGGGCACGTACTGAACATTCCCATCATACTTTGGTCTGAAGTAGCACTCGTGGGTCTCGTGGTTGGTCCATTTACCCCTGATTGCACACCGTTTTTGTGGCCTAATTGGTTGTCCTTGTGGGGATATCCCCTGTCCTGGTCCTCTCATAGGTGCTTTTTGCATATTTTTCATCATGTCATTCATCCTTTTTAGCATATCTTCTATGGATGAGAGTGGTGCCACAGAAGCCGTTCCCACTTGTGCTGGTTTTGTGGATGTTGTATTCTCGCTTTGGTTATCCTTAGGTACGTCCTCTTCATTGAAGATCTCACAATTGTCTCCTAGGTCGATAGCATCAGACACACACGCCTCTAGGGTTGTATGCTTTTTACTATAGAGTATATCATGAAGTTCTTTGTTTAGCAGTCCCTCCAGAAATAATAATGCAAGTTGCTCTTCTGTAGGTATCTCCATCTCTGGGCATCTGGCTATGTATTATTTCATTCGAGTTGCACAATCCCTAACAGACTCACCATGTTTCTGTTTGAAGCTGTAGATTTGAGATACCATATTATGTTTCTCTTTGAAGCTGTAGATTTGAGATACCGTATTATGTTTAATCCCCGTTTTAGAACAAGAAGCTACAAATCCTTGAGCTAATGTATTCAAATCCATGACTGACCTTGGCGGAATGTTTTGGAACCATGTCAAAGATTTTCCTTCTAATGTCATTCCAAACCCCTCGAATTGAGTATGGAAATCGAATATATGCTCTACTCTTAGCACTTGCTTAAAGCTTGCTAAGTGTTCATATGGATCCCCTGATCCACTATATTTTCTAACCCATTTTTGAAAATCAGCTAGTTTGACACGTCTATTTGGTTCAACTCTAGGTCTTCTGGGAGTTGGTCCTGTTCCGAGTCCTTCAAACAAGTCCGTCAGAAATAGTGACTCATGTAGCCCTGGGTTGGCCTTAGTGTCACCCGTTTTTCTACGTGATGAGGTAGTTTCTGGTTTCTTCACATTACTCTCAGATGATCTCTCACGATGTTCGTCTCTTGGAGTGGTTTCTGGTCCTTGACCTAATATCCAATCTCGTATGGAATACCCCTGGTATTTGGTTTGTTCTACCTCCTCAGGAGTCATCATAAAAAAATTGTTGTTATAACAATCCCTAAACAAGTAAGTTGGTAGATCCGCAGATCCCTTATCTTTGATTTTGAAGATATGGATGATCTTCATGGTTGTTAATTGTCCTGGTCTAGCATGAGAAATACACAAAAGATCTTTTATGTTTCTATCTTCCCAACAATAGACTCCAACCCTACGATTATCTGTACTAAGCCGTTTCAAAGGCTTCAAGTCTACTTGATCGTATCCCTCGAATTCCAAAGTTGGTGGTCCTTCTTTTGCTGACATATCTAGGATTATAGTGTTTACTTCTAATCCCCATTTGTCTACCACATCAAGATTTTCTTTGTACATATTGAGTTCCGTTTTGATCCATGTACATTTTCCCTTGTTTATTTGCCCTAATCTCTTCTTCGAACTCGATACCATGGTCATCAATGCGAATAGCATACTCTTCGTTAGGATCCAAGTAAACCTGGGCTCCATGACGATTAGTCTTCTAAAAAGAGAGGATATGCTTGTAGCGCATTGTCGTTCCAGTTTTTGAGTGAGTCGAGTAAGAAGAAATTTCGGATGTTGAATCTGAAAAAGTGTCTGAGACTTCTTCAGGAATTGTGTGCAAGGAATTGCCTTGATTTACGCTTTCTTCAGTGGATACTCTACTAGTGTTTTCTCCGAATAGGCCTTGATTTCCTATTACATGACCGGATCTAGGGTTCATATAGACTTATGAAGCCCTCAATTGAGTACTCACCTTAGATTGACTTGTCGTCAATTTACACTTGATTCAATTGCACTTTCTGTTAAGCCACTGATTCCTTGTCTGCAATCTGATTCCAGTACAAAATTTATGAAATTAGCTATTTTTCTATAAGGACAGTAGAGCTCTTGAGAACTCCATTGACTAGTCTCTGTATTTCACTTCAATTCGTGCTATGGAAGTCAAAATTTTGACTTTCAGATTCAGCTTAGCAAAATCAAAGGTCTAATATGCAATTTGTAAACTGAGTGTACTGTACCAATTTTGATCCGACTGAACCCAAAATTTCCCTGTGGCCTTATATTATGCTGGTCTAACACTGTATAAGCCCAAAAGCCAAAATTGAAGTCTTTGGATAACAGAAGTAAATAATCAGGATTATTTACTTTTGTCACTTTTTTGCACTTTTTTGATTGGTTTGGCAAGTATACAACTTGTTAAAGCCCTTGGGCAAGTTTCAACAAGTTCGGACAAAATTGGATCAAGTTTGCCCACTGTCTGTGTCCGCAAACTCTGATTTCGAGAATCTGGCTTAAATCTCACTTTTGTGGTCCAAATTTCACCAAAATTGGTTTGTGGAGTCCAATTGATGTGCTTGAAATTGTGGTATACTCAAATTTGCAAAATCACCAAGTTTTGAAGCAGATGTAAATAATTGCGATTATTTACTCCTGACAATTTTTGGTAAATTTTTGTCCCAACTTTGACATAGATCTATTAAGCACCTTATGTTAAGGTCACTAGCAATTTTTCATCAAGTTTGGACAATTTTTAGTCAAATGGTCATCAATTATTGGTCCGAAGACTAACTTTGCAATTTTTGTCACAGTTTTCACTCCAGTGATCCAAATCTTACCAAATTTGGTTTGTGGGCTTATTACAACATGGTAAAGCTAGTGGTATGCCAACTTGGTCAAAAAACTTCAAAAACAGGGCATATGTAAATAATCGCGATTATTTACATTTGACAAAATTTTATAATTTTTTGGTCAGCTGAGCATATACACATGTTTATCACATCCATATAAGCTTATGAATCAATTTTCAACAAGTTTGGATAAATTTTTTCTCAATTCACACTCAAGATTCAAAAAGTCAGTACAAACTTTAGTTTTCACCCAGTTTTTTGCCAATTTAATGATCCAAATCTCTTGGGTCTTTACAAAAGTTGTTTGTACACATGCAATGAGTCAATGGTATGAGCCTTGGCCAAATTATAGCAAAAAGTTAATAATCACGATTATTAACTTGAGGCTGGAAATGAGCACTTTTTTGCAATTTTCTCAAAGACAGTCTTTTTATGATGTTTTTTAAGCCTATAAATCAAGTCAAAACTTAATTTGGCCTAAAATGTCAAGAAAAAGTAAATAATCTGAGTTTTGGTCAACTTCTTAAAATTTTTACCTTGAAGTGTCCTTGAGCTTACCCATTGGTTCGGACAACTCTTAGGCTTACTCCCCAGTTGGATTGAGTGAATTCGAGTCTTTTCGTGCTATTTCTAGCCGTAGACCTAAAATTCTGCAACTTTACATAACAGCTCACACTTGATTCTTTTAGAGGGAGCAATGCTATGAAATCCACCTCGGATCCTACTTACCCTACTCCTAGTTTCTTATGCAATGGGGTTGTGGAAGGTGTCCACAAACACTGGTTTTCTTGTGTTTTTTATGTTTTTTAGAGTCTTGATCTTAAGACTTGTCTCGTCTACCAATCATTCTCCAAATCCTAATCTAAATCTACAATCCTATAGTCCTAAAGGTACTCAACAAGTACGATTACTTACAAGCTACCTCTACACAGCAAAAGACAACAATCTTAAGCTATGCGGTTTTTAAAAGAGAGTTTTGAACTCTAGGCGAACCTAGAGGAAGTTAAAGGACAATTACACAAGATGCTTGTGTTTTTCCTAGTTTAGGACTCTTCGATCCCCGACAACGGCACCAAATGTGGGACGCATGTCTAACCTCACCATCCTATCTTATTGCAATATTAGCGAGAACCACGATTAATTTGTCAAACCATGGGACGAAGCTGACTTGACTAGTACATAGAAGCTATAAGAGGTTGTCAATCTTTCGGAAAACAACTAACAACTCGCATTTAACTCAGGCTACACTCAAGTGACTGAAATCACCAAAAGTCAATCGCTCATCAGCAAGAAAATTACATCTGTTACAACATCAAATGACATCCAAACGTAATGAAACTTATAGGACAAGTTTATAAGACCTAAGCACACATACCTATGGCCTCAAACCCCAAGTTTAGGTCAAGTTCCAAAATCACAATTATTAACAACAGTGGGTTTTTGACCTAGTCGTTTTCGACCCAGAATGCACGTAAATGCTTAGCAATGATGCCCCAAAACCCCGCCTATGCTTAGTTTTTTATTTAAAAGTGTAAATTCCTAGTTATGATGAAATTATAAAAGTCTAAATTTTCCCCCTAGCCATGATTCTTGGCCAACTTTAGCCACAAATTTCTTTGCACGTACACATCCAATTGATGAAATGTCAAGTCTAGCTCACAATTTTCACATTCTACTACTTGGAATCCTAGAAATCTAGAAAAATCATGAGGTGCATGCATTCCAAGGAGACCCAAATTGCTACAAACTTGGACCCCATGAAAACTTCAAGTGGTCATAACTTCGTTCTTTGAGCTATGGTTGAGCTATGGTTTGGGATATGTAAACCCCTACTTGGAGAGAGCTTTACACTCTTGAAAACCTTGACTTTGACTATCCTTCGGGTTGCATAAATATCAACACCATCTAGAAAAGTTTGCAAAGTATTCAAAACTTTAAGATGCAATACCTTGATGATTGTAGCTCCGTTTGGTGATGCGCATGGACAAGCTTGGAGAGCATAATGAATGGCACAAACCTTAACAAAACCTCGGGGGGTTCACTATGTGTAAAACTACCATATCACGTGCGTTCAAGACATATTTGTGAAACCCCTTATCTGTGAATTTTTTTAGGAATATAATATACCCTTTTATTTTAAAATATGTAAGATTTAAAAAAATAATGCCCTTCTGAACATATATTTCTCTAAATTTCAAGAACTTTAAATACCCTTCTGTTGAACTCATGTGATAGGTTACATTTTTATTAGGTGACCTCCCCGGCAACAAAACTCTAGCCTTTTCACTAGCATTGAGGACTCTACTCAAACCTGTGCATTGTGGAACCACATAAGACATACATATCTTGATCCCCTTGCATGCCCTTACCCTTTGAAATTTCCCAAACATGTAGGCATACATCTGTGAGCATATGTAGTTGCATCCTCCACCGTTTATTGCACTGACATTCTTTGGTTCTACCAACATTGCCCAAACCCATTGTTGGGCACCTACATTTAACCCAAAGCATGATATTGAATTTGACATCTTCAAAACTAAGAAAATGGTTTATTGAAAGAAAAACCTCCTCCTACTATATGCACAAAGTTCAATTTATGATCATCATGTGATATTGTAGTTATTTTGATTTCCAACCCCTTTGCACCACCCCAAGGAATTGACCATAAAATACTTACCATATCACATAAGTGTAGGGGAGGATGGTTTTTCAAAAATCTATATAAGTGTATAAGCTAGGGGTATACCCCCAATAATTTCCCTTTTAAACTTTCAAGTAGACGGGATGGGATATAAGGCCCACTTGAAGGGGAGGGGAAAAGGGGAAGGAGAAGAGATACAATTTTTTTGAAAGTTGAGAAAACATCTCTTTTCTCTATGGAGTCTATCAATAACATACATCATTGACATATATGGATAGGGACTTCGATGAACACATCACAAACCAACATTGCTATCATAATTTTTGTAATTCTAATCTAATATTACTTGAAAGTTAGCCTTCATTATTAAACATCTAGAAATTTTTCATATAAATCACCTCAAGTTTATCTATAATGAGATTCTTTTTGTCTCTTATAGTGTTAGTGTTGTTTGTGTCTTAGAAATAAGGAGAATCCCATGAGGTTATATTAACATAAATTAATTCTTAAAACACCAAAAAAAGTTTTACTACATAACAAATTTAGTCATAGTGTGTTTTCAAAGAATCATACAAAACTTTATATGTGAGATAAAGATAAACAAATCCCTTTCACTACAACTCTTATTAGCATAAGAAGTGAGGTCCTAATTACCTTATACTAGGCATAAATATGGCAGGTGGAATTTCCTTTTCTATTAGGAGTCGATCCTCCGGGTGCATCACATGTTAATATCCACCTAGATTGAATGGCCAGCTATTTGCAGCACACTATAAGTATCAAGACTCACCACATGTGTCAAAAGAAAAATTCTTACTTTCCATAAGCAACATATGCCATGGTGCCCTTAGGATAACATCTTCATGCTTCAGTGGGAGATAAAGGAATCTTGTTTTTCTACATAGCCTTCCACATGGATCCTTAACTTCCCAATCAACAGAGTGATCAAGACCTCTTTTCCTTTAAAATCTCCATCTGCTTTCACCACATCCCCCATATAGAAGTCTGTTAGAAGCGGCTAACACAGGCTACACTGGTTATGCATCAAGCGAGAGATATGCTATGGATGTCACAATATTTCCCACTCACTTTGTATAATTCTTGGGCTCACTTGGAGTTCCAAAGTTGTATATGGAAGTTTGAGGGCTCAAACTTAAACCCATAGTATAAGGGATTGTGGTGAAAGCCCTTAAAAGGAAGCCTTTAGGCAGGGAGGCTTCATTCTTGAGTATCCACTCTTGAGGATCCACTTTTGAGAGCTCCCTCTCTCTAGAGTGTTCACTCTTTGGCCTAGCCTTGAGCTTAATGTCTATGCTTGAGAGGCTAGTGCTAACCATTTTAATTAGAGTAAGCTCTTCTTGATTAATCTAATCCTCATTTTCTTATTAATCTACTTCTTCTCCACACTTCATCTTGTCATGGAGTAGTATTACACTTTCATTATTCTAGATTTGATAGATGTATGTACTTCTTGCTAGTAACCATCCTAATCTTCCATAAGCATTTGATTTGTGATATTTAGCATCACCAATTAGGTTGATTAAGTCGGATCTTAATCTTGCAATTGGTGTGTGTGCCCTATTAGTTGCTTGTGTGTAGATAGGTTTTATGAAGCTCTAGCACCATTAACTTTGTGTGTGTAGCTATTGATGAAGTGTTGTGATTGAAGTGTGGTAATTAGCGTGTGCTTATCATTAGTGTGTTTGGGGTTTCTAGTCTAGGGTAAGTTGGACTTCGGTGGGAGTCGGACTTTGGTTGGTGGGCTTGATGTGTGTAGGAGTTGTTTGATTAGTGTTGGACGGATACGCCATGACAGACGTCAGCATAGCGAGAACTCACCTAACATATAATGTCAACTGAGGATGGAGCTCGACCCGCAGGTGCGTGGAAGCAAGCATAGGGTGTCAATCTACACTCGATCGACTCGTGACTAATTCCTACAGAGGTTTCTACCCAATGTCTAAGCTACAGCCTTCAAGAGTGCTTAAGAAGAGATTTCCTACAACGCTTACAAGAGCCAAAAAACCATCAAACAGTCTTGAAACGCCACAGAACTTGAAGGAGACCCTACTAACACCAATAGGTCGCCCTCCCTAAGGTCCATGAACCAAAATCTTAACCCAAAACACCCGGTGAAAAATTGCGTAGGATGTCTGGCCAAAATTTGCAGGTCGTCGTTTCCGAAAACTAAAGTGCCTAATGTGTAGCTCTAGTCAATGCGAACGCGTGGATATGCTCAAATGCAGAAACGGACAACATATGCTCACCGAATCACCAGATGAAGCTCGTAGATGGAGCTCGCAAAACCGGGCCGTACGCGTGCAATGTAGGTATTGGCGCATATCTCTTGTCGGGGGCAACACGCTACACTTCTTCGCACTCGATCCGACCCACTGGTACGCGCGTAGCGTCAAGAAGAATCTCTCACTCTCTCTCGTACACAGTACGCTCACTCACAGACAGTAGATCAGTTTATTAGAAGTCCCTTTACAAAGCTTTAGGTTTTGGCTTATATACTAAGCCTTAGAAAACCTAATGTCCAACGAAAATGACCTTATTTGTCCCTAGGATTCTATAGAGCTTAATTACAACACCATGAGCTGGCTTTGCTCATCCAACAAGCATCTGTGGCCAAAATACAATTGTCGACTTAAAATATGAAGTTCTTGTAAACATTACAAAAGTGGCCGTAATGGCTCAAAATAATAATAACGGGATATTCGATGATGTCCATGAGCTTGTATCTTCACATTACAACATCCATCTTCGTCTTCATCACTTCATCAACATATTTATTTGGAATCTTTAGAGAATCTTTGAGGAATCTTCATGGAATCTTTGAGAAATCTTCATGGAATCTTTGTGGAAGCGTTGTTGAAAGGTTGACCTGTCAACACTCTCCCCCTCCAAAGTCTTGTCGTCCCCGACAAGACCCTATGTTTGCAGTGGCCTTGACAAGTGCTTCATGTTTTGGTGTTGGTTGAAGCTTTGTATGTTGTAGAGTTACCTTTTTCTTGTACATGTAGTGTAGTTGAAGCCATAGCTCTCCCCCTCCGATTGGTTGTTGTAGCGTGAATAGATTGAGTGAGGTTTGTTGTTGCAGCAAGTCATTATCTTGGCAGCTCTGTATTGTTTGTTCTTTGGGTGTCATCCTACATGCGTACCTATAATCTTGAAGCCTTTTTAAATTTTTTCTGGGCCGTTCCCCTTTGATCTTCTAGTTGATGAGCATGTAGTTGTTTGGGGATGTTGTTGGTTTGCTTTTCTGTGTTTTTATAATAAAAATAAAATGTGGAGTATATTACAAAATGAAGGTCTTGGATACCTGGATAGGACTAAAGGGAAAAACCCAGTGAGAAAAAATGCCTTCAGTCACAATTAAATGTGAGGCTATATGTACTTATTTTCTGATGTAACCGAGTTTTGTTGAGTTAAAGTACTTATGGCCGTATGGCTACTATTATTGACTGGATATACATTGGATAAGTGTTAGTAGCTTGAAGTCAGAGTCATTGTTGTTGAGCAAATGCTCATGAAACCTGTTACTGCTTCATCATCATCATTTTGTTGTGTAAGTGCATGGGTGGAACACAAATCGTGTCAAATGCAAATGTCCAATGATGGGACATTGTATATGCTTGCACAGATAGATGCATGGGAAACAATATGTTGTGCAAGAAGAGTTTGAACGGGTGCTTCTAGGAGTGAACGTAGCTAGAGAAGCAAAAATATATTTGACTTCAAGAGCTACCGTTATTCACAAGAAGGGTTTTGGTCGACGAGGTTTTTTCCACTCTCCTCACTGTGTTCATGTGCGTGAGTGTTTTCTAGACTACTCTTCCACTCCACCATTTAAAATAGTAGACTTTGACTCGTATGCTCACCTCTGCGAGCATGAGTGACATGACTTTATGTATGCTCAACTCTCCAGCTTGAGCTTATATCTATTAGCTAGACTCATATACCACAGAGAAAATATTAGACTTGAAGCTTGGGTCTGACACTTTGCTCATTTAGTGGCTCAGTTGCCCGACTCTAGACTCTTATGCCATGTATTTTTAATGGCGACTTGGACTTACCTGATCACATCCTGAAATCCAATTCCATATGCTATTGAGGTTTAGGCCATTCTCTTTGGTTTGGTTTTGTGATGCCATTTTGTCAAATACATTGAAAAATACCTGCTCTTCATGATTTGGTAGCACACTGATGTTGCGTGGTGAGATAGGTTTTGAGGTTGAAGCAATGGTTGATGAAGTCTTCTTCCAGAATGTTCTTTAAAAATATGACGTCTTCTGGTATCCTTGATTTACCTTTGTTGATAAGAGGCTGTAGACTAGTTGTGGGCCTCTGTTGTTGCTTTCCGGCTATAGGTTTTGGAATCCAAGTTGTCCTTGGTCCTTCTGTGACCTGCTTTTCCACTTGCCTTGTTGCTTATTTGACTTGATGGTCCTTTGGCTTCAGTGTCCAAATATTGCTGTTACCTTTGTAAAAACCTTGCTCCTGTAGTAAATGACAAGGGATCCATCTTGGAGTTGTAGCACTCATGGTTGCGTAGTTGGGTTTTCGTTGTTGGGCATGTTGTGCTACATGAGTTTTCTTCATGATCTCAGGGGAAGCTTTAATCTTTGGCAACCAAATTTGATTGTTACCTGTATAGTATCCTTGTGCTTCCAGTAGCTTGACTGGGATCATTCGTTGTAGTGCTTGCTGTGTGACCTTAGCTTGACTTTGTGGGGTATTTTCACCGCAGAGCTCTGACTTTGGTACCCACAACTACTTCAATTTTTGTTGCTTGGAAGGTCTTTGCTTCTTCTTCCTGTACCTGTTTTTACTCCTGTATGAACAATTAGATCTGCGCTTGATGCCGTGTTGATCTTGTTGTGAAGAGATACCACATGCTGGGTATGTCCAAACTGTTACCTTTGGTTTTTTGACCCATACTTTGATGTTCTCGTCATAGTAGCCTTGAGCAGTGATTGAACTATTTGATGCTATCCAACCTGTGACTTTTGCTTGTCGTGGTTCTTTTGATGCTGGTACCCAAATTGGATCTTTGTCCTTGATGTACTCCTTGGATACTAACACTTGGTTGACCTGTTTCCTTCTTTTGTGGAGGCTTTGTTGCGATGGAAACTTTGGTTGATAGACTTTGCGCTTTGGTTTCCATTGTGTTGTCGAGGGTTTGGCTTTTGATGTAGAGGCTTCTTCGTGTACGTGAATTGGCTGGGCTAAAGAATTTGACTGAAGTGAAGGATTTGGGTTGCAGAACACTGTTTCACTTGCTTTAGCTTTTCCTTTGTCGATAGTGGCCGAAGATCTTTGAGTTGTCGTAGGCTTAACCACTGTTGAAGATTCAGGTGCTTCTTCAAACATTTTCGCCCATTGCTTGGACAAAATCAAGTGTGTACTCATTTTTTGAGAGTCCACCACTAGGAATTTGTCTTTGATTACCTTTGACCGTAGTGTAAGGGTAGCTTTTGCAATCCCTAAACTTGTGACGGCTATTCCATGTGATATAGGAACTTGTACCTGAATTTCATACAGTTTTGGTTTATCTAGAAGTAACCACAGCCCATAAGACATGACATTAGTCGTGGCACTGCAATCTATGTCTACTGTAAAATTGAATTTCAGTTTCTCATGCACATCCAACGAGAACTTAATCTTCTTGCTGGCTGCCAAGTAATTGATGTCCTCTTTGTTTTTGGTACTTTTCTTGGAATTTTGTGCCTTGGAAGCTTTGTCATCCTCTTGTATGTTGAACTTCTTTATCATTTGACTGGTTATAGCATGTCCCAAGTGCTTACTATCTTCTGATCTATAGCTTTGGGGAAGGTCTATAGCCCGAGCAGCTTGTTGGTCTTCATTGCTAGTTTTTGACTATGACGCTTTGACTCTTGATTTCAGAAGCTCTCTGTCACTATTTACTACTTCAAGCACTTGAAGGTAATTCAATGGTGACTTTTCTTCTTGGAAATATTTTGAAATTTGTGTAGCAAGATGTTGAGGTTGAATTTATTCTCCTGATGCAATGGTCATCGTGGCCTTTGGTTTCCATTGTTCCATGGGTTTTTGTAGAGTCTCTCCTCGAAAATATTCATTCATATCCTGTATTGCTTGTCCTTGGTAGTCAATCTTGGACTCAGTCATTTCTTGTTCTTCTGTGCATTCAGTTACATCTTCTTGTAGCTTCTCATAATCTTTGATTTGTTCAATCACCAATGAAGAGTCCACAGTAGAGAATTTATTCGGTAGACGTTCAGCTTCATTCATTGATTCTATTTGCATGTCTTCCACTTGTGACGTGGCACTAAGATTTTTTGTTACCACTGCCACCTCTTCTTGTCTTGGCTCACTATCATCAGAATCTTGGCTTCTTTTGCTCTCGACCCTTGAACTGTGAGCTTCATCTTCATCACCTTGTGGATGCTTTGACTTGTCCTCAATGAGGTTATTTAAGCGATCGTGAATCAGCTGATTTAGTTGATCTTTTTTGAAAGCCTGATTTTCTATGATAATGTCGTCGACACCCTTGACTTCAAGCAACTGTGTCTTGAGACTATCTTTTGTGCTCTGCGACAAGATCTGCTTCTTTTTAAGAGATCTCATTGGGGATTCTTGCTTTCGTTCCCTTGTTGTCACTGTCTAAACTTTGCTTTTGGCTTGTTGCTTCTTCTTTTCCATGTAGAGCTTTGTTGGGCAGTCCTTCAATAAATGACCAATGGAACATTGGTTGCAATATGTCTATCTCAACATGTGCACCCTTTGGACGAGGTAGCTCTCCATAATACTGCTGATAATGGTTTCCTGTGGTATCTAGATACAGATATGAACTCTTCTTTGCATGCATGAACCTGTAGATTAGGACTGACTTAGGTGTATCCACTGGCTTCGTCTCTTTATCCTTCATCGTCTTGTCCTTGAGAAGCTAAAAATAGCTTCCATTATTGCTTGCATACAAGATCAAATCACTATCCATGCTTTCTAGCATGTGCAATGCTAATTCTTCCATCAGTATATGGTCTTTGTCGTGGGGATTCTACCTAGCCTTAGGGCTATGTTTCCAAGTTGATTTTGGAAAGGTTTGCACCGAGGGTGAAGATCAAACCGAATCTTTGTTTTTCGTTTCCTTGCATGGTGCTTTTGGACGGGGTCCAAGTATGTGACTTACAGGTTTCCCACAAATGCTAAACTCGTCCATATTTTTCACATCGGCTATTTCATAGTGCCTATTGTATTTGTCGACCACAATGACATCTTGACCTGACCTTCTACATTGGGCATTGTGAATTTCCAGTGGTTTCTCCTCCGGCTCGGCATCTTCCAATGCTTCTTGAAATTCCACTTAGGTTCCTGAAAAGGACACTGCTTCTTGTAAAGCTGGACTTCTTAATCCCACTCTTGAAGATATAGGGTCTGTTTGTTGAGTTTGAACTCTCCCCATCCGAGAGGGTTCCATATCTGATGTTGGCATCTGTTCAATGCCTGATGATATGACTTATTGTGCTCTGTTAAGTAGCTCTTGAGACCGATCTAGCTCTTTTTGAAGTTGTGCTATCTTCATAGTTAGCTGGTACTTTGGGCGTATTCCCTGTTTGTGCAATTTGGTGTGTTTGTGCTTTGTCTTGTGCTGGTGCGGTGCACAAGACTTGTGCAGTGTCTTTCCATGTTGTGCCTTGTGTTGTGCCACCCATTTGTGCAGTGACATCTATAGTTGTTAACTCTTCTAGTTGCGCATCAAGAGGTAAAGCCATGACTAGATGATAAACATTACCACTTTCAGATTTGTAGTCTTCCCCTCTTGATCCAAATATTTCAGCTGCAAAATATTGGTTACTCTCTGCAGGATCTTCATGATTCGTGGAAGCTTTGTAGTAGCGATCGTCCTCATCTACATAAAGGGTACCAATTTGCCGTTTCCCATCTTGAGCTTTGAACAGAAAAATACTTGGAGGATATGTGTAGAGTTCTGTAAGTTGATCCTTGTGCAACATTTCTATCTCATTGTTGATGTATTTTCCGTGCCTCATGTAAATTGATCCCAGACAATCTTCCATGAAATCTGGATGTGGGTGTAGTACATTCTTCGCTGTTTCAACTTCCACATATTGAGATGTCCGAGTTTCCTCTGTATCTTTCTTTGTCTTGATGTACAGATTCCGATTTATATCCTCATAGCATGGCAATCCTTTGTAATGGCCAATTAAATAGAGCCCACTTTGCTCTCTTGTAATTTCTGTGGATGTACTTGAAGCTTCGTCTCGGCTGGTCTGGTTCCTTTGAGACACCATTGCTTTCGTCTTGACTCCCTTGTTGTACCTGTTGAGTGATAGCTCTTATAGCTTGCCTCAAAGCTAATAAAAATTATTAGCACCCTTGTGTCGGTCTTTTTCGCTTGAGGTCCTTCAGCTTTTGTAGATGCCTTAATCTCTGAGTTTTCTGAACTGGGCTTTGCTTGAACTTCTTAGCTCCCTTGCTTTCCAAGGCTAATACTATCTTGTCTGGCTGCTTGCTTTGCCTAGAGCTTTTTAGCAGTCCTCGATCTATTGGAAGCATTGTGATAAGTTATGCAACTTACCACTATACTGCAACGAGTGCTCCTTCGTAGTGATTCTTGAATCGAGCTAACCTGTGTTCACTTTAGCACACAATCTGCAAAATTCTATTTAGCTGACAAACTTTTTCACAAT
Source organism: Adiantum capillus-veneris (assembly GCF_014529385.1). NCBI lineage: Eukaryota > Viridiplantae > Streptophyta > Polypodiopsida > Polypodiales > Pteridaceae > Adiantum > Adiantum capillus-veneris. Next base: position 70,956,081 of record NC_140952.1, read on the forward strand.
GAATGTAAAAATTGTTGATGTGCCTTTGACGGCCACACTTGTTCCGTGGGCTCGAAAGTGACTCTCAATTTTTCACTAGGCCGTGGTTTGCTTTTACACCTTCCAGCGGGTGACCAATGGTTTTCCCAAAAGATAATTTCAATCTGCTAACTTAGCAGTCTTCAATATCGTGACCGTTTACTCACAATTCTTTTGAATTATCGGTTTTAGACACTCCTGACTTCCGGATGCATTTTGAGGCCTTAAACGATGTTTTTTCAAAGTTGACCTAAATGATTACCATCGGTATGCATTTAGGTCAAGTTTTGCTCTAAGATCTGTAGAGTCGCTCTCAGGCTACGTTTTGATATAAAAACTTTTCCGATCCGATACCGTTTGTGAAAGTTATGGCCAAAATAGTGAAATGCAGTTTCGAATGGTCAAAATGAGTCCAAATTCAATTTTAAAAGAAGAATTGGGATCTCTGTGACACTGTGAACACTCCTGTATGGTCAAGATTACAGTTGGATCCTAAAACTCGTCTAGAGACATCCTACGCGTAGGATGTCTATATGCTCAGAATTTAACAAAATTTGGTCCAAAGACTCCCCTTAAGTCCAGCAACACAATGGTATGATCAAAATTTCATTTGGCCCTAAAAATGGCGTTGAGACATCCTACGCGTAGGATATCTTTTTGCTCAGAATGACTTCAAATTTTCACCCCAGCTTCTCCTTGATGTGCTGGTCACAGTGGTGTACTCATAGGTTGGTTTGGAGTCCTAAATCAAGCTGGATACATCCTACGCGTAGGATGTCTAACTGCTCAGATTTTGTCCAAACTTGACCCCAAGATTCTCCTAGTGCTCTCAGCAACCCAATGGTATGCCTAGAACTGAATTTGGATGCCAATAGGTCAAGATTTGGGCTGCATAAGCTTCTAGTGCACTCCAAGAGTAGGATGTCTGACAATTCTTGTCTTTGCTTGGTAAATAGGCCAAACAAGGTCCAAATTCACTTTTGAAAAAAGATCTGGAATCCTTGAGTCACTTAGAACCTCCCTATATGGCTACAATAGAAATTTTGACCACTTTATGACCCTGGAGACATCCTACGCGTAGGATGTCTTTTTGCTCTGTTTCAGCTCAAACTTGCACTGTAGCTTCCCCTTGATGTGCTAAACTCACAGCTATTTTTACTTTTTGATTCTGACACCTATAGGTTGGTCAAATGATCAAGAATCTGTTCCAAAAGCATGATGTCTGTTCTGATGAATTCCCAAGTCAAATCAATTCCAAATTGGACCAAATTTGCCTAGGAGGCTTATCTAAGGCTATATGACAGCATGGTATGGTCCCAGGAGAATTTTGGTTTCAGAATCATGCAGTAGACATCCTACGCGTAGGATGTCTTTTTGCCTAGAATGAACCCTAACTTGGACCAAAGATTACCCTAGTCTTCAGCAACCCACTGGTATGCTTAGATTTGAGTTTGAATGTCAAAAGACCCCAAAACTAGCTATTCTTGCCTTTTGTCTATCCAAAAACGCTAAAGTCTATTCAATCTTCACTTTCACTAACCCAAATGAGATGAAATTTATCACATGCACTCAATACAACATTTAGAACATGCCTATGGAGTCATCCTATGGTTTGGTCTCAAAAAGGCCTTGGAATAAATTTGGGTAGGATGTATGGAAATTCTCGTCTTTTGGTTTTATGTGTCAAAATTTGGTCAAATTTCCACTTTCCAGGTGAAAATAGGGTAGAACCTACCTTCTAAACACACTGGTAACCTCAGTTTTTCCAAAAAGTGCCTAGATCACCCTGTAGACATCCTACGCATAGAATGTCTACTGCTTATTTTTTCAGACTGAAGTGTTGACGGGAGCAAAGCGAACCCCGAACCCCTGACGGCCTCTAAAACACCGGGGACCGAATGGCGCGCCTCGAGCCTGTCATAGTAAAGCAAACAGGGGGCACCACCTAGCTTCAGCAGCTAGGACGCAAACAACACAAAACCATAACAAAGTTTTCATCCAAGAGAGATGGATGCTTGGGAGTAATGATGAAGAGGAAGGGAAATGAGATCAATAGAGAGAGAGAGAGAGAGAGAGAGAGAGAGAGAGAGAGAGAGAGAGAGAGAGAGAGTGAGGGAGGGGGTATGGCGGCTTAGTACTTAGGCACCATAGAAGGATGGCGAATCCGCACACCCTTCACACATACAGAAGCTCACTCCAAACACAAGACTAGGTGGCGATTCCGCACACCTCACATGGGCAAAACATTGCAGGAAAACATACTCACAAAACCTCAAGTTTTATTTAGAGAATAAGGCGATGAAATGGGGAGCATAGAGTAGGGGAATGAGAAGGGAGAGAGTGGTAGAGCACATGGCGGATAGGTGGGAGTTGATGGCGAAGACTCGCACGAGGGTTATGGCCATCATCCTTCATTTAGTTTCCCTTCATCTTCCATAGCCTAACGGTGTAGAGGTCATGCTCCAGACGAGCATGGTGATTGCGGTGATGGTGATGGTGTGGGTGTGTGTGTGTGCACTAGGCACACACAGTGCATAGTGTACTCTTTGGTGATGTTGTGTGTATGTTTAGTGTGATGGTGACCCCTCTTTATATAGGGGATGAGGGGGGAGAAATTCTAGAATTTAGAAATGAAGAAATCATTATCTACATAGGCCATGTGACTGTGGGCCCCACTTGTCTGGATGTGTGTATATGTGCCAGAACAGCAGTCTCATGAGAGAGAGACTAAGAGAGAGAGATGGGTTGATGAAAAAAAGTGAGAGGTGACATGGAGAATAAAGTGATTACAAGAGGGGAGAGAGGGGAGTGCGTTCAGAGGTGAATCTGTGTGCAGATGTGTGTGAACACAAGAAAAATCAGATAACCACCGGGTGGGGATGGATCTGTGGGCACCTTTTTCAATGAAACTGAGTGTGTGTGAGTGTGGGGGAGGTTATTTAGCTACAAGACAAGAGACATGGCACCCTTTAGAGAGAGGGGGGGCTATTTGGGTCATGGGATATGATAGGAGAGAGAAAGGGGGGGTGGGGTATACTATTTTGGAAGATAGGGTAAGTTGCATGTGAGTTAGGGTGCATTATTGGTGACTTAGAATGCATTATTGGTGAGAGGTGGGGTAGCTTGAGGGGAGAGAGAAAGGAGAAAGGACAAGGGGAAGAGAGAGGGGATTGACCTTTTGAGTGGAGGAGAGGAAAAGGGACACACGGCGGGGCAATAGTTTAGAAAAAGGAGGCAAGGTGGGGATGGGCACCAACATTCCTTTCTTCAATTCTTTTTGCCGTAGCGGAGCACCAACATTCCTTTCTTCAATTCTTTTTGCCGGAGATGCTGGTTAAAGCTAAGCCGTCTATGCTCTGCTTGTGGCGCATAATAATTTATTGCTTCTTCTCTGTCCAGCTGGAGTCTTTCCAAGTTGATGATGTGATCTCTCAAATGCATGTTGGGCTGTTGAAGTTGGCTTGCCATTACTCTGAGACATTGTAGTTGCACTTCAATGGGCAAGATTGCTTCCTCACTAAATACTAGATGATACGGTGTGAATCCCAAGGATGTAAGAAATGAAGTTCTGTAGGCCCATAAAGCTGGTAGTATCCCAGTCTCCAGGATGATTGTTTACCTGCTTGGTAATAATTTTAGAGACCATTCCATTTACCTATTCAACTAGGCCATTACATTGAGGGTAATATGGTGAAGAGTGCCTCCTTGTAATGCCCAGTTTCTGCATTAATTCTCCTACCAAGTCTGCTCTGAAACCTGGCCCTCTATCAAAGATGATCTCTAAAGGTGTGCCAAACCTACAACATATGTGCTCGTAGATAAATTTAGCTACGTCTACTGTTGTGATTCTAGTGGTGGTTGTAGCCTATGCCCATCTAGTCATGTAGTCGACCCCCATGATAATGTAGATTTTTCCTGAGTTAGCCCTAGGTAGTGGCCCAATGGCGTCGATACCCCATTTTTCAAATGGGCAATATGAGAGAATAGGTGTCTGTGGTTCAGGCATAAGTGATCTAGTGCCGACCTTTTGACACAACTTACATGTTTTGCACCAGTGGTGTACATCACGGTTGAGGCTAGGCCATATGAAGCCTGCTTACAAGATTTTCCTACTTGTTATGTCTAGGGCAAAGTGACCACCACAAAACCCGTCGTGACAGCTAGCAATTACTCCCGTGATTTCCTGAGAGAGAGGGACCTTCTTGAGTATTTGGTCCTTACCCTTACAGTACAAACCGTCATTGATGAGTCGATACCTTGTGGCCTTCCGCGTCAGCCATTGCTTCTGTCCCTTTGTTAAATCTGATGGGCATTATCTTGTTTCCAAAAAATGCATGATGTCAGGCAAGGCGTTGAGGCGGTCCGGGGCGGGCAACAAGAAGAGAAACCTCTAGACACCCTTCAAGGCTCCCGTGCTGCTCAATTGGGTTGGGGTTGGAAAAAAACAACAAACACACACACAAACCCGCAACCTAACCCTACAAAAATTTGGGGCACCACCTAGTTTTGGATGCGAACTAGGACGCGTAGAGAGAGAGAGAGAGAGAGAGAGAGGAGAGAGAGAGAGAGAGAGAAGAGAGAGAGAGAGAGAGAGAGAGAGAGAGAGAGAGAGAGAGAGAGAGAGTGCTCGGGCTGCTTTGAAACGTATCGGCAATGATCAAGCAAACACAACTATATATTTAAGAAAGAGAGAGAAAGGGGGAGGGGGTGCTTGTTGCATTAATACCTTCTTACAAATCTGTCATGACAAATCAAAGTGAGATTAGTATTTGTTCAACATAGCTTGCGTAAATTTCACCACAACACATCACAAGAAAAGCCACCCCAATCACTGTCTTAAGGCTAGGGGAGTCCTCTCCACCCTGTCGCCCTCTTACAGTATGTGGGATTTATGGCTAGATTGACGACAACACCAGAGACAAGCTATCAAGAACATAACAAAAAACACCAAGACACTTACGCATCATTGTTGTCCATTACTTCACGTTGGAAGGGAGACAAAGTATCCAAGCTTAGTCCAAATCCACCCTCCTTGATTCAGCGAATGTTGGGCTTACACTAGTAGGAGAAATGATAGATTTCCTACTCTCAATTGAATGATCACTCTCTCTCTTACAATGGCATAGAGTTCCCTTGCTAATCCCCTATTACAACACATGCACATGCATAAGACAATGAGCTTCCACTCAAGAGCTCCTTCTAGAGAGGTTGAGCTTGGCTTCTCAAGCTATAGCATAGTGCTCTTGCTTAAGGCTCCCCCCTTTTGTGCTAGCTACACCCTCCTTTTATAGCAATTTTGAAGGCTAGGGTTACTCCTCTAACCATGGTTGGGTTAGATTTTCAGCAATTTATCTAATTTCTTTTGCTTGGAATTATCAAGAAGTTGGTGGGGAAAGAGAGAGGAGAGAAATGGAGGTGATAGGACTTTTCATAGTGGGTTAGTGTTAGTAGAGTTAGTATTAATTTACAAATGGAATTGGATATTTACAATGGGAGTATCCATGTAGGATACAAATAAGGAAGAAAAACTCTTAAGAGGTAAGAAAAGGTGGATTTCTTACAAGGTTGATGCTCCAAGTGTCTTGAGTAGGGCCGATTTTGACGCTTGCTGACGGTCCACTAGCTTTGACGGTACATTTTTTCTCCACTCTTGACCTTCCTTGAGAGACAAGGTAATTGAAGCTGAGTAATCAACCACCATGATGCTGTCTTTTAAGAGAAGAGGCTGAATTTTGTGGTTTTTTTTGATAGATATGGGTAATTTGGAGGAGTAAAAATGAGACTAGGTGGTCAATTTTGGAATGGAGTTGTGTGTGGGAGGTATGAGTTCACCATGGTTTCTCTTATTCTTCAAGGTTGAGGAGAAGGTGAGTAGGGTGCAGAGAGGAGTGGTGAGAGAGGTGGGGATGATGAGTGGAGAAGTGTGTGTGAAAGAGGAAAATGATAAAGTGGAAGAGAGAGTGTGGCTGCATAGCATGGGAAAACTGGGGTCCACTAATAAAATCATAGCTCACAGCTCGTAGCTCAAAAAAATATGAAAACAATTGAGGCAAAAGTTCAGCCCACGAGCTACAACTTTTGTTTGTATCACCTTTTCAAATTCGGAGAGCAAGTGAACTTTAAAAATTCAGCAAAACAGACCGTTTTTTTCCACTGCACAAGGTCCTTGTGGGGTCCTTCTTTGGATGATTCTTTTCAATACCTCCAAGAGTGAGCCCTTCATAGTGCATGTATGCATGCCACCTACCCTTGACCTTATTTGGTAGGTCTATAATTGAAGATATAAGTGAATAGTACAACTAAGAAAATCAAATATTGAGGGGTCTAAAAAATATGTACATGTCAAATATAAATAATATAAGTGGAAAAAATATAAAGGGGTCAAAAGAAATCTCTCTCATTTTGAGGCTACCATAAAAAGATAAATATTTTTGGTGTTCTAATTTTTTAGAAAAAAAAACAAAATAGATGTAGGAAGGGAAAAATCACAATAGTGAAAAAATATACACATAAATAAAACTAGTTTTTTTGGATTTTTGTTGGGGTGGAGTTACACCAAATATAAGAGAAGCTTACATGAAATTATTTCTATATGGAATAAAGAGTATGAAAAATGGTAAGAAAAATTGTGGTAATGGTGAGGCAATGTACAGAGCATAAATAACACACACCTAAGTAGAAATATTTAAATAAATACCAAAATAATTATGAAAAAAATCTTTTATTTAGGCCCTATATACAAAGAAATATTTACATACGCATGGGCCATAATATACTTATATTTTTTATTTTTTTTATTTTTTTGGCTCAACTAGCCCAATGACTAGCTAATTGAGGGTTTTTTAAGAATATATGGGAAAAGTCCCGTGACTCACGCACGCCTATATACAGTGAAAGGGTGAGGGTAACCACAGTGTTTGAGTGATTTGATAGGGGGGGATAACTCACTATGGCAATCACAGAGAGCCGAAAAACGGCTATCATTAGCCCTCCCCCAGGATGATGGTATATTCATGTACCATCATAAAGAATCTTTTCCAAAGAGAGTGCTTCAGAGTTCTTGACAAGATCTTCATTGTTTGGCTCCTTGGAATTTTGGTTTGTGTTACACTCATGCTTCATGTAACAATACTTACATGAGACAGCGGCCTTTGGACAGATCTTTGGTAGATCCTTTGGTAGAAGGCGACTCAAATAGGGCTTCAAGCGATACCCGTTTACCTTCCTGGAGTGCTCTTTACCGTTCAAGTCCATAAGCTGATAGTAACTAGAATTGAAAGCCTTCTTGACTATGTATGGCCCTTGCCATCTAGTTTCAAATTTGGCATCAAAATGATTATCGAGTCGATTGTCATACCTTAGCACAAGATCTCCTTCCTTGATGCCTTTGTCCTTCAGTTTCTTGTCGTGCGTTTCTTTCGCTTGTGTGGCTTTCCTCTTGTAGCACTCATATGCTGCTTCTCTTTTCCACTCAAGCTCCACTTTTCCACTCAAGCTCCACTAACGTAAGAAGTCGATCCATCCATACCTCTTGATCATCTTGTGCTCCTTTGCCATGAAGTCGCATTGTTGGAATGTTGAGCTCGATAGGCTGCAAAGCCTCTTGACCATAGACCAAGTGAAATGGTGTGAACTCCATGGCTTCCCTATATGTGGTTCGATATGCCCACAAGGCACCATCCAAGAAGTCATCCCATAATTTTGTCTTGTTTTGCACCATCTTTCTAATGATTCCTGCAATGACACCATTAGCCTTCTCCACCAAACCATTTGACTGTGGGTAGTATGGTGTGCTATGACGATGTAGAATGTGAAGCTCTTCACAAACTTCTGTGAGCAATCCTTTTCTAAACCCTGGACCATTATCAGAAACAATCTCCAAAGGTGTGCCAAATCTACAACAAATGTGAGTGTAGACGAATTTGCTCACTGTCCTCTCATTTACCTTTGCCACACTTTGTGCTTCCACCCACCTAGTCATATAGTCTACAGCCACTAGAATGTAGAGTTTACCATTTTTTGTCCTAGGCAGAGGACCCATAGCATCAATGCCCCACTTTTCAAAGGGTCCATTTGCAAGCACTATTTGCCTCGGGCCATGCACCAACCTTCTATTTCCATTTATCTGACAATTGTGACAGCTTTTACACCAATGTTGAACATCCACATGCAAGCTTGGCCAAACATACCCCGCAAGCAAAATCTTCTTCACAGTTGATTCTTGGGCAAAATGACCACCACATGCCTCTTCATGCAAACCTTTTAGAATGGCTGGAATTTCCTCGATAGTTGGTACTCTTCTGCACACTTGATCCTTCCCTCTTTGATAGAGGGAGCCTTCTAGGAAGAGATACATGCTTGCCTTCTTCATGAGTCTCCTCTTCTGAGCTTTTGTGAAGTCTGGTGGAAACTCACCCTCCAAAATGTAGCCAATGATGGGAGCCAATGACTCCAATCCCTGGTATCTCGGTTGCTTGACAGCTGCTGCCACCATGATGACCTGCACTTCTTTCTCAACACATGTAACTGCTTGTTGTGCAAGTAAATCGGCATCTTCATTTTGTTTCCTCGGAATATGATATAGTTGCACTTCTTCAAATTGATTAAACATCTACGAATGGCATGAACTTTTGTCCTTAAGCTTTCATTCTTGCATGCCCAAATGCCTAAAATCTGTTTAACAATGAGAAGTGCATCTCCCTTTACCATGAGACGTTTTATCCCTTGGCCAATGCACATCTTCAAACCATGAAGTAGTGTGTCGTATTCTGCTTCATTGTTGCTAGTTGAACCTGGTAGATTGACCTTCTCTTTCATGACCACCTCTCCACTTGGGTTGAGCAACACTAGCCCTCCCCCTGCTTTCCCTGTGGCTCGTCGAAAAGCTCCATCAAAGAACAAGGTAAAAGCATTAGGAATACTTTTTGGTGGTGGCAATGGTAGGGTCTTTACTTGAGGCACCTTAATTTCCTTCTCATGTACCCTATAAGTGAGAATCCCTGCCAATTGTGCACGCACACTATCTTCTACCTTGAAAGAGTATTGAAACTCTTGCAACTCCATAATCCACTTTGAGATCCTAGTACTAAGATTCATTTGAGATGACACCCAAGGGAACAAATTCTCTGCAGTGAGGATTACAAAAGGTTTTGGTAGCAAGTAGGATCTAAACTTTCTCACCGCAAACATGAGAGAAAGCATCATGAGTTCTGCTTCTGTGTAGTCTCTCTCCAAAGCATTCATGACCCTACTAGCAAAGTAGATGGGTCGCATCCTTGTACTGTGGGGATCTTGTTGTAGCAACACAGCACCAATTGTTTCCCTTCCAACACTAGAGCTAACAAAGAATGTGTACTCCCAACAAGGAGGCATGAGTGTTGGTAGCTCTGACAAAATGACTTTAATGTTACAAAAATACTCTTCAAGCTCATCAGACCATGCAAATTCTACTTGTTGTGTCAACTTTTGCAAAGGATGAAGCAACTCCGAGGCTAAGTGAATGAAGCGTGACATATACTTCACCTTCTGAATGAAAGAGATGACCTCCTTAAGACTCTTCGGTGATGGGAGCTCAATAAGAGCCTTTGCCTTTGAAGGATCCACCTCAATGCCTTTATAGGAAACCTTGTGACCGAGCAAGATCACTTCATCCTCACCTATGTGGCACTTGTCGGGGTTGAGTTGACCTCCCATGTCGTAGAGCTTCTTTAAACCTTCTTCTACCCTTTGTAGATGCAATGATTTTGAGCTATAAATACAAAAATCATCAATGAACACCCTAATTGACTTTCCAAAGAATGCTTGAAACACCATGTTCATGAAACGTTGGAATGTTGCAGGAGCATTTGTCAGACCAAATGGCATGACTCTAAAAGCATAACAACCCCAAGGAGTGATAAAGGTTGTTTTCAATTGATCCTCCAATGCAATCCCTATTTGAAAGTAACCTGAGTAGCCATCACACACAGTGTACTTCTCATGACCAGCTACCTCATTTAGTATCTCATCCTGAAATGGGAGGGGAAAGTGATCTCTTTTTGTTGCCTCATTGAGTGGACGGTAATCCACACACACCCTCCACTTTCCGTTTTTCTTAGGAGTGACAACAACGGAGAGACCCACTCTGAATTCTCCACTGGATAAATGAAACCTGCTGCTAGAAGCTTTCTTACCTCCTTGAGTAAAGCCTGCTCCTTGATGACTCCTAGCCTTCGTAGCTTCTGAGCCTTAGGTGTGGCCTCTGGCTTCAACTCAATTTTGTGTTGAACAGCATCTACTCCACGCACATCGGCGTAGTCTTTAGCAAAAAGCCTAGGAAATTTCCTTAGCACACATTTGAACTCCTCTCTTTCATCCTTTGTAAGTGTTGTTGATAGCATACCTTCCAGCATCCCTTCATCTTGAACACCTTCGTTCTCTTGAGGACCTACCTCCTCCAAGCCTTGACAAGAGGTCTCTTGGTTGCTTGGCTTAAACCTTACCCCCATGACTTCGATGGAAGACTCCTCTTCAGTAATGCTGCCGCTACTTTCTTCTTCTGAAGTGCTATCGGTCCAACCTTCTTCCGTCTCACTTTGAGATGATTCTTCATGGAGCTCCTCTTGGCGTTGCTCCTTCATGTCAAAGACAACCTTCTTATGATTGTCATTCCTGCAAATTAATTTCCACTCTCCCAATCCTGCAAAGCTCGCATTTTCATTAGCCATGGTCTTCCTAGGATAAATGGATAACCACTTCCCTTGGTCGACATAACATAAAAATCCACCGTTTTTTTAATGCCAAAGGCCTCTACAAAGACATTTTTACAAATGCCTACACACCTAGCCTTGCTATTGTTTGCCATCTTGACTTTGATTTCAGGTGTCTCATGGATGTGCATGCCTAGTCTTTGCATGAGCCCTCTGTCATGATGCAAATTTGTGCACCCCCATCCACTAGACCTTTCCTAACCAATCTTCCTTTTATGTAACAATCTAGCACAGGTGTAATATCCTCGTTCATTTCAGCATGTGCAATTTTTACAACAGGAAAACTCTCTTTTACCTTTCTCCTAGTGCTAACTGCCTTGTTAAATCCCTCCTAACTTGTGGGCATAATGCAAGAAACTGAGGCCATGAGATATCAGGACCCTTACCTCTCATGTCTTCCAACAAGTTGTACGGAGCCATACCATGTCCAAGAGGGAAGTCTTGGAGATTGATACGACGTCGAGTCCTCTTAGCTTCCTTGGTCTCCTTTGCCTTCTTGCCTTGTCCATGGTCACTCTGTGATGGGACACCCTCTTTCTCTTTACCTTTTCCTCGGCCACGCTTAATGCCATTTGCTTCCATGTCAACCTCATTTGAATTTGTCACCTCTACCACATGCACATTTGGATCTGGCAAAGGTGGAACTCCTTCTACCCCTTGTGGAGGTGGTCTTGGTCCATTTGGTCTTTGTAGAAGCCTTGGTTGTTGACCAGTTCCTTCACCTGCATTCATCACTGGGTAATTCAAGTTAGGTCTCCCTGGCTCCCCACGGGGCCAAGGACAATTATACATCCCATGTCCAGACTCTCCGCAATTCCAACATTGCAAGACTCTCCTAGGTCGTGGATCTCGCTCTTCAGACTTCTTTGCTTGTCCCTTTGGACCTACAGCTTGTGCAAGGTGAATTGACAGGCTGCTTAAAGATTCGTTTAACTTCTCAATTACTTCCGCCGTTACCTCAGGAAGCTCCCTCGATGTTGATGCTTGTGACTTACCTTTGGGTCTAAGACCTTCTATTGGAACCTCTCCCCTTAAGCACTTGAGTTTCCTATACTTCTCAGCAGCCCTAGTTTCAGCTGCATCAAAAGTAGCAGGTGCACCCGCCTCAACTTTTACCTTAAGGTCAGGAAAGAGTCCGGCTATGAACCTCTCCTTCTTTAGAAATTCTGCACCATCACCAGGGTTAGCAACATTTCGTATCCATAGAGCCCAAAGACGTAGAAACTCTTGCTTGTACAAGTAGTAGTCATCTAAGTCTTTTTGCTTATGAGAAACAATGTCTTGCCATAGTTTTTGAGTGTTTTGGGGATCAAAGAAGTATCTCTTAAAACGATTCAACACTTCTGTGTAATTCCCCTTAACTTCCTCAGGAAAAGAGTCAAACCAAGTACTAGCATCTTTCCTAAGGACCACCTCAAACATTTCTACACGTTCTTGATCGGTTACTATCCTCTTGATACGGCAAGACATCTTGAAATTTGCTAAAAATAATTCTGCATCCTCTCCAGGCTCTCCAAAGAAAAGAGGATATCCAGACATTTGGCGTTGGCTCTCCATTATTATGAAAGATTACAACACGAGTTACAATAAGGGATACAATAGAGATTTAGAACCACTCGCCTGCAAATGAAGAAGTGAGAAAATACCACTCTAGGTTTTCTTCTTCAGCTATCCAAGCTTCAATAAGGTCTCGATTTGTTTGATCAAAACAAAAAGGTAGACTATTGATGAGCTCTAAGAAGGGTTGAAATTCTTCAAAGCTAAGGCGATAAACAAAAATCTCTAGAACATCATTTTCTGGATCCAAAAGAGCAACCACGTCCCAAGTGATAAATTGCACTTGCTCTACAATTCCCAACGCACAAGCGGTTTGTATAAAAACTAGATCTTCATGCTCGTCGAAGGCCGTGAGAAAGTAGCAATTGACTAGGAGCTCCTTTCCTTCGAGTTCCACACAATCGGAGTGAGGCAACCTTCTCACAATTTCATAAAGAACATCCTCATCAAGTCCAATCAAGTTTGCAAGATTTAAAGACTCCACTTGTGCTACAAAATTCCTGGACAAAAACTCCTTAGGATTATGGTTAAATCATTCAAAAGCATAAAGAGATTTACAATGTCTCTATGAACAAAGTGTCATAGAAAGTAGAGAAGGATGAGAATTTATACAAATTTGCAATCTTCTCTATGCTCTCTTTATTAAGACAAGCTCTGAATAGCTCCCTATCTCCTTTGTTGAAAGCGAAAGGAAGACTATTAATAAGACGCAAATGAGGGAAAAATTCACCAAATGTGAGTCTATGAAGCATGAACTCTGGCCGCAAGTTTCCTGAAGAGTCTTCCTCAATGGTGAAATGCACTCGCCAAATGCCAAATTTTACTCTATTTACCAATCTTAGGGCACACACTAGTTGGATGAATGCGCGGTCTTCCTTAGTGCCCAACAACAAGAGGAAAATGGAATCCACGTGTAGGACCTTCCGTCTTAACTTCACCACCCTCTTGTTATGAGGGAGACGCCTTACTACTTGCTCCTGCAACTCAATTGGTAATAGAGCTAGATCTCTAAGGATTGAACTTTCACTGCACACACATTCCCAGTTAGAACAAATGATCGTTTTTTTGTTTCTTGTAACAACTTGGACAAAGAAAAAACAAACATACACACTATTTTGCCGGGTTGCACTTCATTTTAAAATAAAATGAACACATGTACATCAAAAGAAGTGTGGTAGTTGATGAGAGGTAGAATGACAGGGTTTGGTGATGCAAGAATTTCTCCTGCTCTTTGGGCACCAAACATGAACACCATTCGTTGTTGAAAATGGATCTTTCTACTAATTGCAACGTTTATTCTAATGTGTGGAGTAAAATGAAAGGGAAAAACCTCTATTCCTGGGCCATTATCCATGGCCTATGCATGTCATAATGCTTAAAATAACACAAAAATATAGACGTCCAAGCTAATATCGTACCTAATGAGAGGCAAAATAAAAGGATTTACCGAAGTGTTTATCTCGGCTAACCTAAGAGGACCTAAAATTCTACGAATTACTCGCTGAAATTGCAACTTAGTACTAACAATTATGTGTACCTTTTGCCTTGCAATGGGAATGAAGGGATCATACAAATTCTCGTGATTCATGCAAGCTACTTGATTATGCTAAAGGTTGAGCCTTCACAAAACATACACAAGCCTGCCCTCAGTGGGGGCACCAATTTGAGGTGATCTGGGGCGGGCAACAAGAAGAGCAACCTCTATACACCCTTCAAGGCTCCCGTGCTGCTCAATTGGGTTGGGGTTGGAAAAAAACAACAAACACACACACAAACCCGCAACCTAACCCTACACAAATTTGGGGCACCACCTAGTTTTGGATGCGAGCTAGGACGCGTAGAGAGAGAGAGAGAGAGAGAGAGAGAGAGAGAGAGAGAGAGAGAGAGAGAGAGAGAGAGAGAGAGAGAGAGAGAGAGAGAGAGAGAGAGTGCTCGGGCTGCTTTGAAACGTATCGGCAATGATCAAGCAAACACAACTATATATTTAAGAAAGAGAGAGAAAGGGGGAGGGGGTGCTTGTTGCATTAATACCTTCTTACAAATCTGTCATGACAAATCAAAGTGAGATTAGTATTTGTTCAACATAGCTTGCGTAAATTTCACCACAACACATCACAAGAAAAGCCACCCCAATCACTGTCTTAAGGCTAGGGGAGTCCTCTCCACCCTGTCGCCCTCTTACAGTATGTGGGATTTATGGCTAGATTGACGACAACACCAGAGACAAGCTATCAAGAACATAACAAAAAACACCAAGACACTTACGCATCATTGTTGTCCATTACTTCACGTTGGAAGGGAGACAAAGTATCCAAGCTTAGTCCAAATCCACCCTCCTTGATTCAGCGAATGTTGGGCTTACACTAGTAGGAGAAATGATAGATTTCCTACTCTCAATTGAATGATCACTCTCTCTCTTACAATGGCATAGAGTTCCCTTGCTAATCCCCTATTACAACACATGCACATGCATAAGACAATGAGCTTCCACTCAAGAGCTCCTTCTAGAGAGGTTGAGCTTGGCTTCTCAAGCTATAGCATAGTGCTCTTGCTTAAGGCTCCCCCTTTTGTGCTAGCTACACCCTCCTTTTATAGCAATTTTGAAGGCTAGGGTTACTCCTCTAACCATGGTTGGGTTAGATTTTCAGCAATTTATCTAATTTCTTTTGCTTGGAATTATCAAGAAGTTGGTGGGGAAAGAGAGAGGAGAGAAATGGAGGTGATAGGACTTTTCATAGTGGGTTAGTGTTAGTAGAGTTAGTATTAATTTACAAATGGAATTGGATATTTACAATGGGAGTATCCATGTAGGATACAAATAAGGAAGAAAAACTCTTAAGAGGTAAGAAAAGGTGGATTTCTTACAAGGTTGATGCTCCAAGTGTCTTGAGTAGGGCCGATTTTGACGCTTGTTGACGGTCCACTAGCTTTGACGGTACATTTTTTCTCCACTCTTGACCTTCCTTGAGAGACAAGGTAATTGAAGCTGAGTAATCAACCACCATGATGCTGTCTTTTAAGAGAAGAGGCTGAATTTTGTGGTTTTTTTTTTATAGATATGGGTAATTTGGAGGAGGAAAAATGAGACTAGGTGGTCAATTTTGGAATGGAGTTGTGTGTGGGAGGTATGAGTTCACCATGGTTTCTCTTATTCTTCAAGGTTGAGGAGAAGGTGAGTAGGGTGCAGAGAGGAGTGGTGAGAGAGGGGGGATGATGAGTGGAGAAGTGTGTGTGAAAGAGGAAAATGATAAAGTGGAAGAGAGAGTGTGGCTGCATAGCATGGGAAAACTGGGGTCCACTAATAAAATCATAGCTCACAGCTCGTAGCTCAAAAAAATATGAAAAAATTGAGGCAAAAGTTCAGCCCACGAGCTACAACTTTTGTTTGTATCACCTTTTCAAATTCGGAGAGCAAGTGAACTTTAAAAATTCAGCAAAACCGACCGTTTTTTCCACTGCACAAGGTCCTTGTGGGGTCCTTCTTTGGATGATTCTTTGAATACCTCCAAGAGTGAGCCCTCCATAGTGCATGTATGCATGCCACCTACCCTTGACCTTATTTGGTAGGTCTATAATTGAAGATATTGTTGAGATTATGATATAGTGAATAGTACAACTAAGAAAATCAAATATTGAGGGGTCTAAAAAATATGTACATGTCAAATATAAATAATATAAGTGGAAAAAATATAAAGGGGTCAAAAGAAATCTCTCTCATTATGAGGCTACCATAAAAAGATAAATATTTTTGGTGTTCTAATTTTTTAGAAAAAAAAACAAAATAGATGTAGGAAGGGAAAAATTACAATAGTGAAAAAATATACACATAATTAAAACTAGTTTTTTTGGATTTTTGTTGGGGTGGAGTTACACCAAATATAAGAGAAGCTTACATGAAATTATTTCTATATGGAATAAAGAGTATAAAAAATGGTTAAAAAAATTGTGGTAATGGTGAGGCAATGTACGGAGCATAAATAACACACACCTAGGTAGAAATATTTAAATAAATACCAAAATAATTATGAAAAAAATCTTTTATTTAGGCCCTATATACAAAGAAATATTTACATACGCATGGGCCATAATATACTTATATTTTTTATTTTTTTTATTTTTTTGGCTCAACTAGCCCAATGACTAGCTAATTGAGGGTTTTTTAAGAATATATGGGAAAAGTCCCGTGACTCACGCACGCCTATATACAGTGAAAGGGTGAGGGTAACCACAGTGTTTGAGTGATTTGATAGGGGGGGATAACTCACTATGGCAATCACAGAGAGCCGAAAACTGGCTATCAGCGTCACTGCCTTGAAATAGAGGGAGGTTTAGTCTTATTGCTCCAACCACCACTTTCTATAGTCTTTCACTTGCTAGGGCATCTGCTTCTTGGTTTTGAGCCCTTGGGATATGGTGTATTTGAACTTCTTCAAACTTACCCAACAAGGTTTTTACACCACTTAAGTGAGTCCTTAAACTAGGATTCTTGCATGTCCATGCTCCATTTACTTGCCTTACCAGAAGTAGAGCGTCCCCAAATACATTAAGGCGTTGTACACCTTGTGAGACGCACCATTGTAGACCCTTGGTTAGTGCTGCATACTCAGCTTCATTGTTAGAATGTGAATCTAACAATTGGCCCAACGAAAATACCTTTGTCATCAAAGACCACTATGCCTACAACTGCTTTGTCGGACGCTCGCTTGTAGGCTCCATCAGAGTACAGAGAGTATGCTCCTTCTACCATCGGTGGTACTGGAGGTAATCGGACTTCTCCTTCCTTAGATTGCTTCTCCTTCCTTTCAAAGACTTGGTAGGTCATGAGTCCCCCCAAACTTGCCCTTGTCGTGCTTTCTACATGTACCGTGTAGTCAAACTCTTGCATACGAAATAGCCATTTAGTAATCCTAGCAGACACATCCATGTGTTATACAACATAGGGAAATATTTCATCCATGGTTAGAATCACAAATTTCTTAGGCAGCAAATATGACCTAAACTTTGTAGTTGCAAATCTAAGAGCTAGGACTAAGTGTTCCACATGGGTGAAACCTTTCTCTCCTGATGTCATCATTTGACTAGAGAAGTAGATTGGCCTCATGAAAGATGTCGTCGTATCCTTTTGGAGTAGCACAGCCCCCAATGAGTCATCACCAACACTTGAGGTGACATAGAATTTTTCATCCCACTTAGGTGGTGAGATAGTTGGCAGAGTGGCTAAGACCTCCTTTACCTTGTTGTAGTGATGTTCACTTTCCTCGTCCCAAGTGAAAGTTGATCTTTGAGTGAGTTGTTGCAGTGGTAGAACAAGTTGTGATACTAGATGTATGAATCTACTTAAGTACCTCACCTTCTGTAGAAAAGAGACCAGTTGACGTGCGGTCATTGGTGAAGGTTGGGCTATGAGTGCGGACACCTTACTTGGGTCGGCATTGATACCTTTTGCTGAAATTTCATGGCCCTCTGTAGAATGACTTTTACTCTCCCCAATGTGGGTTTATCGACATTTAATTGCCCACCTAGGCTCTGCAACCTGGCCAAACCTTCAGTTACCTTTTCTAAATGTGAAATACGGGAGCTATATATACAAAAATCATCAATGAACACTCTTATGGATGTTCCAAAGAACGGTTGAAAAACATATGTGACATGTCTTTGGAATGTGGCAGGTGCATTGTGAGACCAAATGGCATAACCCTGTATGCAAAACAACCCCATGGCATGATAAAAGTGGTTTTTAGCTGATCTTCCAAGGCTATGCGTATTTGAAAGTATCCTGAATAACCATCACAGACGGTATAGCATTCAAAACCCGCTACTTCATTCAGAATTTCATCCAAGAAAGGGAGAGGAAAGTGGTCTCTCTTTGTAGCTGCATTTAGTGGTTTGTAGTCAACACAGACCCTCCACTTACCATTCTTTTTAGGCGTCACCACTACGGGTGACACCCATTCTGAGTTTTCTACAGGATAGATGAATCCCGCCTCCAGCAGTTTCCTTACCTCGGCCAAGAGTGCCTTTTCTTGTATGACCCCCAATCGTCGTAGCTTTTGCACAACTGGTTTTACCCCTTCCTTCAGCTTAATATGATGTTCCACCACTGTAATGCCTGTGATTCTTTCATAGTTGTCAATGAACAGGTTAGGAAATACCATCAACATTTGCAAAAAACTATCTTTCTCCTCAAGTGTTAATTCCGTAGACAACATACCCTTCAACCTACTTCCTCCTAGGCCAGGTGATTTACTCTCCTCTTCATTGGGTTTCCCTTTTGGTGATGGATCACCAGTTGTGCTTACCCTTTGTGGATCCTTCATAATGATACCCATCACATCAATGGAACTGTCACTTTCGTCGGTGGATGTGGTCTCCTCCTCAGAACTCGAAGATTCGCTAGTGGTTTCATCTACTGATGTTTCCAGATTCATTTGCTTCGGCTTGCCAATCCTCATGTCATAGTAGATTTTCTCCCCTTTCTTACCGGTCATGCATAGAAGGCCAGTACCCTAGTCCTGTTTTTCCTTCATGACCATCAACCATGGTCTTCCCAAGATTAGTGGATAGCCCTCCCCCTTAGCAGGCATTACAAAAACATCTACCTCTACCTCAGTGTTGAAAGCTTTTATTTTTACGGCACTTACCACACCCACACACTTTACTTTTGCGTTGTTTGCCATCTTTGCCTTGCATGGAGAAGGCCTGTCAACCTCGAGCTCTAATCGAAGCATCATAGCTTCGCTCATTACATAGATTTGTACACCTCCATCAATGTAGGTGTTCCCAACCCTCTTTCCTTTTATGTTTACGTTGACAATTGGAAGGATGTCATCCATGTTGCATCCGGAAATTTCTCCGGCTACCTTTGTTTTGGAGCGTCTTGTACTTACCATTTTAGACCATTGTCGCCTTACTTTAGGTACAAGATGTAGCAGTTGTGGCCATGTAATCTTCGGTCCTTTCTCTGCCACATCCAATGTTAGATCATAGGGCTTTAAACTTTCCCCTAGCTGGAAGTCGGTGATGCCCAATTTCCGTTGTGGCCTAGATGGCCTCTTGCTAGTTTCTCCTCTCATGCTTCTCTCATCATCTGATTGTGTAGATTTCTCCCTCCTAGCTCTTTTCACAGTCATGGCTTCAAGTGGTTCTAAAAAGGTTACCTTCTTCTTACCCTTGTCCCTCTCCTTTGCTCTGGGTGGATCCACTACTACGGCTTTTCCTTTCTCTTCTATCCTTATGATGTTTACAGGGCGATCAGGTGGTGGGGCTGGTGGAAGAGGTGGGATGGATGCTTGTAGTGGTGTCTAGGGTGGACGTAGAATTTGTGTTGGTGGGGCTGGTGCTCGGGGTGGGGGTGTTCTTTCTCTAGGGGGTGACAATTGGTTCCTCCTACCTCCTCTATTATAGTTTTGTCGTGGTTTGGGACAGTAGTACATACCGTGACCCTCTTCTCCGCAGTTGTAGCAATGATACTCCCTGTTTTGTCGTCGTGCTCTTCCATGGTCTTGATCTCTTTCTTGACTCCTCCCTTGCTGTATTAAGTGGACAGACAAATTCTGCAGTTGGTCAGTAATATGGGCCAACATATCTTGTTGGTCATCTCTTACCCCAAGAGCCGGTGGTGGTGGTGGAATGGTGGTTGTCATAGTTTCTGGTCGACGCGATGTTCCTGCTTCTGTTGACTCGGTTTCTTTGGCTTTCATTCGCAGCTTCTTGTCCTTAAGGCGAGCAATCTCAACGGCTAACTCGTACGTAGCCGAGAATCTACCTTTCACCTTCTCCTTGAGAAGCGGCCATAAGCCATGGATGAACCACAGATTTTCCTATCCACGGATTTGATAATTTTGTGTGGGTTGCGATTAGGTCGTGCTAGAACGCCTCCCTATAAAGTCATGGATTTCTAGCTTGGTAGCTAGATCAATAGAAATAAACTTGTGGATAGAGCATAGATCAAAAAATATGAAAGGATCATGCTCTCTTACTTTTCCCCAAGCATGAGAAAGTGGTTCTCCTTTGAAATGGTCTTCCTCTTTTAGAGCTTCCACCATGGTAGCTCTAGGAGGGTCATTACATTGACTTCTAGTGGGAGAGATGAAGAAGGAGAGAGGGGGGGGGGGGGTGGGGGGGGGGGGGGGGGGGGGGGGGGGGGGGGGGGGGGGGGGGGGGGGGGGGGGGGGGGGGGGGGGGGGGGGGTTGGTGTGAGGGGGGGGGGATTCGTCGCGAGGGGGGAAGAGAGAGAGAAAGGTTGGCATGAGAGAGGGGGGCAATCTACCACAAATGGGGGAGAGCGAGAGTGAGATCCAATGCAAATGGGAGGAGAGAGAGAGAGAGAGAGAGAGAGAGAGAGAGAGAGAGAGAGAGAGAGAGAGAGAGAGAGAGAGGTTGGGGATGCGAGTAGGAGAGGGAGAAGAGAAATTGAAGGGAAGGAGGTGTGAAGAAGAGAGAGGGGATTAAAAAAAATGTTTAATTTGAATTGTTAAAGAAAGAAAAAAATATATACATTATTTTGGAATGAGGCTCTTACTAAATAACATATAGCACACATATCTCCATTTTCATGCCTCCAAGAAAAAGTCACCCCTCACATGAATTTTGGTGTTGTGAAAATCTATGCGGTAGTGCCATGTGTCTTTTTTGCAATATGGAAGCTGGCACTTGTATTTTTATCATGAAAAGCCCATTTAGTGGATGAGATGGGAAAGAAATATAATAGTTTCCATATGGCAACACTAAAAAATAATGTTTTTTGAATCTCCAAACGGTCATTTATGACATGGCAAAAAAGGTTTCAAAATAATAAGAGTCTTTTTTTAAGGCACAACCTCTTTCTCCTCTCCCTTGCTCCCACTCTCACTCGCACTATTAACTTCTCTCTCTCTCTCTTCTCTCTCTCTCTCTCTCTCTCTCTCTCTCTCTCTCTCTCCTCTCTCTCTCTCTCTCTTGTTTGAGCACCACCTTTCTCCCCCTTTCCCAATCGTTCTCTCGCCCCCTCCCCCTCACTCTCTCCTCCCTCTCCCCTCCACCATCTCTCTCTCTCTCTCTCCCCTCTCTCTCTCTCTCTCTCTCACTCATCTCTCTCTCCTCCTCTCTCTCTCTCTCCTCCCCTCCCCCCCCCTCCCCCCCTCCCCCCCCCCCCCCCCCCCCACCTTTCCCCCCCCCCCCCCCCCCCTCACTCCCCCCCCCCCCCCCCCCCCCCTCTCTCTCTCTCTCTCTCTCTTTATTTATTTCTTCTCACCCATTCACCCTACACCACATCCCTAAATTTCTCCCATTCTCTCACTCCATATATGCACCACTAATATCAAAATTTACTTTTAAAATGATGCTTACTTTTTAAATAAGATGTGCTCTCAATGAACCTCACGTGACATTGTCAGCCGGTTGCCAAGCCTCACCATATCAATGCTAGTAAAGTGAGAACCACATACATCAAAACTGTCAATCCGTGGGATGTAGCTTACCCAACTAGTGCATGGATTCTACAAGAGATAGCTAATCTCTTGAAAAACCCAAGTCTAAGCCGTTCCTACCTATATTAGTTTCAAATGTGTGTCAGACATCAAAAGGTACTTTCCTTACCGCAAGCTTGATCTGATGATTTGTTCTAGCTACAAGTCTTTGAATGCAATGAAACTTTATGCCTAGCACGAGCAGAGTATCCTTGACACTCCCGTGTACTTAGATGTCATATATGACACTAAGAAAAAATCTCACCTAAGATAAATAGCCTATTTTAGGTCAACCAATTTTGGACTTTGAAGCACTCTATAGCCTCCTCCAGACGTGCTCTACCTATTACTAATATCAAAAGCCAGTTTTGGTGCATGTATGGTGCATAGGGAGAAAAATTAGCTTGTAGAGAGCACGACTAAAATCACACTTCCATTGCAAGAAACTTACATTAAATGGAAGAGCCTTCCTCTGTGAACGTGTTGGTATGCTCATAATAGCAATGAAACACCGTACAAGAGAGACGCAAAGATTCAAAGAAACAGTAGACTCACATTGAGCTTCGGTAGTAAACACTTACTGTCATGATCCAAAAAACTTAGGTTTTTAAATACAAAGGTTGGCTTTTATCCACAGTTGAGCAAAGAAATAAAGCCAAGGTACAAAGAATGGATTTCTAGCTATTTAGGCTCAATACAAGGCTTAGAAACTGCATTATGATACAAACTTAGAGGCCCTCAACTCCTTTAGACTCATTGATAATCAATAATATTACAAAGGGATTTAATACATTCAAATGGATTAAAAAATGAGTGGCACCCCTTTTGATGCCCTTTCTCCTGCTCTTGTTAGCTGAGGAGCTAACATTCCCCCCCTCCTTGCCTATGTCATCCATGACACAGCTACTTAGGGTGCTAAGTAGTGGTTAGGCTTCCTTGCCACTGTCCTTTGTGCATGCTACTTGAGACCTTGCTGGTATCTGAGGCATAGTTCTTTATCTTCACTTGAGATAAATTGCATGGTGACTTTATTTCTTGAGGGATGCACTATGTAATGATGTTAATGTATAGCATGAGTTTGATCGAAAGGGGTTTTCAAATGAAAAAACTTTAGCCAATTTAATAGAGATACATTAAAATAAGGGGGTTTTATGTTCAATTTTGGAGAAAAATCCTAAAATAAGGGGTCATTTTATTCATTCAGACATGTTAAA
Source organism: Adiantum capillus-veneris (assembly GCF_014529385.1). NCBI lineage: Eukaryota > Viridiplantae > Streptophyta > Polypodiopsida > Polypodiales > Pteridaceae > Adiantum > Adiantum capillus-veneris. The sequence goes on from NC_140952.1 coordinate 70,979,064, forward strand.
AAGGGGTTTTTTTAATACCCTACAAACACACGTTATATAGGGGGGTATTAAACAATGAACCCCCAAGCTTTATTTCTTTGCTCAACTACGGAGTAACTGACAAATCTTGCCCGCAGATTGGTGATGATGTGGACAAAGATTTTAGATTGATAAGTGAAGAAGCTCGTGTAGAATGCTTCTTCAAATGTCTACATGTAGTAGGATGGTAGAAATATCACCCTAGCATAAAATCCATGAAGCACTTCTTTTGAGGGCTCGCCTGATAAATTGTCGCATAGACCCTTGGCGCCTACAAGAAAGGACATCCATGCAGCATTTGTTTGTTATGCACGGTGAAAAGTTGGTATAAAAGTTAAGAGAATTTTTGCAATGTTTACCAGCATGATGCATGCCAAATCCGGAATGCCATGAAAGAGATGAATGGTCAAGGATAGTGTTTTCACCATTTAGTCCTTTGTGGGTTGGTTATTTGAAGGAGGTGGAAAAATTGGGTAGTTTAGCCAAGTAGTCCACTTTTTTTGGAGGAGCAAACTCTTGGCACTGAGCACTGCACAAGATCTTGCTTGTAGGAGTGGTCACCTTTGTATACAAGATAAAATACATGGGGTGCTACTTCAGCCAGATTTCCCACCATTTGGAATGTGCCAGTGTTGGGTCGACTTGGAAATATTTAAATAACCACTCTTTGATCTGGAGTACTTCAAATATGATGAGAGGAAAGGGTAGAGCTTGTTGATGCCATGCATCATTTATATTTGGTGGTGTGAGTATGGCGGGAGTGGTCTACTTTTTTCACTCCTTCTCTCTTTGAGGCCTGTGTTAATGTGGATTCCAAATCATGATTTGGAATTGTGTATCGAGGAGGTCTTTTAGCAGTGAAATGAAAGTGCTAATGATAGAGTCAAAACACCCGCTATATCCCTCTTTTCTTTAGATTCGAGAAGGAGGCTGGTGACCGACTAGTGAAAATGCCAGCTGTGGGCAACCCTCTATCTCTCACAGGCTTTCCTCCTCTTTGCATCCTTACGCTTCAACAACATTGTCTTGTGTGATCCTCACCTCTATTGGAGAGTCATTCAAATCCAATATGGTTTCCCTTCCTTCTTCTGTAATGTTGTGTAGGAGCTCATAAGCCCTCTTGTAGTCTACACAACAAGGTTCCATTTCAAGGTAGTCTTTAAGCCAATTCTTTCCCAAAGTGGCTGGATTGCCTCTTCTTTGACTAAGTCTTGGGATTCCTTTGGGAACATCTGAACTTCAACTTTAGATCTGTGTGAACTTTTGAATGAGCCATGGTATACAGGTACATGTTTACTTTCAAGCTGTTCTTTTGACAGCTAGGTGACATTTGCTTCCTTGAGAGAGTCTTCTTATATCTCGTATGGTGGAGGCTCGGTAAACGTTTTATTCATGGTTTTCTTCTTTGGAGATCCTGAGGTAGATGAGAGTGAACCTAACAGGGCATCATCCATGTTGTTGGTCAGACCAAGCTAGCAAGTTCCAATCAAGTAGAGAAACCAATAAGACAAAAATAAGCACTTAAAAAGCACATTCTTGGCAAAATTTATCTTAGGCACGCCTAAGATATAGATGGGTGTAGGTGCATGCAATTTTGTGCTAGAGTGAAAGATTAGGAAGTGTATGGGTTTTTGGTGATATGTATAGAGTTGGATAGCTTTTGGACAGTTGTGGAAAAAATTGTTCACAAATATGTGTCCGCTTTATCTCTTTCAGAGATTTTGGTGATTGATAGGGTTTTACTGTTCCAACCTTGATGAAACTTGTCAGTGTGCTTTATTTGACTCTTTAGACATATCTGTGTCATTAAACTGCAAGTCAAGCCTTCCCTATAGCAATTTTATCTTAGGTGTGCCTCAGATAAAATTGACTAATTTGGGTAGGTTTTGTTTTTTTGACACCCTGATTGGTTGTGGTGGGTAAAACCTTGATGTCACATGAAGTTGGGTTTTGGATTGATAGGCTAAAAGTCATTTTTTTTTGTACTTGGCTCTATTTGGTGCGGTAATATGCATTTGAGAGTAATTATGAATGAAATGAGTGTACTGGTGTGATGTGGGCTCTGTGAGGGGTAGGGGAATCATGCCAGGTGAATGTGTGTGCAAGATGTGCTTCTATTCAAACAAATTATCTTTGGTGCACCTAAGATAATTTTTACAAATTACTAAAATTTAGGCACTAATATTGTCCCATATAGCTTCTACTAGGTTAATTAGGTAGGGTGAAGCCCTTGGTTGTGTTTCTTGTACTTGTTGGTGTCCTCGATCAGGTTGAAAATTCCCTTTTGAGCTATAATTGACTTAGAGTCTTTAGTCACTAGCTCTCTACCCATTGAAGGTTGGTAAGGTTCCATTGTAAGGTATATATTGTCCCCTTTGAGTTTGAGGTTAAACATATCAATATTTTACATTGTGGTGCAAAATGTTACTTTGCAGTAAGGATATGGTCATCTTGATGTTCATTGATGACTGGACCTTCATTGCACCCCCAACACTCCAGAATTCCCTAACATGATAGCCGCAACAGGTCAGAGAAATTTGGTCCCCATCTGGATCTTCTATCTTTGGTGCACCTAAGACTTTTGGTGCAATTTGGAGGTCTGGTATAGCCGGTGTTAGTGGTTCTGATCCCAAAAGTTCCCAGATTAATTTGTGTATCTGTGCCTCCGACTTCTCGTATGGCTAACAATGTCATATCCAAGATGCTTATAGACATAGTTAGGAACTTACCCCTCATGGTTGGAGTGAGTAAGAGCTGACAAATGGGGTGTAGGAGAGCATTAACACTAGGTTGGTAATGGGACAATTTTATGTCCTGGGACACTTTTATGTCCTGCTAAGTGACCATTTTCCTTGAATTATGTCAAGAGTTTCAAAATGGATTTTGAGGTGCTATCTATCTAGAAAGTTGTCTCCTAAGCTGAAAAAAACTCGACATTTTTTTGGAATATCAATTCCATCTTTAACCTTGTCCTTGCACAACATTTCACAACCTAAATTGTGTGAAAAAACGAGTCCTGTTTTTGGCTTTTTTCAACTTTTTGCAACTATACCACTCTAGAATTCATTTTTGTGAGGTCTATAATGCTAGAGAATTATCTTTAGTAGTCCTCAACATGTTCTGATGCTTCTAGGGAGAAATAAATATTAAAGTTGTAAGTTATGACCAAATTACAAAAATTGTCAAATCCTGTTTTTTAGCCAATTTTAGCTCTTCTATGATTTTTTTGGTGGATTTCATGATATCCAAATGCATTTTTTATTTTCTATGTCGCATATTGTAACATAAAGCTAATATTCCTTGAGTTTTGGGGCACCTAATACCCTATTTTGCATAGTACACAACGATGGTTGATTTTTTCAGTTCTAGAAGAAAACGAAATATTCTAGTATATCAAGTATAGCTTTTTCAATATTGTTAGTTTCTCGTGACAACTACATGCATTTTGTAGGTAGTAACCATATCTAGTTATAAAGATCAAATTTGGCTACATATTGAATAGTTTCTATGGGATTCTACAACTCATAATGTTGAACCCAGTTTTTTCATGTTTGCTGTATTTAGCACTTCATCTTTGTCCCCAAGATTCCCGTTGGTAAGAGATGTATTATTCTTTTGACATGCTCCATGGCTCCTTATTAACATAAAGGACAATAGGGAACTAAGAAAACATGCATATATTATTTGTATTGAGCGTGGCTATAGAAACTTTGATGATAGGTTTGCACAATGGTAAAAAATAAACTTTTTTGTACCTATTTATTTTGGCAAAACAAAAAATAGTGAGTGAGAAGCAATCATATGTTCTGATCACCAACCCATTGAAGTTAACTAGGGAATTTATCTCAAGTCCTACAAAAATCCCTAATCTTATTTTTATGCAAAAAAACGTAAGAAATGACTGTTTTGATGAAAATGCACTGGTCCATCAACTTTGGAGGCTTGGTGTGACCAAAAGATGAGAAATTTTACAAGTTTCTTATATTTTCCATGTGTAGTAGTCCTTGAACTATAACCTCATGAAAGGATTTTACAAAATGAGTGGATCTACTATGGTTTTGGAGGTTTCTTTCAAAACCTTGAAAGGACACTTTTATGTCCTGTTAGGTTACCAACCTAGTGTTAAAGGTTGCCAAATCCACAACTCGGATCTCTCCCTCTAATGCTAGAATGCAAATGAGAGGAAATATGACCCAAGGAGCTATACATACCTGGACTTTTCTGACACCCCCTAGCCGATGCCTACTTGGTGAGTCTAATAGGCTTTACCATGTACTCTTAGATCAAACATTTCTGAAAATTGACATCCCTGGACCTTTTTGTCGCATTCTGCTCCAGATGACTAGTCAGCTGAAGTGGCCGCCGAGTTTTTTGATCCGATTTTCTTCAAAAAAGAATTGGACATTCCATTGAGCTTCAAGATTTGGCGTTTGAAGTCAAAATCCAATTCTGACAGTCTTGCTCATTATTTTTTATTTTCTTCGATTTTATTAGCGTTTATTAGCAAAAACAAAGAAAGATTTACCTTACTGCTCAAAAAATTCTATCTTATACGCTAAAAATACTAAAACACTCCTAAATTTATTATTTAACCATATTTTTGTGGATTACTCCATTTTTATAATGATTTTTTCCAGAAAACATACAATATAAGTAAAAATTGCACTATTTATGGCTTTTGGTAGTTATGTACAATATATACACATATCAAGGGATTAACCCATTGCATTCCCCAATCATTGTGCTACATGGGCAATCAATTAATTTATTCAAGAAAGATTGTATCTTAACACACAATTAATTTAAAACATTGCCCGTATCTTTTCCAAGTTGATATGCTTTTTCCTTTTTTAGATTGTCTCCCCACCCTCCTTGCTTCAGTATGCGAGAATAATTGAGTATTCTGGTTGTGCAGTGTGTAGGTTACAAAGTCATGTCTATGCATGGACCTGATTGGCCCTATAATGATATTGATGTTAGTGCAGCTAAACATGCTATTAGCGTTCAAAGGACAAGAAAAATGAGTGCCTCTATAGACTTGTGCGAATCACACCGTCGGAAGGAAGAACTATTACACTGCCGAAAACACCTGTCATAAACACCTATAGAGATCTATGAAAAACCCTTCAAGCATGGAACACACTCAAAACTAGGATAATCCGAGGACATCATGACAAAGCTCCTCTCGTGGAGATGTCCGTAGAGTATCCATGGGCAAAAAAAAAAGAAAGATGAAAGAGTTATGGCCACTCGAAATTGGGGGTGTACTCTTTCTTGCTAAAATATGAGCTCTCTAAAAAGTGTGCAAGTGTTGCAGCTATTAAAATGGGGCTCTTTCTTATCTTTTAGCCCCAAAAATTTCCTCTCTCTTCTCATCCGACAAGGCTCTCGTTGTAGGCCTCTTTCAATTAGTTCATTTTTTGCCTTTTTTTGGGCATGAAATGGCCAGCAGGTGAATTTTTGGTCAAGGGAGGAGGTGGGGGCAAGCGTCCAGTGGGCCAAAATGGGTGTCCAGGTGCCTATCCAGCTTAATGGAAACATAAAATGGCACCCCATCTCCCTCAAGAGTTCCCGAGCCCTCCATAGCCAAGCTTCTCCCTAACTCCTCTCAAGTGTTACACCCCTAATGGGCACCCCATCCTCCCCTTATACCCCCCACTTTCCCCTTTTCTCTTCTCATGTGGGATAATTCCATTTCCACATGGCACATTCCTCCCACTCTTTCCCAAGTCCCTTCTCTCCCCAAATAAAATTTCCAACTTGACCCCTTCTCAGGAACAACCTCCTCGGAGCATAATGCACTGCTCCGGGCATCAAATGCAACGCTAACACATATTTAGGAATTTTGGAAATTATTCAAGTCCCATTTTTTAAAATGAGACTCAAAATTTAAGTATTTTTTGTTATATTTCACCTTGTGGTTGTTTGTGGGGACCCTTCGTGCCATATAAAAATGAGACACTAGCACATAAAAATGGGGCACGTACTCACTTGTTCTATTTTAGTGGGATATTAAGAAGATGATTGAAGTTATGTTTGAGCCTCACTTGAAGTAGCAAGTGGACATGCTTAGACTTAGTTCAAGGCACTAGCAGAAGGATGTGAGGCTCAAACATAAGTTCAAGCCTCCCTTGTTGTTGCTCTATAGGATACTAAGATGAGGATTGAGCTTAAGTTCAAGCTTCATATGCCTCACCTAAACTAGCATGTGCTCATAAAGCAACCAAGTTCAAGGCAATTCTATGTGACTAGAGGTTGGTATCATAAACTTAGCCTTAACACATTGCCATAGCCTCAACACATAGCTAGAGTTCTTTGTGTTATAGAGTGACAAAATTGAAAGCTTGACTTTAACATTGCTAATATGTAAGAACAATGCTTTAATGAATAGCACTTCCATCAAATATTGCACCACTCAAAACAAGAAATTGTTTGCAAATTCAAGACATTTTAAAGAGAGACCAATGGAGCCAAAAGCAACGTCAAAATTGGGATAACAAATGAGAAACAAAAGTGGACTTGTTCACAAGCCCTACTAAAGTAATTTTGATGTTGAGGGAAAATTAGGGATTTCAGAGGTCATTTGGAGGGCTTTCTAAGAAATTCTATTTCTCTCTCTAAAAAATGTTCTTAGAATATACTTGCACTTGTGAAATACATCCAAAAGGAAAACATAACACTCTGAAAAGTGAACCTAACTTTTCAAAAATCCTTGAAAATGGTCACTTTTTCATTCAATACGTGTGTCGTTTTCATGTACACGACACTCATTCAATATAGCTTTTGTCATCATCAAAATTTAAAAAATTACAAAATTATCAATTGGTGTTAGAATTTAAAGTTTTTGATACCGCCAATGCGTAAAAAATGACCAAAAACTTAAAAAACATCTATCTATTTGCCTCTATCTGACAGCCAGAGAGGGAGAAATTGTCAAAATACCCCTAAAAAGGAGATTTCGCCTCAAGGCGCGCCGTGAGGCAAAAAATAAAAAGGTTGGATTAGGGCGTGTAGAGGGTCATCTAGAATTCTTCAGATGGTCCCTTGTGCACCATCATCCAAAATCCCCTTTTTAAGGGATTTTTGGTGATTTCTCCCTCTCCGGGTGTCAGATTGAGGCAAATAGATCGGCATTTTTTAGGTTTTTGAATGTTCTAGACGCATTGGCGGTGACAAAAGCTTCAAATTCCCACACCAATTAACATTTTTGTGATTTTTTTAAATGTCAATGATGATGAAAGCCATATTAAATGAGCGTCGCCTACCTCATGAAAAAGATATTCACATTGAATGAAAAGGCGCCCATTTTCAAGGACCATTGAGACCTTTTTTATATTTTTTTAATATCAATCTATTTTTGTACGTAACGTAAGCTCTTCTTTCATTGGAGGAGCGCTTTTTCCTCTTTCTTCTAAAAGGCCCTCCAAAAGACCTCTGAAATCTCCTATTGTCTCAAATGAGGATAGTGTTTAGAAACAACAAGATAACAAATGAAGAACAAAAAGATATTAATAAGTACCCTTAGTTATGTAGGAAATTCATAATCAAGGAGCTAAATATGTAGCCCCAGTGATAAGTTTTTTCTATTTTTTTGGCTTTCTTGAATTGTCAATTTCAAATAGTGCGTCTTGTATTCTAGCATCACCTTGCATTCCTAGACAAGAAATTGATTCTAACATGTTTCACATATTGTGATTCCAAAAATTCTCCATCCACTTTCTAGTGTTTAGTGCTCATCACAAAATAAATCAAGTCCCTTCAAATAGAGATATCAAAAGTTTGGCGGAGACATAAAAAATGTATCTTCAATAGCATCAAATATCAAGCTTATCAACACATTAAAATAACTTCACCATACTGTCATATACCAAACTTATCAACCTACAAACCGAGATGAAGCAAAAATTACCAAGCTTGGAGCTAGATTCACGACTCTCTAGGTGAGGAGGATCACATAAATTTGATCTTGGTGAGGTAGAGACTTTGATAATGGTTTCTATCTAGAAAGAGTCCTACTAGAGCACTCATGGGGACTTATGAAGATTGCTATCAATCAGAAAGATTTTTGCCAGAGTCTCTAACTCATGAAGCTTGAACTTAAGTTCAATCTTCAACAAAGTATAAGAGACTTTGTAGATGATTTCAAGTGAGAAAGAGTCCTATCATGGTGAGTTTCAAAATTTAAAACTAACGCTTGATTTTAAATTTGATGGACCTTTCCGTTAACTTTGACGACATTATCTAGTGAATTTCCTTTGGGTTTCCTCAACAAGCTTGCTCGAACTGTAGCTCGAGCCTTGTTTCCTTTCGCAACTTGCTATCCGTGGTTGTAAAATAATTATCAAAGCTAGCAGGGCCTACACATTTCAAGAAATAGCACAAAGATGTCGAATCTTTTCAAGATGCTACAAATGCAAACACACGATGACACGAGGAGCAGAAAGTGGCCGGTATGTGTAACGAAGGAGATAGAGAGGGGCAAAGCCAACCAAGGTGAATCCAAGCTCTTGTGCGTTGCATACCTAATAGGGACACAAGGGATCATATATCTTGGAAGGTGCTCTTAGTGGCTTCAAGGGAAAAAGGAGGGAAGGTGGCACATGGAGAGAGAGAGAGAGAGAGAGAGAGAGAGAGAGAGAGAGAGAGAGAGAGAGAGAGAGAGAGAGAGAGAGAGAGAGATTCCATGTGTACAAGGGACGAGCAAGACAGAGGTTTTTTTTGCCCAGGTTTGATGCATCAATACGAGCTTGGAGATAGAGATATGATATTTCTGTTGTGTTTGTGTAGCCATGGTTTGTGTGTGTACTTTGCGACCTCTCTCGCTTATTGTCAACAGAACCACAACACGGCCTCTGCTGCTCCTCAACGCGAATGATAGAGAATATTCCCATTGATCTGGCTCCTTTTCTTATTTATCTCCCAAAGAACTACACCTCCTCGGTCCCTTTCCTTATGTAGCTCCCAACAAACTACACCTTATTGGCCCATTCTACCTGTAGCTTCTTCTTCGCTATCTCTTGCACTGCTCTCATAGTCCCCCCTTCAGCCCCCCTCTTGGATTTTCCTCCACTTCCAATTGGCCTCCCCATTTAGTTATGGCTTGCTCAATAACTTTAGAGTGGACTCAACTCAGCTTGCAATCTTGGCCCTCTAAAGCACCTTGTCAGCTCCTTCTCCTCCCTTGCATGCCGCCTCGGGTTCTACACACCTGCCCCCTTTTGTGCCTAGTATGGTGACCTCCTGCAACACCTTAATGTAATCCCACTTCAGATGATGACTTGGTTGAGCACCATGGTGACCTCTTTTGCTTGGAGACACCTTAATGTAATCCCACTTCAGATGATGACTTGGTTGAGCACCATGGTGACCTCTTTTGCTTGGAGACACCCTTTTGCAGCTTGGTATCCCTTTCTCTATCTCGTGCTATTTTCAATGGCCTGCGAGAGATTGGAGTCAAGGGAAGGGTGAGCGATGAGTGCTCCCAGCTAGTTAGGGAGGGTTGCGCAATGACTGGACAACAAATGGATACTATGTGTGACCTTGTTTTGCGTGTAGAGATTTCATCTCATTAGGTTGCAAGTCAGGAGCTCAAGAGTGCTCCCAGCTAGTGTAGGGAGGGTTGTGCAATGATAGGTCAACAAATGGAGACTATGTGAGACCTTGATTTGCATGCAGAGATTTCATCTCATGCGGTTGCGAGTTAGGATCTCGAGAGCTACCTATGAACAAGCAATTGTTTTTGTGCATCGGCTTTCCATATCAACGACACCGAGGGGGAGAGAAGGGGGGGGGGGGGGGGGGGGGGGGGGGGGGGGGGGCGCCCAAGGCAAATGATGGCGACATGCTCTTCACTTTTTCCTCCAAATTCTAGATTCTCCAGGAGATTGGCGGTGGTCTCTCTCTCTCTCTCTCTCTCTCTCTCTCTCTCTCTCTCTCTCTCTCTCTCTCTCTCTCTCTCTCTCTCTCTCTCTCTCTCTCTCTCTCTCTCTCTCTCTCTCTCTGCGCGTGTGTCAAGCTCGAATGTATGTGGAGGGGGAGATTGCAACACAGTGGAGGAGGTGTGGAGGGGGGATTCAAGATGGAGCATTGTACAATGGGTGGTGCCAAAAGCACCTGAGAAAGTGTGGAGGAGCTCAATGTACCGTAGACAAGGTGTAGACGAGAGGAGATGCAGTGGAGTGAAGGACGAGAGAGGGGAGGGAGGGTGGGGGGGGGGGGGGGGGGGAGCATGCAAGATATGATGCTTACAGAAGGAGAAAGCAAAGAGCGACCAGATCTCAAAAGATTCGTGTTAATAAACTTGATGTAGAACCATTAGTAGTAGAGCTCAAGTTTTAGCATTTCTTTGTGTAGAATAAGTACTACTAGGGACATGCAAATTAAAAAAGGCTCTCATTCTTTCACTATGCAACATAAAATAACCAATGCTTTCTCTATCACAAACTAGCACCCTCCAAAATTGAGTTTTGCAGGACAACTAGACCAAGTGTTTAAAGAAGTGACATTGAACATGGCAAGCCCCACAGTTAACCATCTAAGGCCCTTCAAGTTTCTTCAAATTCTACCTCTACTTCTAGAGCAAGGCATTTATGTTAAGTTTACAATTCAGAAATAAAGGTTTCCCCATTCATTTACATACTCTTGATACCCAAATAACATCAAAATTTTCCAAGTTCTTTGTATACTCCTGATTCATAGCACAATGCAACTTCTTTTAGTTAGTAGAATCAGACACCCAACCATTGGCAACAATGCAACCTAGCAAAGTTGACCCCAATGGCCTAACCTAACACAATGCAACCACCACTCAAGAGCATGGTTCACAAAAATTGTCCCAAAATTTCTAAATATGTCTTTGCTATAAAGAATGGCTCGGAGCCCATTACTTTGGCTATCTCCAAAAATTTAAATTCTTAGCATTTCTACATTTAGATCATCAAGTTGGTCGAGATGCCTTTGTTGCATGTATCTGGAACCACTTTCTAAGTCAAGAGCGCCCACTTCGGATGCACCTAACTAATGATGTACAAGTCGGATTCACAATCTATAAAACATGGCTGAAAATATTTATTGAAAACCATTGTTTGGGGACTCACACAACCCAAAACCTCAGTACCCAAGCCCGAGAAAACCAAACCTTTGCACATGAATTTTTACATGGTCACTTCCAAGGCTCGAAGCCCTATGTACACATATATACATGAGGCTAGTTAGCAAGCTTTTTGGCATGATCTTATGAATTTATGCTCATCCAAAAAATGCATGACATAGCTTGCCAACCCCCCTAGCCCCTGCTTGATCATTCATGACAAGTAGAGGTTTCTAGGGTGAACAACTGCTGCAGCTCATTCCCAGAAACCTCAATCACATATTTAGATGTCTTCACACTGTCTTCCTCCATTGATAGCATCTCATCTATCACAATTGTCATCAAATGTTCCAGATATTTCTTCAATCTATAACCATTAACACGGTATTTATATTGTGCACCACCCAAATGTGCCAGTTGATATGGGCCATTGTCAAACTTGTTCACAACAGTAAAAGGACCTTCCCACATGATTTCAAACTTTTTCTCAAAGGTTTTTTCTAGCTTACTATTGTATCGCAACACAAAATCACCCTTTTCAATTCCCTTATCTTTCATACATTCATTGGCATTTATCTGAGCTTTCTTTGATACTTCTTCATAGTAGCTCAAAGCCAAAACTCTGTCCAATTGTAAACATTGTAAGTCCAATAATCTTTTCTACCAAGTATCTTTTTGCTCTTCATCTCCCAAAGAACAACAATTTAAGTGCAAGAATTTCTACTTCAATTGGCAATAATGCTTCTTTGCCATAGACCAAGTGGTAAGGAGAAAACCATGTGCTCCTCTTGATAGTAGTTCTATAGGCCAATAATGCACAAGGCAACTCTAAATCCCAAGTTTTCCCATATGTTTGGGTCATCTTTGTCAAGATTTTCACCAACTCTCCATTGAACCTTTCATTGAGACCATTGCATTGTGGATAATAAGGAATACTTTACATGTGCTATATATTGAGCTTCTCACATAGGAAGTTAAACAGCTCTCCTCTAAATCTCTATGAAAAAGTAGTTCTAGTGGCACACCAAATTTACAGGATATATGTTCATATAAAATCTTCCCCATTTCCTTACTAATAATCTGTTTAACAGATTTGGCTTCTACCCATCGTGACAAATAATCCACTACTGTCAGAATGTAACCATTCCTTTTGCTAGTCATGGGTAAGGGTCCAATAGCATCAAGACCCCATTTTTCAAACACATCAAAATCTAGTATTATCTTTCGTAATCTGGGCTTCAAAATTATCTTCCCCATTTTTTGGTAGGGCAAACAAGACTTGCACCAATGGTTAACATGCCGCTGAGGAATACTTGGCCACACATAGCTTCATGGCAAAATGGCCTCCACAAGATTCCTCATGATTTTCTTCCAAAATCTTGTAAATTTCCTCTTTCCATGGCACACGACGTAAAACTAAATCACTTCCTTTCATGTAAAGCACATCATCAAGCATTTTGTATTGTCTTAGATTTTCTTATAAAATCATACTTTTTGGAGGATGGTAGACCTTCAGGTAAAACACCTGTCAATAGAAAATCCAGTTCCTTTGATAACACTTTTCTCCCATGATATAAAGGGGAATTTGCCTTCAACACAAACACAGAAGTCATCATTTCTTGGGCAGCACCATGAGATTCATCATTTTGAGACCTCTCAATATGCTACAGACTCCATGCTTCAACTTTTTGAGCAACAATTTCACCTTGAAGCATAAGTTCTTTAGTTTAGGATTATTATTCTTCCATTCTCCAATACTTGCTTCACAACCAACAAAGCATCTCCTTTTATCTGTAAGCGTCTAATTGCCAACTGCAAATAGATGTACAAACCACCTTCAAGAGCCATGTACTCTGCTTCATTATTACTTTTTACATCAAGTTTCAACCCTTGTTTCCTTACAAGTTTTCCTTGTGCCTCACAAATGACAATGCCTCTTGAAGCAGCATCATGAATTTTTTGATAAGAGCCATCAAAATATAACATTGAAGCATTAGATATAGCAAGAGTCTCTACTTCCTTCTTTTGCACCACCTCTTTCTTAGCCAAAATAGGAGTGCCTTTATAAGTGAGTAAATCTGCCAGGGTAGCCCGAGTACTCTCTTCCACTAAAAAAGTGAATTGAAACTTCTGAAGTTCAATAACCCACTTCATCATTGTCTTTGAGATAAATAGCCAGTAAGAAAAGTGAATGACTTTTGAAAGAAGTAATGTTTGAATTTTCTGCAAGCATAAACCATATTCGTCATCACCAATTCATTTTTTGAGTAATCTCTTTCATGAGTAGTCTTTACTCTGCTAGCATAATGAACAAGCTTCATAGATTGAGATTCCTTCCCACTTTGCAACAACATGGCCCCAATGGAATCAAATCCCTTTGATGGGTTAACATAAAATTCCTTTTCTAGTCAGAAGCTTGCATAATGGGTAGTGTACTCAAAACTTCCTTGACTCTGTCAAAAACATCTTCACAATCACGTTGATAGACCGCTTTTGGCGTGTACAAAGTAGCGTATATATGCATGGTCATATGAACAAAAATATGTGAATACGTGTATTTGGGAGATTCGCAAAGTGGTTTTAAGTTTATAAAAAGATGCAACGTGTACACACTGTGAATAGTCAGGTTCGCATGCAAGGAGTCGGCGAGCACATGCACATGCCTGGATATGGTTCTTGGTGGCTTCTTTTGGATCTAGGGAATTTATTTGAGATTTCTATAATGTGAATAATGCAAGTGGGAAGTACGGGCACTCTCATTCCGCTCAAGAAGTTTGGCACATGCAGTAACTGTCTATTTATGGTACCTGAGAAGTGGCCAAAAATGGAAAGTGGGGATGTTTAAAATGTATTTGGGTATCAAGGATCAAGAATACAAAATTTGGTGAATTTTGGAGTTTGTTTGGGGTTTTTCCTTCAAAAAATGCACGCGAAGGGTCAAAATTGGCCAAAACTGGGCCAGAAAAGGTCCAAAAATGGTGAAAAAAGGTGTAAAAGGGTTCAAATTGCCACATCAATCATGATTCCATGAGTGCTCAACCTGACAGTAAACATTTGGAGCCAATACTCAGTACTTTCACCTCTCTGTGTGTGGGAAGAAGCGGGGTTCCTACAGGTGGTCTACTGTAGTCCCGTCGCGTTTGCGTCCTGTTTTCGAGTGAGTGGAAGAGTGATGAGAGCTTTCTCTCTTCAACTTTACACTTAGGAGAGTCTATGGAAGTTTTAATTTTTCCATGGATGTGTGTGTGCAAGGAATTGAGGGAAGAAGGTGTGGATTTTTGTAAGACTATGTGACCTTGTATCGATGCCATTAGGGGTGGCGCTACTCCAAAGAGTCGAACAAAATGGAGTTTGGTGAAGGCTTTGCAATGGTTTGAGAGAGGCCTTTTGTGGCTTGAGTTTTTGAGTTTCTGATGGTTTTCCTTGTATATTTTGATCACCATTAAGTGTGATTTCAAGTGTTGATCAACTCGACTCACCTTGTAGTGTCTACGGGCAGGCAAGGGCTTGTAGGTCGAGATGTTTGGAGTTTGAATTGAGCTTGTGGGTAGTATTTTTATTGAGTTCTTGAGTGGTGGTGTGTGTGTGTGTTAGAATCTAAGTAGATTCCTTCTATGGTGTTGAATTGTCTGGGTGTGTGAGTGTGTGCACGATGTCTTTTGCTCCATCATCCTTTGGCGATCCCGCTGGGGAGCTGAAATTTACCGGTTGATCACGCAGGGTGAAGCGGTTTTGCTGTGAAGTTTGAGCTTCATTGAAGAAAAATGGTGGTTTCGTTGAGGTGCAAGACTTCAAATTTTGTAGAGCTACTCATGCAAGGGAGAAGCGATTTTGAAGGGATGGCATAGTCAGCTAGTGTTCACAGGGAAGGAGGATGTGAAGGACTGGATTGCGGACTTCGAGTGGCATACACTTGGTATGAATATTGTCAATGATGAAGCAAAGCTTCATGTATTTCCTCTTGTACTCAAAGGATAAGCTTGTGAGTCGTTTGAAGGTTTAGAGAAAAACAAAAAGAAAACATGGGAAATTTTTGACAGGTCTGGAAAGAAGCTAACCGCAACAGAAGCAACAACAAAATTGAGAGGTTTGCAGCAAGATGTTCATGCTAACTTTAAAGTGTTTTTGTAACACTTCAAAGGACTTTGGCTGCAATTAGAGGCGGTGTCCCAAGTACCTCCATGGGCTTTCTTTAAAGTGCGTGAGTTTATGGATTGTCTCCATCCAAGTGTAAGGGAGAAGGTCAATCAAGAGGAGCCTACTACATTTAAAAGAGTTGTGGAAATTGTCGAGGCCAAGAGTAAGAAAATCAATAGAAGGTGGGAGCAAGGCATGGCACATGATGAGCCAACTGTGGTGCAATCAATGGTCCCTTTGGGTAGTGGATGATAGAGTGGAGCAAGTGGTTGAAGGTCCGGATCCCATTACGGCCCGGGTTTTGCATGATCTTGCCAGTCAATTGCATTGTTAAGAATTAAGATAATGAATAGGAACCAAAGAGAAGAGCGGCCAGCTGGGAGAGGTAGGGGATGAAGGCTACAAGGTAGATGCTACAATTGTGATCAAGAGGGTCACTACGCCCCTCATTTTCCTGAACCACCAAGAGAGAGAGAGGAGGGTTATACCCCTTATATGGACGTGGCCGAGGGAGAATATAAGAAAATCATCAAGAGTGGGCACTAGAAGAACCACCACTGCAACAACAACCACAATTGTTGCCTGCAAATGGAGAAGGTAGGGCTATTAACATCATTACCCTTGAGCATCAAGATGTGCATGTTTTGGCCAATAAGAGATCTAGGCATGATAGGTAGAAAGAGCCAGAAGAAGAGAAGGAAACAAGAGTAAGGAAAGAAAATTCTACGGTAGAAGACAAACTAGAGAGTAGCAAGAGGCCACGAAGAAGGAAAATAGGTCCAAAAGATTACCCCCTTAACCAAGGTGTTGAAGACTATGACATTGTCAAAACGACATACAAAATCAAAAGGAAAATATATCTTTTGGTCATTTGGTGGCTTTGAACACTAAATTGATGAGGCAATGGACCAAGTGTGTGAGTACGGGGCTTCCTTACAAAAAGGAAAAGCATCAAAGCATGGTGTAATCCTTGAGGGTTGGTCACCCGGTGGATATGGTGCCAATAGTTGAAGCTATGTTGGGAAAGAAGGCAAAAGTGCAAGCATATGTGGATGGTGGTGCCCAGGTGTGTGTCATGACCAAGTCTATCATGAAGGAAGCAGGAGTCAATATGTGAGTGAATGCTTCAATCCATACAAGAATGGCCAACCACAAAAAGGCAAGGTGTCTTGGGATAGTTGAAGATGTGAAGATAAAATTCTTGGGGATTCAGTGGTTGGTTGATTGCTATGTGATGCAAGTGGGTGAAAATGCATATCCGATCATTTTGGGGAGGCCATGGCTTATAACCCTTGGTGCTAAATAGGATTGGAGCATGAGCTTGATCACCATCCATGACCAAGAGAAAGGAAGGACCATTGTCTACAACATGAAGACACATGAGATCCGTACAGAGCCCCTATTGGATATGCAAGATACGAATTCGACAAAAACTACATCATACAATAGTGATGCTTCGTCTACATCATTAGAAGAAAGTATAGAGGAAGGCTTGATGCAATTATGTCATAATCTATTTGGGATAAGTGTCAAAAAGGAAGCATTGATGCATGATGTGAAGGTCAAGGAGGAGAAGTGAACGCAAGGATCATGCTAGGAGAGGACTTGACAAAGAAAGAAAATAAGTAGTATGAAGACATGTTCACGGAGTTTCCAAAGCTATTTGCCACTGAATATACAGAGTTGCAAGGAGCTAAAGGCGTCGAGCATAGAATCAATCTAAAAGAATGTGCCAAGCCAAAGGTTCAAAAGCATAGGAGGTTGGGGGTCATTCATGAGAGGAAACTTCGTGAAGAGGTGATGAAGCTTTTGGAAGCAGATTTCATCTTTCGAGTGGAGGAATCTGAGTGGGTCTCTCCAATTGTTATTGTGCCCAAGAAGAACGGAAGATTTAGGATATGTGTTGATTTCAAACCTTTAAATTCTGCCACAAAAAGGAATCATTATCCACTACCCTTATTGGATGAAATCTTCAATCATGTTGTAGGTCATGAATGTTACTCAATCGTGGATGGATTTTTTGGCTACTTTTAGATCATGATAGCGATTGAAGATCAATTGAAGATGACCTTCATTACTCCTTGGGGTTGTTTTGCCTACAAAAGAATTCCTTTTAGGCTAGTTAATGCATATGATACCTTCCAAGGATGAATGAATAGAGTGTTTGGTCCCTACTTGGGTAAGTTCATTCAAGTTTTCATGGATGACATCAGATGGTATAGCTCCAGGGTCACACATTTGGAGAAGCTGAGGTTGAGTTTTAAAAGGCTTCAACAAGAGGGTGGGAAACTCAACCCAAAGAAGTGTAAGTTTGCTCATGCCAGAGTCCATTTTCTAAGACAAGCGGTTTTCCAAAATGGAATAGAAGCCAACCCAGAGAAAGTTAAGGCCATGTTTCTTATGGATCCACCAAGAAACACAAAGGATTTGGTATCATTTGTGCATAATCTCAGGTACTTGTCACGTTTTTTTGGGATGCTATGTCAGTATGTGTATCCTCTCTAGAAATTGAGTCAAATAGTTCAAGGGTTTGAGTGGAATGAAGACATGCAACAGGCTTTTGATCGTATCAAGGAGGTATTGTGTGCTTTACGAATAGTGACTCCTCTTGACTTGCAATTGACTTTCTATGTATCTATTAGTGTGGGGTCAATTGCTCTTGGGTCGGTTCTCTTACACAAAGCAGGGAAGGAACTTCAAGCCAGTCTATTTTGAGAGCAAGATGCAGAATGTATGCAAGTTCTCCTACACAAAAATGGAACGGTGTGTCTTTGCCTTAGTTCTTACTTATCGCAGGTTCAAAACGTATTTGTTGCCCCAAAAGTTCTACGTGCTTACCACATCAAACGTGTTGCCAGAAGTAGTACAACATTTGAAGCCTAGCAAACGCATCTTAAAGTGGACTTTGGAGCTTCAAGAGTATGAGCTTGAGTCTAAAGTGGATCATTTTGGTTCCAACCTCTAAATAGAGATGATTTTTCCAACATAGCAAAACTCCTACAAGATTTTGTAGAGGAGTTTTCAAAAAGGGGAATCAAGAACAACATGTTGTCACAAATCTACGCTTTCAAAAAAAAAAAGACCAAGAGAGTGAAGGAAGCTCTACTTCGCTTCAAACAATACATCAAGAGATGTCCTGTGAGAGAGATACCGCAAGATGAGAGGCTATTAGTTCTCTTCATAGAGGGCTTGAGGAAAAGAAACTCTCAAAAAGGACCTACAGTTGAAGGGATGCACGACGTTTGAGCAAATCACTAGAGAAGCTCTATATCTAGTTGAAAATTGCAAGGCCTACGAAGAGGTGAGTGAAGATACAGACAACGCGACTAGTAGTGCCTCATCCCCGAAGAGTGAACCAACAACAAAGAGAGATGTTCAAACTCCTTGGGAACCAATCATTGATCAAGTGGTCGAGGGGGTGATTAGAAGAATAAACCAAGGCTACAAACAAAACCTTGTAAAGAATGAGGATGCAAGAGAGCTACACAAGACAAGCACAAAGCACACAGAGATGGAAAGCTTCTTCTTCTTCTTCTCAGAAAAGAGAGTACGAAATGACTAAGTGCTAAAGCTGAAAAGTAGCACATATGTACATGCGGTCACTAAGTGTGAACTCACTAGAAGCGTACTAGGCTGGCACTATAAGTGTAGTCCAGCTGTAGAATCACTGGCAGAGATCCTCCGTGTCGGTCACCTAACGCGCCAGTGAGTAAATGCCGTAAGCGGCCAAGACCCGTAGTGGATGCCAGCTCAAGGTGTAGAGCTCGACATCTCAACACTCCCCCTCGACCTCTGCATGTCGCAAAGTCCAAGCATAGTCCGGAAACGTCGAAGCTTCTCAGCTCCGAGGGCCTTGGTAAAGATATCCGCTATCTGCTCCTCTGTGCTGACGTAGACCAAGTCGATGTCGCCCGCCAACACTCGCTCTCGAACGTAGTGGTAATGGACCTCTATGTGTTTGGTCCTAGCATGGAACACTGGGTTCCTAGACAACTGCATGCTGCTGAGGTTGTCACAATGAATGACAATCTGCTGGTCTACCTGCACTCCCAAGTCCTCAAGTAATGTGCGTAGCCAAGCTACCTCGCACGCCGCAACTGCTGCACCTCTATACTCGGCCTCTGTGCTCGATAAAGCAACCGTAGGCTGCTTTTTGCTGCTCCAAGTAACAGCAGCACTCCCAAAAGAGAACATGAAGCCACTCGTAGATCTCCTATCAACAATGCTACCTACCCAATCTGCATCTGTATACCCATACAATGCTAATGGTGCATGTGCTGCATAGAACAATGCGTAGTCAAGAGTACCTTGCACATACCTAAGTGTGCGTCGTACTCCATCCAAATGTGGCTTCCTCGAAAGCTGCATGAACTGACTCTCCAAGCCTACTGTGTAGCTCAAGTCTGGCCTTGTGATAGTCAAGTAGATTAGACTACCCACAATCTTCCTGTACATGTTGACATCCTCAACAACATCACCCTTCTCTACACTCAGCTTTGCATTCACATCCAAGGGAATAGAAATTGGCTTACAATCAGCCATACCATACTTTGACAACATGTCCAAAGCATACTGTCTCTGTGATAGCCATACACCCTCTGGAGTCCTGATCACCTCAATGCCAAGAAAGTAGCGCAACTCGCCTAAATCTTTCATTTCAAACTCCTGTTTGAGAAGACCCTTCACATGGTCAATCTCCATAGCATTGTCACCAACAATAATAAGGTCATCTACATATATGGTAATGACCACAATCCCCACATCACTCTCACGTACATAGAGTGAATGATCAGCATGAGCTCTCCTAAAACCAATACTGACAAGATACTTGGCAATCCTGTCATACCATGCTCTAGAGCCCTGCTTCAAACCATACAAAGCTTTGAGAAGTCTGCATACATAATCTGGGTAACCTGGATCGACATAACCAGGTGGCTGATCCATATACACTTCCTCTTGCAACTCACCATTCAAGAAGGCATTCTTTACATCCATTTGATGCATAATCCATCCTCTAGATGCAGCCACTGCTATGACAGCTCTCACTGTCGTCATCTTTGCCACTGGAGCAAAGGTCTCCTCATAGTCTATGCCATACGTCTGTGCATAACCCTTTGCGACCAGCCTTGCCTTGTGACGCTCAATGTTACCATCAACCTTATGCTTGGTTTTATACACCCATTTACAGCCAATAGCTTTCTTGCCACTTGGCAATGGCACCAACTCCCATGTGTCATTTGCTTCCAATGCAGCCATCTCTTCATTCATTGCATCATCCCAATGCACATTTTCAACTGCATCCTCAAAACATGTGGGCTCCACATCCTGTATCACCTTAGCCATGTAGGCTTGGTGATGCGCTAGATACCCATCATAAGTCAATTTCTGAACTGGATTTCTGACTCTATTAGATCTGTGCGGTCCTGGGTCACTCCTTTGCCCTCTAGCATCTTCTTGTACTTTCCTTACACCAGGTGTCCTGACAGCCGGAATTCCAAATTCCTCATCAAGACTTTGTTCAGAACCATATGAATCCATGTCTACATGTGAAAAACCTGATGATGCATCAGCCATAAAGGGAGGTTCATCAACCTTTTCCTTTCCTTTTCGTGATACATTCCCTGTACCTGTTAGTGGAGTAACCTGCGTACGTAGTCTACCATTCCATGGTTTCTCAACAGAGCCACGAGAAGAGGACTCTTGTGGTCCACTCAAAACCTGTGACTGTGGCCTCACATTTTGTACAACCACATCATCTTTTACATCAGCCCCAATAGTGCCATGTGCATTACTGTACCAGCTGCTCATCTCATCAAAGACTACATCTCTGCTCACTCGTAATTCTCGTGTAGTAGGATTGTAGCATCTGTACCCCTTTTGTTCAAGGGAATATCCCACAAGAATACATTTCTCTGCTTTAGGATCCAATTTCCTAGGCAACTCATCTGGTACATGCACGTAAGCTATGCAGCCAAACACTTTCAAGTGTGCCAAATCAGGCTTTGTACCTGTAAACTTTTCCTCAGGTGTTACATCATGCACCGCAGCTGTAGGTGTCCTGTTCATAATGTACACAGCTGTATTTACAGCTTCAGCCCAGAAATGATGAGGCATGTTCTTCTCATTCATCAATGCACGTGCAACCTCTGCAATGTGCCTGTTTTTCCTTTCTGCGACCCCATTCTGCTGTGGAGTATATCTACATGTAAACTGCCTGTGTATACCATGCATTCGCAGAAAATCTGAAAAATCATTGGAGAAGTACTCTCCCCCTCCATCTGACCTCAATGTCTTGATTTGCATATCTGTCTCCTTCTCAATCATGACTTTGAAGTCTTGAAAGTGACCAAACACTTCACTTTTGTTACGCATGAAGTAGACCCATACTTTCCTTGTATGGTCATCAATGAAAGAGACATAATACCTGCAACCATGTATACTTGCAGTATCGGTTGGACCCCAAACATCTGTGTGCACCACCTCAAGTGGCTTTTTACATACATTGCGCTCATGTGGAAATGAGCCCTTTGACTGTTTTCCAAACTGGCATGCTGCACACACTTTATGCATACCATCCACCTTGAATTTGGGCAAACCTTTTACAATCTGTTTTGATTGCATGCTGCGCAATCTCTGCTCATTGACATGGCCAATGCGTTTGTGCCAAATGTCAACATCAGCCACAACACCTGTGCCCTGTGCAAATAATGCAGCTTTTACCTCAGGCATGTCTACATTCAGCGTAAACATTCTGCCCACACATTTTCCCTCTGTGATCAGCTTACAGCCATTCTGGAAATCTTCTACATAACAGCCATTTGGATTGAAGCGAACCTGCAAACCCTGCTCAACCATTTGTCCAACAGAAACAAGATTCTTTGTAATGTTTGGGACATGAAGTACATCTGCTAAATACTTTGATTTCCCACTCTTCGTATTTAGAGGTATGTCCCCTACATGAGCAATGGGGTGAGCTGTGTCATCTCCTGTCTGCACATAGCCTGACACATCTGGTTTGCGCATATCTCTAAACCACTCTCCACGAGACGTCATGTGATTAGAGGCACCTGAATCCACATACCAAACATCATCTTGGGTGGAATTCTCTACAGTCATTGTATTCATTACATGCTGCATAACAAACATGCGCTCGTTTTTGCTGTCATCTGCATCTCTGCTAGTAGATGCATAGTTGCCCTGTTCTCTCTTTCTACTTTCTTTTCCCTTTGGACAGTCACGTGACATGTGACCTCTTTCACCACAAGTCCAACATTCTCTACTATCTGGAGTATGTTGCTGCCTGCTTGATCCTGCACCACGACCTTTTTGACTCCCCCTGCCTTGAGACTGGTTTCCCCTGCCACCTGTATTGTTTTGATTTGATTGACCTTCCAGAAATTGGCCCCTGCAACCCCTTGGGCCTCGACCATGACCTCTACCTCTACCTCTGTTGGAGTTAGAATAGAAGGCCTGTTCAGAATTATTTCTGCCATGAGAAGAAGATGTGTCAAGGTTCTTCTCCTCAAGAATAAGCATAGAAATCAAATCTTGGAACACGGGGATGTCGTCTCTTGTATTCATGGAAGACCTAAAATGTACATACTCATCTCCTAGACCATCCAAGCATGCACGGACAATGTCATCATCTTCCACTGAGACTTTAATAGATCCAAGAGCCTTAATGATACTCTTGATCTTCAAAGCATAATCATTGATGGAGAGGTTGTTCCTCTTAACCTGATTTAGCTCCGACTTTAGTTGAAGCTTCCTGGCCTTGGTGTTCACCTCGAACACTCTGCCTAAGTTTTTCCATGCAATGGCGGGGGTTTCAGCATCCTGTAGATAGCCCATCATGCCATCTGTGATGCTCATAGAAAGCCAATACATCACTTTGCTCTGGCCTTGTTGCCAGTCCCTCAAAGCTTTCCTTTGTTCTGCTGTAGCATTTGCCTCGGGAATCTCTGGTTCCTTTTCATTGTCTCCTTCTACATAGTCCCAATAACCTTTTCCTTTTAGGAAATTTGTTATTCTGAACTTCCATGCAGGGTAGTTATTTTTCTCAAGCTTCTCAGTAACAATCTGACTGAAACCGTCAGACATCTTGAAGCACTAAGACAAAATAGCTGCAATCTGCAAAAACCTGCAAATCTGCTGAACCTGCTATCGTGGTTCCTGTAACGCTTTCTACACTCAACGAGTGTCCACAATCAAGCGTACATACAACCACTGTACTTGTACAGTAAATCTCTGTATACTGCACTTTGGAGACCTGTTCAGAAACTTGTGCGAAAAACCCCTAAACTTGTGCGAAAAACTTGTGCATCTGGTCGTGGATTGCGAACGAAGGGATTGTGATGCTCTTGCTCTCTTAGCCTCTCTTGCCTACACCAGGCTCTGATACCATGTAAAGAATGAGGATGCAAGAGAGCTACACAAGACAAGCACAAAGCACACAGAGATGGAAAGCTTCTTCTTCTTCTTCTCAGAAAAGAGAGTACGAAATGACTAAGTGCTAAAGCTGAAAAGTAGCACATATGTACATGCGGTCACTAAGTGTGAACTCACTAGAAGCGTACTAGGCTGGCACTATAAGTGTAGTCCAGCTGTAGAATCACTGGCAGAGATCCTCCGTGTCGGTCACCTAACGCGCCAGTGAGTAAATGCCGTAAGCGGCCAAGACCCGTAGTGGATGCCAGCTCAAGGTGTAGAGCTCGACATCTCAACAAACCTCAATATACGACAGCCTCAATTGAGGATATGTAATACTTGTGAATGGGATCATCCCACTCCATGGTGTAGCACTCAACCGAAGCCGCAACAAATGCTACAGCAACAATCGCATCTTTTGAACGATGGGAGACTTGTATTCAACTACACTCAACCGATGCATGTGCCACAACCTACAAAAATCCAGTACTCCATGGATGCAAATACTCTCATGTTCATAGCCAATCATCAGTAGTATGGTTCAAAGAACATCCTCAAAAGGCAAGAACAACCATTGGCTGTATCACCAACTATGAAACAAGAAGGTCCATGCTATGAGTGTAGAGGTGATCATTGGGCACAAAGTTGTCCAAACAAGGGTCCACAAATCAAATTATTTACCCACCTACAAAACCTTCATGCCAACCAAAGAGCTCCGCATAGTCTTTGCATGAAGCCTACGCTTCTTACCTTAGAAGACTCTCATGCACAAGAACTCTTAACTGCTAAGCTAGAAACCCTCAATATCCAGTTTCAACTAGATTGCACCAAAGTCTACATTCAAACCCAAACCTTACTTGTAGAGAACCTTCCAAAGAGATTTGATGAATGCCATGACATCGTGGAAGAAAGCCTAGAGTTCAACCATCGGCTTGGGCAAGTCAAGCACTCATGTGGAAGCAAGTCTCTCTTAATGAGTTTGATGCTCTCTTACAAAATGAGATTCTTCAAACCCATTTGGCCTCCACCGACCAGTAGGAAAGTTTGACAATTTTTGAAGATGATCTGAAAAGGAAGGTTTCTAAGTGCCACAATTTCTTGAACTTGGCAGCTCATAATGCTAGGAAGAGATCCCAAATTTCTCTCCTAGAGGAAGTAGAATCTCTACCTAAGGAAGAAACGGTGGGAAAATTGGTTTACCAGGAAGTCACTACCTAAATGAGAAGTCTTTTCTGACCACCACTCCCAAAGAAGCATTTTAACAAGCCTACCCACCATTCTACCCACCAAAAGCTCCCTCCCCGGTCTATGGGTGGCACTAAGCAAAACTTCAAAAAATTTCCTCCCTTGTCAAAAACCTCCCATGAAGAAGTAACCCAACAACCTTTTGAAAAGCCCAAAACCTCTCCCCCATTAACCCACCCACGCTCAACTTACCCCTCTTGTATTTCTCCCTTTTTGACCACTTCAAAATACCCCTCCCCCTCTCCCTCCTCTACCAACCCTTCCCGTCTAACCCTCTCTTCTCCAAACCCCCAACTATCCTCTAATTTCTCCTTCTCCTAGTACTCCTGTTTACCTCAATCTCAACCACTTCACGCCAAATATAGCTTGCCCAAAACCTCAAAAAACTTCCATTGGAGGAGGTTGAATTATGAAAGGAGTACCCTACAAATTTGGTTCACTTACTCTTTTCCGAGCCTCCTCTTTTCTCTCACATTTGGATCCCTCCTCCATATACTTTCCCTTTCCTCTCCCACCCCTCCCCTTTGGGTAAAAAATAATGTAAGTATTGGCTTCCTCTCACAAACCCTCACCTTTTAAAATTTGTGTCTTAAAAAATCTATCTACCTTCTCTCTTGATCACAAAGTCACCAACCTCTCTTCTCACAATCTCTCAAAACGTTCCCTCTCCTTCGCCGAACAAAGACTTCTAGGTGTTGACCTCAACTATATTCCTCCCTCTCCTCCACCCCCACCAACCTCAGGGCCTAGAAGCTCTCTCTAACCTAAAAGGATCACTTCAACTTAAACTTCTCTTAGAATTGCTTTCCTCACATCTCCTTTATCTATCCCTAATCCCATTTGGAATCCGCCCTCTCCTTCTTCTACTCTTAACCTCGCCTTCGAGCATATCTTCACCTTCCTTAAACCCCTTCTCTCTCTTCCCCACCCCTTCCACTCAAAACCATTATTATTTGAAACCATATCCACCTTAGTGAATGACCTCAATATTATTATCAAGCCGGCCGATAATCCTCTCTAGGGCATGGTATAATAATAAATCACTTCGCCGCCTATCGGACCCCCTTACCTACTCCATACTATCTGCTCCTCCCCTATCTTTTGTATCGTCCCTCCTCGCCTCCATTGTCTCAAATTACCCCCTTCTCTCCTACAATGAACGAGTCTTTATTCTCTCCTCCTCTCTAACCCAAACCCAAACCATGCCCTTTCTTTTTCCTACCTAAGATCCACAAACCCTCCCTTGCGGGTCATCCCATTTGTTCCTACAAAGGATACATTTTGGAAAATACTTCTAAATGGCTCGATGCACTACTCTACTTCTCTTATCTAAAACCCAACACCTCAAAGACTCCCACTCCGGCATCTTAGACCTAACCACCACCCCTTTTCCACCCCACATTATTTTATTTACTTTTAATGTGTAATCCCTCTATCCAATCATTCCCATACTAGAAGGTCTTTTGGCTCTCAAAAACACCATCTATGACATATTTCCCTCTCCCAAAGTCCACTTTATTCTTTCCATAGCCTCTCTTATCCTTAACCATCACTACCTTTCTTTTAATGGAGATTGTTGGCACCAAATCAAGGGTACGATAATGGGTTCCAGCTTTGCTGTTGTCTATGCTTGCCTCTTTCTTTGTTCCTTAGAAGAAGGCATGACTCTCCTCTCCTCTACATGTCTTCTCTATTTTAAAATATTTGTAGATGATCCTTTTGGCATTTACGATATCCCTTCTTCAATTTTGAGCAAGCTTATTCAAAGCTATGGGCACCCTCTCCAAGAGCATATCAAGATCTCTTCCTTCATCTCCTTTCAAGAGACGTTTATTTTAGACATCCATTTTTTCAAAGGAGCCTCTTTTGCCACCCATGGAATACTCGATTCTAATTGTCATTAAAAAAGCCTCAACTCTTACAGTTATATCCATTGGCAGTCCTGCCATCCCACACACCAAAAGATTTCTTTCATTCTTTCAGAACTTAAAAAATACATCATTTGAGAAAGCTCTCTTTCAGGTTTTATCACTATCTATAACCTCTTCTTTGCTAAACTAAGGACAAAAGGTTACCCACCCTCTCATTTGGAAGCTTTCTTCCATTTTGTTTCTTACAACTCTAGATCTTCTCTCCTTCAAAAAATCTAAAAAACTAAACCACCACCTACCATTGTAAAAATTCCATTTTCACCCCTAACCCACACACTGTCGCACACTCAACCTCTCCCTCTCCCATTAACAACCCTCTCTCTAGGCTTTTTAAAGCCAATCCCGAGTTTGGGTACCTTCCAGAACCAATTGTGTGTTGGCTTAATGCAGCAAACCTTGGCTCCCTTCTCTAAAAAAAACCTAGTCATAGCTAATGTTTTTTCTCCCCCCTCCCCTGTTTCCTTCTTCTGGCTAAGCTCTACCTCTCATATATTTCTCCTCTTAGAGTGCTTTCCAACTATTGTACCTTACAAAACCTCTTTAACCTTATCTAGCCTGCATTTTTGTACAACCTCATTAACTTTAACCAGCCTCCAATTTTGTACACCCTTTAAGAACTCCGTTCCCCCCCCCCCCCCTTTTTTTTAGTACCTCCTAAGAATCTGGGGAGTAACTCACCTTCAAAACTACCCCTATCCTCCCTTGATTATAGTACTTTATATAGGTTTTTAAACCATGTCTACCTATTTATATCCCGTCCCTCCACCAATTTTTTGCACCATTGATAAGTTAATCTACTGAAATGCGTTTGGTATAAAATTGGTGTTACTACTACCCCACCCCCCACCTCCCAAAAACCTCTTCCCCCTCTTTTTTCTCTCCCTTTTGCAAATCTCACTCGCTATGAATTTCTTTGAAATGATCTTGTTTTAGAAGAACCTCACAAATCCCTCTATGATGTCTAGCATAGCGATTGTTACTTTACTTTTCTTTCCTTCCGTATTTTTCTCCCTTACCAGCGAGAACCCACCTCTATGCCAACATTTACCTTTTCTAAGACCCCTTTTCTCTAGGCCTTTAAGGGTTTTGACGACTCTGATCGCTTCACCCTCTACTTTGGCAACGATTGCTCCTAACTTACCCACCTTGCATTCTCCCTTGTACACCCTTTGCTCAAGCTTGCTGTTTGCTACACACCACTCTCCGTACCCTTCTCGCCCTCTCTTCCTTCGATTCAGCTTGCTTTACTACTCGCCATCTTCCACTGCACTTGCATGCCTTACTGCTTTACTGCTCACCATCTTCCCCATCGCTCATCGCGCTCATCGTGCTTGCCATTTCCCCCATCGCTCACGCCTGCTTATTGTTTTTACTGTTCGCCATCGTCCCCTTTACTCTAACCTTTGGTGTCTAAGAACCTCCCCACGCAGGCCTATTGCAAGGGTAGTAGTCTACGGGTGGCTAGGACCCCCGCATCGGCCTTAACACTAGTTCTGTAATTGGACACTTAAGTGTCCTGAGACACTAAAGTGTCCTTTTTCTTAACCATGTTTTAGCAATTTATTTGTCAAGCTAGAAAGAAGTTTTTTACACCTTGCTTCTACCATAGATTGGTTATGAGGGAAAGAAAACACTGGATTTCTCTCCATATCAAAATGAAATCTATATGGAGAGAATTTTTGTAAGTTCTAAGACATAAATTTTAGTAAAATTTCAAGCTGTTTTGCCAAAAAAATCATATAATTATTATATATTTTTGTAGAGATGGCCTTTTTTATGTTTATAAAAGATAAGTGTTAGCACTTAGGGTTACAAAACAATGGAATGCACTTCAAAGATAAGTTTTTAAGTCACATGAAAGCTATAGACATAATTTCATACTTGAGCGCTTGCTAAATAAGAGCATAATTTTGGTGTTCCAAAGGCCCTCTCATGAAATTGGTACTATTCTAGTGCAATTTGACAACTACAAATGATTTTATATGTTTAAACCAAGAAACTACATATTTCTTTGGCTCCCTAACTCAATTAAATCTTGTTGCTTGAACTCTATCTTGAATTTTTTTATCGTGCAAAAACTCTTGAAAATCTTGAGTTCTCCATAATAACATTGAAACCAAGCGTTTAGGCACCCCAATTGTGTATGCACCACGTAATTTGATACATTTAGTTGATTTACATGAAAAGTTTGATATTATTTGAGGTTTTGAATGCTTATGTCTCAAGAATGAAAATATGAAAGTTTTCTCTCGTCGTGCAGTTTTAAATATTTAAAATGATCCAATAATTGTTGCATACCAAAGCCCTTTTACTTGCCACCTTGAGTGCTCAATGGAAAGGGCAAGCAATGTATCACCTTTTAAAACTCACAAATGCATCAAAAACATATTTTTCTTTGAATACAACGATATGCTTGAAATGACCATATCAAACACATGGAACTTTCCATTATTTTATATACTCCAAAGTCTTTTTTTTTGCACATGAAACTTTCAATTATCTATAGCAAAATTGTGGAAGAGTCACCTAAAATTTTCTACAAGGTCACTTCATTTTCTCTTGAGCTTATAAAGGCAATTTCTTCAAAGCGTCAATTGCAGACTTACGAGGGTCAAATTGATGAGTATAGCTCTTGATCATGATAGATTCTAAAATGCAAGGTTATATTTTTAAAAGACCCTCTAGCTAACATATTTAAGCATATCAAGAGGGTTTTCTTAAATAAACCATCTAATGCAAGTAGAATTTAATTTATATTTGTTAAAAAAGGACACTTAAAGTGTCCTGTTTTGGTACCAAAATAGTGTTAATACACGCATAGTCTACGGCCGACTAGAACCCACTCCACATTGGCAACTAACACCCACTCCACAATGATGGCTATCTGCTGCCTATCACCCCACGAAGGCGGTTTCATCCTTTCACATCACAGTAGCCTATCATTCCACCAGGGCATTCACATCACTCTTCACTACATCCTGCAATCACATCATTCTTCTCTACGGCATGCAACTGCAGCTTGTCTCTCCACAAAGGCTGTCACATCCTTCTTCACAAGCAGCCTATCATTCCAAGAAGGCGGGTGCAGCTGCAACCTATCTCTCCACAAAGCCTTTCTTTCCACTAAGGCGGTCAACAGAGGATTTTTTCTTGTTCTTATGTCTCAGTACCCTTGCTTCAAAGTCTGGAAGGCATGGTAGGGGACGGCCTCCAACACCTCTACAATCTAGCTGGCATTATCATGGTCTGCAACCCCCTAAGCCTTCAATAGCCGGGGCCACTGGCTTCAACAGCTTCAACAGTCTCGACATCGGTAGCTCTCAGCGTTCTCGATGACTTGCATCTAGGCGCGACTATAGCTTTTGAACTCCACCACGGTCGCTATAGCTTTCAAACTCCATCGCGACGTCGCTTACGACACTGGCGGCTATCTTCTCCACCACATAGGTGCTTTTTACACTGGTAGCTATCATCTCAAGGCGGCTAGCATGTCGAGTTGGCGCTTACGGCATTGATGGCTATCATCTCGCTGCTGCTTGAAAATCCATCATCCCGGTGGTGGTTCAAAATCCACCATGTAGAGAATGTTGTACGCTTGGTTGCATTTTAAGCAGTTCTCTATACCTCCCCGCTCCCACCCGAAACTCAAGTATCCGGTATGGAAACCCCTCTCCCACTAACTTAGCCCCTATTCTGGATGCCATGGTAAAAGAAGGGGCTTCCGGTGCTCCACCCGCGAGTCTTTCCTCCACCATTTTTGTGGCTAACTCTGTAAACCCTTCGAAACACCAATCATTGTCTTTTGACCCCCTACCCCTATGGATACTCTAACCCTAAATACCCCTCCTAGTGGCGCCTATACCTTTCTTGGCTTTGTCTCGGTGGATAGCCTCATCAACCCAACCTTTGTCAACCTTAACCACCCCGGTGCAAGCTTCTACCCCTTCCACTATGTCCTCTAAGAAGACCTTTTTTAGCCCAAAAGAAATCTTGGGGGCTATGGATGAACTTACCAATCGAGGATCTTGACCAAATCTCCATCCCCTCTACCATTAACCTCGGAAAGGGTATCCTGTCTATTTCTTGTCACCCTGGCATGGCTAACTCCTTCTTCTCTAAACTTGGTGGCATCTTCTCCAATACCCTTCAAAGTGCCATCCTCACCAATCCCTCCCTTACCTTCCTCTTTTCTTTTGGCTCTCTCTTCGTGAGCTCTTCAAACTTGACCCCCTCTTCCTCTTCTATATCTCTTCCCATTTTGCCCGCCATAGACAAAACTTTGGAGTTCTACAAAACTGTATCCCTCTCTTTGGAAGAGTTTAAGGCCATTAATCTTAAGCTCAATAAAGCCAAGTCTCATCTTACCCACCTACAAAACCTTCATGCCAATCAAAGAGCTCCGCATAGTCATTGCACGAAGCCTACGCGTCTCACCTTAGAAGACTCTCATGCACAAGCACTCTTAACTGCTAAGCTAGAAACCCTCAATATCCAAACTCAACTAGATTGCTCCAAAGTCTACATTCAAGGCCAAACCTTACTTGTAAAGAACCTTCAAAAGAGATTTGATGAATACCACGACATCGTGGAAGAAAATCTTTTGGAGCTCACTAAAAAGCTTGCACCCATCTCCTTTCCTAGAGTTCAACCATCGGCTTGGGCAAGCCAACTACTCTTCTGGAAGCAAGCCTCTCTTAATGAGTTTGATGCTCTTGTACAAAATGAGATTCTTCAAACCCATTTGGCCTCTTCCTTGAACTTGGCAGCTCACAATGTTAGTAAGAGATCCCAAATTTCTCTCCTAGAGGAAGTAGAATCTCTACCTAATGAAGAAGCGGTGCGGGAATTGGTTTACCACGAAGTCACTACCCAAATGAGAAGACTTCTCTGAACATCACCCCCAACAAATCATTTTAACAAGACTCCCCACCATTCTACCCACCAAAATCTCCCTCCTTTGTCTATGGGTGGCACTAAGACAAACTTCAAAAATTCCCCTCCCTTGTACAAAATCTCCCATGAAGAAGTCACCCGATAACCTTTTAAAAAGCCCAAAACCTCTCCCCCATTGACCCACCCCTGCTCAACCTCCCCCTCTTGTATTTCTCCCTTTTTAATCACTCCAAAACACCCCTCCCCCTCTCCCTCCTCTACCAAACCTTCTTGTCTACCCTCTCTTCTCCAAACCCCCAACTATCCTCTAATTTCTCCTTTTCCTAGCACCTTCCGCCAAGGATTTCATTAACGTGATCACAAATACGTGATCATGTTAATAACTTTGAGTGATCACATTTCAAAATACGTGATCACGTTAAATTTTCACGTGACTTGCCTTTAGCCTGCAAAAATTTTCCAATTGAGTATGCCCATTGGGGTTTTTTCATTTCTTGGTGGGCTCAATTTAGCGTTCTTATAGTTTCCAAATAGGCTCGGTGAGAAAAACACATACTTTGGCGGTGTTTTGGTGGGTTGCCACATCACCACTTATTGGCTTTTTTGTGATCACGTTAATTGTGATTATATGAATGTGATAATAAACATTATGATCACAAGAAATTGAACGTGATCGCATAAATATTAAATCCCTGCCTTTCGCTTACCTCAATCAAACCACTTCACCCCAAATATAGCTTGCCAAAAACTTTAAAAAACTTGCAATCAAGGGGGGTGAATTAGGGAAGGAGAACCCTGCAACTTGGGTCCACTTGCTCTTTTGTCAACCCCCTCTTTCTCTCACATTTGGACCCCTTCATCATGCACTTTCCCTCTCCTCTCCCACCCTTTCCATTCGGGTAAAGACCGTTGTAAGTATTGGCTTCCTCTCAAAAACCCTCACCTTTTTAAAATTTTTGTACTAAAAAATCTCTCTACCTTCTCTCTTGAACACAAAGTCACAAGCCTCTCTTCTCACAATCTCTCAAAAAATTATCTCCTTTGGCGAACAAAGGCTTCTAGGTCTTGGCCTCAACTATATTCCTCCCTCTCCTTCACCCCCACCAACCTCAGTGCTAGAAGCTTATTCCAAACTAAAAAGATCTCTTCAACTTAAACTTTTCTCATAAATGCTTCCCCCGCATCTCCTTTATCTATCCTAATCCGTCTTGGAGTCCTCCCTCTCCTTACTCTACTCTAAACCTTGCCTTCGAGCATACCTGCACCTTCCTGAAACACCTTCTCTCGCTTCCCCCCCTTCCAATCAAAACCATTTTCATTTGAAACCATATCTTCCTTAGAGAATGATCTCAGTATTTTTATCAAGCCGGCCGATAAGAATCTAGGATCGATAATCCTCTCGAGGGCATGGTATAACAATGAATCAGTTTGCCACCTATCAGACCCCCTTACCTACTCCATAGTATCTTCTCCTCCCCTACCTTTTGTATCTTCCCTCCTCACCTCCATTGTCTCAAATTATCCCCTTCTCCTCTACAATGAACAAGTTTTTATTCTCTCCTTCTCTCTTGGTAAACCCAAACCACGCCCTTTCTTCCTCCTAACCTAAGATCCACAAACCCTCCCTTGTGGATCACCCCATTTGCTCCTACAGAGGATACATTTTGGAAAATGCTTTTAAATGGCTTGATGCACTACTCTACCCCGTTTTCTTATCTAAAACCCAACACCTCAAAGACTCCCACTCCCACATCTTGGACCTAACTACCACCCCTTTTTCCACCCCACATTATTTTATTTAGACGTGTAATCCCTCTATCCAATCATTCCTATACTAGAAGGTCTTTTGGCTCTCAAAAAAACCATCCATGACATCTTCACGTCTCCCAAAGTCCACGTTATCCTATCCCTAGCCTCTCTTAACCTTAACCATCACTACTTTTTTTTTAATGGAGATTGTTGGAACCAAATCAAGGGTACAACAATGGGTTCCAACTTTGTTGTTATCGACACTTGCCTCTTTTTTTGTTCCTTAGAAAAAGGCATGAATCTCCTCTCCTCTCCCTCTCTTCTCTATTTTAAAAGATTTGTAGACACTTTTGACATTGGGATGGCCCTTCTTCAAGTTTGAGCAAGCTTCTTCAAAGCTATGGGCATCCTCTCCAAGAGCATATCAAGATCTCTTCCTTCATGTCCTTTCAAGAGGCGGTTATTTTAGACATCCATTTTTTCAAAGAATCCCTTTTGCCACCCGTGGAATACTCAATTCTAATTGTCCTTAAAAAAAGCCTCAACTCCTACAATTATATGCCTTGGCATCCCACACACCAAAATATTTCCTTCATTCTTTTAAAACTTAAAAGATACATCATTCGAGAAAGCTCTCTTTCAGGTTTTATCACTATTCGTAACCTCTTCTTTGCTAAACTAAAGGCAAAAGGTTACCCATCCTCTCTTTTGAAAGCTTGTTTCTTACAACTCTAGATCTTCTTTCCTTCAAAACATCCAAAAAACCAAACCATCACCTACCATTGTAAAAGTTTCCTTTCACCCCTCACCCACACACTCAACCTCTCCCTCTCCAATAAAAAACCTCCCTCTAGACTTTTTAAAGCTAATCCTGATCTTGCACACCTTCCAAAACCAGTTGTGCGTTGGCTTAATGCACCAAACTTTGGCTCCCTTCTCTCAAAAAAACCCATTCATACCTAATGTTTTTGTCCCCCCCCTTTCCCTCTTTTGGCTAAGCTCTACCTCGCATATATCTCTCCTCTTAGAGTGCTTCCCAACCATTGTACCTTACCTAACCTCTTTAACTTTAACTAGCTTGCATTTTTGTACAACCTCATTAACTTTAACTATCCTCCAATTTTGTACACCTTTTAAGAACTCCCCTCCCCCCCTTTCTTTTAGTACCTCCTAAGAATCTGGGGAGTAGCTCACCTTCAAAACTCGCCCTATTGATTATAGTACTTTATAACGGTTTTTAAACCATGTCCCCCTATTGATATCCCCTCCCGCCACCAATTTTTGCACCATTGATGAGTTAATCTAGTGAAATGCGTCTGGTGTAAATTTGGTGTTACTACTACCCGAGCCCCCACCCCCCCAAAACATCTTCCCCCTTTTTTTCTCTCCCTTTTGCAAGTATCTCTTGCATTGAATTTTTTTGAAATAATAAAGTCAAGGTATGCTCCAATTGATATGTGTTATTAGATGGTAAACCTCCTGCTTCCATATACTCACACTTGGTTAGGTTTCCTTAAGTTGCCCTTGTATCCTGAGAAAGATGACCCTAATGTCTACACCTTGAGTGATATCATGCATGAGAAAATCTACTATAGCATGCCTTCTAATACCATGCCTTATGATACCATGTTTTATTAGAGCACATTATACTCCAGGTATAGTTGTTGCCCCTTTGTTGCATCTTTTCCTCACATAAGATTATGTTTTTGACCCTATAGCCTAAAGATTTTTAATCTATCCAAGAACTTATAGCCACTCACAACCTATGTTGAACACTTTCAAACGGTTGGTACACTTACTAGTGGTTCATACAAAAAATGACATCCACTTGCAAGTGCTTTGAACTACTTGCAGGTGGTTTATACAAGTTGTAATTGCTCCTTGAAACCTTGTAGAAGTGGCTGTCAGAACATTCTTATACACATAATTCTAATCTCAAAGACCACTTGCAAGATCTTTCTCAACCACTTACAATTGATTCTCAATCACTTGCAAGTGGTCCCCAATTTACATGTAGTTGCCGGAACAATCTTAAACAAATAAGTCTAACGTCATAAGTGATTTTCAACCACTTGTAGATGGTCTAGAGTTTACACGTGGTTGATAGAACACTCTTATTCAGATAGTTCTAATCTCATATACCACTTGCAAAGGGTTTCTCAACCACTTGTGAATGGTTCTCAATCACCTGAAATTGATTTTCAACCACTGGCAAGTGGTCCCCAATTCACATATGGTTAATTGAACACTCTTATGCAAATACTTCTAATCTCCTACACCACTTGAAAAAGCTTTCTCAACCACTTATGAATGGTTCTCAACCACTTGGAAGTCATTATCAACCACTTGCAAGAGATTCTCAACCACTTAAAAGTGGTCCCTAGTTCACATGTGGTTGATTGAATACTCTTAGCCAGATAGTTCTAATCTCATAAACCACTTGCAAAAGCTTTCTCAGCCACTTGTAAATGGTTCTCAACCCCTTGCAGGTGGTCCCCAGTTTACAAGTGGTACAACTTACACTTCTTCCCACTTATAGGTGGGTTTAAATCAACTACAAAATCCCAAAGACAAACAACTAAAACAATTTGAAACCAACTTTTAAGACATAAGGAAAAAGCCGATTAAATACAAATCAACGTATAATTCCGCAATACAATGTCAAATTCATTTACATTCTAAAATTTCAAATCCATTTACATTTGAAATATCAAATCCATTTACATTTTGAAACGTCAAAGTCTCCATCATGAGTCACATTATCAAACCCATCATGGATATTTGCATACATAGTCACAAGTATCTAGCTCTTAAGATTTTTGCTAAGAATCACAGGTCCTGACACTACTATAAGGCCTCTTGTAACATGGTGCTTGAGGTAGGACTTTGCCCCCATGTGACATGTTTTCCCTTGTCATTTTAGCTAACTGAGAGTGCTCTTGATTTGTTCTTAGATCAAGTGAATAGGTAGTGACTGTCTCTAATCAATTTTTTGATATCTTCCATTCATAAACAAATGGCAAAACCTCATGAGGTACAAAATTCTTCCATTGCTCTTCTGTCTTGTCCTTTAGAAAAGGCAAGATAACATAAGATTCTTTTTCATTCAAGCAACACCTATAATATTCATCATCTAGAAGGAGGGTGTTACCCTCCTTGAATTGTGGAAACTCTTTCCAAAAAGTGTTCAAGTTTAAAAAGAGTATATCTTCAGACTCTTTCTTGACAAGCCATGAGCTTTTACTACGTACCTCTCTTGGAATCCACCCACTCAAGCACCTCTAGGATTGAGGAAAGCACAATTCTAATCTTTGCTCTATTTGTGTCCTGTTGCATGTGTTCTAGATGTACACTTCAGCGGTCTGGCTAGACCCAAGAACAAACCATTCTGCAAAGTGGTGCACATAGTGATTCACAGAGGTTTTTTCTACTTCACAATTCCAAAGTGCACCATGTCAACATTAGGTGGGGTTTGTCACTCTTTTTTTTATGAGTGACAAGAAGCATATCATTCATATTAATGATCAAGGTAGGCCTATCCTCCTCACTGAGGTGAGGGACAAAAAAGTGAACTACCCAGGTAACTTGAAATCAAAATTCCCTAGTTCTTCTTCACTCCACTATCGGTGCCCAACATTACCAAGGAGTTGTACTTTTACTACATGTCCCAAAAATCCACCCAGTAAATTGAAGTGGAGATTGACACATGAGTAAAAAAAAAAATCTTATATTTTAAAAAAGTAAATAGCAAAAATAGCACAAGAAACTTAAAGTTTTCAATGTGAACAGGTTTTTTTTTTTTTTTTTTGGGGGGGGGGGGGGGGGGGTGGGGGTGGGGGTTGTGGCTAGTACCTTTCTTTGGATCTGGAGGGTAAACTTCAGCTTCCAACTGTCACTTACCCTTCTTCTTCAGCATTTCTGCAACAATCGCGTGTAACATCTCCACATCCTCGGGATCCTCCTCTTTATTTTATTTTTTTTATTATGGAATCATAGCAAGGCTTAGGGTAAAACAATAAAAGGCTTTTCCAACAAGTTGGGATGCTACATCAATGTTGTTTCTTACCGTACTACTTGTGGGTTGAGAGATTTCTAGAGTCATGCACAATGGTAGCCTTGCTGTAGTTTTTGATTCTGGGATCACAACAAGATTTAGGTTAAAACAATAGAAAGCTGGTTGAAGAAAATATAACATTACAACGATGTTCTTTTTACCTTCCTATTGTGGGTTGAGATCTTCATGGAGTAATCAACAATAGCAGTCTTGTCATGGCTCTCCTCAACCACTATTTGTGCAATATCCATTTTGCAAAGAGGACTGTCATCCATGGTTGTGTCCTTGAACAACTGAAAATCATCGGATAGTTTTGTGTTGTTTTCGTTAAATGCAGGTAGAGAAGAACTTTTCTCAGCATTGATTTTTGTGAAGGAATGATCATGTTAGACTCTTGACGGACTAATCTCATGGAAAGTGGAATTAAGATGATTATTGCGAAATCACCCCCATGCTCTGTGTATGTAGTTGTGAATGCCCAGAACTTGGAAATCACTGGAATCCTTACCATGCAAATTGGGCAGGTGCACTTGGAATTGGTGTTGTATAGTATTCTAAAGGAAAATGTGTGATACTTATGTTGGCATTCCAACCAGAAAACTTCTGCCATGAGGTTAATTGATAGGGGTTTTCCACATGCAGCACATTTGTCACAATTATGCACAACCACTTTCAAAAAAGAGGCCCTTGTAGGTGGTGAAGTCACCATGAAGACTCTACTTTCGTGCTACATATATTGACTTTTTGTATCCATGAATGCTTTTTGAGACGTCAAGAACCGTGATTCACATTCCAAAGCAGTCTTGCTCTCTTGCCAACCATAGTATAGACAACAACATAGAACTTAATGCTTGGTTGCACTTAAATGCACTTTAATGTTGCTACCCAACTTATTCTTACCAATTTAAAGAAGACTGTAGAATTCTTGGCAAGCACTTTTGAAACACCTACATAGCACTTTCTGTGCACTTTATTACTTCCAAGCACTTCTATGAACTTTTTAACAAACATTGAGCACTACAAAGCACCTCTAAGCAGTTGCTACATTTCTTTTTCACCACTTTCTAATCACCTCATGACACTTTATAGCTCTTTCTAAGCACTTCAAAGTATTTTATAAGAATCATCAACCATTGTAAAGCACTTCTAAGCAATTGCTACACCCCATTTTGTACATTTGCTAAGAACTTTCTAGTCCCCCCATAGAACTTTGAGGCTCTTCCTAAGCACTTTGGTTGTTTCTAAGCACTTCTAGTCACTTTCTTAGCACTTTATTAGCACCATTGAGGAATATGAAGGACTTCTAAGCATTGTTAACCACTTGCTGAGAAGTTTTGAATGACCTCATAACCACTTTGAAACTCTTTCTATGCACTTCTAAGCACCATTGAGCACTACGAAACTCTTCTAAGAAGTTCCTAACCATTTGCTAAGCAGTTTCTAACCACTTACTAACAGTTTCCAATGACCTTGTAAGCACTTTGAAGATCTTTCTATGCACTTATAAGCACTTTCTAAGCACCATTCAACACTTCTAAGGAGGTGCTTCAGTCTAAATCATAGGCTAGGGAGTCACCTCTTAGCACTTTTGAGCTATGCCTAAGCACTTCTAAGCATTTTCTAAGCTCAATTGAGTAGTATGAGTCACTTCTCAATACTATCAAAGCACAATGAAGCTGTATCTAAGCACTTTCTATACACCTTATTTAGCATGATAGCCACTCATGCATAGCTCAAGTAATTTCAGAGCAGTACTACAAGCACTTTTGTTGCACTTTGCACAACAAGCTCACCTACAAGGAGTTCAAATTTTCTTTCAGCCAGGCCAAATCACTATTTCCACCTACTCTCAACAACATTTTGGTGATGGATTTGATCTCTGCCTCCTTGCAGTCAACCTCTCTCCAATTAGAACTTGGTGATTTCTTGAGAATAACCAAATCCTTGTTTAGTTGCTCCAACTCAATGTAAAAGCCACTCTAAGTAGAGAAAAACCCTTCATTTTTGAGCCATTGGTCCCTCTTCTCATCCAGCTGTTGGAGCCTATACTTTCATCCCAACCAACTTCTTTTGCAGGTCATCCTTATTGACATTGTTCCCTTTGCCATGTCCAGTACAACCTATTGAATGTACATAGGCTTCTATACTGCCTTGCGTGCCTGCAACTTGCTTTTCGACATTGTCGGTATTGATGATAAAGTAATATCCTTAGAGACAAATGGTTCTCTATTGATGAAGGCATAATCAGCACAAAACTTGTTGATCTTCCTCTCTAACCCCCATTTTTGCATCTTGCAATTATCAAGGATGGCTCCACCGAACCTTCTCCATGTAATCCAATGTGTCATCGGATCAGTCGATGATGCTTGACACCTCTCATACATGAATCCTCTTAAAAATTTTTCTAGAAGCTCACAATTGGATGTGGCCACATGATATACCTTTTGGTACAAAAGCTTGCACTCATTGACAAACTCATCCCTCACATGGTGAAGTGATAGCTTCTTGTTTTTCTTGTGTAAGCACTTGAAGACACTGAGAAAATCCTCATCAGGGGTATCTTCTTCTTTGAGATCTTTAAGCAACCTCCTATTTAGGCTAAGGCCATGCTCCTCATGTAGTTTTGCAACCAAGTAGAAGAATTAGGATAGGCACGGATACTCAAACACTGCAAGCACTAAAAAACATAGCTTGTTGAAAGACCAGCTATGCATCCCTTGCAACAATGGAAAACACAATGCAAAGTAGATGCATGCATACCTTTTCATGACTTTGTTGACACATTTGATTTGGATGCAGAATACTTGAGGCTGCTAGGCATCCCCTTTACCTCCAGTTTTGTTGAGTTGTGCAGGGCTTTGCTTTGCTAGCTCATTAGGTGGAGGGGTCTGATCTTCAAGTACACATTCTTGCATCGTGTTCTTGAAGGTCCTATGGATTGGTAAACCACGGGTAGGTGACCTCATAGAGAGGCATGTGCAAAGAAGGAAGAGAAGGGCTAATGCCTACAAAGTATCCCCTATACGTACAAGGTGCGAATGCAAAAACACAACATGCAGAAGTGACATGCATGGAGAGAAGCTCGACTAGAGATTAGGGTTTACCTTTCAAGTCTAGCAAAGCTCCTCAAGGAAGAAAACATTCCTAACATGAAGGAAGTTGGAAGTAGAGTTGTTCCTCAAGCGCACCCATGTGGGAAGATTCTTGTGGGAATGGGCATGCAAAAAACGGAAAGTGCAAGAATTACAACACGTCCCATTGTTACATGCAATAAGTGACCCAGCCCTCCCATACAATGAGTGGTATAAAATTTAGTATTCAAACTAGTGGACCATTAAACTTTTCAAATTACCCTTTTATTTTTAACAAATCACATTTTTCCTTCCAAAGTAGTCTCTAGAGGTACCCCCTAAAAAGTGGAATAATGGTACCACCAATACATGCTTTCACCCATTTTCCAAATCCCTAGTTATACAGTGATTTTTAGGGCACAAACAAAGGCAAATTAGTGCACACACACTTAAAATTTGGCATACAAACTCTCAATTGGAGTGCACACAAACTTAATCTTAGTGCACAGAATCACATTTCAATCATTCAAGCATGCATTTGGCAGGTCCACGATGCAAATTACCAAGAGAAATCACCACTTTCGGCACATACAATTCTAGAAAAAACTCGGCATTACAATGACATAAAAATGCACAAAATAAAAAGCTCAAAACATCAAATTGACAACGGTTATCCATACTGCA
This sequence comes from Adiantum capillus-veneris, assembly GCF_014529385.1. Lineage (NCBI taxonomy): Eukaryota > Viridiplantae > Streptophyta > Polypodiopsida > Polypodiales > Pteridaceae > Adiantum > Adiantum capillus-veneris. Next base: position 71,020,362 of record NC_140952.1, read on the forward strand.
CATACCTTAATTCCATAGCACCATCCAAGTCCCGATTTCTCAATGGATAGGCCAGTTTTGTTGACGCTCCAAAGCCCTAATCCTTCATTCCAAAATCAAGCAATAGCTATGTGATTGGCACAAATCAACATTGTTACAATGCAATCCAAGCCTGTAATTATGAAAATATCAAAGAATACACTTCAAATGTAGTAGAGAATTAGTGTATAATCTAAAAAAATTAGTGCAATTCAAAAGGGATTAGTGAGAAATTAGACTCATGTGTATGCACACAATTAAAGAGCTACGATATCATATTAGGTAAATTTGAGCACTACCATTTACAAAACCCCCAAGATCCAGAAACAAAAAACACACAAATGAAAAGAAATTAGTGAGGGAACCTATTCATTTATGCCATGATTACACTAGCATAGTCCATCAATCCTCGGCAATGAAGCCAAATGTTGGGGGTACCATCGCAGCATAGCTCCAACGACCAACATATAAATGTCAGTCTGGAGTGATCAGCTACTCATCTAGGGTATGGAAACTTACACAAGATTAGTGAGCTTATCATGACAAAACGAACGGTTGACTCTATGAGGTGAGCTTCTCGGCCTATGAAGGAGCTAAGACACAAATTTGGCAATCTCAAAATCCACTTCTCATCACCTAGGTCAACTCAATCACACACACTAGTCACAAGCGCACACACATAGATCTACCAAGCAACTATCCTCCAATCAAGCCTACTTTCACACACAAAGAATAGAGGAAAATCACACAAGATTGGATATCAATTGACCCGTAATTAGTAAGATATAACTAATCAAGACATCAAGGATAATCAACATAGATTAAAAGAGGCATAGTGAATGAGAATTAAAATCATTGGCTAGTATTAATTAGCTCACATGACAAAGGAGAACCTCAAGGAATCCATAACACCACACCACATGAGCTCTCACTAGAGGTTCTCTCAACAAATGAGGCTGAGAAACCTCATTCCACAGTGCCTTATATACCTAGGGTTAAAATGTGAAATTTTTGGGTATACAAGGTCATTGGACCTCCACAACATATTGTTTAACACCCTAGGCACACTAGTTGATTTATTATTTGTTGGAATTAGGGTTGCATAGAAACACACACAGCTTGGAGAAGACGAAGGAAGATCAAGGCACACAATAGAGAGTGTATTACTTAGTGTGCAATGAAAAGATAGATAGCCCTAGAGTGATGGGCGTATATACAATGCACGGGGGGAAAAACCTCCTAAAGAGGGAAAAAATGCCCCGGCAGTCCTAATGTGCTCACACACATCACTACCACATGTATATGGTAGCAAATCCCCCCTGGAGTGATGCGGTGAACGAGAGTTGGCACATGAGTAAAGGGAAGTGCCATGCCCTAAGGACAGGATCAATCCACAAAGGGGAGTAATCCCAAAGCTTTGTGGAAAGCTTCAAGCTTCTCACGAGACAATGCCTTTGTGAAAAGATCTGCAAGGTTGTCCTCGCACATAAGCCAAGGTGAGCTCTCCTACTGTCTGAGAGCCTCTCCCTGACATAGCGGTAATGCACCTCAATTTGCTTTGTGCGAGCATGAAAAACTGGGTTCCTCGCAACTGCCAATGCACTCTGACTGTCAGTGTAGATAGTGTTGGCAGTGTCCTATCCAACACCCAAATCAGCCATAAGGCGTCTGAGCCATACACACTCAACCGTAGCTGTGAAGACTGCCCTGTACTCAGCCTCACAACTTGAAGTGGCCACAGTAGGTTGCTTCATGCTCAACCATGATATACGTGAACTGCCAAGCATGAAACAAAAACCACTTATGGACACTCGCATGTCAAAACAACCAGCCCAATCTGAGTCCGAAAAAGCATGTAAATCTGGCGGCAATGAGTCCCCCCTTGGGATAAAACAAGCCAAGATGTAAAGTGCCACTAAGGTAGCGGAAAATCCTCTTGACAGCCTGCCAATGCTTAGACCCTGGGCTATGCATAAATCTGTTGACCTGTGAGACTGCAAACTGAATATCTGGCCTCGTGTTGCATACATAAATGAGGCAGCCAATAGAAGTTTGGTAAAGAGTGACATCAGCAGGATCGCCAGCATCATGTAGACTGAACTTCAAACCTGTTTCCATGGGAGTGGCAATAGGTTTGCAATCCTCAAGTCCAAACTTACATAGCAATGTCTCTATGTAACTTTTCTGACACAAGGCAATACCACCATCACACTGCTTAAACTGTATACCCAAGTAATGATGCAATAGCCCCAAATCTTTCATCTTGAAAGTAGCATTCAAATCAGCCTTAAATTCAGCAATATGTCTCTCATTTGCTCCAGTGATCAGCAAATCATCAACATAAAGAACCACAATGAGAAGTACATCACCCTCACGCTTTACATACAATGTGCTTTCTGTTGGACTGTGACGAAAGCCTTGTTTGACCAAATGAGTGTCAGCTTTCTCATACCAAGCAGGAGGAGATTTCTTCAACCCATACAAAGCCTTCTTACATCTGCACACTTTGTCCTCTTGTTCTTTTATGACAAAACCGCGAGGCTACGTTACATAAACTTCCTCAAATATGTCACCATTCAAGAAAGCAGTAACAATGTCTGATTGATGTACATCCCAACCAAAATGAGCTGCCAATGCACATAGAAAACGCACAGTAGTCATACGACAAGTGGGAGCAAAAGTCTCTTCATAATCTATGCCTTTTTGCTATGCATAACCCTTTGCAACAAGTCGAGCCTTATGGCAATCAATCTCACCATCCGGCTTGCGTTTCAACTTGTAAACCCACTTCGTACCAATGGCCTTTTTGCCAGGAGGCAAATCACATAAAGTCCATGTGTCATTTTTTATAAGTGCATCATATTCTGATTGCATGGCAGCCATCCAATTTTCTGAACTCTGTGCTTCATCAAAGGATAGAGGCTCCTCAACATCATGTAAGCTAGACACTGCCAAAGCATAACAATCTGATGCATAAGATGCATGGCGAGAGCCTGAACGAGTACGACTAGACAAAGGTGCATCCAATTTACTGTCACGCAAAGTGTGCACCAGCCATTTTGGCATACCTCTAGCCTGCTCATTCTCATCCCTCTCCTCATCAAGTACATCATGTACATCTGCGTCAGTAATAGGCTGATCTAAAACATTTTCAGAAATTCCCATAGGCTGTACATTTGCCTCATTGGAACTTACATTTGTATTTCCACCACTGAAAAGAGGCAACAAAATGTCATAAATGTCTTGTGAGCTTACATTATTGTCTCTAGTACATGACAGCAAGGGCTGAACAGAATCTTCCACAAACACTACATCCCGAGAAACCAGAATATGTTTTGTTTGCGGATGATACAACCTGTAACCTTTGCTTTCAGCACTATAACCAACAAAAATACATTTGACAACCTTATCATCCAATTCTTTGCGCTGCACTTGTGGCACCAAAGCATATGCCAAACAACCAAAAACACGCATGTGCTCAATAGAAGGCTTTCTATGCTTCATATGGAGTAATAGACTGCAAAGATTTCATAGGACACCTGTTAAGTACATAAGTGGCACACATGATGGACTCAAGCCAAAAAGAATGCGGCAAAGCTTGACTTTTGACCATAGATTGTGCCATTTCCGTAAGTGACCTATTTTTCCTCTCAGCAACACCATTTTGATGAGGTGTATAAAGCACTGTACATTGGCGTTTTATCCCACGACTAGCCAGAAATGCATTAAATTCATGAGACATATACTCCCCCCCTCGATCAGAATGGAGGATGCCCATAGTACATTTCGAGACATTTTCAGCCATAGCTAGAAATTGTTTGAAGCACATAAAAACTTCGTACTTCGCTTTAAGCGGAAATACCCATGCATGCCTGGAGTAATCATCAATGAAAGTCACGAAGTATAGGTAATTGCCCAAGGATGGAGTTTGCATGGGCCCACAAACATCACTATGCACAAGCTGCAACCTGCATGTGGCCCGAACTGAACCATCCTTTGGAAATTTAGAACGCTGCATCTTACCCAAAATACAGCCTTCACAAACATGTTTCACATGTTCTTCAAGAGGCGGCAAAGAAGCAACCATATCAGATTTCTGCAAACGCAGCAAACTAGCAAAATTCAGATGACCAAAATGTGCATGCCAAAGTTTTGCATCTGAAATAGCCCTTGAATCTGCAACAGCATTTGAAAAATTTTGTCCATACTTGTCATACAAAGTGAGCTTATACAGCCCACGGCACAAAAGGCCAGATGCAACAATTTCATCACCAAAAATGAGATCATGAACTGGACATTTGTCATCCACAAATTTGACTACAAGTCCAAGTCTAGCAAGTGCAGATACAGATAAGAGATTCTTCTTGATCCCAGGTACATAAAGTGCATCAACAAGTGTGAAGGAACTGCCATTAGCAGCAGCGAGCACAATCTTTCCAACTCCCTGAACTAGATAAGAGGCGTTGTTGGCACAAGTGACTGAATTTCCATGAGGGACAGAATCGAGAGAGGTAAACAATTCTCGATGTGAGGTAATGTGCTTTGTAGCACCACTATCAAAATACCACACATGTGAATCTGCAGCAACAACTGATAAGCATGCATCATGGATAACAGGATTGTGAGTGCACTCTACACTAAAAGCCCATTCTGCATCAACATCAGCAACACAGTCTCCTTTCACAAAAGACTCAACAATGGTTTCATTTGTAGTGGAACCAGCATTTGCAGTGGAACCACCCTCTACGCTAAAAGCCCATTCTGCATCAACATCAGCAACACAGTCTCCTTTCATAGAAGACTCAACAATGGTTGCATTTGTAGTGGAACTAGCATTTGCAGTGGAACCATCCTCTTTCTTCTTAGCCTCTTTGGCCTTCAACTTAGGACACGACTTGATCAAGTGATCATTGGCTTTACAATAATGGCAACGCATATTATTTTTGCCCTTATCACCAGAATTTCCAGACGAATTGCTGCCAGTAGAAGCATTAGGAACATAATTTTTGCCACTTGCAGCAGAACCATAAGAAGTGGTTGCATTGTTGTTACCACCCTTTCTTTGAGAAGCAATAAAAGCCTATTCAACTGCACGTTAGTACTGTTTTTTTATGGAAAGTGAGTCTTGCAACAGCAGTGTGCATAATGCATCAAACTTGACAACTTCTGGATTTCCTTGGGTCATAAGTCTCCAAGTACTAGCAAAAGTTTGGTAAGAATCTGGTAAGGCATCAAGAACAGTCTGCACAAGGGAACTGTCTGAAATAACTTCACCTACAGAAATAAGTTGCTCATTGATATCCTTGACACTAGCAAGGAAAGTGTCCATAGCAAAGCAATTTTAGCCTCATTGCAGCTTGCATAAAGACCTGCTAGAATATCCGAAGCCTGTTTTGCAAATTTTGCTGAACGGATGTGAGGAACAATGGTGCGCTTCACAGACAATGCAATCAATGCATGAGCCTGCGCATCCTTAAATGCCAACGAGCTTGTTCTGCCATAGGCAAAACAACTCTAACAGCTGCAATCCTTGCAGCAAGACCTGCAACATCCTCAACATCGCCTACATCCTCAGAACCAGGATGTACATCAATGCCCTGCACAATGTTCCAGACACCCTTTGACACAAGAACATGTTGCATCATATAAGCCCACATAGGGTAGTTGTCCCCATCCAACCTGTCCTCAGCAGCAAACATCTTGAACACATCTGTGTTGTTGTTGTCAGCCATGGTAAATGCGGCACCTGATGTGAAAACTACTCAAAAATAGGAGAAACGGAGCGGGAACAACACGTGCTATATAGCACAAACCGTAGATTGTTATGCAAAAAATGGCATTGACAAAAATTCTGCACAAAATGACGAAATAGCCTGTGCAGTATTTCCTGTAGTGGAAACGGAGGCTGAAATGAGCCCAAATAAAAATTCTGAGCAAACCAAGCTCTTCGAGCTTGCCCGAACTATTTGTCGACCTGCGAACGCTCGCCAAAGCTCACTGAAATCGGAGAACGTGAGCAGGCATGTACTGGAGCAGCTGGCGACTGAGCCCAGGAGGACGCAACCTGCTCTAATACCGATTGTTGGAATTAAGGTTGCAGAGAAACACACACAGCTTGGAGAAGACGAAGGAAGCTCAAGGCACACAATAGAGAGTGTATTACTTAGCGTGCAATGGAAAGATAGATAGCCCTAGAGTGATGGGCGTATATAAAATGCACGGGGGAAAAAACCTCCTAAAGAGAGAAAAAATGCCCCGGTGGTCCTAGTGTGTTCACACACATCACTACCACATGTATATGGTAACATTCTTTACAACTTAAACCTCTCATTGAGCCCACAACACATCACAATGGCAATTGCCACAATGGTTTGAGATAAATTGGGAATTTACAATGCACAACTATATTGTAAAGATGTGTGACTTCAATCTTTACTACTTATTTTAATTTGTTGGTGATGTGCACTTGCTAGCCTTGGGGGTTTGGTAGATCCTATTTATTGATGTGAGCCAAGTTAACAACCATGTCTATGCCATGTTACATAGAACTTATCAATGATAACCTAGGAGGTAAATCTTTGGGAAATACATCTTTGTATTCTAGGAAAATTTCCTTCAATTACTTAGCAATATGTTTTTCTTGTGATGACAAAGAAGTAGCAAGATAAGGAGAATCAAAAGAATAGGGCATTGAGGAATAATCTAGTAAGCTAAAAGTATTATCAATATTAGATAAAGAATAATACAAAGAGTAACAAAAAAGATTTCTTCTATTTCATTATCTGAAGAGATCTTCATAGGCTTGGTTGTCCAAATAAGTAGATGGAGGCACATCCTTTGCCCTCAATAGTAGCACATACACACCATTGGATTCAAACAATAAACTATTATGCTCATAACTTCACATAATGGGGACCTCAACCCATGCAACCACTACCGACTCAAAACCATACTTTCCCTATTCATATTCATAACTTGCAAATCCAAGCTTGTCTGGTGGATTGCAAGTGGAATCCCTTTGACTTTTGTATCCCACACCTCACCATCATGGCCGTTTATCATAGCTACCTTGTAGTGATGGGTATTAGGGATCTGTGGTAGATTGAGATGTTTCACCAACTGATAGATAATGAAATAGTGAGATGCAATATCATTTACTAAGAGTCTTGTCTTTGTGACCCTTGATAGACCCATGCGTTTTCACAAGCTCATGTGAACCAAAAGTTGGTTGCCACATAGAGGTCGCAATAGATCACTCATGCATCACTTCATGTGTCATACTCTTCACCTTGAAATAGTGAGAAGAGGACTCTAGAAGAAGTAATTGCACCATGTGCATAGATTCCCCTTAGGAGGATCCTTTTTTCCATGCCCACTTTCCAAGCAATTGAAAGGCAAAGCTTATCTTTTTTAGATTTTTCCAAATCCTTGGTTGACGGATGGCCATGAGGCCCTTTGAGCTTTTTGGACACATCAAATGAGTCTACACGAATTTCCTCTTATCATGATTGTGAGAGACCAGTGTAATTTTAGTGTCATGCGTATGCATGCTATGATTTTTATTTACATCTAGACCATTATGGACATAAGTGTGAACCATCAATTCCTCGAGCTCTTTTGGATCCTGTGTTCTAACACAATTCTCAAGGGTTTAGCCCATGAATGAATCCTCTCACCTACTTGAAGGAATCTAAACCCTCTAGCTTGAGAATAAAATCTCCATAGTGTGAAATATACTCAAGCAGTGTCTTATGTTGGCGTTAAAAACACTTATCCCATGTAGTCCACTTTTTGTCATTCTTAGTGGACATAAATTCTTTACTAAACACATCCTCAAAGGCAGAACATGAATACATTCCATGATGCACTTCTTTTTTAGTGACATCCACCACTTATGATCTTTAACTTCTAGCGTCAAACTCATTTTCACTGCTTTGATTGCATTTGGAGCTTGACATAGATCATGAATACCATCCCATTTATTCATGAAAATATTCACTCCATCCTTCTTGTGCTCTTTTTCCTCCCCATGCAATCTTGGTGGTTATTTTTTTCAACAGAATATTCACTTCCTTCTTTATGAGAACAATTAATAAATCTAGGTGTGAGCCTTGCTTTTGCATGCCAAGGGTAGGATTTACAAGCACTGTGATTGATGGACCCCCATGATGCTCAATTGTAGGGCCCTTAGCTTGCTAATGTAGATATTCCACTACCAAATTAGATAGCTTTGTTACATTTATATTCAATTGTGAAAAAAATTTCTTCCTTCTTGATGAGAACAATTAATAAATCTAGGTGTGAGCCTTGATTTTGCATGCCAAGGGTAGGATTTACAAGCACTGTGATTGATGGACCCCCATGATGCTCAATTGTAGGGCCCTTAGCCTGCTAATGTAGATATTCCACTACCAAATTAGATAGCTTTGTTACATTTATATTCAATTGTGCAAAATTTGTTTCCATGATAGACATGCACGATTGTAATGCCCTAAACTCTATGCTATCATCTATGCTTGTTTCCATATGAACACCGGCCTCTTGGAGGGTAGCCAATGGCAAGACAGGAGTAGATGCATCAAGTGTAGGATGCTCAAAGTCAAACGGATGATGCATATATATGTTTGAATCCATAGTGTAGTGTTGAGCTAAGAAGAAAAGGTAATACTTGGTAAAAATAACCTCTTTGGGAGGATTTTTGAAAGGTGAGTAGACCTCAAAAACAAAATACCACAAAACCAAGAGATTGATTGACCTTTCCAAATCAATTTCTTGAGTTGAGATGATTGGTTGAATCCAAGACGATGTCAATTCCGGCTAGAAAACTACAGTCAAAAGTTCTCCAAATTCACTTGTCAAAAAATTTTAAATAATTAACAAATATTGAATGAGCAATATCCAATATTAACCCAAAGTATATTAGCCCTTGGATTCTGTCGTGCTTTAATTAATGTGTGATTTTGTTACTCAATTTTGAGATTGTTTTTTTTTCTAAATTGATTGATCCTTGTCATGTATTCCTTACTGAGGCCGTTGCCAAGCTTGCTTATCTACACATTTGTAGAAACTAAAGAAAAATTTCAAAAATATGATTGTCAATGGTTTTGGAAACCATGCAATGGCTTGCTAACAAACGGAACTTAAGAATGTTGCAAACAAAAATTTGTGCTTGATTGAGAGCACCCCTACTAAGGTGGTGGTGGGGTGCCTAAAATAGAGGGACACAAAAACCCTTTTAATTTGAACCAAAGAGCTTTAATGGCATCGGAATCATGGAGATAACAAGGGTGGGTGAAACCTGCTTGTGCTAGTTTGTATGGCTCACCTCTTCCCATCATGCAGAAGAAAAAGTGCTAAATCACACCCGTTGTCATGCCACGTTGTGGAAAATCAAGAATGAGCGAATTGTTTTGAGCATTGATATGTTTGGTGTAAATTGACATGCAATTTGTTTTTCCGGATATACCGAGGAGCTCGGTGATTGTAAGAGATGACCAACATGGTAGTGGCATGTAAGCTTTGAGTTGCTTTTTCTTAATCAAGTGTTGCTGAAAAGATATGGTTGGCATTGCCTTGGTCAATATGTAACTCAAATGAACTGCTTTGTGAGACTTGGTCGTTAAGTATTGTAGGAAACAAAAGGTGCTTCAGGACCTTATTGTTTGTGATGGTGTCTCTTGAATCTCATGGATGACGGGATATGGCTAGCATGGCTAAGGAAAATATGTTTTGGGACTAGCAATGGTGTGCTCGGCAATGCTTTGGCTGATATTTATGCTAAATGTGGTGTTGTTACAAAAGCATTAAAAGTTCTCATCGGGTATTCTCTTTGGAATATCATCACTTCTATCACATTGATTGTGGTATATGCCAATATGGAAGTGGTAAAGAAAGCTTTGAATTGCTTCGAGTGGATGTGAAGGGATGGATTCTCTCCAATGCATTCACCTAGGCTGGCACCGTGGAGGTCATGGCTTTGGCCATCAAAAGGGCTTAAGCTATTGGCTAAGAATAAAATTAAGCTATAGTTATTTTTAACAAATGATGAGCAAGATTAAAAAATGCCCCGAGAAACTAGCAGTTGTTGATGAGCAGATTGCATAGAAATAACAAAGGGGAGTGTTCATAGTTTTTTGCCAAGGCTAACAATCGGCTTTTGTAGAGAGGAGGCATAGCAAGGAGGAGGAGTGCTCTTAGAGAACCAATGAGTAGTGAGTAGATAGGAAGGATGATGGCAACGTGTTAAAAGGGGATAGAGGACAAGCATAGTAGGGAATAAGGCATCACTTGAGTAGATTGGAACAAAATGTCATTTGTATGGTTTTTTCTTTGCACAATAATTGAGGAGAAAAAATTTGGCAATTCATGCAAAAGTAGGCAATCAATTGAGGAAGAATTAATAAGTAGCATCCTTAGGGATGCATTGTCATAATAACTAATATCTAATTCTCCTAGATGATTTTCTCATGTTAAACTGATCATTTAATATGGAAAATTGCCAGGGGAGAAAAAGCTAGAATATTGGTTAAGCTAATAGACCGTCCATAGTAAGGATCCAAAGGAGGGAACATAGGGATCCAAAGGGGGGGGCATCTGCAAAAGAGCAATGTGCAACAATGGGCCTAAAAGACCCTAAGGTTCAGCATTAAGACTTCTAAAATGCTAAGGTTCCAAAATACAAAGGTTGTGTCCAAAGGTCAAACACTAGGAAAATTGGATGCTTAGTGTGTGTTAAAAAAGTCTTCATAATCCCTACATAGGAGGGGGTGATCCCTGGAAGTAGGTAATGAGAGAGAAACACACACACACACACACACTCACAAGCTTCCTTTACACAAAGGGAAAGAGTGACACATGTCAACTCCCTAGCCCAGATGCCCACAAGGTGTACTCAAATCCTATTGGATGGCCATGGACGTGGACCAATGAGAATTGGGCTAGAGTGAATCTAGTTTAATTAAAAACACTTAATAAAAGAACCAATAGGAATTAAGCTCTCTAGAATACTAAAAACACTTAATAAAAGAACCAATAGGAATTAAGCTCTCTAGAATACTATTGGACAATCTCCCAAGGGGTCCAATAAGCATTCAGCAGCCGAATGGCTTGTCTCATTCCTATTGACCACGAGACAAAGGGGTCCAATGAGAGTTTAGTTGCATTAATTAATTCCCTAAAGCTCTCACAAAAGGGGAACGAGGGACACATGTTAGAAGGCTATCACTTATGCTCTTGAAATTCCATTGGCTAAGCCTGGAGAGGTCCAATAGGGTGTGAGCATGAGCAAATAGCAAGAGGGGTCAACCAAGAGAGAGAGAGAGAGAGAGGGGGCTGATTTTCTCAAGGTATTATTGCATACACACTCACACTAGTCCATTTGTGGAGTAAGAAGACTCTCTCGCTCGAGTCTCAAGCTTTAATGGAAATCTTATCACCTACTCCAAGCTTGTGAGAAGGGAGGCCTACACCAACAACTCTTGGCTTTGTGATGTAAATCCAACCAAGAGCCAATATTCAATGCATGCTCATATCCTCTACCATGCTAATTACTAAGCTAAGCTATGCTCATATGAGTGATTATGTGAGGAGATGTACATCTTTCTTGTAAGACTACTCCTTCCTCTCATCTCATATCCCGCTAGCTCTCACCATCTTTGAAGGTGTGTGAGGTCTTGGGTCTGAGACCGTGAGGGAATTTAAGTGTGTTTTATAAGTGTTTTTCTTAGTGCTTGAAGTTTCCATCTTCATTGCACTAGCTAGTATTGAAGGAACACAAAGAATTTTATTGTTAAATGTCTTTCTTGATGGGGGAAACCATAATACAAAGCCTTTTGGAGGGGGGACCGGCTCCATGTAAATCCGGTCCTCAACTGTTGTCAATAGCTTAATTTCTCTCTCTTTTGAAGTATTTTTCATGCTATCTAACTAGGTGTTATACATTTTGTTGCTCTCTCCACCCAAGCACTCTTGTTATTCTCATTAGGAATCTACTCTAATGAAATGCTCACTATGTTCATGCTATTTTCCACTACACACAAGTTACAAGGCCATTAAATGTTACATTTGTATCAGAGCACAAGGTTTCTCTTTTCTTGCTCAAGAAGGGAGGTCCTCAAGATGGCTATAAATGGTTGGTACTATTAACTGCATTTGAGTAAGTAGAATAGGTATTTTTTAGCCTTGCAGTGCACTTGCCTTCATGCAGTAACATACTAACACAAAAGTAGCGATTGACCTAACCATAAAAGACACCTCACCTCAAGACATGTGCATAGTAACTCTCTCTCTCTTCCCTTTTCTCTAGCTCTCTCTGGTCCATTTTGTGTGTTTTTTGGTGTGAGGTTGCTTGTGTGTGTTTTGTGGCGCATCTTCTTGGTTGTGACAAAATCTCTCTTGTGTCCTAGTTTGCATACCTTAACTAGGTGGTGTCCCTATCTTGTTTGGGTTTGGTTGTGGGTTTGTTTTTGTGTTATGCTTGTGGTTTCCCCAGCCCCAATTGAGCAGCACAGGAGCCTTGAGGGGTGTTTGGAGGTCGCCTCTCTTGTTGCCCGCCCCGGACTGCTTCAATAGATAAGGAGAGGACACAAAGAGCACTTTTTCATAGACATGAAACCCTACCTTTGAAACATGATGGTCGACTGAGTCATAATGTTTTTTTGAATAACAATTGATAAAATCACTAGCCTTTCCCTTGAGAGCTAGATGGAAGGTAAAAAAGACCACCATTTCGATTTAAACAAGTGTTAAAATTAAAGAGGCCTTCCTATTTCAATCAAACCTTACACTTTAAACAAGCTAACACACTTTATGAGTTCAGTATGAAGGTTGCACTTTGTAGCATATGTGGCCCGCAATATGTGTGCCCCAGACAATGTGGGCAATTAGGCGTAGTGAGCCTAGCAGAAAAATGACTTGGTAGGTATCCAAGTGGCCTTATAGACTTGCTCGAAATTAGTTAGTTCTAATCTTTTTTGGCATTTTTGACGCACCCAAATTAACCACTTTATATGTAGTTCTCTCACTTGGGATTTTGTTAGGGCTGCTACTTTGTGAAAATTTTAGATATATGACCATATTCTTTGATTAATTTTTCAAGTGTGTTGCTCATATTTGTTCGGATATTTGCTTTGCTCGATTTTCTTTGCTTGTTTTGATTGGAAATCCTCAGTGCATGGTAGTCTTCACATCTACCTTTGTTGTGTATGGCTGAGATGCCTTATGGATTATTTGGGTGTTGAACAAGACATTGCAAACATCCTCTACACTAATAGTTAGAGTGCATTGAGAATTGCAAGGGACCCAATTTTTTATGCTCGCACATAGCACATTGAGTTGTATTATCACTATGTTCGATAGAGACTTTCAATAGGAGCAATCAACTTGGCTTATATGCCAACATAGGACAACCTTGCAACTCTATTCACAAAGGCAATGGCTTGTTAGAAGTTCAAAGCTTTCCACAAAGCTTTGAGCTTTCTTTCCATTGTGGATTGGTCATGTCCTCAAGCATGGCACTTCTCTATACACTATATGCCTACTCTCATTCATCGCATCACTCCCAAGGGAGATTTGTTACCATATATGTGGAAATGATGTGTGTGAACACACTTAGAAATATCAAACACTTTTTTCCTCACTAGGAGGATTTTGTTCACAAGTGTCAGACACTTTTTTTTCACACTAGGAGGTTTTGTCCCTCATGCATTGTATGTATGCCCATCATTCTAGGGCTAAATTATCTTTCTATTTCCCTTGAACTTCTTCATCTTCTCCAAGTTGTGTGTGCATCCATGCAACCCAAATTCCAACATCTAAAAAAGAATGTAAGTGGTGATTTTGTAATATGATTTAATCAATTTGAAGATCTTTGGCAACCATTGGAAGTTGTCATCATGCATAATAAAGGAAGGAATCCTTCAAGCCGAAGAGATTTCTAGCTTGCCTACATCTGAAGATCAAAGAAAAGGTGGAGTTTGGCGATATAGAAAGCTATGTGAATGCCATTGAGCTAGCAAAGTAAAGAGAAAAAAAAATGGAGTTGGGCTTGCTTAAGCTTGAGGATAATCCCATTGTTTTGATGTTGGCGATGTAAGTGATGCAACTCACGATGATTCTAGACTTCCAACATGCAAAGATTGGAGAGATGACATGGGACTTAATATGAATTACTCTATTTCATTGGTGCCTCTCAATTTCTATGCATCTATTCATGAAGTGGATGATTTTACCAATGAAGATGAAGACTTTATCAAAGATGACATGCACAGGAAGAAGGTAGTAGATGTTGTGGATTATAAGGTTCTTATGAATTGTGAAGTCCATCATCTGAGAGATGAGGCCAAGGCAACCAGAAAATTTCTAAAGACTATTGAAGAAGCGGATGCAAAGCCAAAAAGCCAATATAAAGAGATAAAAGAGCCTATTTCTATGGGTGTCATGCATGCTAGCATATTGAATTGTAGAAAGATTACAAAAGTTATGGAGCTTTAAGGAGGAGAAGATTATTTGTAATATCGGGTGGTTGTTTTTTAATCTGACAGTGACTAAAATAATATCTTTATTTTTAGGTCATCCAAAAAGGCACGCTGCTTTTCAAAAATGCCAAAAGCATGAAAAGCTCAAAATAACATGAAAAGAAAAAAAGAAAATCTAAAATTGAACCATGGGTTCCCCTTTTTCACTAGAACAAGAAAGTGAGTTCACTTTTCACTAAAAAGCACTAAAAGTCATGAAAAGCTAAAAATAGCATGCAAAGTGTTTAAAGAGCAGATTTTTACAAAATTAAACCATAGGTTTTTTGGGAGTCGTATATTAAGGATTCGGCTCTCTTTTTTTGAAAAAAAACACTGAAAACCAAAAAAGCATGAAAATGCTTAAAAAACAAATTGAACCAAACGTCCGTTTGACCTACCGAAACATGAAAACAATCTTTCTTTTCACTTTAGAACCTTACAACCTTGCCAAACAAACATTCTAAACCAAAATTTCACGAAGCAAAAATTAGGTTGGAGGTGTTCTAGCTCGCTCTTGACAAAGTGAAATTTATATATCCATAGTAGCGCACAAGTTGATGGGTGCTAGTCATTTTATATTTTTGATGTTGTGGTATTGTCAAACTCTGTTATTGCATTAATAAATTGCATGTTTCATTTAGATGGGAATTTACAGATTATATTTTGCCATTCTCATGTATCTTTGTGCACTCTATTTCTCTCTCTCTCTCTCTCTCTCTCTCTCTCTCTCTCTCTCTCACACACACACACACACACACACACACACACACACACACACACACACACAATGCGGTGTACACATATATTCACCCTCCACAATGTTATTTTTCTTGAGTATGCTTTCATTTATATCACCCATTCAAAGGTAGCACTAGTTGTTAGGTGCCTCTAGATGCAGTCCGCTCATGGACTAAACTCCATGCTAGGTCGAGCACAGAGAAATCCTCCCCTATGAAAACGCTTTCGCAACTCTGATGTATATTGAAATAGAATATTGAAATTTGTATAAAAGTGTAAAATTTGTATTTCTTTCATAGACCCCTGGGGAGGGGTATCTCTCAAAAATCAAATCAAAAGATAGAGCGGCTCAAATAGAAAGTCAACGATCTACAAAAGGATAAAGATCATCTCTAGATGCTCCTATAAAAAGAGAAAGAATGTGAGTTCTCCAACCTACCAATACCGAAATTGGGATGGGGTCCTTGACAGGTCTCTAGGCTTAATAAAAAATCGGAGCCTTTAAATAAGCAAAATCCAAGGAATAGACCTTTACCATTGACAATGGCTTGGGTCTATAACCGTAGAAGAAGACCTAGTTCTATCTCACAGCGAAAACGAGACAACATCTAGAAAATCCAAAAGTCTTTCGACCCTATACTTCCACAAATTGGGCTAAGGTATCCTCAACCAACAATTTTTTCCCCCTAACATATGTGAGGGCACAACCATTGAAGGACTCCTGTTCCACGTGAAGAAGTTTTCTAAACATTTTGAGTGTGCAGGCATGGATAGTTAGTTGACTAATCAGGTCCACTCATCCATGATTGACATCCTTAGTCAATCTCCACTTACCACCCCGCACTCACACATGATTCTTTTGTTTTCTAATTACTATCACATTCTTTAAACATTTAAAATAATGGTTTATTCCAACTTTCTAGCACAGTGATTCCTTCAATCAAATATAAAGACATCATTGAAAAGTATTTCTTTTAGCAAACAGACATCTTTAAATCCTGGAACGGAAGGCATTTTTCAAGAAACCAATGTGCATTTGTTTGTAAATTGTGAAAGAATTGTTTGGGTTAAGGCTGGTTGAATTAGGAAAGATATGATTGATCATCCTTAAGACACCTTGTCTCGAGACACCTCCGACTCCTTGGTATATTTTGATGAATAATGATGGCTTTCGAGCCATGGATAAGTCAGTTACCGCCATGAATGATGAGTTTCTACTCCGTGTCATCTCTTGATATTTCTACATAAGTGAGGATACCGTTTTTATCCTAGGGGAGCCGCCCGATTGTATGGGAAACTGGTTTGGTGTATGGGCATCCCGAACTTTGGGTGACGGGTTTCTACCTTGGATTACGAAAAAGGAATGGGTGCTGTTTTTTTCACCTTAGGTGGTCTCGAGACAAGAAGAGTACTGGTCATGGTTATTATGGTCAATATTTTTAATTGACAGTACCCTGTCTTAAGTTTAAAGATTTGTGTTTGCGAAAATAATTTCTTTTCAATGATATCTTAATACTTAATTGTAGGAATCACTGTGCTAGAAAGTTAAAAGAAACCATTATTTTAAACATTAATAGAATGTGATAGTAATTAAAAAACAAAAGAATCATGTGTGAGTGCGGGGTGGTAAGTGGGGATTGACTAAAGTTGTCAATCATGGATGGGTGGACCTGATTAGTCAGGTAACTATTCATCCCCATGCATTAAAAATATTTATAAAACTTCTTCACGTGGAAGAGGAGTCCACCAGCGGCTGTGCCCTTACATATGTTAGGGGAGAAAAAGCATTGGTCAAGGATACCTTAGCCCAATTTGTGGAAGTTATAGGGCCAAAAGACTTTTGGATTTTTCAGACAATGTCTTGTTTCCGCTAATGAGATAGGACTAGGTCTTCTTCTGGGGCTATAGACGTAAGCCATTGTCAACGGTAAAGGTCTATTCCCTGTATTTTTCTTGTTTAAATACTCTCATTTTTTATAAGGCCTACAGACTTGTCAAGGACCCCATCCCAATTTTGGTATTGGCGGGTTGGGGACCTCAGACGTGGTATTACAGCATGTGTTAATTGAGGGGTCTTGGACCGAGGAAAAGTTTAAGGTGTTAGGTTGAAATAAGTGATTTTTGACAAATTAAATGAAAGAGGTATTTAATTAAAAAGAGGGAGAGAAAGAAAGAGAGAGAACTATCCCCATCATCTTTGCAGGAAGATTTTCATCAGTTCTATCGCAAATTCATGGATTTTAACATAAGGTTCATGAGGGTTGCCTATCTCGACACTATTCACTGCGAAAAAGCATGATGAGATGGCTAGATAGGAAATTTTATCCTTACACTTGGAGGATAAGCTCGTCAGGATCTAGTGAAATTTTCTTCATTGATGTGAGAGAGTTAGAAGGTTTAGCATTAAATATGAAGAGACTCAAATGGGTTGAAGATCTTCAAGTGATTAATGTATACTTTTTCATTGGGATAGAGGATATAGAGGAAACTTGTTGGGTGGTTACGCCGCTAACGGTGGCTATGATAGCAAGAACTCAACCAACAAACAAGAATGTCAGACGAGGACGGAGCTTGACCCGCAGGCGCATGGAAACAAATAGATGGGTGTCAATCACCTACTCGACCTTCTAGAGACAATCACTACCAAGGAAATCAAATCTAAGTTCTAAAAACGCAAATGACTGATATCCGTCCTGCGAGAAAACGCTATCCGAAACATAATCAAAAGTCATCAAATCAGCCTCGAACTCAAAGGGGAGTCTATACACCACGTAAGGACAGTACCCTATGAATCTACAATATAATCTCAACCTGTAACCACTCCGTGCGGTAAACGCGTTGTCAGGAGTTTTCTGGAGCAAATAATTGCGCATATGTACATACCCATGCATGGTGCATCAAATAAAGAATTGCCCATTTTCCAGAGCCAGGTGGTTATGTGGGGCCCACATGTGTACAGGTAGGACAGGGTGTACATAGTGCATCGATTTTCACTATTACCAGTACCACAGTGTTTTTTCTACAATAAGGAGGAGTTGGTAGCACATAAAACGTCTCGAGGAAGCTATCCGTGGGCCAACGACATGAGGTAAGCAGGTGCCTGAGATGGCATCTAGTTGCGTCAGGAGGCCGAACAGGGTCAATACTTGCACGTGGATGAGTACAGACACAACGTGGGTGTTTCCTTGTGATAATTATGCAGAAAGTTCATCATGAGGACCACTTTTTGGGGCCACTTCACGTGGTGGCGAGATGCATTATTGGAAAAAAGCTGAGTACCATGTGTGCGAATGATGCAAAAAGGTGACAACTATGCACTGCGAGGTCAGTTTTTGGCCTTTTCGGGGTCCGTTTGAGGTCATCTAAAAGGCCAAGGGTGCCCAACTAATAAAGGTAAGTGTGGGAACTGAAAAAATAGAGAGAAGACCAGAAAAAAACGTGGAGAAGAGAGGAGGAACAGCCGCAGGTGTGTTTTTGCTCATTTTGGAGCCTGCTTTGGTCGTAAACTGCTCATCCGAGGTCGGATTTGAGCACTTTGACATTGTAGACTGGGGTTTTGGGCCATTCCGGAGGCGATGGCGCTGTCCATTTTGCCAAATTCCTCACTCTTTTCCTGCTGTTTTTCTGTGTAAGTTTCTCCTATGAGCGAAGTTTCTGCTCTAGTTTGTGATTGTATCTGGCTTATTTTACCCATACTGTGTAAACTATTTGCCCCATTGGTATTGGGCTGAGCTTCATTGTATCTAAACATCAGAAATTCTCCTCTTTTGAGCTGAGTTTTTTGGGTGTGTGTGTGTGTGTGTGTTTGTGTGGAGTGGGCAAGTGGATAGTCTCTCTCCTCTCACTCCATAGGTGTGTTCCCTGTCTCGGCCAGGTGTGTTGTGTAAGCCGAGTGGTGCCCCATAGTGTGTGTGTGTATCTTCCCAAGAGTGTGTGTCGGGTCGTTATAGAGGCGTTGTGTGTATTTTCATCCCGCTCACAACGTATGAAGACAGGCTAAAAAATTCAGGTGACCGAAATTCGACTCCGATGATACTAATGTGTAGCTCTACTCGCTGCGGTTCTATCGATATATGGCACGCTCAATTCCGACACACAGATACGGAGAAAACTCACATAGAAGCTCGTGGGAGCTCACCTCGCCTAGAAGCCGAACGCACGCTTGGTATCGGTGTGTAGCTCTCGCCGTTGCTAACACAATGGCAGTGTCGCTTCTCCAATGGTGGCTCTATAGCTCGCATAGCAAGAGGATAAGACTCTCTCTCTCTCTCTTACTCTCTCTCTCAGACACAGTCACGGCCCTTTAAAACTTATCTTGATTAATGCCTCCCAAAAAACTTATCCTTAGGTTTACAATAATTGGCTCTTATACTTCAGCCTTGGAAGTGTGAACACATCTCTAATCTAATTACATAAGCAGGTGAAACTATTTGGGGAATACAAGCTGGAAACTCAATTGAGTCCCGCTAATTACAATGAATCGGCTCCATCAAAAATGAAATGTCGGAAAGACATTTATTACAATAAGTGTTGACCGCTAGGTCAACAACACAACATAACTCAAGTTTCGTACCAAAGTCTTATCTTTTGCGAGTTATGAAATGCTGCGGATTATGGCTATAAACGTCATTCGTAATGAGTAGTTATTCTAGTTTCAAAAGCCAGGGTGCAATGGCACTTCCAGATTGTAAATACAAAGCCATTTGACCCTTTCAATCCCATTTTTGGTTAAACCTAAGGTAGCCTTAGTATATAAGGTACCTAGGTCATTTTGTGAAGAAGATTTTAATCATAATCAAAACTTTAGCACTGCCGTCTACTGTGTGTGAGAGAGAAAGAGAGTGAGCGTGATCTTTGTCCTCTTGCTACACCTGGCTCGCTCAACACATTGGAGATCCGACTGCACCATTGTTGTAGGCTTGAGGAGAGCTACGCGACAACGCCAAGCATTCCACACGAGACGAAGCGCACACGCCGACGCATCTACGAGCTATTTGTGGTCGTAAGTGTATCAAACGATGTTTGTTTTCTGCGTGCTAGTAGTCTATAGAATCGTGGCGACATAAGCTACGCATAGGTACTCATAAATTTCAGTTTCGGGCACTTTCAAAATTCTACTCTGTCATCCTACATGTTTTCCGCAGATGGGTTTAGAGTGAAGGTTTTGAGTGTAGAAGCGTAGGGACAGGTGTATCCTAGTGAGGGGATGGTGTTACTTAAGTTTCGTACGAATCTGGCATGATTAAGTGAGTTACCTTCCATATGTGTGTTTGTGGCTAGGTGGTGTAGTTGAGACTAGTGAGATTCTTGATTGTGGTTTAGTTGGCCTTCCAGAGTGTTGTATGTGTAGGATGGTCTCAGGCCGACAAGCTAAAGAGATTCCCTCCGTGTGCCTATCATGTCATCCATGTCCTCGATTGACATTATGTTGATCTAGGTAGTGTTTGCATGCACTTCATGGGTGTGTGAGTCTCTCTTGCAGCATTGGCGCCGTTGCCGGGGACACAAGGACCTAAGTAGGTTTCCTACTAACACTCATGTGATGGTTGCTTGATTTAGTTTCGGCTAAAGAAAGCGTTTTTCTTAAGTGGATCCGGAAGAGGATATTCCGCAATCAAGTGGATAGTCAGGAAGCGTGTGTCTTGCCGAGGGTCTGCGACTAGATAGGTTTAGTTAGGATCTGTGGATTAGAGTAGTTGTTGGTGGTCGAGTGATTTGTGAGGTGATAAAAGCGTTTACTAGTCCGTGTGTGGCAGTGAAGCGTTTTTCTACTCATAGATGCAAAACCCCATATGATTTGTAGGAGTATCTTTAGGTAAATGATTCGATTCTGATATAGAGCTATTCACCACTGAATTATTTGCTAAAGTGCTTGATTGCATTTGAAATCGCGGAAAAGTGTGCTTTTGAGGGTAAAAGTGCATTAAACAAGCTTTTGTGGATGTTTTTGTATGATTGACTGATGTTGTGCATATAAAAGAGCATTTGCTAGGGTTCTGTGAAGAAAACCTGCAATTCTGTAAACATAGACATCGTACGCGTAGGATGTCTCAAGGGGTTCTGGAGACCAAATTTGAAAATTCTGACTACACCAGTAGGTTCAGAGGGTAGGTTTTACCCTAGTAACATATTGACTTGGGTGTTTTTCCCTATTTTTGTTGTCTAAAAGCCAAAAGGAGGAGTCAGAAAACGTAAACTTTCAAAAAAGGCTTAAATTGAGTGATTTTTGTATGTTTTTGCAATTGTGAAGCATACTTGCACTTGTTGAGAGCAAAAGGAAGCATCAGGGACACTTCAGTGTCAAAAAATGAGCAGTAGACATCCTACGCGTAGGATGTCTACAGGGTGATCTGGGGGAAATTTTGTAATTCTGAGTTGACCAGTGTGTTCAGAAGGTAATGATGGGAGCAAAGCGAACCTCAAACCCCCGACGGCCTCTAAAACACCGGGGACTGAATGGCGCGCCTCGAGCCTGTCATAGTAAAGCAAACAGGGGGCACCGCCTAGCTTCAGCGGCTAGGACGCAAACAACACACCACCATAACAAAGTTTTCATCCAAGAGAGATGGATGCTTGGGAGTAATGATGAAGAGGAAGGGAAATGAGATCAATAGAGAGAGAGAGAGAGAGAGAGAGGGAGGGGGTATGGCGGCTTAGTACTTAGGCACCACAAAAGGATGGCGAATCTGCACACCCTTCACACATACACAAGCTCACTCCCAACACAAGACTAGGTGGCGATTCCGCACACCTCACATGGGCAAAACATTGCAGGAAAACATACTCACAAAACCTCAAGCTTTATTTAGAGAATAAGGCGATGAAATGGGGAGCATAGGGTAGGGGAATGAGAAGGGAGAGAGTGGTAGAGCACATGGCAGATAGGTGGGAGTTGATGGCGAAGATTCGCACGAGGGTTATGGCCATCATCCTTCATTTAGTTGCCCTTCATCTTCCATAGCCCAAGGGTGTAGAGGTCATGCTCAAGACGAGCATGGTGATTGCGGTGATGGTGATGGTGTGGGTGTGTGTGTGTGCACTAGGCACACACAGTGCATAGTGTACCCTTTGGTGATGTTGTGTGTATGTTTAGTGTGATGGTGACCCCTCTTTATATAGGGGAGGAGGGGGGAGAAATTCTAGAATTTAGAAATGAAGAAATCATTATCTACATAGGCCATGTGACTGTGGGCCCCACTTGTCTGGCTGTGTGTATATGTGCCAGAACAGTTGTCTCATGAGAGAGAGACTAAGAGAGAGAGATGGGTTGATGAAAAAAAGTGAGAGGTGACATGGAGAATAAAGTGATTACAAGAGGGGAGAGAGGGGAGTGCGTTCAGAGGTGAATCTGTGTGCAGATGTGAGTGAACACAAGAAAAATCAGGTAACCACCGGGTGGGGATGGGTCTGTGGGTACCTTTTTCAATGAAACTGAGTGTGTGTGAGTGTGGGGGAGGTTATTTAGCTACAAGACAAGAGACATGGCGCCCTTTAGAGAGAGGGGGGGGTATTTAGGTCATGGGATATGATAGGAGAGAGAAAGGGGGGGTGGGGTATACTATTTTGGAAGATAGGGTAAGTTGCATGTGAGTTAGGGTGCATTATTGGTGAGTTAGAATGCATTATTAGTGAGAGGTGGGGTAGCTTGAGGGGAGAGAGAAAGGAGAAAGGACAAGGGGAAGAGAGAGGGGGTTGACCTTTTGAGTGGAGGAGAGGAAAAGGGACACACGTCGGGGCAACAGTGAAGAAAAAGGAGGCAAGGTGGGGATGGGCTGCCCCGCAGGCATGAAGTGGCCTATTTTACCTTTCTCATATATTTACATAATCATACTTTATTTTTTTCTTACTTTTTCCAATGCCTTTTATCACTCCCTCCCTAAAGGGGGTTTTCATGGGGTGGGGACGAGAGAAGAGGGGTATGGGAGCTTGGCTTGTGAAAAGCCCCCATCATTAGCCCTCCCCTTTTGGCTAGAGGCATTCATGTCTCTAGCTCATCTGTTTGATCATTATCGTCGAAGG
Source organism: Adiantum capillus-veneris (assembly GCF_014529385.1). Classification (NCBI taxonomy): domain Eukaryota; kingdom Viridiplantae; phylum Streptophyta; class Polypodiopsida; order Polypodiales; family Pteridaceae; genus Adiantum; species Adiantum capillus-veneris. The sequence continues at coordinate 71,043,650 of NC_140952.1, forward strand.
TGGCGGCTGATGGTGTGTCCTCATCTGGAATGTCAATAGGTGGAGCCTGGTCAAATCGAAGAAAATAAGGTTTAAGTCGCCAACTATTTACCCTGGTTTTATGAAGTTTTCCATCAGCCTCCATAAGCTGGTAGCTTCTATTGGCATACTTTTTCCTGACGATGAAAGGACCTTCCCATCGGAGTAGGAGTTTCTTATCCTTGCGCGTGTCGTAGCGGAGCACCAACATTCCTTTCTTCAATTCTTTTTTCCAGAGATGCTGGTTAAAGCTAAGCCGTCTATGCTCTGCTTGTGCCGCATAATAATTTATTGCTTCTTCTCTATCCAGCTGGAGTCTTTCCAAGTTGATGATGTGATCTCTTAAATGCATGTTGGGCTGTTGAAGTTGGCTTGCCATTACTCTGAGACTTTGTAGTTGCACTTCAATGGGCAAGATTGCTTCCTTACCAAATACTAGATGATACGGTGTGAATCCCAAGGATGTACGAAATGAAGTTCTGTAGGCCCATAAAGCTGGTAGTAGATACTTATCCCAGTCTCCAGGATGATTGTTTACCTGCTTGGTAATTATTTTAGAAACCATTCCATTTACCTTTTCAACTAGGCATTACATTGAGGGTAATATGGTGAAGAGTGCCTCCTTGTAATGCCCAGTTTTTGCATTAATTCTCCTACTAAGTCTGCTATGAAACCTGGCCCTCTATCAGAGATGATCTCTAAAGGTGTGCCAAACCTACAACATATGTGCTCGGAGATAAATTTAGCTACCTCTACTGCTGTGATTCTAGTGGTGGCTGTAGCCTTTGCCCATCTAGTCATGTAGTCGACCCCCATGATAATGTAGAATTTTCCTGAGTTGGCCCTAGGTAATGGCCCAATGGCGTCGATAACCCATTTTTCAAATGGGCCATATGAGAGAATAGGTGTTTGTGGTTCAGGCATAAGTGATCTAGTGCCGGCCTTTTGACACAACTTACATGTTTTGCACCAGTGGTGTACATCGCGGTTGAGGCTAGGCCATATGAAGCCTGCTTGCAAGATTTTCCTACTTGTTATGTCTAGGGCAAAGTGACCACCACAAACCCCGTCGTGATAGCTAGCAATTACTCCTGTGATTTCCTGAGAGAGAGGGACCTTCCTGAGTATTTGGTCCTTACCCTTACAGTACAAACCGTCATTGATGAGTCGATACCTTGTGGCCTTCCGCGTCAGCCATTGCTTCTGTCCCTTTGTTAAATCTGATGGGCATTCTCCTGTTTCCAAAAAATGCATGATGTCAGGCAAGGCATCACTGCCTTGAAGTAGAGGGAGCTTTAGTTTTATTGCTCCAACCACCACTTCCTGTAGTCTTTCACTTGCTAGGGCATCTGCTTCTTGGTTTTGAGCCCTTGGGATATGGTGTATTTGAACTTCTTCAAACTTACCCAACAAGGTTTTTACACCACTTAAGTGAGTCCTTAAACTAGGATTCTTGCATGTCCATGCTCCATTTACTTGCCTTACCAGAAGTAGAGCATCCCCAAATACATTAAGGCGTTGTACACCTTGTGAGACGCACCATTGTAGACCCTTGGTTAGTGCTGCATACTCAGCTTCATTGTTAGAATGTGAATCTAACAATTGGCCCAACGAAAATACCTTTGTCCCTTTGTCATCAAAGACCACTATGCTTGCAGCCGCTTTGTCGGACGCTCGCTTGTAGGCTCCTTCAAAGTAGAGAGAGTATGCTCCTTCTACCATCTGTGGTACTGGAGGTAATCGGACTACTCCTTCCTTAGATTGCTTCTCCTTCCTTTCAAAGACTTGGTAGGTCATGAGTCCCCCCAAACTTGCCCTTGTCGTGCTTTCTACCTATACAGTGTAGTCAAACTCCTGCAGACGAACTAGCCATTTAGTAATCCTAGCAGACACATCCATGGGTTGTACAACATAGGGAAATATTTCATCCGTGGTTAGAATCACAAATTGCTTAGGCAGCAAATATGACCTAAACTTTGTAGTTGCAAATCTAAGAGCTAGGACTAAGTGTTCCACATGGGTGAAACCTTTCTCTCCTGCTGTCATCATTCGACTAGAGAAGTAGATTGGCCTCATGAAAGATGTCGTCGTATCCTTTTGGAGTAGCACAACCCCCAATGAGTCATCACCACCACTTGAGGTGACATAGAATTTTTTATCCCACTTAGGTGGTGAGATAGTTGGCAGAGTGCCTAAGACCTCCTTTACCTTGTTGTAGTGATGTTCGCTTTCCTCGTCCCAAGTGAAAGTTGATCTTTGAGTGAGTTGTTGCAGTGGTAGAACAAGTTGTGATAGTAGATGTATGCATCTACTTAAGTATCTCACCTTCTGTAGAAAAGAGACCAGTTGACGTGCGTTCATTGGTGAAGGTAGGGCTATGAGTGCGGACACCTTACTTGGGTCGGCGTTGATACCTTTTGCTGAAATTTCATGGCCTAGTAGAATGACTTTACTCTCCCCAATGTGACATTTATCCACATTTAATTGCCCACCTAGGCTCTGCAACCTGGCCAAACCTTCAGTTACCTTTTCTAAATGTGAAATACGGGAGCTATATATACAAAAATTATCAATGAACACTCTTATGGATGTTCCAAAGAACGGTTGAAAAACATATGTGACATATCTTTGGAATGTGGCAGGTGCATTTGTGAGACCAAATGGCATAACCTTGTATGAAAAACAACCCCATGGCATGATAAAAGTGGTTTTTAGCTGATCTTCCAAGGCTATGCGTATTTGAAAGTATCCTCAATAACCATCACAGACGGTATAGCATTCAAAACCTGCTACTTCATTCAGAATTTCATACAAGAAAGTGAGAGGAAAGTGGTCTCTCTTTGTAGCTGCATTTAGTGGTTTGTAGTCAACACAGACCCTCCACTTACCATTCTTTTTAGGCGTCACCACTACGGGTGACACCCATTATGAGTTTCCTACAGGATAGATGAATCCCGCCTCCAGCAGTTTCCTTACCTCGGCCAAGAGTGCCTTTTCTTGTATGACCCCCAGTCGTCGTAGCTTTTGCACAACTGGTTTTACCCCTTCCTTCAGCTTAATATGATGCTCCACCACTGTAATGCCTGTGATTCTTTCATAGTTGTCAATGAACAGGTTAGGAAATCCCATCAACATTTGCAAAAAACTATCTTTCTCCTCAAGTGTTAATTCCGTAGACAACATACCCTTCAACCTACTTCCCTCTAGGCCAGGTGATTTGCTCTCCTCTTCATTGGGTTGCCCTTTTGGTGATGGATCACCAGTTGTGCTTACCCTTTGTGGATCCTTCATAATGATACCCATCACATCAATGGAACTGTCACTTTCATCTGTGGATGTGGTCTCCTCCTCAGAACTTGAATATTCGCTAGTGGTTTCATCTGCTGATGTTTCCAGATTCATTTGCTTCTGCTTGCCAATCCTCATGTTGTAGTAGATTGTCTCCCCTTTCTTACCGGTCATGCGTAGAAGGCCAGTACCCTAGTCCTGTTTTGCCTTCATGGCCATCAACCATGGCCTTCCCAAGCTTAGTGGATAGACCTCCCCCTTAGTAGGCATTACAAAAACATCTACCTCTACCTCAGTGTTGAAAGATTTTATTTTTACGGCACTGACCACACCCACATACTTTACTTTTGCGTTGTTTGCCATCTTTGCCTTGCATGGAGAAGGCCTGTCAACCTCGAGCCCTAATCGAAGCATCATAGCTTCGCTCATTGCACATATTTGTGCACCTCCATCAATGTAGGTGTTTCCAACCCTCTTTCCTTTTATGTTTACGTTGACAATTGGAAGAATTTCATCCATGTTGCATCCCGAAATTGCTCCGGCTACCTTTGTTTTGGAGCGTCTTGTACTTACCATTTTAGACCATTGTTGCCTTACTTTAGGTACAAGATGTAGCAGCTGTGGCCATGTAATCTTCGGTCCTTGCTCTGCCACATCCAATGCTAGATCATAGGGCTTAGAACTTTCCCCTAGCTGGAAGTCGGTGATGCCCAATTTTCGTCGTGGCCTGGATGGCCTCTTGCTAGTTTCTCCTCTCATGCTTCTCTCATCATCTGATTGTGTAGCTTTCTCCCTCCTAGCTCTTTTCACAGTCATGGCTTCAAGTGGTTCTAAAAAGGTTACCTTCTCCTTACCCTTGTCCCTCTCCTTTGATGTGGGTGGATCCACTACTACGGCTTTTCCTTTCTCTTCTAGCCTTATGATGTTTACATGGCGATCAGGTGGTGGGGCTGGTGGAAGAGGTGGAATGGATGCTTGTAGTGGTGTCTGGGGTGGACGTAGAATTTGTGTTGGTGGGGCTGGTGCTCGGGGTGGGGGTGTTCTTTCTCTAGGGGGTGATAATTGGTTCCTCCTACCTCCTCTATTATAGTTTTGTCGTGGTTTGGGACAGTAGTACATACCGTGACCGTCTTCTCCGCAGTTGTAGCAATGATACTCCCTGTTTTGTTGTCGTGCTCTTCCAGGTTCTTGATCTCTTTCTTGACTCCTCCCTTGATGTATTAAGTGGACAGACAAATTCTGCAGTTGGTCAGTAATATGGGCCAACATATCTTGTTGGTCATCTCTTACCCCAAGAGCCGGTGGTGGTGGTGGAATGGTGGTTGTCGTAGTTGCTGGTTGACGCGATGTTCCTGCTTCTATTGACTTGGTTTCTTTGGCTTTCATTCGCAGCTTCTTGTCCTTAAGGCGAGCAATCTCAACGGCTAACTCGTCGGTAGCCGGGAATCTACCTTTCACCTTCTCCTTGAGAAGCGGCCATAAGCCATGCATGAACCGATCTTTTCTTAGGAAATCGGGTGCAGCTTCCCCCCTTGCCAATGACTCAACCCACCATTCCCACAAATCCACAAATTTGGACTCATAGGTGGCATATTCTAAAAGACCCTCCTGCTTCAAGTCTCTCAACTTGTCCCACAACTTTTCTGAAGTGGTACCTCCCCCAAAGCGCCTCTTAAAAGCGATTTTTAAGGGTTCCCAGTCATCCTTGGTTGCTTGTGGAAGTGCATTGTACCATGATCTAGCTTCTAGCTTCATGAGATGCTTAAAGAATCTAACCCGGGATTCATTTGTATCTTTGTTGCTCACTACACATGCTACTTCAAAGTCATCTAGGAAGTCTGTTACCAAATCCTCCCCCTTCTTTCCTTTAAATGTTGGAAATGCTATACTTGCCATGATTACTGAGAGAGAGCTAGAAAGACACACTGCTTAACTTGCAAAAGTTTTTTCTTCTTTACATGGAGGCGTGTATACCCTCTTATACTAGGACATAGATTAAAACTTCAAATGGTACATTGCCTTATACAAAAGGTAAGACAAATGGCTGATCTGATGCAAGAACCTCAAAAAACCGCTCCCCACCCAGCATGGTGTCAATGACGTGCTGGTAGTGAGCCTTCAAGTCCAGTATTACCTTGATTGAGCGTACACGTGTTGGTATGTGTGATCTGTCTTGAGGTAGGTTGTACTGATTCATGTGAAGCTTAGAGGTGCTTAGTCACTACCCAAGCTTGTGGGAGAGGGTGGTGTTCTTTCCTGAAACAAACTCAGTAGATCCCTAGTTTCTCTAGTGAGAGTGTGAGCCAATGCTTCCATTATCTATGCTGCAGCATCAGGTGTGACTTGAAAAGTGACTGTGATAATTACCTCGATGACTTGAGTTACCCGATTCTCAAAGTAGAATAGTGTTGATTCTCTATTGTGCAGAGCTCCTTCCATTTTTTTGTTGTGGGCTGGTTGTAGGTTGTGGACATGGTTTCGACCTTCTCGTTCTTCTTCTTGGCACTTGGGCTATGTATATCCACTGGGTTTGGCGTGTTGGTTGACTCTGCCACTGCAAATCGATTAGCGTTACGCTTGGCACTCGAGCTTCGATGGAGATGCGGAGTTCGTCTAGTTGTGCTTGGAGCTCTTCTTCTTCTGTCGTCCAGTTAGCAAATCCTGCTAGCCATTCATCCATTCACAATAGTTTAGGGGTTTCAGTCTTGTAAACTGAAGGGTTTCATGAAAATATCCTCAGTGGGGGCACCAAATAACGGCCTCTAAAACACCGGGGACCGAATGGCGCGCCTCGAGCCTGTCATAGTAAAGCAACCAGGGGGCACCACCTAGCTTCAGCGGCTAGGACACAAACAACACACCACCATAACAAAGTTTTCATCCAAGAGAGATGGATGCTTGAAAGTAATGCTGAAGAGGAAGGGAAATGAGATCGAGAGAGAGAGAGAGAGAGAGAGAGAGAGAGAGAGAGAGAGAGAGAGGGAGAGGGTATGGCTGCTTAGTACTTAGGCACCACAGAAGGATGGCGAATCCGCACACCCTTCACACATACACAAGCTCACTCCAAACACAAGACTAGGTGGCGATTCTGCACACCTCACATGGGCAAAACATTGCAGGAAAACATACTCACAAAACCTCAAGATTTATTTAGAGAATAAGGCGATGAAATGGGGAGCATAGGGTAGGGGAATGAGAAGGGAGAGAGTGGTAGAGCACATGGCGGATAGGTGGGAGTTGATGGCGAAGACTCGCACGAGGGTTATAGCCATCATCCTTCATTTAGTTGTCCTTCATCTTCCATAGCCCATGGGTGTAGAGTCATGCTCAAGACGAGCATGGTGATTGCGGTGATGGTGATGGTGATGGTGTGGGTGTGGGTGTGTGTGTGTGCACTAGGCACACACAGTGCATAGTGTACTCTTTGGTGATGTTGTGTGTATGTTTAGTGTGATGGTGACCCCTCTTTATATAGGGGAGGAGGGGGGAGAAATTCTAGAATTTAGAAATGAAGAAATCATTATCTACATAGGCCATGTGACTATGGGCCCCACTTGTCTGGCTGTGTGTATATGTGCCAGAACAGCAGTCTCATGAGAGAGAGAGAGAGACTAAGAGAGAGAGATGGGTTGATGAAAAAAAGTGAGAGGTGACATGGAGAATAAAGTGATTACAAGAGGGGAGAGAGGGGAGTGCGTTCAGAGGTGAATCTGTGTGCAGATGTGTGTGAACACAAGAAAAATCAGGTAACCACCGGGTGGGGATGGGTCTGTGGGTACCTTTTTCAATGAAACTGAGTGTGTGTGAGTGTGGGGGAGGTTATTTAGCTACAAGACAAGAGACATGGCGCCCTTTAGAGAGAGGGGGGGATATTTGGGTCATGGGATATGATAGGAGAGAGAAAGGGGGGGTGGGGTATACTATTTTGGAAGATAGGGTAAGTTGCATGTGAGTTAGGGTGCATTATTGGTGAGTTAGAATGCATTATTAGTGAGAGGTGGGGTAGCTTGAGGGGACAAAGAAAGGAGAAAGGACAAGGGGAAGAGAGAGGGGGTTGACCTTTTGAGTGGAGGAGAGGAAAAGGGACACACGGCGGGGCAACAGTGAAGAAAAAGGAGGCAAGGTGGGGATGGGCTGCCCCGCAGGCATGAGGTGGCCTATTTTACCTTTCTCATATATTTACATAATCATACTTTATTTTTTTCTTACTTTTTCCAATGCCTTTTATCACTCCCTCCCTAAGAGGGGGTTTTCATGGGGTGGGGACAAGAGAAGAGGGGTATGGGAGCTTGGCTTGTGAAAAGCCCCCATCAATAGGTTTTACCCTATTTTCACCTGGAAAGTGGAAATTTGACCATATCCTGACAGGATAAGGCCAGATAGACTAAAATTGCAAGACATCCTATCCAATTTGTGCCAAAGCATTATTTTGAGACCAAAACCATAATATGGCTGCATGAACATATCTTGAATGATATATTGAGTGATTGAAAGGGGTTTCACCTCATTTGGGTGAGAAAATTGGGTTTAAAACAGACTTTAGCATTTTTGACTGAAAAAGGCAAGGATAGCTAGTTTTGGGGTCTTTTGACATCCAAATTAAAATCTAAGCATAGCATTGGGTTGCTGACATCAAGGGGAAGCTGTGGCTCAAGTTTGGGGCAATTCTAAGCACTTAGACATCCTACGCGTAGGATGTCTTCACCATGATTTAGCACTCCAAATCAACCTCTGAGCATACCACAGTGATCAGCACCTTAAGGAGAGTCTGTGGTTCAAATTTGGGGCAATTCTGAGCAGTTAGACATCCTACGCGTAGGATGTCTAAGGCATGATTTAGAGGCCAAATTCTACTGTGACCATACCATGCTGTCATATAGCCTTAGATAAGCCTCCTAGGCAAATTTGGTCCAATTTGGAGTTGATTTGACTTGGGAATTCATCAGAACAGACATCAGGATTTTGGAACAGATTCTTGATCATTTGACCAACCTATAGGTGTCATAATCAAAAAGTAAAAATAGTTGTGAGCTTAGCACATCAAGGGGAAGCTACAGTGCAAGTTTGAGCTGAAATAAAGCAAAAACACATCCTACGCATAGGATGTCTCCAGGGTCATAAAGTGGTCAAAATTTTACTTTAGCCATATAGGGAGGTTCTAAGTGTCTCAAGGATTACAAAACTTTTTTCAAAAGTGAATTTGGACCTTGTTTGGCCTATTTACCAAGAAAAGACGGGAATTGTCAGACATCCTACTCTTGGAGTGCACTAGAAGCTTATGCAGCCCAAATCTTGACCTATTGGCATCCAAATTCAATTTTGAGCATACCATTGGGTTTCTGAGCACTAGGAGAATCTTGGGATCAAGTTTGGACAAAATCTAAGCAGTTAGACATCCTACGCGTAGGATGTCTCCAGCTTGATTTAGGACTCCAAACCAACTTATGAGCACACCACTGTGATCAACACATCAAGGAGAAGCTGGGGTGAAAATTTCAAGTCATTCTAAGCAAAAAGACATCCTACGCATAGGATGTCTCAAGGCCATTTTTAGGTCCAAATGAAATTCTGAGCATACCATTGTGTTGCTGGACTTAAGGGGAGTCTCTGGACCAAATTTTGTTAAATTTTGAGCATATAGACATCCTACGCGTAGGATGTCTCTAGGTCAGTTTTAGGGTCCAATTGTACTTTTGACCATACAGGAGTGTTCACAGTCTCACAGAGATCCCAAATCGTTTTTTCAAAATTTAATTTGGACTCATTTTGACCAGTCTAAACTGCATTTCACTATTTTGGCCATAACTTTCACAAACGGTATCGGATCGAAAAAGTTTTTATATCAAAACGTAGCTTGAGAGCGGCTCTACAGATCTTAGAGCAAAACTTGAACTAAATGTATGCCAACAACAACCATTTAGGTCAAATTTGAAAAAAAAAACGTCGTTTAAGGCCTCAAAATACATCCGTAAGTTAGGGGTGTCTGAAAGCGACAATTTGCGAGAATTGTGACGAAATGGTTGCGGTTTTGGACGTAGTTTCGACTTTTCCCTAGCCAAAGCACTTGAACACAATGGACTAATTCTACTTGAACCAAGCAAAAGCTCTTAAGACCAGAAATCATGTCTACCCTAGATTCAAACGCAGCTTACACAAGCTTGGAGATCCCGACGATAGAGGAATATCCTCCCACAATGGATCTTCCAAACTTGCAATTGATAAAGATCCATCTTGTTGAGAGAGTTTGGATGATTGGTCATGATAGTGAAGGACTATATAGATACATTGACGACAATGAGGTCAATCTTTATAGGTGCTCAGATCCATACCTAGAAGAGATAACGGATTACAAGCTCTTATATGTCTACACATACGGAGTCGACTGTCAATGGAGATCTATAGTTGTCGACAAGTATGGACAAGAATACAGAGTTTTAGAAAGCACAAATCCACAGACTGTACTAGAAAGAGGTGGATATTTGGTCAATGAAGGACCACAAATGCCTCCACCAAACACGCGAATTCCTATAGGAATTCCAAAAAGAGAGCCACCAAGATTCCCTTCAAGAGCGATAACGAAAGAAGGATTGGGACAGTCTCTGGTTAAACTTGTAGACAATCGAAGAGTTAGACCATCCCAAGTCCAGAAATGGGTAAACAGAAAATACTCCGGAGATAAAGATCCGAGAGATCACGTAACGGCTTTTAGAAGAGTGATTAGAGCAGAGGAAGTTTCAGATTTTGCGACACAGTTTGTGGGATTTGGATTGACTCTAGAAGATGATGCAGCTACATGGTTCAACTCAGTGGAAAAATGGGATTTTGAGACCCTATATGAGTTGTTTCAGGAGTTTATTGAAGAATTCTCACCAAAAGGCATCGCTCACAACACGGTCTCGTAAATCCATAGATTCAAACAGAAAGAGAATGAATCAGTACGCAAAGCATCATTACGGCTGAAGAGATATGTTAAGCTCTGTTCGAGAGTGCAATTACCTACGCAAGCATGATTGATGCTGATCTTTATCCAGGGAATGAGACATGCAGGCCTTCAGAAGGATCTGCATATGATAAGGAGGATGACGCTAAACGAGTTGATCAAAGAAGCTCTTTATCTAGTGGATAACTGTGAGGCATACAAAGAAAATGACTTAAAGAGTCAAGGAGATGACACATCCTCTCAGCACAGTGTTTCACAGATAAGTGAGTCCATTGCCAAGCCAACGGCACCTATTGATCAAGAAAATCTTATCGACGACTTGATCAAGAGGTTGATTCCTCTTTTAAGGTCTGATTCGAGAGAGCCGAAGTGGTGTGAAATTGAGAGAAAATGGACGAACCATACGGGGAAAGAGTGCTATTATAGCATGGAAAATGCTAGGGAGAGGTATGTACAACCTGTTCCAGAAGCACCTACTCCACCTAGATACATTACGGGGAAGGCGCCAGGACCAGTAGGAGTTTTAAGGCCACAGCTTGTCTTAGGACAACAACCTCCGCTGCCAGGTGCTAGAATGCAAGTAGAAATGAGATACATGCCAATGATGGAAGCATCAAATAATCCAACGCCAGTACCAGCTACAATGTGGTATAGCAACCAAAGTGAGTACTACCCTTCGGAGCAACAAAATGTGAGAGAAACACATGGAGTGGTGAGACCGGTACAACCTCCACCTCCTGGGTTTCAGTCGAAAGAAAGAAGGTATGAAATGGACGAAAGGACATTGCGATTCATTCCAAATAACGGCTTATCTAGGTCAAAACTTGCTTATAGCCAAGAGGAAATGCTAAAAGAATATCCTCAACTAGAGACAGATTGTCACAAAAGTCGTGACAACCACTTGGTCAAACAATGTCCTCATACAGAGATCACTGAAGTAAATGCCTATTGTATTGAGTGTGGCATCACTCACTTGATCCCCGATTGCCCAAAAAATTCAAACCAAATCAGGAAAATCATGACAAATGTATTAGGGATTGTTCAGCTTCCTAGTAGCTCAGAAAATGAAAATGTTGTACCAGTTCAAGTAGTTACGAGAGCACAAGCTCAAAAGAAAGCTGAAGAGAATCCAGAGACAAAGAAAACGAAAAGTGACATGAGTCCAAAAAAAGATGATGGACCAAAGACAGACGCACCTAGTCACAAAACCAAGAGCAAACTAAATAGTTGGAAAGCTAGAAAGACTAGGATGAAAGCACGCAGGGAACGAGAGAAAAAATCCCTAGCTGAGAAGCTTACCAAAGCTGAGGAGAAGATAAAACAACATGAGTAAAAGGAGGCACCTTCTCTTACACAGATGGTTAAAACTCTAGAAGAACCATCCACGGATGAGAAACCGAGAAGTGCTAGTTCAGGAGGATCTGTGTTGGTAGAGAAGGTTAATGAGACATTAGATGCCCTCTTGAAAGCCTATGATGTGAGGCTCAAAAACAACCAAACCCAAGAACACAGGTGGATGACATATCCCTATGCGGAACTAGAAAAGCACAGGTTTGAAATGTGCCAGAAAATGATTCAAACAGCCCAAGCTTTACTAGAACCACCAGTTGCAAAACCTGAGGATGTGATCCGTGTCATGCCTACACAAGTAATCCCATCAAATCAAGAACTAAAAGAGCCAGATTCTAGTCATGAGCACAGACCAAACCTCAAAGACCTAGCATTAGAACCAAGGATAGTACTGAATACCATGGATAACTCTTCCGAGGGATTTCACCAAGCTATACCTGAGGATTGTAAAAAGATAGATGGTCTTGACGAATTGTGGAAACAAGTCAGAGAGGCCAATGAAGCCGATGACCTAATAAGACGAGTAGACAAGACTGGTGATGAACGAGGAGTGTTTCTACCACCAATAGAGGAATTTGAGAATGGATCTCAAATGAATCTAGACGTGGGATCGTATTGGGGCGACAAAGGATCTGTACAATCTATGGATAGTCAACCCCATTCGCTAAGAACACTACTGTCCTACATGGGACAGTACGAGACCAAGTCAGATGTGGTTGCATTCCCAGCACAGAGACTGTCTCCCAACAAGGCCATCAATTCAAAGGGGCTAGTAGATATTCTATCTACCCCAGTCACCTGTACAATAATGTTAGTCGAGTTGCTCAGAATAAGACCAAACACGTGGGCTAATGTGGGTAAATGTCTAGAGAAATTTGGTGTAAAAACCCCAATGACGCATATTGAGGAAGGCATCAAAGAGCTTGAAATGCCTCAACTAAATACTAGGCCAGTGCCATTAAACAAGGTAGGCGAGTATTACGAGGGAGAAGATGGAAACACCACCCTTCCTATGCAATTCAATGATGTAAAAACCATGGCAATCCTTGACAGTGGAGCTGGTGTGGCCATTGCAACCAAAAAGGTTTGGAAAAAATGGGGAAAACCTGCCTTGATATCCACACGAATGACCCTGTAGCTTGCAGACGGACACAAGGAAAAGCCCCTAGGACTGCTAGAAAAAGTACTTGTTACTTCTTGTGGCATTGAATATGAACACACTTTTGCTGTTGTTGACTTTGGCAAGAAGAACAACTATGACATCATTATGACCATATATACTTGAGACATATGGAAACCATAACAAAGATAAACTTGAGGGACCATAGCTATAGGGATGTGACGAGAACACTGGTTGAGGAGTTTGATTCCGCCACAGTAGCATGATCAGAACTTCGAGCTTGGTTAGGTAAGCCTAAAGAACTGTGGATGTGTGGAGCTTCACAATGTGGTAGCTTGAAACGTGAGGAATGTATCCTAGAGCGGGTTATAGAGGATATGGACTATATCCCAGAACCATTTCCTGAAGAAGAGTTAGAGCCTTTTGGATGGGAACACATCTTGGCTACTCTGGACGTGTGCGCCGTGGAGGATCCTCCCACAACAAAGTTTTGTGATGAAAATGGCTATGATGCCGTTCCTTATTTTGCAGTGAGTGTAATCCAAGAAAACGAAGAGAACCAGACATCAACAAGCTCTCGACATATGGAGAAAACAAAGAAATGTGGAGAATCAAAAGATGAAGAAGACGACCAGTTCTATGACTCTGTAGAACACTTCGAGATTCAAGAAGATCAACGACCCGGGAATCAATGTCATCGCTACACGAATAAACTGCATCAAAAGTGGATTCCAAATTCCTCCACGAAGACACAGCCACCACAAGCATCCTCATACATGGCTCCTAATAAGGATGCAAAGACTCAGCTAGAAGGAATGCAACCAGAGCAACGAGCTGACAATGCTCTAATCAATGGGCTAGAAAAGTCCTCCAAGAAACTACCACCCACGAGCAAACAAACAGTAACTTTCCACTACCAGCCAAAAAATCAAGGGAAAGTACAAGAATTCAACCTTGCTGAGGATACTAGCGATAGTGATGAATCTTACGACATCCCCTATCATCAACTCAGGCCATCACTATCACCAACCCCTTCAGCAACAACCATGACAGGTCAAAAGAACAGGAAAACAAGTCAAAGCCAAAAAGCTCGACAAATCTGGATACCAAAAAGCCAGATCGGCCAAAAGCAGATATGGATCAAGAAGACAAAGATCTCTAATGACAAATCACAAGGTCCAACACCAAAACAAAAACAAGGAAAGCGTGCACGAACGGGTAAGAATATCACAAAGTCGCAAGCTTTCACAACTCAGGTTTGGGCTCCAAAGAATTTGATTCAAGCACAAAAAAGTCAGGAATTCATTTGGATTCCAAAACAACCACAATATCAACTTTCAAAGCCTGAATCCCGTCCCCAACCAAGCGTACAAGGGCTACAGCAAAGACCACTGTTGACTCACACAACAAAAATGTGGATCCCAAAGAAGTCTCTTCAAACACAAACAAAGCACGGGCAAGTATGGGTTCCCAAACAAGAGCCAGCAACAAAACAGCCACCAATAATCGCAAAGAAATGGGTCCCAAAGAAGAACAACAAAACTGCTGTCAGTGCATTGCCGCTTGAATTCTTACAATTCTTCCTACGGTTACAGTACAGTTAGAAGAGAGAAAGTCGCTTCAATCAAGCAACGATACAGGATCTTCAAAGACCATTACATTGCTTCGAATCGGAAGCCTTGCCAACAAATGCCAATAAGCAAATTGCTTATACCCACATCTTGCACAACATAAATCTTTTCCATGCATTGACTGTTTATGCACAATAGGGCTACATTACAAGGCCTGCATAGGCACAACTTTTAATTGCCCAAGAACAACACATACCCTTTGCGATACCCTGTCATAAAGGATGACTCCAAATAGGAAGGGGGGAGGCATTCTGAATGCGGACCTAACATTATGACTATTAGAGGGCACTGTTTTGTGAGATGCATTGAATTTTTGCGTTTTATTGTGATAAATTTTTGATGAAATTTAGAGTATATGCCCTCATAGTAGTGTTACAATGGAGTATGGGAACAAAATCTATATATGAGCCCCTAGGGACATGTGTATAGTGTACATAGCATTTAGATTTCTATTTGAATGATTTTTCTTTTGTTGAGTTGTTTTAAGATTTTCTTTGTTTGTTATTAAGAAAAAATTTTAAAAATCCATAATCCACATTAAGAAAAGACTGACGAGAGGCCTGAGCACTACAAAGAGAAGAAGGTACAGGAAAACGAGGAAACTTCACGAAGTATGTATCAGAAGCCACTACAACATCCGAAGAACTTGTCACAAAGCAGTGTCAACATGCAACCGACAAGTCATACAAGTCAGAGTCGAGTAGCTAAGCCACAAAATGAGTGAGGTGTTAGTCCCAAAGCTTCAAGTAATATTCTCTGTGTTCTAAGCGTCTTAGTTATTCTAGGTACTGCTCAAGCTAGAAGAGTTGAGCATATTTACGTTGTGTCGCTCATGCTCGTATAGGTGAGCAAAAGAGTCGAAGTCTAAGTACTTAAGTCTGGTGAAGTGAAGGAGAAGGTCCAAAAGACACTCACGTACTGAGCACAGAGAGATACGAGTGGAGAAAATTTTACATCAGCAACCATTCTTGGAAAGGTGGAAGCTATTGAGACATCTTTTGATGTCACACGTGCTACACTTATTCCTCGAAACACCCATCACCTCCTTCTTTCACATTGCATGCTTTTGTTGACAAATTTCTCATATGCATATAGAGTGTCCCATAATTGGCACTTGCATCAGGCACTCTTTCCGTGTTTCACCCAAGCACTCACCTTTCATGAACATGTACTTCACGTTCAACTGCTCAACTCCAATAAGAGCGTATACCAAAGGCATTTTTTTTCCACCGGGTTTTTACCCTTTGGTCATCCACATTTTAGACCCTAATCTAAAGACACCTATCACCATCCTCTTGTACATATTTCTTCTACATCAACAATAAGGAAATGCTACTCAAATCAATTGACAAATGAATTGGAGCACCAATTTCAGATCATAGCATACTTCTCCTCAATGGCGAGTTGAAGAATGGCCTACAATGACAAAGCTGCAGACACACTAACAACATGATTGCACAGGAACAAAGAAGTCCCCAATGAAGAAGAGCAGACATAAAAGTAATCAGAGGATCTCAAAAGATGAATGGTTATGATGATAGATGTCCGCTCTAATGGATCATAGTTCTTGTTGTGGTTCGACAAAGTTACAAGCAGTGCAACAGATGAAGCCAAAACGACAGCAAAGACCACATCGCCATCGACAATCACGTCACGTCGGGGACGACATGAACGTAGAAGGGGGGAGTGTTGACCGCTGGGTCAACAACACAACATAACTCAAGTTTCGTATCAAAGTCTTATCTTTTGCGAGTTATGAAATGCTGTGGATTATGGCTATAAACGTCATTTGTAATGAGTAGTTATTCTAGTTTCAGAAGCCGGGGTGCAATGGCACTTCCAGATTGTAAATACAAAGCCATTTGACCCTTTCAACCCCATTTTTGGTTAAACCTAACGTAGCCTTAGTATATAAGGTACCTAGGTCATTTTGTGAAGAAGACTTTAATCATAATCAAAACTTTAGCGCTGCCGTCTACTGTGTGAGAGAGAGAAAGAGAGTGAGCATGAGCTTTATCCTCTTGCTACGCCCGGCTCGCTCAACACATTGGAGATCTGACTGCACCATTGTTGTAGGCTCGAGGAGAGCTACGCGACAACGCCAAGCATTCCACACGAGACGAAGCGGACACGCCGACGCATCTACGAGCTATTTGTGGTCATAAGTGTATCAAACGATGTCTGTTTTTTGCGTGCTAGTAGTCTATAGAATCGTGGCAACATAATCTACGCATAGGTACTCATAAATTTCAGTTTCGGGCACTTTCAAAATTCTGTTCTGTCATCCTACGCGTTTTCCGCAGATGGGTTTAGAGTGAGGGTTTAGAGTGTAGAAGCGTAGGGACAGGTGTATCCTAGTGAGGGGATGGTCTTCCTTAAGTTTCGTACGAATCTGGCATGATTAGGTGAGTTACCTTCCGTAGGTGTGTATGTGGCTAGGTGGTGTAGTTGAGAGCAGTGAGGTTCTTGATTGTGGTTTAGTTGGCCTTCCAGAGTGTTGTATGTGTAGGATGGTCTCAGCCTGACAAGCTAAAGAGATTCCCTCCGTGTGCCTATCGTGTCATCTGTGTCCTCGATTGACATTATGTTGATCTAGGTAGTGTTTGCATGCACTTCATGGGTATGTGAGTCGCTCCCGCAACAATAAGTGTTTACAAAAATATGAGTGTGAGTAAAAATGTCTAGGTGTAGTCCTCTGCTCAACACTCCCCCCTTCCGCGTCCATGTCATCCCTGACATGACATCTTTGCTTTGTCTCTAATGGAGTCCCATCGATTTCAGCATCTGAATATGTGACTCGTATCTCAGGTTTCCAATAGTGAGCGTAGGGCCGAATATCTTACTTTCATGAGTAAAGAAACCAGTATAAAATGCCTCCTCAAAGGCCTGCATGTGGAAACTCGTCATAAACATGATTCTCTGATAAAAGAGGTGTAATAGTTTTGGAGATGGCTGTAAGGCTAAATCATACACTTTGTCTGCCGTTGACAACAATGTTGAGCTGGTAGCTTTATCTGGCACGAACACCTCAATGCAAGCCAGTAATGTTTTGCAAATCTTTTTGAGCATTTGACACGAAAGGTCAGGAGAGCCAGTAAAGAGCTTAATGGTGCCTGTTAGGGTTTTCACGATGTAGGCCTTACTTATTCTCTCTCCCGCCTTTGTTCCTGGCATCCTGGGGTAATTAAGCTAATTCGGCTTCTTTGCTGTGATTCTGGCATGTTCTTGCCAACTCCTGACTCATGGAACTGGACAGAATGTCGCATCTTCTCTAACTTCCTTGGGTGCCTCCACCAAATAGATTAGGTAGGTTGGGTACTTTGTCAACCAACCTTTCCTCCATCTTGGCTCGGAGTCTACTATCTTCTTTGATTCCTCCTCTTTTGTGATGTCGCCTTCGTATAGTGCGACATACTGCTCTTCTTCTATCCTTTTCTTTGTCTTCAGAACTTCAAACTTTAGTAGAGGAAGGGGCAATTTAGGTGGCATCCATTGTTCTTGCAGCACCTTAGTGTCCACCCCTTGGAGTCCAATGGAGAACAGGAGTCTTGTTTCCCACTCCATGGCCGCCTTTGCACTCTCCTCTGTTGACTTCTCTATCTGCTCGTGCAATCTTTTTTCTTCATCTTCGGTAAGCCTAGATGTTGCGGTCTCGTCTTGTGCAGGGGCTGGATCTTCACTTGTTGTGGCTTCCCCAGTCTCTGGAAGCTCCACGGCTACCCCACCTGTTTCTTCTTGATGATCCTCTGTATCTTTTATCACTTTGTCTTGTAGATCTTGGAGCTGCTTTCGGAGGGCCTCATTGTCCGGTTTTAGTGCTTGGGTCTCTGATGTCAGTTGTTCTTCGGCATCCAATGAGCCCTCTGCAATGTGCAATCTCTGCACTTGCTCTAGCCGCAATTCTCTTTGCAAACTCCGGATTTGATCTTCCAAACCTGGGATTATTGCTCCCTCTGGCTCTACTCCTGCTCTGCTAGCTCTTGGTGTGGATCTAAGCCTTAGGATTGTTCTATCCTGCAGCTCCATCCTTTCTCGAAGCTCAATGAGCTCGTCCTTTGTAGCTTCCAATTCTTCATTAATTCTTTCCTTGGTTTCTTGTGCACAGGCCATCTCTCTTTTTAATTGAGCTTTAATGTGCCGAATCAGCTTTAATGTGCCGAACTTCTGCTTCGGTGTATGGCTCTACTGGTTGCTACTCCAATATAGCTTCTGATTCTTCATAAGCCTTTATATATTGATCGTACTGATCAATATGGGGTCTGGTTGAGCTGGCTCCGACTTTAGTTGGGTCTGGTATCCACTTTTCCTCAAAATCTCTCTTTAAAGCTCGCTCGGCTCTAAACTGTTCAATCAGTCTCTCCATTATGGAGGATTTCTGGCTCTTAGTTTGCTGGGGAGCGGGTTTCTTCTTGGTCTTCTTCTTGAGGGGCTCAACTGCTTCTTCTTCTGGCTTGGAAACAATCTCTAGCTTTGTCCTTGCCCTTGTTGACACTCTCTTGGTGACCTATGGCTGGTCTTCATCTTCATCTATCTCTCTTAGCCATTGGTTTTGCGAGGGAACCTTTGGCCATTGGTCCCTTGCTCCGATAGCTTCATAATCTATCTTAGTCAACACTTTGGCTCCCCCAATATACTTTGGCTTCTTGTTCTGCATAGCAATTACTTGCTCATGAATGTGCTGAGCATAATTTACTTCCTTCGGGATGTTGCTCTTTATTGCCCAAGTGATGGTTGTGGCAATGGCATGTGGTGGTGTGGTATACTTTTGTGGCCTTTTGCTTCATATGTGTAAGAATTGGTTGTAGAGCCGGAAAAGCTTTGCCGCTCTCGGATCTGCCATGTCTTCATAGGTGACATTTTTCTTCTTTGGCCCATACACTTCTATAGCTTCTCGTTTTTCTCTGACTGAGCTTCCTTTGTTGTGCAGCTTCAGAGCATCTGCAATGAGCTGAGGAGTGATAATCACTTCAACTTTTTCCCCGTCCCAGACTGTGAGTGTAGCCATTCCATCTTTTTGTATGGTTGTTACCAACTCATACACTCTTTGAGCATCTACTCTTGATGGTATGGAAGTAAAAAAGCTGCGGAGATCTGCCCTTTCTAGGTATCTGCTTATCTCCTCCGTTCTGCTGTAGTCCACCAGTTCTTGGGGAATCATTGGGATATCCACTGTTTATCCCCGTGGGTCTCTAAAAGTACCTTGGTATATCTTTATCCCCTATTCTTCTAACATTGCTTCTTCCATCCAAGTCTTTGTGGGCTTGAGAGTCTTTGGGGGAATAGAAAATGGCTCGGATTCTGCTATTGCTTCCTTGAGTGTCGTTCTCTTTCTCTTTGATGAAGACTTCCCCGAATCCATGGATCCTGTAACTCCAATTTCAGAAGTCAGCGTCTTTTTTAGTACTGAAAGCCGAAATTAAGCTTTTAACTGTCCAAATGACTTAAAAATGGAAACATAAGCTATTCAGGGCCTAAGGATGCAATGCATATGGAAAAATATGACATTTGGGTGCAAAATCATGCTAGGAGATCATACACGTTGTCATGAGTTTTTTGGAGCAAGGGATTGCGCATATGTACATACACATGCATGGTGCATCGAATAAAGGATTGCCCATTTTCCAGAGCCAGGTGGTTACGTGGGGCCCACATGTGTACAGGTAGGACAACATGTACATAGTGCATCGATTTTCACTATTACCAGTACTAGTGTGTTTTTTCTACAATAATGAGGAGTTGGTAGCGTGTAAAACTTCTCGAGGAAGCTATCCACGGGCCGACGACATAAGGTAAGCAGGTGCGTCAGATGGCATCTAGTGGCGTCAGGAGGGCGAACGATGTCAATATTTGCACGCGGAGAAGTATGGACACGGCGTGGGTGTTTTCTTGTGATACTTATGCAGAAAGGTCATCATGAGGACCACTTTTTGGGGCCACTTCACGTGGTTGCGGGATGCATTATTGGAAAAAAGCTGAGTGCCAAGTGTGCGAATGATGCAAAAAGGTGACAGTTATGCACTGCGAGGTCAATTTTTGGCCTGTTCGGGGTCCGTTTGAGGTCATCTAAAAGGCCAAGGGTGCCCAAGTAATAAATCTAAGTGTGGGAACTGAAAAAACAGAGAGAAGACCAGAAAAAAAACGTGGAAAAGAGAGGAGGAACAGCCGCAGGTGTGTTTTTGCTCATTTTGGAGCCTGTTTTGGCCGTAAACTGCTCATCCGAGGTCGGATTTGAGCACTTTGACATTGTAGACTGAGGTTTTGGGCCGTTCCGGACGCGATGGGGCTGTCCATTTTGCCAAATTCCTCACTCTTTTCCTGCTGTTTTTCTGTGTAAGTTTCTCCTATGAGCGAAGTTTCTGCTCTAGTTTGTGATTGTATCTGGCTTATTTTACCCATACTGTGTAAACTATTTGCCCCATTGGTATTGGGCTGAGCTTCATTGTATCTAAACATCAAAAATTCTCCTCTTTTGAGCTGAGTTTTTTGGGTGTGTGTGTGTGTGTGTGTTTGTGTGGAGTGGGCAAGTGGATAGTCTCTCTCCTCTCACTCCATAGGTGTGTTCCCTGTCTCGGCCAGGTGTGTTGTGTAAGCCGAGTGGTGTCCCATAGTGTGTGTGTGTGTATCTTCCCAAGAGTGTGTGTCGGGTCGTTATAGAGGCGCTGTGTGTATTTTCATCCCGCTCACATTCTTTTGGCGCCCCCACGGAGGATCTTCTTCGAGTACCTTCTGCTTCGAGCTTCGAGCTTCAAGCTTCGGGATTACAGGTTGCAGGTTGTAGATTACAGGTTACAGGTTATAGGTTACAGGTTATAGGTACAGGTGATTCACACAACTACAGGTAGCTGGAGTACAGTGATATACTAGCAGTGATGTCACTTGCAGTTGTTGTGGGTATGCATCACTTGGCGCCTGTTTGAGCGCATTGTCTGTTGGATTGTACGTTACTTGTGGAAACTGCCATTGTACGCATTTGTGGAGCCATACTTGGTTGTATTTGGCAGTCCCAGCCATTTCTGAGACTTGGTCTGGAAGATAGTCATTTCTGAGACTTGACTATACGCGATTTGCATTAGCCTTCGTGTGAGGGTCGATAGCGTGAGGTTTTTATTGAGCTGGGGGATTCTCAAATGTGGAGATCCTTTCGGTGATACAGGTAGCTGGAGCACCCTTTTCGTGACCTCGCCATAGGCTATGTACTAGTGAGTCCTACTTGATGCTCGGGTTCTATTGTTGACAGTTTATGCATACATAGACAGTCTATATTTTGGGTTCCTACTGCTCTACTTCTAGGGAAACTCTGTCGAAATTTTCCCAAGTTATGATGGCTGGTTTTTTGGCATTTTGAGCCATTTATGCTGTTATGCTGCTGAAATTTTGGCAAAATCAGAGGTTGAGTCAGGTGTGCCTTCTTGGGAGCTTCATGGTTGGCTTTAATGGATGATCAAAATGGCCCTCAGTTCACTCCTTTTCATTTAACTCAAAGAATTCAGATTAATGTTCATGTGTCCAAGAAGATCTTTTTCCAGCAGCGCATAGTCTTTATGTTTGGGCCAAGAAGATTGAGAGAGATCCTCGAATGTCCTTTGCCTGTTGTCATTCCGATGATTAACTATGAAAACTCATTTGATGTGCATGTGTTTGTCCTTATCTAAAGCTGAGCTCCATTGAAGTTTCTGGGGATTGGGTAGTGAAAAGTTTTGGGTTCTTGCACGTGTGTTTGAAGGGGTTCTCTAGCCATGGCTTTCTCTTATCCGGAGTTTCATGGAAGAAGTGATGAAGATGTGGAAGAATTTTTGGAAAAGATGGAGGTTGCCTGCATTAGCAACCAGATTCATGACCCTGCGCAGATGTTACGCCTTCTCCAAATTTGTTTGAAGAGTGATGCACGAGTTTGGTCTAAAGCATTTGAAGAGGAGTTGCGTGTGGCTGATCCACCTGTAAGATTGAGTTGGGACAATCTAAGGCATGGATTGGAAGTGGAGTTTGTGAAGATAGAAGATCCTGACAAAGTGTGGCAAGAAGTACAAGGTTTGGTGCAGAAGGAAGGTGAGCCAGTAGATGCGTACATACGTAAGTTTTCATTGGCATGGGAGCGAATGTGCAAGGCTTTAGCACCACAGGTACCCCCGCCTGACATGATGAAGAAGGACAGGTTCTTGGCTGGTCTTTGGGAGAATATACGTTGGAGAGTGGAGCTAAAGAAGCCTAGGACATATGAAGATGCACTAGAGGTAGCAAGGAACAAAGAGTGGAAGCTGAGGAAAATGAGTCAGTTAGGGGTGGAGTCTTTGCCAATGAGGTCTGAATTTCAGCCTATAGAGTCTTTACAAGGGCGCATGTCAGTGGTTCATCATGAACCAGTGGTTCCTGTTACTACTCAGATTATGCCAACAGTGGTCACTACAGCAGTGCAAGATGATGGGCTAAGGCAAGACATGAGGCAAATGGTAGATTTGATGAAGAATCTCAGCCTAAACATGCTAGGTCAAGTGGGAAATAATCGAGGTCGAGGGAGGTTTGCAAATCAGCCAGGAGGTGAAGAAAGGCCTAGGAATGGTGTTGGACAAAGCAATGGTAGGTTTTAGAGGCAGACGCCCACATGTTATAATTGTGGAGAGTTGGGTCACATCAGCCCGCAATGTGATAAGCCACCAAGGATGGGGGGAGACATGTATCCATTGCCAAGACAGGTGCTAACTAGGTCAAATGATTATGGCATCGAAATTAAGGGAGACGAAGGAACCAGTGGACTGACCCAGGAGGAAAAGGGAAAGACAAAAGTGCTAAGCGTAGTCACCTTGGAGAAGGCATCAAAGCTAGAGGATACATTAGTGATGCCTATTGGGAAGAGGACCACAGAGGAAAAGGAAGGAAGAAGTGCCCCAGGTCCTAGTAAGAAGAAAGGAAAGAGCCATGAAGGCGAGGATGTCAAGGCCAAGAGGAAAAGGAGAGCTCGTCGAAAGTTTCATGTTTCAGATTTTCCACTAGGGGATGGGCAATTAAGCTATGACTTGAAGGAGGATCTGACAAGCAGGAAGGCAGATGTTACTTTTGGGCAGCTTATAGAGATGGTGCCTAAGCTAAAGCGACAGTGGAAGAGGATGGTTAACCCAATGGAGAAAGAGCCAGAGAGAGGTTCAATGAAGGTGTTGGCAATGGACGAGCTACCAGACATTTGTCCAATAGTAGATGTGTGGCATAAAAGGAAAAATTTGGGACAAGGTTATGTGGATGGCGGAGCCCAAATATTCGTCATAACACACTCATGCGTTGAGAAGATGGGTCTCACAGTGGCTGGGGTGTCAGGTTTTCGGATCAGATTGGCAAACCATCAAAAAGTAAAATGCTTGGGTGTTGTAAAGAGCTTAGAAGTGGAGGCATATGATGCAAAGGCAATGGTTGATTTTCATGTGATGCCAGCAGGGTTGGGAGCATATCCTATTATACTGGGCAGACCATGGTTACGTGCAGTGGGAGCCGTTCAAGATTGGCGACATGGTACGATTAGCCTCTATGGAAAGACAGGTACCAAGAAGCGTTATAATATGGACACAAGGAAACAATTAGAGGAGCTTTATGAAGATGAGGATGAGTCTAGTGATGAAGACTCTTCCACGGTGACAGATGAGGACAGTGATAGCACTACCAGCAGTGATGAGGATGCTGATGTTGCATTTCTTTTGATGGATAAAGAAATCCAGGAGTTTGGTTTAGTTGCATTTGCGAATGAAGTTGAAGATGAAAGTGAAGGGCCTTATGAAGTGATTGAAGGGCTGATGCAAACCAACGTTGAGTTGTCAAAGAAGCAGGAATTGATGACACAAATGATCAGTGGTGGAGACCTCTCAGCTATGGAGAAGGAGATATATTTGCACATGCCGGTCTATGCCAAAGTAATTGATGATTTTCTTGATGGGAGGTTGATAAATGGCATCTCTACAGGTTTTCCTTGGGAACCAGGTGAAAGTTTGATTAATCTTTTGATGCAAGGAATGCCAAGTGTTTTTGTGTGGGATCCAGGTGGAATGAGCATCTACTAGTGTTGTTGCTGCTGAGCATGAATGCTCTAGCAGGCTAGGGGGTGCGCAAATTATGTCAGGAGTTTTTTGGAGCAAGGGATTGCACATATGTACATACACATGCA
Organism: Adiantum capillus-veneris; assembly: GCF_014529385.1. Taxonomy (NCBI): domain Eukaryota; kingdom Viridiplantae; phylum Streptophyta; class Polypodiopsida; order Polypodiales; family Pteridaceae; genus Adiantum; species Adiantum capillus-veneris. Next base: position 71,068,141 of record NC_140952.1, read on the forward strand.
TGGTGCATCGAATAAAGGATTGCCCATTTTCCAGAGCCAGGTGGTTACGTGGGGCCCACATGTGTACAGGTAGGACAGCATGTACATAGTGCATCGATTTTCACTATTACCAGTACTAGTGTGTTTTTTCTACACTAATGAGCAGTTGGTAGCGTGTAAAACTTCTCGAGGAACTTATCCACGGTCCGACGGCATGAGGTAAGCAGGTGCGTCAGATGGCATCTAGTGGCGTCAGGAGGGCGAACGAGGTCAATATTTGCAAGCGGAGAAGTATGGACACGGCGTGGGTGTTTTCTTGTGATACTTATGCAGAAAGGTCATCATGAGGACCACTTTTTGGGGCCACTTCACGTGGTTGCAGGATGCATTATTGGAAAAAAGCTGAGTGCCAAGTGTGCGAATGATGCAAAAAGGTGACAACTATGCACTGCGAGGTCAGTTTTTGGCCTGTTCGGGGTCCGTTTGAGGTCATCTAAAAGGCCAAGGGTGCCCAAGTAATAAATCTAAGTGTGGGAACTGAAAAAATAGAGAGAAGACCAGAAAAAAACGTGGAGAAGAGAGGAGGAACAGCCGCAGGTGTGTTTTTGCTCATTTTGGAGCCTGTTTTGGCCGTAAACTGCTCATCCGAGGTCGGATTTGAGCACTTTGACATTGTAGACTGGGGTTTTGGGCCGTTCCGGACGCGATGGCGCTGTCCATTTTGCCAAATTCCTCAATATTTTCCTGCTGTTTTTCTGTGTAAGTTTCTCCTATGAGCGAAGTTTCTGCTCTAGTTTGTGATTGTATCTGGCTTATTTTACCCATACTGTGTAAACTATTTGCCCCATTGGTATTGGGCTGAGCTTCATTGTATCTAAACATCAGAAATTCTCCTCTTTTGAGCTGAGTTTTTTGGGTGTGTGTGTGTGTGTGTGTGTGTGTTTGTGTGGAGTGGGCAAGTGGATAGTCTCTCTCCTCTCACTCCATAGGTGTGTTCCCTGTCTCGGCCAGGTGTGTTGTGTAAGCCGAGTGGTGCCCCATAGTGTGTGTGTGTGTGTATCTTCTCAAGAGTGTGTGTCGGGTCGTTATAGAGGCGCTGTGTGTATTTTCATCCCGCTCACAACGTATGATGTCTTTTGTGTCAAAATGGCTTGATATTGGTTGTGCTTGTAGCTAATATGCATACATCCATTCTATATGCCTGGATTTGAATTTGGGTCCCATTTGGTCAAGTTAGGGTCATTTTAGTCCTGGTCAGGCTCTTTGCAAGATATTGAGTGAGAATTGGATTTTGTCATCCAAATTGAATGAAACTTGGTGGTTGGCTCTCAAATGGCATGTAGATAACTTCTATGTGGTGGTTGCAACCCTGAAATAAAAATCAAGTAGGGAGACATTATACGCGTATGATGTCTTTTTGGGTAATATTAAACCATTTTGCATTGGAAGCTTGGATTTGGCTTTATATAGGCTTAGACAATGATTTTATGAAATTTGGGTATAGTTTGGACTAAAATTGGCTTTGGAGACATCATACGCGTATAATGTCTTTTGTGTCATTTTTGCATGAGATTGGTTCTATGGGCTCCTCATATGATAGTAACGGACTGTGTGTACTCAAATCTGGACTTGAAGTTGAGTATGGTGAATTTTGGCTAGATCAGGCTTTAAACAGAGAATTTTCCGCTGATAGGGCTAATAGAGTGATCCCCTTGACCAAATGGTACCAAACTCCATATGTGGCATGTATTTGATATATATAATGGATATATGATGAAAAATGATCAATTTTGGCTCCGTATGTGCAAAGGGACATCATACGTGTATGATGTCTTTTTGGCCAAAATGGTACTTTTTGGTTCCAGATAGCTTGTGCATGTGTTGAACAACATCCCTACAAAGTTTCATTGAGTTTGGAGCTATTTTGGCAAATTTAGGGCCATAAGTCGGTTTTTTGCCCTACTTTATGTGTTCAAGATGATGTGAAAATCATGTTGAGAGACATCATACGCGTATGATGTCTATTCTTGATAAAAAAAAGTGTTTTTTTGTGCAAAGCATGGTTTGTGCTAGTGCCCTAAGCCCTTCTAACTAGTTTTCAACCTTAAAAATCATCAATTTAGTTAAAAGCCCCCTTTGTAGGCACTTCAGTCTTCGAAGTCGTGTTTTGGTGTTGGAGTTGATTTTCCTCGATCTTTCTCCTCGAGAGTTGCATCTTGAGCTCATTTGAGGTGTTGGGAAGTCGTCTATATGGTTGGACTTGACTTTGGTTCCTTCTTTTCTACCTTTAGCCATTTGATTGCCCGAAAGCGTCTTTTCCACCATTGGTAGGTGAAACTGCTTTCTTTTGGGTTTTGCTTGTACACATGTGTCATTGATGACTATTTGAAGTTGCTTATGAAGTTTCATGGCAGTCGGTCGTCAATTTTGGCCGTTATGCCAAAATGACGCTTTGTGTGTCTTTAGCTGAATTGATTGTTTTGACTCACTTTTGGTGGTCCAAACTTGGAGATACTTCATGGCTGTATTGTCCTTGATGTTGTCAAGCTTCTTGTGAAGTTTGGTGTCGTTTCGACAACTTTTTCCTGTTTGCCGCTTGCAGGCTCTCTTGACCTAGGGTTTTTCGAGTTGGTCTTTCTCGTACTTTGAGAGTTAGGAACTCATCTTCTACACTAGGGTAAGCCACCTGTTGGTTCTTGCATGGTTTGGTTAGGCGGTTGTGCCTCTAGCTAGCATTATACCCGTTTCCCATCTGCTCTTGCTTCTTTGTTTTGGTTAGTTTTCGCGACAAAAGTTAGTGATAAAAATCAAAAGCTTATGGCAACGAGTCTACCTCTCATATCTGGAGTCCTCTGAGCTCTCGTAGCAGTCGTAGAAGGTTGTAGAAGGTCAGATGCTCATGTGTGCTCTTTGCTCTCTCCAAGTGGGCAATAATGCAAATGAGCTTGTAAGTGAAGTCAAAAATACTTAACTCTGGACTTCCCGGCTCACTTGTTACCAAATTTGACATGTACTCCTATCTTGTCATGAAATGCACTTTAGGATTTGAAATTTCTCAATTTGGACTCCGTTTGACCTGTTTCTGAGAAATTTGTCCACTTTGCCAAAATTCTGTCATTTCAGGCTTTCCGCAACTTTTTCCGAATTGTGCCCAATCTTTACCATGGGTTGCTCTTGTCATTAGGATCATCACCATCTATTCTTTTCTTTTTTTTAATCTCGTTTCACCTGTTTTTTTAATTTTTCTTTTACTTTTATTAAGAAAATCCTAAAAAATAAAGAAAAATAGCAAATTGAAACCAAAAAATTCCAAAAATACACCATAATTAGCTGGTAACCCTGTGTATATGTATATACACTTATTTGTGGTTTCTTGGCTTGGATTACCACTTTTTGGCTCCAAAAACACGCATATTTAGTCGTATTTACAAACTTGGAGACTCAAATTCATCATTTGATCTCTTATTATTGCAAAACAAAGTATATAAGGGCATAAATATTATCAATATCCGCAATCAAACATAAAAAATTGGAAATCATGTAAGACACTGCCCTCGTAATATCATTTTCTTTGTCCTTATTGCTTGTAGTTCCTGTATACCTGTATACCTCCCCCCCTCCTAGTCTGAGTCCTCCCGGACGACTATGAAGTGTTTGAGGGTGAAGCCTTGTAGTTGTTGTGGTCATGCCTGGTGAATTCAATTGTAGAGCGATGAAATAGCAATATTTGCAATAATGCCGCTCTTTGTTTGATTGTCAGGCTTTTGGGCAATATTTGTGTTGTCTGTAGCACTGGTGTTGTAGAATCAGTACCTAGGTTTTTGTTTACATTTGTGTCGTTTTTTATAATCCAAATCTGCTTCCGATTTTCCTGTGCTTGCCACAAACTCTTTGCTACCCAAATCTGCTTGACTTTAGGTTGTGATGGCTCTGTCCTTGAATACTGAGGATTCTCTGTTGATTGTACTAAAGGGAGTTCCTGTTTACAAATCTTTGGAATCCAACTTTCTTTGCTATGGCTTTGTGTTGTCATCAACTTCTTTGGAATCCAGATTCGTTTCACTGAATTTGGTTGTCTGAAATCACTCTATTGTCTGGTGTTGCAGACTTTGTTTTCCATTTTTGTTCTCTCTGGAACAACTTTCTTTGGCTTCCATACCAACTTTGAGTCTGTCTTCATCCAAGGTTGAGCTATGCGTGTATTTTCTATCTTCCCTACCCGTATCTGAGATTTCTTCTTTGAGGAGCGTTCCGGTTGTGTAGACGTGGCTTTTGGTTGCCATCGCTCCTTCTTCACCTCTTTAGGTCGTTTACCTTTGTCATTGGATTCTTCGGCTTGCACCTGTACGGTTGCTTTGGAGAACGGAATGGAATGATTTTCCTCCTCATATTTGATTTTAATTTAATTTGAGCACCAATTAATCATCGCATTGTACTGCTTTTGCCATGGTTGCCCTAGTAACAACGGATGTTGCGTAGCTTTGTCTTCAACCACATAAAACATATGTGGATACACATATTGATTGATCTGTACGTGCAGTAATGTGCATCCGATTGCCTTAATTGAGTGTGTTGAATAACTTTTCAACTCCTGTTTGGCAGTTTGCAACTTAGTTTCATGTTTCAATTGTTTGTACAAACTGACTGAAAGCAGGTTAGCTTGTGCTCCTGAATCCAATAGTGCTCTGGCATTAATCTGGTTTGGCCCCACTTTGACCTCGATGATGGGCTCTACTTTGTCTTCACCCATCCCTGATACACTAACTACGTTTATTCGTAAGGCTCCTTCATTGCGTTGTCGCTGACGCAATAGTCTTCTTTTCTCCATTCTTTCTTTTGCTTCCGCTTGCACTTCCTCAACAATCTTTTTCTTTTTCTGAAGTCGCAGTTTATCTTGATGTATTTTGAGAAGCATGTCCTGGGTTAGTGGCAAATGATACTTCTTCAATCTGTAGCCAGTAATCCAGCTTGGCATTTCTTCTTCGTCTAATGTAGCAAACTTGACGGCCCCGCTTGGTGATAGATCTTTAATCACAAGTGGTTCCATCCCTCGCTTTTTAAGTTTTTTTGCATGCTAGGACAAAGTCCCCAATTTTAAACTCTTTAGTTCGTACATGCTTATCAAAGAACTCTTTTTGTTGCCTTTTCTGAGCGTAGATTGAAGCCACAGCTTTTAAGCAAAGCTCATCTAGCTTTTCAAGGTCGTTTATTCTATCTGAAATCTCATGTTATGTCCACTCTAATTCCTTAGCTACTCTTAGTGTTGGAATTAAAAATTCTATTGCTAAAATAGCATTTAAACCAAAAACCATGTTGTATGGGGTCGTTCCTATCGATGTTTTATATGCTACCCTATACGCCCATAATGTCGAATGTAATCTCTGGTCCCAATCATTTCTTGACTCAGATACAATCTTTGTAAGAATCGTGCATATGGTTTTGTTCGTCGCCTCAGCTTGTCCATTGGCTTGGGGATGATATGGAGCTGATTTACGATGTATTACCATGAATTCATCTAGAAGGATCTCTATCACTTCATTTATGAAGTGTGTGCCTCGGTCACTCATAATTTCTATTGGTAATCCATATCGTACAAAGACGCGTTCATACAAAAATTGTGCCGTGGTCCTGGCATCGGCTTTTTGAGTTGCTTTTTCCTCAACCCACTTTGTTAGATAGTCGCCACAACAATGTATTGTGCATGAGTCCTATATGCTGGAGGTGAGATAGGTCCAACATAATCAATCCCCCTATTTTGCAAAGGCTCTTGCTCCCATCATTGGTCTAAGCGGCATATCATCTCTTTTCAGTGGTACTTTTTTTGCTGACAATCATCACATCGTTTTACATATTCCTCAGCATCCATGTGTAATGTCGGCCACCATATTCCTGCAGCTAAGACAATTTTTGTTGTCTTATCACCTCAGAAATGGCCTCCACCTACTCCTCCATGAGCCTGCTCTAGGATTATCACATACTCTGACTCTGATGCGCACATCCTAAGCTAGTTGTCCTTTCCTCTCTTATAGAGTTGATTTCCTATTAAAGCGTAATCTCACGCTTCTGCCTGTACAGCTCTCTGACGCGCTTTTTGTTACCATATACATGTGGTAGTGATGTGTGTGAACACACTAGGACCGCCGGGGCATTTTTTCCCTCTTTAGGAGGTTTTTTCCCCCGTGCATTGTATATACGCCCATCACTCTAGGGCTATCTATCTTTCCATTGTACACTAAGTAACACACTCTCTATTGTGTGCTTTGAGCTTCCTTCGTCTTCTCCAAGCTGTGTGTGTTTCTCTGCAACCCTAATTCCAACAATTGGTATCAGAGCAGGTCACGTCCTCCCGGGCTTAGTCGCCAGCTGCTCCAGCACACGCCTGCTCACTTTCTCCGATTTCAGTGAGCTTTGGCAAGCGTTCGCAGGTCGACAAATATTTTGGGATAGCTCGAAGTGCTCGGTCTGCTCAGAATTTTGATTTGGGCTCATTTCGCCCTCCGTTTCCACTACGGGCAGTACTGCACAGGTTTTTTCGTCATTTTGTGCAGATTTTCTGTCAGTGCCGTTTTCTGCATAACAGGTGCCTTATAGTCTTCTACGGTTTGTGCTATATAGCACAAGTTGTTCCCGCTCCATTTCTCCTATTTTCGGGCAGTTTTCACATCAGGTGCAGCATTTACCATGGCTGACAACAACAACACAGATGTGTTCAAGATGTTTGCTGCTGAGGACAGGTTGGATGGGGACAACTACCCTATGTGGGCTTATATGATGCAACACGTTCTTGTGTCAAAAGGTGTCTGGAACATTGTGCAGGGCATTGATGTACGTCCTGGTTCTGAAGATGTAGGCGATATTGAGGATGTTGCAGGTCTTGCTGCAAGGATTGCAGCTGTTAGAGTTGTTTTGCCTACAGCAGAACAAGCTCGTTGGGATGTTAAGGATGCGCAGGCTCATGCATTGATTGCGTTGTCTGTGAAGCGCACCATTATTCCTCACATCCGTTCAGCAAAATCTGCAAAACAGGCTTGGGATATTCTAGCAGGTCTTTATGCAAGCCGCAATGAGGCTAAAATTGCTTTGCTGCGTAAAGAGCTAGAGTCGAAGATTATGCATGAGGAAGATGATATGGACACTTTCCTTGCTAGTGTCAAGGATATCAATGAGCAACTCATTTCTGCAGGTGAAGTCATTTCTGACAGTTCCCTTGTGCAGACTGTTCTTGATGCCTTACCAGATTCCTACCAGACTTTTGCTAGTACTTGGAGACTGATGACCCAAGGAAATCCTGAAGTTGTCAAGTTTGATGCATTATGCACATTGCTGTTGCAAGAGTCACTTTCTAGAAAAAACAGGACTAGGCAGCGTGCAGTTGAACAGGCTTTTATTGCTTCTCAAAGAAAGGGTGGTAACAGTAATGCAGCCACTTCTTATGGTTCTGCTGCGAGTGGCAAAATTTCTGTTCCTAATGCTTCTGCTGGCAGCACTTCGTCTGGCAATTCTGGTGATAAGGGCAAAAAGAAGATGCGTTGCCATTATTGTAAAGCCAATGATCACTTGATCAAGTCGTGTCCTAAGTTGAAGGCCAAAGAGGCTAAGAAGAAAGAGGGTGGTTCCACTGCAAATGCTGGTTCCACTACAAATGCAGCCATTGTTGAGTCTTCTGTGAAAGGAGATTGTGATGCTGATGTTGATGCAGAATGGGCTTTTAGCGTAGAGTGCACTTACAATCCTGCTGTCCATGATGCATGCTTGTCAGTTGCTGCAGATTCACATGTGTGGTATTTCGACAGTGGTGCTACAAAGCACATTACCTCACATCGTGAATTGTTTACCTCTCTCGAGTCTGTCCCTCATGGGAATTCAGTCACTTGTGCCAACAACGCCTCTTATCCAGTTCAGGGAGTTGGAAAGATTGTGCTCACTGTGCTGCTAATGGCAGTTCCTTCACACTTGTTGATGCACTTTATGTACCTGGGATCAAGAAGAATCTCTTGTCTGTATCCGCACTTGCTAGACTTGGACTTGTAGTCAAATTTGTGGATGACAGATGTACAGTTCATGATCTCAGTTTTGGTGATGAAATTGTTGCATCTGGGCTTTTGTGCCGTGGGCTGTATAAGCTCACTTTGTATGACAAGTGTGGACAAAATTTTGCAAATGCTGTTGCAGATTCAAGGGCTATTTCAGATGCAAAACTTTGGCATTCACGTTTTGGTCATCTGAATTTTGCCAGTTTGCTGCGTTTGCAGAAATCTGATATGGTTGCTTCTTTGCCGCCTCTTGAAGCACCTATCAAACATGTTTGTGAAGGCTGTATTCTGGGTAAAATGCAGCGTTCTAAGTTTCCAAAGGATGGTTCAGTTAGGGCCACATGCAGGTTGCATCTTGTGCATAGTGACGTTTGTGGGCCCATGCAAACTCCGTCCTTGGGCAATTACCTGTACTTCGTGACTTTCATTGATGATTACTCCAGGCATGCGTGGGTATTTCCGCTTAAAGCGAAGTCCGAAGTTTTTATGTGCTTCAAACAATTTTTGGCTATGGCTGAAAATGTCTCAAAATGTACTATGGGCACCCTCCGTTCCGATCGAGGGGGGGAGTATATGTCTCATGAATTTAATGCATTTCTGGCTAGTCGTGGGATAAAACACCAATGTACAGTGCCTTATACACCTCAGCAAAATGGTGTTGCTGAGAGGAAAAATAGGTCACTAACGGAAATGGCACGATGTATGGTCAAAAGTCAAGCTTTGCCGCATTCTTTTTGGCTTGAGGCCATCATGTGTGCCACTTATGTACTTAACAGGTGTCCTACGAAAGCTTTGCAGTCTATTACTCCATATGAAGCATGGCATGATAGAAAACCTTCTATTGAGCACATGCGTGTTTTTGGCTGTTTGGCATATGCTTTGGTGCCACAAGTGCAGCGCAGAAAATTGGATGATAAGGCTGTCAAATGTATTTTTGTTGGTTATAGTGCTGAAAGCAAAGGTTACAGGTTGTATCATCCGCAAACAAAACGTATTTTGGTTTCACGGGATGTAGTGTTTGTGGAAGATTCTGTTCAACCCTTGCTGTCATGTACTAGAGACAATAATGTAAGCTTACAGGACATTTACGACACTTTGTTGCCTCTTTTCAGTGGTGGAAATACGAATGTAAGTTCCAATGAGGCAAATGTACAGCCTATGGGGGTTTCTGAAAATGTTTTAGAACAGCCTATTACTGATGCAGATGTACATGATGTACTTGATGAGGAAAGGGCTGAAAATGAGCAGGCTAGAGGTATGCCAAAATGGCTGGTGCACACTTTGCGTGACAGTAAATTGGATGCACCTTTATCTAGTCGTACTCGTTCAGGCTCTCGCCATGCATCTTATGCATCAGATTGTTATGCTTTGGCTGTGTCTAGTTTACATGATGTTGAGGAGCCTCTGTCTTTTGATGAAGCACAGAATTCAGAAAATTGAATTGCTGCCATGAAATCAGAATATGATGCACTTATAGAGAATGACACATGGACTTTATGTGATTTGCCTCCTGGCAAAAAAGCCATTGGTACGAAGTGGGTTTACAAGTTGAAACGCAAGCCGGATGGTGAGATCGATCGCCATAAGGCTCGACTTGTTGCAAAGGGTTATGCACAACAAAAAGGCATAGATTATGAAGAGACTTTTGCTCCCACTTGTCGTATGACTACTGTGCGTTTTCTATGTGCATTGGCAGCTCATTTTGGTTGGGATGTACATCAATCAGACATTGTTACTGCTTTCTTGAATGGTGACATATTTGAGGAAGTTTATGTAACGCAGCCTCGCGGTTTTGTCATAAAAGGACAAGAGGACAAAGTGTGCAAATGTAAGAAGGCTTTGTATGGGTTGAAGCAATCTCCTCGTGCTTGGTATGAGAAAGCTGACACTCATTTGGTTAAACGAGGCTTTCGTAACAGTCCAACAGAAAGCACATTGTATGTAAAGCGTGAGGATGATGTATTTCTCATTGTGGTTCTTTATGTTGATGATTTGCTGATCACTGGACCAAATGAGAGACATATTGCTGAATTTAAGGCTGATTTGAATGCTACTTTCAAGATGAAAGATTTGGGGCTGTTGCATCATTACTTGGGTATACAGTTTAAGCAGTGTGATGGTGGTATTGCCTTGTGTCAGAAAAGTTACATAGAGACATTGCTATGTAAGTTTGGACTTGAGGATTGCAAACCTATTGCCACTCCCATGGAAACAGGTTTGAAGTTGAGTCTACATGATGCTGGTGATCCTGCTGATGTCACTCTTTACCAAACTGCTGTTGGCTGCCTCATTTATGTATGCAACACGAGGCCAGATATTCAGTTTGCAGTCTCGCAGGTCAGCAGATTTATGCATAGCCCAGGGTCTAAGCATTGGCAGGCTGTCAAGAGGATTTTCCGCTACCTTAGTGGCACTTTACATCTTGGCTTGTTTTATCCCAAGGGGGGATCATTGCCGCCAGACTTACATGCTTTTTTGGACTCAGATTGGGCTGGTTGTTTTGACACGCGAGTGTCCACAAGTGGTTTTTGTTTCATGCTTGGCAGTTCATGTATATCATGGTTGAGCAAGAAGCAACCTACTGTGGCCACTTCAAGTTGTGAGGCTGAGTACAGGGCAGTCTTCACAGCTACGGTTGAGTGTGTATGGCTCAGACGCCTTATGGCTGACTTGGGTGTTGGACAGGACACTGCCAACACTATCTACACTGACAGTCAGAGCGCATTGGCAGTTGCGAGGAACCCAGTTTTTCATGCTCGCACAAAGCACATTGAGGTGCATTACCACTATGTCAGGGAGAGGCTCTCAGCAGGAGAGATCAGCTTGGCTTATGTGCCAACACAGGACAACCTTGCAGATCTTTTCACAAAGGCATTGTCTCGTGAGAAGCTTGAAGCTTTCCGCAAAGCTTTGGGCTTACTCCCCTTTGTGGACTGATCCTGTCCTCAGGGCATGGCACTTCCCTTTACTCATGTGCCAGCTCTCGTTCACCGCATCACTCCAGGGGGGATTTGTTACCATATACATGTGGTAGTGATGTGTGTGAACACACTAGGACCGCCGGGGCATTTTTTCCCTCTTTAGGAGGTTTTTTCCCCCGTGCATTGTATATACGCCCATCACTCTAGGGCTATCTATCTTTCCATTGTACACTAAGTAACACACTCTCTATTGTGTGCTTTGAGCTTCCTTCGTCTTCTCCAAGCTGTGTGTGTTTCTCTGCAACCCTAATTCCAACACTTTTGAGATTCCCTCGGGAAAAGTTATATTTGTGAGATACTAAACAATATAATGACTCCATTCAGGAGCGTTCATTATCTGATACAATGTTGAATACTCAATGGGCTGTTTTGACGAACATGTTATACATACCGTGACATATTCATGTACACTCACTCTCTTTCATTCCTAGCCAGTAGACTCTCAATTGTAACAGATTCCTGTACGTGTTCCTTCTTGAACAATGAAATGCACATTCGTGAACATGTGCTTCTCGCAGATATATGTTATATTCTTCAGGATTGATGCATAACCTTAGAATGTTATCGGTTCCTAAGTGATACAACCTTCCTGCAATCAGCTGAAGATTTTTGGATTGTTGAACATTAACTTGTTTTTGGTTGTATTCTTATTTATCAAACTCTCCTCCATAGGTTAATAGATTAACAACATCTTGAGACCACTTTGGTATCATCTCTATGTTGAATAAGTACGCATCCGGTATGTTGTCATCTACACCTATAGGGTCTTCTCCATTCGTCAACCTTGAAAGGTGATCAGCTCTAAGATGTGTCTTTCCTTTCTTCACTACTACGGTGAAGTCGAATTCTAATAAGATGATGAATCATCTTACTATCTGTCCCGTATTGCATGGTTTGTTCACTAGGTAGAGCAAGGCTTGATGATCTGTGAAAAACACAAACTTATTGGCTAGAAGGTAATGCCGAAATTTCTTCAGAGCATAAATCATTCCTAATCCCTCTCGCTCTGTTGTTGTGTAATTCCTCTCAGCATTGTTGAGCTGTCGACTAGCATAACAAATTGGAAAATCCATGTTTCCTTCTTGTGGTTGAGCTAGGATCCATCCTATTGCATATGCCAAAGCATCTATGTGCACATGGAATATATTCTCCTAATCTGGTGATTTCAAGACTGGAGCAGTGATGAGTGCCTCTTTCAGTTTCTTGAAAGATTCCTCACACTCCTCTGTCCATTCGTAATTCACTATTAACCTGTAAAGTGGTTGGCCTATTATAGTGTACATGTAAATGGATCGTCTATAATATCCACAATGTCCCATAAAGCTCTGCACTTGCCTCGCGTTGGCTGGTTTAGGCATATCTACTATTACTTTTATCTTTTCCATATCCGTGGATATTCCGTTATGTGAGACAATATGTCCCAGAATTCTGCCTTGTCGGACCATAAACACACACTTCTCAGGATTAAGACAAATGCGATATGTCCTACATTTCTCGAATACCTTTCTTAGGTGTTCTAGATGCTCATCTCTCAGAAGAGAGTGTACACACAAATCATCCATGTAAATTTCTAAAAACAACCTCAAGTATTCTTTGAAGGCATGAGTCATCAGCCTTTGGAATGTTGCGGGAGCATTAGTTAAACCAAAAGGCATAACTCAATACGCATAAATTCCCCACTCCGTTGCAAAATCTGTTTTGTGTTGATCCTCTGGCGCAATGGAAATCCTGAAAATCCATCTAGAAATGAATATGCTCTTTTCCCCGATACACGTTCTAGAACATGATCAGTTATCGGCAAGGGATAATTATCCCTAATTGTCACAGCATTTACTTTCTTTAGATTGACACACACTCGGAGTTTTCCATTTTTCTTAGGCACTACCACAATCGGAGATACCCAGTCCGTGTGTTCAATCTCATATATGAATTCAGATTCCATTAGCTTGTCTATTTCCTCTTTGATTCGCTTAGCAAACGTTTCGTTATACGTGTACGGTCTCTGTTTGCTAGACTTAGCGTCTTGTTTCTAAGGAATTGTATGTTGGCATATTGATGGATCGACTCCTTTCAAATCCTTGTACGACCATGCAAACACATCCCTGTATTCTCTGAGAAGACTCAAAAGTCTCTCTTCTTCTTCCAAAGACAAATTTTTAGCTATGTACACCGGTCTAGGTTCCTCTCCTGGAGCTACTAAATCAACCTTTTTAGCATCCTCCGGTCCATCATAGGATTCATTCTCCTTTTTTTCTCTGATAGGCTGTGTTAATATCACCTTCCTATCCTCTATCAACAATTTCCTGTAGTGAGAGGGAACATCCATGTTTCCTTTGACATTGGCATTTGCGTCCTCAGCACTCTCGATTTCAGTCGTCCAAACTTCTTTCAGAGTTTTCTTTAACTCTCCGTACTTGTTTCGGCGTTCTAATTTGGACTCTTTGTTTTCCTTGTTTCTAATGTTCTTTTCCGCTTTATCTGTTTTGGTTTTCGTTCCACTGGATTGAACTCAATTTCTTGAGCTTCGTTTGTCTTTTCTTGAGCTCGTCTCCACATTTCCTCTCATTCTTCCGGAAATCTTATCCTTGGCACAATCTTCCGCCTTTACTAGCATTAGGAATTGCTTTTTTCCTCTTATCCTAGGCATCGGAGTGTTTCTAACCCCTTTGGTTTTTCTCTTTTCTCTATAGCGTTTCTGGCCTTTTTCAGTCTGATTTGGGAAGTCGTAGAATCTGACATCCTTTATGGTTTCCTCGTTCTCGCTTCAGTTGTCTGTGGACTCATTGTTAGCTTCATTTCCCCATTCTAGATGATCGGGAATGTCGTGAAACATCTCCTCTTCATCTCTGTTTTCTCGTGTATCAATCTTTGCAGTCCCCTCTTCGAGCACAGCCATCATCATGAAGTACAGAACCACATCATATCCATCTTTATCACAGAACTTAGTTGTGGGACCATTTTGAATTGCAGAAACATCTAGGGTTGCTAGAATGTGTGTCCATTCTAATGGTTCAAGTGCATCCTCTGGAAAGGGTTCACCTATATAATTTTCTTCTTCAATTTCCCTTTCTAAAACACATTCTTCGCGCTTCAGACTTCCACAGTTCGAAGCTCCACACATACATAGCTCTTTGGTTTTTCCTAACCAAGCTGGAAACTCTGATCGTGCCAAAGTAGCTGAATCAAACTCTTCAACTGGCGTTCGGTTCACATCCTTGTAGCTATGGTCTTTTAAGTTCACACAAGTAGTGGTTTCCATATGTCTCAAGTATATGTGGTCGTAACCCCAATCCTCGACCATTTTCAACTGTCTCATGAACGGTCTTCCAAGTATAATATCATAGTTATTCTCCTTGCCAAAGTCAACAATAGCAAAAGTACGCTCGTATTCAATTCCGCAAGAAGTCACTACAACTTTCTCTAATAGTCCCAAAGGTCTCTCCATATGTCCGTTCGCTAGTTGGAGTTTCAATGTCGTTTTTCTTATCGCTGGTTTTTCCCATTTTTTCCAGATTTCTTTCGTAGCAATGGCTACTCCAGCCCTGCTGTCAAGTATTGCCATCGTGTTAACTCCCTGGAATTCAACTGGTAAGGTTGTATTCCCCTCTTCGCCTTCGCAATACTCTCCGACCTTGTTCAAAGGTACAGGCTTAGCGTTTTTTTGTGGCGTACTCTGCTCTCGTATGCCCTCTTGCAGTTTTGTAGTTGGGTCTTTTATCCCGAATTTCTCCAAGCATTTTTCTACAGTTGCCCACATGTTTGGTCGTAGTCTCAAAAGCTCAGCTAGGGTGATAGTGCATGTCATTGGTGTTGACAAAATCTCTATCAATCCTTGTGATTCTATAACTTTTTTTGAAGAGATTTCTCGTGAGGGAAGCGCTCTAATCTCAGATTTTGCTTCATATTCTCCTAAGTATGAAGGTAAGGTTTTCAGCGAATGAGGTTTACTCTCTACTGTTCAAACAGAGCCTCCATCTCCCTAATAAGAATGCAGATCTAAGTCCACTTGAGATCCTGCCTCAAATTCCTCTACGGGAGGATTTCTGATGTCCTTTTCCCCATTAGTCTGATTAGCTTGACAACTCAACTCGTTTGCAAATTTTGCCTCTCTCACCTGTCTCCAAAACTCATTGTAATCCTCATCTCTTCCATAAAACCTCTGTATCACAGGATGAAAACTCTCTATTTCTTGATCTGTGGTGTTCATCACTATACGTTCATCCCCGTGCTTTTTTTCAGGCTTTTGTGCACTGTTAGGCTTTTCAACTACCGTGAGAGGATAGTCTCTTGATGAATTGGGTTTTCCGCTCCACAATTCATTGGTTCTCTAGGTGGTTCTAACAAGGCTTGTGCAATCTCGATCATTTTTTGACACATTTCGAGTCTCTGCTTTTCCAATTTCGCGTTTGGATAAGTCAACCACTGTTGTTCTTGTGTTTGGTTGTTCTTTAATCTCGCTTCATAAGCTCTCATCAGTGCATCCAATGGTTCGTGTACTTTGTCGACTAACACTGATCCCCCTGAGCTTACACTCGTTGTCTCTTTGACGCTCTTCAGTTTCGACTTTTTTGAGTCCATTTTCCATATTCCGTTTTGACTTTCAAGTTTCTCTAATCTATCTTTTGTTTGTTTTAATTCCTCGGCTAGAATCGCGTCTTGTTGTTCTTTTTTCAGCTTCATGCGGGCTTTCCTAGCTTTCCATGTGTTTCTATGACCTCGTCGTCCTTGACTTGTCAATTCCGTCTCTGACTTTCCATTCTTTGGTTCTCTAGTGGTTTTCTTTGCTTGAGCTCTAGTCACAACTTTGTGTTGGTATTTTGGTTTCATTTTCAGACCCACTGCTAGTAGGAATCGACTCTAGCATGTTCAATGTCATCTTTTGCACTTTGTTGGGATTCTTTGAACAATCCTCAATGAAGTGAGTGACACCACACTTTGTGCAATATGCATTTATTCTAATGATCTCTATGTGTGGACAAACATTCATCAAATGGTCACCTCCACACTTATAACAGGGTCCCAATGCAGGTCTTGGTGTCCCTTGATTTGCTCTTTGTGGGTAGGCTGGTCTTTGGCCTGACAACCCCCCATGAGCTATGAACATAAGTGTTCTTGCGTCCAAGTTATACCTCTCTTCATTTGAGGCATGTGCACTTGTTGGTGGTCCAACATTTCCTATCATGCTCCAAGGTTCTGGTTATTTTGGTTCTTTAGGTGGATAATACACAGTAGGAGCCATGGGTTCACTGGAATCTTCGTAATAAGTGTGAACAGGCACTAAAGCTCGTTCTTCTTGATTCTCTAGGGTGGGTGCATATCTAATGCCCACTGGTCTCACTCCTGGTAAGGGTGGTTGTTGCCCCAATACCGGCTGTGGCCCCATAGGTCCTCTTATGTTTCCCGTTGGGTATCGAGGTACTGGATGTACCTGACGTGGTGCTATTTGAGCTAGAGGTGCATACTGACGCTCCTTCACATAAACCTTGTTGTAATAGCACTCTTCTATTGAATGATTCGTCCATTTTTGTTCTATTGCACACCATTTTGTTAGTTTTGGCATTGGTTTAGGGTATGGTGCTAATCTCCTTATAGCATCTTCTATCATTTGTTCCATGTTCGGCATTGTTGTTGTTTGGACATTCTTCTTAGTGGTGGTCTTTCAGGTGCAAGTCTTTCTTGAGAGTGTCATTTCTCAGCCCTTCTATAAAGAGGACAGATAGTTTGTCATCTTGTGGTCGTTCTCGCACTGGACATCTCTCTATGTATTGTTTGAAGCGAAGCGAAGCTTCCTTCAC
Source organism: Adiantum capillus-veneris (assembly GCF_014529385.1). NCBI lineage: Eukaryota > Viridiplantae > Streptophyta > Polypodiopsida > Polypodiales > Pteridaceae > Adiantum > Adiantum capillus-veneris. The sequence goes on from NC_140952.1 coordinate 71,084,929, forward strand.
CTTTTCTTGATCCTTCTGTTTGAAAGCATATATTTGGGATATCATGTTGTGTTTGATCCCTCTTTTCAAAAATTCCTCAGCAAACTCTCGTAGCAAGTGGTCAATATCATGGAAACCTCCAGCATTCAGTGGTTGAAACCATGTCAATGTCGTCCCTTGTAAGACCAAATCCTTCGTATTGTGTGTGGAAATCTGTTATCTGCTCAGTTCTTAAGACTTTCTTAAAGAGTGAGACATGTGCATATGGATCTCCTGAGCCACTATACTTCTTCAACATACACTTGGCCACTTGAGATGGTCTCATGCGTCTATTGTCTGCCACCAATCTCATTGCTCCTGTATCCCCACTAAAACTTTCTCTTGCGTCATGGACTTCATGGGCTGCTCTAGTTGGCTCCCTTGCCAAGAATCTACTACTAGGAGGCAAATATGATGGTGCTGTTGCAAACATCGGATCTAACGTAGTATGTGTAGAGAATGGAACTGCACTACCTCGATTTGTAGCCATTGACTCTCTAGAATGTAATGTTCCCATTGGGCTTGGCATAGAATAATGAGGTCGTCTGAAAGATTCAGTTACATGAGTCCTCTCTCTACCTGTTTCCATCGAATCTGGCATGACAGTTGTAGGTGCTGGTCTCAGTGGGCTTGGAGTGACATAATAATGGTGGAGTGGTCCCCCAAAGTATGTGTATCCTTCCAATTCCTTTTTATCAATTGCTGCATATCATCTTCCATACTTGTCGTAGGCAACAATCTTCATTTATGATCCCTCTGTGTAGGTAAAGACATAAATTCTTTTCCGCTCTGTCAACTCATCAACGTAGGGTTCCTCGCATCTATAATAGAGATCTTCCTCTCCATTATTATACTTGTATAACCCCACATAGACGTTGTCTGTGTTGATTCTCAAAGTTCCGTTTTCTCATCTTAATCTAGCATTAGGGAAGCTCATTGTTGGTGCTTTCTCTTTGGGTTCTTCATCTACTTTGGCTTTCGTGCCCATCAATCTCCACTTGTCCACAATGTTGGGATTCAAGACTACCAAGTACATGATATCTTCATCATCTAGGTACCTATCCCCGCTATAGCTCACAGGCACTAAGTCCTTGAACTCACTTGGTCTATCTTCTATCTTCACACAGTAGCGGTCTATACCATCTTTGTAGACCTTGGTACCTTGCTTGTTGTCATATTGATACTTGATGAACAATAGCTTCATTGCGGCCAAAGGGTTTGATGGTCCTGCTTCCATGTTTCCTCTTTCGTTAAGTTCAAGTATCCTAAGTGTTCAGTGAAACTCTCGTAAGATCTCTCTGAAGAAGTATTGGAAATACTTCCTTCAAGGATCGGCTCTAACGTTCGCACTACACTTTGGTTTACACTCTCCTCGGTTGATATAACACTCGCTTGTTCTCTTTGTCTCGGTTGGTTATTCTAGAGATACCTACCGGATCTCCAATTCATCAATCCCACTAGAGGAATCTAACTTTCCAGTCTCGGTAGTTTGTTTTATCCCCGTTTTGGTGATCAAAAGTGATCCAAACTGAATGATACTTGGTCAAATGGTTTGTTTTCTCAATTAGAAGACTTCTTTGATCTCAAGTGAAAATTTTGTATCAGCTTTGCTCAAAAGACATTATACGCGTATGATGTCTTTTTTTCCAGATTTTGGATATTTTTGCTTTGCTCACTCCCAGTAGCACCCTTATGCTCTATCCACTCACAAAATTCAATTTGAACTCTGGTTGTGCAAGTTATGGCCAGATTAGGCTTTTCTGGGCAATTTCCTGATTTTTGACTTACCTGGGGTCAAATGTGATCCAAATGAGATGAAACTTGAAATACAAGTTCTAGACAGCTAGTACAAAGGATCTGTGATAGAAAAATGTCAAAATTTGCCCAGAATTAGGTTGGAGACATCATACGCGGATGATGTCTTTTCGCCCAATTTTGGTCCAAACTTGATATTTCAGCTATTCACTATGTTTGCAACAATGTTGTCAAGTCAAAATTCCAAAATCACATCAGCAAGTGCAAAAAGACATTATACGCGTATGATGTATTTTTGCCCAATTTTCAATTTTAAGCTTCTCCAAGTGTTTGTATTTGAGTTTCAAGTGTTTTTATCAAGTTTGAATACAAAAATGAGCTCTGAATCAATTTTCCCCATTCTTTGCATTTTTTGCTCTTTGACTTGGTATTTTGAGTTTCTAGAAGTGTTAAAGCCCTTGTTTTATGTTGATCTTAGGGTAAAACACCCCTTCTGAACACTCTGGTAATGTCAGATTTTCAGTTTGGTCTCTGTTTAGCCCTTAAGACATCATACGTTTATGATGTCTAGTGTTACAGAATTCCAATTTTTTGGCACAGAACTCTTCCAAGAGCTCTCTTAAGTGCTCAGCAACACTCAGTTTCACAGAAAATCTCTTTGCACTTTGTTTATGCAAGTTTTCACTACCAAATCGACGGTTTAGTGATCTAACATGCAAACAAACACATCAAGCAAATAAATCACTAATTAATAGCTCTAGATCAGGATCAAATCAAGTCCTGCCTAAGCTACTTCTAATCATAAAATGGGTTTTTGCAATGGTGAGTATAAAGAGATTCACTGCCACACACGGACTAGCAAATACCTCAATCTCACTACCACTCAACACCAACAAAAATCAATCTAATCTAAACCAAAAACTGTCAAACACGAAAGACCCAGGAATCTACAAGTTTCCTAGTACCTCTCAAAGATCCTCGGAGTCCACCACTCCTAGATCTCTCTAACTTAAATATACAAAGTAAATGAAACACTTCACCTCGTAGGATTAGTCTAAGGTCACCTACTTAGGGCTCTCGTCCCCGGCAGCGGCGCCAAATGTTGGGTGGTTACGCCGCTAGCAGTGGCTATGATAGCAAGAACTCAACCAACAAACAAGAATGTCAGACGAGGACGGAGCTTGATCCACACGCACATGGAAACAAATAGATGGGTGTCAATCACCTACTCGACCTTCTAGAGACAATCACTACCAAGGAAATCAAATTTAAGTTCTAAAAACACAAATGACTGATATCCGTCCTACGAGAAAACGCTATCTGAAACATGATCAAAAGTCATCAAATCAGCCTCAAACTCAGAGGGGAGTCTATACACCATGTAAGGACAGTACCCTATGAACCTACAATATAATCTCAACCTGTAACCACTCCGTGCGGTAAATGCGTATGAAGACAGGTCAAAAAATTCAGGTGATCAAAATTCGACTCCGATGATACTAATGTGTAGCTCTACTCGCTGCGGTTCAATCGATATATGGCACGCTCAATTCCGACACACACATATAGGGAGAAAACTCACATAGAAGCTCGTGGGAGCTCACCTCGCGTAGAAGCCGAATGCGCGCACGCTTGGTATTGGTGTGTGGCTCTCACCGTTGCTAACACAATGACGGTGTTGCTTCTCCAATGGTGGCTCCGTAGCTCACGTAGCAAGAGGATACGACTCTCTCTCTCTCTCTCACTCTCTCTCAGACACAGTCACGGCGCTTCAAAACTTATCTTGATTAATGCCTCCCAAAAAACTTATCCTTAGGTTTACAATAATTGGCTCTTATACTTCAGCCTTGGAAGTGTGAACACATCTCTAATCTAATTACATAAGCAGGTGAAACTATTTGGGGAATACAAGCTGGAAACTCAATTGAGTTTCGCTAATTACAATGAATCGGCTCCATCAAAAATGAAATGTCGGAAAGACATTTATTACAATAAGTGTTTACAAAAATATGAGTGTGAGTAAAAATGTCTAGGTGTAGTCCTCTGCTCAACAAAACCCTTGTAGTAGATGGTGTCCAACTATCACATAATTAGTGGGTGCTTGATCAGGTGTCTAAAGTAATCTACCGAGGTAGAATTAGGCCCATTGGTGTAGTCCCTAGTTTTAGTGGACAAAAAGATGTATATTTTGATACTATATCTAATCCACCCAAAGTCCACAAGATTCTAGTGTAGGATTTTTATCACCCTTGTACATAGTAGGATCTTCATGGATTGTATAAGCTCTTGTACATATTATGGTACATAAGAAACTATAATGGATTTAATAACTATAGGGGAGAGTCGGGGGAAATTTCAACCAAGGATATCAACAACGTGGAGTAGCTGCATCAGTGAACTTGGAGCAGGCCTTCCCAAATGTTAGGTGCTATGGATGCAATCAAATGGGGCACTATAGAAATAATTGTCAAGAAGAGCAAAACCCTCGAACTACTACTAGAGCCATTCCTCAAAATCAAGGAGACAATTTATGAGGAGGGAGAAATGGAGGACAAGGTAGAGGAAGAGCAAGAGGAGCTAGAGATTATGCAATTATGGGAAAACCAACCTTAATGAATGAGGAAGATGAAAGAGCCACTCGCCTGCTGGCCACAGTTAGCAATCCTAGAGCTCATCAACAATAGGCAGTTTTGTAAACCACTATAAATAAACAATGTAAAACTTTGAGTTACTTATATATTAAAATTATATACATTGTTTTTTCCCAAATTATTTAAGGAATCTAAAGCTAAGTTAGCATTCAATCAAGAAATTAAGGGTAGATCTAGCAAATGAGAAAGGGGTTCGCGATAGGAAGGCAAAATTCAAATCTTAGGAATGAGATAGTTATCCCCAAAAGCAAACTCACATTCCTTGTGCACAAGATAGCCTTCCTTGAAAAATGACCTAGAGACTAATAGGAAGGCAAAAGAAATCTTGGTATGATACCTTTTAAAACCCTTTACATATTAATGGTCAACCAAGTCACAGCGCAAAGGGGGTACCTCTCTTGAAATGGTGGAAGCTTCTGCTGAACGTGTTACCATATACATGTGGTAGTGATGTGTGTGAACACACTTAGGACCGCCAGGGTATTTTTTCCCTCTTTAGGAGGTTTTTTCCCCTGTGCATTGTATATACGCCCATTCATTCTAGGGCTATCTATCTTTCCATTGCACACTATGTAACATTTAATGGTCTAGTAACTTGTGTGTAATGGAAAATAGCATGAACATAGTGAGCATTTCATTAGAATAGATTCCCAATGAGAACAACAAGAGTGCTTGGGTGGAGAGAGCAACAAAAAGTATAACACCTAGTTAGATAGCATGACCAATACTTCAAAAGAGAGAAAAATTAAGCAACTGACAACAATTGGGGACCGAATTTGCATGGAGCCGGTCCCCCCTCCAAAAGGCTTTGTATTATGGTTTCTCTCATCAAGAGAGACATTTTACAATACAGTTCTTTGTGTTCCTTCAATACTAGCTAGTGCTATGAAGATGGAAACTTCAAGAACTAAGCACAACACGTATTCAACACAACATCAGTTCCCTCATGGTCTCAAACCCAAGACCTCACACACCTTCGAAGATGGTGACAACTAGTGGGGTATGAGAGTAGATTGAGAGGAGATGAGCATATTAGCATAGATTAGCTTAGTAATTAGCATGGTATAGGATATGAGCATGCATTGAACCTTGGCTCTTGGTTGGATTTGCATCACAAATCCAAGAGTTGTTGGTGTAGGCCTCCCTTCTCACATGCTTGGAGTAGGTGGTAAGATTTCCATGAAAGCTTGTGAAGGAGACAGAGAGTCTTCTTGCTTCACACATTGATTGTGTGAGTGTGTAAGGGAATAATTCCTTGATAAAATCAGCCCCCCCTCTCTCTTGGTCAACCCCCTTGCTAATTGCTCATGTTACAGCCCTATTGGACCTCCCAGGCCTAGCCAATGGAAAGTAAGTAGCATAAGTGATAGCCTTTGGACATGTGTCCCCCTTTCCCCTTTTGTGAGAGCTTTAGGTGATTAATAAATGCAACTAAACTCTCATTGGACCCCTTTGCCTCCTGGCCAATAGGAATCAGGCAAGCTATTGGGCTGTTGAATGCTCATTGGAGCCCTTGGGAGACTATCCAATAGTCTTCTAGAGAGATTAATTCTTATTGATTTAAGTGTTTTTAAATTGATTAAACTATATTTACTCTAGCCTAATTCTCATTGGTTCACCTCCAAGGTCATCCAATAGGATTTGAATACACCTTGTGGGCATCTGGGCTAGGGAGCTAGCATGTGTCCCTCACTGCCTTTGTGTAAAGGGAGATTGTGGGCTGAACCCTAGGGTCTTTTAAGCCCCTTTGGCTCCCTATTTTCCCTCCTTTGGATCCCTACTATGGCCGGTTTGCTAGCTTAACCAATATTCTAGCTTTTTCTCCCCTGGCACTCCCCATATTAAATGATCACTTTAACATGAGAAAATCATTTAGGAGAATTAGATATTGATTATTATGACATTACCTCTCTCTTGGACTCGGGCTGCAGCACCTCTTCTTGTAGGTCTCGGCTATACTCATCTACAGTGAAGATCTTCCCGTGTACCTTAAGTAGCAGTGGACTTTTTGATCTTCCCTCAATTACCTCAAAAGGTGCTTTTCCCGTGGAAGTATGTACAGTGTTAATGTAGGCATACTCCACTAAGGGTAAGTACTTCTCCCATTGGAATCTTTCATCTACTTCCGTTACATAGGCTTTTAGTAGATTGAGAATTATTAGGTTAGCTAATTCACTTTGGCCATCCGTTTGGGGGTGATAGGCCGAAGAGAAATTTAGCCTTGTCCCTAAATTCTCAAAGAGACCCTTCTAGAAATTACTGGTCATTCTAGGATCTCTATCCGACACAATGGACATTGGCAATCCATGGTACTTGAATATTTGTGAAATGAAGAGGGTTGGCATTTGATGGGCTTGGATGGTCTTTTTGACAAGTATAAAATGAGCTCGCTTATTGAACCTGTCTACTATCATCCATATTCCCATATTCCCATGGATAGACTTAGGCAATCCAAAGATAAAGTCCATGGATATGCTCTCCCATGGTGAATTAGGGATTGCCAAAGGTTGAGAAATCCAGGCTGCTTCCCTCTATCAAACTTCGTCTTTTGGCATACCACACATTTGGAAACATACTCTTGTATGTTTGCTTTCATGGTAGGCCAATAGAAATATGTTTCAATCCCCTTTAGGGTAGACTAAATCCCTTTATGCCCCGCATAAGGAGGAGCATGAGATTCATACATTACTTTCTCACGTAGTGAGTTAGTAACGCATAGTCTATTGCCATAGAGAAGATAACCATCTTGTAAAGTAAATGGTTCCTCTTTCTTCCCTAAAGCAAGGGCTGAAATCACATCTCTAAAATTGGGATCAATAGCATACTCATCTATCATTGAACATAGATCATTGTGAGTTGCTATGGAAACCGCATTCACTCTCGGCCATCTTGAGAGTGCATTGGCTACCTAATTATGCTTGCCAACAACATGAGAAATATGAAAATGAAATTGCAAAAGAAATTTTGCCCACCTCATTTGTTTGTTGAAGAGTTTGGTCTGCATCATGAAGTACTAATGACTTTGTTGATCCGTTCACAGAATGAAAGGAGTGCCCAATAAATAGTGCTTCCATGAGTCTAAGGCATGTAAACTGCGAGGAGTATCTTTTCATATATGCCTAGAACTTGCTCAACAGGGTCGAGCCTTCGACTTTCATAGCCTATGGCATGCCCTTCTTGGATCAAAACAGCTCCAAGGCAATCACCAGAAGCATCACATTGGACCTCAAATGGCTTTGAGAGATCCGGTAGTGTAAGCACAGGTTGAGATGTAAGCTTTTCTTTAAGCTTTTCGAAAGCATTGTTCTCCTTGGCAGACCATGTGTACCTAAAGTTTTTCTTTGTTATGTCATGTAATGGTCCTGCTATTAGTGAGAACTTTTCTATGAAGCGTCTATAGTATGCACACATACCTATAAAGCTTCTTAGTTCATGAATATTCCTTGGTTTAGACCATCCTTTTATTACCTCTAACTTTGATGGATCCATTTGGATGCCATCTTGAGAGATAATGTGACCTAAATAGTGAATCTCTTGTAAGAAAAATTCACTTTTCTTTCAATTAACATAAAGTTTATTTTCTCTTAGAACTTGAAATATTACATGGAGGTGTTGCTTGCGTTCGTCTAATGAATTAGAGTAGATGATGATATCATCAAAGAACACTCCAATAAAGGTTTGGTAAGCCCTGAATAGCTTCTCCACCAAGCGGTTGAATGTGGCTGGTGCATTGGTCAAGCCAAAAGGCATGACAATGTATTTGTAAAGACCAAACGTAGTGCGAAATGCGGTCTTTACAATGTCTTGATCAACTATCCTTATTTGATGATAGCCGCACTTTTTAGACCAATCATAATGAATTAGATGGACCCTTGTAGCTTATCAAATAGGTCCTCTACCCGTGGAACAGGAAACTATTTTTGATAGTGATCCTATTTAGTGCTCGATAGTGATCCTGTGCCCTAGGATTGCATCCTCATGCTTGAGAGGAGAGATAAAGAAGTCATCTTTGTCCACATAGCTTTGGACATGGAGCCTCAATTTCCCGATTAAGGGTGTGATTGAAGCTTCTTGCCCCTTGAAAGCATCGTCTGCGGGTAGGACATCTCCCATCTCGTAAGCTTGTATGCCTAGCTTTGTGGCCAACTCTGTGGATATGAAATTGTGAGTAGAACTAGGGTCAAAGAGAACAAAAGAATAACGTTCTCTTACCTTTCCCCAAGCATGGGATAGAGGAGATCCTTTGTGGTGAGTCTCCTCCTCTTGGATTTCGACCAAGGTAGCTCTAGGAGGTTCATGGTGGGTGTTCTTTTGGAGACAAGTGCGGTACGCATGCCCTTGCTCTCCGCACTTGAAACAACGATTATCCTTGTGATAAAGCTCAAGCTCGTGAGGAGAGAGTTTATTTTTGCCTTTGTAAACTCCCTTCTCTTTAGCTTTGTTGGAATTGCCCTTAGGAGACTTTTGGACATTGTCCTTCCCCTTAGGCTCATTGGAACCCTTGTTTTCTATGGAATACCATATTAGAGAGTTTGAGACTTTAGAGCCAATTGGGGAATCATCAATTTCTTGAAGATTTGGCCATATGGAAAAATCTCAAACTATTTTCTAAGAGCAAAGACTTCCACAAGGTATCAGTTGATTTGGCCATATGGACAAATCTCAAACTATTTTCTAAGAGCAAAGACTTCCACAAGGTATTAGTTGAAAAGGTCTTCCGAAACATGCTCTGAAAACTTTGGCTAAGATTTGGCCATGTGGTCAAATCTTAAGCTCATTTTGAAAATGGACATTGAGAAATTCCCAATTTCACTAATATGGTGTTATGGGCTTAAAATTTCCTCTAGCCCCCATTTGGAAATTGATTCGAGAAGCCACCATAGCATATATGGTGTATAACCGCCGATATGGTGCGTGGCGTTTGGGAGTTGGCATACTCCTCCATTTCTTCAGTTAAGCTTGCACAAAATTGTTGGTTTTGCTCTCCAAAATCCAACTTTTTGAAGAAAGTGGCTTTGAGTTGTAGGTCCCAAAACTTGTCTACATATTTGTGAATGGATTGATAGGGAGAGAGCTTCAAGCTTCACCATTCAATGAGTACTTTGTCTTTGGCATCGGTGGCCAAAAAGTGCTTCATAATGGAAGTTCTTAAATCTTTCCATGTTCGCGGAGCTTCACCGTTGGCCCGTAGGCTAGACTACCATTGCCTGGAGAACTTTTGAAAGTGCATAGATACATGGTGTAGCTTAGAGGACTCCATGAATCCCTCATCTCCAAACGCCGCATTGAATTGTTGGATAAAGGCCAAGACTTTGTCCGTAGCACCAAAGGTGCCATTGTAAGTAAGGAAAGAGATGCTCTTCCCTCCCTCTTTGAACTTCTTGAGCCTGGATGACCTCTTCCATGCGACATAGGATTTCCTATGGCCTTTTTTTTTAATGGTTCAAAGGATGCACCATCATTTTCTTCAGAAGGTGAAGAATTTGAGGAAGATGGAGAAGAGGATGACCTCTTTCTTGCCTTTTTCTTACCTTGATCTTCTTCGTCTTCACCATCACTTTCATAAGAGGAAGAGGATGAAGAAGATGGAGAAGAGGGTGTCCTCTTTCTTGCCTTTTTCTTCTCTTGCTTTTTGTCATCCCTCTTTGAAATAGGGTGTGGAGAAGTATGTGATGGTCTTCTCCGTTTTGGAGGTGATGGAGAGCATTTAGCCCGCCGTCTTTATGGAGCCATCAACGTCGAGGTGGCAGGAGACTCACTTCTTTCTCGTTCCTTTGGTGGGGGGCTCTTGAATTCTCCTTTGAGAAGGAGATTCATCATCAATGAAAAAATTTATGAGTCCTTCATATGGATCCTCTTCTTCTTCCCGAATCAGAGAGAGGACTCTTTTGGAAGTCTCACAAGGAGGCTTCCTAGGTGCTCTCTTGTCATGGTGGAGAGCTTGGAGAATCCCATGAGCACGAAGCTGCCATTGCAATTCACTTTGGAGGGATGGATTCCCCGTGGCTTGTTGAAGCCTAGAAACAAGATAATTAACAAGCATCGGGGCATCATTAGTAGCATGCTCAATAGCAAAATCAAAGTTATCAACATTAATTTCACTCTCTTTACTATTGTCATCCATTCTAACAACTTTTAGGTGTACTTTGGCACTTCAATCCCTAGTTGCTACTCCTCTTTACCCCTTTAGAAAAAGCACTTAAGCTACTGTACCCGTGGCTCAAATACCATTAATTGCATGGAATAGAAGAGAGGGTCTTTCAACACCAAAACAACACCGGCTCCTGATCCCCATAGGACTTGACTATTAAGACCATAGCTCTCGACGGTGATGCCGTGTTAACTTCACGAAGGCAGGTGCACTGCAAGGTTTAAAATTCCCTATTGTACTTACTCACATGCAATTAATAATACCAACCATTTATAGCTAGCTTTAGGACCTCCCTTCTTGAGCAAGAAAAGAGAAAATTTATGCTCTGATACAAATGTAACATTGAATGGTCTAGTAACTTGTGTAGAGCGGAAAATAGCATGAACATAGTGAGCACTTCATTAGAATAGATTCCTAATGAGAATAACAAGAGTGCTTGGGTGGAGAGAGCAACAAAAAGTATAACACCTAGTTAGATAGCATGACCAATACTTCAAAAGAGAGAGAAATTAAGAAATTGACAATAGTTGAGGACCGGATTTGCATGGAGCCGGTCCCCCCTCCAAAAGGCTTTGTATTATGGTTTCTCTCATCAAGAGAGACATTTTACAATACAATTCTTTGTGTTCCTTCAATACTAGCTAGTGCTATGAAGATGGAAACTTCAAGCACTAAGCACAACACGTGTTAAACACAACATCAATTCCCTCACGGTCTCAGACCCAAGACCTCGAACACCTTTGACGATGGTGAGAGCTAGCGGGGTATGAGAGTAGATTGAGAGGAAGGAGTAGTCTTACGATAAATATATCATGGTAGAGGAGAGGAGCATGCATTGAATCTTGGCTCTTGGTTGGATTTGCATCACAAAGCCAAGAGTTGTTGGTGTAGGCCTCCCTTCTCACAAGCTTGGAGTAGGTGGTAAGCTTTCCATTAAAGCTTGTGAAGGAGAGAGAGAGTCTTCTTGATTCACACATTGATTGTGTGAGTGTGTAAGTGAATCATGCCTTGAGAGAATCAGCCCCCTCTCTCTCTTGGTCGACACCCCTTGCTAATTGCTCATGCTACAGCCCTATTGGACCTCCCCAGGCCTATAGCCAATGGAAATTAAGCAGCATAAGTGATAGCCTTTTGACATGTTTCTGCCTTTCCCCTTTTGTGAGAGCTTTAGGTAATTAATAAATGCAAATAAACTCTCATTGGACCCCTTTGCCTCCTGGCCAATAGGAATCAGGCAAGCCATTGGGCTGTTGAATGTTTATTGGACCCCTTTGGAGACTGTCCAATAGTCTTCTAGAGAGCTTAATTCTTATTGGTTCTTTTATTAAGTGTTTTTAAATTGATTAAACTAGATTTACTCTAGCCTAATTCTTATTGGTTCACCTCCGAGGTCATCCAATAGGATTTGAGTACACCTTGTGGGCATCTGGGCTAGGGAAATGACATGTGTCCCTCATTCCCTTTGTGTAAAGGGAGCTTGTGTGTGTGTGTGTGTGTGTGTGTGTGTGTGTGTGTGTGTGTGTGTGTGTGTGTGTGTGTGTGTGTGTGTGTGTGTGTGTGTGTGTGTGTGTGTGTGTGTGTGTGCATTTCTCTCTCATCTCCTACAACTAGGGCTCTCCCCCTCCTATGTAGGGATGCATGAAGACTTTAGGGACAGACACAAAGCATCCAGTTTCCCTAATGTTTGACCTTTGGACACAACCTTTGAATTTTGGAACTTTAGCATTTTGGAAGTCTTAATGGACTAAACCTTAGGGTTCTTTAAGCCCATTGTTTCACATTGCTCTTTTGCAAATGCCCCCCCCCCCCCCCCCTTTCGATCCCTATTTTACCTCCTTTGGAGTCCCTACTATGGTTGGTCTGCTAGCTTAACCAATATTCTAGCTTTTTCTCCCCTGGAACTTCCCCATATTAAATGATCAATTTAACATGAGAAAATCATTTAGGAGAATAAGATATTGATTATTATGACACACTAAGTAATACACTCTCTATTGTGTGCCTTGAAATTCCTTCGTCTTGTCCAAGTTATGTGTGTTTTCTTGCAACCCTAATTCCAATAATTGGTATCAGAGCAGGTTGCATCCTCCCAGGCTTAGTCGCCAGTAGCTCTAGCCAACATGCCTGCTCACTTTCTCCGATTTGAGTGAGCTTTGGCGAGCATTCTTAGGTTGATTTTTTTTTTGGCAAGCTTGTAGCGTTTAGTCAGCTTAGATTTTTGATTTGGCCTCTGTTTCCACTACAGGTAGTAGTATTACACATACTATTTTGTCATTTTGTGCAAAATTTTTGTAAGTGCCGTTTTTTGCATAACAGGTCCTTACATTTTTCTAAGGTTTGTGCTATATAGCATTTGTTGTTCCCGCTTCATTTCTCCTCTTTTTGGGAATTTTTCACATCAAGTGCATCATTTAATGGCTAACAACAACACAGATGTGTTCAAGATATTTACTGGATGGGGAAAATTATCCTATGTGGGCTTACATGTTGCAACATGTTCTTGTGTCAAGGGGCGTCAAGAATATTGTGCAGCGCATTGATGTACGTTCTGGTTCTAAGGATGTAGGCAATGTTGAGGATGTTGCCGATCTTACTGCAAGGATTGCTGCTGTTAGCATTGTTTTACCTACAGCAGGACAATCTTGTTGGGATGTAAAGGATGCACAAGCTCATGTGTTGATTGTGTTATCCTCACATTTGTTCAACAAAATCTGCAAAACAAGCTTGGGATATTTTGGTTGGTCTTTATGCAAGCCATAATGATGTAAAAATTGCATTGCTACATAAAGAGCTAGAGTCGAAGATTATGCATGAGAAAGATGATATGGATATTCTCCTTGCTGGTGTCAAGGATATCAATGAGCAAATTATTTCTACAGGTGAAGTCATTTCTGACAGTTCCCTTGTGCAGACTATTCTTGATGCCTTACTAGATTCTTACCAGACTTTTGCTGGTACTTGGAGACTTATGACCCAAGGAAATCTTGAAGATGTCAAGTTTGATGCATTATGCACATTGCTATTGCAAGAATCACTTTCCAGAAAAAAGAAGACTAGACAACATGCAGTTGAACAAGCTTTTATTGCTGCTCAAAGAAAGGGTGGTAACAACAATGCAGCCACTTCTTATGGTTCTTCTGTGAGTGGAAAATCACCTATTCCTAATGCTTCTGCTAGCAGAAATTCATCTGGAAATTTTTGTGATAAGGGAAAAAACAAGATGTGTTGCCATTATTGTAAAGCTAATGATCACTTCATCAAGTAGTGTCCTAAATTGAAGGCCAAAGAGGCTAAGAAAAGAGGGTGGTTCCACTACAAATTCTAGTTCCACTACAAATGCAGCTATTGTTGAGTCTTCTGTGAAAGGAGACTGTGATGTTGATGTTGATGCAGAATGGGCTTTTAGTGCAAAGTGTACCTATAATCCTGCTTTCCATGATTCATGCATGTCAATTACTACAGACTCACATGTGTGGTATTTTGATAGTGGTGCTACAAAGCACATTACCTCACATAGTGATTTGTTTATATCTCTTGAGTCTGTCCCTCATGGGAATTTAGTTACTTGTGCCAACAATGCCTCTTATCCGGTTCAGGGAGTTGGAAAGATTGTGCTTATTGTTGCAAAATGGTAGTTATTTCCCACTCGTTGATGCACTTTATGTACCTGGGATCAAGAAGAATCTTTTGTTTGTATCTACACTTGCTAGATTAGTTCTTGTAGTCAAATTTGTGGATGACAGATTTACAGTACATGATCTCAGTTTTGGTTGATGAAATTATTGCATCTGGCATTTTATGCCGTGGGTTGTATAAGCTCACTTTGTATGACAAGTGTGGACAAAATTTTGCAAATGCAATTTTGAATTCAAAGGCTATTCCAGATGCAAAACTTTGGCATGCATGTTTTGGTCATCTAAATTTTTCCAGTTTGCTGCGTTTGTAGAAATCTAATATGGTTGCTTCTTTGGCCACTTGAAGCACCTGTCAAAAACTTTTGTGAGGGCTGTATTTTGGGTAAGATGCAGCGTTCTAAGTTTTTAAGGGATGGTTCAGTTAGGGGCACATGTAGGTTGGAGCTTGTGCATAGTGATATTTATGGGCCCATGAAATCTCCTTCCTTGGGAAATTACCTTTACTTCGTGACTTTCATTGATGATTACTCCAGGAATGCATGGGTATTTCTGCTTAAAGAGAAATCTGTAGTTTCTATGTGCTTCAAACAATTTTTGGCTATGGCTGAAAATGTGTTGAAATGTACTATGGGCACCCTCCGTTCCGATCGAGGGGGGGAGTATATGTCTCATGAATTTAATGCATTTCTGGCTAGTTGTGGGATAAAACATCAATGTATAGTGCCTTATACACCTCAGCAAAATGGTGTTGCTGAAAGGAAAAACAGGTCTCTTACAGAAATGGCATGATGTATGGTCAAAAGTCAAGCTTTGGCACATTCTTTTTGGCTTGAGTCCATCCTGTGTGCCACTTATGTACTAAATAGGTGTCCTATACAAAAGCTTTGCAGTCTATTACTCCATATGAAGCATGGCATGATAGAAAGCATTCTATGAGCAAATGTGTGTTTTGGCTGTTTGGCATATGCTTTGGTGCCACAAACACAACGCAAAAAAATGGATAATAAGGCTGTCAAATGTATATTTTTTTTGTTATAGTGCTGAAAGCAAAGGTTACAGTTTGTATCATCCACGAACAAAGTGTATTTTGGTTATGTTGTGTTTGTGAAAGATTCTATTTGTCCTTGATGTCATGTACTAGAGATAGTAATGTAAGCTCACAGGACATTTATGACACTTTCTTGCCTCTTTTCAATGGTGGAAGTGCGAACGTAAATTCCAATGAGGCAAATGTATAGCCTATGGGGGTTTCAAAAATTATTACAGATCAACCTATTACTGATGTAGATGTACATGATGTACTTGATGAGGAAAGGGCTGAAAATGAGCCGGCTAGAGGTATGCCAAAATCGTTGGTGCATACATTGCGTGATAGTAAATTGGATGCACCTTTGTCTAGTCGTACTCGTTCAAGTTCTTGCCATGCACTTTATGCATCAGATTGTTATGCTTTGGCCGTGTCTAGCCTACATGATGTTGAGGAATCTCTATCTTTTGATGAAGCATAGAATTTAGAAAATTGGATGCTGCCATGCAATCAAAATATGATGCACTTATAGAAAATGACACATGGACTTTATATGATTTTCCTCCTATAAAAAAGCCATTGGTACAAAGTGGATTTACAAGCTGAACCGCAAGCCGAATGGTGAGATTGATCGCTATAAGGCTCGACTTGTTGCAAAGGGTTATGCACAGCAAAAAGGCATAGATTATGAAGAGACTTTTGCTCTCATTTGTCGTATGAGTGCCAGAAATCTATAAATAGGACCCCCTTGCTTCACAATTTCACTCAAACTCGGAGACCTTGCCATTTCTCTCTCACATATAGAGAAACTCTACTAAAAAATCACTAAAGAGCAAAAAATCTAGCTGATTATCAATGGTAATTAGCCTAATCACTTGTTAGTTAGTAAAGTTATGCTAAACTACCTCTATTTTCTTAATTAATCCAATTAATGGATTAATTAAGAAGATTAAACTTCTTTATATTATAAATTACTCTCTTAACTATTCTGTTAACTACTTAGATTAAGATTAGGGGTATTAATCTAATTAATGATTAAACCATATTAGGACTGAAATAAATATTTTTAGTCTTGAATTAAGTATAATTATAAAATTTGACCTTAGATTAGTACAAGATAGTTATCAGATCTTGATTAGGTTGTTAAGAAGCTAGAAAAACTATATCATAATTTTATGATAAGTTTTTGTAATTAATTAGGCAGAAAATAACTAATTTTAACCAAAAAACTAATGGGAAACCTACTTGATTAGCTCAAATATTCCTAAGCTAATTATTGCAATTATGAAACATAGTTAGCAACACGGGGTGATTACCTCATTAACAAAAAGTTAGTCTAAGTTTTTAATTAATAAAAAACTAGCTATTTTTAACCACAAATTAAAAGGAGAAACTAGCTAATCAAATTAGATACTTATGTGCTATTTATTAGAGTTAGTATACATTATGTGTAACCCTTAAGAATTAGCATAGATCAAAAAGTTAATTTAGCTATTAAATTAAGCCAAAATAGTCTGATTTAGCTAAAAATAAAAGGGGAAAATTAGCCAATCAAGTGAGATAATTATGTGCTACTATTAGATCTAGTAAACATGATAATTATCTTATGGTCAAAAATTAATCTAGATATTTAATTAAGCCAAAATAGACTAATTTTAGTTGAAATTAAAAAGGGGAAATTAGCTAATCAATTTAAATAATTAAGTGCTATTTATGAGAGTTATTATACATTATAAATAACCCGTGATAATAAGCTTAAGGTCAAAAAAATAATCTAGCTATTTAATTAAGCCAAAACAAACTGGTTTTTTCTAAAAATAAAAGACAAAAACTAGATAACTAATTTGGATAAGTACAAGGTAATTACCAAAGTTAGGAATATTATTATCTACTTGTGATAATTATAACATAACTAATTAATTAGTTTAAGTAATTACAAGTGATCAAAAGCCTTATTTTGAGCTGAAATTTAATTAGGATAAATAGAAATTATTGTTAAAGGTCTCTAGAAAAATTACTAGAAGTATAAACCATTGATATAAAGCTAAGGAAATTCAATCTTTAAGAGATAATGAATATACTAAATATTAAGCAAAAAATAAGTAGATTTTAAGCTTAATAAAGATCAAAAAATTAGGAAAAATACCTAGAAATTTATAAGAAAATTAAGAGAGCTTAGAGAATCCTTAAGGAAGCTATGATAAAGTTATCTTATCCATATAAGCAAATAAGAAATTACCAGCTAGGACTACAAATTTAACCTTAGTTGGGTTAAAAAGAGGAATTAGATTGAATAGGAAGGTTAAGTCAAGTTTTTGGATGATTTACCTAATAAATAGACATCCTTTTTTATAAGGATAAAAAGTCATGGCACCAAAAAGGAGCTGATCTAGTCCTCAATCTGATGATGAGGGTGGCGTTCCTAAAAGAGCTAGAGCGTTGCATGACGACGAGGCTGGGCCTAGTAATAGGCCTACTGATGAGAGCATTTGGACCCTGACACTGCAACAAATTCCCAAACGTCCGAGGTGGGTCTTCATTATAATTTAAGATGAATAATCTAAGCTCTTGTTTAAGTATTAATATTGCATGCGTAAAAGAGGGTGTAAGAAATTAGAAAAAGTGAAAAATGACGGGAAATTGGGATCTTGACACATGGGCCCGATTGTGGAAAATATTTTTACCAATGGATATGACACTAGTCCTAAGTACTCTCAAAACTTGTCGTGCTTGTTGCTGACTATTAAAGTGCTTGAGGTGCTTGTCGTATAATAGAAAAGATCCTTTGGTAGGGCATGTGGTCAATCTTCAATCCACGTTTTGACATAAATCACCTCCTATTGACAACATGTCGGCTATAAGTTTAGGTGATGAGATAAACTGATGGTTGCATTTCATGCAACAACAAGTTAGGAGCATGCACAATGTTAGAGCTTTTTGAAGGTCTAGAGAGGACTCAAAAATTGCAAGACAAGATGTCATGGACTTGATTGGGTAAGCTTAAAACATAGATGATGTGGTGGTTCTCTTTACCTAATTGTTTTGATTTTCGGAGAGCATGGGTTATAAAGAGTCCCACTGTAATGCATCTTTGAGAAGGACTCTTGACACATGGGCCCAATTGTGGAAAATATTTTTACCAATGGATATGACACTAGTCCTAAGTACTCTCAAAACTTGTTATGCTTACTGACTACTAAGGTGCTTGTTGTGCTTCCTGGCTAAGGTGCTTGAGGTGCTTCATGACTAAGGTGCTTGAGGGGCTTAAGGTGTTCCATGACTGAGGTTCTTCATTACTAAGGTTCTTGAAGGGCTTAAGGTGTTCCAACAGTCAACAAGGATCCCTACATATTGGGGGGTGAGCCCTACAAGTAGGAGCATGAGAGAGAACACACACACACTCACTCAAGTCAAGCCTCGTCTAAAGAGGCAACAAGGACACATGTCAAGCTCCTCTCCATGTTGCCCTCATAAGGTGCCTAAAGCCTATTGGTTGTCCTTTAAATGGGTCCAATAAGCTTTTAGCTAATTAAATTAATTGTTTAAGCATTTATCAAGCCCTCTCTCTCAAAGGGGTAAGAAGGACACTTGTCCTAATGCTAGCATTTTTGCTTGGTATGAATAAATCATGTGATTGGCTAGGCTTGTGGGGGTCCAATAAATTTCATTCTTGAGCTACAATGAGGGGTCGACGAGGGGGGACCGGTTCCTTATAACTACGGTGAGAATTCGGTCCTCAATTATTGTCAAGTTCTCTAATTCTCTCTTGTACAAAGTATTTTTCATGCCAAGTTAATGAAGTATAATGGCTATGTTGCTACCTTTAAACAAGTTCACCCTTTATTTTCATAAAGTAGTCTCATACGAATGCTCACTAAAATTCTCTTAATTCCACTATTCTCAATGTTCCTAGGCAATTTCCATTACATAAAATTTATAATAAGAGTCTCTCTTTTTGTTGATCTTTCACTCTCTATCTTACTCTATATCATCTCTCATTGTTTTTAAACAGTCATGCTCAATTAGTGTTTTTAGAAAATCCTGCCAAGTACCAAAAAAGTGCTCGCTAGAAATTGCTTGCCCAAAAATGTCCTCATGGTTCTTTTCTCTCTTTTTGTAGTTCTTCTCAAAATGTGTTTGTGCCTAGTTGGTGTCCATGGTCATCTCTATCTAAGAAGTCTTGTGTATATTGTACTCATACGATGTCCTCCATTCAGTCAAGAGCACAATATAACTTTCCCTAATAGATCTTTTTCCCCCATCATTGGTTGCAATGACATATTTTTTCTTCTCTATTGCATTTTTTCCCTTTGACATGCATCACATCATTCTACAGCCTCTTTGAATATCAAGTCTAGTATACGCCACCAAATTCCAATCATCATATTAGAATGTGCAATTATGTCAGCTACTATGGCTTGTTTGCTAATCTTGCATGTGTGTACTGAGATCATTCTCATTTTTCCTTGTGCATAAACATAATTTCCTATCCTTCCCCCTACTTATAGAGATGCTTGCATGTTATCAAGGCATAATTGATCACCTATATTTCAATAGCCCTCTATCTAGATTTGTCCATTGTTTTGTAGGAATGTTCTATTGGCTAGACACACCACATTGCTTTGGAAGAGAGATAGCAATGGTATGAAAAGTTACCTTTTGGATATGTGTTCAACTAGTTATTATCCACAATTTGGTTTCATATTTCTTTGCAAGAGATTACCAATGGTACTATAGTTACCTTTTGGAAGTGTGAACAATCATTCACATATCCATTAACATCTTCTTTAACTATTGGACAATACATTGTCCACTCTTTTAACACTGTGAATCTCTTTTAATACAAGAGATTACCAATGGTACTATAGTTACCTTTTGGAAGTGTGAACAATCATTCACATATCCATTAACATCTTCTTTAACTATTGGACAATACATTGTCCACTCTTTTAACACAGTGAATTTCTTTTACAGTCATATGAGCTTGCATAAGATAGAGTTCTTGTTCTTGAATATTCCTTCGAGACCATTTTTATACAATTGACCTATGAATCATTGATATTAAGTTTATTTCTCTATTAGTTTGATTACAATTGTTATAAAATTTTATGTATAATTGTGTAATTATTACCAGCTCCAGTTACCATGTTGGAAATATCTCAACTTAGAAGAGATAAGAATCTAGTAGATCATCCCATCAACTCCTTTTGGTGCTTCCCTCATGTAGTTTTGATAGATGGTTTGCTCTTTGGTCCATGGTGCCCTTATTTTTTACCACCATAGTAAAGTCAAATTCCAATAGTATTTTGAACCAATTAACTATGAAACTAGTATTACATTGCTTACATAGAGAGGGCTTGATGAGGTATGAAATATGTGCCATATCTCTTTAGATAATATTACATCACTACATAGAGAGGGCTTGATGAGGTATGAAATATGTGCCATATCTATTTAGAGAATATTCCATTCCCAAACCTCCTTTTTAAATAGTGGTATAATTTGCTTCTACACTTATGAGTGTTATGACTTGCAACACTCATGGGGAAATCCATGTTGGTAGCAAGGTTGGTTGTGCCGAGATACGTCCTATAGAAAAATTTGATACATCAACCGTATGTATTTGGAAGATTTTATTCCAGGAGCCATCACTACATTGTTTTGAGTTTCGAAAATAATTTCTCACATTCATCTCTCTCTGAAAAGTTAGTGATTTAGAGCATAAAATATATTAGTCACTACAACATACACATGGATAATTTATTTATAATATACACATTGCCCCATGAATGCTTGTGCTTCCTTGCTAGTAGCTGGTATAGGCAACTAGAAAACCATCTTAATTTTTGCTAAGTTTGCCAAGATTTCACTTTTTGAAACTATATATCCTAAAATATTTCCTTAGCAAATTGTTTGGAGATGCCGACTATAGATACCCCTTCTAGCTAATTTTTCAACAAAATCCTCATTTGTAATTCTATTCTTATTTTAAAGATTGTAAATAAAGTTTACAAATTATGATGTCAGAGAATTTTCCCAACTCACCTTGGATGTAAATTTCTGTTGCTAATGGGAATTGAGCCTAGAGATAAATTTTATGAGCTCTAAGTATAAAAGTCACCTTTTAAGAAGCTCAAGATAACTCTTGGACATGTGAGTAGGGAAGAGAGTAGCATTACTTTGTAATCAAAATATCTTGTGATTTGAAAATCCAACTCAATTTTTGTTGAGTGCACTGTGTTCCTCTTCTCTCGCTCTTTTATATATATTTGAGTGTATTCATTGTTGTCAATTATTTGGAGGTTTGAGACTAGTCTTTGTGAGCCTTAATTTAGTATTTTAGCAATATTTTCAAAAAACGAAATCCAAATTGAACAAAAAAATAGCCAAGGAGACATAGCTCATCATTTTGTGAACAAATCTATGTAGTCGGATTTCTCATATCTACAAAAAAAATGGATTTGATTCATGTACCTCTTCATAGTGGGGATATTTGACTCCATAAGACCATATAAATACTTGAGCACATCCCATATTTCACATTTGGGACAAAAAACCCTATGGAGATCAACTTATAAGCCAAACAAGTTTCCATCTCTTGATCCCAAAAAAAAAGTGAGTGCTATTTCAAGTTGAGTTCACCAAAAGTGCTTTAACTTTTGATAAACAGCTCCAAATTGAGTTAGGTTCTTTTACGATAAAAGATTGGGAGCAATAAAATTGTGGTTTCAACATATTTTTAAAAATGATTCCCAATTCTAAACTTTTGGGGCATCCAAAATAGGTGTCCTAAGACCTGATGGCCACCAATAGCTGAATTTGTAGAGACTTGACAAGGGGCAAAAGGGAAATTTTTCACTAGACCAATGTGAGCTAGTCAAAGACTATTTTGAGAGTATTTACTGAGCCTTAAACATGTGAAATCATCCACCACCAGGGTTTTTGACTCAACTCAAAGATATGAAACATATGCAAACCACAAGAAATCTCACAACACCTTGATTGTGGAATTCAAAGAAAACAAACTGATGTATCAATAATACCATTCCACTCCTCAAGGTTTGGCTCATGGATATTTTATGAGTGGTTATTCATATCATTGGTAGCCATACCAATTACTGCATCCATCAATTCAAATGTGTGTGTCTAGAGCATGAGAGCAGAAATTGATGAGGACCTAGAGGAAAAATATCATCTGCTGAACAAATCTAATGTGAGATTTATCAAGACCAATGAATCCATGAGATTTACAACAAATTATGCTACATTATGAAAAATATGAACCCCAAAGGGGCCTTGTAAGAGCAACCAGTCAAATTTTAGTCAACAATAGGATATAAAAGGGGGGCATGGATAGCCCATATCTACATATCTCAAAACTATATCATGTAATGTATTTATGGAAAGAGCTCGGCAATGCGATCCAAATGCACTACTATCCATCAAATTTGAAGTTGAATTGCTTAAGTTATGGCCATTCAGGAAAAAAAAAAAGCAAAAATTGGCAGGATCGTGGCCGCAAGCCCATTCTCATTGGTATAGAGAGTATATTCCAAAAGCATCTTTGACCCTAAAGGACCCTTATGGGGTTCATATTTTTCCTAATGAACATGGGCCTATATAGGTTTGTGATGGGGACCACTAAATGCCATTAGCTATTGCATAAGCAATAGAGCAAGCAATTGCAGAAGTCAAGTTCAAGTAGAGGAGCTTTAGTTGCATCTTCATCAGTATCTATGGTATCATCATCTGGTTCAATCAATAAAAAGAAGTGTTACGAGTTTTTCAAGCATGGAAACTTATCCAAAGAATTCTATAAAAACAAATTTTGTATCTATTGTGAAAAAAAGAGACATCCAATTTCCAAGTGTCAAAGTAGAGGTAGCAACACTTAATAGTGGCAAATTGAAGAAGAAAGGATTTGGAAGGATCAAAGGAAGATGAAGAAAAGGAGTAAGTGGCGAACAATCTCCATGTTT
This sequence comes from Adiantum capillus-veneris, assembly GCF_014529385.1. Classification (NCBI taxonomy): domain Eukaryota; kingdom Viridiplantae; phylum Streptophyta; class Polypodiopsida; order Polypodiales; family Pteridaceae; genus Adiantum; species Adiantum capillus-veneris. Next base: position 71,108,145 of record NC_140952.1, read on the forward strand.
GCACCATGTAGAAAAATTACAATGATAATGGTTTATTGTAAAGAATATGAGTGATCCTCCGCCTTTTCCTTGAGTCTATTTTTGGGATAGCTTAATAGATTCATCCTAGGTGGTTCATTTTTTTGAGGGGAAGGATCTTTAGTCTGTGAGATACCACATGATCATGTGAGACTTCCTTTGGTACCTTGTGTGGCATAGTCTATGTGACTTCTTTCACTTATGTGGTATATCTGATGGGGCATTATAGTCTTTATGTATTTTTTTCACTAGTCCAAAAGCCAAAGAGAGGTTTTTTGGGCATGTGCTCTTTGGCCTATGCACCAACATGTGGTGTGTATTCTCTTTAGTTTAGCCATTAATTAGCCCATGTGGTGCCTTCCATGTGCTTTCCATGGGACTTTCATGTGAGTTTGATGAGGTGTATATGCTTCCAAATGGGTTGTTATAGCTTTCAAAAGTATTCCCTAGCTTTATGGAAAAACCCCACTTTGTAGGGGCTGATTTGAGGTGATTCTTGGAGCCATGTGCATTTTAGTACTACACTTTTCTACTTCTACTTAAGCAACCTACTCTTGTACACACTTCTATTATGAGTTTTATTATCAATAATATAGTGCATTTCATCTTGGTTACCCTCTTGTGCATTGTACTACACTTTGCTACTTCTACTTGAGCACCCTACTCTTGTACACACTTCTATTGTGAGTTTCATTATCATCAAGAATCTAGTGCATTTCACCTTGGATAGCTCTTGTGTATTGCACCATTGATTGTTCTTATAATCATTACAAATGCTTCACTAATTAAGCATCAATCAAAAAACATGTACAGATCAAGAGGGATTTTATATATTCTTGTTTGGAGCATAAGGATGCTTTTTTGGAGGTCATGTCCCTATGGTATGGAAAATACTTTGAAAAGCCTTGATAGAGGCATTAAGACTCAACGTGAAGAGACATGATAATGTATACGGATACTATTACTTGTGTTTCTCTAGATCATATGTGATTTTTGTTATGGATTCTTAACACTAGTTTGGTACCAAAACAGAACACTTAAGCGTCCTTTTTTTACAAATCTAAATTAAATGCTACTCTAAGTTGCATTATTCGTTATTCAGGAGACGTATAATACGCGAATAATGGGCGTATTATTCGTTTATCTAAATTATACGGTCGTATTATACGGTGCCACATCAGCAAAAACGGCCAATCGTATAACTTCTTGATTTTTCGATCGAAATTATTTTCGAACGAAAGTATTTTCGATCAAAAATTATAACGATTGAATATGTTAGTATATATAGCAACACGCGAAAGGCCTCATACCAGCTTTCAAAGTCAGTGTTTTCCATGTGAGTATTCTCACCAAACGATCAAAAAATGTAATTTGTAAAAAAATAAAACAATTTGAATGCAATAAAAATTAAAATTCAATAGAATTTTAAGGTTTGTGATTCAAATATATGAATTTGTTTTGAACAACTTAGTAAATAGTTGAAAGTTTGTATTTTGTGAAGAGTTTAATCTCTCACCTGATACAAACTGTAATTATAAGAATCACTTGTCAATGTGTTCAATTAATTGACACTTGAAAGTAACTAATAAAAAAAAAGTAAGATATTATCATTGTGTGTAGAGTGTACTCTCACATGAGATAATTAGTTTAAAAATATAATTACATAAAAAGTAATTTTATGTAATTTAAAGTTCAATTTTGATGTGTAGATATTTTCTCTCACTTCAAAATGAATATAATGAAACAAAATTATATTTTTACGTTTTGTGTAGAGCTATTCACACTGCTATGCTCTCACTAGAGTAAAAATTTAGGAAAAACATGTCGAAAAATAATGATATTCTCTTATCTTTATATGGACTGCAAAATCTACCGTACTGTGTGAGAGCATACATATGCTCGCATTGTAGATAGATAATCGCTTAAAAATCTATGGTAAAGTGTAAGAACTTTTTGTTCGCACTTTACATAGATACGATAATTATCAAGTATTGTAAGTGATTATCGTTTTGACATTTAAAAATGTCACTTATAGCTCTTGTATGTATATTAATTTATAATGATAATCATTTTAATACTTGATTTAATTGTAATTATTGATTATCGTAATGTGTTAAAGATACAAGCTTTCACTTTAGATAAATCGATGCAATTTATATGTAATCCAATGGTATTGTTTTTTATTATTGTATTTTTGTTCAATCATTGTTTTTAATTATTTTAATTTCGTTCAATCATTGTTAGTTAAATTAATTTAATGTTTTAATTGATTTTGATTATAAAAATGATCATTGACTTTGTTTTTACTAGCAAACTATTTTTGTGCATCACGGTGAAAGGACAAGAGTGGAGTTATGTGCATGAGTTGAAAGCTGGGAGAAATACATCTCGACTTAAATGTAAATCTTGTGGCCACGAGTTCAGTGGTAATGCAACCAAAATTAAAGAGCATTTGTTTAAAGTCCCTGGCAATGTTGAAAAGTGCGGAGCACCACCAAAAGATATTCATGAAAAATTTGCCATGTATTCTCGCAAAGTAAAGTTGATTCTTGCAGCTAAACATAAAGGTGACGTTTCTAAAGATATTCATGCGAATATTGAACCATCTGTATGCAATGAGGCAACAGAAGAGGTGTGTACCACTCAAGTAAATGATCAAAGTTCTCAATTGAACCCTCTTCATGGACATGCTTCTACATCAGGAGGAGTTCCTAGCACAAGCAAATCCGGCAGAGCGTCATCCAATGGACAGACAATGCCTGAAGCATTAGGTAAACAATGGTTGCTTGAGTTGCATTTAAAATGGACACAAGTATTTGTTGCGTGTGGCATATCGTTCAATGTTATGCGCAATCCAATATTTCAAGATGCTTTGATGAGTACAGCCAAAAAAGGATTTGTGCTTCCTGACTATAACAAGATGCGAACTGAATATCTTGATAAAGTCAAAGACAGTATTGAAGCCATTCTCAAACGCACAGTCCTAGAGTTTGTTCCAGCATATGGATGCACCATAGCATTGGATGGATGGACTAACTGTCAGAAAAAACCTTTAATCAATGTAATGCTTATTAACCCTAGAGGGGCTATGTTCGTGGAAGCAATTGACAGCTCATTTAAAGAGAAGACTATCACCTACCTAGCAGGGGTGTATGAGCATGCAATTGCAAAGGCAGGTGGACCAAAGAATGTGACTGCTATTGTTACAGATAATGTGGCCAACTACAAAGGAGCAGGAAGAGCTATTCAAGTCAAGTATCCGGAGATTTCTTGGGTACCATGTGCAGCTCACACTTTAAATTTGCTTTTAAAAGATATTGGTAAAATGGCATGTGTGAAGCAAACTTTATTGGATGCAAATCATGTGGTGAAATTCATTAGAAAGCATCAATTTTTGTATGCTCTTTTTCGAACCAAGTCACCAAATAAAGCTCTGCAAATATTTTGCGCAACAAGGTTTGCTACGGCATACTATGTTCTTGCTGGTTTGCAAGAGTTGAAGCCTGCATTGATGGAAACCTTAGCAAACAAAAGATGGGATGGATGGCTCAGCAAGTATCCAAGTTATCAGGAAGCAGTTGGTCGATGTGCACAAATAGTAAACTCGCTAGTCTTTTGGCGTAATGTAGAAAGAATAGTAACTGTGTCTAAGCCATTTGTAGATCTTTTGAGAGCAGTTGACACAGATTCTTTTATTTTTGGTCGAGTCTACTGGTATATGTCAGAGCTATACGCAAGCTAAGAGAAAATGTCAGTTTTGGTGCAAAGGATAAAGCTACCATGATTACAATTGTTAACAAGCGTTGGGTGCAGTTGCATACGCCATTGCATGGTGCGGCTTTTGTATTGGATCCTAAGTTTCAAATGCATCAGCAATCTGCCAACAAAGAAGTTATGTTCGACTTCAAAACAGTGTGCTCCCAACTCTTAGGGCACGAAGATGGAAAAATAGCTTTTCATCAGCGAGTAGATTATGCCAACAGAACTGGTATGTTTCAGGATCCGTGGCATAAAGATGCCATTGGCAAAACAAGTGCACCTTTATGGTGGAAGGAGTATGGTGGAGAGAAAGTGGAGTTGCAACACATTGCAGTTAGAGTTTTATCAGTAGTTGCATCAAGTGGAAGTTGTGAACGAAATTGGTTAGCATTCGACTTTGTGCACACGAAAAAGCGAAACAGACTTCATACTAAATGGGCTGCTGATTTGGTGTATGTTTTTTGCAATACGAGACTTATTTATAAGCCTCAAAACATTGCAACTAGAGCCGCTCAAAAGCAATATGGAGTCTTCCAAACGCATGAAGCTATTTCTGCAGAAGTTGATGATGAAGATGATATGGAATGGGAGATAATTTCAGATGCTCAAATATGGACGAAGTAGATGATATGGTTGCAGTTTTTGAAGATGGAGATGATTTGTGAGAGTACCATTGTAATACTTAACAAGTTTTTGCATATGATGAAAGAAAGTGGTATCTCGTTGTCGTTCACATCAAAACCTCTCTTTCTCTCTCTCATACGCACATATTTACTCACACACAAATATAAATTGCCGATAATATCTTGTCGAATAACAATTACATAAAGTCGATGTAGGTTTGAAATTACAACAAGGTTCTGGGAAATTACTCAATCGAAAAGAGTTTGATATAATTTTGAGATTACAAAAAGCTTGTGAGTGACTTATGAGTTTGATAGATTTGCTATAAGCTGGTCTATGGTAAAATCTGTAATTCCTAGCTCAGGGGATGGTTGAGCACCATCTTTATGTGAAGTGGTAGTATCATCTGTCAAAGGTCCATACAATGATTCATATCATTGAAGCTTTGCTTGTACATCACTTAACTCTATTTCAAGATCAAGAATACGGCCATGAAGCATGTCCGGTGTTTCTCCTTGGCTGGCAAGGTCTTGTCCTTGGCTGGCTAATTCAGTCAGTGTTTCTGACTCTTCAGGAAGTAAAACAATAGGACGCTTGCGAGGAGGCATTGGATTATTTGCATTGCGTGCTGCCACCTTTTCTGCAATGCGTCCACGTCCAACGCCAGCGGTGCCTGGATGATCTGACCAATCCACTCTCTTCAGCAAAACATATCGAACATAGCATTGTTGGATAAAGTAAATTGCTACTTGGTTGTTGTTTGGTAGGCATCTCTCTTGTCGTATAAACCTTTACAGCAATACACGTGCCAGTCCTTTATGTTGCAAATCAGAGAGCTTTAACGGAGCTATATCTTTTGCATTGCCACTTATTTGAAATAGTTGATGGCGTACAAAGTGATTAGGGCAAAGCTTTTTGCACTCTTTAAGGGTTAGTGGTTAGCCCTGCAACTCAGATTCATCTTCTTCAATGTTCGCAATAGTAGAAAGATCTGCTTGTCCACATCTAACTTGTTCTTCTTAAAAAATTGCCTGAGCTTCAGCGTGGTTGAGTTCTTCTTCCATATCTGCATATTAGGTGAACATGTCATTACTTTTAAATACCCATTCAATTAATTTGACATTGGACAGTATATCAAATGACAAACATAGATATTTTGTTCAATTAAACATACAATTAAATCGGACACCAAAAGTAAAACAATGATGAAATCATGAGACTTGTGTTTTCATTAATCATCAGCTGGTCGTAAGCCAAATGTCATTACAATGTTGTAACCCACTCTATGGGCACCATTTAGACATAAGGAGAGGTCAAGAGCGTTAGGCCGGGTTTTGGGGTTTAGGCGCTTGCCTGTTTCAAGATGAGCAAGTACATTACTCAAAAAATGTCTCTTGCTTTGTTCTTGGGCCTCTGGTAAGCACTTCAAAATGCGTTTACATGTATGACACATGGAATAAATATCCATAGCTTTGGTCCAGGAGGGAGGATTACTAGATATACATTCGGGGGCTGCCCATGGATAATCTCTCTCATATTGTTTTCTAGTTTCTATCTGCATATCGCGTAGAGGAGGAAAACCGGTTGTGGTATTTGTTTTGGTGCATGAACCCCAATCCACAATGCCGGCATAAACACCTTTTTCGCCAAAATGCAGCATCATATTCCGAGAGTGTAGATCATTGTGGAGGTAGTTATGCGTATGTATATACTTTAGAGTTTGGACGAGATCATTGATGATCTGCAAAATATTCTCCTGGAATAGCTCTACTGTTCCTGCAGTGAGTACATAATCGCGGATGACAGGTTGGCTGCCGTCTGCAGTGCATTCTTTGATCCATTGCTCCACATGGCCGCCATTCCAAAATCGTGAAATGAGCATTGGTCGCTCCACGTGGCGCACCATGGCAAGAGGGTAGATAATACCTCGATGTGAAATATCCAAAATTGTTGCTTCGTCTTTGACCTGTTGCTCCATGGTGGGCCCATGTAAGTGTACTTTGAACACTTTTGCAGCATACACTTGATCTTTGAAAGCGGGATGTGTGACACCCACATGCTTCACATGTGCCCATCTTCCCTCTCCTAACTGTGGAGCTTGGATATTGAAGACGGCTGTGTCGGGTAAAAGGTGTAAAATAGGTGGTAGTTGAGAGAGGTCTAATGTAGCAACGGATGATGTTACAGGCTATGTTCTAAGAATGATTTCTGGTTCAACAGCAGCTTCAGAAGAGCTGGCTTCCACTCTTGCACGCTTTGCTGCTCTTTCTAACTTTTCCTTGCTCTTGAACTCCGTGTAAAGATTTTGCACAAGATGTATGCGCTCAGCTATGTTTGGGAAGGAAGTAATTACAGGATTTTTCAGTTCTTGAAAGGTTTTCATGATCTGTCCAATGGTTTGTCTGACTATGTTTACTAAAGCACCTGATGTCAAGAGGGCTATGTCAAAAATAGCTGGTGCAAACTCTGCCTGGAGCTGCTCAAACATAGACTTGGTTAGAGTCTCTGTAAGCTGATAAAAATGCTCCGGAGCGACAGGGTTTAAACAATGCCTAATCTCTGCCTCTGACGAGTAATGGAAGTTTCTCACAATCACTTCAGAGATGAACTTTCGTTGATGTTTCGCTAGCTTCGTGTCTGCCATATCTGTATGACAAAATTATAAATTAAGAATCTTACGAAATGATTGTACACCATAGTAACATAGTTATTATATAATGAGTGTTAACCCTATATATATATTAAATGATGATTCAAATTTATTAAACAATACTAAATTATTGCAAATTAAAGAGAAAATCTTACGATTACAAACCACATTGTGCGAATCGACCATGAAAATTAATTTAGAGAGAGAGAGAGAGAGAGAGAGAGAGAGAGAGAGAAACAGGCCAAGAGTGTGAGATGCTCTCAACACAAGAACTGGACCCTGCTATGTGCAGAAGTGTGAGATGATGAAAGAAATTACATCTAAAGGGTTGGAAAATCGTATATGTGAACAGCTCAGCTAGTGTGAGATATTCTCAGCACAAGTCCTGGATGCTGTTGTAAAATAGATTGATAGTTTTTATCAATCTAATCCCTGATAAAGTGTGTGGAACTCACAACACAACTATCAGCGGATAAATTAACAATTGCAGATGTAAGTTACCTATCGTATGTGTTTACGTCCAAAACAACACCAAGTCATTTAATGATGAAAAATGATGTTCTTTTGGAATATGAAACACACGAGTAACCAGTATGTCACATTAAGATGAAGAGGGCATAAAAATATGCATCTCTTCACTCTTAATATAACGAGTGGTAACGCTTGTGCTTCTATGTAACACATATGACAGAAAAACTTAATCTAAAATTGTAAAATTTATAAGCTATTTCTAATGAAGTGTGTGGCACGCACAACACAACCATCAGCAAACAGCTCAACAATCTCAAATGTAAATCAATTGTTGTATATATCTACGTTCAGAGTAACACCAAGTCATCTGCTGATGAACAATGATGTTACTACAGAAATAGAAGCACAAAAATAACGAAAGTCGTATTAAGATGAAGAAGGCATAAAGTATGCATCTCTACACTCTTAAAATGACGAACGTTAATTTTTGTGCTTCTATGTAAAATAATCAATAATGATTTACTTTAAGATTGTAAATTTTATAGGCCACTCTGAAGTGAGAGGTGTAGCATCATTCCTACTACACTCCACGAGTCAATCTCTAATCCTAACTCATCTCTATGGTGAAAGATATACTACTACACCATACGAGTGAGAATCTAAATTTACCCAAAGCCTTCCCTGGAGTGAGTTATATAACTACACACCACGGGAAAGGAAACTATATTCTATACACCTCTGGAGTGAGCCATATGGCTACACACCACGAAGTGGTCTACGACCTGCAAGCCAACTTTGTGGTGAGAGCCGAAACTACTGCACCACACAAGTCTGGCACAACACAAAAAAAAAGTTAATATTTATTGAAAATTTAAAAAATATACCTGAAAACCGTTGTAAATCAAAGTCGCTGTCTCTATCTGGCAAACTCTCAGAAGCTCCAAGCTCTCCAAACTCCAAGAAAGTCCACAATGCTTTTCGATCTAATACGACGACGATTGTATATATATCGATCAAAAAATGTTTTATACGGCTATTCGGTAATTATTCGGAGATATGGCGTATATTGACGTTTTATACGTATAATTTTTGTTATACGGGCGTATAAAAGCAATGCAGATGCTACTTGCATTAGACGGTTTATTTAAGAAAACCCTCTTGATATGCTTAAATATGTTAGCTAGAGGGTCTTTTAAAAATATAAACTTGCATTTTAGAATCTACCATCATCAAGAACTATAATCATCAAGTTGACCCTCGTAAGACTGGGATTGATGGTTTGAAGAAACTGACTTTATAAGCTCAAGAAAAAATGAAGCGACAATTTTGTTATAGATAGTTGAAAGTTTCATGTGCAAAAGATAGTTGAAAAAATGAAGCGACAATTTTGCTATAAATAGTTGAAGTTTCATGTGCAAAAGAATTGACTTGGGAGTATATAAAGTAATGGAAAGTTCTATGTGCAAAAGAATTGACTTGGGAGTATATAAAGTAATGGAAAGTTCTATGTGTTTGATATAGACATTTCAGGCATATCGTTGTATACAAAGAAAAATATGTTTTTGATGTATTTGTGACTTTTAAAATGTGATGCATTTGATTACCCTTTTCATTAAGGACTCAAGGTGGCAAGTAGAAGGGCTTAGGTATGCAACAATTATTGAACTACTTTAGATATTCAAAACTACATAAGAGAGAACTTTGATATTTTTATTCTTGAGACATAAGCATTCAAAAACTCAAATAATATCAAACTTTGTATGTAGATCAACTAAATGTATCAAAGTACATGGTACATACACAGTTGGGGTGCCCAAAACCTTGGTTTTAATGTTATTATGGAGAACTCAAGATTTTCAAGTGTTTTTTCACGATAAAAAATTCAAGATAGAGTTCAAGCAACGAAATTTAATTGATTTAGGGAGCCCAAAAAATACGTAGTTTCTTGGTTTCAACATAGAAAGTCATTTGTAGTTGTCAAATTACACTAGTTGTCAAATTACACTAGAATATCCCCAACTCCACGAGGGGACCTTTGGAAGACCAAAATTATGCTCTTATTCAGCATGTGCTCAAGTATGAAATTATTTTTATAGCTTGCGTGTGGCCTTGAAACTTGTCTTTAAAGTGCATTCCATTGTTTTGTAACACTAATTGCTAACACTTGGATTTCATAAACATAAAAAAGGCCATCTCTACAAAAAGATATAAGAATTTTATGATTTTTTTGGTGAAATAGCTTGAAATTTTACTAAAATTTATGACTTAAAATTTAGCAAAATTCTATCCATACTGATTTTATTTTGACATGGAGAAAAATCCAGCGTTTTCTTTCCCTCATGACCAACCTATTGTAGAAGCAAGGTATAAAAAACTTCTTTCTAACTTGGCAAATAAATTGCCAAAACTAGAAAGGAAAACAGGACACTTAAGTGTCCAATTATAGAACTAGTTTTAACACTAGAGTTGTGTGAGCATGAGTCACTTTTGTGGCTATAAGCAACTTTTTTGTAAATTCATGGACCACAAAAAACCTTATCGAAATCTTTCAGGGAATTGTTCTCAAGGCATGTAGGGAATTGAAAAAAAAAAAAAATATATATATATATATATATATATATATATATATATATATATATCATGTAAAATTATTATATTTTAAGAGCCATCTTCTAGGGACAATTGAACAAAAATCACTAAAAAAATTTGATATACCACGTAGACCCCTTATAAACTTTCAAAGCACATTGTAACTTTTTTGAAAAATATATGCATATGTATACAATGAGAATCTATGCATATACTATTTTAGGGAAAAACTGACAACTTGTTTTAGGCCTCAAAAACGTGTGTGCTGTTAAATTCAAAAGCCAGTTTTGTGGTTTCTTACTATTTTTAGAAAATTATAATATTTAATTTTATACTTTTTTGGGATAAATGGTTTCCTAATGTTTTCCTCATACGATCTCAATGGTATCCTATGATCATGGTTTCTTGAAAAAAAGAGCTAAGTCTTTAGAATGAGGTTCCAAGCCACGATTGTGGCTCAAACACAAACCTAGTGTTAATCTAAGATTCAACGCATTATTGGAATATATAAGAAGAAACTTCTTGGTTTCATGCATGTTCTAAGTTTTGGAGGCATTATTTCCTTGGCACTCCTTTCATCATACAAACAAAACATTAAAGTATCAAGCACTAATGACCGAAGAAAATCTATTTGAAAAAGAAATGAAGTGGGAAACTATCATTTTCACATCAATTACTCACATTCCTAGCAAAAATTGAACTAGCGGTGCATTTTTTCATAGATGTAACGTAAATGTTGTTTCCATAGCCCCTCACAATGATCTAGCTAACATGGTAGATGCATATGATAATCATCTAGATATTGTAGGTATTATCCCATTTTTTTGCCACAAGTTCCATTCTTAGTGGGAAATGGATTTCTTCTCTATGTCAACCAATTGTGTGCACAGTCACATGCACCTCCTTAGGTGGGGCATTTTGAGATTTTTCTACCACTCAATCCATTGAGATATATTTTTATTTCCAACTCTTGAAAAAACACATTGAGACATGTCTCTCAATCTATTACATGTCAAATGATTAAATATGATGTAGGACACTAATAAGTACCAATACTAAGAGCCCATGCACCATGGGATAGTAGAAGATACAAATATAAAGATACATAATCTGGTTCACACCATTGATAAGATTCTAGAAATATAGGTCATGTGACCTTTGTGTTTTTTTAAAGCCCACAAATTGACCTCGGAATGGCATATTTACTACTCAAGAATCTCTCGTTAGAAGGACAATGGGTATGTACTCAAAACCAATAAGAAACGTCATTTCAAGATGGAAAACATTATAGGAAATGCCGCTAAATTAAAACAACAAAAAGTGATCCTCAACCATGATTTATGCGTCCAAATTAGTAATGCGAAAAAACATGGAAATGCATGCATATAACAAGTGGTTAGAGATGAGGGGATAAGATTGTGAGTGACTCTTCAACACTTGCTCAAGTTCTAGAAATGAGGGATCAATATTGGAAACTCATAAAATGGGCACTATTGGCCATAAATTGGGAATAAAAGGCCACAAAAAATGGAAAGGAAAAATCGTCTTCTTCTTTATTTTAGAGGCCTTATAAGAACTCTCTATAGTTAAGGATTAGTGTTTAGGTGGGTGGTGTTGAGATGTCAATCTCAACATGTACAACTACTAGATGACTATCACCAATCGTCATCATCACTGGCACACCTGGTAAATACGAATATCTTTTCGAGTGATATAACAATTATACTACACCGATTTTATCTACCTACCAGAGTGATGGTACACTTATCCATTCTCACTCACTAACGGTTCACACTAGACCGGTTATACTAGTTTCCCTTCATGTTGTTATTTTCCTCTATGTTTTTTTTTTAAGATCTCTTATCTCTTGAGTTAGTGAAGAAGAAGAAGAAGAAGAAGATGGTTTTACTCCATCTATGTGAGTGTGTGTGTGTGTGTGTGTGTGTGTGTGTGTGTGTGTGTGTGTGTGTGTGTGTGTGTGTGTGCATGTGCGTGTGCTCAAGATCTCTTCTTCTCTCTTCTCTCTCTCTCTCTCTCTCTCTCTCTCTCTCTCTCTCTCTCTCTTAACATGGTATCAAAGCTTGGAGCACCAAGCAGGAGAAGCAGAGAAAGAGGTCTAGGGATTCTCGAGAGCCATCGTCAAACGACCTCCAATTGAGGTGCTTCTTTTTTGACATTATGCATCTTAGATTTCAATGTAATCCTTTGGACTACAACTCTGCCTTCACATTTCCATTTGAGGTGCATCTTAGCCCCTGTTTTGTGGCTAGAGTGTGTTTGCATGCAAAAATGCTAAGGTTCAAGACTCTACATATCTACATTTTGGAGGTGCAAAAAGATCCAGTTTGGCTACAGTGTTCACAGATATTGTTTGGTATTGTGAAACATGTATATGTATGCATATTGTGGTTTAAAGGTGATAACTAACTAAATTTAGTAGGGTTCTCAAAGACTTGGTGAAGGGTTGAAAATATATCATCCAACAATGATGGACTTAACCAAATTGTTAGCGAGAATTTGGACAAGAACAACTTCCATGCTTGGAATTTTAGACCGACCAATTTGGGAGTACATTGATGGAGAGAATGAGACAACACCAACATTTCTAAAGGAACGTCATGTGTAGTGTAGATAAAGATGTTTAAAGATTGGAGCGAGGGAGCTCGAAAAGTCATGTACTAGCTTTTTGTACGTGTGCAAGACACAATGATTGGGTACATACTAGATTCTCTCACCCCTAAGGAGACCTGGGACACCTTACTGTCATTGGATGTGACCAACACAAAAAGCTATGAATTTACAATTTAAGACTGAGCTAAATACAATGTTGAAGAAAAACTTGTCTATCAATGACTATTCATTGAAAATAAAGAACATATGTGAGTCACTTGCATCAATTGGTGTTACAATCGATGATGATGATAAAGTGAAAGTATTTTTGTGAGGTTTGGGTCTAGAATACAAATAGTTTAAGACTAGTATCCATCTTCTATAGTGCATTCCCTCATTTATAGATTTTGTGTCCTTACTAGTTGTGGAAGAAAAGGAACTTGAGGAAGACTTCTCTACACAGGGTAGAAATAATTCTAAACAGGTCCTCTTCAACAATAGAGGAAGAGAACGAGGGTATGGTACAAGTTATGGGGAGGAGGTCAAGGAAGAGGCAACAGCCAAGCACAATAGGAGAATAACAATCAGAGACATAACACAGATGGTCAAGGAAACTTTTGAGGAAGGGAGCGTCCAAGAGGTTGTGTATATGCCCAACATAACAATATAGATCAGCATGAAAATGTAGTGTGTTGGAATTGTGGGATACATGGTCACTTTGAACATGATTGTCCAAACAAATAGGAAGCAACAAAATATTTATGCAGCCACTAACAGGAACGTGGATGATCCTAAGAGGCTATTTGTGGTGCAACACATACTAAATACTATGTCTATAAACGTGGCAAATGTTTAGTGATAATGTATGGTATGTGTATTTTGGTGCATCAAATCACATGACATGTCATGTTGAGTGGTTCAAGTAAATGCAAACGTTGCAAAGTCTTGGTTATGTAGAGACTGGGGATGATAGTATACATCCCATTATGCATATATGTAATGTGCATTTCCTACGATAGATGGTAAAGTAAAGTACCTAGGGAATGTTTTTCATGTACCCAATATCACAAAGAATTTGTTTACTACTAGGTAAATGGTTGAGTGGGGCTTGTGGTTAGGATTAATTGTGATGGTCTATTTGTGGAAGAGCATAAGAAGAATGGAAGGTTGGTTGTGCAAGGAAAGAAAGTGGAAATAATTTTTACTTTGGATGTAAATGTGCACAAGGTGAACGCTACCATGTTTACATAAGGTGCAGTAGTTTTTGCAAATATTGAGATTTGGCACAAACATATTAGTCATGTAAATTTGCAAAGACTAAAGACAATGCAAACTAAAGAGATGATTATAGTTTTGCTAACTTTAAAGTTGCTGAAATGCAAAAAATTTGAGGCTTGTCAATTTGGAAAGCAGGCAAAGGCATCCTTTCCTCATGATAATCATGTAAGCCAAAATGCATTGGATTTGATACATAAAAATGTATGTACTAAATCCAAATGCCTTTTCTGGGCCCCATATAAATGTATGGGGCCCGGCAAAGACTACATTTATGGGTCAATATAGATATTATGTGAGCTTCATCGATGACCATAAAAGGAAGTTATGTGTCTATTCATGAAGCAAAAAAGTAAGTATTTATGCACTTACAAAACTTCAAGGTTATGGTTGAAAAAAAGATTGGTAAACATGTAAAGTTTCTGAGGTCAGATGGAGGGGGATATTATTTCTCCAATGAGTTCAATGGTTTTTTGAAAAAAAACATGAAATCCAATGGCAGTTTTCATGCAAGTATACTCCACAGCAAAATGGTGTTGTTGAGCAAAAGAAGAGGCACATTGCAGAATTTTTTAGAGTGTTGATGAATGAGAAGGACATGCCTCATTTTTATTGGGCGGAGGTTGTTGCTACATGTTTTATATTATAAACAAGACCCTTATTGCTGTAGTACATGATATGACACCATAAGAGAAGTTTTGTGGTGAAAAATTGGATGTATCGCATCTTAAGTGTTCAGATGCATTGTTTATGTGCATGTGTTGAAAGAGCTAAGAACTAAGCTTGACCCAAAAGCAAAAAAATGTGTGTTCATTGGCTATTCCCTTGAGCAAAAAGGGTACAAGTGTTACAATCCTATCATAGGGAAAGTAAGGATGAGAAAAGTTGGTGTTTCTTATGAATTGGCAAGCTGGTTTGTTGATGTGAAAGATGATTTAGGGGTTGATGTAAGAGAAAATGTGTTGCATAAAATATAGATGCACGGTCGAAGGTTTTATGTGTGCTGCACGGTCCACTCTTGCAAGTCATGGTGAGAAGCCATGGAATGGCAAGTTTCATAAAAGATTGAGTCCTGCTAACTCTTTAATGAATCAAGACAAAGGAAGGAAAAGAATGATGATGTCCCTAAGCTTCCAAACTTGAGTGTTGGTCATGATGATGGTGATAGAACTAGCTCTAAATAGAGTTTAGATAAGGATTTTGGCATATCCTCTATGAAGACTCCTAGTGCAAGAAGGATGAAAGCAAGGAACAAGGAACCTAGAATTGGTCCTAGACCATGCAAGCCTAAAAGAGTAAGAAATCATGTGCAAAGATTGACTTATGATAGTTATGTGGCTCATCATTATGCATATATAGCAAAGATTACAGAGGAGGTTGAATCCACATTTTTTGAAGATGTTGTTAAAGATTAAAACAAGGCAGCAAGCTATGGATGAAGAGATGAATTCATTTGATGAAAACGGAACATGAGAGTTGATGCCATTACAAAAGTTAAAGAAGGAAATTGGATGTAAATGGGTTTACATAATAAATCATAATGTTGATGGTAGTGTGAGTAGGTAGAAAGCCAGGTTTGTGGTCAAAGTTTATGCACAAACTTATGGGATTGATTATGAGGAGACATATAGCACCGTAGCCAAGATGGATACCATTCATGTGTTTATTACATTGGATGCAACTTTAGGATGGGTGTTGAAACAAATAGATGCAAAGATTTCTCTCTTGAATGGAGACTTGGAGGAAGCTGTGTATATGGAGCAGCCATAGGGTTATGAGAACATGAGTCTATGTGACCATGTGTGCAAGTCAAAGAAGCATCGTATGGGTTGAATCAAGAACATAGATCTTGGTATAAGGGGATTGTGTCATTCCTCATTTCTTTGGGCTTTGGGATGTCTGATGTAGATTATTCATTCTATGTGCCAAAGAATGAGGCAGGAATTGTGGTGATATGCATCTATGTGGATGACTTGATTCTTGGAGGTCATAATGTGGCTGAAGTGGAGGGTGTAAAGCCCCTAATTATGCAAGAGTTTAAGATGAAAGACTTGGGAGACTTGCAGTATTTCTTGGGCATTGAAATTGTTTGCACAGAAGAGGGTGTATGGCTGTCACAAAGACAATATGCTTTGAACATGTTAAAAAAGTCTAATATGGCTAATTGTAAGCCAATTACGATGCCCTTAGATCAAAATTTGAAGTTGGGAAATGATTTAGGTTAGGTACTTGAGAATTCTATCATGTATAGAAAGATTGTGACTAGCTTGATCTACTTGATTATCTCACATACAAACTTGAACTACACAATTGGATTACTCAGTCAGTTTATGCAGTCTCTCAGGAAACCACACTTGGATGCAGTGAAGCACACATTTTTCTATATGAGTGCTACTTTGGATTATGCACTCTTTTATAGGACCGATGTGGAGTTGTAGCTCTATGGTTACACAGATGCAGATTGGGTTGGCAACACATACAATTGCAGGTTTATCAATGGACTCATGTTTTCAGTTGGGAATGCTATTGTCACATGGAGAAACAAGAAGAAACCTCCAGGTGCTACAGTGGTGGCATGTGATGTAGCATGGTTGGAAATGCTACTTCAAGACTTTGGAGTACATGTACAAAGGCCGGTTGTCATCCACTGTGTTTACTTCAGCAACATACAATTGCATCGAGACCTAGTGTTTCGTGCAAGAATGAAGCACATTGAGGTGCATAACAATTTCATCTAAGAGAGGGTCTTAGCACGTGAAATCAATCTTAAGTATGTGGAGACGGATGAGTCGGTTGCAGATATCTTCACGAAGGTCCTTAGAGCGGAGAAACTACAGTGATATCAAGTGATGCTTGGCATATAGGAGATGGGGTTGAGCTTGAGGAGGAGTGTTGAGATGTCAAGATCAACATGTACAACTCTTGGATGACTAACACCAACACTCATCATCACTGGCACGCCTTGGTGGATACGCATATGTGACATTCAATGGCCTAGTAACTTGTGTGTAGCGAAAAATAGCATATACATAGTGAGCATTCCATTCAAACAGATTCCTAATGAGCATAGCAAGAGTTCTTGGATGAAGAGAGCAACAAAAATCATAACACCTAGTTAGATAGGCATAAACAATACTTCAAAAGAGAGAGAAATTAAGCTATTGACAACAGTTGAGGACCGGATTTACATGGATCCGGTCCCCCCTCCAAAAGGCTTTGTATTATAGGTTTCCCCCATCAAGGGAGACATTTTACAATACAATACTTTGTGTTCCTTCAATAACTTGCTGGTGCAATGAAGATGGAAGCTTCAAGAACCATGCACTCACTTATAAAACAAAACATCAATTCCCTCACGGTCTCATACCCAAGACCTCACACACCTTCGAAGATGGTGAGAGCTAGCAGGGTATGAGAGTAGATTGACAGGAAGAAGGAGTAGCCTTATGATAAAGAAGCTTATAATCACTCATCACAGCTTAGCATAGCTTAGTAATTAGCATGGTAGAGGAGATGAGCATGCATTGAAGCTTGGCTCTTGGTTGCATTTGCATCACAAAGCCAAGAGTTGTTGGTGTAGGCCTCCCTTCTCACAAGCTTGGAGTAGATGATGAGCTTTCCATTTAATCTTGAGAAGGAGAGAGAGAGAGAGAGAGAGAGAGTCTTCTTGCTTCACACATGAGATTGTGTGAGTGTGTGTGTGTGTGTGTGATAATTCCTTGCCAAAATCATCCCCCTCCCTCTCTTGGTCGACCCCTCTTGCAATTTACTCATGCTGTCACCCCATTGGACCGTGCAAAGCTTAGCCAATCATAATTCAGAAGCATAAGTGATAGCCTTGTGACATGTGTCCCCCTTTCCCCTTTTGTGAAAGCTTGAGGTAATTAAAAAATGCAATTAAACTCTCATTGGACCCCTTTGTCTTCTGGCCAATAGGATGGATGCAAGCCATTGGGCTGTTGAATGCTCATTGGACCCCTTGGGAGACTATCCAATAGTCTTCTAGAGAGCTTAATTTCTATTGGTTCTTTTATCAAGTGTTTTAAAATGAATTAAACTAAATGTACTCTAGCCTAATTCTCATTGGTCCAGCTCTATGGCCATCCAATAGGATTTGAGTGCACCTTGAGTGCAACTGGGCAAGGGAGCTGACATGTGTCCCCTATTCCCTTTGTGTAAAGGGCTTGCAAGAGTGTGTGTGTGTGTGTGTGTGTGTGTTTCTCTCTTATCCCCTACTAAAAGGGCTCACCCCCTCCTATGTAGGGATCTAGGAAGACTTTGTGTACACTTACAAAGCATCCAATTTCCCTAAGGTTTGATAATTGGACTTACCCTTGGAAATTTGGAACCTTAGCATTTTGGAAGTCTTAATGGGCTGAACCTTAGGTCTTTGAAACCCATTGCTTGCACATTGCTCTTCTACAAATGGTCCCCCTTTGGATCCCTATTTTCCCTCCTTTGAATCCCTAGTGTGACCAATCTGCTAGCCTTACCAATAATCTAGCTTTTTCTCCCCTGGTACTTCCCCGTATTAAATGGTCACTTTAACATGAGGAAATCATATAGGAGAATTAGATATTAGTTATTATGACATTACCTCTCTCTTGAAATCAGAACGTCCTTGACTATGGGTAGAGAAGATAAGGCCTATTCATTAGTCCTTTTTCTAGCGGGTAGAGGATCCCTATCTTACCCAATAGCTCTCCTTTGTAAGGCTTTAGTAGGCTCACATGAAAAGCATTGTGTATGAGCCAATGAGTGGGCAACTTGAGTTGATAGGCCATCTCATTGATTGGTCTAAAAATCTGGAAGGGACCATACATTAGGAAGAGAATGGGGTCTATGAGGGCCTCCTAATTTGGCAGTTTAAGGAAGTCAAACCTTTTGTATTAAGAAAGTAATCAAAGGACATCTTTTGGATTCAAACAGGAAAAACGGCTAGTTTATTTGAATTCAAAGTTTCTTTCGAAAATGGAATTTAAAATCTAGTAGGTAAAACCATATCATGTAGCATATCTATGGAAAGATCTCTATGTGTAGATTGTAGATCTATGATCTCCACTCAAATCAGAGATCATACGTGGGAGTTATGAAAGACCGAAAATCACAAAATTGTCCACCTCCTTTTTGGGGAAAAAGTGCATCTTTTGACTCTTACACACCCACCATTCTTGCACACATGGCGTATGCCTATTTGTCAAAATGTTCGTCTAATGAGTTAGAGTAGATGATAATATCATCAAAGAACACTCCAGTAAAGGTTCGGTGAGCCCTGAATAGCTTCTCCATCAAGCGGTTAAATGTGGCTAGTGCATTGGTCAAGCCAAAAGGCATGACAATGTATTCGTAAAGACCAAACGTAGTGCAAAATGTGGTCTTTACAATGTCTTGATCAACTATCCTTATTTGATGGTAGCCTCTTTTTAGGTCAATCCTACTGAAGTAGGTCGACCCTTGCAACTTATCAAATAGGTCTTTTACATGTGCAATGGGAAACCTATTTTTGATAGTGGTCCTATTTAGTGCTCTATAGTCGCCACACACACACTGTATGTGCCGTCTTTCTTTTGCACTAATAATACGGATGAGCAGAATGGAGATGAGCTAGGCCTAACCATGCCCTTCTCATGATATGCATGCTCTTGCTGGCCGCATTTGAAACGATGGTTATCCTTGCAATAACGCTCAAACTCTTCAGGAGAGAGTTTGTTTTTTCCTTTGTAAACTCCCTTCTCCTTAGCTTTGTTGTTATTGGAATTTCCCTTAGGAGACTTTTGGACATTGTCCTTCCCCTTAGGCTCACATGGGCTTAAGATTTCTCTTAGCCCCTGTTTGGAAATTGATTCATGAAGCCACCACGGTATGGTGTATGACCGCAGATATGGTGCGTGGCATTTGGGAGTTGACATACTCCTCCGTATCTTTAGTTAAGCCCGCATAAAATTGTTGTTTTTTCTCTCCAAAATCCATCTTTTTGAAGACAGTGGCTTTGAGATGTAAGTCCCAAAACTTGTCTACATATTTGTGAATGGATTCGTAGGAAGAGAGCTTCAAGCTTTGCCATTCAGTGAGTACTTTGTCTTTGGCATCGGTGGCCACAAACTGCTTCATGATGGAAGCTCTTAAAGCTCTCCATGTTTGTGGGGCTGCACTGTTTGCCCGTAGGCTAGACCACCATTTCCTGGCAGACTTTTGAAAATGCATAGCTACATGGCATAGCTTAGACTCTGTGAAGCCCTCATCTCCAAACGCCACATTGAATTGTTGGATGAAAGCCAAGACTTTGTCCGTAGCACCAAAGGTGCCATCATAGGTAAGGAAAGAGATATTATATCCTCCCTCTTTTAACTTCTTGAGCTTGGACAACCTCTTCCACGCGGCATAGGATTTCGTATGGCCTCTTCTTTTTGGAGGTTCAAAGGTTGCACCATCGCTTTCTTCAAAAGATAAAGAATTTGAGGAAGATGGAGAAGAGGGTGACCTCTTTCTCGCCTTTTTCTTGCCTTGTTCCTCTTTGTCTACACCATCACTTTCTTCATAAGAGGAAGAGGATGAAGAAGATGGAGAAGAGGGTGACCTCTTTCTCACCTTTTTCTTCTCTTGTTTTTTATCATCCCTCTTTGAATTATGGTGTGGAGAGGTGTGTGATGGTCTTCTCCGTTTAGGAGGTGATGGAGAGTGTTTTGCCCGCCCTCTTCGTGGAGCCATCTCCGTCGAGGTGGCAAGAGACTCACTTCTTTCTCGTTCTTTTGGTGGGGGCTCTTGAGTTCTCCTTTGGGAAGGAGATGCGTCATCAAGTAGAAATTTTTTGATCCCTTCGTATGGATCCTCTTCTTCTTCCTGAATGGAGAGAGGCCTCTTTTGGAAGTCTCACAACAAGGCTTCCTAGGTACTCTCTCTTCTTGGTGGGGAGTTTGGAGTATCCCATGAGCACGAAGCTGCCGTTGCACTTCACTTTGGAGGGTTCGATTGTCCATGGCTTATTGAAGCCTAGAAACAAGGTAGTTAACAAGCATAGGGGCATCATTAGTAGCATGCTCATTAGCAAAATCAAAGCTATCAACATTACTTTCACTCTCTTTACTATTTTCAGCCATTCTAACAAATTTTAGGTGTAAACTTTTTTAGGTGTCCTTTGGCACTTCAAGCCCTAGTTGCTACTACTCTTTACCCCTTTAGAAAAGCACTCAAACTCCTGTACCCGTGGCTCAAATATCATTAATTGCAAGGAATAGAAGAGAGGGTCTTTCAACACCAAAACGTATAGCTCAATAGTGGTAAAGTCATAGGCGTAGGCAAGCCCTGTAGGACTACACTATTAAGGCCATAGCTCGCGACGTGATGCCCGGTTATCTGCACGAACCAGGCGCACTAGAAGGCTGAAAAATCCCTATTCTACTTACTCAATTGCAGGTAATAATACCAACCAATTATAGTTAGCTTGCGGACCTCCCTTCTTGAACAAGAAAAGAGAAACCTTGTGTTCTGATACCAATGTAGCATTTAATGCCCTAGTAACTTGTCTGTAGCGAAAAATACCATAAACATAGTGCGCATTCCATTAGAATAGATTCCTAATGAGTATAGCAAGAGTGCTTGGATGGAGAGAGGAACAAAGAGCATAACACCTAGTTAGATCGGCATGAACAATACTTCAAAAGAGAGAGAAATTAAGCTATTGACAACAGTTGAGGACCGGATTTACATGGAGCCGGTCCCCCTCGAAAAGGCTTTGTATTATAGGTTTCCCCTATCAAGGGAGACATTTTACAATACACTGTACTTTGTGTTCTTTCAATAACTTGCTGGTGCAATGAAGATGGAAGCTTCAAGCACCTTGCACACACTTATAAAACAAAACATCAATTCCCTCACGGTCTCAGACCCAAGACCTCACACACCTTCGAAGATGGTGAGAGCTAGCAGGGTATGAGAGTAGATTTAGAGGAAGAAGGAGTAGCCTTATGATAAAGAAGCTTATAATCCCTCATAACAGCTTAGCATAGCTTAGTAATTAGCATGGTAGAGGAGATGAGCATGCATTGAAGCTTGGCTCTTGGTTGGATTTGCATCACAAAGCCAAGAGTTGTTGGTGTAGGCCTCCCTTCTCACAAGCTTGGAGTAATTGATGAGCTTTCCATTAAATCTTGAGAAGGAGAGAGAGAGAGAGAGAGAGTGAGAGTCTTCTTGCTTCACACATGAGATTGTGAGTGTGTGTGTGTGTGTGTGATAATGCCTTGCCAAAATCATCCCCCTCCCTCTCTTGGTCGACCCCTCTTACAATTTACTCATGCTGGCACCCCATTGGACCCTGCAAAGCTTAGCCAATCATAATTGAGAAACATAAGTGATAGCCTTGTGACATGTGTCCCCCTTTCCCCTCTTGTGAAAGCTTGAGGTAATTAAATAATGCAATTAAACTCTCATTGGACCCCTTTGTCTTCTGGCCAATAGGAAGGATACAAGCCATTGGGCTACTGAATGCTCATTGGACCCCTTGGGAGACTGTCCAATAGTCTTCTAGAGAGCTTAATTTCTATTGGTTCTCTTATCAAGTGTTTTAAAATGAATTAAATTAAATGTACTCTAGCCTAATTCTCATTGGTCCAGCTCTATGGCCATCCAATAGGATTTGAGTGCACCTTGGGGGCAACTGGGCTAGGGAGCTGACATGTGTCCCCTATTCCCTTTGTGTAAAGGGCTTGTAAGAGAGAGTGTGTGTGTGTGTGTGTGTGTGTGTGTGTGTGTGTGTGTGTGTGTGTGTGTGTGTGTGTTTCTCTCTCTCATCCCCTACTAAAAGGGCTTGCCCCCTCCTATGTAGGAATCTAGGAAGACTTTGTGTACACTTACAAAACAGGCTGAATGCTCATTGGATCCCTTGGGAGACTATCCAATAGTCTTCTAGAGAGCTTAATTTCTATTGTTTCTTTTATCAAGTGTTTTATAATGAAGTAAACTAAATGTACTCTAGCCTAGTTCTCATTGGTCCACCTCTATGGCCATCCAATAGGATTTGCATCGAGATTTGAGTGCACCTTGGGGGCAATTGGGCTAGGGAGCTGACATGTGTCCCATATTCCCTTTGTGTAAAGGGCTTGCGAGAGTGTGTGTGTGTGTGTGTGTGTGTGTGTGTGTGTGTGTGTGTGTTTTTCTCGCTCATCCCCTACTAAAAGGGCTTGCCCCCTCCTATGTAGGAATCTAGGAAGACTTTGTGTACACTTACAAAACATCCAGTTTCCCTAAGGTTTGACCATTGGACTTACCCTTTGAAATTTGGAATTATAGCATTTTGGAAGTCTTAATGGGCTGAACCTTAGGTCTTTGAAGCCCATTGCTTGCATATTGCTCTTCTGCAGATGGTCCCCCTTTGGATCCCTATTTTCCCTCCTTTGGATCCCTAGTGTGACCAATTTTCTAGCCTTACCAATAATCTAGCTTTTTCTCCCATGGTACTTTCCCATATAAAATGATCAGTTTAACATGAGAAAATCATTGTGGAGAATTAGATATTAGTTATCATGACACATATCTTTGCATGTGATAATACAATTGTACTATAGTGAGTTGATCCACCTACATGAGTGATGACACACTTATCCATTCACCTCACTCACTAGCTATTCACACTAGACCATTGTACTAGTTTCCCTTTATGTTGTTGTTTTCCCCTATCTTTTTCTGTAGACATCTTTTCTTGAATTACTAAAGAAGAAAAAGAATAGGGTTTGCCTTCATCTATGTGAGTGTATGTGCTCTTACAAGAGCTCAAGATCTCTCTTTCTCTCTCTTAACAGGTGGGTCACGTGTGAATAGTCATGGGGAGCTTACGATGCTCTTGAATCTCTCTGTGTGATCTTTCCTTTCTATATCTATTGCTCTTACTACCTACCACCTATTGACAATTGTATAATAGCAACATAGTTGAAATGAGGGGTTTTAACAAGCCTAAAATAAATTTTGTTATGGTTAAATAATTGTGGCTATTTATAAAGCTTTTTCCTGATTTCTCTTGTTCTTGACTAGGCTATTAATTTTCATAATCAAATGCCTTTGAGGGTCTTTGAGAGTGAAGCTAGAACTAGGGCTGAAAAATGAGCTACGGATCAAGTACATTATGATGTAATTAAGCCTATATTGGCTTGAACACATTAATTAATTAAGTAGAAAGATTCCATATCTCTTAACAATTTCAAAAGAAAAAGTCTTTCTGTCCTCTATTCTCACGCAACGTCCATCTCCTCGCCTCTCGCACTCATCTCCATCCCTCGACCTCAACGAGCACCGCTTCGCTACTACTCCTCTAAATACTGCTTTGTCTATGTGTCGCGCTGTCGTGCACGCTCCCTTTGTCTCTCGATGCATTATATCCCGCCCATCCCTTCAATGCCCACGTGTGGAGCTCGTCTGCTTCTGCTGCATGCTCGGCAACTCGAAAGTTGCATCCTTCTCGACTTTTTGCTCTTCGCCTCCTCCTCGTAGCGAGTCCCAACTGCACTCCGGTCGATCTGGGTATCCTCAACTATAGCACGATAGACAGAGAGGCTCAATCTGCTGCAGTCGAACTCCGCCTCTTATACCCGGGCTTTCGCTGCAAACGAGCACTGCAGCCTGGACTGCTGTTCCCTGCGGCGAGCGACAGACAATAAAAGAGAGAGACGGAGCAAAACCGGCTCCCCTACAGCTCAGCATGCGGATCCTTTTCTACCTCGCTTCCCCTGCTGACTCACATTAAAGAATTTACTCTCTCTCTTCATCTCTCTCCACCGCGTGCCCTCAGCCGTCCCAAAATATTTTCTTCCACTCCCTTTTGATATTAAACCAACAAAGCATCTCTCTAGATGCCACTTAATGAGCCCCAAAAAAAACGTTTTGGCGACCTACTGGTGGTTACTCAGAAACTCTAGAATTAAGTTATTTTGCATATCTATAAGGAAGGATTTAATTATAATCAAGGATTCTTTCCGAAGGAGGGTGCCCTAAAACTTCGTTTCATCTGCACTATGTCGTGTCCCAACTTGAGTAATTCTTATGGTTTCAATAGGGTAATTATGCATATTCTATAAGTGCAATCGTATTAAGTCATTAAGGTTTACACTATTTAGGTTACATAAAGTTATGATAAAATGCACTTATGACCACAAAAAGCCATACCTGCTTGATTTTTGTTGTTTCAAGAGTCCTTTGTGTTCAAGTTTTTGTCACCGAAGTGTGATTGTTACAATAGGAATTTTCATACATGATGGTGAGGTTGTGCAGCATTAAGGGGATGCACATGGCAATCAAGCAATCTAGTAGGCCCAGCCAATTTTCGAAAGCAGGTGAATTAAAGCGAATCTTGGAGGATACCTTCAATGCCTTCAAATTGAAAAAGCGAGGAAAGACACATAGAGGGGAGGAGATTCCAGGTGTGTCGGACAGCGCGCAGAGAGGGGGATTTTTTTTTTCCCCTCAGCTTTGGTCATATTGCGAGGGAGAAAGAGAGAGAGAGAGAGAGAGACAAGATTGTGCTCGCATCGGACGCGGGGGTAGCAGTAGGCAGGGAGATGGCGATCAATGGGATGTGGAGGTGGGACAATCTGCAGAGGAGAAAAGGATGCGAGGCCTCAGAAGTGGGAGCAATGTCAATTTGTTGAGGACGGCAGACCAGCGCTGATACTCAATTTGTAGACGCAGGCAGGGAACCGTATGCAGGGACAGAGAAAAAGAGAGGTGAGATGCGCGCGTAATGGGCTGGAGGCTTCAGAATAGGGGCTCATGGAGAGAGGAGTCAGGTAGCAGGAGGTTTGCTCTGCATCGCCTCGGCATAGGACGCAACGTTCGCGAGCAATGGCAAGGGGGGGAACTAGGGGTGATGGCGACAGCTTGGACCCTTTTGCCTTTGAAGTCTAAGATTCGGTTGGAATCTTGCAAATTAATGAAGTTTAGAGAGTATCGACCCAGTAGGTCTCTCCATATCTAGTAGGGGGCACGATTCTTACTTATTTATCTTAATGAGAATCAAACAAAACCCAGTGGGAGTGGGGATAATAGGTGGCAGGCTAGGTTGGAAGGAGTCGACTCCATGTATGTCGAGCCCTTTTCAGGAGCAGCATACAAGAGCACCAAGCGGGTTTTGTTTTAGCTTGTATGCAACTTACAAGGCAGAAAACCCATCACGGCATGCTGGCTTAGTTGAGTGGACCTGTTCGAAGGCTGAGGACATGGGTTCAAGGTTGATGATGATGGAGCATTGTTTTGACGTAGAGATGATCCTTGGAGCTGAAGTAGGGTGGAATCTCAAAAGACGCTACCTAGGGTAAAACCCCCAATAAAAAGCCACCCTTGGAAGAGAGGATGTTAATGGCCTCTACATAGGTACGTGAGACAAAAAAGCTCGAGGGGTTTAGAGCAGCAAACTCTGCATCCAGGCCGTCAGACGTTGGGTTCAAAGCCACATGGAAGAGCGGCTCTCTTCACACCCTTATGTGGTTTGCTTTCCACCCCACTTTTTGATACACACCAAAAAAGTTGCATGCTCGCATTTTTGCTACGCTTCACAACTAAAGTTGCGTCTTTTGCTAGGGATTCTCTTGGACGAGAGCTTTTCAATAAGCACCTTACCACCTGTTTCCATCCAACACGGAGAGAGATCACACCATGCCAAGTCACGTGGACTCCTTTTGGCGGTTTTACCAGAAGAGAATGAAGAAAAGGCCAGTTGCTACAGTTTTGGGAAGGGTGTTTGTGTGGAATCACTTTGTCATGTTATTTCACCAACAATAACGTGACAAGGTGGTCATTTCAATGCCACTAATTATTTTACAAATTTACACGTGCAATGGCAAGAATTGTAGCCATGCTTTCATTTCTCTAGTAGTTGGCTGACGTGACCAAAGACTGAACACGTGGCCTTGTTTCACAAGTTGCTCATATGAGTGTACCATATGCTCACATATCACCTTTACAACCATACTCCTTCAAAAGTTTCAACACTTTAATCTTTCTTGCATCTTAAATTTTTTCGTAAATAGGTCAGGCTCAAGCAAGGCATGCCATAAGGCCATATAAAATCTATCTGGGTCATATAAATTTGTTACAAAAGTCTTTCTGACATCCCAACTCATACAACCGTGGGAACGAATTTGTTAAGCAAAGTCACCATGGTACACTATTGAATCATTGACAATGATACCCACCATGGTGGGACCTTGACGGTAATACGTGAGGGTAAGAAAGGGGGAGGACAAAGGTGCATCTTACAAAAATTCTTTTCCTGCATAGGAGTAAAAAGAAGGCTCCAGAATACACTCACGAGGAGGCCAATGGAAAGGATTTGAGGTGCATGACAAGCTGTTGGCACCGGGCCATCGTAAAACTTGGGGGTATGACATACGAGCTTACTTGGGAATGCAACAGAGCAACAAAGGCTTTGAAATGGAGAGAGCTTACAAGGTACTTCCACAACTCTTTATATCAATGGTCCCCTTGGCTCTCTAAGGTTAGAGGCATCATTTTGACTCCTTTCTGGAGGGAAGTTGTTAGAAAGGTTAATAACAAAGGTATAGACGTATAGGCCAATTATGGGACTACATCAGAGGCTGTTGGAAAGGAATCGACCAACTAGCCTTCGAGTTCAGCCTCAGTGGGTCCGAAAGATTGCTAATCAATAGAGCTCTAGAATGACTCTATAAGTGGTATCTGCTAGATTGTGAATCCAAGCTCGAGTAGAAAGCCTGGCATTGGCCTGTGAACAAACATTTCCTGAAATCGCAAACTAAAGATGTGTATCTCACCCTTATGGCAGCACAGGATTGGTTCTCCTCGCTCAATAAGCAGAGGGTCAAAAATTGACCATGGTCAAGATAGGAGACGGTTGTCGTGGAGAACATATGGCGCCCTCAATGGTCACATGGGATGAATATTTTCTTATGGAAGGTGCTATTCGGATACATGGCAACTGGAGTGAAGGTCCTTGCCAGGGCAATTGGTCCATACACATGCTCGCAATGCAAAACGGCTTGTGAAGACCTCTCTCACATATTCAAGGAGTATCCAACGAATGTGGTTTGGTAGGCAAGATCTGCAAATGGGTCCAAAAAACCTCAAAAATAGGATTCTTTAAGGACGATCTTTTCTTTGGAGGGAAGACACTTAAGAGCCAAGCACTACTCATTGCCACACAAATCGTGTGGTATTGCTACTTTAAACACAATTTGAAGACAAGGAACCGTCGGATCTTCGAGCACTCCTTGGAGGTAGCTAAGTTCACAGAGATAGTCCAAGAAAGCATGGCAACGATCATCGCCATTGGAAAGCAAAAGAACTCAGAGGAGTGGAACGGAACCTTGGGCGCCACAATAACGGGCATGCAAAGGTGAAAGTATGGGTTCATCCATGGTTGTGGGGTGGCTCCCCCATCAGCCGATGTATCTATGAGCCATTGAAGTGGCCATGGCTCGTCACGAGCATGGCAAGAATATGTAATGTTTTGAATATATCAATATAATTTTTTTTAATCCACTCACCATTGTGAGTTTTGAAAAAAAAAAAGAGTAAAAAGAAGGCAGTTGAAGCACACAATTGACATCCCCATGTTATTCCTTGTGAAATCTTGGGGCTTGTACCCACTATTATTAGAGGTGAGCATAGCTTCTCCTAGTATATACTAGGGGCCTTAAAAATTTGAGCACCATGGACCCTTGGTGGTTTCACAAGGGTGGAGTATTGACCATATCCAAGAGCGCGCCTTGCCATGATCTCCACAAAGGCATGCACACATGTGATACTAAGCATAGATAGTATTGTGGTCTGCTTGTGTTGGAGCACGAAACACAAGGAGCTCCTTGCGTCAACTGGAGAGAGCTCCTTGTGTTTAGTGCTCCAACACAAGTTTGCTGATGCATGGCAAGAGTAAAAACCCCGCTCGTGCGAATCCACCCTAACTCGTGAGAAATGGATTTATAAATTGCTGGATGTATAAATCTGCCTCTTGTCATTATAGTAGACATGAGGGTCTTGCAAGAGGCCTTTGTAGCACGTTGATGGTAATGGGGGATGGGGAAGATGTGGATATAATGGTGGGCATGGGGGACAAGATGGAACATGTAGTGCGGTTCCACATGGAGAAGGGAGAGCTTATTGGTATCGTGGTGGGGCTACAAGACAAAAACAAGGCCCGCCTTATAAACGCATTTCAAGGAGAGTAATGCATTCTGCAAATGGTCAAGCTTTCATACAAGATTTGTCTTGCTTGTAAGTTGTACCTAGGCTTGGAGCACAAAGGCTACAACCCTCTAGTAGGATAAGGCCGCTTTGGAAGTTTAGGTTTCAAGGACTCGAGGCTGTCCCCCATCTCTTATTAATAAAGGCTTTTATATGCTTCTACTCTCTAGTCCTTCTCAATCCCCTTGAAGAAAGTAGTCCCCCACACGTTTGGACAAAGAACAAAGTCCAACACTCCTCGTTGCAAAGGTCATCCCCTAGGCAGTAGTTGGACCATTTGGAAGGGATCGGCTTTTATAATTCTAGTTATAGCAAGTCGAAGGGACAATTGAGTAATGAGGTCACGCAATGTTAGAAAAAAAGGGGGGTCTAGTGTATTTTAACCGGCTGAAATTATAAAATCCAGGTTAGATTTTGAGCTTGCCTTTAAAAAAACCGGTAAATTTACACAAGTTTTAGTGTAATTACCAGCAAAAGCTTCAAATTTTGACCTAAAAACCGAGAGAACTTGATCGGTTAGGAAAAATGTATTTTTCTAGCCCTAATTAGGGGGACGTGTATTGTGTGTGTGTGTGCGCGTGTGCATGCCTGTGCACGCATGAGAGAGAGAGAGAGAGAGAGGTGTTGTCTTTATAATAGTAGCAACTTTTCCTTAATTCCTAGTACCACAATTGCTTTACATTGAAGGATTTCTCTACCTACTCCCTACTAGTGTGGAGCCCTTTTCCCTCCCATAGGCTCCATATTTTCCTATGGAATCCACTTGGCATTAAGTGACACGTGTGTGTACCAAGTTCACATAGGTCTAGAGCCGTCGGACAGGATAAACTTGGTCAAAAGAAATGGTGTGTGGCCGAGCCACGAGACTCAATCCTGGAACCTCCCTAGTGTGGAAGGTGCACACACTAACCATCACAGCCACGTGTATAACATGTACCCCTTGGCGATCTATGCAAAAATGACATGTTGTTGTGGATCCTCCCCCCCCCCTCCCCCATCTCATTAAAACTAGTCTAATAGTAGGTATTAATTAGTCTTTGGAGAAGGAATGCACGGCTCACCCACAACCTCCTCCCAACTTCAAATAGATAGGCATGCAATTGACCTATTCCCTTCTTATATCCTTGATTCAATCTTCTTTAAGCCCAATATTCTAAGGTGTGCTAGGACATTCACAACCTAAAGAAATGATGCATAGTGAGTGAAGGTCCAGTGTTAGGAT
This sequence comes from Adiantum capillus-veneris, assembly GCF_014529385.1. NCBI lineage: Eukaryota > Viridiplantae > Streptophyta > Polypodiopsida > Polypodiales > Pteridaceae > Adiantum > Adiantum capillus-veneris. Next base: position 71,138,564 of record NC_140952.1, read on the forward strand.
TTGCAGGGCCCTTACTCTTTCAAAAGATAGGCAATGGGAAATATTACCGTTTCCTCTTTTTTTGTTGCAAAACTCACAATTGTGAGTAGATAGTATTAAGAACAAAATATACACCAATCCTTGAGCGCTGACCGAGCCTTGAGGGTCAAAGGATTACAAGTTATCTGCTTGGCAGAGAAACCACTCTTACTCCTCGGCTTTACTTATTACAAGATGTTATGTATTGTTCTAGACCAGTCCTTTGAGGCTTGTTTGCCTTCGATCATGTGGATCATCACTCTGCTCTCTTGCATGATTTCACAAAAGCTTGCCACAGCTAGATCCCCCTCAAACACGCGGCGCTCCTTGCTTGCCAAATATGGTGCAAGAAGTAGTACCTGATTATTTGAGTGCAGACGAGAAGAGTAGGACTTTCGATCCTGTTACTACCAAAGAGCAGATCATTCTTGAAGAACTTAATTTGCCATGTCCTTTGAATCCACTTGCATATTTTCCTAGCCATGCCCCTGATTGCCTGGCATCCCATGAAAAGGTGGGCTAGGTCTTCACTGGCTATTCTGCACATCGAGCAGCGATCGGACCCGATGCCTCTTTCTTGTATCTTTACGCCCGTCTCGGCAGAGCACCCCACATCACTTTCCACAGAAATATCTTCATATATTGAGGCAATCTTGGCTTCCAGATGTTCTCCATGACTCCCTCCTGCCGTTTTTCCATCCAGTGCCTCTTCCATAATTTGTTGAGGGGGCTACACCAATTGTCCTCGTGCATCAATGCATGGTAAATTCCTTTAGAGTGTGGTTATTAAAAGAGGCTACTCCCGGGCCATCTCCAAGCGTCCCATTCAAAGTTGGATTCACAGATTGGCATCACCACCTTATCAAGCTCTTTAATCACCCTATAGACTAGTAAGATCTCAAAGCCATTCAATTGAAATTGGATGCCTAAAGAGTCAACAGTTTCCCAGCACTTCCTGTTGCCATCCCAGAATTGCCCTAGTCGAACGAGCCCCTGATTATTCACCTTCCTGGCCATTTCTATCCAATAAGGGCTTTGCGGCGGCCCCAATATTTTAGAGAGCCAAGGGGACCAGTGTAATATGGAGTTCTTAAAGTATCTGGTTACTTCCCCCCATTCCAACACCTCAGCAACACTTTTGCACTTCCTCATCAGCTCCCTTGAGAGTCCCCCAAATCTAAAATAAGACCACTTCGAGAAATAGTACCCTTTCCTATGGAAGTGCACAATTTCATTTTTCCTTTCTAATGACATAATATTACACAAATTACATGTCAATTTTTGGCAATGAAGCAACATGTTTGGTGAAGAATGTAAAGGCTATGCGTTTGGTGAGCAATATTGGTTGAATTTCTAATTACAAGCATTTGTGCAGGTTAAAACATTCTCCTGTACACTTTTGGAGATACATTCTCCACTACACTTTCGGAGATAGATGAAGACTTGGAGACACATGACTTTCTCATTTCACTTATATAGCATGTGAGTGTTCTTTGAATTAGATGGGCAACTTTTCCCTTCCATTGATAGGTACCCTATTTTACTTCCCTTCCCTGCAGAGGGCAAGCTTTAGACAAGCCCTTCCAATGATAGATTCATGAGAATTTTACCATTCATACGATGGGGAAAATGCCTAAAGAAGAGAAGATGTATGTGAACTCCTTCGGAGTCCTATCTCCATTGCATATGTGGAGATTATCTCAAGCACATTGTGATGGCCTTATCTACTCAATTGAAGCTAAGATGGCCAAGTTTCCATTGGCCATCTGAAACTTTGCTTTGTGTCCAGGCTCCATGGTGCTCCGTCAGAAACATAAGGTGGCTATCAGTGCCACATTTATGTGGCCTTCCAAGATATACATCTAGGCTAGTAAGCCGCCTCAGGACTCTACATGGCTTTCCTTTTTATCTCTTTCTCATGATTCTTATCATTCAAGATTCCAAAAGCAGATTATAGTCCTTGATCGTAAGTCATAACCCCTATGATTGCCATCCAACTCTTGAAAATTTTGATCCTCTTGAACTTTTGAAGTTATCCATTCATTAAAAAACAAAGAAATGTAGGTGATGCCTAGATTCTAAAAGTAAGAGGTACATACAGGACACATAGAGTCATCAAATGAGGAGAGTTATCAACTATAAGAGGATGGTTCATGAGGTGCAAGGCCTAGAAGGATAGTCTCTAGAGGGTCTAGAGCTACTAAGAGCACACATATCTGCTATTGTCATGATGATCTCAATTCAAGTCGTTTCTTAGAGTGTAAGTATCTAGGCAACACCTCAACACCAGCTTACCCTAAACGGGCTAAGTATCTCGTCATGCCTTCTAATAATCCCAACTTTTGATTCTAATTCTTCTTCTACTTAATCCTACTCCTAACAATGAGTGTAAACTCAAGGGTAGGGGGCTTGGTGCTAGTTCTGGAGACTCACACACATCAAATGTTGATTTTCTATCTACTTCATCACCTTATTGTAGCCCTAACTAAATCAAGATGAACTTCAAGCATGTGCAATGGATTCAAACGAAGGTTGGGAAAACTCTTGTAGCATAAATCTCAAGGCAACCCTCCATATTTTCAAATCTAGGAAGATGGCTTACTTAACCTATAGTTAGATACTAGAATTTATCATTTCCAACCAGTACACTAAAAGAGAGAGATCCCTACCATGATTGCTAAGGCCAAATCACACTACTCTCCCAATTCCTCTTAAAGAACCAAAACCCTTGACTTCTCGCTAGTCAAAACTACTCAATCCAATCAAGAGGAGTGACATATAGCATGACCCGTATTGAAAGAATATCTACACATGGAAAGCTTTTATAGTTTATAATTTCACCACATTGTAAGGGCAACGGCCAGTGTGAAGTGCTTGGGTGGTGATTGATTAGTTGGCAAAAATTCACAAATTTATTCCAACCAAGCCCAATATTAAGACTCCACAGTTAGCAAAATTATTTTTTGACAATCTGTACAAGTTATACAGATTGCCCATCAATATTGTGAGTGATCATGAAGACTCCAAGTTTAAGAGTCAATTTTGGAGGGCTCTATTCAAACGATTGGGAACACAACTCGAGCTCAATACTACAAATTATCCAAAGATGGATAGGTAGACTGAACATGTTAATTAGGTGCTAGAGGATATATGCTTAGAGCATACATTAGCCAAAATCAATATGATTGTGAAGATGATCTCCCTATTTTAGAGTTTGTTTATAATAGTGCAAAGCATGTTATGACTTGATTTAGCCCTTTCATGCTTATGTATAGTTTTCAACTTAGATCACCGGTTACGGTGGGATTGGCGACTGAAAAACTTCAACAGGTCAAAGAATTTATCCAAGATTGTATGGATATGCTGAAACTTGCTTGTCAAAATGTTCGACAAGCATAGGATAGGTATAAAAAGTACGTTGAAGTTAAACGTCGGCAAGTAACCTTGATGGAAGGAGAAGAGGTAATTTTACATTACCAAAATATTTAGAAAGTTTGAAAACTGGACCACCAACTAGATTATCTCCTAGATATTGTGGGCCTTTTAAGATAAATGAGTTGGAAATATGGCTTATAAACTTTCTTTACCAACATACTCTCGTTTTCGTCTGATTTTTCATGTGACTCGTTTACATAAATGCTTGCATAGGGATGACAATATCATTGACCAATAGACTTTGGTTGATTTTGTTGAAGTCATTTACATTAATGCTTGCATAGGGATGACAATATCATTGACCAATAGATTTTGGTTGATTATTGAACCTCCAACCTAAACAGATGAATCCCATCGTATTTTAAATCATCATGATTTACGTACTCGTCATCATGTGCATTAGTTAAGTGGAAAGACCGGCTTGAAGAAAATGCCACTTGGGAAAACATTAGCGATCTTAAGAAGAAATATCCCACTTTTGTTTTTGAGGACGAAAACACTTCTCCAAGGGGGGGAGTAATGTAAATCCACGGGCTAGTGTCAAGCGGCGTGGGGCTTACCTTTATATAGACATACAACTGGGTGGAGAGCCAAACTTCAGAGCCCTAGGCCTTATACACATGGACCCTACTCTATCGTAGTACACAAACTAGTCTAATAAGATGAGAATACACATGCACCCCAACACACACATGGCACCCATGCGATTAATTATCTCATAGGGGAAGGGTGTCCTTCATAGAAGATTTATGGTTGACAATAGCTGACATCTCATAGGGGAAGGGGCTTCATCATAGAAGATTTATGGTTGACAATAATTGGCATCACAGGATGGGAGAGATCTTGACATGGAAGTAAGTTGATGATGATCAAGTAGGGTGAACTATGAGTCCTGAGCTTATCCCTAGATCACTCTAGATTTCCTACCTTGAACTTATTACTAGCATCATTCATGGGGAATCGTGGCTTTTGATAGATCCTCCTCTCAAATGTTGGCCAAGACCATTGCCAATCCAAAGTGCTTGCTCTCTCTCTCTCTCTCTCTCTCTCTCTCTCTCTCTCTTCATATCATTTAGAGACATGATCTTGTGGATAACCTACTTCTATTGAAGGTTTTGTGTCACATGTGTTTTGTATCACCCATTGCAACCATAAAAAATGGAAACAAGGGAGAAAATAAACTGCATATTATAGTATATTGTGCATAGTATACCGTAGGATGTGAACTAATTATCATTATCCAAATATATCATCAAGGCATTGCAAATATATCACCAAATATTTGGATTTTCTTGAGGATAAGAACCATGGGTTATTTTTATGTTTTCTTCAAAAGCTGCCCAAATGCTATAAAAAAGGGCTAGTCTTGGCATTTTCAGTTGCTCAAATGTTATTGGAGCTTAGTCCATACTCATTGCTTAGTCCATACTCCCCAAAAGTGCTCTTTTGTGCAAGGGACCTACGATTTTCTCCATGCTAATATAACACTCACTATTGTGAGTTTTGCCCCAAAAAAAAAAAAAAAAAACCTACTTTCTCAAAATTTCACAAACCATAGAGAGATCCACAAGTAGGAGAAGAGAGACCTATAGCATCTAGATGAACATCAAGATTTGGAAATTCCTCCTTGGGATATATTCAAACATCACCATCATAATCATCTACATCATGTGATTGCAAAGAGGTGAACATGTCATTAATCTCTCTACCCTATCCTTAATGTTCTTTTCCCCATGGTATAGTAGGATCTTTATAACAGACCCCTCTTAAGGTCCTGGGTTGGTGAAGATTAATAGGCATACCCACTTTACATAGCTTATAGGTACTATGTAAGACATGCATTTAACATGCCCCAAACATTTTCAATTGTGGAATCTTCACTTTATTTTCCCTCCTGAACAACTAGGATTACAAAAAATGCCAAAATTCTAGCTTTGGCAGATTCACATCCTACGATGTACACCATAGGTAAATCAAAGAAATGCAATTAGTTGGCATGAGTGAAAGAGGGGCTTACAATGCCTAATAGTGAAAGAGGGGCTTACAATGCGTAATTTCAATCTATGGCTATATTGCAAGCTCTCTTAGAAAAAAGCCGCGGTCTAGTATATTTTAACCGGTTTAAATTATAAAATCCCGGTTAGATTTTGAGCTTGCCTTTAAGAAAACCGGCAAATTTACACAAGTTTTAGTGTAATAACCGGCAAAAGCTTCAAATTTTGACCTGAAAACCGGGAGAATTTCAAGTTTTCCCTTATTTTGATGGTTAGGAAAAATGTTTTTTTTCTAGCCCTGAATGCAACCAAGCACTATAGGATATATTAAAACCATAGGAAGAATTTATTATATTTTAATTAAAAATTTATTTAATTTTTTAACAAGGTAAGTTGTGCTTATAAGAAAGATGGACTAAACTTTAACCCTTAAAGTTTGGCTTTTTTGACACGACCACATATCTTCTAAGGACATCTATGAAATGACAATAGGAGCTTGCAAAATGAGCTTTGCATATATAGATATCTTTTGCGAAAAAATGAAAATATAATTCATAGAGTAATTTTTATAGAATGTTTCATCAAAATTACACAAGGTGAGTCTCCGAAATTACACAAGGTGGGTTGGAGACTGCTTATTGATGACGTAGCTAAACACGTTAAATATGGAACATGATTTACCCCTTATAATTTTTTGTATTAAAAACACACATTTGTAAGGCTTTCGTTATGAGGAGAAGCCATCGTGCGTGAAGAAAAAACACTCGCTGCAAAACCAAAATTTCCATGTCAGTCTCGAGCTGCCCTCATTATGAGGAGAAGCCATCGTGCCCGAAGAAAAAATACTCGTCAAAAAACCAAAATTTTCACTTTGCTTGAGACTGTCTTCATCGAAATATTTCTTTTTGTCGAAATAATATTATGGCTGGACGGCGGTCAAAAAGTGGTTGGAAGACGGTCAGTCGGTTGGCCGGTGACCTACAGTCAATGGCCAGTGATCGGTGGTCGAAAGTCAATGGCCGATGGTGGTGGTCGGTGGTCGAATTCAATGGCCGGTGGGCGATTTCGAAAGGCGGAGTTGTCTTCTCAAGGACAGACACATATGGGCAGATTGGAAAGTTCAATTTGGACTTGTTTACACAAGGGCGGCTACACACGGCTACCTCTCATGAGAGAGGGTACCTTTTGGCCTATAAAAGGAAGCCTTTTGAAACACATATTTTGTATTATGAAGTTGATGCAACAAGGTGGGTGTGAGATGGTGAGAGTGAAACAAAGCGGGAGCTCTATTTTATAAGGGTATAATCCATTTGTAACCTACTTCTTGTTTGAAGTACTAAAGCCATTGAGTGACTACTTTACCGTGGATGTAACTTACATTGGATGAACCACGTATATCATATGCTCTCTCTCTCTCGCTCTCTCTCTCTCTCTAATCTCTCATGTGTAAAAATTTATCTCTCTCCATTAAGTAAGTTACTCTACTATCTATCTAACTATGTCCTATTTCCTAACAAATCAATCCATTATCATTGAGCCTCTCAAACATTTGCCCCTTCTATGTTGTCACTGATTAGCTCACTCTTTGTTGATGAGTGTTAACAATCCACTAATTGATTTTTGTTTTTTGGATCACTACGAGTGTAGCCAGCCACTATGCTACAAGAATCTAATAGTCACAAACACATTATGAGCTGATTTAGTGGTACTTCAGAAAAAAGCTCCATAAAACTAGAGACATAACTAATATCAACCAAGATATGTGTACTAGCAAAAAGAACTAATTAGAGTTCAAGCTTTAGGTCTCCTTGATTTTTTAAGCCAAGTGCAAGCCCATCACCCTTTATATATATTTAAATTGTGGAAAGCTCTATTTGAAAGTTTCCTTTTTCTTTTTTTTTTTTCCCTATTGTAGTGGGACTACCCTTTCTTCTAATTAAGACCCTAATCCCACTAATATCACAAGAGCATAGAAGGACTCGGATTTTACTATGAAAAGTGTCTTTTGAATATGAAGACTTAGCAAGCATTCCTAAGAAGTCAAAGCAAAAATGGATAAAATTCTTACTTTAAACAAAAATAAATAAAAAATTATGTACACATGTCTACCAAGAAACCAAGTATTCATAGGTTAAACACAATAAATGCATGTTATACTCATGAGATATTTACAAATTAGAGGTTTTTCGAAGTAGACGTTGAGTGCAAGAAATCTGGGAAACTTACATAAAACGAACGACTTGATCATGTATGTGATGAATGTGTGAAAAGAAGGTGTCAGGTCTCACAAAAAAACCAAACATGCTTGCAATGGGTGCATAAACTTAGCTTGCCCTTGCTCTTATGTTTGAGGGAGCACTCAATTAAGATTGGATGCCAAAGTGCAAGATTAGGACTATACATAAACAAGATTAAAATAGTAAATGTTTACTTATCAATTGGTAGGAAAGGGTTGACTTAATATCTTGAGTCAACCCATTGAGTACATGGAAAGTAGTTTATTGACAAAGAATGTTGGTGATGAGATCAGTACCATTAATTCTCTAAAGCAAAGGCTCATATCTTACAAGGTATGAATTGTGTGAAATGATGTACTCTTTTCACACAATTAGTGCAAAAGCTAATTAAGGGCTATAAACTTTTGCACATATGGGATAAGTAGGGAGTAGATTCTTACACAAGTAGATCATCCTCATCATTTCCTTAAATGCATTGATTCATGGGCTATCATGCCATCAAGAAGATTAAGGAAAGGATTTGAGGGGGGAAATGGTTTGTTGTAGGTGATCATGGGTTCCGACTAGCAACATGCCTTTTTGAGCCACCTAATTATTGAACATATTGTCTTCGTGGATGCAGAGCCAATCGATGTAACAATGATGAGCAAGGCTTGGTATAAGTTGAGAGTTGTATGGGGCCATGATTCTTTTCTATATTGTTGAGCTTGGTGTTGTGAAGACTACACAAAAATTGTGGTTTTTATGCAAGATTGGCACAGTACGCCGATAATATTGTCGCGATGTTGAGAAGTAGATGGATGGCAAGACTTGGGGAGAGAGGGGATGAGATTATAATCAGTAGATCTTGCCTTTACATTGGCATCTCCAAGCAACTGGATAGTACTGTGATTGATCACTTTGTTGTGATGTACTTAAGGGGGAGTTGCCCACATTGATATGAATAGGCACCAATGTACTCTTGCAAGGAGTACAGCTCCCACATCTCTTCACACACTTTGGTGGAGCTGATCCTAAAAGACTCCTCATGTCAGGATGTTGCTGCTTGCAAAAAAAGACACTAACAATCAATATCAACAAATAAGGTAAGGGTTACTTATGAATATGCTAAGTTGGCATTAAAATCGCATTACTTCCTACAATGCATAAGACTATTCTCTGTAAGAGGTTACCCAAATACCGATGCCCATTTAATACTCACGCAACTAGGGGTTATCGATATGATTACATATATACACAAGAAGTTTTGAACAAATTCTCACAATATTTCCTACATTGTGACTAATTACCTCAACATCATGAGCTTCTGTGAGGGAGGCGCCGCATACCTAGCTAGGTGCGATTGGGGGTAGGGGACCGCCGGCCCGGCCACCTACCCCCAATCGTACCTAGCTATGTATGCGGCGCCTCCCTCACAGAAGCTCATGATGTCATGCATTGTATGAAAAACACTGAAAAAGACTCCGTTTTCCTACATGAGAATATTTCTAATTCTTCTTGTGATATGGTCTACATTGTTTTTTTTTGTTTTCTGTATTTAGTCGACGATATGATTAGATATATGATCAACCAAAATGATATCAGCTTTAGTATATAATTATAGTCTGCAAAATTATTGCATATCATCGACCAAAAATGAGCTGAATTCCGAGTTTTAAAAGCTAAATTTTAAATATTGTAGTAAACTTGTGGGTAGTATAGTCTGTAATTAAATCTTTATTGTCTTTAAAAGATATAGTACTCATGGAGGGGTCAGCTAATTAGTTGTTCTTCAAGAGTGATTAGTTTAATAAAGCCTTGTTTGTGCATGCTCTAGTGTATAGCTTTGTTATTGTATGCCTTTTATGTAACACAAAGCTCTCATATAGCAACCAAGCTTACACTACAAGAAGCCTTTTGGATTTATGACACTCTTCAAAACAGCGGGCATCACATAAGCGACGGACAATCGTCGCTTATATAGGCAATGGACAATCGTCGCTTATGAGATGCCCATTAAAATTCAATTTTTTCAAATATTATGAGCTATAGCATCCATGAAATAATTATTTCATGTACTCCGCAAGGCTTATAAGTTATAATCTCTTCTATAGCTAGATATGCACATACAAAAACAAGAGAGTGAAGAGTTCAGTAGACTTACTGATGCTGGCTTTTGAATGTCTTGCAGAAGAGCTGGCTGTTGCATTTCGTCGTAAATAGCACGGGAAGCTGCGATGAAACACGGAGACAAGGAGTACCCACCAATTAATTTAGAGGTGCAAAATATAGCATACCAGTTTTAGAGTAGTCACCAAAATTAGAGAGTGCAAAAGGGTGCAGCTACTTATTGCATTACATACCATAAGAAAGTTGGAAGTGCAACAATGCTAGCACTATGAAGAAGGCAATCTGCAAATGGTTTGAGCTGCAGCCCCTAATCACCATCAGAATATTATTGACAATATGCCTCCATTGAAGGATAAGAATCTTTCCCATGCTGCAGAAAAGTTGGCTAGAAATATGGATGAGGAATACTAATGCAATTAGAGAGGATCTGTGCAGATACAATGTAATTGCTGCAAAGATGGTTTGGGTTAGTAGATTGAGGGCTTAAATGCCGCTAACATCAAGGTATAATAATTGGATCCAGCTTTGTGTTATCTACTTGGGTGTTAGGATCAATAATTGGACATTATAATCCTGGTATTATTGGGTACACTATGAATATGGAGGTTGGGTTGGGAAAGCATCTGTGTGAGGAGATCAGGGAGAGATTGGGCGAGAGAGAGAGAGAGAGAGAGAGAGAGAGAGAGAGAGTGTGTGTGTGTGTATTTGTTCTAAACAGGGCTCGTTTTAACGTGGGTTTCCCTTTCCGAGGGTCCTATTATGAGAGATTGGGCCGGGTGGTTAGCATACATACGTATGGAGCACCACCGGCCATGAAAGGAAAGGCAATTCAATTGATCAACAGACGAAGAGGAATTTAGTCGAAGGAGAGCATTCCCAGGCTCCCAGCAAGTACTTTGTCATGGAGACAATTTAACGCACTACATGTTGTGCGCGCGCGTGCGTGCGTGTGTGTGTGTGTGTGTGTGTGTGTGAGAGAGAGAGAGAGAGAGTACACGCTCTACCTAGACAGAAGGACAATGGTCACATGAAAGTATTTTGAAACAATATAGGACTGATGATGAATGATGCTGATTTATTAAATTAAATAGAACAAAATGGTGGCATGCTGCCGCGCATGAGAATTTTGACATTTGTTTATCATGATCATCGTAATGGGTTGCAGAGCGCGCAATATTAGACTTTCGACTCCACAGGCACAGAGAGAGAGAGAGAGAGAGAGAGAGAGAGAGAGAGAGACGGAAGAGGGGCCCGGGGCGACAGCAATAGCGTTGAAAGAGGGGACATCTTCAACGACATCTCATCAATGACTCAGAGGGAGAGAGAGGGAGGGAGAGAGAGAGAGAGAGCTGTATTGTTTCGGTTGTCCTTTCCTCCAATATATAGCGGTAAAATGGAGGGAGGAAGAGCTCTCAGAGAGGGCGATAAATTTTGACGTGGTAGGAACATTCCTGTGTGCGTGTACGTGCGCGCGTGTGTGTGTGTGTGTGTGAGAGAGAGAGAGAGAGAGAGAGAGAGAGAGCGCACCTCAGAAAGGTAAAACTGTGACTATCCATATGAGTACGAAATGTTGAGCCTTGCAACAACATGACAGCTACCTAACGAGACTCGTCTCTCTTCTGCATCCTTTCTTGTTCCGTCGACGTTTTGCCCACGTTTCTCCACGCACCGTCGCACCAGCCTTCTTATACTCCTACGTGGTTATTATGCCACCCCCATCCTAGGTTGCCACCACATGCACCACTTATAGACGATTGCCCATGGAGATTCCACGGGTGACCCACCTCCTACATCTTCAACCGGTCAAATCTGCGAACTATCGCAGCTATGGGAAAGCTAGAAGAGCCCCCATGGCATTCATACCCTTTAAAGACATTCACTATGTCAACTAGAACCCCAACCACACATCCTGCCTCCCACCATCTGTAATTGCCACACTCGTATTGCATGTGCACAAGTCGCAGGTCGGGTTTGTGATACAGAGAACCCTAGGCAAAAGACCAAGTTCCAAGTGGACTGCTCCTCTGCTCCCCCAATCAACACGTAGCGTTGCCAAAGGGACATGATTCCATGGATTCCCTCGTGACGGCAGCTCTACAAACCATTGATGAGGAGAAAGATTTCTACGAGAGTGTTCCCAACGTGTGCTTGGAGCACACTGATCTTGGCACAATCGACATAACCAACAAGAACCTTTGCGAGCAAGATGATGCGACACTAGTAAGTACTTCATTCTTCTCAATTCTCGTTGTTGTTTTTTGGAATCATAAATCCACATTGTTTCCTTACACTCTGCTTTGGAGATGGACCAGTTTGCGCAACGAATAGGTGGATCTCGCACGAAGGGTGACTCAAAGGACACTGACCTGTGACACTATCTCCCAAGCTTCAATGAAGAGATGATATGGGCCATCCACAATGAGTATACGAACTATGCATCATCAGAGATGTACAAGTGTAGAGAGTTAAGCTCTGTTTTGGTCGAGTTTCCTATAGCCCTAAATGTCCAGAAATGTATTCTTATAAACAGAGAGGCAGCAACCCATAGTTTTCGTGAGAAAGGGATCGGAAGCCTTTTAGGATATTGTGGCCTTTGCCTTCAGCAAGGAATAACAAGCAAGGAAGATATTGTATCACACATTGGTGAAAAACCAACTTTAAGGAGCTTAGGTCAAGATGCTTTCAATGAGCTTGTAAAAAGGCTATCTTAGCCACATGCATTGCATGTATCCGTATGTATCTTTGAAATTAATAAAATTATCAGCTTGAGTGACGTTTTGTCTTGATCCATGTGTGTCACGAGCAATTTATGTACTAACATAATGTTTTATTGCCCTCCGAAGGCCCATGACCCGTATGAGCCCAGTTGTCGTGCACATGGCAGAATATCGAGCCGTGTCGTTGCACACAAGGCCACCGAACAGCTCGATATTCCGTTATGTGCACAGAGAGGAGGCTCATATGGCCATGAGGCTAGGGATGGGCACCACATGAGCTGTATTTGCTACTAGCCAGATTACACAGATCCCACGAATGTAGAAACATTTGTTCTGAGCAGCTTGCGGATTCAATGTGCATCACGAGAAATTTGTGTGTTAACATGATGTTTTCTTGCCCATCTCGAGCCGCACGGGTTATATGAAACCCTTCACCGTGCACATGGTGGAAAATCGAGTCGTTTCGTTGCCCCGTGTGCCACACTAGAGCGACTTTTTGCAGTTTGATCATGTGTGATCAAACTGCCAAAAGTCGCTCTGTGGCACACGGGGCCATAGAACGGCTCGATTTTCCGCCATGTGCACGGCGACGAGGTTCATACGCCCCATGGGGCTTGGGATGGGCACCACATGAGGTGTATTTGCTACTTGCCAGATAAAACGGATCTCGCAAGAGTAGAAACATTTGTTCAAAGCACCTTCCGGATTCAATGTGCATCACGAGAAATTTGCACACTAACATGATGTTTTCTTTCCCATCCCAAGTCCCACAGGCCGTATGAACCTTGTCTCCATACACATGTGTACAGCTCGATATTCTGTCGTGTGTACGGCAACGGGGTTCATACAGCCCATGGAGCTTAGGATGGGCCACGTTAGCCCATATTTTTACTTTCCAGCTCACATGGACCCTGTGAGCAGATTGATTAGAGAAATTGACCTAAGTAACCACATTCAAATCCATAACCACCACAAGCTTAAAATTTCAAACAATATATTGCAATTGCCAAACATAGATATGATAATTTAATTTTCAAAAAAGTTACATGATAAAGCTGGCAAAGATGCCGCTTGAGAAGTTACAACGGCTTTCCTATCTTGGTTAAAAGCAATCATCACCACGTAGGCAAAGTGCTAAGCTCATACTTGAGGGCTTAATAGTCACATCTTTAGCATGGGCCATTGCCAAACGGTGTCTTGAAAGAGAAATAAAGTGATATCCTACACTGCTTACTGCCGCTGCTTCCACCCTTGTTATAATATCTGAGTACTCACCCATAATCTCTTTCATGAGCTGGGAAAATGGGGCCTTAGGATGATAAGTTGTGTACTCTTTTGGTACTTGCAAATTTCACGCAATGCACATGTGCTAGGTCTCTAATGATGCTTCATCTTGAGAGGTGGCCCGGTGGTGGTGGTGGTGGAGGTTGGGCAGTGCGAGACCAAGGGGCATTATTGTTGTGTTACTTCTTGTGCCTCTCATCACACTAATTGGCCTCCTCTATAGTTTTTGAAGGATTCTTTCTCTTCTTCACCGTCTTCCCTCTTGGTGCATGACTACTTTCACCCGCTGCTTTAGCTGGGGGTTGTTTGGACTTCTTAATTTGGACTCTTCTGGGGTGGCTTCTTGGAGCTCTTTTGTGTGGCCTTCTTGGCCCTTTCCTCCTCCGTTCTCTTTTTTGCTTCTTCTCTCTCCCTTGCAAGGCGGCTTGCCTCTTCCATCCTTGCCCTCCGTCGTTCTTCTTCCATCCTCCTTGCATTGCCCAAGGACTTCTCCTAGATTTCTTGAATCGTGCTATTACAAACCTTCTCTATGAGATTGACCACCTTCTCATCCGTGAGTAGTTGTGAATATGTGTCAGGTCTCTGGTCCCAACGTCCCTTGTACTTTGTATTGACCGCTATGTTCAAGACCTCAATAATCTTTTTGTGTGGGTATCGTCGCTCTTGGAGCATCTTGTAGGTCCTCTTTGCTTCGGCGATTACATTAGGAAGGGAATGGGGTATAGGAGGGCCTCTTTATTTGGCAGCTTGAGGAAATGCTTAAAGCTTAAGTCAATTTCAACCAAGCCTACAAGAGAGGGCAAAAAGGCCTATGCTGAGATTTTTAAAAATACCATTTGTATATTTTGTATTTTGAAAATAGGCTACTTTAACACAAAAGAGAGGTGGGTAACTGAATTTTAAAATGTCTTTCCCCTTTCTCTCCTCCCTCTAACATATAACACGCTCTCTCTCACTTATTCTCATTAAAAGAAGCACTTTTCAGTCCCCCTGCCCAAAAAGCATATTTTTCATATTCTCTCTTTGCATTCTCTCTCTAAAACGTGAGCCAACTCTTTCTCTTTACCCCCATTTTCTCTCTTGTCACTTCCACCTCCCAATCATCAAGAGGGCATTCTATGCTACCTACATCTGACAGAAAGTGCAGATCCTCCAAGGCTGCAGATCTACTCTCTCTCTCTCTCTCTCTCTCTCTTACACTCTTCCTCTCTCTCTCTCTCTCTCTCTCTCTCTCTCTCTCTCTCTCTCTCTCTCTCTCTCTCTCTCTCTCTCTCTCTCTCTCTCTCTCTCTCAGGCTCTCTCTCCTCCTATTCCAGCTTCAGGTGAGAGCAATGGAGAAATCCATTACCTCTGTGTGCAGCTGCATTTCTCTCTCTAAATCCCTCATGATCAATATTTTGAATTCAAAAGAGATTGAGCTACACTCCCTCTCTTTCTTCCCTCCACAACATAATCCTTCTCTACTATCTCTGAGTACCTTCCACTTTTTCCCTCCATAGCCAGATTTTCCTTCTTGCAGCAGTCACCATTACACATTCTCTCACTATTTTTCTTGATTACCTAATAAACATGTCATTCAATCTCCCTCCACTACAAGAAATTACTAACATGCCAAAACGATATCAATTAAACGTTGATTTGGAGCAGGAGTATGCTATTGTGCGACTTGGCACATCGAATCCCAATGCTGCAGATCAACTACGAAGCATTGGGTGCAAGGCAATCAACTTATGGGTTGATGGCCACATATATCCAGGTGATCCAACAACTAATGCACCACTGCCCTTTCGTAATGTCACTGAGCTTCTGCGTTTTTTTGGAGATGGAAGAGGCGGACTGTTTGGCTACTGCTGGAGATCGTATTCAGCTTTTGTCAATGAAGGGAAGCAAGTAAACATATGTTGGCTGCCTATTCATCACTACAAGAGAAGTCTACGAAAGATCTACAGCGAGTTAGAGAGGAATCCAACAAGAAGATGAAGCAACTGAATGATGAGATGGCAAATCTCAATGAAAAAGTACAACAACAAAAAAAAGAGCAGGAGCGTCGACTAGACAATTATGTTCAACTATAACAGACTTCACGCAATATGCATCAACGAATCGATCATCTCACACACATTCCCCTCGGCTACCACATTCGTAAGCGCAAGAAACAAGCGATGTCCTTGCTATCCTCAAGTGGTGGAGCTCGAAAGAAACGTGTCCGTCAAACTCGGTAAGAATACTAATGCAAGATTCTGATTTCCTATATGTTCTACATGTTTGTGTAATGATAATTCAATATGCAGAAACTTGGCTCGAATGATGATAGGAATTGATCCCAATGCTCAAACAACCGGACGCGCTCTGCTGCTGCAACATATCATCAAGCCAAAGTAGTTGGTTGGGCTACTAGATGATCCATCCAACGTTGGCATTGCTAATGTTTTGCGGCAGAAGTATTTCAGTGAGCTAAAGAACATTATGTCGCCTCAAGAGATGATGGAGGTGTGTGACAACGCAGGAATAAGTTTCAAGGCCTATGAATCTTTGTATAAAAGTGTCACACTCGGTCATCGGACAAAAGGTTTGTTTTGATTTCTGCCAACGCCTTACAGTGTCAGTGTTGCAAAAAAGTGCGCCAATAATGATGTTGCCAGCTTGTTGGGCAGATTTCAGTATGTGAAGGATGACATGCCATTAGATGACAAAAAATTATTCCGCTACAACGAGTTCAACAATGTGTATGTTGACTTGTTGAAGCTCCAAGAGTCAATGATAAGATTTTATGGGTTGACACAAGAAGAGAGTGATGGGAAAGTGATATTTGTTATGAAGCTTGATGAGTGCCAAGTTGTTAAAGGTCAACGGCTTGAAAGGGTAAGTGTTACGTTGATGAGCAGGGCCTTGGTGGGTGTCGATGTGGAGCTAACAGCCAATGAGAAGGGAAACACTTGTTTAGGTGTTCAGTCAGAGAAAAATATTTGGTGGCTGACAGCTTTTCATCTCCCACATGAGACACATGAGACTCTCAAATGGTATTTCAATCACACAACAATCGTTGATGTCATTCGACAACAGCAAGAAGGACAGAGATTGCATGTTTCGGGTTTTGGAACGTTCCAAGGATAGTGGCATTTGGCAGGAGAGTTGAAAATGCTCAAGTGTATGTTAGGGTGCAAGCAAGGTGCAATGACCCTCTTTCCATGCATTTATTGATGCCACAGTAAAGTCTCAATGGGAACTGATGGCAAGGGTGCAGAGGCCAGCAAGTTGAAAGGTGGTAAGGGTAAGGGAGGCAAAGTTACAGTCAAGTCTGCAAAAGGTGTACCCACTACACAAGCAGTGGGGTAAAGCACTACAACAATGGTTTCAAGGATCCTCAGTTGTGACCAGCAAGTACCTCCTAATCGAAACATGGATGATCCAAATTGGGATCCTATTCTTTCAATACCACTGATAAATGTGCATGTGTGCACCCTTCATGCCCGTCTACAAATTCTTGACGAGTTGTTTATGCTCCATATTAATTACACTTGGAATATGGAGCCTGCAGAAAGAAGAGAAGAGTGTATACGAGAACTAGAATCTATTCTATCTTTCGTTGGCCTACATGGGGGTGCGGTTGAGCTATCAAAAGACAAGAAGGCATCTGAAAGTACACAAGATCGCCCTAATAAATTTTGTATGGGTGGTAGTAAATCTAGACATCTGCTTTCAAACTATTCAGACTCCCAAAGTCCCAATGAGTTTTAGTTGTGTAAAAAAATGTGTGACATTACCACCTACAAAGGTAATGAAGCAGCCCAAGGAATTAAGTGTGCTTGTGTGCGACAGTCTACTGATGATATTTTTCGTCTTCTCGAAAAGGCAAAGCTAACCAATGATGAGATATCCGCCCTAAAGTTTGTAATCAATAGTTTTACACCACAAATGGTGGCTTGGGGGAAGACACACATAACACATTACATGGTGTGTTGCACATTTGATATTTTCAATCAAAATACATCTGTAAGCAAAACTAAAGTTTGTCTTTTTTCAGCATATTCTTTTTTCACATAGTGCTTTTTTCCTCGACACTTATGGTTCATTAGGCATTTGGAGCAGCCAAGGGATGGAGCGCTCACAGTATCAAGCAAACGCAGTGTATTTTAAAAATACACGACATGGAGGTGGAAGAAAAAAGAGAAATGCCCTTCACGAGATGTTCAATTGGTGCTACAGAGTTTTAGTAAAGAGAGAGAGAGAAAAGACAAGAGAACAAAGAAGTTTAAAATGTAGAATAGAAAAAGTGGTTAGCTAGAGGCGATCACAATCATATCATGCTTCGAGTGCAAAAGATCGATTTCGACGTTAGTTGGAGACAAGGTGGCGTGATGGCAAGCATTGAGTGAAAATTTAATTTCCTTTTGACACTAACCATTTCTACTGTAAACATGCATTGTCATGCAAAGTGATTTGTAAAGGCGACAATTATTAGTCCCATGACTCAAGTTTCATCTATTTTGGAGTCTTTTTCAATTTTTAGTGATTTTATTGAGTTTTTAAAATTTTTTAAAAGCTTGAGTACTATATAAGTCAAAAATCACAACTCAAAGTTCATTTCTTGTTTGCACAGTTTAGAAGATCCTCTCAAGCCCAAACGTACACGCACTCATATCTTGCACAACATAGACGATACACAAGAGCACACCACCACGCACAACGATGACACCACTGCCACTGACAACACTGCAAATCCACAACCAGCAACTCGTATAGAATCCACCGCTTCAAATCCACAGCCTCAACCACAAGAACCAGCTCCTAACATCCAACCACTCCCCCAACCTTCAACTACAGAGGATCAAAACACCAGGCGACAGATTTTTGGTGATCTCCAGACACTACAGCATGCAAATTGCACACCTCTATCGGACCTCTAAGCATTTGCATCTCTTAACAGACCAACACAGGAAGCAGGACCTGGAGCTCATGCAATGGCAGCAACTGAAGATCAAGCAACGGCAGCAACTGGAGATCAAGCAACAGCAACACCTAAAGCTCAAGCAGTCGCAACTACGACGCGGAAATTCCCTCCGTGAATCAAATAAAGGGTGATCAAGGTAATACCCGGTGATCCTGTTTCAATAGCACGAGATGCCAAGAGGAGGAAGAGAATGAGAGAGCTAGAAAATAAAGAGGTAGTAGATAGAAAATCACTGAAATTGCATGAAGAACAAAGAAGGTAGAGAGAGCAGGAAGAATGGCAGAGAGTCGAGGCATGAAGAAGAAAATCACTGAAATTGCATGAAGAACAAAGAAGGTAGAGAGAGCCCACTTGGCTAATTTACAAGCACGAGCAGAGGCCGAGAAGAGAGTGGAAGAGGACAGGGCTCAAGCCGCCCAACAAGCAAAGGCTGGGAGCTCCAGACCATCAAAAATTCCTCAGAGAGCAAAACAATGTGCAAAAAAGAAAAAGGACAAGCTCACACCTGAAGAGCAGCAAGCCCAAGAAGAGAGGAGGAAGAAGTATAAAAATGACCCTCCTCAATGGGCCAAACAAGCGGCTCCTCCACCACCGTCAATAGCGCAGAAGAAAAGGTGATGGAAGCTTGAAACAATTACTCTACGTGAGATCCGCAAATATCAAAAGAGCACGGAGCCAATAATACCAAAGGTAGATTTTTCTCGAGTGGTAAGAGAAATAATGGACAAATATTCAGATTCAGTTACACGTATCTAGCGTGCGGCTCTTTTGGCTTTACAGGATGCCACCGAGGACATTTTGGTGCAGTTGTTCCAAGATGGTGTATCTTGTATGGTGCATGCAAAGCGAGTTACATTAAAAAATACAGATCTAGCTCTAGCGCTCAATCTGAGGAATGAAGTGTCCATAAGAATTAGTTTTCCCATGTAACATCTGTTTATCATATTTGTAGTCTTTCGATATAATATAAACGACTCAATTTTCTCTCATTCGGTGTAACTCTAATAGTTAATTGTGTACTTTCTATTGTTGAAGTATTTGAATTAATCAAGTAGTTAGATTTCACCTCCTCAACCATCCAAGAACCCGTCTGACGTGGGACACCTACCGATGAATATTTTGTGAAACGGAGCCGTTTCGGGTACGTACGGAGACCGTGGGACGACCAAAAGCCACGGCGATGACCAACGACGCAAAACGGGCCACAAAAATGCATTGTGCACCACAGCACGCATGGGGCAGTTTTGACAATCTCCTCTGGGTTTGTCAACCCTTGACCTAGGCTTAACGCATAGTGGGACAGGACTAACCCAGGTTGCTTTCCTGTAAAAGCATACAATGCGGCCTCTCGATCCACCAAGATACACTTGTGAGCATTAAGGGTAAGGGAATCTTCAGTAAGGATGGCACTTAATGCCTTGCACTTGAGCAGCTCTTGAGCAGCTCCGCAGAACCATGCTTGGAGAACTCTGTGTGTGCAACTCAAAGAATGGATGGCCCCAGATGGCCAAGGTAGTGCCACAGGGAGCTACCTCTACCCATAGGATTGTTGTGTGAACCTCCAGTACGCATTGCAAACTTACCAACATGGTATGCGGTCTGCAAAACATTTTAAACAACTTCAACACTTGCTATAGGAAACAATTTACTATCGATAAAGTTAAAAAGTGGATACCTCAGTTTCCTCATCCATCTCTTAAAGAGTTTCCTTGTAAGTTTGATGCTAGAGCGATCTTCTCCACCCATAATGGTCAGCGGTTTGTGTGGAAGAAAAGCGCTTTCCGAGATGCTTTCATAAAATGAGACACATGATTTGATTCCCATAAGTGTATTTACCACGGTTTGTACCAAATTCTGTTCGTTTTCACTAGGGAGGAATGAGAGGCTTGGTGGGAGACCTTGGTCTTCAAAGTCAATTTGAAAGTTGGCCTTTCTCTTGCCTTCCACTGGGATCTTTCATGCCTGCATAGATAGCGAGCACTGAGAGCGACTCATCTTCTATGAGTCCTAGTGTCTTTGCAATGTCATCAAGGAACAAGAAGTGACGACCATCACCACCACTGCATGCAAAGTGAGAATTTGGAGGTTAGGAACTTCTTCCAGCACCTCGTCTCCCTCTATCATCCCATCTTCCTCCTTAGTGGAGTTTTGATCTTGCAAGAGGACAAGTGTCATAGATGCTTCATCCTACTCATCAACCTCTTCAACAAATTCATTTGATTCCTCCACAATGGTTACAGGAGGTTTCTGGTCGGCCTTTTCCTTTGATTTTCCCTTCTCCATGCCCTCAAGCACAAGCAATACCAGAACCATGTCCCACAAGATGAATTGGGTGCCTATGCACCCCATGCCCAAGTCTATGAGTTCATCCTCTTCCTCTGTCCTGTAGTCCCGCTCAGTAATCCCTTTTATAAACCTCAACAAGCGATAGCAAAAGTTTTTGTCAGCTGCATAGAGGTGTTTGAGAAAATCCACTAGCAACCACGCCATGTTGGATCCCTCGAAGACTATTGCATATTCTTCCATGTGCTCCATCATGTAGTCAAGAAAGCTCTAGAATCCCTTTACATGAAGGCTAGAGTCCCCTCAAACAAACTGACTAGTTCATGTGCGCGATCTACAAGTCCTATCTTCTGTAATTGTGTGAGAAGTGCATCAGAAGATGTTGCCATGGGTCTATTCGCGAAGAAGATGGGAAGAGAGCTGAAAGCTTGTGTTTTGTGAATGTGAGAAATGAAGTTTAAAACCTACAAAGTGACTTTTATACTCAATGTCACTTTTTTAAAGCACTTACAATTAACATCAAATCAACTTAAAACTATAATTATAAACAAAATCACGTGACAAGCATTGAAAGACACCAACATTGAAAGTCTTCACGCTCGAAACTAAAAAACTTGCATATTTAAAACTTAATCTTGAACAAATTAAAAAATGAGACAGAGATTCAAAACGCCATATGTATTAATGTCGTTTTAATTACAAGCTTTTACATTAATACATCACAGAAAACCAATGTTTTCACACAAAAAGCTCTTCTCTTTTCTGGAACGAACAACCTTTTCATTGATTACAAAAACATATTGATTGGGAAAGGTATATCTAAGATTAAGATACTCACGAAGGTGACTGAGATTCCAGTCGTTATTCACCGAGATGTGATGCACTGCATTATTGTGGAGGTATATTTGCAGATCAATTGATTCTCTAGGAGCAACATCAGAGTCTAGTGCCTCCCTTTCTCCCTTCGTCAGCTTCCATGTAGTGTAGGGAAAGACAATTGACAAGCTCTGCTTCGCGATATGGTATCTGCACACCACATTCTCAGCAACTACAGAGCACTTGATTGTATCTCCCTGGTGGTTGACCACCTTAGTCAACCATCCAACTGCAAGGAAACTATTGATCGCACTTTCCCCTTTGCAACTCCACATTGTTGGTGTCGTGTGAACACTCTGTAGTCGAAAGATAAACACGAACACATGAAGGGACATAAACCAAGTTAGTGAAGCTTTATGGGAACCATAGGTGCACTTCATTGCTGAATACACATCCGCCTCAATCCTCCTTTTGGTTGTTGTGATCAAGGCACTATCAGGCTTAGGCCATTCCATACTCTGCAAGGTTGGTGGATGAACTGGAGAAATATTACCATACCCAGTTTTCCTAGGCGTTACATAAGTATGGTTATAAAAAAAAATGTCCCGTGAGACAAGCTCCACGGATGGACAACCAGCATAGAGCAGCTTGCCAAGGTCAACGTGGATGGCCTCAAAAGTTCGTGTGAACGGCAATAATATAGCTTGGTCTACTATATCTTGTAGTAAGCAATTGACCTCCAATTTTTCAATAAAATTTTGTGCATTCTCATCTCATTAGGCAATCCATGAAATTGTGGAAACTCATCCACCATGTTTGACTTCCTTAAAAACACTTACATGTGACGTCAAAAGCTCAAGGGATGTCGATGGATCGCTCAAGTACCTAATCTCACACTAGGTAACCCGGGCCCAAGTGCTTGTCTTCACAAAATCTCATGACCCTCCAAAGACTGCAATCCAATTACACGACTGTCTCAAGTGCGGTCCACAATTTGCACATACATAGGTGGTTGTCCATAAGAACCTACATCCCCTTTACATTCTCTGCCTGCAAAATAGACAGATTTCATAAGAATTGGATCATGGGAGCACTTGCTCCTTAGTGGGGGCACCAAAACGATGTTAGCGTGCAAACGGCAAGAAAAATGAGTGCCTCTATAGCCTTGCACGAATTACACCATTGGAAGGAAGAACTATAACACTCCCGAAAACACCTGTGATAACCACATGTAGAGATTTATGAAAAACCCATCAAGCATTGAACACACTCAAAATTAGGAGAAACTAAGGACATCATGACAAAGCTCGTCCCGTGGAATGGTCATAGAGTATCCATAGGCAAAAAAACAGATGACAGATGAAAGAGTTATGGCCACTCGAACATGGGGGTGTACTCTTTCTTGCTCAAAAATGATCTCTCTGGGAGTTGTGCACGTGTTGCAGCTATTAAAATGGGGGCTCCCTTATCTTTTATTCCCCAAAAATATTCTCTCTCTTCTCAGCGGACAAGGCTTCCTTTGTAGGCATCTTTTAATTGGCTCATTTTTTGTCTTTCTTGGGTGAAAAATGAGGTGTCGATGACCCTTTGACCAAGGGAATGGGGTGGGGGCAAGTGGCCAAGGACCAAAAAATGGACCAAGCGCCCAGTGAGATAGTGTTCACAGCTGGAAAAGGTGCCATCTCTCCCCAAGGAACTCACGAGCCCATCAAGCCAAGCTTGCACCAAGTGATACACCTAAAGGGTGCTCCCCCTTTAGGCTATATAACCCCAACCTTCCACTTTTCCCTTCCCATGTGGGATAATCCCCCTGCCACATGGCAACCTCCTGCTCTATCCTCACAAATCCCTTGTGCCCAATAAATTTCCAGACTTTTTTCCAAGCAAGAGAGTTTCTCGGACAAACTTCCTCCAAGCATACTATTGTTGCTCCGGTCATCGGATGACACACCGTAACACACGGCTTGGAGCCCAAGTCCTTGGCTACTTCTAGAATTCTTAAACCTCAGTATTTTTGATTCCAATCATCAAGTTGGCTCAATTGCCTTTGTTGCATGCACCCACAATCACTTTCTAAGTTGAGACTGCCCAATTCGCATGCTCATAACTCACGATGTACAAGTCCGATTCACGAGCTATAAAGCACGGCTGAAAATATTTTTTTAAAAACATGTCTTGGGGACTCAAACAACCCAAAACATCAGCACCCAAGCCTCAAAAAAGCACACCTTTGTACATGGATTTTTACATGGTCACTTGCAAGACTTGCAGGGCTATGTACACATATATACACGAGGCTAGTGGGCAAGCTTTTTGGCATGACTTAGTGACTTTATGCTCATCCAAAAATGCCTGACAACGCATGTAATTTTCTACAACCTGATGGATGCTTTCTTTATTGTTGTGAAGCTTCACCTTTTGCTCTACAAGTTGCTTCCTTAATTCTGCTATTTGCACCATGAATTTCTCCTTTGCAATCAAGGTTGATGTCCAAAGTTGTTACTTTTTAGCTAAGCTTGCAACTTGCAGCATTTCTAGTTTTGTTTGAATCCGATTACGTGTTGAGAGCTCTTGCAAGTATAAAGTGTAAAGCCTCTAGCGATAGCCTAACAATCCGTGGTAGCCATCACCCAAAAAGCGTAAGAGCTGCATGATGTTGCAAAATGGTGGAGATGCACCTATCTGAGGATCAAGGGGGTAAATTTCTCCATCCGTTCAAAGGTCAATGGACTTTCCTCCCTTGAAATTGTAGCATGTCCATCAGAATAGACTCATTGTCTCAATTGTTGCACAAAATTGAATACTCCTGCTCCAAATCAACATATAATTTGAACTTTGAAGGCTTATTGGTGATGTCTCACATAGCCATTGTATCTGGAGATGGAGATGGAGGTGTAAGTGCAGCTAGAGATGGAGATGGAGGTAGAGGAGGAGCTGAAGATGGAGGTGGAGGTGGAGATGCCAATGGAGATGGAGATGGATCTTGCAAGGATGTGCAGGTCTGCAACAATGCATAGTAGAGAGAGAAAGAGCTATGGTGAAGTATTACAAGATAGAGAGAGAGGTTGGAGAGAGTGAGGGAGGTAGAGGAGCTTCAGATCTGCACGCTATGGCTTCTAAAGAGGGAAAAAGAAGCCTAAACCCAAGCATAACCCTCCAAACTCATTTTAGAGAGAGGGTGTGGAGAGAGAAAGGTAATTGTAGCACCTCCAATAGGGGAGAGGAAAAAATGACAAAATTTTTCAAATTCAAAAGTGGGGGAGCGATATGTGGGGCTGCATTAACACCAAAAAAACTGAGAAGATCTGGTGACTAGATATGATTGAAACCTATTTTCCTTTTAGAAGAAATGCAAATATGTATTTTCAAGCCTATGCAATTAGCTTAGTCAAACCCTCATTATAATTTTAAGCACTTCACTAAGCGTCCAATTTAAAGGGCCCAAGAAGACCCCAAACAAGTCCTAATGGACATCATATAGTAAGCAAATATTCAGGTTCTCATTCTGATAATTGAATATTGTTGGGATGAGGGGGCAAGTGGTAAGTGTTTTGTTAATGATAATAATCATTTTCCATTGTTGTATCATTTGTCTTGCTGCCACATACAACATCTAGAATTGCTCAATTTGAATAAGCATCATCATCATGCAAGTATACTTGTATATGCCTTGCCTTCTGCTTCCTTAAGTGCTTGTTCAGACTTAGACGTTCTATAGAGTAGTCCAAATAAGATTTTGAATCTAGATCATCTATGAGAATGCTCTTGGATTTGCTTATTCTTTGAGCATCATGAGCTCATTGTTGCCCCATGGACTCCTACTGAGTCTGCTAGTGATCTTGATCAGACTCGATCTGGATCCGTATGGTTTTGAGTCTGACCCGCAAATTGCCCACCTGTCCCCTTTTCTCCTTGTGTATTTTTGGTTTGCTAGAGGAGGAGGTCACCATCCTCCTCCTCATCATCATCCCTATGATTACTTGTGCCAGTTCCATCCTCATCTCATTTGCCACCAAAAGCAAGATAATGATTGAATCATGATTTTAGTTTCACATAGCCCACCCTATGGGCACTGTTTACAAAGAGAGAGAGGTCCACAATGCTAGGCCACATTGTGACACTAGCTCACTCACCACTTTCAAGGTGTGTAAGCACATTGCTCAAAAATTCCCTCTTGTTTTGCTCATGGGACACTAGCAAGCACTTCAAGAGCTGTTTACAAGTATGGCACATGGAGAAAACATACATGACTTTAGTCCAAGGGGTTAGTAGATATACACTCGGGGGTGGCCCATGGGAAATCATTCTTGCACTGTTTTTTGGTTTCTATCTACAAATCGCGAAGAGGATGGAGCTAGGATGTACCTTTTGTCTTTGTGCATGACTCCAATCCATAATGCCTATGTAGACACCCTTCAGGCCAAAATGGAGCATAATCCTGTGAAAGTGGAGATCATTGTGGAGGTAGTCATGTGCATGCACATACATTAGGGTTGCAAGCAAAGGGATAATGCCTAAGTCTCATGTGTAGTCTATCTATCACTCAAATGGTCGTTACGGTGTCAAATGAACTCCAAATAATATGGGCAATATAGTCCTAGCAACAAAATTTGTAAAAGTCATTGTCGGGTAGGTGAGCAACTGTGATCGTTGCCATCTGTTACCTTCACCAAAAATGACAAATGAGGGGTCATTTGTCTTATCCTAGGGTCACCTTCTTACCTCTATTCATTCTTAGTTTTACTTAAAACACCATAAACAACTCATAATGAGCAAATAAACACATGAGGTGACCTGGAGCTAAAACTGCTCATTGTGTCACACACAGACACTCAAACACAGCACACAAGACATGTATATGATGCTAAGAATGAGAGGAATCAACACAAGAAGTTTCATTAACAATGCGCACTCATATAATGAGTAGTATACGTGCAAGTGTAGGCATATTCTTCACCACATAAGATCAATAGTTATCCGATCCTCAATAATTACAAGCTTTTGTCTTATTTACCTAGGGTTTTATAATTGGTTATTGTCTTGAAAGAGATAATTTTACAAAAAATGTGGTGGACTAGGCTATCTAGCCTCTCATTAAGTACAAAGCTTTTTTATAAGATCAAATTTTGTTTGACTTTATGAATTAGAATGCTGGCTTTATGCAAAAATGAATAAATAAGTAAATGGCTTTTGTTGACCAATCAGATTTGGTGTGAGCTAGTCCTCTACTTCAGCAGTGGCATACCTCATCACTCCTAGTGCCCCCAGGAAAGTCTCGTCATATGTTGGGGGTACTGATGGTCTAGGTATAGCTCTTGGTATTTCTCTTGTAGTCACATCTGGTACTCCTCACTCGGTGTGGTGTGGCATGGATGACCCTGTAATGGTCATATAGCCACCTCTCATCTTCTCTAGTCCTAACAAGTGACTCCCTCTCATCACTGGATCTAGAATTCTTAGTACTCCTGACGCGCTGTCATGTGTGTATTTTCTACATGTGGTGGGGTCTTGGTGACTTGATCCATAAAGCTCACCTCTCTCTCCATTGGCTTTTTACGGCAACTTGATTGAAGTAAATGACAGAAAAAGGTTCCTCCAATAGGAAATCTTTTCCATGTCTATCACGCATACACGTATTTGTACTCATTTCCATTGTTGTCCACAAAAATAATTCATTTTCTTGTTTCAAACTGGTAGACATACATTGTTACCATAGACATGTGGTAGTGGTGTGTGTAAACACACTTAGGACTATCCGGGCATTTTTCTCCTCACTAGGAGGTTTTTTCCCCCGTGCATTATATATACGCCCATTACTCTACGGCTAACTTATCTTTCCATTGCACACTAAGTAATACACTCTCTATTTAGTGCCTTGAGCTTCCTTCATCTTCTCCAAGCTGTGTGTGTTTTCCTGCAACCCTAGTTCCAACAATTGGTATCAGAGTAGGTTGCTTTCTTCCGGGCTTAGTTGCCAACAGCTCCAGCACATGCCTGTTCACTTTCTCCAATTTTTGTGAGCTCATTTTGGCCGCTGTTTCCACTATATTGTCTGCCTTGATCTTTTCTTCTCCTCTTTTCAAGATTTTTTCACATCAAGTACAGGCATTCTCCATGGACGACAACAACACAGATGTGTTCAAGATGTTTGTTGATGAGGACAGATTGGATGGGGACAATTGCCCTATGTGGTCTTACATGATGCAACATGTTCTTGTGTCAAAGAGAGTCTAGAATATTGTGTAGGGCATTGATGTATGTTCTGGTTTTGAGGATGTAGGCGATGTTGAGGATGTTGTAGGTCTTGCTGCAAGGATTGCTACTATTACAATGTTTTGCCTACGATAGAACAAGCTCGTTGGGATGTAAAAGATACGCAAGCTCATGCATTGTGTTATCTATATAGCGCACTATTAATCCTCACATTCATTCAACAAAATTTGCAAAACATGCTTGGGATATTCTAGTTGGCCTTTATGCAAGTCGCAATGAGGAAAAAATAGCATTGTTGCGTAAAGAGTTGGAGTCAAAGATCATGCATGAGGAAGATGATATGGACACTTCCTTTCTGGTGTCAAGGATATCAATGAGAAACTTATTTCTATAGGTGAAGTCATTTCAGACATTTCCCTTGTGCGGACTGTTCTTGATTCCATGCCAGATTCTTATCACACTTTTGCTAGTACTTGGAGACTTATGACCCAAGGGGAATCCTGAAGTTTTCAAGTTAGATGCATTATGCACATTGTTGTTGCGAGAGTCACTTTCCAAAAAAAACAGGACTAGGCAGCATGCACTTGAGCAGGCCTTTATTGTTGCTCAAAGAAAAGGTGGTAACCGTAATGCAGCCACTTCTCATGGTTCTTCTGCGAGTTGAAAATCACTTGTTCCTAATGCTTCTATTCGCATCAATTCATCTAGAAATTCTGGTGATAAGGGAAAAAAGAATATGTGTTGCCATTATTGTAAAGCTAATGATCACTTGATCAAGCAGTGTCCTAAGTTGAAGGCCAAAGAGGCTAAGAAGAAAGAGTGTGGGTCCACTACAAATGCTGGCTCCACTATAAATGCAGCTATTGTTGAGACTTCTTTGAAAGGAGACTATGATGTTGATGTTGATGTAGAATGGGCTTTTAGTGCAGAGTGTACCTATAATCCTGTTGTCCATGATGCATGCATGTCAATTGCTGCAGATTCACATGTGTGGTATTTTGACAGTGATACAAAGCACATTACCTCACATCGTGATTTGTTCACCTTTCTTGAGTTTAAACCTCATGGGAATTTAGTTACTTGTGCCAACAATGCCTCTTATCTGGTTTAGGGAGTTGAAATGATTGTGCTTAATGCTGCAAATGGGAGTTCTTTCACACTTGTTGATGCACTTCATGTACCTGGGATCAAGAAGAATCTTTTGTCTGTATCCTCACTTGCTAGACTTGGTCTTGTAGTCAAATTTGTGGATAACAGATGTACAATACATGATCTCAATTTTGGTGATTAAACTATTGCATCTGGCATTTTATGTCATGGGCTGTATAAGCTCACTTTGTGTGACAACTGTGGGCAAAATTTTTGCAGATCCAGTTGTGGATTCAAAGACTATTTCAGATACAAAACTTTGGCATGCATGTTTTGATCATCTAAATTTTTCCAACTTGTTGCGTTTGCAAATATCTTATATGTTTGCTTCTTTGCCGCCTCTTGAAGCACCTATAAAACATGTCTGTGAAGGTTGTATTTTGGCTAAGATGCAACATTCTAAGTTTCCAAAGCATGGTTCAGTTAGGGCCACATGTAGGTTGCAGGTTGTGCAGAGTGATGTTTGTGGGCCCATGCAAACTCCATCCTTGGGCAATTACCTTTACTTCATGACTTTTATTGATGATTACTCTAGGCACGCATGGGTATATCTGCTTAAAGCAAAGTCCGAAGTATTTATGTGCTTCAAACAATTTTTGGCTGTGGCTCAAAATGTCTCAAAGTGTACTATGGGAACCCTCCATTCCGATCGAGGGGGGAGTATATGTCTCATGAATTCAATGCATTTTTGGCTAGTCATAGGATAAAACACCAATGTGCAGTGCCTTATACACCTCAACAAAATGGTGTTACTGAGAGGGAAAATAGGTCACTTACAAAAATGTCATGATGTATGGTCAAAAGTCAAGCTTTACCGCATTCGTTTTGGCTCGAGGCCATCATGTGTGTCACTTATGTACTTAACAAGTGTCCTACGAAAGCTTTGCAGTCTATGACTACATATGAAGCATGGCATGATAGAGAGCCTTCTATTGAGCACACGCGTGTTTTTGGCTGTTTGGCATATGCTTTGTGCCACAAACAAAGCGCAAAAAATTGGATGATAAGACTGTCAAATGTATTTTTGTTGATTATAGTGCTGAAAGAAAAGGTTACAGATGTATCATCCACAAACAAAGCATGTTCTGGTTTCATGAGATGTTGTGTTTGTGGAAGATTATGTTCAGCCTTTGCTGTCATGTACTAGAGACAATAATGTAAGCTGACAAGACATTTATGACACTTTGTTGCCTCTTGTCAATGGTGGAAGATCAAATGTAAATTCCATTGAGGCAAATGTACAGCCTATGGGGGTTTCTAAAAATGTTACAGATTAGCCTATTACTAATGCAGATGTACATGATGTACTTGACGAGGAAAGGCCTGAAAATGCGCAGGAGAGGGGTATGCCAAGATGGCTAGTGCATACATTGCATGATAGTAGATTGGATGCACCTTTGTCTAGTCACACTTGTTCAGGCTCTCATCATGCTTCTTATGCATCAGATTGTTATGCTTTGGCTCTGTCTAGCTTACATGATGTTGAGGAACCGCTACCTTTTGATAAAGCACAGAATTCAAAAAATTGGATGGCTACCATGCAATTAGAATATGATGCACTTATAGAAAATGACACATGGACTTTATGTGATTTGCCTCCTGGAAAAAAGGCCATTGGTATGAAGTGGGTTTACAAGTTGAAATGCAAGCCGGATGGTGAGATTGATCGTTATAAGTCTCAAGTTGTTGCAAAAGGTTATGCACAGCAAAAAGGCAAAGATTATGATGATATTTTTTCTCCCACTTGTCGTATGACTACTATGCATTTTCTGTGTGCATTGGCAGTTCATTTTGGTTGGATGTACATCAGTCAGACATTGTTACAGCTTTCTTGAATGGTGACATATTTGAGGAAGTTTATGTAATGCAGCCTCGCGGTTTTGTCAAGAAAGGATAAGAGGATAAAGTGTGCAGATGTAAGAAAGCTTTGTATGGGTTGAAGCAATCTCCTCGTGCTTGGTATGAGAATTCTAACGCTCATTTGGTCAAACGAGTCTTTTAAAATAGTCCAATAGAAAGCACATTGTATGTAAAGTGTACAGGTGATGTACTTCTTATTGTGGTTTGATATAGAGATGATTTGCTAATCACTAAACCAAATGAGAGACATATTGCTGAATTTAAGGCTTATTTGAATGCTACTTGCAAGATGAAAGATTTGGGGATGTTGCATCATTACTTGGGTATATAGTTTAAGCAGTGTGATGGGGGTATTGCCTTGTGTCAGAAAGGTTACATAGAGACATTCCTATGTAATTTTGGACTTGAGGATTGCAAAACTATTGCCACTCCCATGGAAATAGGTATGAAATTAAGTCTTCATGATGTTCGTGATCTTGCCAATCTCACTCTTTACCTAGCTATTGTTGGCTGCCTCATTTATGTATGCAGCACAAGGCCAGATATTCAATTTGTAGTCTCACAAGTTAACAGATTTATGCATAGCCCATAGTATAAGCATTAGTAGTCTGTCAAGAGGATTTTTTGCTACTTGAGTGGCACTTTACATCTTGGCTTGTTTTATCCCAAGGGGGGATCATTGCCGTCAGACTAACATGCTTTTTTGGACTCAGATTGGGCTCGTTGTTTTGATTCATGAGTGTCCACAAGTGGTTTTTGCTTCATGCTTGGCAGTTCGTGTATATCATGGTTGAGCAAGAAGCAACCTATTATGGCCACTTCTAGTTGTGAGTCTGAGTACAAGGCAGTCTTCACAGCTTCGGTCATTAGGAAAAATTTGGACTCACAAAGGGGCCCTTTAACACTAGGTTGGTAATGGGACACTTTTATGTCCTGGGACACTTTTATGTCCTGTTAAGTGACCATTTTCCTTGAATTATGTCAAGAGTTTCAAAATGGATTTTCAGGTGCTATCTATCTAGAAAGTTGTCTCATGAGCTGAAAAAAACTCGACATTTTTTTGGAATATCAATTCCATCTTTAACATTGTCCTTGCACAACATTTCACAACCTAAACTGTGTGAAAAAATGGGTCCTGTTTTTGGCTTTTTTCAATTTTTTGCAAGTATACCACTCTAGAATTCATGTTTGTGAGGTCTATAATGCTAGAGAACTATATTTAGTAGTCCTCAACATGTCTTGATGCTTCTAGGGAGAAAGAAATACTAAAGTTGTAAGCTATGACCAAATTACAAAAATTGTCAAATCTTGTTTTTTAGCCAATTTTAGCTCTTCTATGATTTTTTTGGTGGATTTCATGATATCCAAATGCATTTTTGATTTTCTATGTCTCATACTGTAACATAAAGCTAATATTCCTTGAGTTTTGGGGCACCTAATACACTATTTTGCATAGTACACAACGATGGTTGATTTTTTCAATTAGAGAAGAAAACGAAACATTCTAGTATATCAAGTATAGCTTTTTCAATATTGTTAGTTTCTTGTGACAACTACATGCATTTTGTAGGTAGTAACCATATCTAGTCATAAGGATCAAATTTGGCTAGATATTGAATAGTTTCTATGGGATTCTACAACTCATAATGTTGAACCCAGTTTTTTCATGTTTGCTGTATTTAACACTTCATCTTTGTCCCCAAGATTCCCCTTGGTAAGAAATGTATTATTCTTTTGACATGCTCCATGGCTCCTTATGAACATAAAGAACAATATGGAACTAAAAAAACATGCATATATTATTTGTATTGAGCGTGGCTATAGAAACTTTGATGATAGGTTTGCAGAATGGTAAAAATTCAACTTTTTTGTACCTATTTATTTTGGCAAAACAAAAAATAGTGAGTGAGAAGCAATTATATGTTCTAATCACCAACCCATTGAAGTTAACTAGGGAATTTATCTCAAGTCCTACAAAAATCATTGAAGGAATTCTCAAAGCAAATCTAGAGGTTCTTTGCGCAATGTCGAGTACTACCATTGTCATAAGAAAGGACATTAAAGAAAGATAGTCATACATGGCAAAGAGAAAAGAAAAGGTCTCAAGACAACAAGAAGTCTAACAATGACAGCAAGGGCAAAGCCAATATTGATGAGCTCAATGTGCTAGAGTCTCCCAAGATTACAGATGTGCCTGAGGTCCATAATTCCTTAGATTTTCTAGTCTTTACAATAGATCTTAGTCCCGATGCTCTTATTGCACAAGACACTAGCTTTGATCGAAATTGGGTCATAGATTCTGGAGCCAATTTCCTTGTGACACCTCATAGAGAATGGTTCTCTACGTATGCACATACTATTGGCAAAGTGAAGCTTGATGATGTCTATGAGCTTGAGATACATGGTGCTAGAGACATCAAACTATTCATGCGTAATGGCACAGAATTCATAGTCAAGAATGTCAGACATGCTCCCTCTTTAGCGAAGAGTTTGATATGTACTGGTCAACTTGATGACTTGGGTTACATGACCACCTCGGTCAATCAAGAAGGGAAATCTTGTGATTCTCAGAGGTTAGAAGCATGGAATGATTTACTCTATGTTTGTTTTGTGTTGAAAAGAGGATTGTATATACATAGCCAAGCTTCCATCTACTAAGTTGTGGCATAGCGGGCTAGTCCATATGAGCCAAAAGGAAATGAAAAAACTAGCTCATTTTGGTTACCTACCTTTGTTAAATTATTCCAATTTGTCTATGTTTGAGCATTGCATCTACGATGAGCTGTCAGGCCACGGGCCAGTCTGAACGTAGCTTGGGGTGCCTATAAAGGATAGAGGTTGGGTGGAGAGTAGGAATTCAGACATCAAGCAAGGCATGGAGCTAAAATTAGAGGAGGAATGGTGGCCATCTATTTTTTGCTTCCGATGAAGAAGATGATTGTGTGAATAGTCGCTTAGGCAAGGGGAGAAGACGAGTTGACTTTCGTGGAGTTGGTTGCAATTGGGTATGTCGGGATCACACAGACAAGTTACAGAAGTTTTGCTTCTTCCTTGATCCCTCTCGTGGCCTGTAGCGAGCACTTATGGGCTAATCTTTCTTCCCCCACGCTATCGCCATCACTCAAGAGCTGTAGAACGTGAGGTTTTCTCACTAGGGCTACCCAGAAGCAACCCTAGCGTAAAATTTCACCAAAAGATAATAATTAGGGAGGGTGCCTATGGCTAGCATCCCCTCCCCACTTTCTCTCTTCAGCTACAAACTCAGCAAACCTCCAAGTGAAGGTAGCTGAGGCACACTACAATGGCAAAAGGGAAGATCTTAGATTGTTGCAAATCTGGCAAAAGTTCCAAGAATTCACATAATTTTAGCAACTTACAGAATTTTTATGAGCATCATCCAAGTAAGCTTTGGACTCAAAAGCAATATCAACCACAGGTTGAGTCATAACAAGGCGGTAATTGCAAAACCCTTTTTGTGATTTTCAAGTTGATAGTTTTAAGCAGTCGAGATTGGACATGGTCTTTTTCCATGGGCTTTTGAAAATTGGCAAAGCTCACACTTGGATGATGCTTTCTAAAGTTCAACGTCGACGTTGACAATTCTCTTCCAACTATGGCTACTTCTCTCTTTCCCAAACAAGCAAATGTTGCTAAATAAGTTAAAAGATTTATTAATGGAATACAAAGTTGTATTCCTAGATGATTTGTCCCCAGGGCTACCATCCACTGACATGGGTAGTGCAACATGGCATAGACATGGTTGTAGGCAATAAGCCTGTAAGTAAACCACCCTACAAAATGAGTGATTCTAAGGTTGTTGAGGTGGAACGTCAGGTTTCTGCCTATCTCAGTAGAGGGTTTAGACAACCCAATTCTTCACCATGGGCCTCTCCCATATTGTTGGGTGAAGGAAAAAGATGGTAGTATGCACATGTGCATCGATTGTCATGAAATGATTGTTGCAATTACTGTTAAGAAAAAGTATCGGTTGTCAAGAGTGAATGAGTTATTTGATAAGCTCACCCACGCTCTTATCTTTACAAAGATAGACTAGCCGTCAGGGTTTCATCAAGTATGCATTAGGCTTGCTGATATAACCAAAACTACATTCCAAACAAAGTTTGGACATTATGAGTTTTTGGTTATGCCCTTTTTTCTCGATGACATTCTCATGTTTAGTGTCCCTGAGGAAGAGCACTTAAACATCTGAAGTAGGTGTTTGAATTGTTATGGGAAAATAAATTATATGCCAAGGAATCAAAGTGTGATTCTCTCATGGAGGAAATTCACTATTTAGGATATGTGATTTCAATTGATGGGCTACATATGGATAAGTGCAAGGTGGATGTTATTAGCAGGTGGACTTCTCCTAGAAATCTAGAAGAGTTATAGATTTTCTTGGGATTTGTAGGATTTTATGGGAAAAACTATGAACATATTGTCGTTCCAATGACATACCAACTAAAAGTCTAAGGGAAAACCTTTTGGTGTGGAGAAGAGTCAACAACAAATTCTCAATGCTCTCAAGGACTTAATAGCTATAAATCGTATTTTGGCTATTGTGGATCCTTTGAAACCACGGATGCTATTGGAGCAATCCTTCTGCAAGAGGGAAGGCCAATCACATTTGAAAGCAAGAATCTTGAATATGCACAATAGAATTTTATGCTTATGAAAGAGAACTCTATGCAATAGTGTTTGCTTTGAAAACATGGTGACATTATTTGTATGGAACTCAGTTTGAGACCGTGTTTAACCATGAAATTATAAAAATGGTTTACACAACAAACAAATTTGAAGGGTCAAAAGGCCAAATGGTTGAGATTCTTCAAGATTATGATGCAAAGCTCTAGTACATAAAGGACGATACAATGTGGTAGATGATGCTCTTATTCATATGTGTGAGATCGACTCTCTTCTTTTCAATGAACGTCGAAGTGAGTTTGGAATCTCTCAAAGGCAAATATGAGCATGCTGATGCATACTCCAAAGTGTGGAGCCATGTGAAAATGAGGGATCGTTCTCACTCCAATGTTGGTAATGTGTCTTTAAACTCCACACCAAGTTCTCCTTTTTCGAGTGATGAGTTGTAAAGATGGAAGAACTTTTCCATAAATGACGGGTACCTACTCCACAAGGAGAGTTTGTGTACTAATAGACGTGGACATTTAGCAACAAATTCTTTATGAATGCCACGATAGTCTAAGTGCAGGACACCCAAAAATAAAGAAAACTTATACACTCATACAACGATAGTTTTACATAGATGATGTGTACCTATTCCATAAGGGGAGTTTGTGTACTGAGACAGACATGGACATTCAACACCAAATTCATTATGAATGTCTCGACACTCTAAGTGCAAGGAACCCATGAATAAAGAAACCTTATACACTCATACAACGAAAATTTTACTGGCTAGATTCACATGGCTATGTTCAAGACTATGTCTTGCATTGCTAAAAATGTCAAGTAAATAAAGCAGAGTGCTTGAAAGCAGGAGGTATCTTGCATCCATTGGAAAATTATCTCTATTGATTTCATTGTGGGTTTACCAACCACTGTACAAGGTCATGACTCAGTATGGGTGGTCGTAGATCGATTGACCAAACTTTGCAATTTTATTCCAACCAAATCCATAGTTAAGACTCCAAAATTAACTAGGTTATTTGTTGACAATTTTCATAGGCTGCATGGGTTGCCAAGTAATATTGATCGTGATCCCAAGTTTAACAGTCGTTTTTTAGGGCTGTGTTTAAAAATGATTGGATACATAACTCAACATCAATATTGTAGATCATCCTAAAACGGATGGTTAGAATGTACATGTCAACTAAGTGCTAGAGGATATGCTATGAGCATACGTTAGCAAGAAGCAATTGGATTGGGAAGATTATCTTCCTATTCTCAAGTTTGCTTACGATAGTGCTAAGCATGTGATGATTGGTTTTAGTCCCTTCATGCTTATGTATGTTTTTCAGTATAGGTCACTAGTTACAATGGGGTTGGTACTTGAAAAGCTTTAGCAGATTAAGGATTTCCTCCAAGACCACATGGAAATTATAAGATTGGCTCGTCAAAATGTTTGACAAGCACATGATCGGTATAAAATGAATACTAATGAGAAAGGTTGGCAATCTACCTTCACAAAAGGGAAAGAGATATTTTTGTGTATTCCAGAGCCTTCAGAAAGTTTGAAGACTGGGCCAACACCTAAATTATCTTTGAGGTATGCCTTTTAAGATACTCAAGTGAGTTGGTGATATGGTCTACAAACTCTCATTACTTGCACACTCTTGCATTCATTTGGTATTCCATGTAAGTCGTTTATGTAAACGCTTACATAAGGATGACAATGTTGTTGACCAATAGATTTTGGTTAATTTCATTGAACTTCCAACTCAACCGCATGAGCTTGAGTGTATTCTTGATTATCATACTCTACGCTTGCGTCATCATGTATGTCGGCAAGTATTAGTCAAGTGGAAAGACATGCCTGAGGAAGGTGGCACTTGGGAAATCATTAGTGACGGTAGTGCCATCTGAGCACACCCTGGACCGTGGTGAAAAAAGGCCTAGGATGCCAGAGTCGAAGGAAAGCTTCTCTGCACTCCCACATGGGGTCGGAGCTACCTTGGAGTCTCTTGAACTGTCCTCTGAGAGTATGGATCAACTCTAGCCAAAGATCCTGAACAGTCTCTGCTGGTGGTACAGGGCGAGCCTTGAAGATGCAAAAGTAGCGGGCCCGCCAGATGAACCAGAGTGTCAGGCCGCTGATGAGCTCTCAACACTCCTCTCTCTCTCTCTGCACCACTCCTGTGGAGTAAGGTTTGTTAGCAAGCTAGAGTCCTTAAGAAGAAAATTCCCACTTTTGTTTTCGAGGATGAAAATGCTTCTCTAAGGGGAGAGTAATGTCAAGCCAAGGGCTAGAGGCTAGGGGCCGGTCTAAATG
The DNA here is from genome assembly GCF_014529385.1 of Adiantum capillus-veneris. Classification (NCBI taxonomy): domain Eukaryota; kingdom Viridiplantae; phylum Streptophyta; class Polypodiopsida; order Polypodiales; family Pteridaceae; genus Adiantum; species Adiantum capillus-veneris. The sequence goes on from NC_140952.1 coordinate 71,176,582, forward strand.
TAGCTCGGGGGTGTCTATAAAGGGTATAAGCTAGGTAGAAAGTAGGCATTCAGACGTCCTCTAAGCTTCATAAGCTTTTTCATGAGAAAAACTTTGTTCGATGCACTTTTTCTCTCCCATGCTGAACATAAGCTATCCCAAAGTTCCTTGGTTGTTGTCTTCCCTATGATAGTGAAGAACAGTGACTCGGCTAGATGTAGACATATTGTAGCCATGGATCTCGCATCCAAAAGCTCCCATTGAGCTTGCGTATATTCATCATCTTCTGCACGCTCTTTCAACGGTTTTGATAGGCCTTTGTTTGTCAAAACATCCTTAATGCGCTCTTTCCACATGGTCAAGTTGCTGCCATCGAACTTGTGAATGAAATACTCCTCTTTTTTTGAAGAAGAAGCCATCACTGACAAGAGGGTTTAAGAGGTGCCAAACTATGGCGAGAGGCTGCAAAAATTTATGCAGAGTAACCTTTGTATCGGGAGTAAAATCTCAACCAAAATAGGCTCAAAAGTGCCAACAATGAAAGTCACGACTTGCGGGAAGGAAATCCGGCAGAGTCTCCTTTGTATGAGGAGTCAAAACTCAACTCAAAATACACATAAAAGTTCCAACTGCACTAATTGGGCATCTACTGCACAAAACCACTGCTGTTTGGCCGCCAACTCGGTGTCAAAAGCACAAAAATCCGTCTAAATACATATCCTATGGCAAGGGTACCGAAAATGGGGAACTCCAGCTACCTATATCACCAAAGGTGTCTCAACATTCGAGCACACCCCAGCTCAAAGAAAACCTCACACTATCGACCCTCCAAAGGCTAATGCAGACACAAATGGACTAGCCACAGTCTCAGAAAGGGCTCTTCCGGTCCAAGTCTCAGAAAAGGCCGAGAAAAACTGCCAAAATAGCCAAAAATGGCTCCACACATAGTATAGTGGGCAGTGTCTGCAACTCAATGTACATGAGTGAACCGGGCTCAAACAGGTGCCAAGAACTATTGCATGCAATAAAAGTGGTCCCTGCGGGGATATCTGCTCTCAAAAGAGCTTAGTAGCACTAGGTGTGCTCACACAAAAAAAATGCATCTGTCATGCATCTGTCCGCAGATAATCTGCTATCAAAATGATTGCCAAATCGCCTATGAAAGCGTTGTGTCTGGAAACCTAGAGAATTTGTGGGTGAATAGGCTGAAAAAGCCCCCTGTAACCTGTAACCTCCATGTCAATGTAGGTATGTGCCGATTTCTGCCATCGGGCAAAAATATGCTAGTCGAATAGCCGCCAGAGTGTTGTAGCCGAAAATGTGCCGTATAGCATGCTCGATGTGCTCGCCGGGTGTCACTCGTCTATGGTAGAGGCACCTCACCCGTGCGTGTGGCAAGTACAGCAGTCGATCGTGGGAAAATGTTGTCCACGTGAAATCGATGTCGGGTCGGATGTCGAAAAAATCGCCTGTAATGGGAGTAATGTGAGCCGATGCCGAAACGTGAGAATTGGTGTCAAAATGGCTCAATCGCCGATGTTGATGTCGTCTCCCACCGTCAAACGAGAGTGACTAGCCGAATAGCCATAGACGCCTATGCTTAAAGCTGTTGTCGAGGAAATTTGCCGAGGTCGAGGTTGATATCAATGTTGAAAAAAAGTGCGCACACACTATGTGTGTGTCAATATCGGAAACTAAGACCAAATAGACTGGATGTCAAAAAATCGAGAGTAAGTCGACTCGATGCCAAGAAATTAAGTCGATGTTGCTGTCAAAGCCGAATGTGCATACACACAACCGCTATTTTGCTCTCTCTCTCACTCGGTCAATCAAGCTCGCTCTCTTTCTCAAGCTCTCACTCTCTTTGTCACTCTTTAGATCTCTCCTATACACAGACACACACACACACACACACACACACATGGTTGACAGGTCTTTCTCTCTTTATCCCGTGTACACACAACTGAGAGTGTAAGCTCTTTTTTCCTCTTGCTCTATCTAGCTCTCTTGGGAATTTTTTTGTGAGAGTCATGTGTGAGAGTCGACGCCCCATGTGGGAGCAAGCCCTTGCACACAAAAAATGTGTGTAAGGCTTAATGTTAAAAAAAATAAAATTATTGTCTGCTCTTTGCTCTATCGAAATTTGACAAGATGCAGAAAATGAGGACTGTCGGGGGGGGGGGGGGGGGCTTTGCTTACGGCACCTGCTCCTCCATGACAGCACGTGCATGTGTGTGTGTGGAACTGCTTGCAGTCACTCTAGCTTGTAATGCTTGATTTCGTTGCCCGAATCCAATATATTGCAGAGCTTCAAGCTTGCTGCCTCAAGCTACCAATTTCCTTGGTTTCTATTATTGTGATTCCGTGGTGTGTGTGTGTGTGTGTGTGTGTGTGTGTGTCACACACCACACCTCCAAGCTCCTGCTTGAATTCCCCCTAGCTTGACAAGCTCGCCAGTTGACTTGAAATTGCAAATACTTGCTCACGGGACTCTCTACTGCTCAATACTGATGTTCAAAGCCCGATTCACTCTTCTTTCTCCCTGCTCGATGCTTTGCTTGCTTGATTCCGGCTTCAGCTCTATAGCGCTGCCCAATTGTCTGACCTTGCCTTGTTTGCAAGTGAAATTGTCCCCCAATTTGCTTGCTCTCGGCTCTACGTGTGTGTGTGTGTGTGTGTGTGTGTGTGTGTGTGTGTGTGTGTGTGTGTGTGTGTGTGTGTGTGTGTGTTTTATGCATGTGCCCGGCTGCTCCAATGTCGGCTGCCCGATTGTGCCCTTGAGTGAGTTCCCAAGGCTCTCAAGCCTTCAAGTTTTTGATTCCATCTCCTATTCGTAAACTTTCTCTTCAAGCTTTGATTAGCCTTGCTTCCAAGCTTCCTCCATTTTCTGCAAAGCTGCACGCATGGTGTGTAGCCGGGATCCGCCCGTGCTCTGATACCAATTGATAGTCGCTATTGTGGAGTATGCTAGAGAGGAAATCAAGGTGTAAGAGAGGGAAGGAGAAGGGGGAAGGGGATGAAGCACAACACATTGGGTTAGTTGAGAGGAAAGTGAGAGAGTAAGTCAACTCTCTCACTTTCTCTCCCTATATTGATTAGGGGAAAAAGTAAGTAAGGGTGGTTTCCCATAGCCACCTGGCCTACACCCCAAACAGTTTGCACATTGCATCAAATTAATGGGTGTAGGGTAAATGGATTTGTACAACGATGAAGCTACCGTGCTTCACGGTTGTACATACTAACTTTAGTCATCGCCACTTACAACCACATTGGTATTTAAGTGGGAGGTTGTTGGGTGAAGGCCGTGGCCGCCCAAGTCCTAACTTGATTGACCCTAGCCCCACTAACCCTTTTGCTAACCCTTTGTACACTATACATATACAATAAAAAGAAACACACACACTCTCTGTTGCTTAAGGTGTGTTTCTCCCCTTCTTGCTCCCCCTTCTCTGCATGCTCAAGCATGAGGATGACGACGTGGCCGCCTCACAAGTAGTAGTAAAGTATGTAAACCATTCACTTGACGAAGCTCAATGAATTCAAGCATCCCTTCGTGCTTGATAATTGTGATTGCACGATGCGTGCATGTATAGAGTGTGAAGGGGAAGAAGGGGAGAGGCTCTGTGGGTGGAGTGAAGAGCCAAGTGAGCCTCACTCCTTCTTCTCTATATGTACATAGAAAAATAAGGGGTTAGTGGGCAACGGGACACCAGACGTCCGGTCCGAGGCAAAGGTACGATGCGCGCATGTATAGAGCAAGAAGGGGAAGAAGAGGAGAGACTGTCATGTAATTGATATTTTGGAATTTACTGCAGTTGACACGTGGAAAAGACTTAACCAAGCTAGGCCTACGCAAATGGATATATATTTTATGTACATTTTATTATTCAAGTGCTCTTTTATGAGCTTTGGCCATTTATGACCGACCGGCCAGTTTGTACTCATTTTGAGCATTCAAGAAATCTATAAGTAAATACATGCAAGAGGGAAATGCTCACTCTTGCACGGGGGGAGATTGAACCTAGTGTTTGTGTCTTCTTCTCTCCTCTCCTCCCTTCTCTCTCGCCATGCCGATGTAGCACTCCCCTCTACAAGGTGTACCCGCATGCTCTCTCTCTCTCTCTCTCTCTCTCTCTCTCTCTCTCTCTCTCTCTCTCGTTCTCCGTCTCTCTCCAATCGTGTACAACGTGGATTATGTACAAGAATGGTTGCTAGGTATAGAATTAGTGGTTCTTATGGATTGTAGCACATCCTTTTCGATATTTTGCAGGGCCACTGCACCTCCGTTTGTAGTAGTGGTATCATAGCCTAGATTTACACTCCTACTAATATAAGTACAACTATGGAGATTCCTACGGGCTACAGCTAAGTCGTTGTCGTCTTCTATCTTAATTTCTTCTCGTTTTTCCTTGTTCGCATGGCATATAAATTCTTTGAAGGTGTGTTTAATAGAAGATTGCCATTATTGTTTTTAATTATTTCTATTTCCTAATTGTTGGGAGTGAATGATAGCAAGCAAATATTGTGTATAATTTGTTCATCTTTCATGACCTTTTAGCACTACAAAGTGTCGTAGATATTGCATGTTGAATAGGACCTACAATCTATACGAACAATCTTTCTAATAGTGTGTTATATAATGGTTGCTAGATGTATAGATGAATAGAATGAGAAAGCATGAAGAAGAAGACGAGGAATTTCTCAAGTGGTCATAATTGAGTTCAAAGGGTAGCAGTAGATAAAGAAGAATATATGGACTTCAAGGTCAAAAAATTTCTCTGGCTTAGGTGATGAGGTAGAAGAGTAGAAGAACGAGAAGCGAATTGACAACAACGCAATATAACCCCAAGAAAAATTGCATGCCACTCAAGGTATCTAAGATCCCCAATTTTTGGGTCTCTCTAAAAAATAAAAAAAAAGCTTTTAATATCTATTTCTTCAAATTCCGATTTAGAATGCTTGCTTGATAGTATCGTAAGGTTCTAAAGTGAAAAGCAAAGTCGTTTCCATGTTCCAGTAGGTCAGACGGACGTTTGGTTTACTTTTGAAAAAATCTGCTATATTTAGCTTTTTATCATTTTACATGCTTTTTTGCAAAAAGCAGGGTCGGATCCTTAACACTAGGTTGGTAACCTAACAGGACATAAAAGTGTCCTTTTAGGGTTTTGAAAAAAAACCTCCAAAACCATAGTAGATCCACTCATTTTGTAAATTCCTTTCATGAGGTTATAGTTCAAGGCCTACTACACATGGAAAAAATAAGAAACTTGTAAAATTTCTCATCTTTTGGTCACACCAAGCCTCCAAATTTGATGAACCAGTACATTTTCATCAAAACAGTCATTTCTTACGTTTTGTTGCATAAAAATAAGATTAGGGATTTTTGTAGGACTTGAGATAAATTCCATAGTTAACTTCAATGGGTTGGTGATCTAAACATATGATTGCTTCTCACTCACTATTTTTTGTTTTTCCAAAAGAAATAGGTACAAAAAAGTCAAATTTTTACCATTCTGCGAACCTATCATCAAAGTTTCTATAGCTATGCTCAATACAAATAATATATGCATGTTTTCTTAGTTCCCTATTGGCCTTTAGGTTCATAAGGAGCCATGGAACATGTCAAAAGCATGATACATCTTTTACCAAGGGGAATCTTGGGGACAAAGATGAAGTGCTAAATACAACAAACATAAAAAAGCTGAGTTCAACATTATGAGTTGTAGAATCCCATAGAAACTATTCAATATCTACCCAAATTTGATCCTTATGACTAGATATGGTTACTACCTACAAAATTCATATAATTGTCACAAGAAAATAACAATATTGAGAAAGCTATACTTGATATACTAGAATGTTTTGTTTTCTTGTATAATTGAAAAAATCAACCATCATTGTGTACTATGAAAAATAGGGTATTAAGTGCCCCAAAACTCAAGGAATATTAGCTTTATGTTACAATATGCCACATAGAAAATCAAAACTGCATTTGGATATCATGAAAGCCACCAAAAAAATCATAATAGAGCTAAAATTGGCTAAAAAGTAGGATTTGATAATTTTTGTAATTTGGTCATAACTTACAACATTAACATATATGTCTCCCTACAAGCATCAGGACATGTTGAGGAGTACTAAAGATAGTTCTCTAGCATTATAGACCTCACAAAACATGAGTACTAGAGTGGTATCGTTACAAAAAGTTGAAAAAAGCCAAAAACAGGACCTGTTTTTTCACACAGTTTAGGTTGCGAAATGTTGTGCAAGGACAAGGTTAAAGATAAAATTAATATTTCAAAAAGATGTCGAGTTTTTTTCAGCTTATGAGCCAACTTTCTAGAAAGATAGCACCTTAAAATCCATTTTAAAACTCTTGACATAATTCAAGCAAAATGGTCACTTAACAGGACATAAAAGTGTCCCATTACCAACCTAGTGTTAATCTACTGTTCCGAGGAAGCTATGGTTCAATTTTGTAAAAATATGCTTTTTTAGTGCTTTTCACGCTGTTTTAAGCTTTTCATGATTTTTAGTACTTTTTAGTGAAAAGCGTGTCTGCTTTCTTATTCCAATGGACAAGAGGAACCCGTAGTTCAATTTTAGAATTTTTTGCTTTTTTGTGCTTTTTACGCTAATTTTTTCTTTTTGTGATTTTCGGCGTTTTTGAAAAGCAATGTGCTGTTTAAAATGACCTAAACATAAAAATATTAATTTTAGTCTCCGTCGGATTTAAAAATGATCACTCAAAGCAAAAAACGGGATTAAATGGGATTTTTACGGGAATGTCAATAATTATGTCGGGACATCACGATGCGGCATAGCCTAGCCAAGGTTTCATTAGTTGATCGGATATTGTTCAATTGATCAAGTTTAGTGTAAAAATTGGATGGTAAGTGGGAGTGTTGACCACCAAATGCCAAACCATGTATTTAGCAAAGTCCCCAAAAGCTTGCAGCTATTCCTGGCTTAAAAACTAGTGCTAGTTTTCTGCTTGGGCCTCACTCCAGCCTTGCCCAGTGCCTATAAATTCATGTGCATTGCTGAGTTTTCAATGTTGTCTGTAGCGTCTACTACCAAAAGGAAATACTTACCTATTATACGGAGTGGTGCAAGCTCTTCATCACCATCTCCATAAGCTCTTCTCTCTCGTTTATGGGAAGAAGAAGAAGAAGAAGTAGGATTCTCTCTCTCTACTTGCTTACTATCTCCTCTCTTGTTTAACAGTGTACGCGCTCTTCGAAAGCTCTCAGGGTGAATACCTTTATGTAGCTCTCATGACGGCTCTCTTGCAGCAAAGCAAGAAGCCTTTCGACAGCCCCTGATCAATTCTAAAGCACGGTGAGAAGCTCTAAACTCCATAGCCATCATCATCTCTCTCTATGTCGTTTTTCTAAGTAGTCACCCTCTCGGTGATTGTTTTTTCATATACGAGTGCATGTATGGATTTTTTGAGTATGTATGATCGTTTCATCATATTTAACACGCTGATTTATGCACATGATGTGTTTATGATCACGTGCATACAAAAAAAGCGCTTTTCGTCTCACGTCATAGAAGCGATAGGAACACTATTTTGGTCATAACTCACAAACTGTTATGAATCACCCCGGACCCTTTAAGCCAGAGATAAAATACATCATTTAGAACATTTTCTCTCTTTGGTGTCATGTGAAAATCACGCACAAGCTAAGAGATCTGGTAAAAAAATAGCTTGCTGTACTTTGTTCAAATTTTGGACCCCAGGCTCCTTGGCAAACCACTATATAGATTCACCGGATGGGCAAACACTTAGCCAATTGACAAGCTTGATTAAACTTGATGATAAATGTATTTAGGTTTCCGTTATCACCTTGGGTATGCGAGTTATTAATCATTCCATAACCGGTTTCACCTACACGTGTGTAGGGATGATACCTAGGGGAAGTACCATATGAAGTCGTGAGTTGACCGAGCCGTTTATGTATGAGTTATGGTCTATTTTGGTGAGTTGAATTCAGTTATTAAATGTCCATGAACTCAGCGAGGGTATATGGTTAGTCAACCCGAACCGCACAGGCAGATATGAATAAGGCGGCTTTCTTTTTGTGTTACCGTTTGTTATATGAGTATCATATGGGTAAACTGATGTGATAGAGTGTTATTCTATATTATGGAGCTGATATTGATGCATTTTTTTGAGGTCAAACACTTTCATTTTCATGTTATGCATGCTCCCGAAAATGGCAAAAGTTGTTTTTTGCATATGTGTGAAGTTATGGTTTATGGTTGACCTAAGAGTTGGAGCTGTTTTGCATCATGTTTATGGTGATGGAATGTTATCATATGATGTAGGGAACCTTATGGGTTGATGTGGATGCTTCATGTGCATGGGTGTAATTGCTTCCCACCTTTCTAGGTCAAAACTAGCTCTATGTGCTAGAGAGGTGAAGTGCAAATATGATGCATCAACTTTGAATGATTGGATGTTGTCAAAATTGGATTTTTATATCATGTTTAGTTGCTGGTCATACTTATTTTATGAATGAAAATCTCATGTCTTAAGAGTCATGTGTGTGGACTCCGATTGACCGCAGTGGATATGTCAAGCTCCAAGTGTGGAAGTTAGTTCGGTGTGAATATGATTTGTGGTTAAGGGCTGAGATCCCTCATGGATTATGGTTGTGATTTTTATGGTGGAAGCCTATGTGGCTCTTGGTTTTTTTTTGGATATGGTTATGCTACCAAAATTTTTGCAGCCATGTTATGTTTTAAAGTGGTTATGCAGGATTGGTTGTGCCTCACCCGAGTTGGGTGGAGTGGTCACCAGTATGCTGTGATTGGATTATGGTTTATGATTTTGGGATTAGATCATGAAGTGATCTGGATGGTTTATGATAGACGTGTAAGAGTAGAGACCCTCTATAGTCTAACTGCTTGGAAAAGATTGTTTGTGCATATGGAAAGTGGTATTGTGATTGGACTCACGTGTTATGTTTCTCATGGCAGCGTCTCTACAAGACTAGGATCACCTACATCACTTAGCCTTAGATAAAAGGGTCGTTGACATTGGGCTTCACTAGGGGGGTGTTGCCTAGCTCTTCTTCTTTTTTGTTAGGCTCATCTACACGGTTAGTGCGTCGAGGTTTGAATGACCTACACGGCTAACGCGTCAGGGATTTTGCCTTGGCTTTGCCTAAACACCTGGTGCTGGGCATCAAAGAGATGTGGCGTGTAAACTGGTATGGTTGGTGTTGATACCCTACCACCTACTAGTACTTGGGATCCTTTCAAAGCTCGGGCTCATGGAGGGAGGTGCAGTGGCATCAACTTATGTATAGCTCAGGTAGGTTGGAGGTGTTCAAGCTCGCTCCTGGCGAAGTGAAATTCTCTCTGTCTGTAGTAGAGCAAAAGTGGATAGGTGGACCGGTTGATCCCTACACAAGGTCTGGTGCTCTGCTATTTATTTTTTCATATACTTTTTGATGTTATGGTATACCCAGATTTTGTCATTGTATTAATATATGGTTTCCTCTTTCATTTAGATGGGCATTTAAAGATTCTTTGTTGTCATTCTCTCATGTCTCTATGCACTCTATTTCACCATTCACTATATTTATTTCCTCTCTCTCTCTTTCCGCAATGTGGTGTACACATATATTCACCCTCCACATTGTTATTTTGTTCTTGAGTATGCTTTCATTCATCACACCCATTCAGGGGTAGCACTAGCCGCTAGGTGCCTCTGGATGCAGTCCGGCTCATGGCTTAAACTCCATGCTTGGTCGAGCGCTGAGAACTCCTTCCCGATGCAAACGCTTCTGCAACTCTGATATATATTGAAATTTGTTTAAAGGTGTAAATTGTATATTTTGTGCATAGACCTCTGGGGAGGGGTATCTCTCACCTGGTATCAGAGTAAATGCTTAAGGTTGAGGGAATATCCTAAAGCTTGATACTAGTCACGTTAGTTATGCATCATGCACGCATTCATGCATGCTGTTTGGGAAAGAATACTATATTCATGATGCATCTATGAGTGACATTGATTGGTGGTACTTACTTGACTTGTCTTCTTATATGGGATTATGTGGTCTCGAGTGCCCCGGATCAGCGAGCCGCGGGCTGAATCTGTCGACAGCCTTCGGCCGCGAACGAGGAGCGCAGTGGACGCGTGTTCGTGAATGTGCATTGCTGAACTTGAAGAGGAAGTTGAGGCCTCCGAGTTCCTAAACGTCCAAAACGGACAACCCGTCCACATGTAGTGTTGAGCCGACGCTAGTCAATGAGACCCGCCAACGGCCGCGAAACTGGTTCATGGAGTTGCCGTGCGAGGGGGACTCCCCCGATACCTCCACGTTGTGAGGTGGAGGGGGACACTCCCGTTACTGGGCGCTCTCACGTCCGTAGTAGCCAAACCGTGAGTTGAGTAGAAAATGAATGTCACGACTATGTCCCATCGTTCGTCGTCCCCAAACCGGGTCTATTGCGCGCCCCACGGCACCGAGCCGTGGTTTGCTAAGATCGGGTGGTCGAGTCCCACCATCACCCCGGAGACCCCTGCTCAAGGGAGTCTAAATGAGTTTAGACTCCGCTTGAGCAGGGTCTCCGGGGTGACGGTGGGATGCGACCACCCGATCTTGGCAAACCACGGCTCAGTTTTGCGGGGCGCGCAATGGACCCGGTTTGAGGACGACGGACGATGGGGCATAGTCCTGACCTTCATTTTCTCCTCAACTCACGGTTTGGCTACTACGTGATGTGTTCGTGTACGGGGTGTGTGCAAGAGAGGGAAAGAAGAGAATGGGGGAGGGGATGATACACAGACAGCCTCTGTTTAGGTTAGTGGAGAAGAAAGAGAAGAGTCAACCCTCTCTCTTTTTCTCCCTATATTGATTAGGTGAAACAAGTGTACAAGGGTGGTTTCCCACGGTCACCTGGCCTACACCCCAACAACCTCCCACTTGAAGGTCATGGTGGCCAATAGTGGCATTAGTATAGTTAGCCTATACAAAGTAGATGAAGCATCGCCAAGGCTTCATCCTACACCCATAAGTTCTATACAATGTGTAAATCGCTCCGAGGCTAGGCTCTTTGTGAGAGCATCTGCAGGGTTTTCATCAGTGTGAACCTTGACAAGCTCGATGCGCTTGCCAGCCAATGCATCTCGTATGACATGGTATCTGACCTCTATGTGTTTTGACTTTGAGTGAAACACCGGATTCTTTGCCAAAGCAATGGCACTCTGACTATCACAATGTAGTATTGGAACCTCGTGAATGCCCAAATCTCCCACTAGACGAGCCAACCATATGGCTTTCTTGCTAGCGTCAGACGCAACAACATATTCTGCCTCAGTGGTAGATGAAGACGTGCAATCTTGGAGACACGATCTCCAAGAGATAGCTGCTCTAGCAAACATGAACACATAGCCAGATGTGGATCTTCTATGATCCACGTAACCCGCATAATCCGCATCCGTGTAACCTACAATAGATGCATCACTGTTTCCGAAGCGTAAACACTTGCTAGCTATACCTTTCAAATATCTGAGGATTTTCTTCACTGCTTCCCAATGCTTCTTGCCAGGCTTTTCCATGTACCTACTACCCACTCCCACTGCATGTGCAATGTCTGGTCTTGTGGCTGCCATAGCGTACATCAAACTGCCAACTGCTGAAGAATATGGCACTTTCGCCATTTTCTCTCTCAGCCAGTGTCTTGGGAGAGTCTTCCTTGCTAAGTTTGGAGTATGCTTGCATTGGGGTACTCAATGACTTCCCCCCCTGCATACTAAAACGTTGCAAGATTTTGTGAATGTACTTTTCTTGAGATAATTCAAGAATTCCACGTTGTCTATCTCTCTTGATGTGCATACCAAGAAAGTGATTGGCATCTCCCAAATCTTTCATGGAAAACTGAGTGCTTAGCATCTTTTTCAACTGATTGATCTCATCAATTGATTTGCCTGCGATAAGCATATCATCTACATACAAGATCAAGATGATTAAAGAACCATCATTCAATCTTTTTGTGTATAAGCAGTGATCCTCTTGACTTCTTATGTAACCCTGAGACTGCATGAATTTGTCGAATTTTTGATATCATTGCCTTGAACCTTGCTTGAGGCCATAGAGTGCCTTTTTAAGTCTACAAACCAATTATGCCCTCGTTGGCTTTAGGGTTTCACATATGAAGCCCTCTGGTTGTTTCATGTAGACATCTTCATCTAGATCCCCGTGAAGAAATGCTGTGTTCACATCCATTTGGACAAGTTCCATGTCCTGGATAGCAACCAAGCCAAGCACAGTGCGAAGTGTAGTCATCTTGACTACTGGAGAGAAAATCTCATCGAAATCCACACCTTTTTGCTGCTTGAAACCCTTGGCAACTAGACGAGCCTTGTATCTAGGCTCGGGATCTTCCGCTTTATACTTCTTCTTGTATACCCACTTGCAAGGTAAAGCATTTTTGCCTTTTGGTAATTCAACCAAATTCCATGTCTCATTAGCCACAATCGAATTGTATTCTGATTGCATAGCCTGCTCCCACTTAACACTATCATCCATTTGTATAGCTTCTTTGTAGCAGGTGAGCTCTCCACTATCAGTGACCAAAATGTGGTGTATACTCGGCTCAAACCACTCGGGCACACGTGATACTCTCTCAGAGCGTCTCAGTGCCTGACTGTTGGACTCTGCTCTCTCCAGAGCAATAGTAGTATCTTGCACTTGAGGAGTAGGTGCAACACTACTGAACTGAGTTGGTTTGGAGGCTACATCCTCAAAACGAACACGTCTGTACTCAACTTCTTTAATGGGCTTCTTTGATTCATTGAAAATCACATGTGAGCTACGAATGACTTTGTTTGATTCTGGGTGCCAGAGACGATATCGCATCTCTCCATTTGCACCATAGCCAATAAAAATGCATTTGTGTGATCTGGGATCTAACTTTCGACGAAGTTCTTTGTGCACATGTGCATATGCCTCACATCCAAATACACGTAAATGCTCACAGCTTGGCGTTTTTCTAGTTCATAATTCCTGTGGAATTTTAAAATTCAAAGGAGAACTAGGTGACCTGTTGATAATGTGCACTGCTGTAAGAAGAGCTTCCCCCCAAAACTCTGGAGTAAGCTTCACCATAGACATCATAGAGACAACTCGCTCTTGAATCGTACGATTCATTATTTCAGCTATCCCATTTTGTGCAGGTGTGTATGGAGCAGTAAACTGCCGCCGAATGCCTCTTTTATTGCAAAAATCCTTGAACTCCGTGGAGACGTATTCTCCACCATTGTCCGTGAGAAAAGCTTTGAGCTTTTTTCCCGATTGTTTCTCAACCATGGCGAGGAATTTTTGGAATGTTGAAAAGACCTCTTCCTTACACTTAAGGAGATATACCCACACTTTTCTGGTAGAATCATCTATGAACGTTAGAAAGTAGTTTGCCCCCCCTAGAGTTTTATGTGGCATTGGACCACACAAATCACTGTGCACCAAGTCTAGGGGTTTGCCTAGTTTCATGTTCAATGGCAAAGATGTCAACTTAGTCTGTTTGCCGTATAGACAATGCTCACATAATGGAAAGTCCGTGTAATCTCACACAGGTAAGTAGCCAAAATACTGAAGTGTTTTCATTCCCTTTTGGCTAATATGCCCTAGCTGGCTATGCCACAACTCAGTAGACGGCAGCTCGGCAACATAGTTAGAGTGTTCCTCGACACTTGAAACAAACAAAGAGTACAGGGATCCGTTTTTACTACCTTTCATCATGATAAGGTTGTTCTTGAGGATCATCCAAGAATGACTACCAAAAACTGTAGTGTAGCCAAGATCATCCAATTGTCATATAGAAAGCAAGCTCTTTGTAAGCTTGGGTACATGTCTGACATTCTGCAACACAAAAGTAGTGCCATTATGCATCTGAAGTTTCACATCACCAATTCCAATAATGTCAAGCTCATAGGAATCACCAAGATTGACTATGCCATGTATGGATGCATAAGAGGAAAACCACTCTCTATGCGGTGTGACATGAAAACTTGCACCAGAATCAAGAATCCAATTCTATGTATAACCCTCATCGTATGCAACTAAAGCATCTGGAGTGAGATCTGAAGTGAAAATGAGAACATCTGAAGGGTCTACTGTCACCTCGGCATGAATCTCTGTGGGCATAATGATCATCAGTGGAGGAGGAGCATCCTCTACTATAGTGGTAGGTATGGGAGACTCAACAACATTGAGCTCCTCAATCTTTACTGTACTTTTACCTTTGCCAGAATTATCCTTTTGCATGTTTTTCTAATCTCGTAGGAAACTACGACAATCCTTTTTGTAATGACCTTTCTTGTGGAAATAGTAACACTCGACATTTCTAGCATTGCAGTCTCTACTTTGGTTCCTATGTCTGCTAGGACTATGAGGATTTCGCTCTCTACTTTTGCTTTTGTATTTGTTCTTGTCGCGGCCTCTTGCCTTTGTTGAACTACCAGCCATATATGCATCTCCATGACTAGCACCGTTGAGAGATTTACAACGAATCTCTTCAGTGAGCAACGCATCTGTGAGACAACATTGAACTCTAACTTGCCATTCAGAGCCGAATTGCTAATGGTTGTGCAAAACATATCCCATGAACTGGGTAGAGAGCATAACAAGAATATAGAATTGAGTTCATCGTCAAACTCCTTAAAGCCCTGATATGTCAACTGACTGAACAAGGAGTTTAAATCATTTAAGTGACCAGAAATTGTGCTACCTTCTTTCATGTTGAGCTTCATAAGCTTTTTCATGAGAAAAACTTTGTTGGACGCACTTTTGCTCTCCAATGTTGAACATAAGCTATCCCAAAGTTCCTTGGTTGTTGTCTTCCCTATTATAGTGAAGAACATTGACTCGGCTAGATGTAGACGTATCGTAGCCATGGCTTTCGCATCCAAAAGCTCCCACTAAGCTTGCGTATAGTCATCATCCCCTGCGCGCTCTTTCAACGGTTCTGAGAGGCCTTTGTTTATCAAAACATCTTTCATGCGCTCTTTCCACATGGTGAAGTTGCTGCCATCGAACTTGCGAATGAAGTACTCCTCCTTTTCTGAAGAAGAAGCCATCGCTGACAAGAGGGTTTGAGAGGTGCCAAACTATGGCGAGAAGCTGTAGAAATTTTGGCAGAGTAACCTTTGTATCAGGAGTAAAATCTCAACCGAAATAGACTCAAAAGTGCCAACAAACAATGAAAGTCACAACTCACGGGAAGGAAATCCGATAGAGCCTCCTTTGTATGAGGAGTCAAAACTCAACTCAAAATACACATAAATGTGCCAACTGCACTAATTGGGCATCTGCTGCACAAAACCACTGCTGTGTGACTGCCAACTCAGCGTCAAAAGCATAAATAACCATCCAGATACATATCCTATGGTGAGGGTACCGTAAAGGGAAACTCTAGAAACCTATATCACCGAAGGTGTCTCAACATTCGAGCCCACCCCAGCTCAAAGAAAACCTCATGCTATCGACCCTCCAAAGGTTAATGCAGACACAAATGGACTAGCCACAATCTCAGAAAGAGCTTTTCTGGTCCAAGTCTCAGAAACGGCCGGGAAAGACTGCCAAAATAGCCAAAAAATGGCTCCACACGTAGTCTAGTGGGCAGTGTCTGCAACTCAACGTACATGAGTAAAACCGCGCTCAAACAGATGCCAAGAATTGTTGCATGCAGTGAAAGTGATCCCTGCGAGTATCTCGTCTCAAAAGAGCTCAGTAGCACTAGGTGTGCTCACAACAAAATGCATCTGTCAACACATCTGTCCGTAGAGAATCTGCTGTCGAAATGACTGCCAAATCGGCTGTGAAAGCGTTGTGTCTGGTAATCTGGAGAATTTGTGAGTGAATGGGCTGAAAAACCCCTTGTAGCCTGTAACCTGCATGCCGGTGTCGCTATGTGCCGATTTCTGCCGCCGGTTAGAAATATGCTAGTCGAATAGCCGCCAAAGGTATCATATCCGTAAACTATGTCGTACAATGCGATCGGTGCGCTCGATGCCGATGCCGAGTGTCACTCCTCTATGACAGAGGTACCTCACCGCGCATGTCGCAAGCACGGTCGTCGATCGCGGGAACGCGCTCGTCTCGGGAAACGCCCGGTGTCTGGGTTGGCTATCGGAGATCCACCGCAATGAGTAAGTAATGCCGAGCCGATGCGCTAGAAATGGTGTCGTAAAATGATGCCAATAGACGGTGCTCGAAGCCGTGGAGGAGAAACGCTAGGAAATCGTCGAATCAGTGTCAAAAACTGATGCCGCCTCCCGCCCGCCGGGCGAGAGTCTACGGTGCTGAGAAATGCCGAGGAAATGGGCCGATGTCGAGTGATGTCCGGACTTAGTCGCCGCCTGTGGCCGAACACAATGTGTCCGCGCTCAAGCTCTCTCTCTCTCTCTCTCTCTCTCTCTCTCTCTCTCTCAATCTCACAAGCTTTTCCTGCAATGAGAGAATGTGTCCCTGTCTCTCTATCTCCAAGCTCGGGGAGTCGGGGTTTGAGGGGAGTCGGGGTGTGTTGTCGGCTTCTTGACATGGCTATGCCTTGCAATTTCCAATCACTGCAACCTGCTGCTCGCTCTTCTGCAATTGAGTGTGTGTGTGTGTGTGTGTGAGCAACACCACCACACAAGCTCGTTAGCAACGCTGCAAGCTAGTGCTGCCTCAAGATTCAACTCTCTCCGAGAGTCTCTCTCGTTCTCTCCTAGTTGCTTAGCATTGCTCCTGTTGCTGCAGTACCCGATTTGTTGCTTATACACACACAGTGAGTGTGTGTGTGTGTGTGTGTGTGTGTGATCCTTGCAAAGCTCACGGCAAGCTATGGAGTGTGTGTTTTATGCTTGTTGCCCGAATACACACAAGGGGGCTTACTCGATTGATTGCTCTTCAAAGATCTACTGCTCGATGCCGACCTGCCTCGATTTCAAGCTCTGGAATGCTTTCTATTGCCTATTCAAATTGATCTAGTTCTTTGTGTAGCTTCGATACTGCCTTGCAGCTTCTCTATTTGTTGCTGGGATGATGCTACCTTCTGCTCTCGCTGGCTGTTCACACATTGCCTTGCTACGAGCTTCGATTTCGAGCTTGCAATGCTTCCAATTTGCTTGCCATTGAGTGTGTAATTTGCTCCTCTCGTGACCTGCTGCCGAGTCTCTGTCTGCCTTGGTGAGCTTCCCAAAGCTCTTCTCAAAGGCCTTGCTTCTGTTTTTCTGCAGACCTGCCAAAAAGCTCCAAGATCCCCTCCAAGCCGAGAGGGGTTGCACACACCGGAGTTGAACCGCCGATGTCCGAGATCTCTGATCTCTTCCGTTCAAGCCATGATCTGTGTCACGTCTACCACCATCGTTGAGCTCAAACTTGAGCTCCGAGCTCCATTGTTTTCGAGTCAATCAAGTTGCGTGCGTGGTTCGTCGCCGCTGCAGCTGTGATACCAATTGATGTGTTCGTGTACGGGGTGTGTGCAAGAGAGGGGAAGAAGAGAATGGGGAAGGGGATGATACACATACAGCTTCTGTTTAGGTTAGTGGAGAAGAAAGAGAAGAGTCAACCCTCTCTTTTTCTCCCTATATTGATTAGGTGAAACAAGTGTACAAGGGTGGTTCCCACGGCCACCTGGCCTACACCCCAACACTACGGACGCGTGAGTGGGTTTGAGAGCGCCCACTAACGGGAGTGTCCCCCTCCACCTCACAACGTGGAGGTATTGGGGAGTCCCCCTTGCACGACGACTCCATGACCCAGTTTCGGGGCCGTTGATGGGTCTCATCAAGACGAGCGTCGGCTCGACGCTACACGCGGATGGGTTGTCCGTTTTGGATGTTTAGGAACTCCACGCGGAGGCCTTGACTTCCTCTTCGAGTTCAGCTTGCACATTCATGAACGCGCCCAAGGCGCTCCTCGTTTGCGAGCGACGGCTATAGGCAGATTCGGCCCGAGGTGAGGCGGTCCGGGGCATTTTCAGTGAATTTTCAAGTTAGCCCAAAGTGGCCTGAGAGAGAGTTTCAAAGGGACCTCTTAGACATGTGCTCAAGGCCCGAATAGCCTCGTTCGCTCAACATGATCCTAAAGACGCTTTTGCACTCAACTTAAACTTCATGAACGCACGGTGCCAAGAAGGCTCCCGTGCACATCGAGCTATACATGATCTCGGGCCGTTTTCTAGACGAGCCCATCAACGAGCCGCTAAAGAGGACTCAAGTCAGCTAGACGCGAGCCTCTCAGCCCACCTGTTCTAAGTTGCGGACCCTTGGCCTCTTGGTGAAGGTGTCACCTTGAGTGTCCCGGGCACAAGGACACCTCCAATTTTTCAAGTGTGGGAGGATGCAAGATCCCCAATTTTTGGGTCTCTTTTAAAAATAAGAAAAATAGCTTTCAATAACTATTTTGTCAAATTCGGGTTTAAAATACTTGCTTGACAGTATTGTAAGGTTCTAAAGTGAAAAGCAAAGTTGTTTCCATGTTCCAGTAGGTCAGACGGACATTTGGTTCAATTTTGAGAAAATTTGCTATTTTTAGCTTTTTCATGGTTTATTATGCTTTTAGGTGTTTTTGTGCAAAAAGCAGGGTCAGATCCTTAATCTACGTGTTTCGGAAAAGCTATGGTTTAATTTTATAAAAATATGTTTCTTGAGCGCTTTTCACACTATTTTTAGCTTTTCATGATTTTTAGTGAAAATCGAGTCCGCTTTCTTAATCCAGTGGACAAGGGGAACCCGTGGTTCAATTTAAGATTTTTTTTTGCTGCTTTTTACGCTATTTTCAACTTTTCGTGCTTTTTGAAGCATGTGCTTTTTAGAATGACCTCAACATAAAAATATTAATTTTAATCTCAATCACATTAAAAAATGATCACACGGAGCAAAAACGGGATTAAACGGGATTTTTATGGAAATTATTTCTATAAAAAGCAGTAACGTAAATACGTTGGGATAGTACAGAAAGTCATAATTATATCGAGACATCACGGTGCGGCATAGCCTAGCCAAGGTTTCATTAGTTGATCGGATACTGTTCAATTGACCAATTTTATTGTAAAAAATGGATGGTAAGTGGGAGAGTTGACCACCAAAAGCCAAGCCATGTTTTTTGCAATGTTCCCAAAAGCTTGCAGCTATTCCTGGCTCAAAAACTAGCACTAGTTTTTTGTTTGGGCCTCACTCCAGCCTTGCCCAGTGCCTATAAATTCATCTGCAGTGCTCAGTTTTTAGTGCCACCTGTTGCGTCTACTATCGCAAGGCAATACTTACCTATTATACGGAGTGGTGCAAGCTCTTCATCACCATCTCCATTAGGAAAGAAATGGACTCATTTTTGGGCCTTTTAGCTCTAGTGAGAGAATGCTCCTTAGCCAATAGAAAGAATGCTAACGTTATGTTGAAAAAACCTTTTTCTCATTTTGAAAATGTCCATGAAAACCATTTTGGTGAAATTGTCACTATCATTGAAAAACTAAGGCGCTTGATAATGACATCTTGCACAAGCGCCGAACACCTTTTTATGACCCACTGTTGCTATCCTATAAAGTGAAGTACTTGTACTTGTGCATCTCGCACAAGTACAAGTATCAATCCCCTTTTATGAAGTACTCGCAAATTAAATTCGAACAGATACTTGTGCATCTCGCACAAGTATCAATCCCCTTTTATGAAGTACTCGCAATTTAAATTCGAACAGATCGTACTTGATAGTAATTGATAGGTACTATTTAAGACTATGAAGGAGTCAGAACCAAGCGAATGGAGGCTCTTGAGGGGTCTCTGGGACCTCCATTCACTTGGTTGTGACCTCATGAGGCCCTAGGATTAAGATATAGCATTTTTTAAGCCCACGGATGCATTCGAAAAGTCCAAAAACCTTAGGATAGCTCTTTAAAACGCTTAAATCTGACGTCTCTAGCGACCCTTGAGGAGGGCTTCTATTCGCTTGGTAGTGACCTCATGAGGCCCTAAGCTTAAAAATGCTATATCTTCGCTTGGTACTGACCTCATGAGGCCCTAGGTTAAAAAATGCTATATCTTGAGCTGAGGAGGGCTTCTATTCGCTTCGTACTGACCTCATGAGGCCCTAGGCTTAAAAATGCTATATCTTCGCTTGGTACTGACCTAATGAGGCCCTAGGCTTAAAAATGCTATATCTTGAGCTAGAGACGTCAGATTTAAGCATTTTAAAGAGCTATCCTAAGGTTTTTGGACCTTCCAGATGCATCCATGGTATTATTTTTGTACTTTGAAAACAACTCTTATGTGTTTTCTCTCATCGCACATCACATCACTCATTATGATTCACAGACATTGATTTTTGTGTACACTTAAGTTGGGCTCTCGAAAAGCATTTTGTATGAGCATGAATTTAAGTGATTGAGAAAACTTTTACGTATGTACTATGAAAAATAGAACTCCAAGAAAAAACTTTTGCATTTTCCATAATTACCTCTCTCTATGCTGAGTTGGCGTTTCTTATAGGGCCCAAAATTGAGTCCAAGTTTCTCCTAATGCATAAGATCTTCTCTCTTGTTTATAGGAAGAAGAATAAGAAGAAGGATACTCTCTCTCTACTTGCTTACTATCTCCTCTCTCATTTCACGGTGTACGCGCTCTTCGAAAGCTCTCGTGGTGAATATCTCTACGTAGCTCTCATCACCGCTCTCTTGCGGCAAAGCAAGAAGCCTTTCGACAGCCCCTAATCAATTCTAAAGCACAGTGAGAAGCTCTAAACTCCACTATCATCTCTCTCTCTCTCTCTCTCTCTCCTTTTTTTGAAGTCACCCTCTCGATGATTGTTTTTTCATGTACGAGTGCATGTATGGATTTGTCGAGTATGTATAAAGTTGCCCCATAATTATTTTATCATGTTTAACCCGCTGATTTATGCACACGATGTGTGTATCATTACGTGTGTGCATAAAGCGCTTTTCGTTTCAAGTCATAGAAGCGGTAGGAACATTGTTTTGGTCATAACTCACAAACCGTTATGAATCAACCCGAACCCTTTACACCAAAGATAAAACACATCATTTAGAACATTTTCTCTCTTAGGTGTCATGTGAAAATCAACGCACGAGTTAAGAGATATGGTCAAAAAATAGCTTGTTGCCCACTACATAATGAAAATTTTGGACCCCAGGCTCCTTGGAGAACCACTATATAGATTCACCGGATGGGCAAACCCACTTAGCCAATTGAAAAGCTTGATTAAACTTGATGATAAATGTCTTTAGATCTCCGTTATCACCTTGGGTATGCGAGTTATTAATCATTCCGTAACCGGTTCTACCTACGCGTGTAGGGGTGCTACCTAGGGGAAGTACCATATGACGTCGGGAGTTGACCGAGTTGTTTATGTATGATATATGGTCTATTTTGGTGAGCTGATTTCAGTTATTAGATGTCCATAAACTCACATGAGGGTATATGGTTAGTCAACCCGAACCGCACTGGCAGATATGAATAAGGCAACTTTCTTTTTGTGTTACCGTTTGTTGTATGAGTATCATATGGGTAAAGTGATGTGATAGCGTGTTAGTCTATATTATGTAGCTGAGCTTGATGCATTGGTTTGAGGTCAAATCCTTCCATTTGCATGTTATGCATGCTCCCGAAACTGGCAAAAAATTGTTTTTGGCTTGTGTGAAGTTATGATTTATGGTCGACCGACATGTTGGAGCTGTTTTGCATCATGTTTATGGTGATGAAATGTTAACGTATGATGTATGGAACCTTATGGATTGATGTGGATGCTTCATGTGCATGGGTGTGATTGCTTTCCACATTTCTAGGTCAAAACTAGCTCTATGTGATAGAGAGGTGAAGTGCAAATATGATGCATCAACTTTGCATGGTTGGATGTTGTCAAAATTGGATTTTTATATCATGTTTAGTTGCTGGTCGTACTTATTTTATGCATGAAAAGCTCATGTCTTAAGAGTCATGTGTGTGGACTCCGATTAATTGTAGTGGATATGTCAAACTACAAGTGTGGGAGTTGGTTCAGTGTGAATATGATTTGTGGTTAAGGGCTGAGATCCCTTGTGGATTATGGTTGTGATTTTTATGGTGGAAGCCAGTGTGGCTCTTGGTTTTTTTTTCGGGATCTGTTTATGCTACCGAAATTTTTGCAACCATGTTATGTTCTAAAGTGGTTATGCAGGATTGGTTGTGCCTCACCCGAGTTGGGTGGAGTGTTCACCAGTATGATGTGATTGGATAATGGTTTATGATTTTGGGATTAGATCATGAAGTGATCTAGATGGTTTATGGTAGATGTGTAAGAGTAGAGACCCTCTATAGTCTAATTGCTTGCAAAAGATTGTTTGTGCATATGGAAAGTGCTATTGTGATTGGACTCACGTGTTATGTTTCTCATGGCAGCGTCACTACAAGGCTAGGATCACCTACATTGCTTAGCCTTAGATAAAAGCGTCGTTGACCTGGGGATTTGCTGGATCGGGGGTGTTGCTAGGTCTTCTTCTTTTTTGTTAGGCTCATCTACACGATTACTGCGTCGAGGTTTGAATGACCTACACGGCTAACGCGTCGGGGATTTTTTGCCTAAACACCCAGTGCTGGGCATCGAAGAGGTGTGGCACGTAAACTGGTATAGTTGGTGTTGATACCCTACCACCTATTGGTACTTGGGATCCTGTCAGAGCTTGAGTTCATGGAGGGAGGCGAAGCGGCCTCAGCTTATGTTTGGCTCAGGTAGGTTGGAGGTGTTTTGGTTCGCTCCCGACGACGTGAAATTATCTCTGTCTGTAGTAGAGCAGAAGTGCATGGGTGGATCGGTCGATCTCTACACAGGGTCCGTTGCTCTGCTAGTTATTTTGTCATATACTGTTTGATGTTATGGTATACTCAAATTTTGTCATTGCGTTAATATATTGTTGCTTGTTTCATTTAGATGGGGCATTTAAAGATTCTTTGTCGTCATTCTCTCATGTCTCTATGCACTCTATTTCACCCTCCACTATATTCTCTCTCTCTCTCTCTCTCTCTCTCTCTCTCTCTCTCTCTCTCTCTCTCTCTCTCTCTCTCTTCTTGCAATGCGGTGTACAAATATATTCACCCTCCACAATGTTATTTTGTTCTTGAGTAGGATTTCATTCATCACACCCATTTGGGGGTCGTACTAACCGCTAGGTGCCTCTGGATGCAGTCGGGCTCATGGCTTAAACTCCATGCTTGGTCGGGCGCTGAGAACTCCTTCCCTATGCAAACGCTTCCGCAACTCTGATGTATATTGAAATTTGTATAAATGTGTAAATTGTATATTTTGTGCATAGACCCCTGGGGAGGGGTATCTCTCAAGGTAATACTAAAACATTATAGTAACTTCAATAACAATTATTGTTCTCAATCACAAAAGGCAGGTGCCCATAATCACTTTGCTCCGAAGTAGTGTTGTTGGCCGTAGCCTCAGTGCTTCACCATGCAATACTTTGTACACAAAACAATCACTGTATTTAACACCGCTCATCTACACCGTTGGTACGATTTGATGTACCATGGAGCCCCGATATACCACGCTTCACCGTCAATTGATCCCATACCAACTGCCTCAACCTGTGCCAACAGAGGCACCAATATACGGCCAATGAATATCCTTCCCATGTAGACTCAGTGCTCGCTATAGCAACGACATGCATCCACTAGTGCTTGGCTCCGAAGCCGCTCATCGATATGCAGTCGGTGTTGGCGGCCCAACTACAATATTACTTTTATCTTCTTGCAATTTAATTTTCACCATCATCCAATAATGGAAGTTCTCACTACTTTTTGGTGGGCATGCCGCATGCACACAACAGCCATTTTTTGTTGTAGGGAGGCATGCACAGAAACACACCTTGAAAAACTCTCTCTCTCTCTCTCTCTCTCTCTCTCTCTCTCTCTCTCTCTCTCTCTCTCTCTCTCTCTCTAGCGACCATAGTCACTCTATCTCTATCTTACTCTCCCTTTGGCTTCAGTTAGCGCACGATGAACTTACAGAGAACTCAGAGCGGGGAGTTTCAATTCTCTACAACCAGTCCTTTTCTCTCGTTTTTGTGTAGCCACCACAGTCTCATACTTTTTGGTGCCCCTTAAGGCATAGTCCCCCCACACACACATCTACACACGCACTCAAATCAAACCATATCACACTTTCTCTTTCTCTCTGACTGCAATTATCGTACGCCATTATTAACACCTACCATCAACTTTCAAATTCAATTGACCTTGCTTAATCTTAGGGTCTTGGATATGAGAAGTGAGCCGTCCGCTTGAGCTTCCAAGAGAACCGCCATCAGACTCACTCTCTCCCTCTTCCAATACCACCACCTACAGAAGCGGACACTATTGAAGTTCTTCAACAAATGATTACGACCCCCCCGTCTCTCTCTCTCTCCCTCTCTCCCCCCCCCCAAGGTACAAAAGGTACAAAAGCGGACATTGACGAAGCTCTACAGCGATCGCTATAATACTTTCTCGGACAACGCCGACGCCGACCATCTCAGCCATTGATGTTCATTTTACCATGTATTTTACTTCATTTTATTTTGTACCCAGGCATTGGATTAGATTCATAAGGATTGTATGAGTTTGATCCCATAGGCCTTTTATAGACGATTAATATTACATTTCATTTCATTTCGCTATCTCTCTTCCCCCTTTTACCACGACTCCTTACAACGACGGACATTGAGGAAGCTCTTTGACGATCACTGCAATACTTTCTTAGAAAATCGATGCCGAGCATCCACAAGAATTGACAACGACAATGATGATTTTAGTATGACATTCTTAGACTTTTAATTTTAGTCTTTCACCTTACTTCATTTTATTTTAATACCTAGCCATTGGATTAGATCATTAAGGATTGTGTCAGTCTCGACTCATAGGTCATTTTGGCCTTTTGAAGATGGTTTAATATAACAATTCATTTCATTTCTCCCCCTTGCAATTCCAATTTCTCTTTCGTTGATTGTGGTTGTGTCTGGTTCTCTTGCTTAGCTGTGTACGTTTCTGAACCAATAAAATTTTAAGTTTGGTATGAGTGTTACACAATATTTTTGTTCCTTCTCTTCTTGGAACCCCTCCTGCCTACCCTCCAATTAACTACATCCCCACTACATCATGCATTCCTGACAAATTTTTCATTTGTCTGCTCAGCAATGTGTTGTCACGTAACAAAGGATACGCTAGGTTTGATCTTACATCGTTAATAGCCTCTTGCATCTCCATGCACATTAGTGCATCCCTTGAACAACTAATGGCTACATAGGATTTGTCAGTTTATTCAAGCTGAATTGTCACTCACCACTTGTCTCGATCGAAATCAAAATGGTGTAGTTTTTGGGCAATTTGCGCGAGGTATCTCACAGTCGTTCTGAGGAGCTATACAAATTAGAATCTTCCAAAGTGTATTCCAAAAATATAGCACTCAATAAAGAACTTTTAGATCAATTAAAGCTTGATTGATGGTTATGAGGTTGAGGATTATAAGAGGAAGATGCAATTAAATTACAGTATTTTGTGGACAGTCCAGTTTGGGCACGTCTTCCATGCTTCTTAAGTGTGACAATTCAGCTTGAATAAACTGAGCTTGGATTTATCAGGGCTTAGGCAAATCACTGTACATTCCATGCACCCGACGTCCAAGGTTTGTTGCCCCTATTATTTAAAAAGCAACCCTTCATACCATAGCAAGTGACAACATATGCATAATCCATACAGACTACAGTATAAAATGGATACTAATGCGTGAGGACCTATAAAATATGAAGGTGGGGATGAGATGCAGTAAAGGTGGAGCACTTGCAGGCCGTGTGGCGTGTTGACCTCACAGAATATTGCGGGGGTGCGAGGCTTCAAATAAGGTAATCGCAGAGATGGGTTCTTTCTCTTCTCCTCCTCTCCTCTCTCTCTCTCTCTCTCTCTCTCATGTCTCTGTGAGGATACAATAAACTTCTTGCCATATTGTTTGGAGCGCGATTCAGCAGAGAGGATATGCCATCTCATGGGTAACATGAAGCTTCAAATGCTTGCCAATGCTTGCCCATAACCTGTCATTCGACCCATTAGGTTATGTGCTGCTTGTGTAAATAAAGACATGGGGCAAGCTACGGCAGGCCAACAGTATTCAAGAGAGAGGAAAACAGCTCAAGATGATTATGACTGGAGAGAAAGGGAGCCGCTGATGGATATGGCAATCAGAGAAGACCCTGTGAATAAGCTTGTAGTCAGCCACAACCGCATTGAGATGATCCCTTTTGCGCCGCTTATTGAGACACTCATGGTACTCCCAATTCTCTCTCTCTCTCTCTCTCATGCACACACACAACTTCATGTGCAAAGTAGTCAATTGCCATTGGGACTTGCATTGCTTTTATTTGGGAATTACTAGAATTGCCGCTAGGACTCCAAATTGGGCGACAACCATGTAGTTTACCACTGGGGTAACTGAATGCGAATACCGAACTAATTTGGAAAGTTTTGTTTGGTTTCTGACCATTGATCCTTTGTTTTTCTCTGGTTTTTTGTAGGGGGAAGTTTTTGATCAAATTCTTTCTTTTCTGGGTTGCTCTTCTTGTTTCTACTTTCATTGTTCGAAGTCTGTTCGGTCCTTTGTGTCATGATTTCATCTGGGGTAGGTCAAACTACATGAATGAATGGCAAAACCGTGTTTCGCATGACTCATCAGTTCCTGAATGGAATTTGACTTTTGCTCTAAGCAGTGATCTCAAATCTCTGTAGGAAGTCCCAAGGTAAACCGCTCAATCTGTTCTTTGAACGAGATCTTCTTAAATGAAGAGGCTCGTAGAAAAGAGCTCTAGAATCTCTTGCAGTATGCGTCCAATGAATCCTTCTTGGTTATCTGAAGATGGTTCCAAGTAGTTCGTATGTCATGTTCGTACTCTCGAGTCAACCAGGAAGAAATAAACAACCTTTTAAATTTCAGCCATTTAACTGGTCTTGGAGTGCTCTGAGTAATATCCTCCAGAGAAAGCTTTGTCAAACTGGTGTATGAAGGCCAAAGCCTTCGAACCATCTCGAAATCCAGAAAACGAGTCAAATTTAATTGACTGTCCACCTTCTTTAAACTCTCAGACTTTCTTGCTTTTATCCTCCAAAAAGTCATACTGGTTGGCTTTACAGAAATTCTTCTTCTTTGCATAGAATCTGTGTAAGGTGCAGCGGAATGAATGTTAAACTTTGCTCAAGATGAGTGCTCCAAATTGTGCTCAAGGTTCCTTTTACTTATAGAAGGGAGAGCCTTCCATTCCTTTAGTGAGAGAGTGCAATGGACACAAACCAAGTGAATAGACACTGTGAATGAAGGTGCATGAGACTGAGAAATAGAGAAGAGAATACGACACCAGAGACGTTGTAAAACCCTCCTCCGAAGGCCCCACTCTCTATGGCGAGAGCGGTCTAGTATTGATTGCACAAATCTCTACAATGCTTGGACTTGCCGACGATGTCGACGGCGATGAGGACGACGACGAGACGGGCTGAAATCTGAAAATACTAAGGACTGAAATCTACAAATCTTTATCTGCTGAATTTTGACACTATGTCGCTGACGATGTCGATGACGACGATGCGACGACGACGCGCTGAAAACACAGACGCTGAAATCTGCGTTTTTCGGGCTGAAACTACAAACTTCGCAGGATTTGACCGTGTGGCGAGGATCTGTTGCGGGAAGGTGAGATGTGTGAGGTTTGGGACTTTTAATGCGATGTCTGACTGCTGAAAACTGAAAACGCTGGTGTTCCTTGGTGTTCTGTTGCGGTGAATCTGTAAAACGCCGAGGCTGATCTGCAAACCAAAAACGCTAGGGCTGAGAACTGTCTGCTGTGGGGAATCTACTAACGCTAGGGTTGATCTGCTGTGGTGCTGTGGAATCTGCTAACGCTAGGGCTGATCTGCAGTCTCTTGTTGTTGCTGAGGGTGATCTGTCATGC
Source organism: Adiantum capillus-veneris (assembly GCF_014529385.1). Classification (NCBI taxonomy): domain Eukaryota; kingdom Viridiplantae; phylum Streptophyta; class Polypodiopsida; order Polypodiales; family Pteridaceae; genus Adiantum; species Adiantum capillus-veneris. The sequence goes on from NC_140952.1 coordinate 71,204,521, forward strand.
AAAAACCCCAAGGTTGGTTATGGGTGAAAAACACTAGGCCTTTGCTGTGATGCAAAAACGCTAGGTTGGCTGATGGGGGTCTTGCTGAGAAGTTGCCTGTTGAACGCGGAGTTCTTGCTGTCTCTTCTGCCAGAAAGTGCTAGCTTTAGGTTTCTACTTATACAAACTTAGTAAATTTGCCCTATCTACTTTCAAACAAAAGTCACTTAAAAATAATAAGTGAAAAATGTCAAAAATAGAGAAAATAGGTCTATGCACTGTAAAAATGCTCCTGATGGGTTTTGATGGAAATTTGACGGTCATGTTGTGTGCAACCAGAGAATATGCATCTAATCTAAGTGTCTGGACATGTACGGTCTGCGAACAGACTCACAAAAGTGCCAGATCTCTTCCTATTCTAGTTTGACTTGATTGAACTGAACCCTGGTCATGTTGAAGCTTGTCCACGGACACATAGGGTTGGATGTGTCACGTGACAATCTTTGATCATCGGAGTCCAATCTGTCTGAAGATGAGTCCTCTGTAGAATTGTCAGAAACTCGGCGAAATCTAGGCTTTTTTGCCTTTTTCTTGCCCTTTTCGAAGCTTTGCTTTTTGCTTCGCTTTTTCCCTTTTCTGTCTTCTTCGCTTGAGTCCGAAGAGCTAGAAGAATTGTCAAAAGACGAAGAAGAAGAAGAACTGGATACTCCTTCAAATCGGACATGCTCTTTGGCTTTCTTGCCAAGGCAAAAGCAGATTGACGATCCAAATAACCCCGGGAAGTCAGTTCCTTTCTTCTGCTTTTTGTCGTGCTTTTCAACTTTGTTCTTCGCGTCAAAAAGCTGAGAAATCCGTGTATCAACCACCTCTTCTAATTCTTGCTTAGTAAACATCCTTGGAGTAGAAGGTTTCTTGAGTGCCGGTTTGAGGGGTGGTTTTGTGGTTTGCCGCCACTGTGCGTACACCTCGTCGAAGGAGGTATGGGTCATAAATTTTGCAAATTTCGGGTCCTTCTCAAAATTTAACATCATCTTTGTTGCAATGTCAATCAATTGTCGATGCTCCATCTCTTCAGTCTCCGCCTGAGTAGGCCGAGGCGGGCCATACTCCTTGTGAGAATCTTCTTCGTGATCTCTTCCCGCATCTCCAGATGCAGAGGAAGTCGATTGATCTCTGTCTGAATCCATAAGTGCCACGTAGAAATGATCGGATTTTCCGGTAGAAGAGATATCGGCCGCGCTCTGATACCACTAACAGACTTGGATAGACCAAGTCAAGATTCTACCACGACACGACAGGAATTCACTTCAAAACAATTCACAGTTCACAATTGATTCGACACGGTCCGACGGAGTCCCGTGCCTAGAGATATTGGCCCCAAAGACTGGCGCCCCTTTCGGTATTTCTTTTTGTATTAATCTATTGCACAAAGTACACGGGAGTGGTTGGGTCACACTCTCAAGACTCTACGTCTAGATGCTCTGAGAAGTGGGAGCCCAAGCCACTAATATAAAGGTTTACAAGGGATTCTAAAAGCAGAGCCCCAAAAGATGCCAATTAAAAGCACTTAAAAAATAAAGCTATCTTTTTTTCTCTCTCAAGCCATTGCTTGGCAAAATAAAGCAAAACTTAAAATTAAGGCTCTCTCTCTCTCTCTTGCGTAGAGTTTCACGTAGCCAAAAGTTGCGAGAACTGCCGTAAAAAGCGCCGAAAAACACGGACTTCCGTACAACCAGTGCCACGTCAGCCTTCTCGCGAAATGCGCCAGGTTTTGCGGGTTTCCGTACACTGCAGCTGCCACGCCAGCCAAGTTTTCAGCAGGGCGGGTGTGTGTGTAATGAGCAGCCACGTCACTAGTTTGTGACAACTTGTCCAAGAAGAGATTGAAGATCCTCTCCCTAAGTCCATGTAGATGCGCCTGTGTTGGCAAGTGATACGATGTGTCGAGGTCAAGTGGTAAGTGTCTTCTCTATATCTCAATAGAGGGGCGTCAAAGCACCTTTTTGCGGAGCAATCCTGCAAAAGCAAAGCGTGGAGCCCACTTTGTGGAGCTCTTTGTGCAGGGGAGTGGATCAACTTGGAGATTTTGCGGCCACCCTTAAGTGCGAGAAGGCTTCCCTACTTCCAGATCTTGCAACTTTAGAACCCCCCCCCCCCCCCCCTTTGCTCGAGCGCTAACGACAAATTGAACGGCAATAACTACGCTCATTGGAATTTGATCATGCGACTCCATTCTCACGGAAAGGCTTATGGGATATTGTCAACGGCTCGGAGCCTCACCCCACGAGGGATCTCAACAACAGGTACACTATCCTTCAAGAGGACGAATATCTCAAATCATGTGGCGATTGGGATGCGGCTAATGCAAAGGCAATGTAGGCCATTGCGGAATCTGTTACAAAGGACATTTCTTCAGCCATGCTGATTTTGAAGACTGCCAACGACATGTGGTTAAAGCTCGTCCGAATGTTTTATCTTGATTCTACGATGCGAGTAGTCACCCTTCTTGGATAGTTATTTACCATCCAGTATCCACGAGGAAGTTCCATGCAATCATTTCTTATGAAAGCTAAAGTTATTCATGATCAACTATTGGCTATGAAAAGTGCATTGACGAGTACTCAGTTAGCTTCTTTGTTCTAGCGAAGTTGCCTAAGGCGTATGAAACGGTGTCTAGGAAGGAAAAGCTAGAATTTGATGATCTCAGCTCTTTTCTCATCGAGGAGGAAGCCGTGTTGATAACTCAAGGCAAAATTCAGATTTTTGAGAAAGGTGGTGAAGCACTTGCTGCTTCAGATTCGAGAAAGAAGATCAAGAACCATTGTTACAATTGTGGGTCATTTAGCTAAGGATTGCAGATCCAAAGGCAAAGACATAGATTCTACAAAGGACAAAGGTAAAAGCAAGCATCAGGAGGAAAGGAGTGATAGTGACTTAGGGAAGGACATCAAAGAGGCTGCTAGTGTGGTGGTGACTACAATGACACGGACTCCCGCCTTCTAGTCACATGGAGATTGGTGCCGCCACTAGCTTCAGCTAGAGAGAGGCTTGTGAGTGGCAGAGAGGGGCAAGAAGTGCTCCATGTAATAATTTGGACCCTTGTGTTGGAGTTTAAGTTATCGGTGTTTGAACCTATAGGTCGGAGTTCAAGGCAAATGCATCTCGCAGGAACCAATCAGATATATCTAAAACACTATGGATGAGTGCACCAATCCATTGTTGTTGGTCGAATCATGGACAAGATGTGCTCCACAGTTCATTATCTTGGAGTATTATTTTTTGGACATGATGTGTTTACAGTTCACGAATGGGGATTTTTGGACGTAGTGTGATCTATAGTTCAAATGTTCTAAAAGGCAACCAATGCTCAAGATGGCATTCTTCTAAGGTACAAAGTTGAGGGTAGCAAATCAGAGGTGTATCCAGCATGACCGGTGTTGCTGGGGTGTCCATGGTAGCTTCTTCCTCGACTTGGTCTCACTATCTATGTCTACTATGAGCTGAAGAGAGGGTGTTAGAGTTTTTGCATCTCAAGTGAACTGCCCAATGTGAACCCATTATTTATTTTGGCTTTCAGGTATTTATTTTACTTATTTGTCAAAGTTTGGGTAGGGCAAGTTACTGAGGTTGGTATATATGCAACCCCTTGCCTCCATTGTATTACATATTCAACTATTCATTGCCAAGGTTGATTGGTTCAAGAGACTCTCTCTCTCTCTCTCTCTCTCTCTCTCTCTCTCTCTCTCTCTCTCTCTCCTCGCTCACTCTTCTTGGTCTCTATGCTTCCGCATCGTCGACTTTGACACAGACATGGTGGTCGACCTTACTTTCGTGCAAGGAAACGTCTACAAAGTGGTTAAAATTCAATCACATCTTCATTTCTGCTTGGCTCACAGAAGAATACGAAGAGGATGTGATCAGAGCTTGGAATCATCTGAGAGTGACTAAGGAGATACCTTGGACGACCATTGCCAGACCTCTTGGGATACTTTCCTACCAACTGCTTCTTTCAAGAAAATTACTTTCAAGCAACAAGTTGAGCGGTTTTGTTGTGGGTTACCCAAAGAAATACGATGCTACTGCCTACAAAAGAAGTCCGACTCCATTCAGAGACTTATGGGTCATGCCAAGCAAGGCTTTGGTATGCATGCTAGCATCCTTACGTACCTCGGCGGACAGGCAAGTGTCCGCTCAACGGGGGCAAACACCATTCAACAATAACAAAGAAGAGGAAACAACATAAGAAGAAGCCAACTGGCCTGAGACTGCCAGTTAAGCAACGTACTGAGTACTACAAAGAGGGCAAGTGCTACGGATGTGGAGAGCAGGGGCACATTCTCGCAAAGTGTCCTAACAAAGCGTCAAAAGATCAAGCAGAGGACAGACGAGAGAGTTCTAAGGTGGCAGAGGAGCGTACAAAGAAAGCAAAGACAAAGGCAAGACTGGTTCTAGATTTCGTGGGAACAAACCTAGAACAGATAGATGAGAGTATGGAGCTTCGCAGAGCGTGGGGCAAAGTAGGTCGTCAAGAAGTCCTTATCTTCTTCGATGGAGGAGCAAAGGCCCTCCAACTTCATCTTGATTAAATTGGTGGCTTGGCTTGGAATCACACCAAAAGAAATGTGACCATCGATGGAGGCAGTTCTAGTGGCACCAAGGTGAGATCTTGCCATTATACCTGTCATAGGCAAACTTCGGTTTTGCATTGCTAGGGGTATTTAGGGCATGAGGACTTTTACATCATGTCTCTGGAGGGGTGTGACGTCCTTTTGGGGATCCCTTGGTACCACAAGAACAGCGTTGTACGGCAGCTTTTGAAGACAAGATGCTTTTGAGTTTAATTCTTTTCATGTAATTGCTTTTCAAGGCCAAGGGCCTTCAAATATGTGCCGAGGGCTCATTCTCTGGCACACTTCTGGGTGAAGGTGCAGAGCGTGAGTACTTGCATTGTACCGAGTTCAAGTAATATCAAGAAATATCGAAAGGGGCGCCAAGGTTTGGGGCTAGTACTCTCTGAGTCTCTAGGGTGGAATTCCGCCACTACATGTCGCGTGTGCTCTCTTTTCAGTTCTTGTTATTGAAGTGCTAAAAGTCTGTGTAGTCTGTTCTTTTCCGTTGGCACGTGGTGCCCGTCTCGTGACAGTGGTATCAGAGCTTTAGGCGTGTGCTTTTTTGAAAGCATACCAATCCCACCAAAGAGCAGACAAAGCAAACTGGCGCTTCCAAAGTCTAGTGGAATTTTGTTTGAAGAATCTTTGTGTCCCGACCCCGGACCTCTAAGCCACTCCCAGCCTTACTTCATCGCGCATCGGGTGCGCTCTCGTCTTCACCGCTCTGTCTTACAGGGCATAAGCTATAAAGAACCCAAGACATGGCGTTCATGGATTCAAAAGAATACTTGCAATTTCTCCTCGACGAGCTTCGCGACATTCAGCAGAACCTTCCGATGCTGCAAAGTTTTCAACAGTTTTTGAATTACATGGTACCCCCTTTGATGCCTCAAGTGGTATCTCCTCTTGCACTAGAAAGTACGAGAGCTTTTAATCGGCAACCTTCCCAGCTGCTTGTTCTAATCTGGGAGCCTTTAGGAATATGGTGCAGCCATGTGACCCGGATCCTGTGCAACTGCCTTTGCCACCCCCGTTGCCCCTACCCCCCCACCACCACCGTCACCAGGCTACAATGGTTGGAGCCCATATGGATACCCTTATTATCCGTACACGGGATACGCGTCTTACCAACCAAAAGATTTCAAGGATTGTGGTACGCCAGTCAAATTTTTCACCTTTTCTGGGATGAAAGGTCAGAAGAAAGCATTGCAATTCCTACTGCAATTCGACAACATCTATGCTTTGGGAAACTATACAGAAGAATCCAAAATTTCTGGAGTAGCGGGATTTCTTAAAGATAATGCCATGCAGTGGTGGAGTTCCATCGCGACGCAACGGCATGCTCCAAGGACCTGGCAAGCTTTCAAGACAATATTTGCATGCAGTTATATGACTTCTCTCTTTGAAGTTCGGATCTTGGCAGAATGGGGCAACTTGAAATGCTTGTCACAGAGACCATGGACGACTATAACCAAAGGTTTCTCAACGTCTACCTTCCGGTGTCCTTCTTTAAGTTCATTTCCTTGGAGGACTAATGCGAGCAATAGACCATTGGACTACCATCACCGTTGTAGGAATATTGTCTTTCCAAGCAAGTCTCAACCATGCAAGAACTTACGGACCATGCCGCGGTTGGCTTCCAACTGATGAAGTGAAAGTTGGAGTTTTCCACAAAACCAACTCTGGCCAATGGCCACCAACCAAACCTCTTGGCAACAACGAACAAATTCTTGGGAGTCTCGTGAAACCCAACCTCATAGGCCTCGTATGACACAACGTCATCGAGAAACCCTTTTACAAGACGCCCGATGCTTCGAATGTTTTCAAACAGGGCATACATTCACTACATGTTCTGAGCGAGCCTCGACCTCTTTAGAGCAACCTTCTGCTCCCACAACAGAACGATCTGCAGGGCCACCTCTAGCTAAGAGAGCTAGACCCGCTATTGGACTAGTCCCTGCTATCTATGGCATACGCCTTGGAAGTACAAATGAATTATGTCGAGCATATGGCAAAAGTCAACGGCTTGAAAGCCCTTATTTTCTTCGACCTCGGAGCTACAAAGAACGTCATCGATCCAGAATTCTTGAAACAGATGCACTTTGATTATGATGTAGAGGGTGGAAGCTGAGCTAGCCACGGGGCAAACTTAGAAAGTGGTACTGCTCATTGGTGCTCTTCCAATGACTATCCAAGATTATCATGAAAAAGCCGATTTCCACATTATGAAGTCGGGCAATTGCAACGTTCTCTTGGGCATGCCTTGGCACAAGAACAATGATGCAATTCTCCACATTCGGAACCAAACCATTACCTTGATGCAGAAGGACAAGCCAGTCGTGCTCAAAGTTCGGCTGTCCAAACAAAAACCTGAATGAATTTTCGAGTTGTTAGATATTTTTGAACTTTGTTTGAGGAAGTATTGTTTGAAATTTGTTTGAAATGGATGGTCTCTGATTTAAACCTGTCTTGGTGTCGATTTGAACTGTTTGACTCTAGTTTTAAATACTAGTTTCATTGATTGCTAATTTACTCCCGGGTGGAGTAGTGAGAAATGCTGTTTTGGTATTGTCTGAACCTCGGAACGACTCAGACGGGATGTCTGAGAAGCGTTTCGTTATATGCTGGAAAACCTCTGAACGACGTTGACGGGATGTCTGAGGAGCCTTTGGTTGTATGCTTGAACCTCCAAGCGATGCAGACTGCGGTCTGGGGAGCGTTGGTTGTACTAGTCCTCTGAACTCATGGCTTGGACCTTTTTAGGTTATCTGGGGGGAATGACGAGGTAGTTGTTGAGTAGCTTTATACCGCAGACTGTCCGTCTCGGAGGAGTGCTCAGCGGCGTTGTTTGTTGTGTCCAAGTAACATGCATATGTGAGCATTTGTGTTGCATTGTGATGTGCCAATCACTGAATATTCCTTTTTGGATGAGATTCTTTTGGGAAGCCGACGACCCAGGAAATCAAGAGCTCCGATTTGGAATGAGAAAATTGATTGTTTCTCGGAATGACCCTCCGAATTTTTTTTGAGCTAACTTGAGTTGTTTTGCAAATATGCTTTAATCGCGGACGATTACTTTCTTTCAAGAAGGGGGGTTGTCACAAATTGCTGACGTGTCAAGCCACTGAAGAATAGAGCCAACCTACAGATCCGGGCCGAGGGGCCTAAACCCTAAGAAGAAGAAGCAGGAGAAGGCAAAGTAGCAGAAGAAGTTTTACAGACTTACAAAGTCTTGCCGAGTGGCCTTTTTTTAAAAGAAGAGTTCCCACCAACTTATGGGACCCCGTCCGATGGGGCCAAGTAACATAAAAGCATTAAAAATAAAGCAAGCCCACACATACACACACAGAGAGCTGATGACGTGGCAGGTGTACGGATTTCCGTGATTTACGTCGAGTAGCTTTGGGCAGCAGCTTTTGAAGACCAGATGCTTTTGAGTTTAATGCTTTTCATGTAACTGCATTCCAAGGCCTAGTGCCTTTAAAATTTAAATATGTGCAGAGGGCTCATTCTCTGGCACACTTCTGGGTGAAGGTGCAAAGCGTGAGTATTGGCATTGTACCGAGCTCAAGTAATATAAAGAAATACCGAAAGGGGGACAGTACTCTTTGGGGTGGAATTCCGCCACTCCGTGTCGCATGTGCTCTCTCTTTCAGTTCAGTTATTGAAGTGCTAAAAGTCTGCTTAGTCTGTTCTTTTCCGTTGGCACGTGGTGCCCGGCTCGTGACAACCACACCTTCCCTTGCAATTTGGCAAACGAAACGTCCGACGCAGTCCTACAAAAGCCAACAGTCCCTACGGCATTGTGAAAGTTATAAGGTGTGAATTATCACCTTGGGCTGATGAGGCACAACATGGTTATGTATCTGTAGCTGACATGGCATGCAAGCAATTATCAAGCTGGAAGAGTGGCAAATGGAGCAAATTACACAAAACAGCCACTGCAACCGGTTAGTAGAGTACTCAGTAAGGAGTTTAAGCAAATGTGGATAGTTGTTGCAAGCAACAACTGAACATGACATATAACCCTCGAAGAGTCCATGACAACAAGAAACAAGTAGTGTCATGTTCAGTGAAATGTCAGGCTCATTGACCTTCTCTGTGTCAATGATATCTCTCAGGGGGATAGAGAGAGAGAGAGAGAGAGAGAGAGAGAGAGAGAGAGAGAGAGAGAGAGAGAGAAATGAAATGAAATGAAATGTTATATTAACGCCTTCAAAAGGCCAGAATGACCTATGAGACCAAACTGATACAAAAGTGGTGAATCTGTTACAATGTCTGGGTACCTTAGTACTAAAGTACTGAGTGTGAAAAGTGTGAAAGTGTGAAAATAAATGTGAAAAACTAAATACAAAGTATTAAATAAATAAACTTCTTAGGAGCATTCTGGGTGTCTGGCTAGAATGCTTCTAATCCTTTGTTGTAGTCTCCTCTGGTGAAGTGTGCTTCTGCATCTCGGTCGTGTGGTCGTCTCGATTTCCTAAGATCAATCGCCCTGTCAATGAGGGTGCCTTTGGTTTGAATGTGGGTACTCCTTTGTGCTGGCTGTTGGCCTCTTGCTTCTCCTTCCACTCCTGCTTCTCTCAGAGAGAGAGAGAGAGAGAGAGAGAGAGAGAGTGTTCGGGTAGAGACTGCTGGCAGTAATGCACCACAATACTATGGTTTCGTGTCATTTGTGCGCTGCCACATTGACATGTTTCCATTTGGAAGATGAATGGGCTTCATTGCTTCAGGGTTTGAAATGGACAACTGGGAAGTGTCAAAGAGGGGTATTAGATTCATGGAATGACAAATCGAGGAGTTTGTGATCTGCTGCTGATTTTGCAAGGTGGAGAGGAGAGTACGGTTGGTTGCTGTTTTATATTCTTAGTTTGGTGCTAATCGGGGCACTTTGTCAGGGAGGATAGCAATCCTATGCCTCGTCTACCTTGTGATGCTCAAGGAAAGGATTGTCTATATTGAAATTCCTAAAGATTTTAACTTTGATAAACTACATTACAATTTGATTGATGAATATTACCCCCTAGTCGTGGAGACTTTCTCTAGCCACATGTAATTGCACCATGGAAAGGTCACGCACTTTAATTTTTGGACTCAAAAATACCCTCCATATTTTAGATTGAATTTCCCTTTCTCGCGTGATGTCCGCAAAGAAGCTTCTTTCTCAATGCCTTTATAAGTGGCTTATTTTTTCTTGCTTCCTTTTTAATGCAAATTGTGGTGCTCCTTTCTTCATGGATAATAAATATTCTTGTTGATCTAGCCTGGTATGCTCATCCAAAAGATCCTTGGATGGATTAAATTCCAAGCTTTTCACAATGGAAATAAATTTACTAGAAATAATCGGATTCTTGTGTATGCTCTTCAAGTACAAAAGATCGTACTAATGTCTTATTGACCACTTCATTGTTCATGGAAATGAGCTTTGTTGCAACATTGCTTGAGCTTGCTTCTTGCTCGGGGGAAAATTTGTGATGAGTGGTGATCCATTAGGAATCGCAAGAAGTTTGTGGTTAGACTGTCTGAATTGCTAGCTTTCGGTAATAGATTCACTAGCAATTATGTTGTTGTATTGGTGGAAGAAGTTGAATAAGGTTTGATTCTGACTTGCAAACACCCTAGTCACGATGATGAAAGCATTCCTTCATAAGATATAATGGGACGTTATGAGAATGTCTTTGTTTTTCCATTGTATCACATTGTGACAAGAGCATTGTCATTTTGGTAATGACCTTGTATGTTGACCTCAACACGTTTCTCTCTCTCTTCTTGATTGCTCCCTAAAGCTTTTAAGGCGACCAAAGCTAGAGAAAGTAGCTTGAATTTTGATTATTAGGCCCATATCCAACATATCCATTAATGTGGGCACTCCAAGATACTGACAGGATGTCAAAGGCCTTTGCTTAAGCACCTCGATGGCTACCATGGTAAAAGGGCAGCTCATTTTACCATTACCGAGCCTTTGTATGGTTTACCATTAGCCAGCCTTTGTAGGATGGTGGGAATGTTGCAGTGTTTTGTCAGTATTATGAACGATGGAGCTGATGGTTATTTTGTCTTATGGATATACCATGAGTCTATACCGTGCACTTTCTTTGAAGGTGAGTTAGGGTGTATCATTGATTCGTCTAGGTACATACCCCAATATGTCGATTGAAGATGTGGAAAGAATGTTCGGGAAAAATGTGTCTCAGTTTACATGTGCTTTCTAGAAATGAAATAATGTCCATTAAGAGGAAGAGGAAAGGGAGAAAATCCTCTTAAATCTTCCACAAAATTACAGTAAAAATAGTAGAATTATGGCCAATTTTGTAAAATCTCCTTCTAGGTGAGGCATAAAAACAAATTAGGTATGTTTATGAAAATGTTTTTTCCCCTTCAAACACTGAAATTGCAAGTGGATGTGTTGTGTGGATGCAAAAAGACATATATCTATATTTATGTGAATATATGACCACTTGTACATTGCAATGAGTTGACTTAATTACCCAGTCAAGACACTGACTTTGTTCTTTAACATTGGCCCTAAGGCTTCCTCCCTCTCAATCTCATAGCTACACCAAACAAGAGCTTTTTTCAAGCATTGCATCAATGAAAGGTTGCATTAGATGTGGCGTGTTTGAAGTAATTTCTGCTTAACGTCAATTAATTTTTGACGATTATGTTTGCTCAATTGTTGCACAAAACTTGTAATCTGATGGATTAGTAAAATGAAATGGGGTTCTCAAACACTTCAAAGCACTTTTGCACGGAAAAAACACCACGTGTTAATGGGTTTGAGCGACCGTGGCCACTTTGATAATTAGTATTGCTGTCACAAAATCGAGAATTGAGGGGAATAATTAATTTTTGTGTGCTTTAGCATTTTTAAACTGAACAGTGGCACCCACAAAAGTATTTTTGTGAGAAACTCTCGTTCATTAATAATTTAGTACTACTTTGTCCTTCCAAGCCATCTCCACAGAGTTACATTTTTGCTCATGGTGGATACAATTGTCTTAGTTTCCTTCTCTTGGGGTGACAATGTATTTTTGACATGCAAGATCCCTTATTAAAAAGGAATATTTTTTTGAAGTTTCAAACTCTTATTTGAATTTTTCCGAAATTCAAACAATCGAACAAAGCCAGACAGAGGCCTTGACAATTTCGACCAAAGGATATTGTATTTTCTGAGAGAAATAGGCCAGCCAATTTTCTTGAATTATTGAACAAATTTAAAATGCATCAGATTTGAGCTTATGTGGCAAGAATTGTGAGATCATTGCATAGTATGTTCTTGCAATCTGTACTATGTATAAAGGGGGAAGGGATTCCGACAGCCCCTCCCTCCTTGTGTCCCCACTGGCAGCTCAGAGAGAGAGAGAGAGAGAGAGAGAGAGAGAGAGAGAGAGAGCTTGCAGACTAGTCATAGATAATTGACCGTCAGTGTTATTTTCTAGAAATCTTAACAACATTGATCAAAATGTTCAAATACTTGAAAAACCTACACAATGGAAATTTAAAGAGGTAAATTGAGTATATTTGAAGGGTTTTACAACAAATTCTCTAAACTTTGTAGGTTTTATCACCTTCAAATCTAAAATTTAGTGGTAAAATTTAAATTTTGTAGGGGGGATTAAACCTAGGTTATTTTGGAGCATTGCTTGACAAAAAAATGCTGACAGACATGGACAAGTTATGGCCTATGAGTTATGACAATCTTTCAAAAGTGACAATAAATAGAAGCAAAAGGAAAGGTAGCTCTGCACATAATCTTGCAAAGATGGCTTCCCATATGCTACAATAGGCTACTTCTCTAATGGAGCTTCGCTTTCGCATGCCAAATCTAACCCTAAAGCACAACATTAGTTGCTATTTAGAATAACAATGCCAAGGTCCCTTTTTTAGTAAACCAAAAGGTTTTTCGAAGAGAGAGATTGTTCACTCAAAGGTGACCTTCACTGTAATTTTTTGAGACGTAAATCAGCTTTATACACAGGACCAGGTCTATACACAAGAAGTTTTGGACAAATTCTCACAATAATTCCCACATTGCGACTAACCTCAACATCATGAGCTTGTGTGAGGGAGGCACCGCATACCTAGCTAGGTACGATTGGGGGCAGGGGACCCCGGTGGGGGGGCCGGTGGTCCCCTACCCCCAATGGTACCTAGCTAGGTATGTGGTGCCTCTCGAGCATAAGCTCATGATGTTATGCATTGTATGAAAAACACTTGAAAAGACTCCGTTTTCCTACACGAGAAAACTTCTAAATCTTCTTGTGATATTTCACACATGTGGTATGGTTAAGTGGGAGGGAATTTTCTTTCCCTTTTTATTTTGCACCATTGTGCTGGCGGAAACGAATTGGTAGAGATTGATGTCCACAAGAGAAGAAATACTCCCAAGTTGGAACCCCTTGCCCAAATCGTGCAGCTAGACCAAGTCAGTGTTCGGATTTGAAGGGTTCGCTATTCTTCCAAAAGACATGCACTCAAAAGTAGTACCCTTCCCTATGGAAGAGCATTGTTTCATCTTGCCCTTATGTTGACAAAGCTTGCTATTAAATTACAGAGTCAATCTTTGTAACTTAGCAACATGTTTGGTGTAATATATATATATATGAGAGAAGCATGTTTTGATGAACAATATAAGTGATTTTGCATTTACGAGTTCACTAGAATTTTGGAAATACATGAAGACGAGAAAGGCTACTATTTTACATATTACTTTTGGCATGTTCATGTTTTCTAAATTAGATGGACATATTAAGTACTCCCCTTCCATTGGCAGGCAACCTATTTTATTCCCCTTTAAAATAAATAAATAAATAAATATATATATGGTGCAAAACTCACAATTGTGAGTGATTGTATTAAAAAGTCACCAAGAAATATATAATTGTGAGCTTGAGGCCGATTTATAGAAGGACAATTTTTAAACAAGCCCTTCTAATACATACTCATGAAAATTTTTACCTTCATACGATAAGGTGAGAGGTGAAGGCTTGCTGACAAACAAAAAAAAGGAAAAGAAATCCTTACGGCTCCTAACGGAGCCACAATTTACAAACTTAAAACCAAGGGACAATTTACAAACTTAAGAAAGACATTTTAAAACAAAAACGTGAAAAGGAAGTCATGAACCCTTAAATTTGAGGACCCAAAGGATGTCCGCATTGACAATGGAAAAACCGACCCTTTCTCCGAAAGCACTTACACTCTTTGGTCTAGAGAGACTGGGCTAAACCAAAAAAGACAAGAAATTTTTGAAGATTCTCTCTCTCTTCTCTCTCTCTCGTTCGTTTATCTCATTATGCCAGCTGCTGAGCTTTTTCTAGATTTGGCCACCAATGCTGGTAAAGCGAATGAGGGGGGAAGTCTCTCTCTCTCTCTCTCTCTCTCTCTCTCTCTCTCTCTCTCGCACAAGCAAAGTCATGTAGCTGGAGGGAATGGGGGTGGGGTACAAAGGGAACAAGGTGAGAATCTCTCTAATGAATAAATTTACTTTTGAAAGAGTATGTACCTACGATTTTGAGAAATAAAACTATGCAGAATCTTTTGCAGATTCTATGTCCGACAACGACTCTCTCTCTCTCTCTCTCTCTCTCTCTCTCTCTCTCTCTCTCTCTCTATTTTGGGACTCCTAGGCCTAGTGAGTGTTCTTTCCAGAAAGAACTGGCAGCTCTCGCATCAGCTCTCATGCGATTGCCTCTCTCTCTCTCTCTCTCTCTCTCTCTCTCTCTCTCTCTCTCTCTCTCTCTCTCTCTCTCTCTCTCTCTCTCGCTCTCGGATGGACCTCCTTTGCTTTCGTATGTGCTGCTGCATGTCGATTCCTCTAATGCCAACCTGATTTGGTGCATGTACGTCCTCTGTTTTCCATAGTCGACGGTAGTAGCACCTCTTCTCCCTTGTTTGCGCGCCCCGTTGCTGTGCATCCTCTCTTTGCCATAGTGGATGGCAGTAGGACCTCTCCTCCCATTGTACCACGAATCCTCTCTCCCTCTCTCTCTCTCTCTCAAGCGTTCACAGACCAACAATCAACGAAGCTCTGCGTTGTTTTCACCTGATGCAAAAGGGAAGGTTTCGTGCTGGTGTGGGAGGGAGGGGGACTAGTAGGTTGAGATAGAGGGGGTGTTGAGGAGGCGAAGTGCGGAGGCACAGATGGAGTGGTAGGTCAAATTCTACCTTAGCTTAGGAGAGAATCTCCCGAGTAATAGCATTACTTTTTTTAAAGTAGCACGAGTATGTCTCTCTAATGAATAAATTTACTTTTGAAAGAGTTTAAATAATATTTAGAAACTAAACAAAGGTAATAGAAAGATTCAAAATTTTGTAAGCCTTTCTCTCTTCTCCTCTACACATTGGTTCCCTATACATTGAACATATGTGCATTGCCATTTCCAAATGGGCGCCCATTGAAAACATGGCGGCCAATTGAAAATGGCGGGCGGGGCTTAAGTGACGGTTATTACACATTGCCATCTTTAAGAAATGAAAAAGGAAGGTTGGCGACGTCCATGCCATATTTGGGCAACCACGAGACCCCTTCCAAATCCACCTGCGTTTTGGCGTCGAGCTGGCTGCCAGCAAGGAAATGGCGTGTGAGGATGTTTGGCCAGGACTGCCGTCGTGTGTAACCAGCCCAAGTTTACTTGTCTTTTTATGGTTGTAGTTAAACCTTCTACATGCGAGTTCGTTAAGCCAGCGTGCATCAACTCAACAGTACCTCGCGCGCTTGAAACCAGGGCACTCTTCAGGCGTCTAGTTGCCTCAGAGACTCCAATTTTACACACAGGAGTATTTGCTCCGCCCACAAAAACCTAGTTTTTATAAGAGGTTCTGCCTATTCTGTCAAGCTCCATCTCCTCAGGCATAGTGTTGTCGCAGTGCCTTCTTTCATACATCTCGCTCAATGCAGCTTTGAGATGTGGCTGCTGAATTAGATGCATTCCTTAATTGCCAAGAGGATTTTCTGCTTTTGATGAAGGTGGAGAGCCCATAGATGGGACAAGCTGGTCATCAGTATTATGCAAGGGGAAGGAGACCAATCCCATATCCAATACACTTGCACAATTTCAGGGATAATGGATCGATTATTGCTGGTGACGATGACTCTGTGGACAAGTTGCTCTATCACAACCTCGTGGAAATGATTCCTCTTGTTGAGTCATTTATGGTATTCTACCCATCTTTCATGATGCAAAAATGGGTCCTTTTTGCATATAAAATCAGATCATTATCAGTTTAAATTGCTGTTTAATTTTAAGTTAATCAGTTTGTTGAACCCATATGTTAATCTCTATGTAATTTCAAGTTAATCAGTTTGTTGAGCCCAATTGTAAAGAATACTTATCCCTAAGAATTTGCTATGTTGACTAATTCGCTATATTGATTCAGTGACAGATTGAATTATGTTAACAACTTTTGGTGTGCAACTTCAGATCTTTCTTGCTTCTGTTTGTTTTCATTCTGGAGGGTGTGCTTATTGTGGATCCTCTTCTTCACTCTTTTGTAGCAGGACCAGCAGACAACCAAATCATTCCCTCGCCATGCTTCCCTTGTGTACACCCCAACACCATCCAGAGAGGCATGGCCTTTTAAAAAGGTGTGTTGTCTATGTTTCTTCGGTTCAACCTACTTAACCATGCCATTTAATTCTACTTGGGGCTAGATGTTAGATAGATTTTATTACCGTCCTCGGAGGTCAAATATGACCTATTGACCATAGATACATGCGATGCGGGCTAATAAGTGATTCTGATGCTCAAGGATGGTGGTGAATTGGAATGGAGAGCCCATACTCTGGGTGGTCGAGGAAAGTATGTAGGTCGAGGAAAGTATGTAGGTCTAGGTCATGGCTGAAAATGTGAGGGAAGTTAGTTCGGATGTGAGGAAAAGCCGAGCACTCTAGTAGTGTGTTGTACTCGGACAATCAAACTTGCAGTGAGCATAATGTGCATAGTCGATAGGACTCTTCTCCATTGCCCCAACTCCCCGTCTCACATCAAAGGGAGTGAGAAAGAGATAGATTTGCGAAAGACAAAGCCTGTGGCCTATACATAGAAACATGGTACATGAAACGAGGTCAGGGCGGGGACGGCAAAAGTCAGGGAATGGGGTCAGGGCCCGGATGACAATTTTTTTTTCATTTTTTCTCGATTTTTTTGAGCTACACGTATGTATCTTAGTGTTAAGACCAATTTGAGCATTGAATTGCACCAAAAAAGACAAGAAACATGACTCATAATAGCAAAATACTCATTAAAACATCAATGGCGTTTTGGCGAATACAAGTAGATAAGTACAGGCCGTAGAGGCAAAAAGTTAAAACAAGCTAAAGCCTAACTAGAGAGGGGGTGAGGTTTGAGCCCACAATGACACATCAAAGTCATGGAAGTGCTTGCCTCATGAGAAGGCGGAATATTAATCTCCACATCTTGAGAGTCGAAGTCATCAAGGCTGAGATGAGGAGCCGCCTCTGCCTCTGCCTCTGCTTGTGTCTTTGCTTCGTCCTCTGAATGCTCATTGGCCAAAAAGTGGCCTCATCTTGTGGCTATCTCCCACTCAGTGAAGGGATCTGTCTTCTTTGTCTGTTCGTTACAAGGCATGTGCAAGTTAGCGCTCACAAACACTAAATCATTGGCCCTTTGGACTCCAAAAGGGTTCCTTTTCCTAGAGGCAATGTGGCTGTACACACTCCAAAGTTGCTCCAACCAAATGGAGCTCACGGCTTGGCGAAGAACACGAACGGCAAACCGCTGTAACTTAAGCCCATCTGATCCATAATCGATCCAGCTGCGCTTTAGTAGGAATTCCATCATGGCGTAAAACGGGCTACATAGAACACATCAGACTATACTGGTTGTATAGATGATCAACTTGACATACTTCTACCTTGGGTATTATAGGCCCATAGAAACAAGGGGACGGGGGATGGCATGAACGGGGGAAAAGAGACGGGGATGGGCGGGCCAGGCTTTTTCCCGGCGGATGACAGGCCGAGCTCTTCAGAACGCCATTCTGGAACAGGAGCCGAACAGCCAACGAGCATAATTTTTTTTAAAGAATGGGTGCCCAACGGTTATAAACAGCTAGTTTGTGGGAGGGTTTTAGGGCACGTTTACTCAAGGCCAAGGGGCCCTTTTAAGAGTTTTGGAGGCCTTTAAAAGAAGGCCTTCTCAATGCTTTATCCTCACGCTCTCCACTCTTGTCACTTGAGTCCTATGCTATAGCTCAAGCCTCACTTGCTCCCTCTCTCTACTCTCGCAAGCTCTTAAGCACCCCGTACTCTCTCAAGGCTCAAGCATCAAGCTCCCAACGCTTGATCTCTCCAGATTCTATCTACTTTTCTGTATCTAGTATCTACTCTCTTCTCCCTCAAGCATCAAGGCTTCAAAGTTCAAGCTCTCAAGGCCTAAGGCTTGGGCCTTGATCTCTCTATCTACTCTCTCTTGAATGATTGAAAAGAAGGCCGTCCCACTTTAATGGCTGATTTGTGTTATGCGCCTTACTTTTAGGGCTGATTTGTGTTATGCACCTCACTTTTAGGGCTGATGTGTGACAGTCTATCTATTCTACTCTAGTGTCTCTCTATCTACTCTCGCGGGATTTCGCATCACTGACGTCCTTTCAACCTGGCACCTCTCGAAGACGCTCCGCCATGCAAACATGGACATGGTGGGCTGAGGTGAATTCCAATGGTCGAGGCCAATGTGGTGCTGCAAGAGCTTGGACTTGCAAGCTTGCAACTACAAGAGGACTGCCGGTGCCAACAAAGTGCACGCTCACTTTTTGCATGAAGACAGTCAAGAGGTGAGGTTTTGCATGTGCGTCACCCCCGAAAAAAGAGTGAAGCTTTTTGAGAAGCTCAAGGTGTTTGAGGCCACTAAGGGGGCAAAGAGAGGCTGACGTGTTGCCGTTTATCCTTCCACCATGACAAGATCGAGAGAGCAATTGGCGGTGCTGATGGAACGGGAGGATGGCTCTAATTTTGAGGAACGTCTGAGCTCTCAAGCACATCATCATGTTCCCTATGCATTAGGTGTTTCCATTGCCAAATGTCCCCAATCCACCTTCAAAGAGAATTGGAATCCAAGATTGAAAGGAAGACGTGGATAGGGGTGGCTCGTTTCTTCTACCACGATCACATTGTCCTTATGGATGATATTCCCTTGCTCAACATCATGCCATGGCTTTGTCCAAGCGTTTCCTTGCGAACATGGCATGTGACACAATGTGCGTATGTTCGGGAAAAGTATCTCTCAGCTTACAATTGTGCCGCTTGAGGATTCATTACTCGTCGAAGCACACACTAGCTTTGGTCTCCTGTTTCCCCTGTTTGCAGCATTAGATGAAAATCCAATGCTTGTACCATAGATGTCAGGTGCAACGGAATTGAAATGGTGACAAGTTCTAGACTTCACACTTCCACAAATCTTTACTTCTATCCTTGCGTTAATGTGTGCTACTTAGCACAAGAGGTGGTTCCTTTTATTTCCTGAGAGAGAGAGAGAGAGAGAGAGAGAGAGAGAGAGAGAGAGAGAGAGAGAGAGAGAGAGAGAGAGAGAGAGAGAGAGAGAGATGAAATGCCAAATTAAACGTCTTCAAAAGGCTAAAATGACCTATGAGACCAAACTGATATAATCTTGGTGGATCTAATCCAATGTCTGGGTACAAAAATAAAAATTAAAGTGAAGTGAAAGACTAAAATCATCATCATCAGCACTTGAGGATGCTCGGCATCAGGCGTTGTCTGAGAAAGTAATGCATCGGTAGCTGAAGAGCTTTGTCAATGTCCACCTTTGTAAATAGTCGTACTGGGTGTCTCCCATGTCGTGCTAGAATAGTCCTGATCCTCTGATGGAGCCTCCGTCGATGTCCAGGTCACCCTCATAGACATGGATGTCTAACTCTCCCGAGCTCAATGGCTTTGTCAACTAATATACCTCTGGTATAAGTGGGCTTTGAAGTCTGCTGCAGAGCATGCTCATTTAGCTGCTGAGTCCTTGCTCTAAAGAAGTCAGTAATCTCCCTGTCAGTCCCTCTATGAATGTCTCCCATTGCCTAATCTCCTCAAGGGACTCTCCCTGTGTCTGCGTAGCTCTAGCAAAAACAACCCGAGGCATCTCTGATCCTAATATCTCATGACTCTAGCCAATGGTCCAAAGCCCTCTTTGAAGAGACAATGAAAGCGGCCTCGTATCTCATAGTATACTGGACAATGATGCCAATCTCAATCTCTAGCTGATGCGATGATGTGCGCATCTGACCAATGGCACATCATATTCCATAGGATAAATGAGTGTCCATATAGGCCGGTCTGATCACATATCCATCTTCTGTTAGTTGGAGAAGATGCTCTCTATAGAAAGCCATCTTCGTGGCCCAACTCCTATGTTGGCTGTATCCATGTGCTCCTAGTATCTAGCTGAATTAAATCCTGACGTATGAGTCTAGTGATATTTGTCCGTGTGAGAGATAGGGAGGGTGCATCCAAGGAGTATTGGAACGGAGGCAGTCTATCCATGCTGAAGCCATGTGATTGAAACCATGATGTCATCTTCCCATACCAGCATGCTGTGTCCCCCTATAGCGCTAGTTGTCGAGATGACTCAAGGGCTAGCCGAGCATATCTGTCTCTGGGAAGGTCCCATAAATTATACATGAAGGATACTGATCTAGTAAGGGCCTCGACCCTTAACCCAAATCATCCGAGAGATCATAGAGACTAGAGGCCTCTCCATACATCTCCATCCATCAGTGCTACCGGATCTGCCATAGTGGTCCACAGAGGGTCCACAAATCTAAACCCCATAGAGCATAGCTGAAACTACTAGTGTCAAAAAGCCACAACTTTGTTCGAGGTTCCTGAAACTGAACTTGCGAACACATCTTCTCTAGTCCTTCCAAGGTTGCATAAGCTCTCGCCAAACTAGTTTCTGCTGCTCTCCTCAATGAAAGCATTGGTCCACTGAAGACCACCCCAAGATAGGTGTATGCATCTGTATACTCCACTGTCTCCTTTCCATATGTAAAAGTGGGTGCTGACCTCTTAACCCATTGTGGTGTGGTGTTAAACACCATAACCTTGGTTTTCCCTAGGTTAACAGACAATCCACTATGTGGGCACATGTGTACAAAGCATCTAAGTGACGCTGCATCCCCTCCGGGGAGTCAGAAATCAACACAATATCATCAGCATATAACAATAGTGGGATTCATGCCCGTGCCAACTGTGCTCCTCTATCACCATCCCTCTCAATGTAGTAAGCAACCTCATCCACATACATGCCAAATAGTGTAGGAGATAGCGGGCAGCCCTGTTTCACCCCAATAGTAGAGTGAACCAAATCAGAAATCCCTTCTAGAGTGCGTACATGCCCCACTACTGACTTGTATAGAGCCATGATCCTTCAAATCAACTCTTTGGGTACCCTCATCTCCTGCAATCTGCACATCAATCTAGCTCTGGGCATTGTATCGAAGGCTTTGCGGAAATCCAAAAAGCAACAATAGAGCTGTCTCCCACGTGATCTCCCCTCCTCAATAATGGCTTTGAGTGTTAGAATATGATTAAGAGTAGAGAAACCTTTCCTGAAACCCGCCTGTCCTTCTGCCCGTACACCCTCTCTCTTTGCCCATCTACTCAACTACTGCTTAAGGATGGATGCGTACAACCGTGCCAATGTGTGTCCCTGACCTGAAGATAGGTACGATAGTGGACAAACTCCAAGTATCAGGTAGGCCTTTGCACATGGCACGGTTGAACATCACGGTTAGAAGTTCTGCAAGCAGATCTCTGGCATGTATAAAATGCTTTGCTACCAGGCCATCATGATCATATGCTCTCCTGGTCTTCTTCTTGTCAATGGGTTTCTTTACCATCTCGGTAATAAAGCAAGCACATGTGTGTGGGCATGGCTCTGGTGGATCTGGAAGAGGTGGCTGCCCCGAGACTGTGCATAGGGATGATGCATACTGACCCCGTACCTTTGTAGAAGTGATGATTGGTGGGAGAGAGTGCTCATGGAAGAGTGGCCATGCCTCGCCCGAATCCTGGCTCAAAAACAACTGATATAAATCCTGCTCTAGTCGAGCTGTAACAGACTTGGACACTCCAAGTCAAGAATCAACCGCTACAACACCAAATAACCACTTCAAAACAAGTCACAGATCACAATAGATGTACACTGGCCCGGCGGAGTTCCGTGCCTAGAGATATTGGCCCCAAAGATTGGCGCCCCTTCCGGTATTTCTTTTTATATTAATCAGATCAAAGTACAAGAGAGTGGCTAGGGTTTCACTCTCAGACTCTGCGTCCAGATGCCCTGAGAAGTGAGGCCCTCACCACTAATTTAAAGGTTACAAGGGATGCCCAAAAGCAGAGCCCCAAAAGCTTCAAATCAAAAGCAATTGCTCTCTCTCTCTCACAGAGAGTCAAAACTTGAAAGCAAAAGCATTCTCTCTCTTTCTCATATTATAGAGAAAAAGCAAAATTTGCGTTGCTCACCAAATTTTTTTAATAAAAAAATTATAAAATAGCCTCCGCGATTCCCAAAAATTAGGGTTTGCACGAATTTTAGGGTTTCTGGCAGAAATTAGGGTTTTTGTTGTCCGTAGCCATGTCATCACTTTGTGACATACCCCCCTCTTGAAAGCATTGTAACCGACCGCGATTACGCCTGCAAAAGCGACAAAAGCCATAAACCGTCTTAGCAGACACTGACTGTTAGTACCTACGTACTAGGAACACACATCTAGCACATGTACAAAATCGACAGTCACATCACAGGACATCACATGACATTCAACATTCATTCGGATCTTAGACCATGATTTATTGGCAATGTAGCTAGCAATCACATCTAGGTCCAATCGGGACCTCAACTATGTCCGATTGACTAACCCCTATTGCAACCATGTCTATTCGAGATCAATCAGACCAAAATGCTGCAGTCATTTCGTCTATCAGTTCTTGCACTCACAAGAAGTCAAGAACAAATCAGTATCATTATCAGGAATTCCATTTCATGAAGTCATCCAGCAGAATATTGTCAGCTCTCATTATCCCTGAAGCTCAAAGAGACATTAGTGACTTTAGTATCAAAATCGAGGCATCTGTTGACAAGGGAACGGAGTGACTCCCCTCTTGTGCATCCCACTGCACCAGATCTCCGGCCGAGCTGAATTCTGGGTTCCGTTTGGAGTAGACTATGCTAAACAAAAACATCGAGGTAAAGTTTCACAATCTGAGGAGTATCTGCTAGGTCCTCCTCCTCCATCCACTTCGCATCAAATGCAGGAAAGTTCTTGAACTTAACCAAGAACCGCCTTCGGACTTTACCTTTCTTCGTATCGTTATGTGCCAAAATCTGTTCATGAACAAGGATCTCCTCGTTTTCTTCCACTTCGGGTTGCTCATTAGGCTCCCCATCATCAGGTACATCACCCTTAACAGGTTTCAAGAGACTCACACGCAATGCATTGTGAATCCTCCAAGTATCTGGCAGTTTCAATGGGAAGGAGACATCATTTATCTTGTCACTGATCTGGAAAGGTCCGTAGTATCGCATACTAAGCTTTGGAAAAAGCCTCTCCTTTCCCTTTTTCTTTCGTAGGCGTGCCTTCTCAAAACGTAAGAGCACCCAATCATCCTCCTTCAATTCCAAATCGCGACGATGGCGATCCGTTGCCTTTTTATGTTGTCTTGAGACTCCTGCAAAGTCTCGCGAACCTTGGCAAAAGCCGTATCCAAATCTCGTGAATATTCATCCGCTTCAAATATCTAATCTTTCGTGCTCAGGAAGGATGGAACCTTCGCAGCACTTTCAACAATCTCACATGGCGTCTTCCCCGTCGAAGAGTATCGTGTTATTGTAGGCAAATTCCACCAAAGGTAAGTTCTTTTCCCATTGAGTCTTCTGATCCGAGATACAAGACTTCAATAAATCTAAAATCACTGAATTGGCAATCTCAGATTGCCCGTCAGTCTGCAATTGGAACGATGACGAGAACTGCAACCGCGTGCCAATGTTCTGTCTGCAAGTGGAACGATGACGAGAACTGCAACCGCGTGCCAATGTTCTCCCAAATTGCCTTCCAAAACAAACTCATAAATCTGGGGTCTCTGTTGGAGATAATCGTCTCAGACGTGCCATGTAATCGGAAAATCATCGTGATCATTCTGTGTTCTCGGGAGATCAAAAAATGAAATCCATTTCAATACTTTCCCAGGGGCGGTGGGTATGGGTAAAGGGTGTAACAATCTCTGTGCCTTATGCCTGTCAAACTTAACCTTCTGGCATACTGCGCACAACTCTTCCACGTGCTTTTTGAGTCACGGCCAAAAGAAATATCTCTCTACCCCTTTCATGGTGGTAGCAATGCCGCGGTGACCCGTAAAAGGTGAACAGTGGCATTCAGTCATAACCTTTTCTCTCAACGGCTGTGTAACGCACAACATAGTCTTTTTCATCATGTAGCCTTCCCGAAGGGAGTATCCAGCTACTGTCTCCCCATCCTGTATCCGTGTGAAAATATCTGCAAAATCTGTATCTATGGCATACTGATTGACCATATCCTCGAAGCTCCTATGATGTATCGCGGAAATAGCCAGAACCAACGGTTTCCGAGACAAAGCATCTGCCACCACATTCTTCTATCCCTGCACATGGACAATCTGGAAGTGGAACTGTGACAAGATGTTCGCCCACCGCACCTGCTTTTCCGAAAGCTGCTTCTGTGACAAGAAGTAGCGCAAACTCTGATGGTCTGTGAAGACAGTAAAATCCGCTCCGAGTAGTTAATGCCGCCACTGAGTAAGAGCATGGATAACCGCCAAAAGCTCTTTCTCATAAATCTGTGCTGTCATCTCCGGCCTAGAGAACAAACGGCTCTCGTAAGTTATGACATGGCCTTCTTGCATCAAGACCGCACCCAGACTACGACCACAAGCATCACAATATACTTCAAATGACTTCTGCAAGTCCGGCAAAGCCAAAATAGGTCCCGTAGTCAATTTCTCTTTCAATGTCCGAAAGGCAGTCACCTCTGTGGGTCCCCACGAAAAAGGTACTCCTTTCTGTGTCAAGGTATGCAAAGGGGAGCAACCTCTGCAAACTTTCGTATGAACCACCTGTAGTACGAACACAGTCCCAAGAAGCTTCTAACTTCATGGACATTCCTCAAATCGGGCCAATCACGGATAGTCTCTATCTTGGCCGGGTCCATTTGCACTCTTGCTGCTGACACAATGTGTCCCAAAAAGTGTATCTCTGGTAGGAAAAATTCACTTTTCTTTGCATTAATCACTAACGTGTGATCTCGTAATGCCTGAAAGACTTGAAGCAGATGATCTCTGTGTTCTGCCTCATTCTTGGAGAAAACAATGATGTCGTCAAAGAAAGTGCCAACAAATAGCCTGTACTCTTGAAAAATCCTGTCCATCATGCGGTTAAATGTCGTAGGAGCATTGGTTAAGCCAAAAGGCATCACCAAAAACTCAAATAACCCAAAGGTCGTCCGAAAAGCCGTCTTGTAGACATCTCCTGGTGCTATCCTGATTTGATGATATCCACTCTTCAGGTCAATCCTGCTAAAGCACGAGGATCCCTGTAACCTGTCGAGTATATCATCGATCCTAAGAATCGGAAATCTGTTCTTGATGGTGATTTCATTGAGAGTGCTATAATCGATGCACATTCTCCAAGATCCGTCTTTCTTCAAAACCAACAACACTGGAGAGCAATACGGTGAAGTACTAGGCTGGACAAGACCCTTTTCCAAGAGGTCTTTCACTTGGTTCATAATCTCTTCATTCTGTGCCCGGCTCACATGGTAGGGTGGTCGGTTCGGTGACGTGCTTCCAGGTATCAGATCAATGGTATGATCTTCAGGCCCTCTGAAAAGCAATCGGCATGAGTGTGGAGAAAAATCTTGGCGTTCTTTTGATCAGGTCAAAACATATTCAACCTTTATCCATCGTTCAGTTCTCTCCCAAAAGAATGAGTAAGAAACTGAAGTTCATCAAGTACAATCTCTAAGCCCTTCATTTATCAAAGTCGCTTTCTCGGCCCGGTAGTCAACCACGGCGTAGTTCTTGTGGTACCAAGGGATCCTGAGTAGAACGTCACTCGCGTGCCCTGAACACCCCTGTCATTGCAAACGAAGTTTGCCAATGCTCGGTGTAATGGCAACATCCCATCGGGGTGCCAGTCGAACTACCTCCGCCTGTGGCGTCAGTCTGTCGGGCGTAATTTCCAAATCGAACCGCCAATTCCAAGTGAAAAGAAGTTGGCCTTGGCTCCTTCAAAAGAGCTTCGTGATCCTTCACTTTGCCCCAAAAGCGGCAAAGTTTGTACTTTCATTCATTAGATTCGGTGCAGGTCCCACGCCATGTGGTACCAGTTCTGCTTTTCTATCTGCCTTTTCTGCCACGTTCCTCAGCTGCTCTCAAATTCTCTAGCCTGTCGTCGTCTTTATCATTCTGTTCTTTCTGTGCCTTATTAGGGCACTTCGCGGAGATATGTCTTTGTTCCCCGCATCCAAAGCACTTCCCCTCTCTGATGAAGCGAGCTCTCTCCTCAGGAGTGAGCTTGGGTCGTGCATCCTTTTTCTCTGGGTTGCTCTTTTTCTTTCTACTTTCATTCCCAGAAGTCTGTTCGGCTCGTTGTGTCATGGCCTCATCTGTGGGGTAGGTCAAACTGCCCGAGTGAATGGCAAAGCCCCGCTTCGCATGACTCATCAACTCCTGAATAGAAGCTGACTTCTGTTCCAAGCAGTGATCTCGGATCTCTGTAGGTAGACCCAAGGTAAACCGCTCAATCTGTTCTCTGAATGAGATCTTCTTGAATGAAGAGGCGGGTAGAAAAGAGCTCCAGAATCTTTCACAATAAGCATTGATTGTATCTTCCTTGGTCATCCGAAGATGGTTCCAAGCAGCTCGTATATCTCGTTCATATTCTTGCGTCAACCAAGAAGAAAGAAAAAGCTTTTTAAATTTCACCCATTTAACTGGCGCAGTCTTGTTTAAAAGAAGCGTGGACCACCAAGTACGAACATTTCTCTTAAAATAAAAGGCAGCTCTCCGAATTTTGGAGTGCTCTGAATAGTGTCCTCCCGCGAAAGCGATGTCAAACTGCTGTATAAAAGACAAAGCCTTCGAAGCATTTGAGTATCCTGAAAAAGTATCAAACGTGATCGAGTGGCCACCTTCCTTAAACTCTCGGACTTTCTTGCTTTTATCTTTGAGAAAGTTATACTGGTTAGCTTTGTAAAAATTCTTCTGGTTCTCATAAAACTTTCCGTCATCGGAATCTGAGCTGTCTGTACACGAGTCCTCAGTAGAACTGTCAGTCTCTGGGCGAGATGTAGCCTTTCCGAAGATTTGTTTCTTGCTTCGCTTTTTGCTTTTCCTGTCTTCTTCGCTGGAGTCTGAAGAGCTAGAAGAACTGTCAGAAGAAGAAGAAGAAGAACTGAGTAAGCCTTCAAACTTGACATGCTTCTTCTTTTTCTTTGCCTTGTCAAAAGTTGACCGACGACCCAAATAACCTGGAAAGTCAGTGCTTTTCTTCTGCCTTTTGCCGTGCTTTTTGGCTTTCTTTTGTGCGTCAAAAGCTGAGCAACCCGTGCATCAACCACCTCTCCTAATTCCTTCTCTGAATATTTCTTGTGAGCAGAAGGTTTCTTGAGAGTGGGTGTAGTGGTTTTCTGCCACTGCTCATGCACTTCTTGAAAAGAAGTCTTGCTCATATATTTTGCAAATACTGGGTCCTTCGCAAAATTGAGCATCATCTTCGTTGCATCGCCGATCAACTGGCGACGCTCCATCTCTCGCCGCTCCGCCAGAGTAGGCCGAGGCGGACCATACTCTGTCTGAATCTTCGTTGTGATCCCAGCCTGCATCTCCAGATGCAGAGGGAGTCGACTGATCCTTGCGTGAAGCCATAGGTGCCGCGGAAAAAAAAATGGGAATTGGATTTCCCGTAGAAGAGAAATCGGCCGTGCTCTGATACCACTGTAACAGACTTGGACACTCCAAGTCAAGAATCAACCGCGACAGCACCAAATAACCACTTCAAAACAAGTCACAGATCACAATAGATGTACACTGGCGCGGCGGAGTTCCGTGCCTAGAGATATTGGCCCCAAAGATTGGCGCCCCTTTCGGTATTTCTTTTTATATTAATCAGATCAAAGTACAAGAGAGTGGCTAGGGTTTCACTCTCAGACTCTGCGTCCAAATGCCCTGAGAAGTGAGGCCCTCACCACTAATTTAAAGGTTACAAGGGATGCCCAAAAGCAGAGCCCCAAAAGCTTCAAATCAAAAGCAATTGCTCTCTCTCTCTCACAGAGAGTCAAAACTTGAAAGCAAAAGCATTCTCTCTCTCTTTCTCATATTGTAGGAATTTTAGGGTTTCTGGCAGAAATTAGGGTTTGCAGGAGTTTTAGGGTTTTTGGCAGAAATTAGGGTTTCTGCTGTCCGTAGCCACGTCATCACTTTGTGACACGAGCTAGAAACGCCCTCTTCTTCCGTCATACCAAACGTCGAGAAGCAATCCGTGACTTCCTGTGAGTAATGACTACTAGAAGTACCTCCCTTTGAAGTCGGGCTCTGGTCTCTCTGCACTCCTTATCATACCAGCTATTCTGGGGTATGCTCCCAGAACGTCGTCGCTGCCTAGACTCAGTGTGTGGGTATGCCTCCGTTGCTGCATCGTGTAGTGTCTCTGTCAATATATAAGTGAGCACCCGAGAGGTCTTGTCACAAACTGGTAACATGGCACCACCTTCTAGCCACAGGACGAGGGGCTCCTAATGAAATGCGCCGAAAGGCTGATGACGTGGCTGAATGCTGACGTGGCAGCCTGGAAATTCCACCGTAAATTGCGTTGGACTGTCCGTACAGTGCTTCCGTAAATTACGCTGATGACGTGGCAGTCCGTACGCTTTGTGTAAATTGCGCTGGCTGTTTTTAGAAGCTTTTGGAAAGACCAATTGCTGTTGGGGAACTTTGCTTTTGAGTTAAAAGATTTTGGGGCTCTGCTTGTGGGCATCCCTTGTACCAATAAATAAGTGGGTTGGGCCTCATTACTCAGAGCATTTGGACGCAGAGTCTGAGAGTGAGCGCCTGCCGACTCTCTTGTACTTTGAACACAAATTAATATAAAAAGAAATACCGAAAGGGGCGCCAGTCTTGGGGGCACCGAACTACGCCGGGCCGTGTCGTCTTTGTGAACTGTTTTGAAGTGAATCTCTGTTTTGTCGTAGTAGAATCTTGACTTGGGGTGCCCAAGTTTGTTACAGTGGTATCAGACAAGAATCAATTGACTTTTGCGAATGCGGGAGGAGATCATGAAGAAGTTTTACACGATCAAACAAAGGAAGAGTACAGGCCTCCTCGGCCTACTCAGTACGAACTTAAAGAGATGGAACGTCGACAGCAGGTTGACGAGTGCACAAAGCAGATGATTAAAATTGAGAAGGATCTGAAATTTGCAAAATTTTTGTCTCAGCAATCCATCGCAGAAGTGCACACCCAGTGGCAAAAAGCCACAGAACCACCCATCATGTCAGTGAACATCCAACCCTATGTGTCCGTGGACAAGCTACAGCATGACCAAGGTTTAGTCAGTCAAGTCAGTTTAGTATAGGAAGTGATTTGGCACTTTTGTGAGTTTGTTCGCAGACCGTGCATGTCCAAACACTTAGATTAGATGCATATCCTCTTGTTGCACACCGCATGATCATCAGATTCCAGTAAGATCCCATCAATAGAATTTTCCAGTGCATTTAGCCTAATTTCCCTATTTTTGACATTTTTCACTTATTATTTTTAAGTGACTTTTGTTGGAAAGTAGGTAGGGCAATTTTGCTGAGTTTGTATAAATAGAAACCTAGTGCTAGCACTTTCTGGCAGAAGAGGCAGCAGGAGCACTAGCTCAACAGGCAACTTCTTAGCAAGACCCCCATCAGCAAGGACCTAGCGTTTTTGCTACGGACAGCCCAACGTTTTTCCATTGCAATTCAGCCCTTGGCGTTTTTGCATGGCATATCAGCCTCGGTAACAACAAGACACGTCAGATCAGCCTCGGCAGAATGTCGTGTGATGTCAAGTGATGTCTTGTGATGTCCGGTGATGTGACTGTGGATTTGTACAAGTTCTAGATGTGTTGTGTCTAGTGCGTCGGTACTAACAGTTAGTGTCTACTAAGACAGTTTATGGCCTCTGTCTGTTTTGCAGGCGTAATTGAGAGAGGGGGGTATGTCACAAACTGGTTACGTGGCACCACCTTCTAGCCACAGGATGAGGGGCTCCCGATGAAATGCGCTGAAAGGCTGATGACGTGGCCGAATGCTGACGTGCAGCCCGGAATATCCGTCGTAAATTGCGCTAGACTGTCCGTACAGTGCTTCTGTAAATTACGCTGATGATGTGGCAGTCCGTACGCTTTGCGTAAATTGCGCTGGCTGTTTTTAGAAGCTTTTGGAAAGACCAATTGCTTTTGGGGAACTTTGCTTTTGAGTTAAAGGATTTTGGGGCTCTGCTTTTGGGGCTCTGCTTTTGGGCATTCCTTGTACCAATAAATAAGTGGGTTGGGTCTCATTACTCAGAGCATCTAGACGCAGAGTCTGAGAGTGAGCGCCTGCCGACTCTCTTGTACTTTGAACACAGATTAATATAAAAAGAAATACCGAAAGGGGCGCCAGTCTTTAGGGCTAATATCTCTGGGCATGGAACAAGGCCGGGCCGTGTCGTCTTTGTAAATTGTTTTGAAGTGAATCTTTGTTGTGTCGCTGTAACAGACTTGGACACTCCAAGTCAAGAATCAATCACGACAGCACCAAATAACCACTTCAAACAATTCACAGATCACAATAGATTTGCATTGGCCCGGCGGAGTTCCGTGCCTATAGATATTGGCCCCAAAGACTGGCGCCCCTTTCGGTATTTCTTTTTGTAGGGTTTCACTCTCAGACTCTGCGTCCAGATGCTCTGAGAAGTGAGGCCCTCACCACTAATTTAAAGGTTACAAGGGATGCCAAAAAGCAGAGCCCCAAAAGCTTCAAAGCAAAAGCAGATTCTCTCTCTCTCTCAATGAGAGTCAGTAAAAAGCAAGTTCTCTTTTTCTCTTTCTTTCTCCCAAATCAAAGCGAAAAGCTGAGATTTGCGTCGCTCAAAATTTCCCAAATTTAAAAAAAAAAAAAAAAAAAAAGCCTCCGCGATTTTCGGAAATTAGGGTTTTTGGCAGAATTTAGGGTTTGCAGGAATTTTAGGGTTTCTGGCAGAAATTAGGGTTTTTGCTGTCCGCCACGTCATCACTTTGTGACATACCCCCCTCTTGAAAGCATTGTAATCGACCGTGATTACGCCTGCAAAACCGACAAAAGCCATAAACCGTCTTAGCAGACACTGACCATTAGTACCTACGTACTAGGAACACACATCTAGCACATGTACAAAATCGACAGTCACATCACACGACATCACAGGACATCACCAAACATCAGAGGACATCACATGACATTCAACATTCATTCGGATCTTAGACCATGATATATCGGCAATGTAGCTAGCAATCACATCTAGGTCAAATCGGGACCTCATCGATGTCCGATTGACTAACCCCTATTGCAACCATGTCTATTCGAGATCAATCAGACCAAAATGCTGCAGTCATTTCGTCTATCAGTTCCTGCACTCACAAGAAGTCAAGAACAAATCATTATCATAATCAGGAATTCCATTTCATAAAGTCATCCAACAGAGTACTGTCAGCTCTCAGTATCCCTGAAGCTCAAAGAGACATCAGTGACTTTAGTATCAAAATCAAGGCATCTGTTGACAAAGGAGCGGAGTAACTCCCCTCTTGTGCATCCCACTGCACCAGATCTTCGGCCAAGCCGAGTTTCTGGGTTCGGTTTGGAGTACACTATGCTAAACCAAAACATCGAGGTAAAGTTTCACAATCCGAGGAGTATCTGCTAGGTCCTCCTCCTCCATCTACTTCGCATCAAATGCAGGAAAGTTCTTGAATTAAACCAAGAACTGCCTACGGAATTTACCTTTCTTCGTATCGTTATGTGCCAAAATCTGTTCAGGAACAAGGATCTCCTCGTTTTCTTTCACTTCGGGTTGCTCATCAGGCTCCCCATCATCAGGCACATCACCCTTAACAGGGTTCAAGAGACTCACATGCAATGCATTATGAATCCTCCAAGTATCTGGCAGTTTCAATCGGAAGGAGACATCATTTATCTTGTCAGTGATCTGGAAAGGTTCGTAGTATCGCATACTAAGCTTTGGAAAAAGCCTCTCCTTTCCCTTTTTCTTTCGTAGGCGTGCCTTCTCAAAAGTAAGAGCACCCAATCATCCTCCTTCAGTTTCAAGTTGCGACGATGGCGATCCGCTGCCTTTTTCTGTCGTTCTTGAGACTCCTGCAAAGTCTCGTGAACCTTGGCAAAAGCCGTATCCAAATCTCGCGAATATTCATCCGCTTCCAATATCTAATCTTTCGTGCTCAAGAAGGATGGAACCTTCACAGCACTTTCAACAATCTCACATGGCGTCTTCCCCGTCGAACAGTGTATCGTGTTACTGTAGGCAAACTCCACCAAAGATAGGTTCTTTTCCCATTGAGTCTTCTGATCCGAGGTACAAGACTTCAATAAATCTAAAATCACTGAATTGGCAATCTCAAATTGCCCGTCAGTCTGCAAGTGGAACGATGACGAGAACTGCAACCGCGTGCCAATGTTCTCCCAAATTGCCTTCCAAAACAAACTCATAAATGTGGGGTCTCTGCGGAGACAATCGTCTCAGATGTGCCATGTAATCGGAAAATCATTGTGATCATTCTGTTTTCTTGGGAGATCAAAAATGAAATCCATTGCAATACTTTCCCAGGGGTGGGTGGATATGGGTAAAGGCTGTAACAATCCCTGTGCCTTATGCCTGTCAAACTTGACCTTCTAGCATACCAAGCAACTGCGCACAAACTCTTCCACATCCTTCTCGAGTCACGGCCAAAAGAAGTATCTCTCTACCCCTTTCATGGTGGTAGCAATGCCGCGGTGACCCGTAAAAGGTGGACAGTGGCATTCTGTCATAACCTTATCCCTCAACGGCTGTGTAACGCACAACATAGTCTTTCTCATCAAGTAGCCTTCCCGAAGGGAGTATCCCGCTACTGTCTCCCCATCCCGTATCCGTGTGAAAATATCTGCAAAATCTGTATCTGTGGCATATTGATCGACCATATCCTTGAAGCTCCTATGATGTATCGCGGAAATAGCCAGAACCAACGGTTTCTGAGACAAAGCATCTGCCACCACATTCTTCTGTCCCTGCACATGGACAATCTGGAAGTGGAACTGTGACAAGATGTTCGCCCACCGCATTTGCTTTTCCGAAAGCTCCTTCTGTGACAAGAAGTAGCGCAAACTCTGATGGTCTGTAAAGACAGTAAAATCCGCTCCGAGTAGTTAATGCCGCCACTGAGTAAGAGCATGGATAACCGCCAAAAGCTCTTTCTCATAGATCTGTGCTGTCATCTCCGGCCTAGAGAACAAACGGCTCTCGTAAGCTATGACATGGCCTTCTTGCATCAAGACCGCACCCAGACTACGACCACAAGCATCACAATATACTTCAAATGACTTCTGCAAGTCCGGCAAAGCCAAAATAGGTCCCGTAGTCAATTTCTCTTTCAATGTCCGAAAGGCAGTCACCTCTGTGGGTCCCCACGAAAAAGGTACTCCTTTCTGTGTCAAGGTATGCAAAGGGGAGCAACCTCTGCAAACTTTCGTATGAACCACCTGTAGTACGAACACAGTCCCAAGAAGCTTCTAACTTCATGGACATTCCTCAAATCGGGCCAATCACGGATAGTCTCTATCTTGGCCAGGTCCATTTGCACTCTTGCTACTGACACAATGTGTCCCAAAAAGTGTATCTCTAGTAGGAAAAATTCACTTTTCTTTGCATTAATCACTAACGTGTGATCTCGTAATGCCTGAAAGACTTGAAGCAGATGATCTCTGTGTTCTGCCTCATTCTTGGAGAAAACAATGATGTCGTCAAAGAAAGTGCCAACAAATAGCCTGTACTCTCGAAAAATCCTGTCCATCATCCGGTTAAATGTCGCAGGAGCATTGGTTAAGCCAAAAGGCATCACCAAAAACTCAAATAACCCAAAAGTCGTCCGAAAAGCCGTCTTGTAGACATCTCCTGGTGCTATCCTGATTTGATGATATCCACTCTTTAGGTCAATCCTGCTAAAGCACGAGGATCCCTGTAACCTGTCGAGTATATCATCGATCCTAGGAATCAGAAATCTGTTCTTGATGGTGATTTCGTTGAGAGTGCTATAATCGATGCACATTCTCCAAGATCCTTCTTTCTTCAAAACCAACAACACTGGAGAGCAATACGGTGAAGTACTAGGCTGGACAAGACCCTTTTCCAAGAGGTGTTTCACTGGGTTCATAATCTTTTCATTCTGTACTCGGTTCACACGGTAAGGTGGCCGATTCGGTGGCGTGCTTCCAAGTATCAGATCAATGGTTTGATCTTCGGGCCCTCTGAAAAGCAATCGGCATGAGTGTGGAGAAAAATCTTGGCGTTCTTTTGATCAGGTCAAAACATATTCAACCTTTATCCATCGTTTAGTTCTCTCCCAAAAGAATGAGTAAGAAACTGAAGTTCATCAAGTACAATCTCTAAGCCCTTCATTTATCAAAGTCGCTTTCTCGGCCCGGTAGTCAACCACGGCGTAGTTCTTGTGGTACCAAGGGATCCCGAGTAGAACGTCACTCGCGTGCCCTGAACACCCCTATCATTGCAAACAAAGTTTGCCAATGCTCGGTGTAATGGCAACATCCCATCCGGGTGCCAATCGAACTACCTCCGCCTATGGCGTCAGTCTGTCGGGCGTAATTTCCAAATCGAGCCGCCAATTCCAAGTGAAAAGAAGTTGGCCTTGGCTCCTTCAAAAGAGCTTCCTGATCATTCACTTTGCCCCAAAAGCGGCAAAGTTTGTACTTTCATTCATTAGATTCGGTGCAAGTCCCACACCATGTGGTACCAGTTCTGCTTTTCTATCTGCCTTTTCTTCCACATTCCTTAGCTGCTCTCGAACTCTCAGACCTGTCGTCGTCTTTATCATTCTGTTCTTTCTGTGCCTTATTAGGGCACTTCGCGGAGATATGTCCGTGTTCCCCACATCCAAAGCACTTCCCCTCTCTGATGAAGCGAGCTCTCTCCTCAAGCGTAAGCTTGGGTCGTGCATCCTTTTTCTCTGGGTTGCTCTTTTTTCTTTCTTCTTTCATTCCCAGAAGTCTGTTCGGTTCGTTGTGTCATGGCCTCATCTGTGGGGTAGGTTAGACTGCCAAAGTGAATGGCAAACCCCCGCTTCGCATGACTCATCAACTCCTGAATAGAAGCTGACTTCTGTTCCAAGCAGTGGTCTCGGATCTCTGTAGGTAGACCCAAGGTAAACCGCTCAATCCGTTCTCTGAACGAGATCTTCTTGAATGAAGAGGCGGGTAGAAAAGAGCTCCAGAATCTTTCACAATAAGCATTGATTGTATCTTTCTTGGTCATCCGAAGATGGTTCCAAGCAGCTCGTACATCTCGTTCATATTCTTGCGTCAACCAAGAAGAAATAAAAAGCTTGTTAAATTTCAGCCGTTTAACTGGCGCAGTCTTGGTTAAAAGAAGCGTGGACCACCAAGTACCAGCATTCCCCTTAAGGTAAGAGGTAGCTCTCCGAATCTTGGAGTGCTCTGAATAGCGTCCTCCCGCGAAAGCGATGTCAAACTGCTGTATAAAAGACAAAGCCTTCGAAGCATCTGAGTATCATGAAAAGTATCAAACTTGATCGAGTGGCCACCTTCCTTAAACTCTCGGACTTTCTTGCTTTTATCTTCGAGAAAGTCATACTGATTGGCTTTGTAAAAATTCTTCTTGTTCGCATAAAACTTTCCGTCATCGGAATCTGAGCTGTTTGTAGACGAGTCCTCTGTAGAACTGTCAGTCTCTGGGCGAGATGTAGCCTTCTTTGCCTTTTTCTTGCCCTTTCTGAAGCTTTGTTTCTTGCTTCGCTTTTTACCTTTTCTGTCTTCTTCGCTCGAATCCGAGGAGC
Source organism: Adiantum capillus-veneris (assembly GCF_014529385.1). Taxonomy (NCBI): domain Eukaryota; kingdom Viridiplantae; phylum Streptophyta; class Polypodiopsida; order Polypodiales; family Pteridaceae; genus Adiantum; species Adiantum capillus-veneris. The sequence continues at coordinate 71,240,234 of NC_140952.1, forward strand.
TAGAAGAACTATCAGAAGAAGAAGAAGAAGAACTCGGTAGGCCTTCAAACTTGACGCGCTTCTTTAGTTTCTTTGCATTGTCAAATGTCGACCGACGACCCAAATATCCCGGGAAGTTAGTGCCTTTCTTTTGCTTTTTGCCGTGCTTTTTTCCTTTCTTTTGCACGTCGAAAAGGTGAGCAATCCGTGCATCAACCACGTTCTCCAGTTTCTTCTCCGTATATTTTCTTGGAGGCAGAAGGTTTCTTGAGAGCGGGTTTCGGGAGTGGTGTTGTGGTTCTCTGCCACTCCATCTGTACCTCTTCCAAAGAGGTCTGATTCATATATTTTGCCATCTTCGGGTCCTTGGCAAAATTGAGCATCATCTTTGTTGCATCGCCGATCAACTGGCGACGCTCCATCTCTCGCCGCTCCCCCTAAGTAGGCCAAGGCGGGCCATACTCTCGGCCAGAATCTTCGTTGTGATCCCTGCCCGCATCTCCAGATGCAAAGGGAGTCGACTGATCATTGCCTGAAGCCATAGGTGCCGCGGAAAAAAATTTCGGGGATCGGATTTCCCGTAGAAGAGAAATCGGCCGTGCTCTGATACCACTGTAACAGACTTGGACACTCCAAGTCAAGAATCAATCACGACAGCACCAAATAACCACTTCAAACAATTCACAGATCACAATAGATTTGCACTGGCCTGGCGGAGTTCCGTGCCTAGAGATATTGGCCCCAAAGATTGGCGCCCCTTTCGGTATTTCTTTTTGTATTAATCAATCATCAAAGTACAAGAGAGCGGTTAGGGTTTCACTCTTAGACTCTGCGTCCAGATGCTCTGAGAAGTGAGGCCCTCACCACTAATTTAAAGGTTACAAGGGATGCCCAAAAGCAGAGCCCCAAAAGCTTCAAAGCAAAAGCAGATTCTCTCTCTCTCTCAATGAGAGTCAGTAAAAAGCAAGTTCTCTTTTTCTCTTTCTTTCTCCCAAATCAAAGCGAAAAGCTGAGATTTGCGTCGCTCAAAATTTCCCAAATTTAAAAAAAAAAAAAAAAAAAAAATCCGCTTCCGTGATTTCCGGAAATTAGGGGTTTTGGCAGAATTTAGGGTTTGCAGGAATTTTAGGGTTTTTGGCAGAAATTAGGGTTTCTGTTGTCCGCCACGTCATCACTTTGTGACCGTCGCAGTAGAATCTTGACTTTGGGTACCCAAGTTTGTTACAGGTTTCCCCGGGTCCTCTATGCATAACCGTCTGTAGATACCATTTATAAAGACAGAATCAGTCTCCGAAGTAAAAGTGTATCGGGTATGCATAGATGTCTATGCCAGTCGAGCTGTGTTGAACTGGAATGAGACGGTAAACGTGAGGAGAGCATGATCTACTGCTACCCCAATAGTCCTGGGCCCGACTATAAAGTCCTGTATAGAGGGTATGAAACTGGGCTGAGCCAAAACATAATCCATTGTGCTAGCCCCATGTCTATGAGGAAAACATGTGAACCCACTCGACGTTGGAAATCTCTGGAGGCCATTCAAGATGGCTAGTCCATGTGCAGTCCCCAAATTTGTTAGATATCCCCCATATCTAGTGTGCTCTTCATCGTGCGAACACCTAGCCAATTCCATATCATTGATATCCAATTCTCTTAACATTTCCTCTGAGGTATCGTAGAAAGCTGTCTGAAACTAGCCCGTCGAGACTGGCCCGTCCTGGCATTAAAGTCTTCCAAAAAAGTGACATCTCCATCCCTACAGAACTCCCATATGTCCTCATCCAATATCATGTAGGGTGACTGCCCCTTGGGCGATGCATAATGAGAGGTTTTGGGGGCAAAATAGCATATTGCAATGTAGAGTGGCCTCCCTGTCTCCGCTCTCACTCTGACCCACATATATTTGTCCTGCTCATCTCCTCGAAAAATACAAATGAGGGGTTGAAGCTCCTCCCTGAATAGGATTGGCACACCTCCTAACCCCTGTCCTCTACGCGTTGATCTCACATCCTGCCTACAAGTAGTCTCCCAATGGTATCCGGTCACTCTAGGTAATATGCCGCCAGGAGTCCTATGCGTTCCGAGTAAAAAATACTGTCTCTTCCATTAAAGCTATCCTTGAAAGCGCCTACATCTAGCTTCATTGATCCATTACAATTCCATTCTACCATTTTAAGGCTGGTCCATAGGTCCCGCACCGTCATGTGGTGCGCTTTTCCAACACCACTGCTCTCCCTTCCCTGTAGAAAGCAATTTTCCTTTCCTCCCTCGCCGCCTTGATCTCCGGCATCGGCTCTTGCATGTGTGCTACCTGTGTTAGAGTGAGGTCATCACCCATTTATATCCCAGTTTGCTTGAGTGCCTGTCTCTTCTTTAGGACTTCCTTCCTAGCTTCCAGCGTAGGGAAATGTATAATGAGTGCTCTTTCCTTGGGCCTTCCTTTCTCATCACGTCCCTTCTTACCAACTCTCCAAGCACCTAAAAAATACCCATGCGCTTCAAGAGCTTCTTCTTCTACTTTTCCAGTGTCTTTGAGACCTGTAACACGCACATGATGGATCTAGTTTTTCTCTTTTTCTCCTCCTCAATTGTCATATTGATGATAGTGGATGTCGCTGTGGCTTGAAGCATCTTATCTTTTCCTTTCTTTGCGCATCCTTGATCCACTTTTTAGCTTTATCAACCTTCTCCTGTGTTTTGAATAGGTACTCTGCCCATGAAGAGGTTGTTCACGCCTTCTGCTCTTCCTCTTCCCGTAGAGTTTTCACCTGCTCCTTAATGGTTTCGAGCTCCTTTATCATTGAGGGTTGATTTTCTCTCTCCTTTGCAGGGGTATTTTTGCAAGCTGTGAGGTCTCCCTGAAGTGCTTCGATCATGCATCCTTTTCATTCATGTGTTCTTCCTTTTTTGATTTCTAGGATTCAAACATAGCAAGTGCATCCTCTAATCTTTTTTGCATCATGCATTCCATTACATTCACTTCTGCCCTCACAATCGTCTATATTTCGGCCTTCAATTTCTATTCAAACAAGCAAGGAATTTAGTGATTAAGTCTTGCTTCTTTATCCATTTATGTCTGTGTTTGATTGTGTTTTGTGCAAGTGCTTTGTCCATCTTGTCCATACTATTAAGGTATATCTATACATATATGTATGTATGTATACACTGCAATCGGTCCTTAATGTCTATTGCATCCATTAAAGTCAGTCATGATGTCTTAAACATTGCAGTCTTTGCAGCCAGTGGACCACTCCAACAGAGGGAAACCAGGACGAGGGCAGCTTGTTTCAAGTAAAAGAGTTGAGCTTAGGGAGTCGTCTCTATGGGATAACACGGAGAACATGCTGCATGATGATCACATTTATGCAGAGGAGATTCCTCTGCTACCTTATCCTTCCAACCAACGAGCAAACCGAGCTGGTGCGCCCACTTTGGAGACTATCCAGCTGCGTAGGCAGGTACAACAGTTGGAGCAGAAGCTTTCAGAAAAGGAATGCCAGTTGCAAGCTGCAGAAAAAACTGCTCAGCAGATTCACTTGCAGCTCAATGCCACGGTCGAGAGGTTGCAAAGCCAAATTCAGCAGAAAGATCAGGCTATTCAAAATGTTCAAAATCAACTGTTTGAAAGACAGGTAAAACTCGTGCTGGGGGGGTGGGGATGTTGTTGCACCTCAAAAAATGTTAGTGTACCACATGCGTTTAAAGGGACAGGTATTTTAATTCATAAGATTTATTTATTTTAAATTATTTTACTTGCAGAAGAGGTTTTTAAATTGAAAATTTTAAAAAAACCGTAAGTTTAAAAGAGTGGGCATTTTATTGCCTCACAATATGTAACTATAGGGGTTGTAAGTATACTATTTGAACGCATGTAACAGCATAGTAAAGGGTCTTCAGTTAGCCTGGTTGCTCTTAGGTACCCTAAGGGTAAAACAGGATGAATCACTTAAGTGTGTCCTCATGAAGACCGTTGATTCTCAATCTGGTTTGGTTGTTTGTTTTCATGTAGATATTTTTGGCATTCCAAAACATGCCTTGAAGAGGCTTAGAGGAGAAGAGAGAAAGGAGTGGAATGTTTGTGTGCAATCGTTTAGTAGTGAACGGGTCCCTCCATAAAGACCATTTGACTTTCTTTGCACTTTGTTTTTGAGTGCCTATGTGAAGCTTCATCTTTTTATCTTTGAATTGTTATTTTCTGGCTTGTGCTTGTGAGCCTTGGGATTCTGAAATCAAATGCCTTGAAGTCAGTCTCTCTGCATAATGCAAAAAGGGCAAGGTCATAGCATTGCTTCACTTTTCTGGGCTACCTAAAATTTGTTGTCATGGAGGAAAAAACCCTGTCGGTTGGTTGTAAAACTCGTCACACGCTCATTAAATAGCCTTGCAACCAGTGGCACTTTGAAGAGGGAGATTGGGAAGGTAAAGATATGAAAATGTACTCTCTCTTTTTTTGTAAAGTAAGGGGGGAGAGTTTAGAGGAGTTTAGATTTTATTTAAGCCTACAAAAGCTAGGCAGGCCTCATGATTTCATCACTTGTTATAAATACTTTGATGTCAAGAAGGCATTAGTAATGACATAGCTTCAAATTCAGGTGATCTACAATGATATCTCTTGGCTACAAGGATTTCTAACCACTTTATGGTTCTGCAGCTCGAGGTTGTTAGCCTCCAGTCTCTTGTAAAGAAGTCAGAAGTAAATGTACAAGCATCAAGCATGAAAGCAGCCAGCCTCGAAGAGGAGTTGGGTGGACTGCGAAACCAAGTTGGAACTCTCCTTTTCCTTGTTCAAAGTCAAATCTCAGGTTTGGTAGAAGATGGAGTTGTCGAAACGCCACCAGAGGGTGCAGAGTCACCACCAGCAATTGAAGAAATAGTCGTGGAAGAGCCTATCAGCTCAACTGAAAGTGATTTGCCAGCAATGGTGAGCTCCTTGTTTTTTTTTTGAGCTCTGTGCTAATAAATGAGCCACCTTGACTAAAAATATGCCACATCAGCTAAAAAGCCAATCAATGGGCTAATCTCGATCAACTTCACACTTTGGTTGAACTGTTTGTTTGAGATTATGTGGTAGGGAATGGCCCTTGGGAGGACCATTCTCCAGGTCAGACGACTGGCAGAAGCCAGAAGCCTGCTGCAGAATGGCCTATCCGTCACAGTCGTTGGGAGGGCGCCATGACAGCAGAGGTATTTTTTTGGGGAGTGGAGGGCTGACATATCAGAAGGCGTAATAAATGTCCGGTTGCAGGAGTGGATAACTGGCTGTCGGCTGTGGCTGGTGGCGGGAAAGGCCAACCAGTGACTGTGACGGTGCATTAATGATTTCAGCTTAAAAAGGAAATCTGTGTTAAAAAAACATGGCACTAATGGATAGTACCACATAACCCTCAGCTCCATCAATAACATTGGCACATCATGCATATCATCTACCGCTTCTTGCAACCTCCCAAGAATGTCCTATGAGAGGCCTTAAGTTGGTGTAGAACTAGGGTTTATTGCATGCTTCCATAGACACATGAGCTCCGGCTCTCCATCTATAACATCGGTTCCATCACATGCGTAAGGTATATACATATTACAACATTCCATGAATGTCATATGAGAGGCCATTAGTATTTTATATGACTAAGTTATACTGTATGCTCCTCCAAACACGCGCGTTCGCATGCACAACACACACACACACACACACACACCCCACACACACACACAAGTTTCTACATAGCTTCAAAATAAGAAAAAATTGTCACATTCTAATAAAGAAGTCCAATTTCGATAAATCAATTTTTTTTTTGAAAAAATTTCCTTATGGACCGCTATCTTTATGAGGTGATATGCGTGCATTTCTAGATATTTTTTGTGTCTTAAGTTTTTATGAAGTCTGGTGTGTATGAGGTTCTCAATTTCCCTACAAATGTGGATCTCAAGCAAGTACTGTTGTTTTCTAGTGTTTTAAGTCTTTACTCTCCTTCAACTAGTTTGCACGAAACGATGGTTGCTTTGAACTTTTATTTGATATGGGGGAAACCCACCATTGAAAGATACTTTTATAGTCATGTTGTGTCAAAATACACCTGAGAATTTTGGTTTTCATCTTGGTGACGGTAATGCAGGTGGACAGGCATGCCGATGACATGCATTCACATGACATCGATGGCGTGGAAGAGGAGCACATAGAGGAGATAAGGAAGAAGTATGTGGCAGCCCTCATTGATGCCAGAGAGAATCCAAGTGATGAAATGCTATCGCTTGTTGTGGAACTAAGGATGCAGCTCCATGCTCTTGTGATGTGCCCACCGATGATGACGATCAGTGCGACGATGGATGAAATGTGCTGGCAGCCCTTGGGGATTGCTATTTGCTGATAAATACTGTACACAATGTCCATATGAGTCCTCAGAATGCAGATAGCAGCTGATATATTGATAAGTTATGGAGGGAAATATGTCGTGTCTTACTCTGTGCGTCAAGTGAGCCAAAATTGTCACAATGAGAAGATCATGTCAGCATATATTTGCCCCTGATGGATGGAGCCAAGATGTGGGTGTCCGATGATGCACACCTTGGTGTGTGTCCAATGGGTTTCAATACCTGCACAAAATCCTCTTCCATGTAGTGGGCCTTAATGTATACATACTGACGCCAAGAAATAATGACAATAAACGACATTCTTATGTCCATGTGCTAAAAACAAACTATTCTTAACCACAAAATGACTTTGACTTTCTCCTGGTCTTTTCTTATCAAGCAACCAGCTCTACGAATGGGTGTGAAAAGTTCCCGCCGTTAGGTGGTCATCACTCGTGCATTTGTTTAAAACTCACCTAAAACTAGTTTTGGTATAATCTTGCACAGTATTCAATGGTTTCGTTATGATGATGCCATTCTGCAGGAAGAAAAAAGCAAACCTCAAAGTGCATTATATCACCAAAATAAGCATTTCAAAACCAAGCTTTACTACAGGTGCCAAGCATTCTAATAAATTCTGAGGGTTGGAAAATTTTGAGAGTTTTCTCTGCTATAAGCCCAGCGTCCATGTCTAGTTGCGACTATCGGGTCAAATTTTGAACCCTAAACAAATTGATGGTGATATATGGAAGGTGTGGGTTTGCCAAAACAAGCATTATGAATGTCTTCAATTCTCTGTCTCTCTGATATCTATGAAGTCAAAAACTTCAAGTCATTGATTCTCACAATCATACAAGATGAAGTTTCCATTGCAATGAAAATGTCTTCATGCACTCCAAATGGCCAAACATGCACAATACTGTTTTTATATGATTTTCACCATTGTCTGGCTTATTAAAAGAACTTACAGGCATTCAACATTAACAAAGCTGAAAAATTGTAAAGGAGTATACAAAGAGAGAAATATTTGAAAGCTTCTTTCAAATTTGGTTTTTGTAGCTACAAATAAGGTGATCTTTTGTAAGTTTTGAAGAATGCCACTAAGTATGAGTATAATGCTATCTTTCACAGTGCCACTAAATATGAGTGTGAGGCTATGGCGTGATATGAGTCTAGCAATAAAAATTCAACAAAGGTCTTTGCATGTGTTCACCCACAACACTCTCACATGGCCATGAGGGGAGGGGATCAATTGTTGAGAGTGTGAGTGCCGTCCAATGCACTTTTGTAGATTCAAATGAGCCTTGTAACTTTCGGAAAAATTGTAAAATTCCCCCCCCCCCCCCCCCCCCCAAAAGAAAAAAACATCACTGCCACCACCATCCCACCGCCCCTTTAAAGACCTTCACCCCTAAAGATCTTGAACTTGGGATGTCAGCCTGGTGCCCTAACCACTTCACCCATGAGTGCTCTTTGAAATATATGGGAGTCATGATCTTGTAAGTGCGGACCGATGTGAATTTGGAAATATTGGCGGCATTTTGTAAATTCTATTGAAGTAAAGGCGGCATGTGTCTTGCCCCAGGATGGACGTCCAGTGTCCGTCGTCCACTGACCTCACTAACCCGCTCAGTTATTCTTTATATAAATAGAGAATAAGGAGTGGGTGCTGCTTTAAGCCACTCTGTTCCACTCCACACTGCTCTCTCTCTCTCTCTCTCTCTCTCTCTCTCTCTCTCTCTCTCTCTCTCTCTCTGATCTCTCCACGCACCACATTCGCACATTTTTTTAATTGGTATCAGAGCGCATGGCGATGACGAAGAGTATGGCAGTGTCAAGAGCTCCGAGGTGGTAGCTTGCTTGTTCTCGATATGGTGGAGAGATCAAGAAAGGTTAGAAGCTTTGTGAGAACGCAATGGGAGCATGTGAGCTCAAAAGAGAGTGATCCATGCTCTTGTGGAAGCTCAGAAGACAATGTAGATAATAATGTGTATGTGCAGGTGCTGTCATAAATGTTAAGTATGGAGCCTGATTTACCCTTGTAATTTTCTGTGGTGAAAGCGCACATTTGTAAGGCCTCCATTATGAGGAGAAGCCATCGTGCGTGAAGGAAAATCACTCATCGGAAACCAAAATTTTCACGGACAAGAATCAGGGGGAACTTTTTTTTTCCGCCGGAATATTCCTTTTCGTCGGATATTATGACCGGACGGCGGCTGGAAAGTGGTCGGAAAACAACCGGTCGGTTGGCCGTTGGTCGGAAGTCAATGGCCGGTGGCCGGTGGCCGAATTCAAAAGCGGACTTGTCTTCTCAAGGGCGGCCACACATGGGCGGATTGGAGGGTCCGATTTGGACTTATTCGCATAAGGGCGGCTACACATGGCTGTCTCTCATAAGAGAGGGCAGCTCTTTTGGCCTATAAAAGGAGGCCATTTCTATACACATTTCATAGTGTGAAGTTGATGCAACAAGGTGAGTGTGAGGTGGTGAGAGTGAAGCAAGGCGGGAGCTCTATCAAGGGTTTAATCCCTTTGTAAACTACTTCTTCTTTTGAAGTGCTAAAGCCATTGAGTGGCTGCTTTCCCGTGGACGTAGCCCACATTGGGTGAACCACGTATATCGTGTGTACTCTCTCTCTCTCTCTCTAATCTCTTGTGTGTGAAATCTATCTCTCTCCATTAAGTAATCTACTCAAAAATCTATTTAGCTATGTCTTATTTCCCAACAACTGGTATCAGAGCAAGGTTTGCTCGTAGCTAAATTATCTCAAGGAAAGGATTCTTTGAATTGAGTGGGAGTTATGGCGGAGGAAGGGAAGCTCAAGATTGAGAAGTTCAACGGCAAAAACTACCAACATTGGAAGATGCAGATTGAAAACTATCTCTACCAGAAGGACCTCTATTTGCCACTAGGCGGTCTTGCGAAGAAGCCCGCAACAATGGCAGATGAAGCATGGATTGTCCTTGATCGAAAGGCACTGGGAACAATCCGGTTAAGCTTGGCGTCAACGGTGGCCTTCAATGTTTCGGAGATGAAGACCACGGAGGACTTGATGAAGTCACTTGACGACTTCTACGAGAAACCATCGGCATCCAATAAGGTATTTCTTATGAAGCGCTTGTTCAATTTAAAGATGGCAGAGAATGGTTCAGTTGCAAAACACCTAAATGACTTTAACACAAACATAAGTCAACTTCGATCAGTGAAAATCAATTTCGATGACGAAGTACGAGCTCTCCTTATACTATTATCTCTACCGGATAGTTGGGACAGCCTTGTGATGGCTGTAAGTAATTCTATCTCTGGCACGAATACTCTTAAGTTTGATGATGTTGTGGGTGTTCTCCTAAGCGAGGAAATGCGAAGGAGAAGCACAAGAGAATCTTCAAGTGCTGCACTATCAGTGGAAACAAGAGGAAGCTTAAGGAGAGGTTCAAAAACCAAAAGGGTCGTGATCGCTCAAGGCAAAGCAAGTCATGCACAAAGTCAGTTCTTGAATGTTGGAACTGTGGTAAGAAGGGCCACGTCAAGAAGGATTGCTGGTCCAAGAAGAAGAAGGAGACAGAGTCTCAAAACAACAAGCCAACATCGGAGGCCAATGTGGCAAGTAAAGTAGAGCAAGATGCTCTAATTCTCTCATTAGACAATGTGTCTAATTCCTGGATAGTAGATTGCGGGGCTTCATTCCATGCGACACCACACAAGCAACATTTCCAAGACTACACCAAAGGTAATTTTGGGTATGTATACTTGGGAGATAATGAAGCTTGTGAGATTGTCGGCAAAGGTACAGTTTCTGTCAAAACTACTAACGGAAATGAATGGAAGCTTAAAGATGTTAGGCACGTTCCTTCTCTTCACAAAATTTTTATCTCTACAGGACAATTGGACGATGAAGGTCACAACATTGCATTCGGAAACAAACGGTGGAAGATTTCAAAGGGATCTTTGGTGGTTGCCAAGGGAGAAAAAGTCGGTACACTTTATTTGTGTACTGTTAGCACACAACCTTCAGCTTGTGCAGCAACTACAGAAGTTGACAGTGCGGTGTGGCACTATCGACTTGGGCATATGAGTGCCAAAGGAATGCAAATCCTTCAAACAAAGAAGCTTCTACCAGGTTTGAAAGAAGTGGACTTAGAGTTCTGTGAAGATTGTGTTTATGGTAAACAAAAGAGGGAAAAATTTCAAAAATCAGGAGATGAAAAATAAAATAAAAAACTTGAGTTGGTTCATTCTGATGTTTGGGGTCTTGCAACTACACCATCACTTCGTGGCTCATTTTACTATGTAACATTCATAGACGATGCGACTAGAAAAACAAGGGTTTATGTCATGAAGAATAAATCCGATGTATTTTCCATATTTCAAAGGTGGAAAGCCTTTGTGGAGAATGAAACAAGTACCAAGGTTAAATGCCTCAGATCCGACAATGGAGGTGAATATTGTAGCCAAGCTTTTGAAAGCTTTTGTGCTAGCAATGGCATTCGGAGGCAAAGGACAACCCCAAGGACACCTCAACAAAATGGGATTTTGGAAAGGATGAACAGGACAATCATGGAGCGAGTACGAAGCATGCGGCTACATGCAGGCCTACCGCTTGAGCTTTGGGCGGAAGCTGTAAGTAAGTCTGTGTACTTAATCAATCGGTCACCCTCAACGGCATTGGATGGGGGAGTTCCAGAAGAGGCATGGACAGGTAAACCGGTGAATTATGCATTTCTCACAGTGTTTGGCTGTGAGGCTTTCATGCACATAGATAGAAGCCTAAGATCAAAGCTAGATGCAAAGTCCAAAAAGTGTTTGTTCATTGGATATGGAGAAGGAGACTTTGGGTATCGCCTATGGAATCCTGAAGATGGTAAAATCTTAAGGAGTAGGGATGTAATTTTTAACGAACAAAATATGTACAAAGATTACTTGGAAAGAAAACAAACAAAAGAAACAGGTGATGAGTACATGGAGCTTGAGGACGGTGAAGACTCAAGGACTGCAAACGGTGACAATGTGCAACAACGTCAACCAAATGAGGAGCCTCAACCTATTCCCCGAAGATCTACAAGAGCAAGTAGACCTCCAGAAAGGTTTGTTCCTTCCTTCAACCGTCTCTTGATCTCAGATTCTGGAGAGCCGGAATCATACGAAGAAGCTATGCAACATGAATCCAAAGAAGAATGGACGAAGAGCATGCAAGTGGAGATGGACTCACTACATCGCAACCAAACATGGGAGTTGGTTGAGTTGCCTAAAGGTAAGCGGGCACTTCAAAACAAATGGGTGTACAAGCTGAAGGAAGAAGAAGGTAGGAAGAAAAGGTACAAGTCTAGGCTTGTGGTAAAAGGTTTTTCTCAAAAGAAAGGTATTGACTTCAATGAAATATTTTCTCCTGTTGTAAAAATGAACTCAATTAAGCTTGTCTTAAGCCTTGTGGCTGCTCATGATCTAAATCTCGAGCAAATGGATGTAAATACGGCATTACCTCACGGTGATTTAGAGAAGGAAATCTACATACTTCAACCAAAGGGGTATGAAGTAAAAGGTAAGGAGAAAATGGTTTGCAGATTAAAGAAGAGCTTGTATGGTTTAAAGCAAGCATCAAGACAATGGTACTTGAAGTTTGATCGATGGATGTTGGATCATGGATTCACAAGATGCAACTTGGATCACTGCGTCTACACGAAGAATTTGGGAGATGAGAAATTCATCATCCTAATGTTGTATGTTGATGACATGTTGATTGCAAGTGCTAACATGCATGACATTAAAGACCTAAAAGAGGAGCTGTCCAAATCTTTTTCAATGAAAGATTTAGGTGCTGCAAAGAGGATACTTGGTATGAAAATATCAAGGGACAGGACGAAGAAGACAATAAAGCTATCTCAAGAAGATTACATCAAGAAGGTACTAGAAAGGTTTGCAATGCAAAATGCAAAACCAGTTTTTACACCTTTGGCTGGTCATTTTCAACTAACGAAGGATATGTGTCCAAAGAAACAAGAGGAGATAGCCTATATGTCTAAAGTTCCATATGCTGCAGTGGTAGGTTCTCTAATGTATGCTATGGTCTGGACAAGGCCAAACATTACACATGCAGTGGGAGTTGTGAGTAGGTTCATGGACAACCCACGTAAAGAGCATTGGCAAGTTGTGAAGTGGATACTTAGGTATCTAAAAGGGACAACACCAAATGCTTTGTATTTTGGAGGAACTAATATTTTTCTAGAAGGGTATGCTGATGCAGATATGGCAGGTGACAAAGAAACTCGAAGGAGCACTACTGGCTATGTGTTCACGGTTGGAGGCACAGCAGTAAGCTGGGCTTCAAAGGTGCAGAAAGTGGTTTTACTTTCTACCACGGAAGCAGAGTATGTAGCAATGACGGAGGCAAGCAAAGAAATTCTGTGGCTTCACAGATTCTTAGAAGAGCTTGGATTCAAACAAGACAATTGTGTCTTGTACAGTGATAGCCAAAGCGCTATCCATCTTGCGAAGAACTCAGCCTTTCATTCAAGGACAAAGCACATTGAGGTGAGATATCACTTCATACGCACTCTTTTGGAAGAGGGACAACTAAAGCTAGGAAAGGTGTATACAAGTGAAAATCCTGCAGACATGTTTACAAAGGTGGTCAACAAGGAGAAGTTGAGCTTTTTCTCATCTTCAATCGGCATTCAAGGATAAGAAGCCAGAATGGAAAGCAGTCACAGGTTTGGTTTGGAGATCAGTCTCCAAGTGGGAGATTGTTAAGTATGGAGCCTGATTTACCCTTGTAATTTTCTGTGGTGAAAGCGCACATTTGTAAGGCCCCCATTATGAGGAGAAGCCATCGTGCGTGAAGGAAAATCACTTACCGGAAACCAAAATTTTCACTGACAAGAATCAGGGGAAACTTTTTTTCCACCGGAATATTCCTTTTCGCCGGAATATTATGGCCGGACGGCGGCCGGAAAGTGGTCGGAAAACAACCGGTCGGTTGGACGGTGGCCGGTAGTCAATGGCCGATGGCCGGTGGTCAGAAGTCAATGGCCGGTGGCCAAATTCAAAAGCGGACTTGTCTTCTCAAGGGCGGCCACACATGGGTGGATTGGAGGGTCCGATTTGGACTTATTCGCACAAGGGCGGCTACACATGGCTGTCTCTCATAAGAGAGGGCAGCTCTTTTGGCCTATAAAAGGAGGCCATTTCTACACACATTTCATAGTGTGAAGTTGATGCAACAAGGTGAGTGTGAGGTGGTGAGAGTGAAGCAAGGCGGGAGCTCTATCAAGGGTTTAATCCCTTTGTAAACTACTTCTTCTTTTGAAGTGCTAAAGCCATTGAGTGGCTGCTTTCCTGTGGACGTAGCCCACATTGGGTGAACCACGTATATCGTGTGTACTCTCTCTCTCTCTCTCTCTCTCTCTCTCTACTCTATAATCTCTTGTGTATGAAATCTATCTCTCTCCATTAAGTAATCTACTCAAAAATCTATCTAGCTACGTCTTATTTCCCAACAATAAAAACAGTGTGCGCGCAGTAACACTATTTTGCAGATCGTTTTTTTCCTTGTAGAATACAGATTTGGAAATTTTGCCTGCTGTTCCCTTCCGTTTCGATGTGATCTACAATTTTGCAGAAGAAACTTTGACATGAGAGATGGAATAGAACTTTGTTCACCCTCATCAATCATGTGTGACTCATCTTCATACCTTGCCCTTGATAGCATATCTTCCACTATATTGTCTTTATCTGCAATGTGCTTAAACTTAGGATTTAAGGACTTAATGTAGGCAATCCACCGCAATTTCTGGCATCGAGCTGCGTGTAATCATTCCAAGAAGTGGTAGACAATGTGCTTCTACAGCCACACATGCACCAATTAGTTACTCTTTTCTATTTTTCAAAGCTATAACCATACCCCACAACTCTCTCTTTATCTGTGGATAGTTTCTTTGGCACTTAGTGCCCTTGCTCCAAATCTCACCCCATACCTGTGTCCTTCTTCATCATTTTTCCCTATTGCCCATCCAATTCCTGTAGGATTGGTGTCTACAGTTCACAATTACTGGCCCTTTACACTCATAGTTTACCTTTCTTAAAGTTGGTGCCAACTGAAGCGACTCCTTTAGCTTTTTCATGGCTTTTACATGTGCATTTTTCCCTTTAAACTTTTGATTTTTTCTAAGAAATTGATAGAGAATCAATTACATGTGCATAATGTGGAATCCAAATAACATAAAAGACACATGCTCCCAGAAACCTGCTAATCTCGGTGATGCTAATGCGAGCTTATTTTTTACACTCTTTGTATGGTATCTACCTTTGTTGGACAAGGTTTCCTACCATATGGCCTGCACATGTGCCCCACAATGAGCACTTCATTGACACCAAACGTAAACTTTTTCTTTGACAAAGTAAGATTCACTTCCTCCAACCTAAATAAAATTTATCACGTTCATTTATGTGATTTTCCACAAACCTGTGGCACACCCCCTGAGATTCAAAGCTTCATCTTTCTCACCTTTTTTTCACATTCTTTGATAGGAAAATCCTCAATGAAAGGCATTGTGACTTGACAAATAAAGTCATGTAAGACCTTATTCATCCTATATATCATATGTGCAACCGAGTAACTTGGTTGCTCCCCGCGGCAAGGTACACATTCTTACCAAACCAAAAGGTGTCATCATGGTTTTCAAGTCTCTGCTTTCAATTGCAGGTTGAAATTAATTGTACCCTGAGTAAAGATCTTTGATTGAGTAGATTGCTCTCCCTGCAAATGCCTCTACAAACTTATCCACAATTGGACGTGTACCTACATTCCTAATTGTCACTTTGCTCATTGGTTGCATAGTTTGGATGGAGCGTAAAACACCATTCTTTTTTGGGACTCTGAACCACCCATTTGAGTATGGAGCACAAGAAGGCTCCAAAATCCCCATTTTGATCTTTTCATTTAATAGCTCTACTAACTTTGGAAAATGAGCCTTTGAAACCGGAATAGGTTGTAGATTCCAAGGTACATGAGGTATTGTAAAAATTACCATAGGAACTACAATAAAAGGATCAACACATCCTATCTCATGTGGCTCAAATGCAAAAACCTTACCATGCTTTGAAAGCATTTCTTGTTGGAATTAGGGT
The DNA here is from genome assembly GCF_014529385.1 of Adiantum capillus-veneris. Lineage (NCBI taxonomy): Eukaryota > Viridiplantae > Streptophyta > Polypodiopsida > Polypodiales > Pteridaceae > Adiantum > Adiantum capillus-veneris. The sequence continues at coordinate 71,255,679 of NC_140952.1, forward strand.
TGCAGAGAAACACACACAGCTTGGAGAAGACGAAGGAAGCTCAAGGCACACAATAGAGAGTGTGTTACTTAGTGTGCAATGGAAAGATAGATAGCCCTAGAGTGATGGGCGTATATACAATGCACGGGGGAAAAAACCTCCTAAAGAGGGAAAAAATGCCCCGGCGGTCCTAGTGTGTTCACACACATCACTACCACATGTATATGGTAACAAATCCCCCCTGGAGTGATGCGGTGAACGAGAGCTGGCACATGAGTAAAGGGAAGTGCCATGCCCTGAGGACAGGATCAGTCCACAAAGGGGAGTAAGCCCAAAGCTTTGCGAAAAGCTTCAAGCTTCTCACGAGACAATGCCTTTGTGAAAAGATCTGCAAGGTTGTCCTGTGTTGGCACATAAGCCAAGCTGATCTCTCCTGCTGAGAGCCTCTCCCTGACATAGTGGTAATGCACCTCAATGTGCTTTGTGCGAGCATGAAAAACTGGGTTCCTCGCAACTGCCAATGCGCTCTGACTGTCAGTGTAGATAGTGTTGGCAGTGTCCTGTCCAACACCCAAGTCAGCCATAAGGCGTCTGAGCCATACACACTCAACCGTAGCTGTGAAGACTGCCCTGTACTCAGCCTCACAACTCGAAGTGGCCACAGTAGGTTGCTTCTTGCTCAACCATGATATACATGAACTGCCAAGCATGAAACAAAAACCACTTGTGGACACTCGCGTGTCAAAACAACCAGCCCAATCTGAGTCCGAAAAAGCATGTAAGTCTGGCGGCAATGATCCCCCCTTGGGATAAAACAAGCCAAGATGTAAAGTGCCACTAAGGTAGCGGAAAATCCTCTTGACAGCCTGCCAATGCTTAGACCCTGGGCTATGCATAAATCTGCTGACCTGCGAGACTGCAAACTGAATATCTGGCCTCGTGTTGCATACATAAATGAGGCAGCCAACAGCAGTTTGGTAAAGAGTGACATCAGCAGGATCGCCAGCATCATGTAGACTCAACTTCAAACCTGTTTCCATGGGAGTGGCAATAGGTTTGCAATCCTCAAGTCCAAACTTACATAGCAATGTCTCTATGTAGCTTTTCTGACACAAGGCAATACCACCATCACACTGCTTAAACTGTATACCCAAGTAATGATGCAACAGCCCCAAATCTTTCATCTTGAAAGTAGCATTCAAATCAGCCTTAAATTCAGCAATATGTCTCTCATTTGGTCCAGTGATCAGCAAATCATCAACATAAAGAACCACAATGAGAAATACATCATCCTCACGCTTTACATACAATGTGCTTTCTGTTGGACTGTTACGAAAGCCTCGTTTAACCAAATGAGTGTCAGCTTTCTCATACCAAGCACGAGGAGATTGCTTCAACCCATACAAAGCCTTCTTACATTTGCACACATTGTCCTCTTGTCCTTTTATGACAAAACCGCGAGGCTGCGTTACATAAACTTCCTCAAATATGTCACCATTCAAGAAAGCAGTAACAATGTCTGATTGATGTACATCCCAACCAAAATGAGCTGCCAATGCACATAGAAAACGCACAGTAGTCATACGACAAGTGGGAGCAAAAGTCTCTTCATAATCTATGCCTTTTTGTTGTGCATAACCCTTTGCAACAAGTCGAGCCTTATGGCGATCGATCTCACCATCCGGCTTGCGTTTCAACTTGTAAACCCACTTCGTACCAATGGCCTTTTTGCCAGGAGGCAAATCACATAAAGTCCATGTGTCATTCTCTATAAGTGCATCATATTCTGATTTCATGGCAGCAATCCATTTTTCTGAATTCTGTGCTTCATCAAAAGACAGAGGCTCCTCAACATCATGTAAACTAGACACAGCCAAAGCATAACAATCTGATGCATAAGATGCATGGCGAGAGCCTGAACGAGTACGACTAGATAAAGGTGCATCCAATTTACTGTCACGCAAAGTGTGCACCAGCCATTTTGGCATACCTCTAGCCTGCTCATTTTCAGCCCTTTCCTCATCAAGTACATCATGTACATCTGCATCAGTAATAGGCTGTTCTAAAACATTTTCAGAAACCCCCATAGGCTATACATTTGCCTCATTGGAACTTACATTCGTATTTCCACCACTGAAAAGAGGCAACAAAGTGTCATAAATGTCCTGTGAGCTTACATTACTGTCTCTAGTACATGACAGCAAGGGCTGAACAGAATCTTCCACAAACACTACATCCCGTGAAACCAGAATACGTTTTGTTTGCGGATGATACAACCTGTAACCTTTGCTTTCAGCACTATAACCAACAAAAATACATTTGACAGCCTTATCATCCAATTTTCTGTGCTGCACTTGTGGCACCAAAGCATATGCCAAACAGCCAAAAACACGCATGTGCTCAATAGAAGGTTTTCTATCATGCCATGCTTCATATGGAGTAATAGACTGCAAAGCTTTCGTAGGACACCTGTTAAGTACATAAGTGGCACACATGATGGCCTCAAGCCAAAAAGAATGCGGCAAAGCTTGACTTTTGACCATACATCGTGCCATTTCCGTTAGTGACCTGTTTTTCCTCTCAGCAACACCATTTTGCTGAGGTGTATAAGGCACTGTACATTGGTGTTTTATCCCACGACTAGCCAGAAATGCATTAAATTCATGAGACATATACTCCCCCCCTCGATCGGAACGGAGGGTGCCCATAGTACATTTTGAGACATTTTCAGCCATAGCCAAAAATTGTTTGAAGCACATAAAAACTTCGGACTTCGCTTTAAGCGGATATACCCATGCATGCCTGGAGTAATCATCAATGAAAGTCACGAAGTACAGGTAATTGCCCAAGGACGGAGTTTGCATGGGCCCACAAACGTCACTATGCACAAGCTGCAACCTGCATGTGGCCCTAACTGAACCATCCTTTGGAAACTTAGAACGCTGCATTTTACCCAGAATACAGCCTTCACAAACATGTTTGATAGGTGCTTCAAGAGGCGGCAAAGAAGCAACCATATCAGATTTCTGCAAACGCAGCAAACTGGCAAAATTCAGATGACCAAAACGTGCATGCCAAAGTTTTGCATCTGAAATAGCCCTTGAATCTGCAACAGCATTTGCAAAATTTTGTCCACACTTGTCATACAAAGTGAGCTTATACAGCCCACGGCACAAAAGCCCAGATGAAACAATTTCATCACCAAAACTGAGATCATGAACTGTACATCTATCATCCACAAATTTGACTACAAGTCCAAGTCTAGCAAGTGCGGATACAGACAATAGATTCTTCTTGATCCCAGGTACATAAAGTGCATCAACAAGTGTGAAGGAACTGCCATTAGCAGCAGTGAGCACAATCTTTCCAACTCCCTGAACTGGATAAGAGGTGTTGTTGGCACAAGTGACTGAATTCCCATGAGGGACAGACTCGAGAGAGGTAAACAATTCACGATGTGAGGTAATGTGCTTTGTAGCACCACTGTCGAAATACCACACATGTGAATCTGCAGCAACTGACAAGCATGCATCATGGACAGCAGGATTGTAAGTGCACTCTGCGCTAAAAGCCCATTCTGCATCAACATCAACATCACAATCTCCTTTCACAGAAGACTCAACAATGGCTGCATTTGTAGTGGAACCAGCATTTGCAGTGGAACTACCCTCTTTCTTCTTAGCCTCTTTGGCCTTCAACTTAGGACACGACTTGATCAAGTGATCATTGGCTTTACAATAATGGCAACGCATCTTCTTTTTGCCCTTATCACCAGAATTGCCAGACGAAGTGCTGCCAGCAGAAGCATTAGGAACAGAATTTTTGCCACTCGCAGCAGAACCATAAGAAGTGGCTGCATTACTGTTACCACCCTTTCTTTGAGAAGCAATAAAAGCCTGTTCAACTGCACGCTGCCTAGTCCTGTTTTTTCTAGAAAGTGACTCTTGCAACAGCAATGTGCATAATGCATCAAACTTGACAACTTCAGGATTTCCTTGGGTCATCAGTCTCCAAGTACTAGCAAAAGTCTGGTAGGAATCTGGTAAGGCATCAAGAACAGTCTGCACAAGGGAACTGTCAGAAATGACTTCACCTGCAGAAATGAGTTGCTCATTGATATCCTTGACACTAGCAAGGAAAGTGTCCATATCATCTTCCTCATGCATAATCTTCGACTCTAGCTCTTTACGCAGCAAAGCAATTTTAGCCTCATTGCGGCTTGCATAAAGACCTGCTAGAATATCCCAAGCCTGTTTTGCAGATTTTGCTGAACGGATGTGAGGAATAATGGTTCGCTTCACAGACAACGCAATCAATGCATGAGCCTGCGCATCCTTAACATCCCAACGAGCTTGTTCTGCTGTAGGCAAAACAACTCTAACAGCTGCAATCCTTGCAGCAAGACCTGCAACATCCTCAATATCGCCTACATCTTCAGAACCAGGACGTACATCAATGCCCTGCACAATGTTCCAGACACCTTTTGACACAAGAACGTGTTGCATCATATAAGCCCACATAGGGTAGTTGTCCCCATCCAACCTGTCCTCAGCAGCAAACATCTTGAACACATCTGTGTTGTTGTTGTCAGCCATGGTAAATGCTGCACCTGATGTGAAAACTGCCCGAAAATAGGAGAAATGGAGCGGGAACAACTTGTGCTATATAGCACAAACCGTAGAAGACTATAAGGCACCTGTTATGAAGAAAACGGCACTGACAGAAAATCTGCACAAAATGACGAAATAGCCTGTGCAGTACTGCCCGTAGTGGAAACGGAGGCCGAAATGAGCTCAAATCAAAATTCTGAGCAGACCAAGCTCTTCGAGCTATCCCAAAATATTTGTCGACCTGCGAACGCTTGCCAAAGCTCACTGAAATCGGAGAAAGTGAGCAGGCGTGTGCTGGAGCAGCTGGCGACTAAGCCCAAGAGGACGTGACCTGCTCTGATACCAATTGTTGGAATTAGGGTTGCAGAGAAACACACACAGCTTGGAGAAGACGAAGGAAGCTCAAGGCACACAATAGAGAGTGTGTTACTTAGTGTGCAATGGAAAGATAGATAGCCCTAGAGTGATGGGCGTATATACAATGCACGGGGGAAAAAACCTCCTAAAGAGGGAAAAAATGCCCCGGCGGTCCTAGTGTGTTCACACACATCACTACCACATGTATATGGTAACATTTCTTTGAAGCACTTTGTCTCCTCCTATGTTAGAAACTCCTTGCAACCAATATGCAACTCCTCAAAAGAATCCTTTTGTGATGGTGTGTCCAATATTTTTTAGATTCTTCAAACTTGGTTGCAACGAGGGTGATGCTATTGAGCATAAGATAATATAAAGATGTGTCCAATATAAAGAAATCTTGTTCAACCTTAACATCACCTTTTGTCACCTTTACACTTGGACATGCTGCATACAATTCACTTGATGAATTATTTGCCACTTTGACCATCCAACCATGTTCTATGTCCATTGGACATTTTAGATTTGTTGTAGAGACTTTTTGACATTACATTTATTTAAAACCATGGTCAATTAGGGCAAAAAATGGTTCTTCAAGATCACCTACCTTGACCAATGTCTCTGTAGTAGCTGCTCCTAGGAATTATTTGAGCTTCTTCCTTATTATCAACAAATTTCACTTGTCTTACCTTCCAAGAAGATTGGGAGCATTCTACCATAGCTTCATCACCTTCTTTAGATTGCACCTGTACTCCTTGTGTCTTCACAATATCGTCTTTAGCTTGTGGGCAAATATCCTCTCCAAGTGTTTGCCTCTTTCTCTTGATGATGCCGATAATTTCTTTATGGCTTCAAGTTTATAGTAGCAAGCTCAATGTCATATTGTAGTTTGTAAGCTGGTCCCTTTGGCTTACCTTTTGTTGGATCCTTCTTCTTCCCTGCTATAGACTCCTCCATGATCACTTTTGGAGAAGGTGTCTCTTGTGTTGGTGGCGCTTGTGGAGGTGTTGCATCATTCCTTCATCACTTCTTGAAGCTCTTTTTGAATTACCTATGTCACCATTTTCACACCTATGCTTTTCCTCTACAAAGGCTTCATGGTTTTGACAGTTTGTAATGCAGGCATCTACGAACATTGAGTCCACTAGATTACTCCACCTTGTTTATAGACGTATGGAATCACCTGCTTTATGAAGAATCTCTTTTGTAAGCTTTCCTTTTTTAGCTAATTCCATGACATTTGGCCAAATTCTGCCATGGTAATCACTCATCTCTTCATCACTAAGATGCTCAAATTTCACTCCATAAGTAGCTGTTTCTATTGAAGAGGTGGCATGGTTAGTTGCCATATCTTCAACTAAGGTTTGCATTTCCCCCTTCCCAAATTTAGTTCTTAAGGGTAGACCTGTCTCTCTTAAGTAGATTTCACCATCCTTAAAAAAGACCATCTTTTGTCAAATCATCACTAAAACTATCACATTCCCTTCTTAGATGGTACTATCACACCAAATACATCTATGGACAACCCTTCTTTAAGTGGGTTTCTTTGCCTAGGATGCAGTCCCAATGGTTGGACTTTTTCTTCAAGTTTTACAAGCTTTACCTTCAAGTTGTGCATTCCCTTCACAAAGCTCATCTAGCATGGACTCATCAAACTTAGGATCAACAAAAGCAAGCTTTACCATTTTATCAAAAGTTGAGGAGGAAGGACTTGTAGCGTTTACTACCATCTTGTCCCTTTTTCTTTGTCGCTTGGCAAGTAGTGAAACAACACCTTCAAGCTCATTCCAGTCGGTCTTTAGTCCTTGCTTAACATTTTTATCTTCAAGAAGAAGCTTCAAATTCTCTTGAAATTAATTACCTGCAACTTGTAAAAAAAGATCTGTCATCTCTGCATCTAGTGTGGTCTTTTCTATCCTTGTGATGTATGCATAGCGCCGCTCAAATTCTCTAAGTAGTTGTGTTATTGAATGTCCCTTCTTTGGTTTGGCTACCCATTCTAAGAATGTCCTTTTGGTCACCTTCTCAGAGTCCTCTTAGAAATATTCCTCCTTTAAAGCTAGTTTGAGTTCTTCTTAATTCTCCCATGCCCATCTTTAATTTCCCTTACACGTTCCCTAATTTTTGGAGCAACAACTAGCTCAAAACTTTGAATCATCTCACCTTCTAACATGCAATGAAGCTCCATTCCTTTACATACTCGTGCAAGTACTTGGTTACGTCTTTGCCATTAAATTGATCCATTTTGTTGACAGCTGATTGCATGGCTTTGGTTGCTGAAATTTCTCTTGTTTCAATGGCATGTTGTTGCTGCATGAACATTGCAAATGCTTGAAACATTTGCATTATTTTTGGGTAAAAAATAATACATGATCCTCTGCTTGATTACCCATTGTTAACCGCAAACTCTCACCCTAGCAGCTTTGCGTTGGGTTCACCAAAATTTTGTTGAAAAGTTTGTGGTCTTGTCAGGAAAGCACTGGGCCTCTTGCTATGAGAATTTGTGAGGAAAATCCACAGAGTATATGAAGAAGTGCCATAGAATCCATGAAGACTAGATCTTGGTAGGAAGTGCAATCAAAGAATCCCCACTCTCTCTCTCTCTCTCTCTCTCTCTCTCTCTCTCTCTCTCTCTCTCTTATGCACGCGTGCACACACACACACACACACACACACACACACACACACACACACACACACACACACACAGTGGTACTTAAATATAGTTTCTGGTCTTTATTTTTTAAACTTCACCTCCTCACCATGGGACTAGGCCTGTATCTATTACCTGCAAGTAGGTTTTTACTTAGTGGTTTACTACCCTACTACCATTACTCGCCGTGAAGGCACATGGGCTGTCTCTCTGCAACGATAGGCAGCATCACTGTTGCGTAATGCAGTCGGTACACTCATGGCGATTCCACTCATGACTACGATCTAGCGGGCCGCCTCCCTCCTTCCCCTATATAAAGAGGTGAGGGCACTACTCTGGCCCTCACTTAGCTTTGTTTTGTTGTTGCCTTGCCTTGAAAAATCTGCGTGGTGTCTTGACATTGAAGCATGGAGCTCACTACTTCTAGCACATAGGTCTGCTTCCTTGGCCTTATGTTTTTTGTTGGAGGTTTTTATAAAAAAGGAAAAAGGGGAGCATTATATTGATATAACTACTGTTGAGGATGGTTTTCTGAAGCACGTTGCTCTTTCTCTAATACCCGGTTATGATACTCTTTGATGAGAAGCATACATGGCTAATCATGCCATGACATGGTGACTATGGTAATGTTGCGGGCACTGTTAATGATAAAGGTGTTTTTTGGTTGCCTATTACATGATGTTTTTTCTGGTTATTTTTTATGGGGGCTCTTTTCTGCCGCTGAAGCTGAACCTGACTGAATTTTGATTAAGGGGGACTGAGCATACCATAATGACCTAAATAGGCATCAACATATTGCATGAATTTAACCAAAATTGTCGCCGTTTTTTGCTACTGGTCGTATAAATTGTCTTTCTCTGAGAGTCGGGTATGTTTTCCCAACTATTGGGCTTCTTGGTTGAATTCTGTCATCAACTAGGATTGAGTATATGATTACTCCACTATAGCAATTGGTTGTCCTCTTGGGATTGCCGCTGCGTTACCTTGCTTAACTGAAAAATCTCGGAGGAGAATTGTTACGGAAAAAGGGCCTGCCGAATCCTATTGGTTCATAGATTTGGTTAACTTTCTTGGCATATTTAACTACTTAAGTGGTTGGAGCTTTTTTTACTTTTCCCTAGCTCTTGGAATATTTTGAGCTAGGTTGCACCATCCGGTTATTTTTTACCTAATGACTTGTTTAAGCTATTCACTACATTACCTAATCATACATAGACTAGTAGCTAGCCGGGATTGTTCTCTATCCAGCTGCGCTGTAGTTCGTTTTTATAAAAAAATGATGGGCCGCTTTTTACCTTGGCCGCACTAAGGACTATATTTACTTAGGTTAATGATGCTCATCTTTTAAACTTTAAGTACCAAGGTAAGTACAGACATGGTGAATCACATATGGGGATATTTTTCAAATGAATGAGAAAAAGATGGTGATATGGTTATGGTTTTTTTTCAGAGATCATTCTACCTTAATGGACTGCTGACCATTTTTTTCACTACTAAAGTTTGAGAACTTGGAGCAAATTTGAGAAAAACTTCTCATTTTTTATTACACTTGATTAGGTTTTTAGGAACTGTATTTCTTCAATATCATGGTGAAAACAAACACTTGTAGGAGTGATTGTCTTCTAATCAATATGATATTTTTTTATAAAAATAACTCTGCATTTTTATGAAATGGGAATAAAAATTAACTTTTTTTGGACTTAGCTTGGTAAGATTTTCTAAAAAAAGGCTTGTACGATGGACATGGATAACAACTGGTATGGTCCATTGATACCTGTAATACACATCCAAGGCTAACTGAATTGTTGGCTTGTTTGGATGGATGCAAGTAAGGAATCTATCTTATCTTGGAGGTTTTTTTTTACTTTGGCAAGCTGACCTACACTGGATTGCACACTCATTATGATTCGGGAAGTTCTTCTACTATATGTATACTGGAATGGGACCTCATTCCTACAAACATTGTACATAAATGATTCTAATACTGAGTTGTTTCTGTACTTATCTTTTCTTTGTTCCAAAGCCAGCCGTCTTTTGAATGTAAAAGTTCAATTATGTTTTTATCTAAGATTAAACAACTAACTACACACACACACACACACACACACACACACACACACACACACACACACACACACACACACACACACACACACACACACACACAATGTTACTTTAGTACTGTTGGTCTATTTTTTAGCTTTAAAAAAAGGGGGGACCACACATAAACCTAGCCCTTGGATCGGGACCTGTTGGGGTTGGTTTTTTTGATAATTACACATTAGTTCTTGACCTATTTTCTCTTATTAAAAGAGAGCTTCAGAATATTTTTTTGAGCCTCCTCTATGGGATTTAAAAAACCTTTGTTAAAAAATAAAAAGCCTGATAAGGCATTGGCTAGAAGGACTACACACACTCCACCTCACTTGAGGGAGTTCCTGAGCTCACTTACCTCCTAGGTTTTTAAAACCACCTCCTATGGTACTACTACCGGGTATAGCCCGTCGCAACACTTGAGTATGTTTTACCTTCGGTGAAACCCTGCCGTGAATACTCTGGGTTACCTCCTCATGGCACCTCACATGCGGCTTCATTTGCTCTGCTGGAGATCCCCCTAACGCTTGGATATCTGCGCGATTCGGAGTTATGGCAACCTCCCTCCCTGATCTATTTAAAGGTGAGGGCGCATCTCTGCCCCTCACTTAGTTTTGGTTGTACTCTGCTTGATTGCTTGAAACTAGTTACTGCGTTTCTGATACAAAGCATGGAGCTCTCTACTCAAGTTACTTAGGTCGGCACTGTTATTTCTTGCTTTACTTATTGCATACTTAGGATTCTTTCCGCATGGGTTAACACTCTGTAAGGAGGATGTTTTGTTGAAAAATTTGGTGGTCTCCTCCTGCAATCTTTATAAACCCAGGCATGGGGGTTATTCTGCATTGTATGATTACCAAATGGTGCATTAAAATAACTGCTTATGGTTAAAAAAATCCACCCTATGGCCGGTGGTCAAAGCATATGGATGATTAAGGGTGTTTTTTTCTACCCGGGTAACTAGTACAAATTGGGTTACTTTCTTGTCTTGCTTACTAATCTTTGTTGCAGGATGGCGGATGGCCTTATGCCTTGATTGATTATTACTCTGTGCCGGGTTTTACATAAAAAAATCTTGATGTTAAGAAAAAGAGGGGGGTTTGTGGTGCTCTACCCTCCGCACACCAGCTTATTGTTGGTTCTGGCCGAATTACTTACTGTCACGATTTTGGTACTTGGCTTATACTAAATGGTCGTAATGGCGCATCATAACATGACTCAATGGCTATGGCAATATGGCGGTTACTATTTGAATGAAAGGATTTTTGGTTGCATATCATATTTTCGTTGGTTTTTTCTAGTTGTATATCATAGATTTCTCACAGAGGGCTTAACACTATGGGGTTCTACTGTCTGCGATTTGGTGACTGGTTTTAAGAAAGAAAAACAGAAATGGGGCTATTACTTTGGCTTCACCTTGGTAAGGAAAGCTGCTGAAAAGGCATTGGGTTACGACTGTTCCCTAACTCGGGCTGATATACTATTTTTTGCAATAGCATCTTGTTGTGTAAATTCAAAAAAGATAAGAAATTTACCCTATGGGTGTTGGAAGGATCTGCTTCTTTTGGGTTTCCAGGTTACACACTATGGTTGTTCATGGTCTTTTCTTTAGAAAGGATGGGATATACATTACACTTATTTTTTCATGTACTCAGGAGGATGTTGCTCATATGATAGCTTTGGATATTATTATGGAACTAGCTCTTTAAACATAGTTTAAACAATTTTTAAAACTTCAAGGTACGGAGTATGGCTTGGCTTTTTTTGCAGCACTCCTTGTTACTTGGACTGCTTAAAGAGATGCATATGGTTAAAGATGTATGGTTTGGAATCCACTTCATTGTGAGAGGTTTCTACCCTAAAAACAAGCTTTAAATGAGTTTGTCTTTTTATAAAAACTATAATTGGAAAAATTCTATAAAAAACTTCATTTGGTGGAGCTTTCAGAACTAATAAAACTGTTGAAAGTATATGAAGGGGGGATTCTGACACTTGGATTAGAAAGGGTGATGGCCTTCTAATCAAAACGATACTCTTTTACTAAATTCTTTGGGATTCTTTAAAAATAAGAGAAATCACAATTTTTTGGACTAATCTTGTGAAGGTTTTAAAAATTTTGTATGATGGACATGGATAACAAGTGGTATAGTCCTTCGATACCTGTAAAACACATCCAAGGCTAACTGAATTGTTGTCTTGTTTGGATGGATGCAGGTAAGGACTCTATCTTATCTTGGAAGGTTTTTTTGACTTTGGCAAGCTGTCCTACACTGGATGGAACACTCACTTATGATTTGGGAAGTTCTTTTACTATCTGCATACTGAAAGGGGATCTCTTTCCGACAAACATTGTACTTAAATGATTCTAATACTGAATTGTTTTTGTACTTATCTATTCTTTGTTCCATTGCCAGCTGTCTTTTGAATGTAAAAGTTCAATTATGTCTTATTATCTCAGATTTAACAGCTACACACACATCCTATACATAAGGTTTTTCTTTCTAGAGAATCGGGGATGCTGGCTTTGGATGTTTTCTTTGAAATTGAGTTCTAAGTTGGACCCACAGTGTGTAATCCCCTGACGGATTGACTGATGTTAGGTGGTTCTTCATAGAATCTATTTCTGGTCCCCTGCTCACCACTATTATAGTCCTTGACTTTGCCGGTTTAAGGTTTGCAGGCCCATAAATTACAGTTACTATTTCTACTTTTATTTATGTTTATACCGTTCCTTTTTTCAAGACTGCTTACCCTATAGAAAGACAGACCGCATGTTCACTAATCACAACCCTGAGAATCATGCAAAGATTCTCGAACAAATTAAGTTATACCTTAAGGACCGTAAACCAAAGAATGCTTTGGCAGTTAGAACTAGACCCTTCCTCTCTAGGAAGGCCAAAAATTGTATTACTTACTATGGTAAGTATAAGTGAACCTCACCTCACTTTTTTGAAAAATTGCAGACTCTTGCTCTCTTACAAGGATTGGAATTGTCCTCGGTGCCCCTCTTAGTGGCCACATATCTTGTACTCAGATGTATTAGCAGCTTGGATGCTTCTCAACTAATTTATGATTCAGCTCTTACCTTTGACAAGAATTTATGATTCGGCTCTTACCTTTGACAAGAAATTATATGTCTTACATATGCTGTCTTTTAATGATTGGGTCAAAATTTTGGCAACTCTGGTTAAAGACTTCATGAAAGGGGTGAATTTAATTGCCCATTACATATCCCAACTTCCCCTACTCGCCTCACAATACCAGCAAGAGCTTGCCCTATTCTCCTCCGCTGTCTGGTGCTGATCTGTCTAACTTTCTAAGGAAGTTATGTGGTCTCAATCCCTCTTTTGTCTTTGCACCGGCTACTCCAACCATTCCACAAACTGATGGAATCGTTTGTCGGGATAGTGCAGCCCTTGAAGCAGTTAAGGAATTTCAGAGTAATGACTCTAACCTCCTAGAGATGGTGCCTAAAATATCCAAAGTTTTCCTTGTCTTACTTGGTAGACAAATTGAAATTGAATCCCTTGGGGTTGACCATCAGCTTTGAGTCCTGCCCAACAAAGCTTTCTTAGCACCCATTTTGAGTGAAACTTGGGTTTACCTTGCCAACCTCCCTGCCTCTACTGTAGAAGACTGCAGACTCAAGATTCTAAAAGGAGGGCAATTCTGGACAAAGGGGAGCTTATCAAAGCACCCTTCAATCTCAATCTCATTGACCACTCCAAGTGCCCCTCCAATACTGGCCTCTATATCCGTACCAAAGGAAACATGGAATTTGCCAAGAGTAATCCAGATTTTTATACTGAATCCATACGGAATGTCTTTCGACCTTATGTAAAATGTGCCTGCAAATTTCTTGACCCTAAAGACTCTTGTGAATCCAACATCATGTGGTTCGATCACACCATTTGGTTTATTCTCAACCATTTGGACTTACTCTTCCCAAAAAAACCTGTGGATTTTCACCTCTCCCTCATTTGCTCTTGGTTAGGCGGCCAAGCTAAGCAAATTGTTATTGTGCAGATTGCCTTTAACATTTTCCGTGGACTAATGCTGGATGTCTTGAAGGAGTTAAAATATGATGAACCCAGAATTTACTTGACTACTTATGCTAACTTTAAAGGTGTTAAGATCATCACTTGTTTACTTAAACCTTGTATTGATGAGGATGACTCCCTTGCTCTCAAAATATCCAACTCTTTGATTAACCCCAACTCCTTCACTTCCTTTCTAACACCTAGTTCATCCTCTAACCGGGGAAAAGTCCGTAGCTATACAAGGGGAAGAGGCAGGTCTCTCCCCATCAGGAACTTCCCTGAATTTTAAACCTTGGTGATATCGCAGGCTAGTACAAGTCCTTGCGAAAGAAGAACTCTCAAAGTGGATCCAGACAATGGACTCATCTACATACACTGTCTCTTTCACAATGTACTCCTCGATTGGATTCAACCAAAAAATCTTTTTTGTGAGTGCTTTGATCTGGTTTTTGGAAATCACAAACTACTCAATAATATTCTCATAGGATGGAAGTATTAGCATCCCATAAAGAAGTTAATTTACAGTAATGACTTTCTTCGGTAGGATTCTGTTCCCCATTGTACATGCTTTTAGTTTACCACCTTTTGCAGGAATTTTGAGGCTCATGGTAATCATGTTTGCACCTGTGATCTTAGCATTATTGAAAATACTAAAGTACGTAGAGTTTTGGCCAAAGGGCTCAATCATATACCTAACTTTCCCAAAAACCCTTACCTTGCTCTATCAACTGTACTAAGCTGCCTCACTGACCTTGGCAGTGCTCTCCGACTGGAGATGACAGTCCTACCGGACTTAAGGGAAGTTGTGAAGGAACTTCCCTTAAGTCCTGTATAAGGGAAGTTGTGAAGGAATGCTTCCTTCAAAAAGTATCACAACTACCTAAAAAATGGATATCCTTTGATGACTCCTGGCTTACATCTCAGCTAACTTTTGATTTTCAAAAAATCTCCGATAAATGGTTTGTTGTCGGGCTTGACAAAAGCTCTAACTGTCCCACTATTATATGCAAAAACCTTGCTTGGAAGGTCGCTCGTAATCGAGTATCTGGTAAGGAATTCTGTAGTATTAAATCTCCACTACAAACGGTTACCAATAAAATTGCTAAACACTTAGGGAATCTAAGCTACTCTATTTTGAACACTAAGTTACCTGTTTTATTTCCCACTTATCAATTTCATAAGCATAAGTTTAGATGGATATCTGATGCCTCCAATAGTACTTTTACTGATATCACCAAGGATATTACTTCATGCCTTGACCTTATACTATCCTAATTTGAGCTTATTTGTGCCACTAAACAGAAAATCTGCAAGGACTTCTTACATATTCAATACAATCCCTTTTGGCTTACAAAAAACTCTACAAAAGTCTCACTTAATCTTCCTCAGAAAATCTTCCACATTTTTACTGGTGACATTACACAATGTTACGAAAACATTCCCCTTGAAGGGGATCTTGGCCTTAAGACTATTCTTGCCAAGGTGATTAAAATAGCTTTCTCCAATGCTAGAAAAAAGAAACTTTTTTACATCTCTCTTTCCAATAAACCCAGGTGGATTAAAGTATCTCACTCCTTACACTCCTTACACTTTAATGAAGAAAAGCTTTGCTTTTACATCTCATGGCTACTGTGCTGGCTACTGTGTAACTGCACTATAGTTTCAAGCGGTCTTTGCTTTAACCAATGCCTAGGCATCCCCATAGGATTCTCACGCTCTCCACTTAAGTGTAATATTTACCTTGCTTTTTTTGAATACAAGTGGTGTCTCAAAACCATGGAGTCATACAAAAATAAGCTTTCACAGTTCATACATACCTATAGATATATGGATGACTTACTTAGTGTCAACAATAGAGACTTCCTCAAAGAAATTTATCTGATTTATCCTCACTGCCTTAAAATTGAACCCACTTCTCTCCATAAGATCATCACACCCAATGGGACTTTTTGCACATCAGTCCAATTCCTTAACCTTTCTATCTCCCTTGTTTGTTTGGAAAAGGGATCTCTTGAAACTACCACTTGTAGAATTCATAAAAAAGAATAGCAATAGGCCTCATAAGGCTGCTATTAGCTCATGTATCAGCCTACTACACTTAATCTACTATTCTTCCGCTAATTCTTTCCTTGCCTAGGAGGAGGTTTATCTACTGATCAAAAAGTATTGCCTTAACGGGTTTAATAGAAACCAGATCGGTAACACTATTACCCAGGCTCTCACCCAACATAGTTTGCCTGTGCTACACTTAAACAAGAGAATCTCATTTCTCTAATGAGGTAGTAGGCCCATACACAATGGGTCTAATATCAACCCATTGTGTATGGCGCCTAGGTTAGGGTGGGCACACACACACACACACACACACACACACACACACACACACACACACACACACACACACACACACACACACACACACATATACACACTGTGTTACTTTAGTACTCTTGGTATTTTCTTTTAGCTTAAAAAAAAGGGGGGACCACACATAAACCTAGCCCTTGGATCGGGACCTGTTGGGGTTGGTTTTTTTGATAATTACACACACACACAATTGGGTTACTTTATTAGTTCTTTTTTTGATAATTACACACACACAATTGGGCTACTTTATTAGTTCTTGACCTATTTTCTCTTATTAAAAGAGAGCTTCAGAATATTTTTTGAGCCTCCTCTATGGGATTTAAAAACCCTTTGTTAAAAAATAAAAAGCCTGATAAGGCATTGGCTAGAACGATTATCTTTTACCTTGGGTGAAACCCTGTCGTGAATACTCTGGATTACCTCCCATGGCACCGTGCAGGTGGCTTCATTTTCTTTGCTAGAGATCTCCCTAATGCTTGGAAATATGAGCGATTCGGAGTTATTGCAACCTCCCTCCCTGCTCTATTTAAAGATGAGGGCGCATCTCTACCCCTCACTTAGTTTTGGTTGTACTCTGCTTGATTGCTTGAAACTAGTTACTGCGTTTCTGATACAAAGCATGGAGCTCTTTACTCAAGTTACTCAGGACGGTCGCTGTTATTTCTTGCTTTACTTATTGCATACTTAGGATTCTTTCCGCATGGGTTAACACTCTGTACGGAGGATGTTTTGTTGAAAAATTTGGTGGTCTCCTCCTGCAATCTTTATGAACCCAGGCATGGGGGTTATTTTGCATTGTATGATTACCAAATGGTGCATTAAAATAACTGCTTATGGTTCCAAAAATCCACCCCATGGCCGGTGGTCAGAGCATATGGATGATTAAGGGTGGTTTTTTTTGCCCTGGTAACCAGTACAAATTGGGTTACTTTCTTGTCTTGCTTACTAATCTCATAAAAAACTCTTGATGTTGAGAAAAAGAGGGGGTGTGTGGTGCTCTACCCTCTGCACACCGGCTTATTGTTGGTTCTGGTTGAATTACTTACTGTCACGATTTTGGTACTTGGCTTATACTAAATGACCGTAATGGCGCATCATAACATGACTCAGTGGCTATGGCAATATGGCGGTTACAAAAATGAGGCTATTACTTTGGTTTCACCTTGGTAAGGAAAACTGCCGAAAAGGTATTGGGTTACGAATTTTTTGCGACTGTTCCCTAACTCGGACCGATTTACTATTTTTTGCATTAGCATCTTGTTGTGTAATTCAAGAAAGATAAAAAGTTCACCCTATGGGTGTTGGAAGGATCTGCTTCTTTTGGGTTTCCAGGTTACACACTATGGTTGTTCATGGTCTTTTCTTTAGAATGGATGGGATATACATTACAATTATTTTTTCATGTACTCAGGAGGATGTTGCTCATATGATAGCTTTGGATATTATTATGGAACTAACACTTTAAACATAGTTTAAACAATTTTTAAAACTTCAAGGCATGGAGTATGGCTTGGCTTTTTTTGCAACACTCCTTGTTACTTGGGTTCCTTAAAGAGATGTATATGGTTAAAGATGTATGGTTTGGAATCCACTTCATTGTGATAGGTTTCTAACCAAAGAATAAGTTTTAATTGAGCTTGTCTTTTTTATAAAAACTATAATTGGAATTTTTTTATAAAAAACTTCATTTGGTGGAGCTTTCAGGACTGATAAAACTGCTGAAAGTATATGAAGGGGGGATTTTGACACTTGGATTAGAAGGAGTGATGGCCTTCTAATGAAAACGATACTCTTTTACTAAATTCTTTGGGATTCTTTAAAAATAAGAGAAATCACAATTATTTGGACTAAGCTTGTGAAGGTTTTAAAAATTTTGTAAGATGGACATGGATAACAACTGGTATAGTCCATCGACACTTGTAAAACACATCCAAGGCTAACTGAATTTTTGTCTTGTTTGGATGGATGCAGGTAAGGACTCTATCTTATCTTGGAAGGTTCTTTTGACTTTGGCAAGCCGTCCTACACTGGATGGAACACTCATTTATGATTTGGGAAGTTCTTTTACTATGTGCATACTGAAAGGGGATCTCTTTCCGACAAACATTGTACTTAAATGATTCTAATACTGAATTATTTTTGTACTTATCTATTCTTTGTTCCATTGCCAGATGTTAATTGCAATAGATTGCATGGAGTGGAAGTGAAATATTTTCACATCATGTGGATTATTCATCTAAGATATTTTGAGTATGTGCAAAATGTAGATGTGAGAGAAGTATAAAGAAGGGAATTTTGACTCCCAAGCCCTATTCTTGCCCGTAGACAATAAGGATACTACGGGGAGAGACGTACTTGTAGCTAGATTTCGTAGAGAGAATGAGCTTCCAAGAGTAAGAGATTTGTGAAGATATGGCTACTCACCGTGTGCATTAGCATAGATCTCAAAGAAAGTTGCTCATAGCTTTGGCATAGTGTTGTAGATTGAATGTCTTTAATAAAGCAATAAGGGCGCAAGAGAGATGGAGATGGGGATAGAGATAGAAGTATAAGTAGAGATAGAGGTAAGGGTGGGTGTAAAATTAGAAGTGGATAATAGCTATTTTTGGGAATAGATTTGGAGATAGACATATAGGTGGGCTATAGATGAAAAACAAAACAACGAGAAACCAATAAGAATCATAAAGCAAAACACACCTTATTTGAGAAAACCCTTTGGGAGTTATTTTTCAATTTGATAGAGAGAGAAGGAGAGGGAAGAATTCAAGCCTTGAATGATGCACCAAATTCAAGTCCTTCTTTGATTAGAGTTGATCTTACAAGGAATGCTTACAAGATTGGCTAATCCTCCTCAAAGGGCAAATTCAGGGCTTAAATTTATATTTATGGTTAAGTACAATTAGGCATTATTCCTCTCACCTTCTATTGAATGATTTTCAAGGAAGAAGAGGTCCCCTTTTATAGGTGAAGGGAACCACCAAGGTTTACACAAGAAAGAGAGGAGCCAGTGTAAACAAGAGCTGGCAAAGCTTGAAATGGTTTGTCCCTACATGATGTGGGCAGATGAGGGTCCACCGTTTTGAGAATATATATAAAAATAAGTAAAAAAAATTTAGCTCATGGGATATGACCTCTAGTCTATATGTTTTGTCAACTTGGAGGGGAACTATGTGGAAAAAAATAATCAAAATAGTATATCTTTCTGGCAGCAAAAGTAATGTGGTCTCCTTAGCCTAGACTTCAATTTGATTCCCATGGACACCTCACGCAATATAAAAGGATGACATTTCTCCTTGACAAAGTTTTGTAAGCATCCTTTCAATAATGGATTAATATAGGTGCATCTTTGAAGATTATGCAAGCTAGTGTCCCACTAGAATTTGATACCTTCCTAGTAGCTATAAAAAGGAAATATAAGAAAAATACATAGAAAATATATACATTGGAAATCACACTGGCTATACAATCTAGCTAGAGTGTGAGATGAAAATGGGATGGTAGAAAAAAGCAACAATGTCTTTTATCTAGTTAAAGAAATATAACTGTTGATGCTTTTTTCCACAATACTTTCTAACATAAAAGTAAGAATATGTTACCCTTGAGATAAATACTAGGATGGGATAGAAATCTTATCCTTATACTTAGAAATACATATGTACATTATGAAAAATATACTTATGCATCAAAAATTCACAAAATAAATCTCCTAGCATTCATTCCCACTATGTATGTGTCACAACACGACATCGACTTTTGTCGTGCCAGAGAGGAAAAAAATGTTAGTGCATTAACCAAGTAACAATCACATACCTTGCACTTATTGATGTTTATACAATACACAATGATTTTATGGTATAATAAACTAGTGAGTAGAGATTAACTACTTTCCAATGGTTTCACATTGGAGAACTAAGAAAAGTGAACTTCAATGCTATAATACTTTGGTACTAGGTTTACCACCTTAAGTTTAGAAAAAATGTGTTTACTACCATAAGGGATGCACTTATTAGTTGAAAGGACAATGTATAATGAGTTGCGTAGAAGAGCCTATTTCACGATGGAAACAATTGAAAGAAATTCAAATTGTGAGCTCCATCTCCTATGCTATTCCAGGATTTTGAATCAAAATTATGTCAAAGTATACCTTTTAAGGAAAAAATGAGTATGTCATCAAGTATTCGATTAGGTTTCCACAATCTTGGAGAAATATAAATCTTTTCAAACATCTTAAATACATAAGTGAAGGAGGGTGATTTTAGGAAATGAAATGACCCATGAAAGTGGAAATTCATTTTTTTAATTCATGTCCATATAAAAAGGTGGTCAATTGTGCTTTGATACATTTTTATTTTTCTTCTTCTTTACCGTTGCTTTAGCTTTTTACTCTATTTAGAGTTTCCTTGCACTATGTAGCTAGTGAGTTTTTTTTGTTTGAAGCCATTAATAAATCAAATAGTGGAGACGATAAAATAAATTTATTCAAGTCCCTTGTTTTGGGTGGTTTAGGCAAATTGGGTTCCTTTGGCTTCAAATAGACTATGTTGCTGCACTAAAGGATGTTTTCCCCAAGCCTTCTTTGATGACATTGCACTCCACCTTATTCTTCTCTTGGAACCCTTTCTAGAGCCCAATCATCTTGTTTCTATAGCTATAAAGTTTCTTGAGTTATGGAAAGACTATCAAGTCAAATTACAGTGAAAGGGTGTTCTCTTTAGGAATATCTGATAATGGCTTTGCATCTCCTTGAGGAATTGGTAGAATCCATGTTTCTCAGAGCTCTTGATCGAACTTTTCCACCTCAGTGTCAAGATTATGTATCCTTTGTTTGGTGTCTAGATCTTTTTGTACCATGGAGACCACCAAAATTGTCCTCCATGGTATCCTTTTTTTGGTGTATATATTTGTATATATCATGGAGGTCACCCAAGTTGTCTTTGTATTCGTGATTTTTTTTTGGTTTGGATCCTCCTACAACCCTTTGATTTTCACTTCATAGGCCTGGTTAGCTGTTGGTTTGGAGGTCAAGGGTACTACCAATGCCTTTTGTTTTTGGCTTCCCTTGCACCCAAGATCTCTTGCTGAATGATTTTTCAATGTAGTATTGAGCCTCTAAAAGTTCATCCAGCTCCGAATGCCATGAAATTTTTTGCCCCTTCTCTTCTTCACAATAGTAGGTTTTTGTCTTAAAGTTTCTTGGGGAGTGTCCATAGTAGCTTGCAACTCTTTCTCCTATAGGAGTAACTTGTGTCGCACAAGATAAGCTCTTTTTAATCCTTTGTGTGGACCAAATTAATCTCAATCATCTCCTTGAGGACTTCTATAGTATCTTTTGATTTTTGATTAAGCTCAACCATCTCATTACTTGTGTAATAGCCACGTTGTCAGCTCATTATAAGGTTTTGTACTTTTTGATTCCCTTTTTGTGATAGCCAACTTTGCTTAAGCTTCCAAATCAATGCTGTTGGTGTAGAAAGAACTTGGACTGAGGCTATAGTAGATTGTCCCATCGTGGTTGTCTTGTGTTCTCATGTGGAGTCTCCATTGCTATTGAAATAACTTGAACACTCATGAATCGTGGTGTAGATTCTTCAAACATGTTTTTATTAGTAGCTTAATTCTCTTTAAGTAGATCTCCTTTTGTTGGTTCACCTTTATTGTTCAAATCTTCTTGATCATCATCTCCTTCTAGTACTTCTTTTTGCCAAGTAGGTTGTGGATAGAGTATGCTATTATCTTTCTCATGATGTTCTTTGATTCCATCACCACCTTCCTATTGGGTTTTCTCAAATGTTTGAGTATCTTTCATGGTTATCTTGTGTTCTCATGTGGAGTCTCCATTGCTATTGAAATACCTTGAACACTCATGAATCGTGGTGTAGATTCTTCAAACATGTTTTTATTAGTAGCTTAATTCTCTTTAAGTAGATCTCCTTTTGTTGGTTCACCTTTATTGTTCAAATCTTCTTGATCATCATCTCCTTCTAGTACTTCTTTTTGCCAAGTAGGTTGTGGATAGAGTATGCTATTATGTTTCTCATGATGTTCTTTGATTCCATCACCACCTTCCTATTGGGTTTTCTCAAATGTTTGAGTATATTTCATGGTGGCTCTAGGTGATAAGGGGTTGTTATTTCCTCCCTCTCCCTCATCACTTTGTTGTCTTGATCTCTTTGGATTTTCTCTTCATTAGATTTAGCTTTCATCTCTTAATTTCTTTGAGCTCGCTCTTGTTGGATATGTAGATTTTCTCGTGCAAGTCTTTTTTCTTCTTCCTTGATCTTCAACTATGTTGCAGATTTGCAATACAGTTTATACGTGAATAATGGGTGTTTTATACGCTTGCCCCTATTGCAACTATATTATTCAAAGACACATCATCCTTTTTTAGATCCTTGCATATTTACTTATAGCTTGAGCTAGGTTGTATCATCAATATAATATCAATCTATATATATGTAAAAAAGCTTGGAGCAAGGCTCCACGTGGCTGCAAATCTTGTAGCCACTGCCTCATTGTAGCTTATTTTTCTCCTCCATGTCCATGCTAGTTGCCATCATGGATTCTTTCCTTGGGTTGCGGGCATAGTCTGTCCTACCACTGAGTCGCACATTGGCATCCTTTACCCCATGTCGGATGGCATTCCACTTATGGCATCCCGTAGCCCGAGAGCATCCCACCTGATCATAAAAATGCTACTTTCTCTTGTCACTCTGGGTCCTTGGCATGCTTGCATAGGGTAATCTCTCTCTTTGATATCACAAACTCTGGGTCTTGGGCATGCTTGCGTAGGGTAATCTCTCTCTCTCTCTCTCTTTCTCATCTCACAAACACACACAATGCACACTATAGGCTTCTTTGTTATGGTGCCATATTGAGCTGCAGGTGGCTGATAAAGAAGATTGAGACGCAACTTGATCTAGGTTGGTTGCATGTGGGTTGTGGTCCCACGCCTCTGCACCCACACATGCTATCTCACTTGCATCTTTAACCAACTTTGTTCTCTCTCTCTCTCTCTCTCTCTCTCTCTCTCTCTCTCTCTCTCTCTCTCTCTCTCTCTCTCTCTCTCTCTCTCTCTCTCTCTCTCCTCTCTCTCTCTCTCTCTCTCTCTCTCTCTCTCTCTCTCTCTATCTATCTATCTCTCTCTCTCTCTCCCCCCCCCCCCCCCCCCCCCCCCCCCCCCCCCCCCCCGTCGATTGTAAGAGTTCCTTCCTCAAAATCCTTGCACAGAGTCTTCCTCTCCCTCTATGATTCTTTGTAAGTTTTGGGCATAGAGTGTCCCCCTCCCTCAATGACTCTTTGTCAATTTCAGTTCATTTGGAGTTTGATGATGCTATATTGATTTGTGCATGTTTATACTTTGAAATGCAAAGCTGTTGATCTCTTCATGACTATGATTTGATTTTGAAAGTTATCATTTTAAATTTGTGAATGTGTGCAACATAGAAATGCCTCCAACCTTCAACTTTATGAAGAAAACCTTATGTACTTTATGAACCAATGTATCTTTGTTAGGAGAATGAATACCAATATTTCTAAAGTGGTATTCTCTTTTTTCTGTAGTTTTGTGTAATGATAGGAGAAACCCCTTCTCTACACCAATCTATGCAACTGCAAAAGAGTCCATGTCATCTCCCAAAGCAAGGGGTGAAAATCTTGAAACCTAGGCTTTGCAATTGGATTGCATAACTTCAAATAGCTGGGCCATATTATCCCTCTCAAACCCCTCAAAGTAAGTCACATCGTTTAAGTACCTAGGCGAAGAAGAAAAACAATCAACTTGCCAAAGAGGTCAGGACTCTTGATGGAAGCCAAGCAACCCACCATGCCCATATTGTTCCAATGACCAATGTAGATGCAAGAGGTGATTTGGAGCTGTTTTAGGATGGCGAAACAAATCATATGCATATCCATAAATACTAATCAAAGCTACAATAATCCAGACTGATGGTATAGAAACAATACCATGAGACCTCACGCATAGATCTCTCCACCAACACCCCCCCCCACACACACACACACACACACACACAATATATATATATATGACATAATGATATCTCTCTCTGATATCTCGCACATACACGCACACATGCACACTCACACATACAATATATATAATATACATACCATTGGCATATCCACCTGAAAAATAACTAGCATGAAAGGGCACAATTTTTTAGTAAAAACTCGCACTTAAAAAATAAAGAAATAAAAATGGACACCATGCCACTAGAAGTCTACTAATCCTTTACCATGACACAGGCAACTACATCATTAGGAGATGAATGATGGACGGGACAAGAGACGGAAGCTGGCTCAAAGCAGATCATAACTGGTGTTTTAATAAAAACATGCCGTATGGTTTTTTTTTAATCATTTCCAGTATGTAACAATTTTTTCCTTTGTGTGGAATTCATCAAAGAATGTACAAAACCTTTGAATACATAAAAATCCCTAGTGTGTCAAAGATAATATCTTTTAGTATTTTGCAATACTGGTGGTAAGGGATAATCTTATATGGCTAATGATTATTTTTAGCAACGTTTGGTTGGTGGCTCTACATTCCCAAAAATAAGAAACTCACATGGCTCAGTTAATGCAGCGCTTGCAGTGTTTTTATATAAATAAACACTGCGCATGAGTCTGGAATGTACACGATGCTGCGTGGCTTTGTAGAAAACACACACACATAGTGTATTATCAACTACTAGCGATAGTGATCACATATACTCTACATAAACTACCCCTTGGGCTACAACAAGCGAACACTCCATGAGTTGATAGTAACTTGAATAAAAAGATTTTTGACCACATACGAACCTTGACATCTAGTGTTGAATTTAGCATCAAACCTATTGTCAAGTCGATTGTCATACCTTAACACCAGCCCACCTTCCTTGATCCCCTTGTCTTTGACCTTCTTATCAAGCTTCTCCTTTGCTTGCATAGCCTTTCTCTTGTAGCACTTGTAAGTTGCTTCTCTTTTCCACTCAAGCTCAACTAAGGTAAGAAGTCAATCCACCCATGCATCTTGATCTCCTCCCGTCCCTCTATTGTGGAGTGGCATTGTTGGAATCTTGAGCTTGATAGGCTGCAAAGTCTCTTGACCATAGACCAATTGAAATGGTGTGAACTCCATGGCTTCCCTATATGTGGTTCGATACGCCCACAAGGCACCATCCAAGAAGTCATCCCACAACTTTGTCTTGTTTTTCACCATCTTTCTAATGATTCTTGCAATGACACCATTAGCCTTCTCCACCAAACCATTTGATTGCGGGTAGTAGGGTGTGCTATGATGATGGATAATGTGAAGCTCTTCACAAACTTCAGTGAGAGTAAACCCTTCCTGAACCCTGGACCATTATCAGAAACAATCTCCAAAGGAGTGCCAAATCTACAACAAATATTAGTGTAGACAAACCTGCTCATTGTTTTTCCATTTACCCTTGCCACACTTTGAGCCTCTACCCACCTAGTCATGTAATCTACAACCACTAGAATGTAGAGTTTACCATTTTTTAAAGGTAGAGGACCCATAGCATCAATGTCCCACTTTTCAAAGGGTCCATCTGCAAGCACTATTTGCCTTGGACCATGCACCAACCTTCTATTCCCATTCACTTGACAGTTGTGACAGCTTTTACACCAATGTTGGACATCCACGTGCAGGCTTGGGGTATGTTTGGCCAAACATACCCCGCAAGAAAAATATTCTTCACAGTTAACTCTTGAGCAAAATGACCACCACATGCCTCTTCATGCAAACCTTTTAGAATGGCTGGAATTTCCTCGATAGTTGGTACTCTTCTACACACTTGATCCTTCCATTTTTGATAATGGGAGCCTTTTAGGAAGAGATAAATGCTTGCCTTCTTGATGAGTCTCCTCTTAGGAGATTTTGTGAAGTCTTGTGGAAACTTTTCCTCCAAAATGTAGCCAATAATGGGAGCCAATGACTCCAATCCCTGGTATCTAAACTTCCTCCCGCAAACATGAGAGAAAGCAGCATGAGTTCTACTTCCATGTAGCCTCTCTCCAAAGCATTCATGACCCTACTAGTAAAGTAGATGGGTCGCATCCTCGTACTGTGGGGGTCTTGTTGTAATAAATTGCTCCAATGGTTTCCTTCCCAACACTAGAGCTAACAAAGAATGTGTACCCAACAAGGAGGCATGAGTGTTGGTAGCTCTGACAAAATGACTTTAATGTTACAAAAGTACTCTTCAAGCTCATAAGTATATGTCCCATTTCATTCACTTAGCCTCAGAGTTACTTCACCCTTTGCAAAAGTTGACTCCACAGGTAGAACTTCACTTTTTGAATGAATGAGATAACCTCCTTGAGATTCTTAGGTGATGGTAACTCAATAAGAGCCTTTGCCTTTGAAGGATCCACTTCGATGCCTTTGTAAGAAACTTTACGACCAAGCAAGATCACTTCATCCTCACCTATGTGGCACTTGTTGTGGCTGAGTTGACCTCCCATGTCATAGAGCTTCTTCAGTCCTTCTTCTACCCTCTGTAGATGCAACAATTTTGAGCTATAAATACAAAAATCATCAATGAACACCCTAATTGACTTTCCAAAGAATGCTTGAAACACCATGTTCATGAAGCATTGGAAAGTTGCAGGAGCATTTGTCAGGCCAAATGGCATGACTCTGAAAGCATAACAACCCCAAGGAGTGATGAAGGTTGTTTTTAACTGATCTTCTAATGTGATACCTATTTGAAAGTAGCTTGAGTAGCCATCACACACAATGTACTTCTCATGACCAGCTACCTCATTTAGTATCTCATCCTGAAATGGCAGGGGAAAGTGATCTCTTTTTATTGCCTCATTCAATGGACGATAATCCACACACACCCTCCATTTGCCATTGAGTGACAACAACGAGAGAGACCCACTCTCAATTCTCCAATGGATAAATGAAACCTGATGCTAGAAGCTTTCTTACCTCCTTGAGTAGAGCCTGCTTCTTGATAACTCCTAGCCTTTAGAGCTTCTAAGCTTTAGGTGTGGCCTCAGGCTTTAACTCAATCCTATGTTGAACAACATCTAATCCACACACATCCGTGCAGTCTTTAGCAAAAAGCCTAGGAAAATTCCTTAACACACATTTGAATTGCTCTCTTTCATCCTTTGTAAGTGTTGTAGACAACATACCTTCTAACATTCCTTCATATTGCACATTTTGGTTCTTTTGAGGACCTACCTCTTCCAAGCCTTGACAAGAGGTGTCTTGGTTGCTTGGCTTAAATCTTACCCCCATGACTTTGATGGAACACTCCTCTTCAGTAATGCTACCGCTACTTTATTCTTCTGAAGTGCTATTGGTCCAATCTTCCTCCATCGCACTTCGAGATGATTCTTCATAGAGCTCCTCTTGGCGTTGCTCGTTCATATCAAAGACAACCTTCTTATGATTTTCATTCCTGCAAATTAACTTTCCACTCTCCCAATCCTGCAAAGCTTGCATTTTCATTAGCTATGGTCTTCTTAGGATAAATGGGTAACCATCTCCTTTCGTAGACATAACATAGAAATACATGGTCTTATTAATGTCAAAGGCCTCCACAATAACATTTTTACAAATGCCTATGCACCTAGCCTTGCTATTGTTTTCCATTTTTACTTTGATTTTAGGTGTCTCATGGATGTGCATGCTTAGTCTCAGCATGAGTCCATCTGTCATGATGCAAATCTGTGCACCCCCATCCACTATGCCTTTCTTAACTAGCCTTCCTTTGATGTAACAGTCTAGCACCGATGTAATGTCCTCATTCATTTTAGCTTGTGAAATTTTTAAAATAGGCACACTCTCTTTTACCTTTCTCCTAGTGCTAATTGCCTTTCTTAAATCCCTCCTAACTTGTGGACATAATTCAAGAAACTGAGGCCATGAGATATCAGGACCCTTACCTCTCATGTTTTCCAACAAGTTGTAGCCATACCATGTCCAAGAGGGAAGCCTTGGAGGTTGATATGACGTCGATTCCTCTCGGCTTCCTTGGTCTCCTTTGCCTTCTTGCCTTGTCCATGGTCACTTGTGATGTGAATCCTTCTTTCTCCTTACCTTTTCCATAGCCACACTTAATGCCATTTGCTTCCATGTCAATATCATTTGAATTTGTCACCTACCACATGCACATTTGGATCTGGCAAAGGTGGAACTCCTTCCACTCCTCATGGAGGTGGTCTTGCTCCATTCGGCCTTTGTAGAAGCCTTTGTTGTTGACCAATTCCTTCACCTGCATTCATCACTATGTAGTTCAAGTTATGTCTCCCTGGCTCCCCATGGAGCCAAGGACAATTATACATCCCATGCCTAGATTCCTTGCAATTCCAACATTGTAGTACTTGCCTAGGTTGTGGCTCACACTCCTTTCTTTGTTTGTCCCTTGAGACCTACAGCTTGTGCAAGATGAATTAACAATCTTTTTAAGGATTCATTTAACTTTTCAATCACCTCAACTGTTACCTCAAGAATCTCCCTAGATGTTGATGCTTGCAATTTTCCCTTGGGTCTAGGCCCCTCTACCTCACACCTTAGGCACTTGAGTTTTTTATACTTCTCAGTGGCCCTAGTTTCAGCTGCATCAAAGGTAGTAGGTGCACCCACCTGATCTTGAGCATGGGAAAGAGACCACCGGCTAATGAACCTCTCCTTCTTTAGGAACTCTGCACCATCACTAGGGTTAGTAACATTTCTCACCCATATAGCCCATATACGTAGAAACTCTTGTTTATACATGTAGCAGTCATCCAAGTCTTTTTGCTTGTGAGAAACGGTATCTTGCCACAGCTTTTGAATATTTTGGGGGTCAAAGAAGTATCACTTGAAATGATCAATGACTTCCTTATAGTTTCCCTTAACTTCTTGAGATGGAGAGTCAAACCAGGTGCTAACATCCTTCCTCAGAACCACCTCAAACATTTCTAGGCATTCATCATCTCTATCACTCGTTTTATGCGGCAAGCCATTTTGAAATTTTCTAGAAATAGCTCGGCATCTTCGCCAAGCTCTCCAAAAAAGAGAGGATATCCTGACATTTGGCGTTGGGCCTCCATTGAATCGATTTCAAAGTGACACATGGTTTTTTTCAAAAGATTTTACACAATAATGTTTTCTAAATTGCAATCAATTCTACAACAAAACAAATTTATGCACATCAAATGATCTATGATAGTCAACAAGAGGCAGGATGACAGGGTTTGATGATGTAAGAATTTCTCCTACTCTTTGGGCACCAAACATGAACACCATACGTTGTTGAAAATGGATCTTTCTAATTATTGCAACGTTTATTCTAATGTGTGGAGTGAAATGCAAGGGAAAAACCTCTATCCTGGCCATTATCCATAATCTATGCATGACCTAATGATTAAAATAAAACAAAAATATAGACGTTCAAACAAAGTTCGTACCTAATGAGAGGCAAAATAAAAGGATTTATTGAAGCGTTTATCTCGATGAACCTAAGAGGGCCCAAAATTCTATCAATTACTTGTTGCAATTGCAACTTAGTACTAGAAATAATGTGTACTTTTTTCCTTGCAATTGCAACTTAGTACTAGAAATAATGTGTACCTTTTTCCTTGAAATGAGAATGAAAGGATCATACAAATTATCGTGATTCATGCAAGCTACTTGAGTATTCTAAAGGTTGAACCTACACAAAAACATACACAGGACGTCCTCAGTGGGGGCACCAAAATTGAGGCGGTCCGGGGTGGGCAACAAGAGAGGCGACCTCTAATCACCCCTCAAGACTCCCGGGCTGCTCAATTGGGGTTGGGAAAACCACAAGCAAGAAAAAGCAACAACAAACCCACAACCAAACAAGTGAAGGGGCACCACCTAGTGATGGAATGCAAACTAGGATGCAAGAGAGATTTTGTTATGACAAAGAAGAGGTGCGATAAAACACACACAAACGATCTCACACCAAGACACACACCAAATGGCACAAGAGAGAGTCAGAGAAAAGGGAAGAAAGAGAGAGAGGAATGGAGTTTGTGCAAATACTTGATTGACAACTTGCAAGGTAAGGCTGTATGCTATCACTCTATCACATAGCTTGCATAAACTGAACCAAAAATTAGTGAATGATAAACATTGCTAGCACACACACATTGTCTTAGGGTGTGGAAAACCTCTCACCGCAGAACCCTCTTACAATGAACAAGAACTTGGCATTGAAAACACACTAATCACTTTCTCAAACAAGCTCAAATGGCAAAACTTAAAAGTTACGAGTCACCTTGCTTTCACCAAACCACGCAGCACAAGTGAAAGGATGATGATTCTAGAACCAAGACACGCTTTTGAAGCACCAAAATCTCAATTGTTGATAGTGGAAGAGCATGTAAAATAGTGGTTTGAGATAGGGCACTCACACTCTCTCACTTGAAATGTGTCTCATAAAAGATTCTCTCACACCAAGTGCGGAACTCACAAAGTGGTTGCTACATCTAAGTCTCTCCTCATGCCTATAGTGTTGGGGTGCTATGTGAAGCTTGGAGAGTTACAAGAAGGAGAGGGGCCTATTTATAGGTTGGAGACCCCTCATAAGATTATTGTAAATCCTAATTTACAAGCTAAAAAATTAGGATCATGAGTTTTTCTGAATATCAAAACATTGTGGGCCTTCTTTGTCTACTTGCATTATTGATGGTAGATAAGATGAAAATAAAGTTTTAAGGGGAGAGAGAGAGAGAGAGAGAGAGAGAGAGAGAGAGCACGCGAGAGTTTTATTATATGTACATGTCTAGAGGAGGAGGTGCTTTTTAGAGTTGGGTTAGTGGGTGTTTGTGTTAGTAGGTCAATAGTTAGTGTTGACAATCACTCAAAAAAGTTAGCAATATATTTACAGGGGGTAAAATGACTTGACGGATGAGAAAAGAGGGGTGAATGAGATGGGTGTACCCTTGAGATGGTGAATCCTTGAGGAATCTTGGACTCACCTGTGCGTATATTGTCGAAAGTGACCGCTGTTCTGTGACCGCTGTTCTTCTTCTTTTTCTTTTCATGCCGCCACCATAGTTGAATCACCACAAAGGCAATGAGGGTTTTGTTGATGAAAAAACCCCATTTTGTAAAGATTAAGTATGGTTAGGTTTCTGATTTTTCATGCATTCTTATAGAATAAAATTGTGAAATGGGAGTAATAGAGAGAGATATGGAGGTGGTGGATGTAGATAGAGCTTCAAAAGAGAGCTATGGGTGTGAGAGGGGAGGCTAATGGTGAGGAGGGTGAGAGAAAACCATGGAAGTTTCATGTTTGAGTGAGGAATAGAGAGAAATGAGTGTGTGTGTGTGTGTGTGTGTGTGTGTGTGGAAGTAGGAAAGGAGGTGAGAGAAGACTATGGTCTACTTGTGAGAAAAGTGGGCAGATTAGGGTCCACCAAAAAAATCCTATCTCACCGGTGAGAGGTTTTGAGGTGATTATTCAGCTCTTGGTCCAAATTTTGTCTTTTAACCACCTCTTCAAATTTTTGAGTGAAGATGGATATAAAAAATTCCACCAAATTGCCAATTTTTCTTCACAAAAAAGTCTTCAGTGGCCCCCCTTTTGTTGAATTTTCATAACCCTTCTTGCATGAGAGCATGACCTAATAGATTCTTAGGGGTTTGAAAATATGCATGGTTGTGGATTATGCATAAATATAATATATGGATATGATGAAAAAAACAAGATAGTATATATAAACAATTTATGGAATCTAGAATACCGTAGCTATATAAATAAATAAATATATATATATATATATAAATAAAGAGAATCAAATGAGAAGGGTCCTTATTTGGTTTTATTGATGTATATTTATCTACAAGAGATAAGGAAAAATACCTGTAGAAAATAGCAATTTAGTGAAAGGCAATGACATATGGTGAAAGGTAATTTTTTGAGGTTTTTCCTTGAAGTGGATTCACAAAATAAATAATAAAAGCTTATATAAAATGATTTTCAATAGAATACATGGTAAGGAAGATCATGGTAATGGTGAGTAAATGTACATAGCAAACTTAGGTAAATAACACACACCTATGCATACATATCTAAATAAATACCAAAAACACTTTATAATAAAAAATCCTTACATTTAAGCCCTATTTACAATGAGATACTTATATACAAAAGGGCCATAATATATTTGGATTTTATTTCCATTTATTTATTTGTCTCAATTAGCCGAATGACTAGCTAAGTGAGGGTTTTTAAGGAGATATGGAAAAAGTCCCCTAACTCACACTCACACACGCCTATGTACAATATAAAGGTAGGGATAGCCACAGTGTTTGGGTGATTTTGATAGGGTGAGGTAGCTCAATATGGCAATTTTGGACAGCCAAAAAACGGTTATCAATGCATTTACCAAACCAAAGGGTATTCTGGGGTAGGCAAACAACCCCATGGAAAAATGAAATTAGTCTTCAATTGGTCCTCCAAAGCAATACCAATTTGAAAGTACCCTCAGAAGCCTTCCATAATCAAATACCTCTCATGCCTTGCCACTTGGTTTAAAACCTCATCTTGGAATGGCAAGGGGTAATGGTTCCACTTTGTAGGAGCATTCAATGGTTTTTAATCTACACACACTCTCCACTTTCCAGTTTTTGGGGGTAATCACAACAAGAGAAACCCAATCAAACTCTTGCACTGTATAAATGATACTTGCTTTGAGTAGCTTGCTAATTTTTTGCCACAAAGCCTCCTTTTGAATCCCCCCGGCCTTCGTAGCTTTTGTGCCCTTGGTTTGTATCCTTCTTTGAGGAAAATTTGATGCTCCATCCCTTTGGCTCCCGTAGGTCCTTGTATACTCTCTAGAAAATAGGTTGGGATATGATGCATACAGATCCACATAGCCCTTGTTTTCCTACTTAGTCAAATAGCCACCCAAAATATTCTCTATCTGTACTGCATCCACACCAAAAATCAAAGATTTCATACATTCCTTACAACTGGGGGAGTATATGGTGACTCCAAACAAGTCCGTGTCAACCTTCAGCAAGTCTTCGTCGCTTTCTTCCTCTTCTGTACTAATAGAACCCTTCTCATATGTTGACTCTAATTTGTACTCATAGCTGGTGCTCACATCACCTCCATCACCTTCTACCACATGATGAAAGAGGTTTTCCCTATTCTTCAAATCAAGTACCACCTATCCCCATTCTCTTTTTTTGGTAGAGTGAAAACCCCTTTCCCAATCTTTCTTAGCTCCAATTGCAAGCAGCCATGGCCTCCCCAAAATGATAGGGTAAGCAGTCTCCCTTGAGTTCATCACAAAAAAAACTCAATGAGGCACTCATTTCCAATTACCTTTACCTTCACATTCTGAGCCACCCCCAAACTCCTTGTGTTGGCATGGTTGGCCATCCTCATTTGCACACTAGACTTGACCACCACTTTGATACCTATGTCCTTTGTAGCGGCCTTTGTCAGGACACAAACCTATGCCCCACCATCAATGTATACATATATCTGCATCTTCTTTATGATTAAAACATCAAAGATAGGAAGACAATCTATTGGATTCCCTACCCTTAGAGCCAAATTTTGTACCACATGCACATCACCTCAAACCCGTGGAAGTAACCTCATGCTGACACTGGTAGACCATTGCCTCCTTAATTTGGGATTAATGCTAATAGCTGCCCATATGTAATGTTAGCCTTTTGACTTTTGACATCACTCACCAGGTCATATTTCGGATGAACCTGGGCAACAAGCTAAAAATCCAATTGCTTGACCTTGCAACAACGTCTTCTTTTGATCATCTCTGGATACTCTATGCCTTTATACACCTCCTCTTTGCCTTTATAAGCTCTGGGCTCCCACCAAATATTTGTCTCCCTTTCTCCTTGTGCTCTTTTACTGGCCAAAAAATCCACATCTTGCTTATATAAACCGATGATATTGACCCTATGACCTTCATCGTTACCTGGCAGAGCTGGTGGTACAAATTCTCAGCTACAGATTGCTCTCTTTGACAATCAAATAGCCCTTGCCCTCTGCCTTTACCAAACAATTGGTACATACATCCTCTGTTCGGATGCGAGCAATCTGGAGCATAGCGATCTTCTTTCCCACAATTGTAACATCCACCAGATTTTCCTCTACTTGCCCTTGGCCGCCCTTTGTCCATCACACTTAAATGAAGCTCTTACATTTTCTCAGATAAATCTTGAACAATACGTATCCAATGTTGAGGAATGGATTCCATGACCCTATTTTCTCAATTTTCCACTTGGAATTCATCCCTTGGACTATGAAGCGGACATGAAGACATCACTTCATACCTCAATGCGCCTTGCTCATTCTTCTTCTTGATTTTTCTATTCTTTGCTCGTGCAATTGCAACAACACCATTGTAATGCCCTGGACTCTCAAAGTCCACCATTCTTTGCACTTTAGGATGCAAACACACCATGAATTTGTCCAGCTAGAAGTACTCCCCATTGGCCAATTTCATAGCATTTGCTAACTCTACCCATGGACCTGCTTCTTCCCCTTTCTAGCACAGACTCAGTTTAGCTATGCCAACCTACACAAGTGCACAATTAAAACATGCATAGTCATGGATGGCCACAAGATAAGGCTCAAAATCAAGGTTTTGGTGGATCAACTTTTGATTCCAACCCACATTCATCAAGACATCAACAAACACAATGCAAATGGACATACGCACAAATTGTCAAATCAGGTTTGCAATGATTTATTGTGACTTTTTTACAAACTTCATTGAAAACTATGATTATCAAGGTAAAGGTTATCCACTGAATCTCAAGGTAGATTATATCTATTGAATCTCAAGGTATATGCTAGATTTTATTCTGGTTAGTCTTGCATAGCTAGTGGATTTCCCTCATCCGTCACTTTGATTCAAATGTTTGCAATACTTGTACACTATACATTAATATACCTACTTATTGTTATGATAATTCAAATTCTTAGCGGCTCACTTAATTTTCATGAGAATGGTTCCAAATGAGAGACTTTTGTAATATAATACTGATCAAGGTTTTGTGTCACTATCTCTGTGTTATGTAGCTAAGGAGCCTGAATTGCATTTTTTGGTAAGAAGGTTGATGGCTTTTTTATACTTTTTGAACACACATGATTTTTGGAAGATTCCAACACCAACATATGCCACATCAAGAAAAGGAGGTACGTGTCCTATAAACTTTTTATGCCTTTTTGAAGAAAATTTATATGCCTTTGTAACGGGAAATGATGGTAATTATCTTTCTTGAAACCATTAGCCCTTTGTTTGCTATATATGTAATCATGAAGAATTTGGGATTTGAGCTCTCTAGTTATAATTTGTGCTACTCTTGAAGTAGATCCAGCCCTTGTACATAAAACCTGGAGCCATGGTATAAAAAGAAACTTTTGTGAAGTTTGAGGTATCATCGTTAATAATGTTTTTGAAATTGAGTAGATAAGGATTTCTCTCTACATCATGTGTTCTCTCTTTCTACTGTGACTTTATCTCTTTGCACCACATCACACAACCATCATATCAGATTTCCAAGAGCACCTTTGTGTTAGTTAATTGAGCTCTATGTGTGGATATCTACATTGCAAGTTTTTTGTGAGTTTCGAGCATCAGATTCCACAACCTTCTAGGTGACTTATTTCATCATCTAAGTATTGTTTTGAGATTCTGTTCGTTGCATCATATTACCAACAATTTGGAGTATCTAGTAGGCATGCCACATTTGATTTGATGAGCTACAATTATTCCGTTGGAAAAAACACTCATTTTTTTCCCTGTGAGAAAATTTTGGGTTTGATGACTCAGATGTGTTTCTAAACTTGCATAGCTGATGTCTACTAAGTCTGGTGTTGTTTAAAGTTGTTTTTTTATTGGATTTTCATGTGGATATGTGATTGGATTAGAGAGGTAAAAACCAGGTTTTCCTTAGTTAGAATGCATAAATATATTTTCATTGGAGAGTCTTGTGTTCAAACAAGAGATTGACAACCTCTTGACATACCTTCATGCCCTAATCAAGTCACTTGCTTCCTAGGATTGACATTATAGTCTTGGATCCATCTCGTCTTGAGATGTGATAGGTGATGACCATGTAGTGCCAAGAGATTGGCGCCGTTGCTGGGGAATGAGTACCTAGGCTAGTGTAGAAACAGCCAAACCAACAAAGTTTCTTGAGTTAGACTAGTTGGATAGAAGTGGAGATCAAGGTTTCCTTGATCTTTGTGATTTAGTCCATGAGTTTTAGCCATAGAAGTAGTAAATAGATAGAGTAGAGTATTTTGGGTAGGTATAAAATCTTGGTGTGTAGTTTTGTTGGCCGTTACAACAACTAAACTCACACTAGGCTGAAAAACGCAAAAAAGCACATAAAATTTTAGAGTTGATGTAGGAAGTTGTTGATTTGAGTTGTTTTTGATGTTTTTTTTTGGTTATCTTCCCTTGTTATAGAAGTAGGGTAAGTAGAAGTGTGACAAGTACTCTCCTCATCTTGGAGTCAAAAGACCCTCATTGCAATTTTGAACCTTAAGTGTGGTGAATGTATAAAAAGTGAAACACAATAAGGAAAATTGTGATATGAGAGCATAGATTTCACGTACATGAGTGTGTTAATGCACATCATCAAACAAAAAGCTCAAAAAGTTGATGATCAACCTTTGTAGAAAAGAACACTTTTTTTGTCATCAAGTTGATATGGGGAAATTTTTCACAATTGACCTGACAAGGGTGTTTGGCTAGTGTATTTGAGCACCTACATGACATATGAGTGCAAATGGAAGCATAGTTCATGTTTAAGGGAAACAAAGCTCCATGTAAATAAGGTCATAGCCTTGTTGACTTTAATTGGCAAGAGCAAAATGGAATGCAAACCATGCATTATGCTTAATAGAATGTGAAAGAGGCACTAGATCAAGAAAATATTAAAAAGGAGTCTTTCAGGCAGTTTTAAGAAAAAGACGTGTTTTTTTTCCGAGGTAGCTCCAGGAGGTCAACTTTTGGATTTTTCTTGAACACATGTGTTCATTGGATGTTTGAAAGCTAATTTGTGCTTGAAAGGTGCATGCTTGATTGTGGACACTCACACACATAGACTTTTGAGCTCTTGAAAAGTTGGTCAAGAGCTTAATAAGCAAAAGAAACAATCACACACATAGAGTTTTGAGCTCTTGAAAAGTTGGTCAAGAGCTCAATAAGTAGAAGAGACAATCAAACTTTGACCAAAACTAGGTGTACAACAATTTTTGAGAGTGTTAAGTATAATACAATTGCCAGAAACTTGAATGAACTCAAGGGCAAGGGAGCAAGGAAAAAAAGTGTTTTTTTCCACAGTTCTTATCTACAAGAGTCAAAAGTTGCCAAGATTTTGTACAAAGATTCCTCTTAACCCAAGAAAGCAAGCCATCAAATTAAAAAGTGACTTTGGGCACATAATGTCAGTGGGGGTTCAAATCCCAGCTCTAAACTGAGAACATTGCTTAATTAAATTAGAGTTACTATTGGCATGGTTATGAGTGCGGTCTCTCTGACCTTTGCCACTAGCAACATCTGCATCACCTTGCTTTGAAAGCTCATTGACCTTCCTGTGTATCTCTTCAGTAAGTAGACTATAAACTACAATATCATAGGCCAACTTGCCCTCGGGTGTAGAGTTGCTAATGGCTATGCAAAATATGTCCCTAGAAGAGGGTACGGAGCACAATAATTGCACTTCATCGTCTACATTTGAATCCTTGTAAAATCAATTGATTGAAAAGCACATTGAACGCACTCAAGTGCTCAAAAATCGTGTCACCTTCTTTCATGAAAAGCTCTAAAAGCTTCTTCATCAAGTACAGTTTGTTACTTGCACTTCTACTCTCATGTGTATTGCATAGCTTGTCCCACAAGGATTTAGCAGTAGCTCCATCCAGTATGGTGAAATACATAAATTCGGCTAAGTGTAAGTGAATAGTGGACCTGGCTTTTGCATTTAGAATCTTCCACTATGCTTCTGTATAGCCATCTCCCTCTGCACGCTAAAAGATTGACTCTAATTGACCTTTTTGGATCACACATCTTGGATTTGTTGTTTCCACATGGAGAAATTAGTACCATTGAATTTTTTGATACTATAAATGTCCTTCTTAGTAAAAGATGTCATTTCTA
Organism: Adiantum capillus-veneris; assembly: GCF_014529385.1. Lineage (NCBI taxonomy): Eukaryota > Viridiplantae > Streptophyta > Polypodiopsida > Polypodiales > Pteridaceae > Adiantum > Adiantum capillus-veneris. The sequence goes on from NC_140952.1 coordinate 71,293,928, forward strand.
TAAGGCTTGAGCACTATGGTAAGAATGCCAAAAGGTATGGCAAGAAAACCTGGCAAGATTTTGACAGAACCTCCTTTTTATTAAGGAAAATCTCAAACTAAAACGATGCTCAAAGCATCATAACCACATAGATAGACTCATGAAAAGAATTCAATAGTCTCCTTTGTACGAGGAGTGAAAACTCGACTCAAATGACATATAAAATGCATAAAATCATGACAAAACAGTGAATCTGGGCATAAACTATCATCTGTCACTTACAAATGACTACCATACGTGGCATCAAGAAAAATATATCATCAGATACATAACTTATGGTGAGGATATCGTATTGGGGACTCAAGCAACCTATATCATGGTAGGTATCTCAACATTTGAGAAACCCTAGTTGAATAAAACCACTTGTAGAACCCTTTAAAAGGCTAAGAAGACACAAATAAACTAGCCACATTCTAAAAAAGGTCTCTCTAGATCCAAATCTAAAAAAATATGGGGACTCCCAAAAACACTCCACTCGTGTACAATGGACAATATTCCCAACTCAACGTACACAAGTAAGAAACCACCCATGAAATAATGCCAAAAGTTGATACAAACAATAGACACAATTCTTGCAGTGGTATCTACTCTCAAAAGAGCTCAATAGCACTCTTGAGTGCTCATGAAAAAATGCATCTATCAATGCATAACAACTTGCAGTGAAACTGCTACCAAAATCACTACCAAGAGCATGTGAAGATGATTGTACCTGTGTGTGCCTGAAACCTAGAGAGAGATGTATGCACACAAAAACCCATCAATGTGTGTCGGGCCATAAGGAGAGTAGGGTCATGCGGGCTGTAAAGCCCCTTGTAAACGTGCTCTGACAAAGTTGTATGTTGGTGTCGACTAGAATCTGATGGCAACTTCCACCACCGGATGGAAGTATTTGAAAAATGGCAATCCTGAAAGCACAAAATAAGCCGAAAACGGGGTTGGATATCAAAATCCACCACTGAATGTGTGGGATGTTGAAAGTCCACCGCATAATGCGTGGGAAGTTGGGAAAATGCCGAGAGTAGTCCGTTGAATGGACCTAGTCGCTAACAAGAAATCTGGGTGTCATTCGACTAGTTATGCGTGGCTAGAGAGCTATGCTCATTCTCTATGTGCTGAAAATGACCAAAATTGACCGTCGCATGGGTGAGAGACAATGGCGAGATAGCGGGCATATCAAAATTATAGGGTGACTTGGGGATGATCATAAACCGGAGAGAAGATCTCTCTCTCTCTCTCTCATGTCGAGGATGTCAAGATTGTCAATGTGAAGGTTCACTTGAAATTGTGTGTGTGTGTGTGTGTGTGTGTGTGTGTGTGTGTGTGTGTGTGTGTGTGTGTGTGTGTGTGTGTGTGTGTGTGTGTGTGTGTGTGTGTGTGTGTGTGTATGTGGTAAACACAAAACCACACAAGCTTTCAAGACTCGCAACTCTCTACCACACACAATTTCCCTAATTTTCTAGCACTGCTACTGTAAACTAAGCAGTTCAATTCACATTTGTGGAGCTAATGTGTGTGTGTTGAGAGTGAAACACCGCTTAAGATTGCACATAATACAATTATGGCTAGCTTTCAAAAGCAAAATAAAAGTACTTTCCTATGGATTTGTTACCTTTTGCAGCTTCAACACCACCAATTCTTTGCTTCTACTAATGTGCTACTCTGATCTAGAAAAGAGAATGCTACAGATTTTTCCTTGCAATGTGTGTGTGTGTGCACTCTTGTGCTCTTTTGCTCACTGCCTTGGAGGGGCCCACTGTCTAGTGCTACCCACTATCCAATGCTTCCCTATTTGAGGTTACTTTGTGATTTTGCAATTATAGTGCTGCCTAAAGCTACCTAGTGCTGCCAATTTTGGATGAGTTATGTGTATGTGCATATCATGAGAAAAAATTAAATTCATAACGATATCACAAAATCTAAATTGCAACACTATAAAGTCATTCTAAAATAAAGAAACATGAGCTACAAGCTAGAAATAGCTTGAAACAAAAATGCAATGTAAGTAAAGTCTCAATGTTGAATCAAATCTACCAAGCAGCTTGACAAAAAATGTAGACCAATTACTTATGCAAAAAAGTGTGGAATCTAGTGGCTTAGAAGGAAGACTCAAGAATATTGAGAAATATCCCAAGTTTAAGCTTAATCTTTGATTTTATGGCCCTTTTAAAATCATTTAAAAAACTTAATGATAATACTTTTATGCCAAATTTACCATTTCATTGGCATATGCATGATTATTTTCACATAAGCCTACTATGTCCACTTAGAGAAGGCCTTTTTATTTCACTTATGACAAAAAATACTCCTCTTCTAGAAGATGATGATGTCAAATCCTCAAAAGAATTTTGGATCATGGATGCAAGCATCACTTCTGGTCGTTAATATCATCATTCATATCTACCTATCCTAATTACACATAGTAGATAGCACAAAGACCGTTGATCATTAAGGCAGCACATGTTTGTACTTTTACATTCTCCAATTTCTCATTATATAATGTAGAGTGTCAATTGAGTCACACTTGTTCTTATATACATGGCCAATTTTAGTTGTACAATCATTATATAGAGATGGTCAATTGAGGCAATATGGTGTAGCTCACCCATTCAGGCAACAGTATTAGCTTGTACAAATTGCCAGTTGAAGCAATAGAATTGAGGACAACTGATTTTAATCTTGGGGGTATGTTACAAAAAATATTAAATAATGATTTTTATTTTTAATCCACCTAGGATATTTCATTGGCGAGAAATAAGATCTAAATGTATTATTTTTAAGTGTATTAATAGACTAGTCGTTGGTGAGAAATATGTTCTAGTGTGTAATTGATGTGTAATGGCAAACGAGTAATTGATGAGATATATGATCTAATGTGTGATTGATGTGTATTGGAAGATTAGTAGATGTGGATTATAAGGACTCAATTACTTCAAGAAAAATATATGTTGTCAAGTTAGGAACAAATCCTACTTGAAAGATGTGCTACTTTTAGCCGGCGGGCCTCTACCTACGCGAGTTTGAGAGAAGAAAACTATCAAATTTTACACATTGACAAGTAGTCGACTCTTGAGATCCCTAAAATTAGTGTGCTTTATTGGAAAAAACAATTTATATAATATTGTGATCCTTGAATTAATACATTGAGCTTAATATACAATTTTTGTAGCCAAATATATGGTATTCAAAGCCCTTCATAAACCCTTGAACTCTTTTCTCAAACCCTTGTCACTTGAACTCGTTCTAAAATTTCATCTAAAGATTTTAAAGATTGCCTCTTGAAGCCCTTGAACTTGCCCTTGAATTTCAAGCCCTGGCTTTTTGACAAACCCTTGAACCTCTTGGAAGCTATGTCCTTTGAAACTCGAAGATGTGCTCTCCCATCTTTCTCTTGGAAGATTGCTCTTTTGAAAGCGTGGAATCCTTCTCTCTAAAAGCTTGACCTTATGCTCTCTTGAAGCCTCAAAGATTTTCTCCCTTGAAGGCTCAATTTTTTTCTCGTTGGCTGCTCTTCAATCTTGAAAGTTTGTTGCCTAGTTATTTTCTCTTATGGCATGGTTCCCTCCCTTTATAAAGCTTTTGATTGGTGCTCTAATAGAGACGAGTCTCTCTTTTGATAGCAATGTGGGAAACTGTCCTTGTTGACGTGGTAGGTCAAGGTCAAAGTGCACCAAAAACTTTGCAATTAGGGCCAAAAATCTTTGTTAGGGCCTGTTGATCAAGCACCCTCACCATTCGGGCCTCATAGAAACCAACAAGAGTCAAATTTCCCCCCTCATATCTATTCTCGCTACAACATGCCATAGTTGGACCTTTTCCCCCTTTGATTCACATTGCCCTTCAATTCTTTTGGCCAATGGGCGGCTAAGGAACTTTGGGTGGCATCCCTTTGTTGGGAGACCACAAAATTTGACTTTCATATTGAACAAAGCATTGCCAAGCACAACATGTGTCTCCAATGGTCCCTATGGTGCAAGCTTAGGTGATGTTAGTTGGTGAATGGCCTCCCCTTTTTACTCCAAAAAAACAACCCAAAGCTTCCTTCCTTGCCACTGCCATGTTGGACATATCCTTTTTTGAACACTGGCAAAAAAATCAATTATAAACTAATCAAGACTAAAATGAAAAACACTTTTCCCAATCTCTGACAAAAAAAAAAATTATTTCCCCTTATGATTGCCAAGTAGTACGACAACATCTACAATAAAGAGGAAAGTCTATTTAACTCTTAGATTATAGGATATCCCTCTTAAACCATGCAAACTCTACTTTAATATAAATTGTTTTTAATAAATGTGAGGGCCATGCCAAGGACCGTCGACTGCACCATCTCCAAATGGATACACCATGATTCTTGGCATCCCTCTCGCTTGAGACCCGACATCAACATAGTACTCCTCCTACTCTTTGATGCCAACTCAAGGGGGTGATAACATTCACTTTTTCTCATATGGAACCCTTAACCCGGAAACATCTTTCCCTATCAATTCAAAACATTCCAATCAAAGCCATGGGATTGTTTTTGAACTATATCTTCCAGGGTTAACTGGTGAGAGTTCTCTAATTCACCCTTGGTCCAAGGTCACTGACGCTTTTTTCTCGGTTATGACCGAGCATAGCCATCAGTGCGTTCCCCTAAGATGAGTGTATTTACTAACTACACAAATCCCTTGTTCCCAAGTTTGATCCCCTCTTCGTAGATCGGAATCCCTTTCCCCCGTTCTTGACTTAACTTAATGGACAACATAAAATTGGGCTCAACTTTTTGTCCAACAAATTAACCCTTTGGAATCCACTCTCCCACCGAACCGTTTGGTAAATGCAACTTTCTAAGTTAGTACTATGATACTAGGAAAAAATTATTTTAAACATTTTGAACCAAGAATACAGTTTAAGCATTTGAAAGCAGCATGCAAACTATTGCATACCCTTGCAAGTATGCATTTATCACGTGATTCCCACTTTTTTTCGTTCTTAGAATGTTTTTCTTCCTTTTTGCTTTAGTATTATTAAAATTATCTAGTTATCTTTCAAGTAATCACATATACTTCTCTAGGCATATCCCTATCCTCGTCCGAGGACTCGAGTATCTTGTCTCCTTTGCCACGTATGGAGGTGGAGCCTTTACACGATTTCCAAATCTTATTTTTCTTTATCTTGTTTGGAAAAGGCTGACAAAATCAATCTACCCTAAGTTCGTTTTAGATAAATATTTTGAGAAGCAGAGGAAAGGTCTACGACTGATGAGAACAATTGCAGGATAGTCCATTTAGGTTCCTAACCTTTCCAAGGTTCCTTTTTACCAAACAATTAGAAGAGTTTCTTAATTAAATCACATCTTCCTCCCTTATCTAATCCCTTCTTGGAATCCCTTTTTCCTTCCTCCTTTTCTTGTTGACATCAAGCCTACCCAGACTAGACTGATTTCCAGATGTATCTGCAAGTCTCACCACTTGGTCGAGACTCACTCCCATCCAATCCCAATTCCAAAGCCTTGAATGAACTCGAGCTCAAAATATAGACCAACGGTCATCAATACTAGCCAGAAATGACCATTCCCCGTTGCATCCCATAGATAAACACATGCGTTGGTCTTTTTTTAAACATGTAAGACAAGTTTCACACTTAAAACTTCTATGTTATGCTACGGCTATCTACGTCAAATCTTCTCGATAAAGTTTTTAATCCTAATTGAAGTTTAGATTAGGTTCATTTGAGTTAAATCCCTTAGTTCCTGTTTTCTTTTAATCTCTACTTAAACAAAACCTTAAGAAAACAATGAGTCTCTGGGTAGTTAAGGTTTTGTCTTGATGCAAGTTTCAAGTTCACTCCATCTTGAACAAATCCCATTTGTTTACTTGCATCACTTTCCATCCATGGGGCATCTCCATGGAAGTGATGGGAGTTTTATTTGCAAGCAACACGGTTGTCACTTCGGTATAGCTATCCCCTTACTCCCCACATATCATAATTGCAAAACAAATTTGAAAGAATACAAACTTGAAAAGAGCAATGCATATGCTCTTTATGATGATCTTTGCTTTAGTGTGGGCCATGAATTGCAAACATAGTACTTTAGAGTGCACCAACTTGGAATTGTAAACTTCTTTTGAGTGATTATACACAAGTCGATGCTTGAGTGTTTAAGAGTAGAACCATTCAATGAATGATATTGTAAATGTAAAATGCAAAGTTCGTAAGAGTGGGTATGCTAGTGTAGTGAAAAATGCGCATGCATTGAAGTATTAAAATGATTAAAAAGTTCTTCTTTGAGATGGGAGTTAGGAATACCTTGCTACCATGGAGAGGAATATTTTCATAGCTAGGAGTGGTCTAAGGATTTGGGGTTTTCCAATTGATAATAGAGGGGAAGGATAACCCTACTAGCTTGGAATCGGATCCTTCTTCCAAAGACAACTCCTTTAATTATGATAAAATTACCCTTCAAAGCTTAACTTCCTCTTGAGAGAATTAGGTATTAACCCCAAAAAGAATCTCATCGACATCCTATGTAGAGAGGAAAGATGAATGCATAATCAAGAAAACATTGTAAGTCTTTCATGAGAGTATTACAATGTCTCTCTTAGAAAAACAAGAGTAGTTTAAAAAAGAATTCCAACACTTAGTGGCCTTTGCTTTATGACATTTACATTTATAAGAGTAATTTAGGTAAGAGAATAAAAGTAACATCAAAAAAAGGTTTATGTGGGAGATTAAGGGATAATCATAGATGTTAGTCATCATTCATCATGCATACTATTTAGGTAATAATGATCTCCGGTCACCTATGGTTAAAGAGGGTGCTTTCTACTCTCTCTCTATGCCATATTAGTCTGGTAATCTAAGAAACTTGAAATAATGGAACTTGAAATAACATCATGGTTAGTTGCTAGCAATGTGGCTAGTTATGATTAGTAATGAACCATATTTAGAAAGAAAAAAACAAAATTAAGAAGTTCTTCTTCCCAAGCAAGCAAGGAAAAGGCTTGCTTATGGAAACATGAGAGCTTAAGCCTGAATTTAAGTAAGCATAAAAGGTCAATTACTTTCAAGAAAGTACAGTAGCATAAAAAGAACAAGAAAACATTACCTTTGTGTGTGTGTGTGTGTGTGTGTGTGTGTGTGTGTGTGTGTGTGTGTGTGTGTGGGGTATAGTCTTCTCCTCACTTTGGTAATTATCGAAGAATCCGAGGTGAGTCGTCTCTTTCCCTCTTCACTTTGCTTGAAGACCACCAATTGGGCTACTTGGAATGAGAGAATGAAAGAGACAAGGGAGATTCAAACCATGGAAAGCTTGAGGGTTAGGAGAGAGGATAGGAGAATGTAACGTGAAGAAGAAGATCAAGTTTTGACAAACTTGAATAGGGTTTTGGCCATGGCTTCTCTTGGAGAGGGTGTGTGCGTGTAGGAGGTGTGTGTGTGAAAGAGGCTTAGCTATGGCTTTCTCAAGCTTAATCTCAAGTTTACACCTTGAGAAATGAAGGAGAGAAGTGTAAGGTTATCTTCCTTATTGATAAGTTCTTTTTACTTATCTTGATAATTTATCTTGCTTTTCAAAACTTCTTCAACAAGTTACTTACTCACCTTATCCTTATCTTCTCTTTTCCTTTTTTCCTTATCTTTTTTTTTTCTTTATCTTATCTTTTCTTTTTTTCTCATCTTTTTCTTTATACTATTTTTCTTGAGATGAAAATCTAATTTCTCATGCATTGGTTATGCCCATGTCCCCATGGTGTGAACTTAAAGTGTCTTGTGTGTAAACTTTGGTTCTTGGATTGAGCCCAAATTACACGAACTTTTTCTTTTGTTTTTTAAAATTCCATGACTTACACGTGTCGGTCAAGAGTAAGGGCTATTAGGAGGCCCTTACAATAAAGAGCAAAGTATATTTAACTCTTACATTGTAGAATACCCCTCTTAAACCATGCAAACTCTATTTTAATGTAAATTACTTTACTTTTACCTGAAGTTGAATGTGTCTCTCTTTTTTAGCTTGCTTTTTGAGTTAACTAATAAGGTCAAATACATGCACAAGCACGAAGCCTACTCATGCTTGGAGGCCGATGCCCTAATCCATGTGCTTTGTTCTCTTTATCTCCATCTATATTTATGTGTGAACTCTCTGGCTTTAATGTTCTCTATCTATATGCTAAAGAAGTGAGTGACATTCCATTATGATTAGAAAGTAAAGTATCGCTACTATCTATTATAAAACCAGAGGTCGACCAAAGTGAATGGATCCTCAGCATCCACACTACTCATTTATCAACACACATCAATCATACATTAAATCGTATTTCTTACCAATAGGATATCCAGGTGGATTAAAAATAAAAGTCATTCGTCATGCATGGTGATATACAAACACTAAGAATCTATACATAGAGGACGCACAATGAAAACAAAGATGGAAACAAAGAAGATGAGGTGCAAATATTGGGTCCAATTGGCACCCATGCACAAGTGAGCTCCTCCCTCATGCATGTAGTTGATTCTATATGTTAGCTCAAAAAGAGAGCTGAAAACAAGAGACACATTTCACTTTTTCAAAAAAAGTAAAGCACTTTAATGAAAATAGAGTTGGCACAGTTTAAGAGGGGGTTTCTATACCGCCTCTACTGTCTCATATGCCTAAAGCAACATGTGTGACCATAATGCCAACAACGCATATATCAGCATGAATGAGATCTCCCTCTCTCAGAAGTTATCTCTGTAGACTCTAAAATGTCACACATATCTGCTATATAGACGTCAAGAAACCACAAACCACATATGCATCTAAGTGGGAGACAAACTTGACCACTACATCATGTAGACATAATCACCACATATGCATAAAACAGCTCTACAAATGATGTAAAGTGTATCCACAACTCAAATCCGTTCATGAACAAGCATCAACAAAAGATATGCAAGCACTAAAGTGTCACTAAACCAAGTGAGTTCACATCAAGGTTAAATAGCTCAACCGAACGTGAAGCACATAACCATATATGCAAGTAGAGAGCAAACACAATGCTCAAACGCATCACATAAATACTATTGTTATGTGGATGTCATGTCGAACCATTAAACACAAAACTTATAGCATCACCCCATAGGTACGATACAGAAGACCAAAAGAACATTACATAGACATAGAGAAATTTGAAATACTAATGGTTATATCTTCATCTATGACATAACATAAAGAGAATGATGATACGTCATATGCAGGCTACGCTTGTCTTAATAGATCCCAGCTTGCATATTAGTACGAATAGTTATATTTTTTTATCAAACATATACACCCCTTTGGTATACGAACTATGGTTCCTCTTGCCTAACATTTGGCATGCACGGACAACCTAATCCCACATTACTACAAAATTCAGTCACCATCAGAAGAATCCATATGGGGAATGAAAGGGGGAGGTGGTTTGGATTTACATATGGTCACAACTAGGAAAAGGTTGATAGCTCAGGTGATTTCATCAGAGCAGAGTCGATGCCTCCATCCACCAAGGAGAAGCCGGAGGATTAAATAGGCTGAGGGAGTTCACACATTTATTCTGGAAAAACGTAGTGTATTGGAAGAGGCTCTTATACTTGGAATCACTATGCTTCAGGGTGGTCACTTCCTGCTGCATTTGCTCCTCCTCCTCCTTGCTCAGTAATAGTTGAGTTTTGAGGTTGTCCAGCTCCGTCTCCGTCGCTTGGAGTGCCACCTCCACATCCAATTGAGTACTAGAGTCCTCAAGATCATCATTCATAGGGCTTAAAAAACTAGTTGGATGGGGGAATGGGATATATTCATCAACCTTTCTCTTACCCCAATAAGTTGTGCTAGATGTCCCACATGGATGGCCCTATGGTGCGGGCAGTGCCAAAACCATCGAGAAGGGCTTGAGTGCGGCTTCCCATTTCTGAATTTCCCCTTCCTCCCAATGAACTTGTTCTTTCAAAAGTGACACTACTACACCCAGATTGTCCTCTATCAATGGCAGCAAGTCAGAATTGGCTTTTTGATATGCCATTTCAAAGAGTAGTATACCTGATGTCAAGCCAGCTCATTGGAGACGCTTTTGTCAAACTCCACATGTCGCTCTTCACTTGCTCTACAAAAAAGGTGTGTGTTTAAGCACGATGCAACCACCCTTCTAGTTTGGCAAGTCTATTTGTTAGAGATTGATTCTGAGCTATCTGCTGCTACTGGACTGGAATAACTTGCAACTGCTAATTGTTGTTGCTCACTCTAGTGTAGAGTTACTTGATACATAAACTACAAAAAATCAATAATATGTTGCTCTTGTAATTGGCATCCTGGCTGTATTCAAGGGTACTCTACACTACTACCAAAACCTGACGGCAATCGTCTTTATTTTGAGAAAATTATATTGCTCTAGTAGTTGGTGCACCTCCTTGCCACCCTACCGCTTCCCCAAATGTAGAGTGAGTAAAAAACCAATATGACGGAGGTTTTTACATGATCGATTGTAACTGGTACTGTCACCAGAGAAGTTGATACACACATAGAGACAAGTACAAACAGAATCCACCCCGCATTAGTGGTCTAGCCAATACCTATAACAGTAGACGACTTGCTAATAAAGCTTCCTCTCTAGCATCTCTTGTTTCCACTTTTTCATCAAGGACACTCCATCCTCTGCACTAGAAGCTAGCATAATCTTGGAGACCGGTGGCACAAAAACAACAATACTTTTTGTAGCAATAGAACTAGAAACAATGCCAGTTAATCCGAGCCAACTAGACTCACCCTGTTCAAGAGTGATCAACATCGAGGACATCAACACATCAACATGAGGTAAGGGCACATAGGGAGTAGTAAGGGTATAAATCCAAAAGGTAGAGCCATTGAAATCTGGCTACGAAAAGGGAAGCCACAAAATTTTCTCTATCTTGGTATTCACTACTTGCCCATTGTCCATTGTGTTGACCACCCACCCGGCTTCTGTGAATAACTATCGGATTACAGCCTAGTTGACCCCACGTGGGAGCTTAGTAGTAGTAAGCATGGCATGAGTAGCATTGGTCATCAACCATACCCCTTGCAACACCCAACAAAGACACTCTCACACTGCAACATCTGCACAACTATGCAGTCAAATCTCATTACTGGTTGGGTTCCCATAAGCCGTTACCATATCCTACATGGTCGTCTTTCTTATAAGGACAATCACATCTGTGCAGGGAAGGTGGCATCTTTCTGCACCACTTGTGCTCATAGATGCTTAGGTTTTCCATGCAGGTGAACAATATCCTAGCTCTCTTTTGTTTCTAACTCATGCGTAATTAAGAGGGTGTGGGAATGGGGCCATACTTGTGCCCAATCAATGAGTGTATACTAGAGTAGTCCTCTTCTCCAGCCACACCTTCATTGCCTCGATCATCTGATGGTTGAGGGGAATAAGATCTTCATGCTCGCAGAGCCCACACGTGGGGTCATCCTTCAATTGTATGCAAAGAGCTTAAGGACGCTTATAGAGAAAGTAGCAAACTGCACAAATCTTGGCAATGAACAAAGCTAAGCAAAGCATGTGAGTAGAAAAGAAAGAATCTAATGGGAAGTAAAAGTAAGAGCAAAGAAAGTGCCGCACTTATATAGTTTCCCTTTGCATGTCTCAGATTCACATGTGTGACAATTAATGAACTGCCATCCCTTGTCACAATTACTTCACTCATTACAAGATCCTTCTCATCATGCCTTGAATACTCAATATGAGACTTAATGCCACCTTCATAATCATACACCATATTGATTAACGTGATTGTTGGGATTTGATCTGCCATGTCAATAGCCTTATCATGATAAATGTGCACCATCCCAAGATAATGCCGCAATTTGAAACCATTAACCATCCCATGTAGTAATAAATGTCGTCTTTGGTTGGTCTACAATTTCCATTTGCACATGATTGTAACCATTGTATCCATTTGCAAAAGAATACATCTATTGGCCTGCAACTTCATCCAAGGTAGAATCCAAAAATGGAAGAGAAAAGGAATCAGGCGTCCTAGCTGCATTCAACTTCCGACAATCAACATTGATCCACAACTTCTTGTTCTTTTTATAGACCACAACAATTGGCAAGATCCACTCGGAGTTTTCAATTGGAACTATGAATCCAACCCTCAACAATATATCAAACTCCTCTTTCACTTCTTGGCATAATTTGGACTCATACAATACTTGGTTTGCTTGGTAGGGACCATATCCTTCTTCAAATTGATATGTTGTTGTTGATAGAATCTGGGGTCTAGACTCTTTGTATCTAGATAATCCCATGCAAACACATTCATGAACTCTGTCAATAGCTTGATAAGATCTTATAAAAAAGACTCTTCCATACTGGCACAAATCTTAACAGGTTTAGGCTTCTCCATTGTCTCCAGATTCACTTCTTGAATTGCATCTTCCTTGAACCAAGAAACCTTGTTCATTTGCTTCTCAAATTCATGTTCATGCTATAATAACTCCTTCAACTCCATTAACTCTAGGTCAAATTTTCCCTCTTCACCTAGTTTTTTAATGTCCTTATTGGTACTCGACTCAATTTCTGCCCACCATGGCTTGGTCAGAACTGAAGGGGATAGGGGAGCACCACAGATGGAGAGTGAGAGAGAGAAAGAGACACACAACACGATGTGGGTGGGGAGACTCAAAAGAGTGAGCAGCCCCTTATACACTTATGCTATGTATAAGGTATACAAGTCAGTGGGCACCCAAACTCTGGGCGGCCGGGCAAGGCACAGACGCCTATACCCCAACAACCTCCCACTTAAAGGCGACTGTGCCTTTAAGCAAGGGAACCTAGTCTAAAGACTACAAAAGGTGAGAGAAAACCGCTCTCAATCGATGCCCACTGGCTGGCTGTGATCGTGTGCATCCGGTTGTCCTGCTCTCGTGTAAGTCCATACACCACCAGACGTACCGCACACGTACTGCAAGTATGTACGCAATACCTGCATATCTCCCTCGTGCACTATGCCATCATCAGTCAACAAACGACTGACAACCCCAACTGCAAATGCTCCCACTGCAGCTGCAATATCCGGTCTCAAGATCAACATCTCATACATGAGACCACCGAATGCCGATGCAATGCTAGCGGGCCCTGCTAGCTCTACGGAGCATGCATCAACATATATATCCCTGGCAATAGGCATCTCTGACTGACAAGGCGTGTCAGCCACATGCATCTCCTGACTGTCCACAAAAGACGCATCAACCTGTCGTGCAACCTCAGAGAAAACCAACTGCTTTAGGTGTCTGCTGGAAGACATATCCTGCACAACTATATCCCCATGCTCACTGTCGAGCATAGAAAGGAATGATTGCATAATCGCTGACGTCTCAGCCTCCTCTGCAATCATCCACTGCAAACATGACCACTCAATCTGTTGTGACTCACTAGAGCAAGACCGCTCTACCTGTCTATCCTGCATAGAAGTATCTAGCACAACTGAGTCTCTGCTTTGCTCAATCACTAGCAAAGCATGCATGTCTGACTCTGTCACCTCTCTATGTGACTGCTCAAGTCATGCCCCAACTGTGTGCACAACGAGCTCACTACTATGCACTCCATGCAAAGTACCCTGCAACCCATGAGCAAAAGAGACTCGCCTACTCTCTCGTTGTCTACCTGGCTGCATGATCACATAGAAAACACCGTCTCTCGCATGATCCACATGCAATGGGTAACCTGTACCACTCCTGGCACCTCTCGCAATCACTAGCGAACCCAAATGCATCACAAAATCTCGCTCTCGTAGCGAAATCTGACATCCACTATCACGTAACTGTCTGACTGAGATCAAATCCCGTCTCAGATCTGGCACATAACGCACATGACGCAGGGTAAATCTCATACCAATGGGCAAGGACAAACATCCGTCTCCTGTACCCTCAATGTCATACACAGCACCATCAGCCATGTGCACACAACCAAGTCTCCCACTAGAAAACGTGCTAAACCACTCACGATGCGACGTGACATGGAAAGTAGCATCTGAATCTAGTAACCAATGCGAAGACAATGTGCAATCCGATATGCAATCCGTAGACATAAGATCGTCTGAAGACAAGCGAGATGTAAATGTGACATCGCCATCACAAGCATACTCAGTAACCACCGTACTGATCTCACTAGCATCTGTCATGCCCAAATCTACATCACGCATATGTCGCCTCCGTTGTCTCAAACGCCTGAAACATCGACGCCTTATGTGCCCTCTATGTCCACAATGCCAACATGTCAAGTCTCTATGCCGTCGAGACTTGCGTGTGGGACCAATCTCTCCCATGGACATAGAAGTGGGACTAGAATCCCCTATAGACATGGATGTCGCGTACATAGCATGTAAACTCTGCCATAAAGCATGAGTTGTAGTCTCCCTCGAGACCTGCCAGTCAACAGACTCAACCAGATGCAAACGAATCGTAGACATTGCTAACTCATCAAGATCCTTCCAATCATAATAACGCATAGACTTGGGCTTCGCCGATAAACCACGCAAGGGTTTATCCTGCCCCAAATCCGCCAATGCAACAAGCATATGCTCCTTCCAAGCAACAAAATCTGCACCATCAAACTGTGTCAGACCATAACGCTGGAAGTCAAATGAAAAATCAGCCATAATGCTCGCAAAAGAGCAACCAACAATGAGTAGCAAATGTCAACCAAATCAGCCCTAAACTGGCTTGAATCGCATCAACAAAAGTCTGCAAATATGGTTGTAAAATATGGTTGCAAATCAGCCCTAAAATTCAGCTCTTAAACAACTGCATAAACAAGTCACAAACGTGTCCCAGATCAGCCTACAACTGAGCCATACATGGACACATGCAAAGAGGAAACAATGGCTGAAAATTCAGCGCCCAAATAAGCCCTCAAACCTGCCTGTAAACTTGTAAACCTGTAGCTAAAACTTGCTGAAAAACCTCAAGCCATTAGTGCTCGAATCCGGCTACCTAGCTCGTAGCCACACAAGCATACATCACAATACTCACTCCTGTGAGTGTGCCAAGATAACTGTACGCCTGTCAAACCCGTGAGCTAATCACCAAGCCCACACTGTGCCGTATCGATGCATACACATGCACAAATATCCCACCTGCAGAGAACACCGCACGCAAATGTTGAGTGCAACCCGCAATCTCTACCTAGATCGCATAAATGATGTGCATAAAAATCCTGGGAAAATTTCGCCAGAGTTTCGTCAGTAAAACGACCACAAAACCAGTAACCAAACTGACTGCACGCTCAAAACCATGAGCAACCAAAGCGCATCAAACCGTACTCCAAATGCATGCACCAAATCTCCACACTTTGCATACATCATTGCAAACACCTGCAAATCTAGTACACAAATATCTGCTCTACCTGTGACTGCCAAAAAACATGCTCGAGGCATACATTGCCGAGCTCAAAATGCAATCACATTAGTCTCCCTGAGCATCAAACCACATAAGGCATACATCGTATCCTCCCACCTGTGAGGAAACTTGCAGCAAATGTCACTCTCACATCTGAGAGCAAACCATGTGTGGAATCCTCGACACACAATAAACAACTGTTGTTGCTGCGAAAAATTCAGTGTTCAGAATATTAAAATTCTGATATAACGAGCGCGTCCGGAGCGTGCCAAAACCCCACGGTAGACTCCTGGATCACATGTATCCGAGTCCGGGTGTGAAAGCTATGCCAAAAACCTCCGTTTTGACCCAAAAACGCAGCATAAACTGCCAAAAGAGGGCTGAAAGATGCAGCTCCTCAACTGTAGCTCGAACGAGGTTTCTGATGGCTCGAATGCTTCGAAAGGGGGGTAAAACTCCAAGACGCCTAGAGAAAACGCTCTTGGAAAGTTGAATTTGCCGATGCCGAAGTCGAAACCCTGTTTGCACTCTTGAAAGTGCGCGCGCACGCGGACGTCATTTCGGGAATGAAACTGGCTCTCCGCTGTCGTCGTGACTGTGCACACACGCGCTCCCTCCGCACCTACGCTCTGATACCAATTGAAGGGGATCGGGGAGCACCACAGACGGAGAGTGAGAGAGAGAAGGAGACACACGACACGATGTGGGTGGGGAGACTCAAAAGAGTGAGCAACCCCCTATACAATTATGCTATGTATAAGGTATACAAGTGAGTGGGCGCCCAGACTCTGGGCGGCCGGGCAAGGCACAGACGCCTATACCCCAACAAGAACATCCTCATTGCCATGGTCAGCACAACAATATCTGATAATGTGCTATCATTCCCTGGAGATCCACCACTACAAAGGTTACGGCAAAGCTATCTCTCCAATATCAAAAGTAACACCTTGCAATATACCTTGAGGTCGTACCCTTCATTGGTCTATCATTCGGACAAAAAAAATATTGGTTCTAATTCACGTCATCAATATTTCTTGCATGTCTCCCATGTGATAATGTTGACTCTTGATCCTCCATCCACAAGCACATTTTTAATGTTACTACCTTGATGTCGCACTATGATGAATGGGGCCCACTCATCTCCCAAAGGAACCAAATCCTCACATGCTACTTTGTTCATTCTTGGTGCGTCTTCTTATGACATTAACTTTTCTTTGAAAGTTGGCACAAGTTGGAGCATATCCCCCAACTTCATTTGAATGGGAAATTGTATCATTGCTTCTTAAATATCCAAATGTAATAACCCATTCATAAACTCCTTCTCTAATATTATTTAAGTCGTCTCTTTCTTCGAAATTCCATGGGTTGTCTCTGTATCCCGATATCGTGTTGCGGCACGTAAATAGTGGGAACAGATGTTAGGAGATTTATTTTGTGACTTTTTAGATCCATGAGTATATTTACGATAATGTACAAATGCATGTATTAGTATAATGATAAGCTTCTTATCTCATCCTAGTAATTATCTCAGGGATAATCTACTTTTATTTTACCTTTAGAAAGTATTATGGGTAAAGGTGTCAATAGTTGTGCCTTTTTAACGTGCAAAAAAAAGCATTGGTGCTTTCTTTCTACTATCCCATTATCATATCACACTCTAGCTAGATCCTATAGCTAGAGTATATTCTATATATTTTATATATTTTTCTTATATTGCTTTCTGATAGCTACTAGAAAGGTATCAAATCCTAGTGGGACACTAGCTTACATAATTATCAAAGATGTACCTATTTTAAAAGGATACTTGCAAAAATTTGTCAATGAGGTGTCCATTGAAATCAAATGGAATTATAGGCTAAGGGGACCACAAGTAGAATTTTGCTACTAGAAAGATACCCTATTTTGATGATTTTTTTACACATACTTTCCATCTGAATTGGAAAAAACATATAAAATAGGGATCATAGCCCATGAGCTGAAGTTTATGTACCTATTTTTATTTTTAAATTTGGAGCCACGATTGAGGAGATATTGTCAAAATGGTAGACCTAGTTTACTAGCTCGTGTTCACACTGGCTCCTCTCTTTCTTGTGTAACCCTTGGGGGTTTCCTTCACCTATAAAAGGGGACCTCTTCTTCTTTGAAAACCCTTTGATAACTCCCAAGGGTTTATCAAACAAGGTGTGTTTTGATTCGTAATTTTGTTGGTTTCTTGATGTTTTTCTTTTCATCTCTAGACTAACCTATATCTCTATCTCTATCTCCAAATCTATCCCCTAACCTAACTATTATCTACTTCTAGTTCTACACCCACTCTTATCTCTATCTCTATCTCCAAAACTATTGCCTGACCTAGCTAGTATCCACTTCTAATTCTACACCCATGCTTATCTCTATCTCTACTTTTACTTCTATCTCTATCCCTATCTCTATTTCTCTTGTGTCGTAATTGTTAGACATTCAAGCTACAACACTCCATCAAAGCTATGATCAATCTTCTTGGGGATCTATACTAATGCACAAGGTGAGTAGTCATATCTTCACACTCTCACAAATATCTCACTCTTAGAAGCTCATTCTCTCTACAAACTTTAGGTTCTCCTTTCTACATGTACATCTCTCCCAGTAGTATCCTTATTGTCTATAGGCAATAATAGGGCTTGGGAGGAAAATTTATCTTCTCTTCTTTTCTTTCACATCTATATTTTGCACATACTAAAAATATATAAATGAATAATCCACATGAAGTGAATTTTTTTTGCTTCCACTTCGTGCAATCTATTACAATTAACATATGGATTAACCGTAAGATCCACTTCCAAAAACGTATAGTGTTTCTCTTTGCCAAAAAGGCTTAATAAAATACTTTATTCATTGATCCCATCATATTATCCATTTTATATTATGACTTTTCTTTTGATATATAATTATTTTTCTTTGGACCAAAAGGATATGTACACACAATTAATCCCAATCACTAGACAAAATGTATATATCATAGTAAGCACAAAATTACAATTCCAAAGAACAATTCCTAGCTTGTTTGATCAACAAAGGTTGAATGCCATTAACTCATCTATTAACCCTATCATCCTACCCATGATAAGATATGACCAAAGCCTTGACATTTTCATCTTTGTGTTGTTTTGATTTTCTCTTTTGTGTTCTTTCTTTGTATGTGTAAGTGCAAGAGAGAGAGAGTAGGGCTTCTTTGATTGCACTCCCTACCAAACTCTAGACTTCATAGCATCTATGGCATAACTCCTTCATATAGTGTTTGGAGTTACTTCACAAATTCTCACAACAAGAGGCCCGGTGCTTTCCTCGCAAGACCGCGAACTTCTTGACATAATTTTGGTGAACCCGACGTGAAACTACCAGGGTGAGAGTTTGTGGGCAACCATGGGTGATCATGTAGAACAACATGGTATGCATTTTGACCCAGAAAAACTGAAAATGTTTCAAGCATTTGCAATGTTCATGCAACAACAACATGCCACTGAAGGAAGGGAGATTTCATCAACCAAAGCCATACAAGCGATCGTCAATAAAATGGATCAATTTGACACCAAGATGTGACGAAGTATTTGCACGAGTATGTGAAGGAGATGGAGCTACATTGCACGTCAGAAGGTGAGATTATTCAAAGTTTTGGGCTAGTTGTTGCTCCAGAAATTAGGGAACATGTAAGGGAAATTAAAGATGGGCATGGGAGAAGTTAAGAAGAACGCAAATTAGCTTTAAAGGAGGAATATTTCTAGGAGGACTTTAAGAGGGTGACCAAAAGGACATTCTTAGAGTGGGTTGCCAATCCAAAGAAGGGACATTCAATAACACAACTACTTAGAGAATTTGAGCGGTGCTATGCACAAATCACAAAAATAGAAAAGGCCACACTAGATACAGAGAAGACGGATTTTACAAGTTGTAGGTAAAATTTCAAGAGAATTTGAAGCTGCTTCTTAAAGATTAAAAAAACCAATAAAGACCAATTGGAATGAGGTTGAAGGTGTTGTTTCACTACTTGCCAAGTGATAAAGAAGAAGGGACAAGATGGTAGTAAATGCTACAAGTCCTTCCTCCTCAACTTTTGACAAAATGGTAAAGCCTGCTGCTGTAGATCCTAAGTTTGATGAGTCCATGCTAGATGAGCTTTGTGAAGGTAATGCACAACTTGAAGGTAAAGCTTGCAAAACTTGAAGAAAAAGGCCAACCATTGGGACCGCTTCCTAGGCAAAGAAACCCGCCTAAAGAAGGGTTGTCCATAGATGTATTTGGTGTGATGGTACCATCTAAGAAGGGATTGTGATAGTTTTAGTGATGCTTTAACAAAAGATGTTGTCTTTTTTAAGGATGATGAAATCCACTTAAGAGAGACAAGTCTACCCTTGAGAACTAACTTTGGGAAGGGGGAAATGCAAACCTTAGTTGAAGATATGGCAACTAACCATGGTTTTGTAGATCCTAAGTTTGATGAGTCCATGCTAGATGAGCTTTGTGAAGGGAATGCATAACTTGAAGGTAAAGCTTGCAAAACTTGAAGAAAAAGGCCAACCATTGGGACCGCTTCCTAGGCAAAGAAACCCGCCTAAAGAAGGGTTGTCCATAGATATATTTGGTGTGATAGTACCATCTAAGAAGGGATGTACATGCTATATGAGCTTGTAAAGGGAATACATGACTTGAAGAAAAAGCTTGCAAAGCTTGAAAAGAAAGGCCAACCATCGGGTCACTTCCTAGGCAAAGACAACAGTCCAAAGAAGGGTTTGTCCATAGATTTATTTGGTGTGATAGCATAGACCATGTAAGAAGGTATTGTGATAGTTTTAGTGATGCTTTGACAAAAGATGTTGTCTTTTTTAAGGATCGTAAATCCCACTTAAGAGAGACATGTATACCCTTGAGAACTAACTTTGGGAAGGGGGGAATGCAAACCTTAGTTGAAGATATGGCAACTAACCATGCCACCTCTTCAATTGATGCAGCTACTTAGCGAGTGAAAACTGAGCATCTTAGTGATGAAGAGGTGAGTGATCACCATGGTAGACTTTGGCCAAATGTCATGGAATTAGCTAAAAAAGGAAAACTTACAAAACAGATTCTACATGAAGCAGGTGACTACATATGTCTAGAAACTAGGTCGAGTGATCCACTAGACTCAATGTCCATGCATGCCTACATTACAAACTGCCAAAACCATGAATACATTGTAGAGAAAAATCATAGCTGTGAAAATGGTGATGAAGGGCCTTCAAAAAGAGCTACAAGAAGTGGAGGAAGGAATGTTGCAACACCTCCGCAAGCGCCACCAACACAAGATCCACCTTCACCAAAAGTGACCTTGGAGGAGTCTGCAACAGGGAAGAAGAAGGAGCCAACAAAATGTAAGCCAAAAGAACTAGCTTACAAGCTACAATTTGACATTGTGCTTGCTACAGACTTGAAGAAAGGGCTAAAGGAGAGGATTTTGAATAACAAAGTTGAGTTTACTTTGGGAGAGGTGTTTGGCATAGCCAAGCATGAGTTTCGTGAAGAAATTATCAGCATCATCAAGAGAAAGAGGCAAACACTTGGCGAGGCTATTTGCCCACAAGCTAAAGGTGATTTTGTGAAGACACAAGGAGTATAGGTGAAAGCTAGGGAAGGTGATGAAGCTATGGTAGGATGCTACCAGTCTTCTTGAAATGTAAGACAAGTGAAATTTGTTGATGATGGGGAAAATTAAAGCATTGCTAGGAGCCAGTATTCTAGAAGCCATTGGGTGCAAGATACTACAAAGACATTGGTCAAGGTAGGTGATCTCAAAGAACCATTTGTTACCTTAATTGACCATGGGTCTTAAATAATTACAATGTCAAAAAGACTCTACAATAGATATAAATGGCCAATGGACACGAAACTTGGTTAAATAGTCAAAGTGGCAAACAATTCATTAGGTGAATTGTATGCAGTATTTCCAAGTGTAAAGGTGACAATAGGCAATGTAAAGGTTGAACAAAATTTATTTGTATAGGACACATATTCATATCATCTTATCCTTAGATAACCCTACATTATGGAAGTTTTGCATGAAACAAAGGTAATGGATGATGGTCCAGCTTATGCCAAGATACGAAGCAAAGATGGTAAACATGTTGTTCAATTTCTCACAATTTGTGTAAACCGTGAAAGAAATCGTGACAACCTTAGAGAGCATCCTTTACCAAAGGCGAGTAAAGAGTTTCATGATCATAGGAAAATGATGGGTTTTGGCCAAGTTCCATTGTAAAGCGGGATTTTAGTGGTGCAGAAAGAAAAAGGTTCTCGCCTGATCCAAAAATGGATGAAACTTTTTATATAGGATCCTTGGTAACAAGGAATGGATCAATATGTTTTACAAGACTTGAGAATATAAAGAGATGTGAGAGCAAATATGTACATAATGTACAAAAAGGCATGAAAGAGAGTGGGTTACTAGAGCCTACTAAATTTTTTTTGGGTTTATGTGAGCAAGTTTCTTTTGAAGATACTATGGGTGAGCTTAATGCTATAATGGAGTCTATTTTGCGTCTTGGGAATGAAGTTCTGGAAGTATGCTTTGTGGAAATGTATCAAGTCATAGAAGCCTTTATAGAAAACCAATGTTTCAAGCAAACACTTGGCCCAGAAGTCCATGTTGGAAATAAATACAAGAGTGTAGCAAAGAAGGTAAAACTTCACCCTTACCACCAAACAACAACGAAAAAAGTGAACAAGCTTCTTTGCAACCAAGTTTGAGGAATCCTTAAAAGATTGGGCACACCTTCACAGAGTCTTTTCAGGAGTTGCAGATTGGCTGCGAGGAGTTTCTAACACAGGAGGAGACAAAGTGCTTCAAAGAAATGCTTTCAAATCATGGTAAATCTTTTGTATTTGAGCCACATGAGATAGGATGCATTGATCCTTCTATTGTAGCTCCTATGGTAATTTTGACAATACCTCATGTACCCTGGAATCTACGGCCTATTCCGATTTGAAAGGCTAATTTGTCAAAGTTAGTAGACCTATTGAATGAAAATATCAAAATGGAGATTTTGGAGCCTTCTTGTGCTCCATACTCAAACAGGTGGTTCACAGTTACGAAGAAGATTTGTGCTCTATGCTTCATCCAAGATATGCAACCAATGAACAAGGTGACAATTAGGAATGTAGGTACATGTCCAATTGTGGATGAGGAATTTGCAGGAGGGCAATCTATGCAATAGGGGACCTCTACTCCGGGTATGATCAATTCAGCTTGCAATTGAAAGCAAAGACTTGACAACCATGAGGAAACCTATAGGTTTGGTAAGAATGTGTACCTTACAGCATGGAGAAACCAACTCAGTTTCACATATGATGAATGGGATGAATAAGGTCTTCCATGGCTTTATTCCTCAAATTAGAATGCCTTTCATTGACGATTTTTCTTATCAAAGGATGTGAAGAAGTTGAGAAAGATGAAGCTTTGGATCTCAGGGGGTGTCGTAGGTTTATGAAAAATCACATAAATTATTATGATAAAATTTTGTCTAGGTTGGAGGAAGTCAATCTAACTTTGTCAGGGAAAAAGTCTATGTTTGGTGTCAATAAAGTGTCATTGTGGGTCACATGTGTGGACCATATGGTAGGAAACCTTGTCCAACAAAGGTAGATGCCATCCAAAGAATGAAATAAATGTATGCCAGCATCACTAAGGTTAAAATATTTCTGGGACCATGTGCCTTTTATGTTATTTGGATTTCACATTACGCACATGTAGCTGATCCTCTTTATCAATTTCTTAGAAAGAATCAAAAGTTTAATTGGGGAGATGCGCATGTAAAAGCCATGAAAAAGCTAAAGGAGTTTCTCCAGTTAGCACCAGCTTTGAGAAAGATAAACTATGAGTGTAGAAGACCAGTAATCGTGACAGTAGACACTATTCCTACAAGAATTGGATGGGTAATAGGGGAAGATGATGAAGAAATACATAGGTATGTGGTGAGATTGGAGCAAAGGCATTAAGTGCTCGCCAAAGAAACTATCCATAGATAAAGAGAGAGTTATTGGGGATGGTTATAGCCTTGAAAAATGGAAAAGAGTACCTAATTGGTGCATGTATGGTTACAGAAACAAATTGTCTACCATTTCTTAGGATGATTACAAGCTGCTCAACACCAAACATTGCTATGTTGTGGTGGATTGCCTACATTAAGTCTTCAATTCTTAATAAGCACATTGCAAGTAAAAACAATACAATGTCATACATGCTATCAAGGGCAAGGTATGAAGACGAGTCAAAGATGATTAATGAGGGTGATGATGTGGGCACAAAGTTCTATTCTATCTCTCATGTCAAAGGTAACTTTATCTGCATGTCTAATCCACTTGAATTGTTCTTGAAAGAGCTTTACAAAGGTGATTGGCTTCTTATTGGAAGCTACTTGAGTACTCTAACAAAACACAATGATTGGTTTAAACAAGAGTTCAAGAGGATATGCAAGAAAGCATACTTTTGGAGGGATGGTTACTTGTGGGAGCATCCTAAATAAAAGGGTACTACACCACAAAGGTTTATATGTAAAAAGGAGACTCAACAAAAGCTCGTGTAAGAGTCTCATGAGAGTCTATGGGCTAGACGTAGGGATGTGTGGGCAACCTTCTCCAAGTTGAAAGAAAAATATTGGTGGAAGCGTATGTATAAATATGTATCTCAGTTTGTAAAGTCATGTGTAGCTTGTCAAATGTATTCAAATGTACAGCATTGTGATGGATTGCACCCTACATATCCACTAGCCATGCACTATAAATGGGTTGTGGATCTAGTCACAATGCCTTTAGGACTTTGGCAAATGAGATACTTAGTTCTTACATAAGAGGACCTAACTAACCAGGTTGAAGGGCGAGCACTAAGAGCAAAAACCATAGAAGCTATATACAAATTCCTTCTTGATGATGTGATTTGTCGTTATGGTTGTGTGGAAAAATTCATTGTAGACATAGGTGAACTAGATGCCGAGGAAACAAGGGAATTCTATTTCAGATTAGGAATCAAGTTTTCCCTTACTATAGCTTACAACCCTGAAGACAATGGAAAGAGTGAAAGCGGGTATCCTCCTATCACCAAAGCTTTGACCAAGGCTTGTGAAAGAGTTGGTGAGTGGCCAAAATTTTTACCATATGCTTTGTGGGCTAATCGCACAGCACGTAGCTCAGTAACTAGCTATATGCCTGCGGAGTTGATGTATGGTTAAAAGCAAGTGACAGTTGAAGATACGATTCCCACATGGAATGTACTACCTTGGCAAGTGGGACCTAGCAATCAAGATCTCCTTGCATTGCGTATAAGGCAACTAGAGAGGAGACCTGGAGACATTTGAGGCTGCAAAAGATCGACTAAAAAATGCAAGGTTGGAAAACAAGGACTACTTTGATAAGCGACATCGACTCAAGAGCAAAGCAATTGACAGAGGTGATTGGATTTTAATGTATGACAGTAGCCTTGATAACCAGCACATTGTCATGCGTAAATTCTTAAAAAGATGGTTTGGTTTGTACGTTGTAAAGAATGTGC
Source organism: Adiantum capillus-veneris (assembly GCF_014529385.1). Classification (NCBI taxonomy): domain Eukaryota; kingdom Viridiplantae; phylum Streptophyta; class Polypodiopsida; order Polypodiales; family Pteridaceae; genus Adiantum; species Adiantum capillus-veneris. The sequence continues at coordinate 71,318,893 of NC_140952.1, forward strand.
ATGAAAATGCTACTTATACCTTGATTGATCTAGATGGTATAGAAGTAAAGGTTCTCATTGCAAGGAAAAGGATCAAAGTGTATAAGAGAAGAGAAGACAGTGATCCAGAAGATGTTGAGGAAGAGGAAGAGCAAAACACAGGTGAAGATCAAAGTGAAGATGATGCTTTGGAATTCATCCATAAATATGAAATCATGGAAATCCATGAGAGGATTGAACTTGCAGAAAATCAAATGTGGCACATACCAGAGGATGTGCAAGTTTAGAGGGGGTGGATGTCGTTTTATGGCACAGACATAGTGGGAACAAAAGCTAGGAGATTTATTTTGTGACTTTTTATATGCATGAGTATATTTACCATAATGTACATATGCATGTATAAGTATAATGATAAGCTTCCTATTTCATCCTAGTATATATCTCAAGGATAATCTACTTTTACTTTACCATTAGACAGTATTGTGGGTAAAGGTGTCAATAGCTGTACCTCTTTAACGTGGGGGAAAAAGCATTGGTGCTTTCTCTCTATTATCCTATTATCAACTCACACTCTAGCTAGATCCTATAGCTAGTGTGATTTTTAATATATGTATATTCTATTGATTTTTCATATATTTCTTTTTGATAGCTACTAGGAAGGTATCAAATCCTAGTGAGACATTAGTTTGCATAATTTTCAAAGATGCACCTATTTTAATCCATTATTGGGAGGATGCTTAGAAAACCTTGTCAAGGAGCAATGTCATGCCTCCATATTGCATGAGGTGTCCTAATGTGTCCATTGGAATCAAATGGAAGTCTAGGCTAAGGGGACCACAAGTAGACTTTTGCTGTCAGAAAGATACCATATTTTGATGATTTTTTTACACATAGTTTCCATCCAAATATAAAATAGGGGTCATAGCACATTAGATGAAGTTTTTGCACCTTTTTTTTTTTTTTTTTTTGGAGCCGTGGTGTCAAGAAGTGGACAGTGCAGCTAGGAAAGCATCGGGCCTTTGACTGTGGGAGTTCGTAGCAAAATGAAGCGAGTCATAGAATATTCGAAGCAAAAGACACACTCAAAACTCCATCCATGAAGATTAACTTTGAAAAAGAACCAAGATTAACTCAAAACTCTTGTTTGTGTGAAGATTAGGTGTAGCCTCGCTCCCAATTGCACAGATGTAGTGCTCATTCGACCTGTCAAAAAACCTAAATTGACACTTCAATTCTTCGTCGTTCAATTATTCATCGTGACCATTTTATGGAAGCTTTAGACTTCATTGGAGAAGCCCCAATAGTTATTTGAGGAGGGGAATCCATACTTGGAGGCCTCACAGCCTCGAACACGTAGTGGAAGCAGCAGGGGACTGCACTAGCACCTTAGATTGGAATGTATGTATCTCCTTGCTCATATGGCCAAATGAGCTCATTCTTGGCTATATAAGTTCAATCTCAGCTTAAAAAACGATAGCACCATCATTGATGTGTCATTTTGTGCTAATTTTAGGCTATTTTTGCCAAAAAAAAAACCCCTTTTTTGTCCGTAAAATACCCAAGCGAGCTAGGAAAAATCCTTGAATTTGTGAAAAAGTCCTATTGGGCTCAAATTTCATGTTGAACCTCATTTTTCCACTTGGCAAGAATTTTGGAAACATCATTTACGACCACGCACAAAAGTTGCTATTTTTTTCCAAGATCGTCGGTTTCTAGGCAAAATGGGCGTGCCACTTCGGAACACTTGACATTTGTACATTACTAAAATAAATTAGGCATGTCTTAATATGATAAAACATGCATCAATGCTACATCTTGGACCTCTTTCGCATATATCACACTATGTACACTATAGCATCAGATCAAAAGCATTAAGAGTGAATTAGATGTTTTTACTTTCACATTATACACATGCCACATCACAACATACACCCCCTCTAAACTTGCACATCTTCTGGCATGTGCCACACATATATTTTTGTTTATTTAAGTCAACATACATGTCGATTTCATCATCACTTCCAACAAAATCTAACAACATATTGTCCTCTCTTTCTTCATCCTCACCCATAGCATTTTCATCAGAGCCTTCATTTTAACTTTCTTGTGAATCAAAGGGATCCGTATCACCTCTTCTTTTGAACAACTTGGTTCTTTTCCTTGCGGTGGGAATCTTCATTTCTGTCCCAACTCATACAAGGTGTAAGTCACATTCCCATGTACATGCTGAACCACATAAGGATCAAACCATCTCTTTGAAATCTTTCTTATTGTTGAATGCTGGTTGTCAAGACTACTCTCATACATTAACACCCAATCACCTGTATCTTAGCACAAATGCTAGATACATACACATGGAATTCGATAACTACCCAACATAGTGTCAGAAGATACAATCATATTGAATTATGATTCTCTGAATCAACGCAGACAACAATACACTTTCTTCCTCATACTTGAATGATAAGAACACTCTCATGAACCCACAAAATACTCAGAACACTCAAAATACGCAGAGATGGTGGCAATTGACATTCGTATTGTAATTTCAAGGAATTTAGTTACATCAGTTACATTCGATTCAGGAGAAGTACTCCTTATATAGATTTCTGAATATCAAGCTGCCTTCTCACATCTCCAATTATCCTAAGGTTTACTAAGGCTTACAATATACTCCTTCTACACGTGGCACATCCCGGTGGTTGATTTTTCCAAAATCTGACCTGATACCCACAATCCCTGATCAAAACTTGCACAAAATATGTCAATTGCCTTTTTTCAAAATGGTTTTTCTTTTTAATAAGAAAAGGCACGTCAAAGCTTTTTTGTACCACTAAAGTGCTTGGAACTAAATCCAATTTTCAGTGTATACAAAAAAATTTAACTCCCTTGAAGCTCAAGCACAACATCAAATAGTTGGTTGGACCACTCCTTGGTCCACTTCTTTCTCACTCCCCTCTTTTAAAGTCTTCTGGACCTCTAATTCAACTTCTTTCATCTCCACATCAACTATCTTCCCCTCTTTAACCTCTTTAATTTCCATGCACTCCCCCTTATCAATTTGTCCACATGGTAACACTAACTGATCCTCTGTATTCAACAACACCTCTAGTATGTTCATTTCTTCAACAATACTCCCTGTTTTTGAGTTTTGAAACACCATTCTCTAAATTAGTAACTTCCTGACTTACTGGAGTCTGATGCATTGTATCAAAATATCTCACAACAGGAGTATGAAAACTTAAGATGTCATGTTCTTCCTTCTTGCTTTGCCATTTGTATCCTCAACCCTATATTTTCCTTTTCCAGCTTCTCCACTTTCTTATCCAACTGCTCATTTTCCATGACTATGTCATAGTCTGCATCAGAGATAATTCCCTCTCTCCATTCCTGAAATGACTTAACAATCATTCCTTCTAGCTGTTCTTTCAATACCTGCTACCTGTTTGAACCAACTGTTCCTGCAACATATCCACTTCAGCATCAGTAAGTAAAACCCCTTGAACATCCAAACCCTAAGTTTGAAGAAATTGTTTCTCCATCTGTTCCAATGGTTTGATTATTTTCTTTAACACTTCATTCTCAACCACTAACACACTGTTTTCCTTCCCCAATTCATCTAGTTTTTTATTAATAAATTTCCTAGCTTCAGATGACCAAGTGTCAAACACCTGTACTAAGTTCGTTACAATCAAAGACTTCTTCTTTTCCTTCTTCAACTTCTTCTGAAATTCTATTATCTCATTTTCATGATCATTTTCCAATTGCTTTATTTGCTTCTCCCACTTTTTTGAGTTTTGAGCATCTAACAACTCAACCTGTTGCTTATGAACCAAATTGGCTTGAGCCATTACATGACTTCCCAACTTCATAATGCAATCCATAGTCATGCTAGATGTAAAGCTAAAGTCTAAAATATCCTCTTTCTTCTTCAAGGAAGATGAGCGAACTCCCAAAGTCCAATCAACTTCAACCATACCCGATTTTCCTCTTTTGTCAAATCCAAGTCATGCTTAAACTCAAATTGAGGCTCCTCCCCTTTTGCTCTTGTACTCCTATTCATTTCTTCGATAAGCTTCTCCTCTTGCTCCTCAGTCAAATCCATCTTCCCGATTTGAACCATCGTGCTCACTGCTGCTAACCGAGGTAATACTCTTCTACTGGGCACTCGCATACTCCCCTCATCTAACTCAGACTCTATTTGTGCCACCTGTGCACATAGAGCATTGAGGTGCTCGAGCTATGTAGAATGCATTTTTTCTTCTCTCTCACTCAGGTTGACAGGAATACTCAAAATCTTTCGTACTCTTCTCTCCCACTCTCTTAGTTAAGTACTTTGCATGCATACAAGATAGGGCCGCGTCAATCCACTTCGTACTAGGAGGATAGTGGGTTTCCGCTTTTTTATGCATTCCCTCCTTAAAACACGGTTTATTAAATGACTTAGCCCCATCATATTTTTGATTTGTACATCCCTTAAGTGAGCTAGGTCCTCAATCCTCAACCCAACACTTTACCTTATTTTTAGCACTTTGAATATACTGATCTGAATTTCCACTTCCATGATACCACTCATTCTGATTCTGATCTCTGAACTAATCTACCAATTTCCTCTCATCTAAACAATTCTTCTACCCTCATATCCACTCCACTTTGACCTCAAGCTTTTGCACTTTCTGGTTCCTTGCTTACCTCTTACATATCATGGTACCACCACTACACAATTGGAACAAACCACCTCTTTTTGCTTAGGCACAATATCAAGAATAGGAGGTCTTTCAAAAAAAAAAAAACAATCTGAAACCATTGACAAGCTTCTGAACCTCTATACCATAAAAATCTTGCAATTTGAATGTCCCTTGACCTAGATCCTCAATAATTTTGAAAGGACCAATGTATCTCAATTTCAATTTTCTTGGATGTGGCCCTAATCTTGAGTTGTAAAGCATAACCCAATCATTTACCTGAAAATTTTTGAATTGAATGTTCTTGTTCACCCTGTTGGAATTAGGGTTGCAGAGAAACACACACAGCTTGGAGAAGACGAAGGAAGCTCAAGGCACACAATAGAGAGTGTGTTACTTAGTGTGCAATGGAAAGATAGATAGCCCTAGAGTGATGGGCGTATATACAATGCACGGGGGAAAAAACCTCCTAAAGAGGGAAAAAATGCCCCGGCGGTCCTAGTGTGTTCACACACATCACTACCACATGTATATGGTAACAAATCCCCCCTGGAGTGATGCGGTGAACGAGAGCTGGCACATGAGTAAAGGGAAGTGCCATGCCCTGAGGACAGGATCAGTCCACAAAGGGGAGTAAGCCCAAAGCTTTGCGGAAAGCTTCAAGCTTCTCACGAGACAATGCCTTTGTGAAAAGATCTGCAAGGTTGTCCTGTGTTGGCACATAAGCCAAGCTGATCTCTCCTGCTGAGAGCCTCTCCCTGACATAGTGGTAATGCACCTCAATGTGCTTTGTGCGAGCATGAAAAACTGGGTTCCTCGCAACTGCCAATGCGCTCTGACTGTCAGTGTAGATAGTGTTGGCAGTGTCCTGTCCAACACCCAAGTCAGCCATAAGGCGTCTGAGCCATACACACTCAACCGTAGCTGTGAAGACTGCCCTGTACTCAGCCTCACAACTCGAAGTGGCCACAGTAGGTTGCTTCTTGCTCAACCATGATATACATGAACTGCCAAGCATGAAACAAAAACCACTTGTGGACACTCGCGTGTCAAAACAACCAGCCCAATCTGAGTCCGAAAAAGCATGTAAGTCTGGCGGCAATGATCCCCCCTTGGGATAAAACAAGCCAAGATGTAAAGTGCCACTAAGGTAGCGGAAAATCCTCTTGACAGCCTGCCAATGCTTAGACCCTGGGCTATGCATAAATCTGCTGACCTGCGAGACTGCAAACTGAATATCTGGCCTCGTGTTGCATACATAAATGAGGCAGCCAACAGCAGTTTGGTAAAGAGTGACATCAGCAGGATCGCCAGCATCATGTAGACTCAACTTCAAACCTGTTTCCATGGGAGTGGCAATAGGTTTGCAATCCTCAAGTCCAAACTTACATAGCAATGTCTCTATGTAACTTTTCTGACACAAGGCAATACCACCATCACACTGCTTAAACTGTATACCCAAGTAATGATGCAACAGCCCCAAATCTTTCATCTTGAAAGTAGCATTCAAATCAGCCTTAAATTCAGCAATATGTCTCTCATTTGGTCCAGTGATCAGCAAATCATCAACATAAAGAACCACAATGAGAAATACATCATCCTCACGCTTTACATACAATGTGCTTTCTGTTGGACTGTTACGAAAGCCTCGTTTAACCAAATGAGTGTCAGCTTTCTCATACCAAGCACGAGAAGATTGCTTCAACCCATACAAAGCCTTCTTACATTTGCACACTTTGTCCTCTTGTCCTTTTATGACAAAACCGCGAGGCTGCGTTACATAAACTTCCTCAAATATGTCACCATTCAAGAAAGCAGTAACAATGTCTGATTGATGTACATCCCAACCAAAATGAGCTGCCAATGCACATAGAAAACGCACAGTAGTCATACGACAAGTGGGAGCAAAAGTCTCTTCATAATCTATGCCTTTTTGTTGTGCATAACCCTTTGCAACAAGTCGAGCCTTATGGCGATCGATCTCACCATCCGGCTTGCGTTTCAACTTGTAAACCCACTTTGTACCAATGGCCTTTTTGCCACGAGGCAAATCACATAAAGTCCATGTGTCATTCTCTATAAGTGCATCATATTCTGATTTCATGGCAGCAATCCAATTTTCTGAATTCTGTGCTTCATCAAAGGACAGAGGCTCCTCAACATCATGTAAACTAGACACAGCCAAAGCATAACAATCTGATGCATAAGATGCATGGCGAGAGCCTGAACGAGTACGACTAGATAAAGGTGCATCCAATTTACTGTCACGCAAAGTGTGCACCAGCCATTTTGGCATACCTCTAGCCTGCTCATTTTCAGCCCTTTCCTCATCAAGTACATCATGTACATCTGCATCAGTAATAGGCTGTTCTAAAACATTTTCAGAAACCCCCATAGGCTGTACATTTGCCTCATTGGAACTTACATTCGTATTTCCACCACTGAAAAGAGGCAACAAAGTGTCATAAATGTCCTGTGAGCTTACATTACTGTCTCTAGTACATGACAGCAAGGGTTGAACAGAATCTTCCACAAACATTACATCCCGTGAAACCAAAATACGTTTTGTTTGCGGATGATACAACCTGTAACCTTTGCTTTCAGCACTATAACCAACAAAAATACATTTGACAGCCTTATCATCCAATTTTCTGCGCTGCACTTGTGGCACCAAAGCATATGCCAAACAGCCAAAAACACGCATGTGCTCAATAGAAGGTTTTCTATCATGCCATGCTTCATATGGAGTAATAGACTGCAAAGCTTTCGTAGGACACCTGTTAAGTACATAAGTGGCACACATGATGGCCTCAAGCCAAAAAGAATGCGGCAAAGCTTGACTTTTGACCATACATCGTGCCATTTTCGTTAGTGACCTGTTTTTCCTCTCAGCAACACCATTTTGCTGAGGTGTATAAGGCACTGTACATTGGTGTTTTATCCCACGACTAGCCAGAAATGCATTAAATTCATGAGACATATACTCCCCCCCTCGATCGGAACGGAGGGTGCCCATAGTACATTTTGAGACATTTTCAGCCATAGCCAAAAATTGTTTGAAGCACATAAAAACTTTGGACTTCGCTTTAAGCGGAAATACCCACGCATGCCTGGAGTAATCATCAATGAAAGTCACGAAGTACAGGTAATTGCCCAAGGACGGAGTTTGCATGGGCCCACAAACGTCACTATGCACAAGCTGCAACCTGCATGTGGCCCTAACTGAACCATCCTTTGGAAACTTAGAACGCTGCATTTTACCCAGAATACAGCCTTCACAAACATGTTTGATAGGTGCTTCAAGAGACGGCAAAGAAGCAACCATATCAGATTTCTGCAAACGCAGCAAACTGGCAAAATTCAGATGACCAAAACGTGCATGCCAAAGTTTTGCATCTGAAATAGCCCTTGAATCTGCAACAGCATTTGCAAAATTTTGTCCACACTTGTCATACAAAGTGAGCTTATACAGCCCACGGCACAAAAGCCCAGATGCAACAATTTCATCACCAAAACTGAGATCATGAACTGTACATCTGTCATCCACAAATTTGACTACAAGTCCAAGTCTAGCAAGTGCGGATACAGACAATAGATTCTTCTTGATCCCAGGTACATAAAGTGCATCAACAAGTGTGAAGGAACTGCCATTAGCAGCAGTGAGCACAATCTTTCCAACTCCCTGAACTGGATAAGAGGCGTTGTTGGCACAAGTGACTGAATTCCCATGAGGGACAGACTCGAGAGAGGTAAACAATTCACGATGTGAGGTAATGTGCTTTGTAGCACCACTGTCGAAATACCACACATGTGAATCTGCAGCAAGTGACAAGCATGCATCATGGACAGCAGGATTGTAAGTGCACTCTGCGCTAAAAGCCCATTCTGCATCAACATCAGCATCACAATCTCCTTTCACAGAAGACTCAACAATGGCTGCATTTGTAGTGGAACCAGTATTTGCAGTGGAACCACCCTCTTTCTTCTTAGCCTCTTTGGCCTTCAACTTAGGACACGACTTGATCAAGTGATCATTGGCTTTACAATAATGGCAACGCATCTTCTTTTTGCCCTTATCACCAGAATTGCCAGACGAAGTGCTGCCAGCAGAAGCATTAGGAACAGAATTTTTGCCACTCGCAGCAGAACCATAAGAAGTGGCTGCATTACTGTTACCACCCTTTCTTTGAGAAGCAATAAAAGCCTGTTCAACTGCACGCTGCCTAGTCCTGTTTTTTCTAGAAAGTGACTCTTGCAACAGCAATGTGCATAATGCATCAAACTTGACAACTTCAGGATTTCCTTGGGTCATCAGTCTCCAAGTACTAGCAAAAGTCTGGTAGGAATCTGGTAAGGCATCAAGAACAGTCTGCACAAGGGAACTGTCAGAAATGACTTCACCTGCAGAAATGAGTTGCTCATTGATATCCTTGACACTAGCAAGGAAAGTGTCCATATCATCTTCCTCATGCATAATCTTCGACTCTAGCTCTTTACGCAGCAAAGCAATTTTAGCCTCATTGCGGCTTGCATAAAGACCTGCTAGAATATCCCAAGCCTGTTTTGCAGATTTTGCTGAACGGATGTGAGGAATAATGGTGCGCTTCACAGACAACGCAATCAATGCATGAGCCTGCGCATCCTTAACATCCCAACGAGCTTGTTCTGCTGTAGGCAAAACAACTCTAACAGCTGCAATCCTTGCAGCAAGACCTGCAACATCCTCAATATCGCCTACATCTTCAGAACCAGGATGTACATCAATGCCCTGCACAATGTTCCAGACACCTTTTGACACACGAACGTGTTGCATCATATAAGCCCACATAGGGTAGTTGTCCCCATCCAACTTGTCCTCAGCAGCAAACATCTTGAACACATCTGTGTTGTTGTTGTCAGCCATGGTAAATGCTGCACCTGATGTGAAAACTGCCCGAAAATAGGAGAAATGGAGCGGGAACAACTTGTGCTATATAGCACAAACCGTAGAAGACTATAAGGCACCTGTTATGCAGAAAACGGCACTGACAGAAAATCTGCACAAAATGACGAAATAACGTGTGCAGTACTGCCCGTAGTGGAAACGGAGGCCGAAATGAGCCCAAATCAAAATTCTGAGCAGACCAAGCTCTGTGAGCTCTCCCAAAATATTTGTCGACCTGCGAACGCTTGCCAAAGCTCACTGAAATCGGAGAAAGTGAGCAGGCGTGTGCTGGAGCAGCTGGCGACTAAGCCCGGGAGGACGTGACCTGCTCTGATACCAATTGTTGGAATTAGGGTTGCAGAGAAACACACACAGCTTGGAGAAGACGAAGGAAGCTCAAGGCACACAATAGAGAGTGTGTTACTTAGTGTGCAATGGAAAGATAGATAGCCCTAGAGTGATGGGCGTATATACAATGCACGGGGGAAAAAACCTCCTAAAGAGGGAAAAAATGCCCCGGCGGTCCTAGTGTGTTCACACACATCACTACCACATGTATATGGTAACACACCCAAGCTTGTCTCCTCCTTTGAATCACTTCAGCAATGTAAGCACTGACTGTTCTATCATCTTCCAGCTATAACAAATATCTTTTTCTATGCTGATTGGATTCCTCTGGTGATAACCTGTTCTGCACTGCAATTCTCAAACTGGGAACTACAAACTCCATAGGTACCGTTGTTTCTAAACCATATACCAATTTGAAAGGTGTCATTCATGTTGTTACCTTGTAAGCTGTCTTGATAGACCACAAAGTTGAATCCAACTTTGTATCCCAATCAGTCCTATTTTATAAAACTATCTTCTTCAAAATACTGACCAACACCTTATTGGAACTCTCTGCCTGACCATTAGCTTTAGGAAGGTAAGTGGATGATTTCTTATGCAAAATCATGTGTCTGAGTATAACATGATTCAAAAAATGACCACCTTGATCACCTACTGAGTCAATATAGCACCCAAATCTAGTCATAATGTTCTTATACCAAAACTGCTGCATTGTCATTAATGCCACAGCTTCCACCCACTTGGTGCAATAGTCAGTAGCCACCAAGATGTACCTATTTCCATTATTCTTTGCCCTCGGTTTGAACGGTCCAACAAAGTCCAAACCCCATTTCAAAAATGGTTCTAGAGGTAACACGGGATTTAAAGGCATCCTATCTGAGTTAGAAGGCTTACCCTCTCTCTGACCCAATACACATTCTTTTACATAAGTATGATCATCCTTCAATATTGTTGGCCACAACAACCCTGCCTGAAGAATCTTCCTACCTGTTATTTCTCCTAAAAAATGCCCACATGCATTCCCATAATGTGCTTCTTGCAACACCGTTGTTTGTTCTTCATCAAGAACACACCTCTTGATAATTTGATCTATGCCTTTTCTATATAAAGCTCTTGCTATCACTAAAAATGGCTTACTTCTTAAAGCAAACTTCCTTCTTTGATCTGTTGTAAAAGAATCGGGCATGGATCCATAGGTCAAAAAGGTTAACATCTAATCATACCCAGAGTCTGAAATCAATCCTTTCACACCAAACAATTCTGCATCAGGAAACTCATCTTGAATTCCCACTGCAGGTTCACCTGTCTCTACTCTAATAAAAAAATTAGCTATTTCATTTTCCTTTCCAGGTGTATGAGCAATAACAAAGTCAAACTCTTGAAGCAGTAACAAAGTCAAACTCTTGAAGCAGTAACATCCACCTTGAAAATGGGGTTTCTGAATCAAATAGAGCAATGCCTGATGATCCACATGAAAAATAATCCTATTTCCAAACAAATAGTGTTTGAATTTTTTTAGAGCATATATCATCCCTAAAGCTTCCCTTTCAGTGACATTGTAATTTGCTAATGTCATCAAACTACTATCATAGTAAATTGGTCAAACCACCCTTTTGCTTACTGTTGCATAAGTACTGCTCCTATTGCAATATCAGATGCATCCACACATACATAAAATGGTAATTGCCAATCAGGAGGTTGAAGCATTGGTGCCACCACCAACATTTTCTTCAAAATCTCAAAAGCCCTTTCTTGCGTAGGACCCCAAACATAAGGAACGTCTTTCTTTGTCAAGTGACCCAATGGTGCACTGATATCAGACGGATACCTTAAATATCTAGCATGAAACTTCACCTGTCCTACAAACGTGCTCAACTGCTTCAAATTGTCAAAAATTCGAACCTTCTAAACTGCCTCAATCTGCTCCTCAAACCTTTGTTCTACTGCCACAATGGCTTCAGCTCTTTCCATTTTCTTTTTTATTTCTTGCTCCATCAGTTGCTTCTTTTCCAGAAATGAAAATTCATTCTTAATGACCATTGTTCTCGGCAACAGAGATCTAATTCCCCTCTTGAGCTGATTGTATAAAGTCCCAATATTGTCATCACATCGATATCAAATATAGGTTCCACATACGGATTTGCTAACAAACACTCCTCTTCTTCAAAATCTTCCACTTTAGCTGCCAAACTAATAGCTTGTGCCCATAATAGTGTATTTGACTGTGATATCCTGATTTCCTTGATCATAGGCAATCTGACCTTCTTCTTACCCTGTTTATTCTCACCTCGATGGATCCCCAATTTTGTTTCAACTTTGATGTTCTAAATCGAGGTCTACCTAGAAGCATAGGATATGAAATCATTGTCAAACTCCATCTTTAACACCACAAGATTAACCCTGAATTTTAATGATTCTATTACAATCTCCTGATCCTTCAATATCCCCATTGGGTGTAATCTTCTCTAATCAGCCATCTTGACCTGAAATGGAGCAGGTGCCAACTTAGGAGCCCCCAGCTTGTAATACACAGATGCTGGTAAAATATTTACTCCTCATCCCCCATCAAGAAGGACTTCCTAAAATATTCTTCTTGCAAACCCAATTTGAATAGTTGGTACTTTAAAATTGACCTCATCTGGAGGAATTTCTTGAGGTCCAATGTAAGCTGCCTCTAACTCCTCATTAACCTGTGCTCCTTGTCCCACATATTTTTGAAACAAGAGTTCTCTGAAATTGGGCACAAATTTCACACAACTGATCTAGTGGAATTTGTACATATGCCTGCATCAACTCTTCTAAGCTTCTATTGATGGGGTTCCTTTCTACCACTGGAACTTCGAATTTTGAATTCCAGCCACCTTCCTGTTGCTTCTCAACTTCCTCCATAAATGGAGGTAATTCTTGCAATTTATTAGTCAATGTCTTTCTGACTTCTTGTTGATCTTTCCATGGGATAAGACCTTTCTTCTTAGACCTTGTCACACAGCCATAACAGGAACTGTGTGATCCCTTGGTCTTCCACATCTTCAATAATAATGCAATTGGAACAATCACATTCAACATGTGACCCCTCTTCAAAGACCAGTGCTTTACCTTTCTCCTGACATTTCTTCAAGTGTTGTCCTGAACTAATTATAGGTGATTGATCCATGTCAAGTAAGACCACATTTCTTTAAGTGAATGGTTTAGAGGAAGTTTTAGGTGTCCCTTGTAAGTTACTGATTGGCCCCCCATATCTCACTTCAGGTATGCCTCTTTCTTCTCTGTGTTTACACCATAACTCACAATCAGCTCCCACCTTGTGGCCTTCCTTGGTGCAATAATTACATTTCATGAGGGCTGGATTATATGCAAGCCCCTGACCCTACCAGGCTGGTCTTGGCATGGGTCTATTAACTCTAAAATTCCCTCTGCCTTGATTAATAGGGTATACTTGAGTTGCATGGACCACATCATTGCCTTGCCTATTCAGAGAATGAGGCTTTCCCCTATTTTTTGGGTGATACCAACAAAATGAGGCCATATGTCCTTCTCTCTCACATATATCACAGAAAGGTTTATCCTTTGGCTGAATGGGAGGATAACCTAAGGCCTTAAGTTGCTTCGACAACTACCCTTCTTCTACTCCCTTTGCCTTCTTTGACTTTCCTTTTTTCTACTTACTAGAGGAAGGCGAATTATGCTTTCTTTTCTTCTCATCCTCTGAATTTGAGTCTGATTCTGAATACTCTTCTGTATCCAATTCTAACTCTAAACTACTATCTAAATCTAAAGAATAACTCTCCCTCTTCTTTCTCCCAATTAACCCAAGCCTCTTTTCCACTCTTGTTGCAGTTGTAATCAATGTCTGCAACCCATTGGCCAAATCAACATTAGCCACTGCTGCCTTGATATCTGATCTTGGACCCTTGAGGAAAAACCCTGCCAAGGTTTCCACTGCTGGTCGATCTGGGCCTTGCAACCTTGCTATCATCACCCTAAATTGCTAAAGAAAATCCTCAACTAACATATTCCCTTGCTTCATTTTCTTTAATCTTTCCAAAACATCATTGGGTGTTTTCTCCTCTATGAATCTAGATAAGAAGGCGTCAATTAATGCATCAAAGTTAGCAAAGTGACCAGCCCCATATACTAGCTATACCATTTCATAGCTTTTCCTTCCATTGTTGCAACAAATGGTGATAACTTAACTCCATCCACATACATCCCATGATATCCACTAGCCACCCATCTGGTCTGGAACGGAGCCACGTGATAGTTAGGATCCTCCTTGGACTTCCCTTTGAACTTTGTTGCCTTAGCCGTTGGATTGGCTCATTGGACTATTGGGTTTGAGTTTCCTGACATAACTGCTAGTCTTCTCTGCCTTACCCCCAATGGATAAAATTGAAACTTCCTTCTAGCTCGTAGAGAAAATAATGTACCAAAAATTGCTTCAGAGGACAAAGGACTTACCACATTCTGATTTTGATTGGATGTTGATGGCTGCTCCTCTACTGTACCAGGTGGCACCCCTTGTTCCTCATTCTGAATTTGTTCATCAATAATCTCTATCCCCTCTTCTTCTACAATTGAATCCTCATAATCAAAATCGGAACTGGACATTTTTGCTACTTCATGATACTGAAATGGATCAGGCTGTACATGACCTTCTTGAAGAGTATTGAGTGTTGCACTAGTACTTGCTTCTTGAGCAAAGTGACTCTTCTGTCTAGTGAAATACACCCTGGAAACTCTTCTCAATTCATCACTTTTGGACAAGCATACACCAATTCATCACACACATTGCTCAATTCTACAATCCCGACTTCTAGATTGGAGCCCGCAGAATCGTCAATGTGTATCTTGGCACAAATGCTAGATACATACACATGGAATTTGATAACTACCCAAAACAGTGTCAAAAGATAAAATCATACTAAATTCTGATTCTCTAAATCAACACAGACAACAATACACTTTCTCCCTCATACTAGAATGATAGTAACACTCTCATGAACCCACAAAATACTCAGAACACTCAAAATACGCAGAGATGGTGGCAATTGACATTCGTATTATAGTTTCAAGAATTTAGTTACATTAGCTACGTATGATTCAGGAGAATGACTCCTTATATAGATTTTTGAATATCAAGTTGCCTTCTCACATCTCCAATTATCCTAAGGCTAACTAAGGCTTACAATATACTCCTTCTACATCACCTTCCTCAATAGCTCTAGGTTTGAGCCTATGCCTCTTATCAAATCGGTCCTTATTCTTTAACCTTGCCTCTTTCAATCGTACTACTACAATCTCATTATCATGAGGCCTTCTTTCTAACTGATGTATGCGCAAAGCAAGAAGGTCTTCCCTATTCATTCCATCCTCCCAAGGCATTCCATTCCATGTGGGAATTAAATCCTCAATTTGCATTATAGGTTTTTGACAGTACATCAATTCAAAAGGCATATAACAAGTAACTGAGCTATGAGTTGTGCAATCATCTCATAAAGCATAAGGCAGTAACCTAGGCCACTCTCCCATTTTACCTTTGCAGGCTTTAGCCAAAGCTTTAATGATAGGAGGATGCCCACGCTTTGATTTACCATTTCCCTAAGGACTATATGTAGTAGTGAGAGCAAGTTTAATGCCCAACCGGGAGAAAAACTCCCTAGCTTTGTCGGCATCTAGCTCACCCCTGCCCGTTGTTATTTTCCCAACACAACCATAATGACTACATCATCCAAGAGGAACTTAAATATCCCTTTTGTGCTTTTTGTTCTTAGAGCACAACCTTCAACTTGGTTGGTTAAATCTTTTTATGCAAACACTATGTATCTCACTTGCCATAAGCCCAATGGCACTATAACCAAATCTACTACCCACCTATAGTGCATGGCCAATGGGTAAGTAGGGTGCAACCCATCACGATGGCGCACATTTGAATACATTTGACAGGTTCCACAAGACTCCACAAAGTGAGATACATCTTTGTATATACCTTTCCACTAATATTTCTCTTTTGTTTTAGTGAAGGTAGCCCATACACCTCTATGTCCAGCATAAAGACTCTCATGAAGCTTTTTCATAAGTTCATTTTGAGTGTTCTTATCATTCACAACTTTCAACGGCATTCCATTTTTTTGTCTTGGATGCTTCCACAAGTATCCATCTTTCAAAAAGTAGCCATAGGCCTTTCTTCATATTCTTTTAAACTCTTGATCAGTCCACCCTTCTTGCCTTGTCAAAGTGCTCAAATATCATCCAATGAGCAGCCGTTCACCTTGATATAGGTCCTCTGTAAATGAGTCAAGGGCATTTTATAGGAAAACATGATCACCCTTGGCATGAGAGCTACTATAGGACCTTGTGCCTACATCATCACCCTTGATAACCAAGTCTTCTTCATTTTCATACCTCTCTCTTGAAAGCATATCCACAAATGGGTTATCTTACTGGCAATATGCTTAAATTCTGATTCAAGGACTCTATGTAGGCAATCCATCTCAACATAGCAATGTTGGGAGTTGAGCAGCTTGTGATCATTCCAAGAAGGGGTAGACAATCAGTCTCCACTATTACATTTGCTCCAATTAAATACTCTGTCACATTTTAGTGATGTGACTACTCCCCATAATTTCCTTTTCACATGTGGATAATTGTATTGACAAGCACTTAGGACCTTTGCTACCACATATCACTTGCCATCATCATCATCTTGCCAATTGCCCATCCAATTCATGTGGGCTAGTATCCAATGTCACAATTACATATCTTCCACATTCATAATTCACTTTCCTCAAAGTTGGATACATAAGCAACAACTTCTTTAGTTTTCTCAAGCCATGGGTATGCATTTCTTCCCATTGAAATTTTTGGTTCTTTCTCAAAAGTTGATACAAAGGTTCTGCTACATGCACATAATGTAGAATCCAGATAACATAAAACACACATGCACCCAAGAACCTTCAAACCTCAATCACATTAATACGTGTCTCTTTCATTGTTTGAATCACATCAATCTTTTTCAGACAAGGCCTTCTACCATATGGCCCACACATATGTCCCACAATAAGTACTTTATTCACACCAAATACTGACTTCCGCCCAAACAAGGTAAGGTTCACTTCTTCCAACCTTGATAAGATCTTACCACAATCATTGATATGATTTTCACATACCTCTAGCACCCCCTCGAGTCCAGAGCCACATCTATATCACTTACATCACATCCTTTGATTGGCACATCATCAAGAAAGGGCATTGTAATTTGAGGTATGAAGTCACGTAGGACTTTGTTCATACCATTCATCATATGTACAACACAATTAGTTGCTCCTTGAGTTAAGGTGCACATCCTTACCAAACCCAAAGGTGTCCTCATGGTAGTCAGGTCCGTGCTTTCCATTTCTAGTTGGAACTAATCATACCCTGAGTACAAATCCCCCATAGAATATATTTCCCTTCTTGCAAATGCCTTTGCAAACTCATCTCTAACTGGTCCTATACAGACATTTCTAATTGTAACCTTGTTCACAGGTTTCATATCCTAAATAAAGCATAAATAACCATTTTTCTTTGGAACTGTGAACCACATGTTTGAATATGGAGCACATGAAGGCTCAAAAAATACCCATCTTGATCTTTTCATTAAGCAACTCAATGAGTTTTGGCAAATGAGCCTTTGGAAGTGGAATAGGCTGCAAGTTCCAAGGTACATGAGGGATAGTGAAGATCACCATAGGAGCAACAATGGAAGGATCAACACACCCTAGCTCATGCGGCTCAAATGCAAAAGCCTTTCCATGTTTGGTAAGCATTTCTTCAAAGCATATTCTTTCAACCTCTATCAAAGTGTCCTCGCAACCAATCTTTAACTCCTTCAAAGAATCATGTGTAAAATTATGCCCAATCTTGCTCGAGTCACAAGACTAGGCTGCAAAGCAGCTTGCTCCATCTTATCTGTGTAGTCCTTTGGTAGACGTAATGCCACTAGTTTCACTTTCTTTGCCACAGACTTATACTTGGTCTACACTCGTACATCAACACCTTGAGCATTTTTGAAATCCTCAATGACTTTATACATTTCTATTAAGCATACCTTCACAACCTCATTTCCTATGCACAACTTGCAATCCACTAAAGACTTCAAGTCTTGCATGGTATCCACAAATGAACACTCATCAAAGACACCAGCAATGAATTCATCATCTTCTAGCAAACCATTCATATTCAAACCACTTTGTACACTATTTACGTTTTGTCTTTCACCCCACTTTTAAGTCCTCACACTTTGTAAAAGCAATAGATACATAGTCTGTTAATCCTACAAAACCAGTAGAAAAAATTTTCTTTGCATATACATCATGCAAGAAATTTTCTCTTCTTGTACCCATGCAATCCCACTCTACAATGGTACATGGCCAAAACCCCTCATATCTTTGTAGTCCCTGAATTTTTTGTTTGTCTTTGGCAAGGGTTTCTCTCTAATACTTCATGGTTCCTTTCATGGTCCACACAAACTGTAAGGAACTAGGCTGCACACTTCCCATCTTGGCTTCTTATTCCAGCATAAGTTGACCCATCGTCCATCACCTTGGCTTCCATATAGATAGAAGTGATGTATGGCTGCCCAAGGATAAGAGGGTATGTAGACATCTCTTAGACAAAGAAATTTTGGTCATCTTTCACATCCCCTATAGTCACCCTTACATTTTTGTACAACTCCCCTGATGCATTGTTTGTTGCACGGATCATCCATCCATGATTTATATCAATTGGCCATTTTCCCTTTTGATATCGACTCTTCAACATGAGGTTAATCTATAGTCCATGATCTATCGGTGCAATGTATGGCTCTTCAAAGTCTCCCATTTTAACCAAGGTCTTAATAGTTGCTCTTGCCCAGTGACTCTTCAAGTAATAACTCTTGTGAGTGGTCTCGACTTCATCTTCATCATCCAAGAAGAAAACCTATTTTACTCCTCCCCTAGACTTGTAGCATGCAGCAGCAGTTTCTTCACCTTGCTCCCATAGACCTGTACTCCCTGTGCATTTAAAGTCTCTCCTTCAACATGTACCTAGATAGTAAGAGACTATCCCTTTCTCTTTATAATATCAATTATTTATTCGTGGAACTCCCGCTTAGCTATGCCAAGGACCTCACCTAAGGTAAATTCCACCTTATTATTCAAAATCCTCTCTTCCAAAACCTATTTGAAATCTGTTGCTGCCTCTATATCAGATTGGAGCTTGTAGGCCGGACCCTTTGCTTTAGCTTTCATTGCTTCCTTCTTCTTTTCTTTGGTAGCTTCTTGCACAGGCACTTCATGTGTAGGCATCCCTTGTGGGGAACTTGATCTAGGAGGCATGATGTTGTTTCTACCTCCACTCCTTGTGGCCCTTTTTGAAGGCCTTTCATCCCCATTTTCACATCTACATTTCTCTTCAACAACTGCCTCCTTGGCTTGACATTTGGCAATGTAGGCATGCACTGACAAAGAATCTACAGGGTCACTCCAACCTATTTCTTACCGAATGCAATCTCTAGCTTCATGCAAAACCTATTAAGTCATCTTTCCCTTCATAACAAATCCTATTGCGCATGGCCACAAGTCTGTTATATCATGAAATGATGCTTCTTCTCCAAACTTGACTCCTTTCTTGTTAATAGGCTCCACCTTCAACCCATAGGTGGCTGCCTCAACCATCGAGATGGCATGGCTAGTAGCCATGTCCTCAACTAGCTTCTTCAGTTTGTTTTTCCAAAGTTTGTCCCCAAGAGCTTACCTGTTTCACTTAAGTGAATCTTACCATCTTTAAAGAAAACAAGCTCCTTCATCAAGGCATCTTTGAAACTTTTACAATCCCTCCTTGCATGGTCAGTACTATCACACCATATGCATCTATTTACAAAGACTTTTCTATTTTGAGGTCGTTGCCCTGTACATTGACCCAATGGTTGCCCCTTTTCTTCTAGCCTTGTAAGCTTTAACTTTAGCTCTTGCATTCCTTTAACAATATCATCTAGGATGGACTTGTCACTCTTTGTAACCACAATAACAGGTTTTATGGGACTCTCAAAAATGCTTGGGGCTTGAGTAGAGCTAACTATCATCTTGTCTCTCCGTCGCTGTCGCTTGGCTAGCAGTAAAATTGCATCTTCAACCTCATATGTAGGTCACACCTGTCTTTATAGATCCCATCCCGCATATCAATAAGAACAGTTACATAATTTCCAATCAGACACATATACCCCTTTGGTATGCGAACTAAGGTTCCTCCAACCTAACAACTGCCTGCAAATGCTGATAAGTGTGAATCCTTGTACTTGTAACCTATAAATTTTGTCAGATCTCAAAACCGGCTACATGTAACCCATAGCCACATGAGCATACACAAGAACAAGACCATATTCAAACTAACAAACCTCTCAAAAGTGACAGTCAAAATCAATCACTATCAAAAGTGGGAGTCACACTAAATCATTAAAGAGTAAGTTGTAGATACGTAGGAAGAATTGGACAGAGGTTTCCCCTTAAATTTAAAGCAAAATCTTCAAAAATCTCACCAAAGCCACATAGACCATAAACAGACACTCAAGGTCTCAATAGTAGCAAATCCACATAAGGTATACGTGAACTGCCAAAATCGTAGAAATCTAGCTTGTTCTTGAACAACGGCTCTATGGAAAATTGTACCTATCCAAATTCCATTATATATATGTGAATCTATCACTTGCCAGCTGCTATGACTAGCTCACTCGGTATCAACATATGCATACATTGCCAAAAACCACACAAAATCATGATGGAAATACTCTTTGAAGTAACCAACATTGTCATGCATGAGCATAGTAGCTCTGCTACAAAAACCACACTAAAAAATGCAACCTATGAGAAAATGTAACATTTAATGGCCTAGTAACTTGTGTGTAGCAAAAAATAGCATGAACATAGTGAGCATTTCATTAGAATAGATTCTTAATGAGAATAACAAGAGTACTTGGGTGGAGAGAGCAACAAAAAGCATAACACCTAGTTAGATAGCATGAACAATACTTCAAAAGAGAGAGAAATTAAGCTATTGACAACAGTTGAGGACCGGATTTGCATGGAGCCGGTCCCCCCTCCAAAAGGTTTTGTATTATGGTTTCTTCCATCAAGAGAGACATTTTACAATAAAATTCTTTGTGTTCCTTCAATACTAGCCAGTGCAACGAAGATGGAAACTTCAAGCACTAAGCAAAACACTTATTAAACACAACATCAATTCCCGCACGGTCTCAGACCCAAGACCTCACACACCTTCAAAGATGGTGAGAGCTAGCGGGGTATGAGAGTAGATTGAGAGGAAGAAGGAGTAGTCTTACAAGAAAGATGTACATCTCCTCACATAATCACAAAGCATGCATTGAAGCTTGGCTCTTGGCTGGATTTGCATCACAAAGCCAAGAGTTGTTGGTGTAGGCCTCCCTTCTAACAAGCTTGGAGTAGTTGATAAGCTTTCCATTAAAGCTTGAGAAGGAGAGAGAGAGAGAGAGAGAGTCTTCTTGCTCCACACATGAGTTTGTGTGAGTGTGTGTGGATAATGCCTTGAGAAAATCAGCCCCCTCTCTCTCTTGGTCGACCCCTCTTGCTATTTGCTCATGCTACAACCCTGTTGGCCCTTTCCAGGGTTAGCCAATGAGTATTAAGAAGCATAATGGATAGCCTTCTGACATGTGTCCCCCTTTCCTCTTTTGTGAGAGATTTAGGTAATTAATGAATGCAACTAAACTCTCATTGGACCCCTTTGCCACCTGGCCAATAGGAATTAAGCAAGCCATTGGGCTGTTGAATGCTCATTGGACCCCTTGGGAGACTGTCCAATAGCCTTCTAGAGAGCTTAATTTTTATTCGTTATTTTTTTAAGTGTTTTTAAATTAATTAAACTAAATTTACTTTAGCCTAATTCTCATTGGTCCACCTCCATGGCCATCCAATAGGATTTGAGTACACCTTGTGGGTATCTGGGCTAGGGAGCTGACATGTGTCCCTCTTTCCCTTTGTGTAAAGGAGCTTGTGAGTGAGCGTGTGTGTGTGTGTGTGTGTGTGTGTGTGTGTGTGTGTGTGTGTGTGTGTGTGTGTCTCATCCCCTACTTCCAAGGCTCGCCCCCTCCTATGTAGGACTTGAAGACTTTTTGGGACACACACAAAGGATCCAATTTCCCTAGTGTTTGACCTTTGGACAACCTTTGAATTTTGGAACCTTAGCATTTTGGAAGTCTTAATGGGCTGAAGCTTAGGGTCGTTTAAGCCCATTGTTGCACATTGCTCTTTTGCAGATGGCCCCCCCTTTGGATCCCTACTGTAATAGGTCTGCCAGCTTAACAGATTATATTCTAGCTTTTTCTTCCCTGGTACTTCCCCATATAAAATGATCAGTTTAACATGAGAAAATCATTTAGGAGAATTAGATATTAGTTATTATGATAGAAAAAATCCTCGATCAATGTCCGTTGATCAAAAGAGTGCACACACTAAAACCTCAAGCAAACAATGATCCTCAATCGGAACTTCGGTTCTTTCCACTTGTGCTATCGATGCCGAATCTCCACCTCTAAGTAGGGTGTTTGAGAAGTTGTCTCTCAAGAGACTCGAGAATAACCATAGATGTGCTCTCCTCAATCGCTCCCACAATCGATGTGGGGCAGTTTGGAGGTGTCCATGATGCAAGTAGTCAAAGATAAGCCTAGATAGGGTGGTCGATGGCAAGGGTATACCGGGGATATTTAGGGAGAAAATAATATATTCTCTCTCTCTCTCTCTCTCTCTCTGTGTGTGTGTGTGTGTGTGTGTGTGTGTGTGTGTGTGTGTGTGTGTGTGAGTCTCTCCCTCGCTTGCTCGAAGCCGAAGTGAAGCCGATGGTAGACAAGATGCCAAAACCAAGAGCAAGTGTGTGCTACAGAGTTGGATATTAAGACGCCTTCAACTCTTCAATCCAGATGGCTAGATGTCGAAATCCGTCAGGTGGGGCTGTCGATGTGTAAGAGGTCAAGAGTGGCTCCCCAATGCCGAGATCCATTTTGAGAGACTGTGCCTCTCTCTCTCTCTCTCTCTCTCTCACAAACCCTAAGCCCTCCCGAGTCTGCATCAAGCATGTCTCCCCCTGGGCGAGGGCGGCCCTGTGGGGGGGCATTGAAGCTCACGCTTTGCCCCTCTGCCCTAGCCCGACACACAAACAGGCCCTCGATTCTAGCATTACACATTCACTATAGTGGCCCTACATGCTGATGCCGAACACAGACGAGGGCAAACGCACTGTAGCGGCACCTGCTTGACGAGGTTCCCTGCATGAGCTATTGTCGAATACGAACAAAGTCTCTGCGTAAGCTGCTGTCGAACACAGACAAGGGCAAACCCTTCTCTCTCTCTTGGGATAGTTTCCTACGATATTAAAACTCTCTTCTTCTTCTCCTCCTCCTCCTCCTCCTCTTCCTCCTCCTCCTCTCTCTCTCTCTCTCTCTCTCTCTCTCTCTCTCTCAGGATATCGAAATAATTCAATGCGAACTCCTTAAGCTTCTTCGTCTGTGTGTGTGTGTGTGTGTGAAGCATGCACACACACAATCTCTTTTGTTAAAGGGGATCTCCACCTCCTACTTGGATGTTATAAGAGCCTTTGAAGCTATTGTTGTTGCCTCCCCAATTGTGCCTTTGTATTCCCTACACAGGCTGTTGCATGAGGTGTGTGAGTGTGAGAGAGAGAGATGGGTAAGCTCACTCTCTCTCTCTCTCTCTCTCTCTCTCTCTTTCTCTCTCTCTCTCTCTCTCTCTCTCCTCCGTTCAGATCAGCCTCATGTGCCAAGTTCTCGCTCTCTACCTCTCGTGTGTTCTTCTATTGCATTGCATTGCAAGTTGCCCCTTTCTAATTTAGTGTTACCTTTGAGAGCTTCAACATGCACTTATTCTCCCAACAACATTGCTTGGGGAAACTTTTGCACTACTGCCTTCGGAGAAGAATGGTGTGACCAAGGAGCCAGGCAGAGGAGGTAGTGTCGAGAGTTATGTTGAGTCAGGATAGCATCAGGTTTCTCGTTGTGAGAGATTCTATGGCAAGAAGAGCAAAACACAAGAAAATGCTGCTACATACGCCCAATGGCACATTAAATATATCAAAATTTGTACAAGAAAAGATTAAACTCAACCCTCATGTATAAGTGAACTTATAGACTTCATCACCCTCGGGAGAGAAAAATAGTTGATCCTCTTTGCTTCTTAATTCTGTTATCGATTATTCTCGAATACATCCCCTAAAGTTAAGAGAGCCATAGGGATAAAGCAAGGGGAAAGAAACCCAACCCAAAAACCCAAACTTCTTCCCGCCTTTTCTTCTCTTATGTCCTCATTACCTTCAAAAGAGATCCCGAAAACCCTTAGTAACCCTAATTTTGTTGACCATGAGCAACAGAGTACATAAATTGTTCTCTCCCTTTGTCATAATCCAATGAAATTCCTTCCTTCGTTGTCGGCTTTTCATCCCAAATTCATGGAGATCATCATAAGCACTTTTCCTTGCAACCTTCACAAGCCCTTCTTATCCTTCTTGCTATTCACCGTCGTCAAGAGAGATTAAAGCTCTTAGAGATTTTTGAGATTTATATAAAATAAAGAGAGATATGGCTTAAGGTTATCAAAGAGATTATGATATGGCAGTGATATATGGTTTTAGACTATGACAAAAGATGAAGATATGAGAGACATTAAGAGAGTTATTGCTGGTAATTATCTCGGCTATGGGAGAGAGAAAGGTATGGTGGCTTGATATAGGAGCTTAGAATATAATGGCCAGAACTCTTGAGTGGAAGACTATGGCAAAAGATGAAGATATGAGAGAGATTAAGAGAGTTATTGATGGTGATTATCTTGGCTATGTGAGAGAAAAAGGTATGGTGGTTTGATATAGGAGCTTAGAATATAATGGCCAGAGCTTTTGAGTGGAAGAGCTATGGAAGCCTTTAGAAATATGAGAGAGAGAGAGAGAAAGAGAGAGAGAGAGAGAGAGAGAGCTTATCCCTTGAAAGTCCGATCGAGAGAGCTAATCTCTTGTTTATGCCCTAAATTTAAATCTTTTGAAGCTGGTCACTACAAGGAAAATATGTCGAGCTTAAGGCTATGGCTTCGCCTTTTTCAAGGTGTGTGTGTGTGTGTGTGTGTGTGTGTGTGTGTGTGTGAGAGAGAGAGAGAGAGAGAGCTTTGAATCCTTGAGCTTATGAGAGAGCTTTCCTCTCAATTCAAGAGCGAGCTAGTTCCTCCCTTATCTGAAAGCTTCATCCCTCTCGATTCTCTTCAGTGAAAAGAACTCCCCCTGCCGTCTTTCTCACTCTTACTTTATTGCATGCTTCATTAAAAATATACTATATATGGCCTTCAATAGTGATGTCACTATCGTTAGCATGGGAGGCACCCCTTGATGAGGTGGTAATTGAAGAAGTGATTTGACGTTGTTAGTGTCTAATGGGAGCACTAATGGCAAAATTACTCGAGCTTCTCCCGGCCTGCCACAAGTGCATCTCTTCCCTCATTCCCTGTCACTACACCTTTTTTTCCCCCTTTTTTCTCTTTTATTTTCACGTTAAGACCCTTAAAAAGTCTTGGGCAGCCACTACTTATGGGTGGCCATTGACCAACCGCTTATGGGGGGGCAATGACTCAAGCAAAGCTTTCAAAGTTCACCACATTTGGCTTGCATATCAACCAAAGCATTGCTAAGCAAAACCTTTTAAAGCATTTAAGCACAACCTTATTCCGACCAAAGCATTGCTAAGCACAACTTCATTCTCCAACGGTCAATGATCAAGCAAAAATAACAGAGTGTTCTGATCATTGCCATGTTGGACATATTCCACAATCTTGTTTTCCAAGAGAACCCATTTCAAACAAGAAGCTCCTCAATCACCTTCTGTAATATATGAAGTGCATCACATTTGGCATGCATATCAACCAAATTTTTTGAAGAACACCACATTTGGCATACTTATGAACCAAGACATTACCAAACACATAGGAAGCTCCTTAGGCAATATTTGTGCTTTTTAAAATGCACCATATTTAGCATAATTATGGATCAAAGCATTACCTTCTCAAAACTTGGCTGACATACTGACCAAGGTAGTGTTGAGCACAATATTTTTTTATTTCACATCAATTTTCCCATGCTCATGGATGCCCAAAACCTTAGAGAGAGTTGTATCGGCCAAGTTGAAGCCCTCAAGTTGAAGCCGATCACCTAAGCACACATCTCAAGTCCAGTCCAAAGAGAGCATATCCTACCCCTGAAAAATATCAAAATGTCCATAACTTCTCCATCCAGACTTTGATGAGCGAGACATAAAGACAAGCTTGTAGAGCATTCTGAGTACTACATTTTTAATCCATAAAATTTTATTTCAAAAACTTTTAAGATATCCACTTACAACATAAAAAACAAAATTACTAAACTCTTGAAAACCATAGCCTATTATTGTGCCCCGATCACTGCATAATTAATCTGTACACTTCAAAAAAACTTAATATGCATCTTTTAATCCTATTTCTTATCATGGAAGCATAGAAACATGATAGCGGGTGGGCATGCACCCTAACATACACAGGGAACACACCCTAACACGCACAAGGCATGGGTTGCCGACCTTCACCATATCCTTTGCAACCTAGCATGGGTTTGCACAGATCACATGACCAAACTTCCACAACCCCGAGCAACATGCGGCCTTGCCTTGCTCCTCCTTCCTTGCATGTCTCCGATCGGCTACCATCGCATTGCTTGGGTGACCTTCAGTCCACAATCAAGGGCCACCAAGTCCTAATTTTTTTGGGGACCATTGTACAAGGGGTGGTTTTTCCACCACCCTCGTCTGTAGCAAGGAAATATATTCTCAATATAATTCTAAGGCTTGAACAAAACTGACAATGGCATGGCCGTTTACTTGTCTCTTTTTGTGTGTTGCAGCAAAAACAGTTGTAGCAAGACATTTGTTCTTAAAGTATTCTTTGCCACAAGGATGACTTCAAGCAAGGCCAGTAAAACAAGGCCAATTTTCCACATTTGCATGAATTGTGGTGTTTGCATGGTGTTTGACAACCCCTTTCAACAAAGATTCAAACTTCGCCAATAAGCTCGGCGAATCAAAGCTAATGCGTCTTTCAATTGCTCTCCAACCATGCCATTTGAAGGACTTATGGAGTCAACATCTTTATCGATTTTCTTTCAGTGAGTCATTTCAGTTTTGCAAATTGATTTTACACGGCCACTCGACTTTTGTATTTTGTGAATTGATCTTGCATGGCCACTTGACTTCCATATTTGCGATTGCTCATTATTGCTCACTCCATACATTTGCAAATGGCTTCACACAAGGCGGTTTTTATCCAAGGTATTCATTTCTTTCTTATCAAAACGGCATTGAACTATGGATTCACACATCATCAATTCGACTTTGAGCATCTTGCAATCATTGCCTTGCCCTCGGCTACTCTCACAATGGGTGTTGCATGCTAGCAAGCATGAAAGATAGCATCGAGTTACTTGATTTGCAAGAATTGAGGGCATTACAACCACGCATGTCTATCATTGAAACAAATTTTGCATGCTTGAATGAGAATGTAACTAGACTATCTGATTCAGTTGTGCAATATATGCATCAAGAAGCCAAGGGCCCTACAAGTGACAGCCTAGGGTTTTGTTAGGCATTGTGCCTGTAAATTTTTCTCCTGAGCAAGGCTCAAATACGGAGTCGTTGCCTATTTGCACTTAAAAAGTAGAGGGTTGAAATTTTTCTCAAGTGATCATTTTTCTTTGTCCTCTACGGTTACTTTCCTTACAAGACAGAGATCATAACACAAAACATCAATCGCTTTTTATGTTCACCATCTATTCTCTTGCATAGCAACACATTTTGTGCACATTTTTATCTATAAGGGAACACCAATAAAACATATCGCACACATGCTTTTGAGAATATTCTATTGAGAGATGTTGCTCTATTGTTTAGGGTCCCAAATATTTATGAAAAGACATGCCCTCCTTTATGTTAGCATGTTATCACAATTACTTTGTGATTTCATTGATGGTTAGTAAAGTTGTACATGTGTGCATCCACTTGAAGTACAAGAAAATCCTAAAACTCAAAGTATTTTTGTTTTCGAATAATTTTATTAGGGTGCGAAAATATATCTAATGTTACTTTGGGGACCCTCCATTCTAATCCAAGAAGGAGTACATGGTAAAAAAACACAATGCATTTTTGGTTGGTCATGGACGGCAAAGAATATAAGAGGCCAAATTTTTGTCAACAAAATGGGTGTTGAAATGTTAATAGCATGATGTATGGTCAAGAGCTAAGATTTGCCACATGTATATTGGAATGAGGATGTCATAAGTGTTTCCTATGAACTCGATGAGTATCCCTCCAAAGCTTTCTAGTCTATCAAACTGCATGTAGCTTGACATGGCAAGAAGCCTTGCACCATACAATTGCATGTCTATGGTTACTTGACCTAAGCTTTAGTGCCAAAGCATGACTTCAAAAAATTGGATGATGGAGCTATAAAATATGCATCTTTCTTGGTTGTAGCTTAAAACATAGTGGTTGTAGCTTGCATAATTAGCAAGAAAATCCTATCTTAACCACAATGGGGATGTAGTTTTTGTACAAGATGCAGTGCAACCCTTCTTACCATGTAGTAAAGAGACATATTTAAGCTTGAAAACCATACATGGTACACTATTGTGGAAATTCAAATTGAGACTCAGATGAGGTACATGTGCAACCTACACCAGTTTCACATCAATCCATTATGGATGCAGACAGAGATCAAGCATTGATGAATTGAGAGACAAAATTGAGTTGTTGCAAACATTGCATAATAATTAATTGGTTACCTTACCTAGTCACACTCGTTACGATTCTCCAATTTTCTTGCATCAAATTGTTTTGCTACAATTGTGTGAAATCTAATTGATGAAAAGGAACCTGCTAGATTTGATGAGTCACGATGCACATGATCTTGAAAATCAAAGAGCTAGGTACATTAGGAAGAGGCCTTGTAAGGATTTTAGCTCTTAAGAGTCAAGAGTATTTTTTGTCATTCAAGTTGATAAAGAGATATACCTTCTGCTTAAAGCTACCCCCCAACACACACACAAACATGTATATATGTATATACGTGTCTTGCCATTGGTTTTAGGCAAAGATAATCGGGTGTGAAGGACCTCTATCTCAATTCTGAGGCCCGAATTGGGAGGACGAATTCAACACCAATGTTAAAGCTATAAAAATAAAACCATCAAGGCTTCTACAGGCACACAATGCCTTGTCGTTCATGCTTCAAGCGTGCTCCATAGGCCAAATTTGGAAAGGTGATAGTGCCAAAAGTTGTTCCTAAGGCCATTGCACTCAGGTTGATGATAATCTTGAAGAATTTTGTGCAGCTGGACTAGCACTTCTTCCTTCTTCTTGGGAGCCTTTCCTGAACTAGCTTTAAGCCAATACTTTTGAGGCTATGGTGGATTGAAATTGCAAAGCTCTAATACCATGTTGGGGACTGTAGGAAAAAGGATCAGAAGAGAGAGAGAGAGAGAGAGAGAGAGAGAGAGAGAGAGAGAGAGAGAGAGAGAGAGAGAGAGAGAGAGAGAGAGAGAGAGAAACTCAACATGCAATGCAACATGAAAAGAAAAAGATATCTTTGTATTAAGAAGAACCAATATAATCTATACTACTCTATTAAGCAGCCAAGGATTCCTGCTTGCCATGTGGTGTAATGAGGGATGCTAGGATGGGCTCAATGCTGAGAGAGAGAGAGAGAACCTCAACATGCAATGCAACATGAAAAGCAAAAGATATCTTTGTATTAAGAAGAACCAATATAATCTATACTACTCTATTAAGCAGCCAAGGATTCCGGCTTGCCATGTGGTGTAATGAGGGATTCTAGGATGGGCTTAATGCTCACTCCAGTCAGATCCAACCTGAATAATCGAGCTTCCTGTAGCACACAAAGCAATGATGCCCATTCGGTTGCCTATCCTGGATGCTTCCTGTAGCACACAGAGCAATGATGTCCATTCGGTTGCCTATCCTGGAAGTCCAAGAGGCCACTGGCCCCTAATGATTGCCAACACCCAAAAGGCCCATTGGGAATCGGGGCCAAAGCTACGTCTCAGTTGCCATATTACCACCCACTCTGGAAGACTGCAAAGTAGCCGCATCAGACTCCCCCCCCCCCGGATCTCTCTCTCTCTCTCTCTCTCTCTCTTAAACTCCCTCTCTCTCTCTCTCTCTCTCTCTCTCTCCTCTCCCTCTCTCTCTCCTCCTCTCTCTCTCTCCTCTCTCCTCTCTCTCTCTCTCTCTCTCTCTCCCACTCCTCTCCTCTCTCCTCACTCCTCCTCTCAATCCTCATCACTCTCTCTCCTCCCCTCTCTCTCACTTTCCGCACGACCTTTTGTATGTCTGCATGACTCCCATAGTTAGCGAAAGCAACGCAAGGTGCTGCTCTCACCGCTTCTTTCACTTACCTCCTCAAGAAAACTATGGCTTTCACTTCAGCGTATTGTCACAAGAGCTATAGCTAGGACTGTTGCATGTAGTGGAATCAAGCATGCTTCATACTGAGCAGGCAGCAGAGGTAACAATCGTAGCCTAGAAGTTGATAACTCAGGACAAGGCTTAGCATGACGCACAAGGATGGTATTGTTGTGAGTACCTACCATTTTCTGTGTAAGGAGAATCAAGAAGAGACCCAAGCACCAAGTCGGAACTAATGATTGATGATGAGACGCTCAGCTTGGTAGAGAGAGAGAGAGAGAGAGAGAGAGAGAATTTCCCTTACACAAGCTGGCTCTATTGAAGCTGCAGGAGATGTGACACTAGAAAGGGGTATGGCATGCCGCATCGTACAACATGCTCTTAGAGTAGGTGCGACATTGTCCCCCATGCTATCTGCTACCTCTACACTTTGACTGTCCACAACTACAACAATAGAGGCAACCACCATGCTGGTCTTAGCTACATGAGATGGTCTAGCTAGGTCTGACACGAGGACCAATAGATACGATGAGCACGTACATGGAGTATATTATGAAAGGCTTCACTTACAGGTCGCACAGTTCTATAAAGGCATTTCAATATGTTGTAAACGTCAACATAGCAAGCTTTGGCATGCACATTATTTAGAAGAATGACTAATTTAAAGCACACAACAATTTGAATGTGTTTCTTTGCCTTTGGGAAGCCGAAAGAAACATGGATTGTGTACCTTGAGCCTCTGAAGCTCCAACTTCCAAGCACTCTCTCACCTAAGGCAATCTACAATGGAAGCCCAAAAGTCATCTCATGCCAAACCCTCCTTTTGTCTATATCCCCGCATGATCAATAGTAGGTTGAAACTAGCAAACGATGTTGGGCGTTCATGATTGCACAAATCAAAGAGGGTTGTAGCTTATTTGGACGGCAAGAGCACCTTCGATGCCTATTATCAATAGCAGGTTGAAGCTACAGCATCAGTGCTTCTCGCACTAGCAAACGATGTTGGGCGTTCATGATTGCACAAATCAAAGAGGGTTGTAGCTTATTTGGACGGCAAGAGCACCTTCAATGCCTATCCTTGCAATAATGGATATTGTCACTATTTTGATGAATGTCAAGCAGCCTGCACAGTAGTTAGTTACATGCTAGATTCTCTTTGTTATACACTCACAAAAGCATGGACAATGGCAACTATACACTTAGCTTCTCTTTTGTCTCTCTTCATCTCTACTGCCTTCTTAGCACTTGCCTGTGTCTAATTTGGTCATCTGCTACTGCTGCCAAACAATAGGCTTCATCATAATATAGGTTTTAGTAGTCTGTATTGTCAAATAATAAGGAGCTAGAGTAGTATGAAATGAATATTCTTAAAACTAAAAGATGATGGTTGCATTGCATGCTTACGAGAAAATATAGGTGCTTGCCTTGACTCAAAATGAGTGTTCTTACAACAACCGCAGAGCAGCGTGAACCAACATCCAATCAAGTGGATCCATGGAAACACTATTTCACCTTCTTTGCAAATTAGGAATGCATGCTCGCGGTGGCAGCAACTACTCCTGTGTCATAGTCCATTGCAGATGTTTATTAGAGGGGGGCCATGCTTGACGTGGGAAATTGAGCATGGTGTTTGTAAATTTAAAAGGAGAGGACGAGAGAGAGAGAGAGAGAGAGAGAGAGAGAGAGAGAGAGAGAGAGAGAGAGAGAGAGAGAGAGAGAGAGAGAGAGAGAAGAGAGAGAGATACCCTTTGAGTCGGTTCCATCATCAGGAGATCAGGAAGTAGCTTTTATATATATGAGGGGACCAACATGAAGCTGCAAAGCTGCCGCCTCTTGATTTTTAGATCCAGCTTGCAGAGCATGTGATGCCAAGAAGAGTGGAGAGCCAGTAGCTATCACTTGCTAGCTTTTGAGGCCGAACTCATCCTCCGACCTCCCTCCCTCCCTCCCCCCCCCCCCCCCCCCCCCCCTTCTCTCTCTCTCTCTCTCTCTCTCTCCTCTCCTCTCTCTCTCTCTCTCTCTCTCCTCTCTCTCTCTCTCCTCTCTCATCCTCCTCTCTCTCTCTCTCTCTCTCTCTCTCTCTCTCTCTCTCTCTCTCTCTCTCTCTCTCTCTCTCTCTCTCTCTCTCTCTCTCTCTCTCTCTCTCTCTCTCTCTCTCATCTCCTCTCCTCTCTCTCTCTCTCTCGTCTCTCTCATCTCACTCTCTCTCTCTCTCTCTCTCTCTCTCTCTCTCCATTTGAAAACTTTGGTAAGAGCGAGCGGAGACCCGTTGTAGACAGGTCGCGCAAGCTCGTGTATATAGAGAAGCCTTGAAGGCTTCATGCAAGGACTAACATGGGCCACCAAACTGCCTACTAATAAAAATAGTGGTGCATGCTCTTCTTGCTACACGAGACCTATCCCATAGGAGGTATTATTGATAACAAGTTTGCCTCATTTGCAAGAATATGATATAGTTGCTTTGTTGCCCTAGTTTGAGGGATCATCAAAACATGTATTATCAGGCTATATTTGGGGAAAAATGCAACATTTTTGTGGTGCTACGCATCCACAAGGAGAAATATGGCCATGCATCAGCTTAGCCTAGTCTAAGAGCCGGTTAGAAATTCAAGATAGCCGATTGAGAGGAGATTGAAAAGGGGAGCTTCTACTTGGATTTTTTGAAGTCTCTTCCTCCACCAATCATTGTAAATATATATTCTCCCATAGTCTTCGATGTAAAATTTTCAACATTTCCCCCCAAAAATCCCCTCCACTTAAAGTTTTCACCATTTTCATCATTAAAACATGTATTATACTGCTATATTTTGAGCAAAACAAAGCATTTTTATGGTGCTATGCATCCACAAGCTAGAGAAAATATAGCCCAATGTCTGTGTATCAGCGTAGCCTAGCTAGTTAGAAATTCAAGACAACCAATTGAGAGGAGATTGAAAGGGAGAAATTCCGCTTGGGTTTGTTGAAGTCTCTTTCTCTACCAACCATTGTAAATATTATTCTCCCGTAGTCTTCCTTTTAAAGTTTCCACCATTTTTTCCAATTTCTCATCTCTCTCTCTCTCTCTCTCTCTCTCTCTCTCTCTCTCTCTCTCTCTCTCTCTCTCTCTCTCTCTCTCTCTCACACACACACACACACACACACACACACACACACACACACACACACACACACATGTTGGGGTATAAAGCCCAATGTGGTCGCCCAGGTAAGTGGGCGGGCCGCCAGGTATGTACACATATTCTTTTGTAAAAACCTAATAAGAACTCACTATGCTCTACACATTACAGTAGAGCAAGTTCACCATATCGTCATGCTCTTCTTCTCGCACTCTCTCTCGCGTCGCACTTCCGCTCGTACTCCTTCAACTGGTATCAGAGCTCAGATCGAGGCTCGGGGCAGCATTTGCAGGTAGCCAGAGTCACCTGCTCAGATTGGAGTGAGATTCGACAGGCGAAGACACGGCCCCAAATCCTGTGGGAGAGCCCGATGGGCCTGGTGTTCTCAGAATTTCATTCTGAGGTCATCTCGGCCACCGTTCGGCTTCGACAAAGCTCTGCGCAGGCCATTTTCGACTACGTGGTCTTGGCGGGTGCAGATCCGACTCTGCAAATTTGGGGTTTCGGCCTACGACTGCAAGTGCTGAGGATATCTGCACTTCCAGAGTGCTGATTTGTGGCTGTCTACACAACGAAGGACGGCTCACAGTTCTTGGAGGCGTGTCACATACAACACGGGCGCACCTACACACAGACTGTAGGCGACATCCACTAGTTCATTAGGTAGCTTGTGTTTGCTGCTTGATATTCCAGATTTCATCCTGACATTGCAGGTAATTCCACATGGGATGTATTGTCAGAGATGATGTATGTTTGTTGAGTGTTTGCTGGCTGTGAGTCACGCAGCAAACAACCGCCGTAGCGTTTACAACATACAGTGGGAAATTTGTGGATGTATGACTTTGTGGGAAGTCTATGTACTGTCAGATTTACTCCAGCCTTTGTTGAGGGTCGAGTGAGGTTTTATTGAGCTGGGGGATTCTCGAATGTTGAGATCCTTTCGGTGATACATGTCTTGGAGCGATCCCTCGAGCACACTTAGATAGGCAGCTAGGATGTATTGACTGTGAGTTAGACAGTTGGGATTGCATCTTTGCTTTACTGTCGTTGAGGCATTGTCGCAGTCTATGCTTACAGGACAGTGAGAGACAGTACAGGTGCAGGACAGGTTTACCCACAGCTTACAGTGTTACAGAGACAGTGGTTTTTTTTTAAACTGTTTTTGGTCTGTTTTTTGAGTACACCAGAGCCATTTTACAAAGGAGACTTTGCCAAAATTTCTGCAGAATCTGAAGCTTTCTTGGTTCATTTGACAGGTTGATATTGGTTCAGAGGTCAGATTACAGGGGAAACTCTGCCGAATTTTTCCCCGGAAAGTAAACTATTGTGAAGCGTAGCTATGGCTGGATCACAAGACACTGCTCTTTACAATATCAAGAAGCTGGATGGAACCAATTTCCCATTGTGGAAGAAGCAGATTTGGCACGTGTTGGTACAAAAGAAGCAGATAAAACCTGTAAAGCTCAAGAGGATAAAACCAGAAGATATGGACAAAGATGAATGGAGCAAAATGGATGAATTGGCACTTTCTACCATTATGCTAACTTTGGCAAAAAGCGTTTACTTCAATGTAGCAGACAAGATGTCGGCTTATGAAGCATGGACAAAGTTGAGTGATCTTTATGAGAAGCAGAGTGCACCTTCACAAGTATATTGGCTTAAGAAGCTTGTTGACTTGAAGATGAAAGAAGGGACACCTATGTCCAATCATCTGAATGAATTCAACACCATCTACAGTCAGTTGTCAGCTCAAGGTGTCAAGTTTGATGAACCTGTTAGAGCTATGTTCCTGTTGATCACATTGCCGGAAAGTTGGGACACTTTTCACACAGCTTTGAGTAATTATGCACCTCCAGATGGTTTGACCATAGCAGGTGTAGAAGGCAGTCTGCTTACTGAAGAAACCAACAGAAAGACAATGGACAAAGGCAAAGGAACAGGCTTAGTTGTCAGGGGAAGGACCAAAGAAAAGTACAAAGGTGGAAAGAGGAATCAGTCTCGTAGCAAGTCCCGCAGTGCTAAAGGCAAGAGTGACATAGAATGCTACCATTGTGGCAAGAAGGGTCACATGAAAAGACTGCAGAGAATGGAAAGCAGAAAAAGGCAAAGAGAAAGCTGAAGACCATGGTGAGAAGAACAAGTCCTCAGTGAAGATTCAAGAACTAAATGTGACAAACACTGTTGCATAGGATGACAGTCTAGTGTCAGGAGACATCTACTTCTTGAAGAATACAATGGACTCAGCTCTTCTTACAGCATCTGATGGAAATGCACTGAGTGACTGGATTATAGACTTAGGGGCATCACTTCATGTGTTTCCAAACAAGGAGTGGTTTACTTCTTATGTGACCACTAAAGATCATGTTCGGCTAGGCAATGGGCAGACATGTGAGATCTTAGGTGTTGGAGATGTTCAATTGAAGTTTTAGAATGGCTCTTCTTTCACGCTGAAAAATGTGAGACATGTTCCCGCAATTACAAAGAGCTTGATCAGCACAGGTTTACTTGATGATGCTGGCTACGTCACCACTTTTGGACAGAACATGTGGAAGATATCCAAGGGTTCTATGACAGTAGCACATGGAGTAAAGTCTGGAGGACTTTACATGATTTATGTATCAAATGTCTCTAAAAATGTAATCAATGTAACCGAGCAGCCGAACGTTTCTTTGTGGCATAGCCGGTTAGGACATATGTCCAAGAAGGGAATGGAAATCTTGTCTCGTTCTGGTTATTTGCCTGGCTTTTCATTTAATGATTTTGAATTCTGTGAACATTGTCTGTATGGTAAACAAACACAGCAGCCACATAAGCATAAAAGCAGTAGAAGAGATACACAGTTGGCACTTGTTCATAGTGATTTGTGTGGACCTATGCCTAACCTATCTCTAGGGGGAGCTTCT
The DNA here is from genome assembly GCF_014529385.1 of Adiantum capillus-veneris. NCBI lineage: Eukaryota > Viridiplantae > Streptophyta > Polypodiopsida > Polypodiales > Pteridaceae > Adiantum > Adiantum capillus-veneris. Next base: position 71,355,396 of record NC_140952.1, read on the forward strand.
TACTTTATGACATTTATAGATGATTACTCGAGGAAAGTATGGGTTTACTTTCTCAAGCACAAGGATGAAGCATTTAGTGTTTTCAAAACGTTTGTGACACTTGTGGAGAATCAGAGTGGCAAGAAGCTTAAATGCTTACGCACTGACAATGGTGGAGAGTATGTTTCAAAGGCCTTTCAGGACTTTTGTGAGTCAAAAGGTATAAAACGTGAACTTACTGCTCCTTACAATCCTCCTCAAAATGGTGTTGCTGAGAGGATGAATAGGACCATACAAGAGAAGGTCAGAAGTATGTTGTCTAATGCACAACTGCCAAATGGGTTTTGGGCTGAAGCTATATCAACAGCTGTTCATCTTATAAATAGATCTCCTAGCAAGGTTTTGCAGAAGGATTCAGTGTGGCAGAGATGGTATGGTCAGGCAAAATGCCCTCATACAATCATCTCAGAGTCTTTGGCTGTGAGGCATATACTCATGTTCCAAAGGAATTTAGGAACAAACTTGAGCCAAAGAGTAGAAAGTGCATCTTTCTAGGCTATGGTAATTCTGGTGAGATGGGGTACAGACTTTGGGATCCCGAATCCAGAAAGGTTATCCACAACAATGATGTTCACTTTAATGAAGCCAAATATCATTCTAAACCAGAGAGGGTTGAGGAGATTAGAAGAGTTGTCTTCCAAGAAGATGGACCTGCACGTGCAAGACAAAATGTCAAGGCTCAAGAGGAGCAAGGACAGGATAGAGTGGAACCACAGGTTGTGGCTGAGCCTCAACCACCTATTTTGCATAAATCAGGACGGATCTCACGACCTCCTGATCGGTTTGTTCCATCTATGAACTATGTCATGTTGACTGATTGCAATGAGCCTTCATGTTCCAAGGAAGCAGTGCAAATGAAGGACTCCGGGAATTGGCAATTGGCCATGCAGTCAGAGATGACAGCTCTGCATAAAAACCAGACATGGAAGCTAGTTAAATTACCACAGGGCAAAAAGGCTCTACCTTGTAAATGGGTTTACAGGTATAAGATTGCTGCTCATGATAGTCAGCCAAAGTACAAAGCAAGGCTTGTTGCCAAGGGCTTTTAAGCAAGAACAAGGCATTGACTTTGATGAAGTCTTCTCTCCGGTGGTCAAGATGACTACATTGAGATGCTTTCTTGCATTGGTTGCCATATTAGATTTGGTGTTGCACCAAATGGATGTCAAGACAACGTTCTTGCATGGTGATTTAGATGTGGAAATTTACATGCAGCAGCCAAAAGGGTTTGTTGAGAAAGGCAAGGAAGATTTGGTATGCCAGTTGTTAAAGAGTCTTTATGGCTTAAAACAATCACCGAGGGCATGGTACCATAAGTTCCACAAGTTTATGCTTTCTCAAGGCTACAAACGTAGTGAGTTCGATCACTGTCTATATACAAAGAAGGCTAAGGATGGCAGTTGGCTGATCCTTATTTTGTATGTGGATGACATGTTGATTGCTGGCAAGCACTTGGAACAAATTTCAGCTTTGAAGTCAAAGATGGCAAAATCGTTTGACATGAAAGACATGGGTGAGGCAAGTCATATACTTGGTACGCGCATTGAGAGAGATAGATCAAAGAAGTTGATTTGGTTATCTCAAACAGAGTATATTGACAAGGTTTTGCAACGTTTCAATATGGAGAAGGGAAAGGCATTGAGTGTTCCATTGCCACCATATGTGAAACTTAGCAAACAAGATTGTCCTATGTCTGAGGAAGAACAGGCTGAAATGGATAAGATTCCATATGCGTCTGCAGTGGGTAGTTTGATGTATGCAATGATTGCTACTCGCCCAGACATTGCATTTGCAGTGGGAGTAGTAAGTCGATACATGTCAAACCAAGGCAAGAAACATTGGGAGGCAGTGAAAGGAATATTGAGATACCTGAAAGCTACAAAGAGTATGTGTATATGCTATGGGAGTCAGGAGCTAAGTGTAAAGGATTTTACAGACTCAGATTCTGCAGGTGACTTAGACAACCGAAGGTCTACGTCAGGGTATTTCTTTACATTGGCTGGTGGAGCAGTATCATGGCGTTCTAGATTACAAGATTGTGTTACTCAGTCTACTATAGAGGCTGAATATGTTGCAGCATCAGAGGCATGCAAAGAATCAATTTGGCTTAATCAACTAGTAACAGATTTGGGAATCAAAGAAGAGATGCCTGTGTTATATTGTGATAGTCAAAGTGCTACACAATTGGCTCGCAATCCAGTTTATCACTCAAAGACAAAGCATGTGGATGTGAAGTATCATTTCATCAGGGAAATGCTCGAGGATAAGCAACTTCAGCTTGTCAAAGTTCACACCACATAAAATCCCGCTGATCTACTTACAAAAGGACTTCCCTCAGAGAGCTTTGCGCATTTTCGCAAGCAGTTAGGTGTCTCTCATGTATATTAGCTTGTATAGTAGCTTCTCTCACACTTAAAGTACCACATTGGACTTTAAGTGGGAGGTTGTTGGGGTATAAAGCCCAATGTGGTTGCCCAGGTAAGTGGGCGGGCCGCCAAGTATGTACACATATTCTTTTGTAAAAACCTAATAAGAACTCACTATGCTCTACACATTACAGTAGAGCGAGTTCACCATATCTTCGTGCTCTTCTTCTCGCACTCTCTCTCGCGTCGCACTTCCGCTCGTACTCCTTCAACACACACACACACACACACAAATTCCTATCTCTATCCCTCACCTCTTCATTGTTCCTCCCCCACCCAATGTAGCCTCCTCTACTCTAGCATTTCATCATATTCTTATATCTCTCTACTCTCCCTAACCATCAACATTGGAGTATGGTATTAAGATCTCCTTGTCCAACCTAGGTACATGGCTATATTTGAAGGGGAGGTTGTATCAGCATTTATAGATGTGGGTCCCTTTGGCCTCTACTCCAAAAAGAGAGAATTATCTTGTACGAAATGAGAGAGAGAGAGAGAGAGAGAGATTCATTCAAGGGGATCATTTGGGGATGCCTGAAAGAGTTTCTTGCACAATGGTATATGGCCCTTGCAAACTAGATACATGCCTATTTGAGTTCAAGGAACATTGTCACAACCTTGTAGAGTGGGTCCCTTTGGATTATGCACTTTAAAAGGAGGGGGTTTTCTTATGATCGCGCGCGGGGGGGGGGGGGGGGGGGGGGGGGGGGGAGAGAGAGAGAGAGAGAGAGAGAGAGAGAGAGAGAGAGGAAGAGAACAATTTTTTACATAATAGGAACGATTGCAAGAGACCTCAAAGATTTATCTCATGAGTCAGCTTGAACACAAGACCTGATAATCAAGAGGGAACTTGAATTAACCAATCTACCACACTTGGGTGAGAGGAGGCAGTTTTAATTGAAATAATTCGAACATTGGTAATAGAAATAGTGCAACAAATATGTCATGAGTCCAAAACTAAGAACAAGAAAAATCAGAGGAGCAAGATTGGGCAAGCAAGTAGTCCACATGAAGACAAGAACATTGGTCTAGATGTATTTTAAAGATCACACCAATGCTTGTAGAAAGTCCAAATACAAGCATCAATATTTCACAAAAGAGGCTATCGTCAACAAGATATCACAAGCACCTATGAAATCCCAAAGTTTCTTTACAAATTGCCTATAGTAGAGGACTGTGTGATACCAACATGCACATAGTGGTTATGTAGGAATTAGCAGTACATTTTAGTTTTCTTGTAGGTGCATATTTTCACATTATCTAGATAGAACGAAGGTGAGAGCTATCATTGATTAGGATTATCTTCCAGCCAAATAGGGTTGAATGCCTTAGCAAAGTGATAGAAGTGGGATCTATGCATAATTGCTCGATTGTAGAGGGAGGAAATGCCATTAATCCACGCAAAAGACATTTTATGGCCATTTCGTGGGAGAAGAGAGCCACAGAGTAAGTTGATGGCATTTGCATTAGTGATGGGACATGCTGATCACCACTAACTAGTGAGCCGATTCCTGGCGGAGGAGGAGAAAGGATGTGTGTTCTACTTTTGCCCTTTCCTTTTACTATTGCATTGATATTGCTCTGTGGGTTTGGCATGTACCTTTGGGTGGATGGAACTTCCATGTCATGCTTTACATAATACATCCTTTGATCATTTTGACGGTTTATCTCTAGTGACCTTGTGAGGACAATATTATTCAAAAACTCTACCACACGAAACTCTACTTGTCGTTGGGACTCCCCGCCAGGTGCATGAAAGTCTTGATTCAAGTTCGCCATGATATCACTAATGTCGCCAGTGTACACATCAAACTTCCGAAGCCCTTCCCATAATCCGTTGCTCATTTCTGTCAAAGCATCTCCAAACTCTAGTCTATCTTGATTGAAGCTGATTTCCTGCAATAAGAAGTTTAATCCACTAACTTTGATGTTGGGAAAAAGTTTAAGACTACCCTAAATGGGAAACAAGTTGAGGGTATTTGAGTAAGAGAGATGAAGTGAAATCATAGCATCTGGCCTCTTTTGGTTTTTCAAGAGGTCAATAAATTTTGATTTGTTGATAGGAATAATGGTCATTTATTTGATGTGCTACTCATGGTATTATGAACTTCCCTTTCTTCAAAGTAGATAGTTTGGTTTTTGATAGCCTAGTGTGAAGAGGATGCCCACTCAAGCATGTTCACTGCACATTGCACCTCCTTTCAAGCTTGCATTAATTGAGATAAGATTCCACATATCTTTAAACCCTTAACCTTGATACTAATCAAGCACTTGACCAAGTGCGCTATCGTCTTGACGATTACAGCATTGTAATTAACTATCACTTTTTCTTTGATTCAAAGTTTCAAGTCATGTTTTGTGTTTATTGGGTGTGCGCGCGCGCGTGTGTGTGTGTGTGTGTGTGTGTGTGTGTGTGTGTGTGTGTGTGTGTGAGAGAGAGAGAGAGAGAGAGAGAGAGAGAGAGAGTGAATCGTCTATGTCACTTGTTCAAGAGGTATTTAAAAAACCCCTATACCTACATACTATGAGGTAATAGAGTGACCCCTTTTTCTTAAAAAACTTGCTTTTTTTTTTCAAAAATGTAATTGAAAACCTCTTTGATTAAATTTTTTAAATTTTACTAAATAAAATACCCGTTATTTTGAATTTATGTGGCACGCTTACATTCTTGAGAAGGTGTACTATGAGACAAGAGGTTAGACACCAAGGTACCATGTAGTTGCAGTATTTCTCTGTAATACTGCAACTACATGGTGCTCATACCAAGAGCCATGTGAGAGTAGTATTGCAAAGAAATTCCTTGTAATACTACGACTACATGGCTATGGACGGGGATGTTGGGAGCCATGTGGGAGTAGTATTGCAGGGACCATCAAGGTACGTGGGGAGGGCGGCTAGCCTAGTACCATGTATGAGTAAGTGGGTACAGCCTGCAACAGTGTATAGCGCACAAACACAAGTGACAATGTCAAAGCACACATGCCAGGACAGAAAAAATTACAAGTGCTGACTAATTGGTCTACGATTATCTGTACCAAGGGGGTTGAGCTCAAGGCCTCTTAGAACTGAGATAAGGAAAGACGAGAGAGAGAGAGAGAGAGAGAACCTGGCAAACAGAGAGTGCAGTCTGCTTGCAACGTTGAATGGGGGAGGAGAGAACAGCATCAAAGCGAAGGCCACGGGAGAGGAGGGACATGGCAAGTGCTCGCGCCTGGCGTTGGCCGAGCGGGCTCAACACAGCGGAGGGGCAACGCCCGCGCACCACATCCTGGGCGATGGTGCTCTCAGCGCAGCGAATGACATACACCCACGTCACCACCTCGTCCCCCATCCCCACTTGCTGCTGACGATGATGGGCCGCGCTGCCTATGCGCCCGCCACCGCCCATGTGAACAAGTGCGCCGCTGCCACCTGTTCCTTGCGGGTCCCACAACCGCACCTTGCCCTCCCCCACCTGTGTCGCAGTGATTGGCCTCGCCACATGGACTCCTTCCTCCTCTTCCTCATCCCCCTCCTCTTGCAGCTCTTCGTGGTTCTTGTTCTGCTTTGACGCCGCCTGGCGCTCTTGCTCCGCTTTTGCACCCACGGAGTCTCGCCTCTCCTGCTTTGCCGCCCTCCCTCCCTGGCTTGCGGATTGAGCAGCACCCATCTCTCTCTCTCTCTCTCTCTCTCTCTCTCTCTCTCTCTCTCACACACACACACACACACACACACACCACGTGACACACGCGCACGCACGCATGCATTTTATATACAACTTCGGGAGTCTTACGAGCAGAGCAAGGCATTGCTTCCATTGTAGAGAGGGACCGTCCGGTATATCTCGCGATACCTTGTGATGCAGGTCTTGAAACAGTATATCCTCCGCTCACCTGTGGATGCAGGGGGGGAGAGAGAGAGAGAGAGAGAAGCAAAAGACAGCGAGAGCGCAGATGCTGCGGGTTGATTTTTGCGGCACCCTTGCATTTCAGATTAAAAAATGTTGATTGGGGCAGCTCAGCAACCAGCTCCCTTGCGTGCATGGCGTCCCTCCTCGCCTGTGGTCCTCGTGCCCCATGGAGGGTGCCTCACCTTGCCTACCGTCAGTCGCCGGCTGCTTGCGAGCAGATCTTCCCCGATTCCCTGATCTTCCCGCCTCTCTCTCTCTCTCTCTCTCTCTCTCCCCTGCGTGCGCATTGTCCTCACTGTAGCCGGATAAAGGAATTGCGACACGGAAAATCAGTCTCCTTAATATATAGTATAGATATTAAACAAGATTGGGCCACACCTACCCTACTGGCTAATTTTGCATGCATTGACATACCTACTTACCTACTCGGTCTAGATTGCTCTTGTTAAGACGAATCTCGTCAGATCCTCCTTTCCTCTTTCGCAAAGAGACCGCCCCCACCCCCCTCTTCTCGCCTACGTTTCCTGCACTTGCCTCCTATCTCTGCACCCCTCCTCCTGATCGCCCCTCTGCCACCTGCCCACATGCCCTATTGCGCAAGATAGCAGCAGCCATATGATGCGCAACATCGTGCATGATAGGATAGAAGAAAGTGCATTTGCGTGCAAGGGAGCGAACCCGAGAGCGAGACTGAGACAGCAAGACCTCCACTACAAGAGGCTATTCATATTAGCGACGCTCACACAGCGACGCTCAAAAAAAAAAAATCCCGACGTCGCTATGAGCGTCGCAAATTTACAAGTAAATTTGCGACGTTCATAGCGACGCCGACTGCGCTAAAAAAAATAACAGAGAGCGTCCAAAAACTCAGATCTCAGATCTAAGTTTTTCGACGCCCTCAAGCAAGGAGCAGGTAACGCTCTCCCTCTCTCTCTCTCTCTCTTTCTTCTCCACACACACACACACACACACACACGAGGAGAGGAAGAAGAGCCAGGTATGCTCCTTCCCTCTCCTCACTCTCATGTTCCCTTCCCCTCTTTCTCTCTCCCTCTCTCTCTCTCTCTCACTCTCACACACGCACACATAGTGTTTTTGAGAGTGAGAGGGAGAGAGAGAGAGAGAAAGAGTACAAACATAAACAAAAACGCGCACACACATACATAAACAAAGAATGCACACACACATTAAGAGAGGAAAAGAGAGAGAGAGAGAGAGCATGCATAAACAAAAAACGCACACATTGAGAGAGGAAAAGAGAGAGAGAACATGCATAAACAAAAAACGCACAAATTGAGAGAGAAAACATGCATAAACAAAAAAACGCACACATTGAGAGAGAAGAAGAGAGAGAAAACATGCATAAACAAAAAAACGCACACACATTGAGAGAGAAAGAGAGAGAAACTAATTTAACGTCGTAGGAAACTAATTAAAATTAAAAGACCTAAAGATCTAGCCGACGAGGAGTTGAACTCAAGACCTATTATTCAAGAGGGAAATGGCATAACCAATCTATCATACTTGGCATGGGTGATAGAAAGGTTATACCATTTATCTCTTTTTATTGGCACACACATCCACACACACGCACACACACAAGAAGAAGAGAGTTATAACGTCGTAGGAAACTATCTTAAAAGACGTTAAAGATTAGGTTAGATGTAGACTTACGTTAAATTAGATTTAGGTTTATTTAAGTTAAATTATATTAAATTTAGGTTTATTTTTAGTTAGATTTACGTTTATTTACGCTAGATTTAGATTTACGTTATATTAGATTAGATTTAGGTCTCCATAGACTGCGATGCCTGCATGAAGCGGGTAAAGAAAGCCCTCAATGGAATATAGGGTATTGCTGCCTTCACTCATGGTGGGCTCCGTCGATCCAAAAGTAGTGGTGAAATGTCTTCAGAAGATAGGGAAGAAGGTGGATCTTCAGGGCGACAAGAGTCACTACATCCCCGACAATGACCATCTAGACAACCTCTAATCATTCAACAACAACTTCAAAGTTAGTAACAAGAGCAAGAACGGTCCAAAGGGCCAATTGCTGTCGTCAGATGTGGATGGAGATGAGGCAGCGTCACCGCCGGAAGTTAACTCTCACATCTTTAGTGATGAGAATGCCAACTCTTGCCGAGTTATGTGAAAAATTATGTGTTAAATCAGTTTTAAGGTTCTTATAATCCCTGTTAGTTTAGTTCTTTGTTTTTAATATAACATAATTTACGTTAGATTTAGATTTATGTTATATTAGATTAGAGTTAGGTTTATTTAGGTTTACCCACACACACACACACACACACAAGAAGAAGAGAGTTTTAACGTCGTAGGAAACTATCCCAAAAGACGTTAAAGATTAGGTTAGATGTAGACTTACGTTAAATTAGATTTATGTTTATTTTTAGTTAGATTTACGTTTATTTAGATTTACGCTTATTTACGTTAGATCGAGTCCACGCAAGAATTACTTACGGCTTAGGGTTTAGAGTTAGACGAACAGTGAAAAGATCTACTGTGAAAAGATGTTAAGATGCTGTGAAGTGCTACAGCTAGAGAAGAGGCAAAGGAGTTTTGTCCACTACATGCAGTATCATGTAGACGTGGGTCTGTAAATTTCTTGTACCCACAAATATAGGTATTGACCAATAAAGACGAGATTATAACCCGGTGGTTCTGATCTTCGTGCACCTCTAGACTGAGGTGTGCGGGAATTGGACATGACTAGAGAATGTGAGGTAGAGAGAGAGAGAGAGAGAGAGAGAGAGATAAGACGAAGAATGTCAATAGAATATTAAATTTGTTGTCCAGGTTATAAGATTTTTATCCTCATTATGAGTAGTAACGAGGATGTGGGACCGTCCAACCGAAACACCTATCTCTCAACGAGGGTCTTATGTCCTTGTAATCAATGCAAGCATGCTGTGCGACGGACAAGATGTGTTTCTTTGCAGCACGTTCGCGAATTTGGCGAGTTCGATCCATCAATTATAGATCGAGTTGTTGCCAATTATAACTCGTTGGACTCTGACGCTGGCCAACAAGCAGCAAACTTGCAACCCAATAGACGTGTTCACAGGCGCTTTGGTCAAGCAGCATATGTGAGGCCACAAGATGTAGCCTCTGACAGCTCGGGGGATGATCATGCAGAGCACATTCCCAACGAGGCTGTTTGAGCCCGAGATTGATGAAATGATCGAGACGATCATGGATTCAGAAAGGCTCATCTATGATGATATGAAAAGTGAAGCCAATACGCCATTGTATAATGGAGCACGTATGTCTAGATTGAAAGCACTCCTGGTTCTTCTCAACATACAGGCAAAGTTTGGATGGAGTGACACTAGCGTCACAGCGCTTTTCAGGTGATCTATTACAATTAGTTTACTTTAATAAAACTCTAAATGTATAATGATCTGATAGATTTTTACACGACTGTATCGTATTTTTATGTTGTGTAGATTGCTTAAAGAGCACATACTACCAGCTGACAATGTGATGCCAGATTCTCGAAATGAAGCAAGAAAGATTTTGCGAAACTTGGGGATGGATTACAATTCTATCCACGCTTGTCCTACTGACTGCATTCTTTTCAGAGGGGAATACATAGACATGGAGAAGTGTCCGAAATGTGATTCCGAAAGACATCGAGTAGATCTCCACGGGACAAAAATTCCACAAAAGGTTTTGCGACATTTTCCTCTGCTTCCTCGCATCAAGCATTTCTTCGAATGTAAGTCCATGGCCGCCCTAGCATCATGGCATGAGGAGAATAAATCTTCGGATGGTGTGCTACGAATTCTTGCAGATTGCGCAGCCTGGAAACATATAGATGGAACATGGTCGGATTTTGTCAGGGAAGTTCGAAATTTGTGCTTAGGCCTGGCTATGGATGGCGTATATCCATTTGGTTAAAGATCAACATCTTACAGTGTATGGCCCGTTGTCATCGTCAACTACAACATTCCCTCGTGGTTGACTACGAAGAAGGGGCACCTATGGCTAAGCTTGATTGTGCCAGGGCGATATAAAGTGGAGAATATGGATGTGTATCTTCGTCCACTATTGGAAGAGCTACAACAATTGTGGATTGGCATACAGGTGGTGGATATGAGCCTACACACAGGATGACGGAATGCTTTGATCAGAGGCATTCTAATGTGGACCATGCATGACTATCCCGGGCTAACAGAATGCTCAGGTGATCTATTGACACTCCTCACTCAGACACTGTAAATCTTGTTTTTTCCCATAGTTGATCTATTATCATGTGTATACATGTAGGGCTTCAAACAAGCGGATACATAGCATGTGTCACATGTGGACCTAGACTGAATGCACGTAGGGCGCCCTCACTGAAGAAGCAAATCTACGAAGGTCATCAAGCGTATCTTCCAGAGAATCATGTGTTACGCGACGGCTTTTTGGGAAGAGAGCCACCAAGGATGTCTGCACAAGCATGGTTAGAGCAGAAGGAGATGTGCGATGACGGATTGCCTCCAGGGATGCAGAGACTATCTCTATGGTACGAGTTACCATACTGGCCCCGACTCATGATCAATCACTTGCTCGATCCAATGCACATATTCAAGAATGTGGGTAATCTACTATGGGACCATCTGACCGGCAAGAAAGATACTTTGGGAGCCAGAGTTGACCTTAGAAATGTGGATCGTATGGAGCAATATTGGCCACAAACAGCGTCTGATGGATCGATAAAACTCCCTAAAGCACCATGGATTTTCAAAGGAGCCCAAGAACGCAAAGTAAAAGAGACCATTCGATCTTTGCGGACCCCCACTGGCGTAATGCACTCGCTCCGAACGTGTTTTACTAAAGAAGGAAAGCTTGCCGGTTTGAAGTCACACGATTGGCATAAAATGTGTCAGGTACGTTCATAGTGGAATTTAATATCATTGCATAAAATGTGGACTTTAATATCATTGCTGCACATACTTTACAGTTTATTTTACCGGTTGCCATTGAGGGATGTTTGTCTCTTGACATCCGTAACACAATCTACAAACTTGCAAAGCTGGTGCAATGGATCTCACAAAAGGAGATCAACGTAGACTCCATACCATTCGCCAAACTAAATGCTGCGGAGCTTGTGTGCATGTTTGAGAAACATTTTCCTACTACCATGCTAACCATTCAGGTGCATCTTCTTGTTCACATAGTTGATGAGGTGGAAATAGCTGGCACAGTTCATTCCAGATGGATGTTCTTCTTAGAACGTTTCATGAAAACGCTTAAGGGATATGTGCGTCAAAAGGCACGTCCGGAGGGTAGCATGGCAGAAGGTTGGTTGGTATCAGAGTCCCTAGTGTACATTGGAGAGTGGCTAGACGGATTTGATAAAGCCAGGGACACTCTATGGCGAACCATAGATGATGAGCGCATATCTGGGATTGTCATGTGCAATCTCGGTGTTGAGAAGAAGATGACGGAAGGTCTAGAGGCTAAAATCAATCGATTTTGCATGCTTCACAATCCAGTGATGCAAAAGTGGATTTCACAATATGAGGATGCAAAGCAAGAGCAACAAAGGGCACGAATCGAGTGGAGACGGGGAAGACGACCACCGATGCACTATCCTACGGGTCTAGAGAGCCTACCAACATTCATGAGCTTAAGATGGTTGCACAACCAATTGAAAAGCGCACAACAATGCGGTGACGAAGTGACTGAGGAACAGTGGGAGTACTCTCGGGGTTGCGTGACCAAGGTAAGTTTGCAATGTACGACTAGCTAGTGACTTTATTTCTAAACGTTTGAACGGCCACTCATGATCCTTGTTCGTTGTAGTATAAGTCATACACAGCAGCATGGTGTAAAGCTCGACATTTTAGGGTGGAACGGATCGACAAAAAGCATTTTACTCAAGATTGTGGAATCATGGTAAAATTTGAACAATCTAGTCGACGATGTTCCTCTGATGCAGATCCTGTGGTGGCGGAACTCACTTACTTCGGCACGCTACAAGAGATTTTGAGGATCGATTACAAAGGATTTTTTGTCGACTTGTTCGACGTGCAATGGTTCAAGATAATCATGGAGGGTCGCAACGCTACTGTGCGTAGAGGAGAGTCTGGTTTTCTTGAGGTGGATTCTACTAAGAAATGGACTGACCTAAGAGACACTTTCGTACTACCCGAGCATTGTGAACAAGTAAGTATGTAAATAGTTAACATCCCCCTTTTACAAGTTATGTGCTTGAAAGCTCTCATGTAAGTTATGTGGCTCTGGCAGGTAATATTTCATCCTACAAAGTCTACATCAAACCGGTGGTACATCATAGAGGTAGCCCCTCGTAGTGTAAGGACGTATGAAGGCTACCATGTGCCAATCACAATGGCATCAATGGAGGAGATCAGAGAAGATGCTCAATCAGAAGCCGCTGCGGTGGTGCCAGACGAGCATCAAGATGCTACTACTCTATATGGGGTGCATGCAGAGGAGCTACAAAATGAAACAGAGGATATGTGTTTAAACGGAGAGCTCTATATAGATATAGGAAGTTATGTTGAGTTATGCGAGGATGAGAGAGAGATCTCTTAAAGCCACAAATATTGTATTTGAACAATTTTGCTCCGTGTTGTAAAAGCTCTGGCTCTCTAAGTACCTTCCATGGTGTATAACGCTCTTTTCTACTCGCGCTCACATCTTTTGATTGAAAATTCTGAGTTTTCGACTTGCCTCTTCTATCACTCAATTCATTGCGTCATTGTATTTATATGCGTCATTACGTCATTGTATTTAATGGTCTTTTCGTCATTGTCTACTCTATTCATTCAATATTAAGTTTAAATATTCGTGTGTTTAATGCAGGTATGGATGATGAGGAGTTTCTTTCTTCTTTGTCACCGCAGCAGAGACAGTGGTACGTGGAGCGTCATCGCTCTGGCGCATCATCGCGCGTTCCTACTCCATCCGCATCTCCCTCTCTTTCGGAGCATTCGGTGCGCTCCGAAGCTTCGGTGTCGACGAGACGATCTTCACACTCGTCTAGACACCAGCGTTCTAGTGGTGGCGGTGGCGGTTGTTGTGGGGATTTCACCGCCGATGCCTCCACACCGCCTCGTGTTCGATGAGGCTCTTTACCCTCCCCTTCTTTGCCCGCCCCCACACCAGCCACAGCATCGCCATCTACACCAGGTTTTGCGCGGCTGACTGTTCCTAGCAGCTACACACCTCTACCTACTCCGCCAGGAGCCACCCCACTTGACACTCCTCACTTCGGAGCCCAAACGTCGGTGGAGACACCTGACGTCCGTACCCCGATCAACACGCCGCTAGAGACCCCCGTCGGGACACCCAGGTTCACGCGTCACCGGCCAGAGGGCTTGCCTTACTCCGTCGACTTCAGCGGCGGCATCATCATGGATGATGACGGCAAGAAGGTGATCTCGCGCATGCGTGGTCTTTGCTCTCAGCTGTTTAGACACTACATACTAAACAAATGGAGTGAAGTACCAAGTGATTTAAAAGACAGAGTCATCAGCATACTTCATGATGAGTTTCGCGTTCCAACACTGGATCAACGCTTCAATGAAGACCTGATGAAGATTCGAATGCACGAATACTGCAAACACAAGCGTTCCGAAGTGCAAAAAGCAATCAAGCATGGGTGGAACAGGCCAGATTGGCTGGCCAAAGAAGATTGGAAGAATGCGAAGAAAGCAGCGCGCAAGAATCCCGACAAGTGGAAGCAACAAAAGGATGCAGCCAGAGCACGAGTAGAGGCAGGGAGCTCGCACCACTTGGGAGCGGTGGATGGGCATCATTTGAGGCCGATTTTTAATTGTTTTCGCATTGCTCTTTATGTTCGATAGTTTAGGGTTTATGAGTTTTTTAATTCTAACATAATGAAATCTTTGTATGTTTTGACAGTGGTCGATGACAGGACGTGATCCCACACCGTACAAGCGCGAGTACGCAGGCAGGAAGGGCTTAAACGCCCTGATGGACATTCTCAGTTCTCGCGAGGGCATGGTTAGTATTAGGGTTTACTCTTTTCTATTTTTTGTATTGTTTTATAAATGTCGTTATATGTTTATACTTACTGAAAGCTGTCTTATTGTCTTTTTTTGCAGAATCCGACAGATATGCCGCTTGGACGCGATGAGACGTCTGACTAGACGACGTCAGTTTAGCCGTAGCTAGATAGCATTAGTTTAGGGTTTCTCATAGCTTATGTATCATGAGACGGATTTTATACGTCTTTTTGAACCATGTATATTATTACATTTGTCACCGCAGTTCATTTTGCCAATCAATTCTTTATGCCTATGATGTTGTACAATTGTCATTATTACATTTGCCAATCAATTCATTTTGCCTATGATGTGTACAATTGTCAATTTACGCTTGTCAATTTTGCAAACAATGCGTCTTGTGGGTGACTATTTTGGGTCTATTATCTACCCTTGCACTTTTTTAAAAAAGTGAATCAAGTACAATATGGTTGATGGGTGGTAGGGCATTCAATGCCCTGTCACCAAAAAAAAAATCTCTCGGGCGTCGCTATAACCGTCGCTATTTATGGCTGTGGAGCGTCGCTATAGACTTCTGTGTAAACGTCGCTATGACCGTCGCTATGAGCGTCTCTATATAGCGACGCCTATAGCGTCGCATATAGCGACGCTCTCGTAGCGACGGTTTTAGCGACGCCGGGGGTTATAAAAACCCAGTGTATTTCCGTCGCTAACAGCGTCACAAGAGCACACAACCTCTTGTAGTGCTCAACAGGCGCAGATCTTCCATGAAAGACGATGCTGCACTTGTCACCTTTGCCTCGTTCATGCGTTCAACAACCTTTACCAGGTTCCAACACTGCATGAAAATGGACCATTGAGTGGCTCTACTCGTGCGCTGCGTGTATTGCGTAGGAAGCTGCAATGGGATAGGATGCACTCCATCGCAACGAAACAAACACAATAAAAAAATATGCACTGTGTTGAATCTTTGATCAAAGCGACGCATGGACACACTCTCTCCCTCTCTCTTTCTCTCCACCACGTGCCCTCTTCACTTTACCTCAAGAAAAAACAAAGTGTTTCCCTCCATTCGTTTACTTTTTACGTCCCTTGAAACAAAAGTATCTGCCTAGATTCCACCAAAACTAATGAATGCAAAATTGTGGCGTCTTATTGGCTACTAGTGAAAATGTGAGCCGTCCTCAAAAAATACACTAAATTACTGAATAGAACTATATATTTTGCCTGCCTCTAATGTTAGTTTGGGGTCGTTGGTGTAGCTTTGTGACGTCATGATGATGACCTCTGTGCAGACTAGTCAACAAACTAAGGGCCAGTTCACATGGCGCTAATTGCAACTAGTTGCAAACAAATTATGCTCCCATGAGGAGTTGCATATAGAAAATGGGCAACTAGTTGCAGGGCTACTCCTAGGTGAGGAGGTGGAGCGGGCAGGATTTTATGGTAGTGATATGTATGAACACATTTAGGAGTGTTGAGACACTTTTTTCTTCTTTAAGAGGCTTTCTCCCCCTTGCTTGTATATATGTCCATCATTCTAGGGAACGCTTTATCTTTATATTGGCACATTGAATAATACTACTCTGGTGTTGTCTGCTCTTGAGCTTCTTCTTCATCTTCTCCTTCGTCGTGTTTATCCGTGTACTTGCATTTTCAAAAACTGGTATCAGAGTGGGCTTTAACATAAAAGGGATTGTCAACAACCTTTTGGTTTATGTTCTCCAATTGTGGTGCTTTTTGGTGAGCGTTCACAGGGTTGTCAAGATTTTGATTTGTGCTCATTTCCACAAAGATTTCCACTATCGGTAGCAATTAGCGGCTCCCTGTAAAAGCCTCAGAACTCTATGCACCCATGGTAGTATGGTGCATGGGTTCTCTTGTAACTCTATGCACCCATGGTAGTATGGTGCATGGGTTCTCTTGTAAATTTTTGGGTTTCCATTAAATATAAACTCACTGTGTTAGTGAGTATTGAAAAAAAAAAGAGGATATGTACAATGGTTGTTGAAAAGCTTGATTCACTACAACAACTCTAAAAGGTATCGATGCTAGCTATTTGACACTTTTTGGCAGTTGATCAGTGTTAATATTAGCATCAGTATATCGACTATCATCTTGATGCACATTCCGATAGTGATACCAACGTAGTTTTGTGGAATTTTTATATTAAAAAAACTTGTCGTGAGCTCATTCTGAGCTCGTGACGGTACTAATCGTGTAGGCCCCCCCTTTCTTTTCACTATCAGCTTGTTGTTTCTCTCCCTCTTTCAAGCACTAAAACAACACACAAATAGGTATATACGCATACGAGTGCACACATATGTAGTACTATAATCACACAAATATATACTCAAAATGATATACATATACACATGCACACGAATGAAATATGCATAATAACTAAGGAACATGAATTTGGATCAATTTTTTTAGAGATTAAGCATAAAAATCCAACTCGTATGAATACTTCAATTAAGTTACATTGGTCATTAGATCATCTCGCTGTAGTTCATTAGTTAGCAAAAGTCATCAAAAGATAAATTTTTGAATCAACTTATATATGTATAGATTTCCTCACCTTTGGTGGCAGCTTATCCGTGTACTTAAGGATCCTTTATAGTTGGGAATGCTAATCAAATAAGAGGAGGTCATAGACGTACTTAAGAGGCATAACTTTTAGCCAGCTAAGTGGCAACTTGAGCCTATGATCCAATCATTTATCCTTACTTTAAATTCAAAACTTTCTTTGTGACCATTTGGATAACTTTGCATGACTTTGGTGATGTATGCAATTCTCGTGCTTGAAGTCCTTATTCTTGTTTATTCATTTACAAGCCTTATTGAATGTGTTAGAGCCATTTGTTGAATGCATTTTGAAAAGATTTTGTTAGCATTTTATGGTAGTGATATGTATGAACACATTTAGGAGTGTTGAGACACTTTTTTCTTCTTTAAGAGGCTTTCTACCCCTTGCTTGTATATATGTCCATCACTCTAGGGAAAGCTTTATCTTTATATTGGCACATTGAATAATACTACTCTGGTGTTCTCTGCTCTTGAACTTCTTCTTCATCTTCTCCTTCGTCGTGTTTATCCGTGTACTTGCATTTGCAAAAACTGGTATCATAGTGGGCTTTAACATAAAAGGGATTGTCAGCAACCTTTTGGTTTATGTTCTCCAATTGTGGTGCTTTTTGGTGAGCGTTCACAGGGTTGTCAAGATTTTGATTTGTGCTAATTTCCACAAAGATTTCCACTATTGGTAGCAATTACTGTTATCCTTTTGTGGAAATATTTTTTTATAATGCAATTTTTTTACCTATTGCTAAGCATGCACATTGTGATGCAAAGATCCGCAAGCTCATGTACTACTCATGCTTTCCATTAAGTATTCCATTACTCACTTTCTCAACATGAACAACAAAACAAGGATGATAGGTTAGCTTCTTTGTATGTGGTTAAGGACTTGAAAAAAATTGCTTACCTACCAAAAAAGCTAGAGTCCAAGGTTATGCACGAGGATGGTTGTTACCGTATACATGTGGTAGTGATGTGTGTGAACACACTAGGACCGCCGGGGAATTTTTTCCCTCTTTAGGAGGTTTTTTCCCCCGAGCATTGTATATACGCCCATCACTCTAGGGCTATCTATCTTTCCATTGCACACTAAGTAACACACTCTCTATTGTGTGCCTTGAGCTTCCTTCGTCTTCTCCAAGCTGTGTGTGTTTCTCTGCAACCCTAATTCCAACAATTGGTATCAGAACAGGTCACGTCCTCCCGGGCTTAGTCGCCAGCTGCTCCAGCACACGCCTGCTCACCTTCTCTGATTTCAGTGAGCCTTGGCAAGCGTTCGCAGGTCAAGAAATATTTTGGGATAGCTCAAAGAGCTTGGTCTGCTCAGAATTTTGATTTGGGCTCATTTCGGCCTCCGTTTCCACTACAGGCAGTACTGCATAGGCTATTTCATCATTTTGTGCAGAATTTTTGTCAGTGCCGTTTTCTGCATAACAGGTGCCTTATAGTCTTCTACGGTTTGTGCTATATAGCACAAGTTGTTCCCGCTCCGTTTCTCCTATTTTCGGGCAGTTTTCACATCAGGTGCAACATTTACCATGGCTGACAACAACAACACAGATGTGTTCAAGATGTTTGCTGCTGAGGATAGGTTTGATGGGGACAACTACCCTATGTGGGCTTATATGATGCAACATGTTCTTGTGTCAAAGGGTGTCTGGAACATTGTGCAGGGCATCGATGTACGTCCTGGTTCTCAGGATGTAGGCGATGTTGAGGATGTTGCAGGTTTTGCTGCAAGGATTGCAGCTGTTAGAGTTGTTTTGCCTACGGCAGAACAAGCTCGTTGGGATGTTAAGGATGCGCATGCTCATGCATTGATTGCGTTTTCTGTGAAGCGCACCATTGTTCCTCACATCCGTTCAGCAAAATCTACAAAACAGGCTTGGGATATTTTAGGAGGTCTTTATGCAAGCCGCAATGAGGCTAAAATTGCTTTGCTGCGTAAAGAGCTGGAGTCGAAGATTATGCATGAGGAAGATGATATGGACATTTTCCTTGCTAGTGTCAAGGATATCAATGAGCAGCTTATTTCTGCAGGTGAAGTCATTTCAGACAGTTCCCTTGTGCAGGCTATTCTTGATGCCTTACCAGATTCCTACCAGACTTTTGCTAGTACTTGGAGACTAATGACCCAAGGAAATCTTGAATTTGTCAAGTTTGGTGCATTATGCACATTGCTGTTGCAAGAGTCACTTTCCAGAAAAAACGGGACTAGCCAGCGTGCAGTTGAACAGGCTTTTATTCCCTCTCAAAGAAAGATTGGTAACAGCAATGCATCCACTTCTTATGGTTCTGCTGCGAGTGGCAAAAATTATGTTCCTAATGCTTCTGCTGGTAGTACTTCGTCTGGCAATTCTGGTGATAAGAAAAAAGAAGATGCGTTGCCATTATTGTAAAGCCAATGATCACTTGATCAAGTCGTGTCCTAAGTTGAAGGCCAAATAGGCTAAGAAGAAAGAGGGTGGTTCCACTGCAAATGCTGGTTCCACTACAAATGCAGCCATTGTTGAGTCTTCTGTGAAAGGAGACTGTGTTGCTGATGTTGATGCAGAATGGGCTTTTAGCGTAGAGTGCACTTACAATCCTGTTGTCCATGATGCATGCCTGTCAATCGTTGCTGCAAATTCACATGTGTGGTATTTCGACAGTGGTGCTACAAAGCACATTACCTCACATAGTGAATTGTTTACCTCTCTCGAGTCTGTCCCTCATGGGAATTCAGTCACTTGTGCCAACAACGCCTTTTATCCAGTTCAGGGAGTTGGAAAGATTGTGCTCACTGCTGCTAATGGCAGTTCCTTCACACTTGTTGATGCACTTTATGTACCTGGGATCAAGAAGAATCTCTTGTCTGTATCCGCACTTGCTAGACTTGGACTTGTAGTCAAATTTGTGGATGACAGATGTACAGTTCATGATCTCAGTTTTGGTGATGAAATTGTTGCATCTGGGCTTTTGTGCCGTGGGTTGTATAAGCTCACTTTGTATGACAAGTGTGGACAAAATTTTGCAAATGCTGTTGCAGATTCAAGGGCTATTTCAGATGCAAAACTTTGGCATGCACGTTTTGGTCATTATGTGTGCCATTCTTTTTGGCTTGAGGCCATTATGTGTGCCACTTATGTACTTAACAGGTGTCCTACGAAAGCTTTGCAGTCTATTACTCCATATGAAGCATGGCATGATAGAAAACCTTCTATTGACCACATGCGTGTTTTTGGCTGTTTGGCATATGCTTTGGTGCCACAAGTGCAGCGCAGAAAATTGGATGATAAGGCTGTCAAATGTATTTTTGTTCGTTATAGTGCTGAAAGCAAAGGTTACAGGTTGTATCATCCGCAAACAAAATGTATTCTGGTTTCTCGAGATGTAGTGTTTGTGGAAGATTCTGTTCAGCCCTTGCTGTCATGTACTAGAGACAGTAATGTAAGCTCACAGGACATTTATGACACTTTGTTGCCTCTTTTCAGTGGTGGAAATACGAATGTAAGTTCCAATGAGGCAAATGTAAAACCTATGGGGGTTTCTAAAAATGTTTTAGATCAGCTTATTACTGATGCAGATGTACATGATGTACTTGATGAGGAAAGGGCTGAAAATGAGCAGGCTAGAGGTATGCCAAAATGGTTGGTGCACACTTTGCGTGACAGTAAATTGGATGCACCTTTGTCTAGTCGTACTCGTTCAGGCTCTCGCCATGCATCTTATGCATCAGATTGTTATGCTTTGGCTGTGTCTAGTTTACATGATGTTGAGGAGCCTCTGTCTTTTGATGAAGCACAGAATTCAGAAAATTGGATGGCTGCCATGCAATCAGAACATGATGCACTTATAGAAAATGACACATGGACTTTATGTGATTTGCCTCCTGGCAAAAAGGCCATTGGTACGAAGTGGGTTTACAAGTTGAAACGCAAGCCGGATGGTGAGATCGATCGCCATAAGGCTCGACTTGTTGCAAAGGGTTATGCACAACAAAAAGGCATAGATTATGAAGAGACTTTTGCTCCCACTTGTCGTATGACTACTGTGCGTTTTCTATGTGCATTGGCAGCTCATTTTGGTTGGGATGTACATCAATCAGACATTGTTACTGCTTTCTTGAATGGTGACATATTTGAGGAAGTTTATGTAACGCAGCCTCGCGGTTTTGTCATAAAAGGACAAGAGGACAAAATGTGCAAATGTAACAAGGCTTTGTATGGGTTGAAGCAATCTCCTCGTGCTTGGTATGAGAAATCTGACACTCATTTGGTCAAACAAGGCTTTCGTAATAGTCCAACAGAAAGCACATTGTATGTAAAGCGTGAGGGTGATGTATTTCTCATCATGGTTCTTTATGTTGATGATTTGCTGATCACTAGACCAAATGAGAGACATATTGCTGAATTTAAGGCTGATTTGAATGCTACTTTCAAGATGAAAGATTTGGGGCCGTTGCATCATTATTTGGGCATACAGTTTAAGCAGTGTGATGGTGGTATTGCCTTGTGTCAGAAAAGTTACATAGAGACATTGCTATGTAAGTTTGGACTTGAGGATTGCAAACCTATTGCCACTCCCATGGAAACAGGTTTGAAGTTGAGTCTACATGATGTTGGCGATCCTGCTGATGTCACTCTTTACCAAACTGCTGTTGGCTGCCTCATTTATGTATGCAACATGAGGACGGATATTCAGTTTGCAGTATCACAAGTCAGCAGATTTATGCATAGCCCAGGGTCTAAGCATTGGCAGGCTGTCAAGAGAATTTTCCTCTACCTTAGTGGCACTTTACATCTTGGCTTGTTTTATCCCAAGGGGGGATCATTGCCGCCAGACTTACATGCTTTTTCGGACTCAGATTGGGCTGTTTGTTTTGACACGCGAGTGTCCACAAGTGGTTTTTGTTTCATGCTTGGCAGTTCATGTATATCATGGTTGAGCAAGAAGCAACCTACTGTGGCCACTTCGAGTTGTGAAGCTGAGTACAGGGCAGTCTTCACAGCTACGGTTGAGTGTGTATGGCTCAGACGCCTTATGGCTGATTTGGGTGTTGGACAGGACACTGCCAACACTATCTACACTGACAGTCAGAGCGCATTGGCAGTTGCGAGGAACCCAGTTTTTCATGCTCGCACAAAGCACATTGAGGTGCATTACCACTATGTCAGGGAGAGGCTCTCAGCAGGAGAGATCAGCTTGGCTTATGTGCCAACACAGGACAACCTTGCAGATCTTTTCACAAAGGCATTGTCTCGTGAGAAGCTTGAAGCTTTCCGCAAAGCTTTGGGCTTACTCCCCTTTGTGGACTGATCATGTCCTCAGGGCATGTCACTTCCCTTTACTCATGTGCCAGCTCTCGTTCACCGCATCACTCCAGGGGGGATTTGTTACCATATACATGTGGTAGTGATGTGTGTGAACACACTAGGACCGCCGGGGCATTTTTTCCCTCTTTAGGAGGTTTTTTCCCCCGAGCATTGTATATACGCCCATCACTCTAGGGCTATCTATCTTTCCATTGCACACTAAGTAACACACTCTCTATTGTGTGCCTTGAGCTTCCTTCGTCTTCTCCAAGCTGTGTGTGTTTCTCTGCAACCCTAATTCCAACAATGATGATATGGAAATACACACACACACACACACATATACATATATATTTTTGGTCGACATCTCCTTTTTGTGCATACAAAATTTTTTGTTCCCTCCTTTTGATGTGATTAATTAGTAGCTAGACGCGTGTCTTTCTGGAGGTTCTACAACCATTATAGGGCATAAGAGTCACATCATGTATGAAATTGAGGATTATGCTTCGTTTGCAAAAACTCAACGCACCAAAAGCGATAAAAGATCTCGTTGATAATATAACTCACCGATACTATAATTAGGAAATCATATTTCAAAGAAACAAAATTAAATCACAATTCAGAGTGCAAGCTCTAGGGAAGAATGTCTTCCTTACGGGGATCAAATATCTGAATGAGAAGTTAATTACAATTTGGAAGATTATTCTTGATAATACTCTTGTGCAGACAATTCTTGATTCTTTTCTAGATTCCTATCTTACTTTTGCCTTCACCTCTAGGCTGGTGGCAGAGGGAAAAGACGATGTGAAGTTTGATGGTCTTATCACTGTATTTTGTTCAGATGTCAAGCTCAACATGTACTACTCCTAGATGACTATCAGGATTCACCCAACAATCCTCACATCACTAGCGTGCCTTGGTGAATACACATATCTTTCTCATCGATACTATAGCTAGACTACATCAACTTGGTCTACCTACGAGAGTGATGGCACACTTATCCATCTAACACGTTCACTAGCTATTCACAATAGACCGTTGTACTAGTTTCCTCTTATGTTGTATTGTTTTCGTTTTTATGCATTGTAAACTTCTTATCTTGAGTTAGTGAAGAAGAAGAAGAAGAAGGTTTGCCCGTGTGTGTGTGTGTGTGTGTGTGCGCGCGCGCGCATGCATTCATGCTTGCAAGAGCTCAATGTCACTCCTTATCTATCTTTTAACATGGTATCAGAGCTTGGTTGTGTTTGAGGATCTTGGAGCAGCAAAAGCAAAGCAAAAGAAGAAGTGATCCCACTGTCTCGGGATTTGCGAGATCCATCGCCAAAAACAAACGATCTTTGATTGAGGTGCTTCTTTCTGGAGATTGTGCATCTCAGGTTTATAAGCAGTTCTTTAGACTACATTGTGCATCCAAATTTCCATATTGAGTGCATTTTGACCCTAGTTTTAAAGTTAGAATGAGTTCACATGCAAATTTGCTTAGGTTTGAGATTTTACAGATTTGACTTTTAGTCATGTAGAAAGTCTTAATTTGGTTGTAGTGTTTATAGATACTATTTAGTATTATAGAACATGCATGTGTATGCATATTGGGATTACAAGTGGTGATTGACTATGTTTAGCAGGCTGCTCGAAAACTTGGTGAAGTGTTGAAAACATGTCGTCCAACAAGAATGGACTTAACCAGATTGTTAGCGAGAAGCTCAACAAGAACAAATTCCATTCTTAGAAGTTTAGAATGACCAAGTTCCTTTTGGATAAAGGTTCTTGGGAGTACATTGATGAAGAGAATAAGACAACAAAAACGTTATCAGAGGAATGTGCAACTGTTGAACAGATAAAGGTATTTAAAGATTGGATCCAAGGAGCTCACAAGGTCAAGTTGGCTTTTCGTGAGTGGGTAGGACACTATGATTGGGCACATACAAGATTCTCACACCTATAAGGAGGCTTGCGACACCTTGATGTCGTTGGATGTGACCAACACAAAAGCAAGGAAGTTGCAGTTGAAGACTGAGTTGAATACAATGTAGAAGAAAAACTTGTCTATCAATGACTATTCATTGAAGATAAAGAGCATATGTGAGTTGCTTGCTTCAATTGTTGTTACGATTGATGATGAAGATAAGGTTGAAACATGTCTATGAGGTTTAGGTCTAGAATATAAACAGTTTCAAACTGGCATTTGCCTTCGAAGGAACATTTCCACGTTTATAGGTTTGGTGTCCTTACTAATTGTGGAAGAGAAGAAACTTGAGGAAGACTCCTCTATGCATGGCAAAAATAACTATGAATAGGTCCTCTTTAATACCTGAAGAAGATAAAGAGTAAGTAGTAGAGGGCATGGAGGTGGTCAAGGAAGAGCAACCACCAAGCACAACAATAGAATAATGCTCAAAGACAAAACACAGGTGGTCAAGGAAATTTCCGAGGTAAGGGGAGTCCAAGAGGTTGTGGTAATGTAGAGTATGCTAGGGTTATGGAAGACATGGTCACTTTGAACGTGATTGTCTAGAGACAAGAGATCCTTTCCTCACATCAAAGAAGTAAGATGGTGAGTGGGTGCCACAAGAGGTCACCAAGGGGGCAAGGGTATACATACTATCATCCACTACTAGCCCCTACCATGTTTGAAATAGTGGGATTTTGAATCACCATTAGAAGGGAAGTCTCCTTGGTTTGAAGACTTGCAATGAAAATGGGACCATAGCTACTGTGTAATGTGCAGTTTCAATGTCAAACAAGCGGTTGCAACAACTTGCTCGAAGGGCAACTTCCACCAAATCGTGAGTACCTCTTCTAGCAATGAGGAGTTTTTTGTGGTGCCACTTTTAAAGGTGTTTTCATTTTCCTAATTGTGTGTTTTTTATCTTGTATGGTGATTTTTTCATTTACAGTGGTAGCCTCTTGTGCACATTTAAACCACTTCATGTGGATGTTGAAGTGATGGTCCTTTGCCAACAAACCAAGGTGGTGCAAAGTAAAAATATATATATAGTTGCACTCCTATGTTGTCCTCACTAGTGTGCAAACAACTATGGTAGATTCTCACTCCTCGATATAGTAAGTAGTTTCATTGTCCATTATTCCAAGTTCTTACCATCTAGTTTGAGATATAATTTAAGTAACTCATCAATATTTTCTCTTTGTTTTCTAGACCATACATCATTCAATCTATAGATATCTTTTGCATTAGTTGGCCATGGAGGTCCATAATAATTTAAACAACATGTTGACTGAAGGCAAAGATTTTTGATTCCTCATCCACCTTGGAGCATGAGCTATACAAGTTCCTTTTATATTGTTGTGTCAAAAATCCCCTTTGTAAATTGTTATTCTCTACCAAAAGGGGAGGTCTAAACTCTCAATGTAGTCAATGAACTCCCCATGGCCCTACATATGATATATTGTCTCCTTAAAAGAGTCTTAAATGGCTACCAAAAGAAGAGGTATAAACTCCCAATGTGGGCAATGAACTCCCCATTGTCCTACATTTGATATATTGTCTCTCTAAAAGAGTCCTAAATGGCTACAATGAGTAGCATGTAACCTCTATTTGACATGACAGTAGGTTTTTTTCATCAATCTCTCTCTCTCTCTCTCTCTCTCTCTCTCTCTCTCTCTCTCTATATATATATATATATATATATATATATATATATATATATATATATATATATATATATAAAATTTATGTTTGTGTTTATATTTATATATATAAAGGTAGTGTAACATTTAAAGTCTAGCATATGTGTACTAGGTCTATGTTGGATACACCCCAATCGACACGGGTCTTCAAGCATTGATAGGCTCTACTCACTATCTTGGTAACATTTCTTCTAGATACCCAAAGCTTGGAACTCGCAAGACCAAAATGAGCTCACCGGATTTCAATGTCACAATAGTAAATGTATAGATAGTGAGTGGCTGCCACAAGAGTTCTTTAAAGGTGCTTCAATGTTTAAGGTGAAGGATGAGCAAAACTTGCCAAGCAGATCATGTCCTTGTATAGCTAACCTTACCTTACTATCAAGTACCACATGCTTCTCAAGAATGCTTTGTTATTTCTAATGAATCCCAGTCTCTTCAATTGAAGATTTTACATCATTCTGATGATGATGCTATGCAAAATGTGTAACACTATAATGGATCGGATTTCTTATTTCTAATCCCAATCTTGTCTTTATTGTGAAGGTCAATTCTATATTTGAAATTTTATTTGGTTTGTAAAAGGTATGTGCACTACAAGTGTTTCTCTTTTCAAATAAAAAATGCTTCCTCGCTTCAAATTTCAACAATAGACTTGTGGTAGTCAACTTATAGACATTATAATCATCATTGCTATCTTGGATAGTTTACTAAATACTATAGCATCACCACTAAGTTCATTAGTTCTCAATAGCAAACTATACAATTATGCTAGGAGATGGAGCACGATCCCTTTCATGTACTTTGGACCCCATCTATTGGCTACTATCATCGGGGGGATCCAAGGGGGCCCAAAAATAGATGCCTTTTAGGATATGATTTTTTTCAATACTTTAGATCAAAATTGGATGATGTTCACCATGTGATAAGGAGCATTTCAATACTCACTTTTGTATGAGGGATTGACACATATGCATGCGTGGTAGAAAAGAAGCATTTTGCTTTAGCAAAATTTCTCCATGTACATAGCTTTCTTCTTTAGCACAAAGAATATTTTTTAAACCGCCATAGATCAATTCAAGAACCATTCACAAATTGTAAGAGATCATAGTATACATACTAATTTGTTGATCTCTCTCTCAATCTCTCTCTCTCTCTCTCTCTCTCTCTCTCTCTCTCTCACAAGGGATCAAAGTATAGCAACAAAGAGAAAATCTTCTTTGACACAAGAAATTCACGAGAAGCCACAAGGGTGTTAAAATTGCCAAACAGCAACCCCCATCTGGCCAAATGGTGCTCCCTTGTGGCCCTTGTTGTTGAGGGTCCCTAGGGCCTTAGCATTGCCCTAGGGCCATTTTTTTCTAAAGTCACGAACAAAATCAATGAGCACTTGAATCTATAGTCATGCTTATGAAGGCCATTTGAATAACTTGAGAAGCCTATGCTAGAAGAGCTTGAAAATGCAACATACACAAAATTGGGATACTTCAAGTAGTCCCTAAGATCTTTGGAGACACCCATGATTGATAATGTTAGGACTTGCTAATCAAAATGTTGAATCTTAACTTATCATAGCACAAGTTGTTGATTTCTATTTCTCAAAGAGTACATAATTGTGTAGAGCCTCACTTTAAGGTTACTTTTGAGACGATTAGTTCATTAAAGCATCTATTTTATTTTTTGGCCTATGTGCCAAATCTCAGCTCCATTAGAGTCCACCAACTTGTAAGAGACTACAATATATAGACCAGCTTGTAGATCTCTCTCAGTCTCTCTTTCTCTTGCTCTCTAAGAAGGAATCAAGTACTAACACAAAGAAATTCTCATTAATTTGTAATCAAGAAATAAAATTATATTAACATGGTGTTAAGTTTTGATGGCACAAGTTCATGGTGGGAATTCTACCAATGTTTATTCTATAGATATCATTTATAGATTGGCCTCTACTCTATTATACATTTTTGCGTACAAAATTACCAAAGCAAGAAGCACTTTACACTTGAAATTTACAAATCTAATTTAAGTTACCAAAAAACTCAAAATATGGTAGAGATAGGGCGCTCTTGCACAACAACAAAACCAATAGCAATTCTTAGCGTATGAGAGATGACGTTGAGCTTGAGGGGGAGTGTTAAAATGCCAAACTCAACATGTACTACTCTTGGATGACTATCACCAATAGTCATCATCACTGGTGTGCCTTAGTGGATATGCATATCTTCACCATTGATACTACATTTGGACTGCATCGACTTGGCCTACCTACTGGAGTGATGGCACATTTATCCATCCAACTCACTCACTAGTGGTTCGCACTAGACGGTTGTACTAGTTTTCTCTTATGTTGTATTTTTTCCCTTTTTATGCATTGTATACTTCTTACCTTGAGTTCTTGAAGAAAAAGAAGAAGATGTGAAGAGTGCGTACACGGATGTGTGCGTGCTCGGCCATGCAAGGAAGGAGAACGTAGAGATTTTTGGGTGGAGCTCTCAGTGAGAATTGGAATTCCTCACTTCTCCTTATTGTTCTATATTACCAACAACAATGAATAGAGACAAGGTTAGTAGTAGGTTAGTGAGATGGGTGTCCGGCCCATATGGCCTATATATGTGCATCTGTATAACCATGTAGCAATCTTATGGATTCACCCTACACTGCATCATCTCCATGCAATGTGCAAACTTCTCTGAGGGTAGGCTCTTTGTGAGAGCATCTGTAGGGTTGTCATCCGTATGAACCTTGACTAGCTCAATGCACTTGCTAGTCGATATGTCACATATCACATGATAAAACGAACTTCTGTGTGTGTTGACTTGGACTAAAACACGGGGTTCTTTGCTAATGCAATCACACTCTTGACTATCACAATGCAACACTAGAGTTTGAGTAATGCCAAGATCTCCCAATAGGTGAGCTAACCACATACCTTCCTTGCTAGCATTAGAAAATGCCACACACTCTACCTCTGTGGTGGAAAATGAGGTACAATTTTGGAGACATGGTCTCCATGACATGGTTGCTGGATGCATCACTATTCCCAAAGTGCAAGCACTAAAACAATGAAACCTCATGCAAACACTTGAGGACATAATCATTACACAAGCATCCATGGACTAACTTTGAGAATTACTTATAATTTCAGATACCATAGTAATTTCTAGATATACCAATCACAACGATACTACCCATGTTATACTTTTATTATTAGTAGTATTTTAGATCATTTTTAAATGAGAACTAGAGATGCATATCTTCATGCTCCATGAGAGGTGATCTCTAAAATATGAGTAAAGTTCATGATCTTTCATGACTCTACCTAGAAAAGAACCTAAAAACTATGAAATCTTCATTTGAAATATGTGCAAAATATATTGCTTTGCATATAGGTTATAATCTATTCTTGTGTGTATTACACTACATGGCTGTCAAGAGAATTCAAGAGAAGGCCATGATAATCTTATATTCTCTAAGTTAACCACGATGGCTTTTCATGCCCAATATTGTGGATGAATATTCTACACACTTGCACAGAATACATAGCTAGAGAAAAGATGAAAGGACTAATGTAGAGAAGCTATTCAGCATGTGCAGACAATTGAATGCTTTGTGTGGGGAAACAAATTACAATTTGGTAATTTTTAGATTGCATGTGGGATGCCTTGCAAGGAAGACCTTTGATTATTGAATGTGGATTGTGTTTTTACTATAACCTGTCATGCCAAGGGCAATTGTGGAGGTTGACCGGGTCAAGGACCGGGCCAAGGGCCTGGTGCCAATGGGAAGGGATCCTAGGCTAGGTGGCTATAAAGAGAGGTTGGGTGGAGGATTTAGGACACGTCAATCCTAGGGCTTTACACTTTGGAGTATGCATTGTCATGCTCATATTTGCCTTTCAAAGAATCTAAAAACTCACTTCAAATTTATGTGAACAGAAGAGACTTGATCTCAAGCATACGATAAGAGCATCAACCACCACATTGTATCATCATTTACGATACTAGAGCTTTGTGTCATACTCTTGAAGAATCTCAGCCCACCTAGCCTTTTGACCTTTCAAGTTAGTTTGTTGTGTAAACCATTTTATGCTTTCATGGTCAAACACAAACTCAAACTAAGCTCCATACAAATAATGTCGTCATGCCTTCAAGGCAGACACTATTGCATAGAGTTCGCGTACGGTCTCAAAACATTATCCATTACGGTGTCATGAAAGTTGCGGGCGCATTGGTTAACCCAAAGAGCACAACCAAAAACTTGTAATGTCCAAACCTTGTTCGGAATGCACTTTTAGGTATATTAGCAAGTCGAATGGTACTTCGTGATATCCCGATCGCAAGTCTATCTTAGTGAAAATACGAGCATGAGTGAGCTTGTCAAACAACTCATCCACTTGTCGTGATGGATACTTGTTCTTAATAATTATCGCATTCAAACCACGGTAGTCAACACACATGCGCATGCTAACGTTCCTTTTCTTCACCAATAGGATAGGAGAAGCCCATGGTGAAGAATTTGGTTGAATAAACCCTTTGCTGAGATAGTTAGAAAGTTGACATTCCACTTTAGCAGCCTCATAATGACTCATTCTGTAGAGCAGTTTGCTAACCGGTTTATTGCCTACAACCACGTCTATGCCATGTTTCACAGATCGTGTTGGTGGTAATCCTGGTGGTAAATCATTAGGAAAAATATCTTGAAATTCCATTAACAAATATTTCAACTGACTAATAACTTTTGCTTGTTGAGGAGAGAGAGTAGTAGCCATTGCTGAAAGAGAGGAGAGAGAAGCATGCGACATTGAGGATATTTAACAGAATCAACATTTGAAAGAAAATGACACAACGAGTAGCACAAGAAAACTTCTTCTATTTCATTATTTGAAGTGAGCTTCATAAGATCTGTTGTACATATCAGTGGTGAGGAAGGTACATCCTTCTCTCCTACAGCAACAAATGTGCGGCATGGGATTCAAACATCAGACTGTTGTGCTTGTAGCTATGCTTCAGTGATGGTCCTAGGCTACAATTCTTTTTGCCATGGCCGCTTCCTAAACATTGAAAACATATTTTTTTCTTTTTTGCCTTCTCAAATTCCTCAATAGAGAGAGGCCCTCTAGACCCCTTGGGTTTCTTGGCCGCTTGTGAGTTGGCTACTAAAATAATTTTTTTATTGTTACCATGTTGTGTGCATGTATTACCATAGGCACATGATTATTGTGTGGTGTCTTATCATCTGGATCATCATGGATGTGAGCTTGCAATATGGCCTTCTCAAGTGTTTTGGGGTCCTGAGTCTTGACGTGCTTCTCAAGCATGGCGTCAAACTATGGATAAATCCACACACTTATTGAAAGGTGTCTAACCCTTCCAACTTGAGGATAACATCTAGATAGTGCGAGATATATTCCATCAATGATTTATGTTGTCGTATGGAACACTTGTCCCAAGCCTACCAATTTCTATCTGCCTCATTCGTGGCAAGAAACTCTTTTCTAAATACAGCCTCAAAGGCTACCTAAGTCTGTGGTATGATGTTCTTCTCCTTGAGAGACATCCACCATTTATAGGCCTTGCCTTCCAGAGTTAGACTTGTCTGTAGTGCCCTGATTGCATCCAGAGTACATCGTAGATCATGAATCCATTCCCACTTGCTGAGAAAGATAGTCATTGCATCCTTATTGCACTCTTGTTCCTCTCCCTTAAAAGTTGGTGGCTTTCTATTTTTCAACAAATCATATTACTCCTTTGGAGTGAGAGAGTGTAGAGAATCCAGAGGGTGACCTTGTCCCTAACCAGGAGAACCCTGTTCCTGACCAGCTACGTGCTCATGCAAGTGTGTATCAACAGGGCCCTTGGCATGCTGTTGCATAAACTGCACCACTAAAGTGGATAATTTACTAAAATTTTCATTCAGAGATGCAAAATTCTTTTCCATCATAGATATGCGTGTTTGAAATGCTCAAAATTATTGAACATCAAGCAATTTGTAAGCGTCATCTCCTTTCGTAGCTTTGCAGGTACCCTCCGTGAGAGTATCCGACCGTGAGCCAGCATTGGGAGAATAGGGCATATGGTGATCGAAATCAAAGGGCTCCTAGGCCAAGTGGCTATAAAGGGAGGTTGGGCGGAGGGAAAAAGGGAATGCTCAAGAAAAGAGCACCAATTTTGATGAGACTTTTGCTCCCACTTATTGTATGACTACCATTTGTAGCATTGTGTGCATTGGTAGCTCATAATGGTTGGAATATACATTACTTGGACATAAAGAGTGCATATTTGAATGGTGATTTGCATGCCGAAGTCTATTTATCGCAGCCTTGTGATTTATTCAAAAAGGGAAGGAAAACAAGGTGGGCACACTTAAGAGGCATTGTATGGTTTAAAGCAAGCTCACCTGCTTGCTCTGAGAAGATTCATGCTTATTTGGCTGCACATGGTTTTCAAAATAGTCTAGTTGAGAGCACTTTGTATGTCAAGCGTGCGTAAGTTGTATTTAAAATTATTGTGCTCTATGTGGATGTCATGTTGCTCATCGTACCAATGAGGGATGTGTTTTTTATTTTAAGGCCAATTTAAATGCCTCTTTTGAGATGCCAGATTTAGGGCTTTTGCATCATTATGTGGTTATATAATTTTCAGGAAGAGACGTTGTTGCATAGATTCCGCCTTGAGGATGGAAAGCCTATTGCTAATCCTATGGAGGTAGGTTTGAAGCTTAGCCTTCGTAATGTTGGAGATGACTTTGATGTCACACTCTATCAACAAGGTGTTGGTTGCCTTATTTATGTATGCATGACAAGGTCAAATATTTAGTATGCAGTCTCACAAGTGAGCAAATTTATGCATAGCCCAGGGTCTATGCATTGGAAGGTATATAAGCACATCTTTTGCTACTCGAGTAGCACTATACATCTTGACGTGTTTTATCTGAAGGGGAGATCATTGCCACTAGATTTACATGATTTTTGTGACTTGGATTGGGCTGGTCGCTATGACACATGAGTGTCTATAAGTGGTTTTTGTTTCATGCTCAATAACTCATGCATATTTTGGTTGCAAGAAACAACCTACAATGGCCACTTCTACTTGTGAGGATAAGTACAAGCTAGATTTCATAGCTACAACTGAGTGTGTTTTGCTTAGATGCCTTTTGACTGACTTGGGTATTGGGCCACCCAGTCTACAATGACAATTAGAGTGCTGCTTTGTGAGAAACCAATGTTCCATGCTCGTACAAAGCACATTGAGGTACATTATCATTATGTCAAGAGGAGAGACTCTATATAGGGGAGGGGAGCTTGGATTATGTTGCAATAGAAAATAGCACAACGTGCCTGCAAAATACATAAAAGAGCATGCTACAAAAAAAAACACAAATAGATATGCAAACTTGGCAAATCGCATATGCACACAATTGAGAGTGATACGCAATCACACACACACACACACACACACACACACACAGTATTACTTTAAACCCCTAACATATCGGACACATACTTCCTAAGCTTCACTATATTAGGTCTCCACCATGGGACTTGGCCCTTCTGAGTACACACACACACACACTATATTACTTACATGTTAATGAATCCCTAACATATTTGGCACCTTGGATTCTACTAAAACATGCTTCCTATATTACACTACATAGGGTATCCACCATGGGACATGGCCCTTTTTAAACATAAGTGATAAGTCGTGGTACTGCCTCGGGTTAACCCGGCCGTGAAGGCACTAGGGTAGTTTCTTCATTACGCTTTGTAGGCGGCCTCACTATCTCAGCAGGGGATCTCTCCACTCATGACGATCTTCGCACTACGCAGTTTTGGCAACCTTCCTCCCTCCTCTATTTAAAAGGTGAGGACACAACTCTACCCCTCACGTAGCTTTGTTTGTGTTCCTTTTGCTTGCATAAAATAGGACTGCGTGTCTGTTTCTCTACTGCATCGAAGTATGGAGCTCACAACACAAGTAGCACATGTTGGCTACTTTTACTCATAAGTTTTTCATTGCGCACCTACGTTTTTAGGGCAATATTACTATGCTGCTTTAATGGTATGGCACCTTGTGTGGTTTTCACACAGTATAATATAACTTATCTGAAGGTGCATTGGTGTCTTTTGCAAGGCTTTAATCCCACTACTGGGTTTCTTCTTGCTATCGATCCCGCATAATTACTGTTCTAAAGGTTTTTTTGAGGTTTCTGTATAGGTGGTTTGGGGTATGGCGTACTAGCTGTTGCCGCTTTAACTCTAGTTTTTTAAAAAAACTTGCCTACCGGCTACTGTTCGTTAACTGATCACTGTTTTTTTTGCTGTCGCTTAACTCGGCTAACGGGTAGGACCAGATAAATTACTGGTGCTTACTGCTCATTAATATGCTTGGAGTTTGGCTTGGTTCTGTTGCTTTTTACATAGGTTATTGATCTTAGTCATGGGTAGCCTGGATAGGCCTTGTGTTTTGGATGGATATAGGAACTTGAAAGGGGTGGAGTTTTCCTACCCACTGCACACTGTTATTGATTGTTTTTAAGGAGAGATGGGCCCGATGGCACGCTATTGCTGTACCTGGTCATTTCTTTATGGTTGGGTTAAGGATGCATTATCTGCATGCACAATGGCGGGTGTAGCTCCTTATGTAGCTTCGTAATTGATTTGGTATATTGCCTACCACCGCTTGGGTTGGTTATGTGAATATAAAGGGGCTGAACTGCTGCGCACTGTTATTGGATATTGTTTGGATTTGTAGAGGAGGCTGCCCTGACTGCATTCCATGGCGTTACTGGTTCGGTACCCAGGTTTTGGTTGAAATGCTGCAAATCATTATTTACATAGGCAGGAACGGTTTTTTGTTCATAGTAAAATAGGGCTTGACCCAACTGCATACGGATATTAGATGGTTTTTTCTAGCCCAACTACTTACAGTTACTTGGGTATATTACTAGTCGTCGTGTTAAAGTATTACAAGGATCTTTTTTCATTCATAGATGATATGAGGAATTGGAAACTTAAAAACATAAGTCCTTTAAAAATCATGGTTAGACTCGTGGTCTAGCTCGATTCAGCAAGGGCTCCTTGCCATTGCAGGTGAGCATTTCCCTCTTGCATGTATTTGCTTACAGATTTTTGTCAATGCTAAAAAATGATTACAAATATCCGCTTGAAAATAAAAATGACCCTTGCTCATAAAGAGCTCTACATTAAAAAAATATCCATAAACTTGTTATCCTTTTTCATAGTCCATAAGCAATCAATGCTTTCACACCTATCAATTGCAATAAATAATTGCTAATGTATTTTAATTAAATCTCAATACATATGTACCTATGTAGGACAACCACATTGGTCTTTTCACAAAAGCTATCTTGTGAGAAGTTTGAAGCTTTTTGTGAAGCATTGGGCTTACTCCCCTTTGTAGATTGATCACATAGGGTTTGATGTTTCCATATACATGAGTGCTTGCTCATGTTCACTGCATCACTCCCACGGGGGATTTGTCAACATATTAGGACCTTTTGCAAGACAAACATGTTATTCAATCTAAATTATCTCACACAAGTGAACATGATTAGGACCTTTGGGGCACTTTTTTTCCTCTCTAAGAGGGTTTTTCCCCTTGGCTTGTATATACGCCCATCACTCTAGGGCTTGCCTTATCTTTGTATTGGCACACTCATTAATGCTACTTTCTATGTTGCGAGCTCTTGAACTTCTCCTTCATCTTTGCATGCATTATTGTAACTGCATTTTCAGTAAATCTTTGATGCATCAATCGTCGAACATTTTGTCCTTAGTACCATGTAGTATGGTGGGGATTTATCTTTAGAATAATATCTAGAAGATCTCACACAAACTCTTTTGGAAAAATTCATGATGTTGGACTCAAGGGAGTTACAATGCTTTGGTTGAGAGTGGGCTCATGTTTATCATTTATCTCTAAAAACATATTGAAGACTAAATATGTAATTATTTGTCAAAAGTAATAGCTAATCATGATACCTAAACTTCAAAGGTGTGTAAGCTTGCTACTTACTCTTTTGCTACCTCATCGATATGGTGTCTTTTATCTTCACTAAATCAAGTCAAAGATCACACCCACACTTGTTTGTAGCAAAGTTTATACACTCCATCCTTAACATGGATAAAACTTTTGATATGCAGTATGGTATTAAAACAATACTTTATAGTAGTTATATGCTTGGTCTACCAATTGCAATAACTTCCATATGCCACAAAGAAAATCTGTTCAATAAACTTAAAGGTTGTGTAAACCTATACCATAATATGAGATTCTTGTGCCTTTGAAACAAAGAAAAGAGAAAGACAATATGTTTTACCTTTGTGGAGCTTCAGTGAGAAAACATTCTAGGATATGTCTTGTTCTCAAGTATTGTTTGTAAAAACCTTGTCATCTTCATAACATTAATCGTAGCTTAAATACCACAATGTCCTTTTGCAAGACATACATGTTCTTCATAACATTAATCGTAGCTTAAATACCACAATGTCCTTTTGCAAGACATACATGTTCTTCAAGCTCAATCTTCTCTCTCATCATTCATGTAGCACAAAACATTGTACAAGAAAAGAGAGAATCCATCTTGGAGCGTATATGGATCTTGTAAGTCCCCTTCAATCAAGGTGCACCATGTGTGTCAACTAAAATAGTAGCATTTGCATCTACCGTGCTAGTTAGACCGTTCAAATATGCTACTAAAATAATTTGATTCCTTTTGTGGCATGAGAGAGCATAATTTATGCAATTTTGTTTATCTCAAGTGTAATCAACATGAAAAAGAAAATACATAATAAAAAATGAGTGCACCTTATCCTTATACCAACCAACTTATTTGTAGTCCTTAGAAATAGTGAAAGTAGATAGATGTGTCCTCTCAAGAATTCTTCCTTTCTCAAAGAAAAAGAAATTATGATTGCTTGCATTCACTCTTTGGTTTTTCATTCTTCATGCATAGGAAACAACCAACCCTTTGTGAGTGATTCATTGATGAGATGCTCAAGTTGGTGCTTATAGTGCTCTTCTTTGGATTCCACCTTATAGGCACTAAGGCTTTGGCTTGCATGCTCTTGGTGTTTATGTGCTCCTCTTTTCCTTGAATTTCTTGGATCCAACATTTCAAAAGGAAGTGGATGCACTTTTTGGTGATATACTCATGTCATGCATGGTTTGAATCTCTCTCTTTGCTTCATAACTGCCCATGGGAATCTCACGAGGACTTCTTCTTTGCTCTCCTTGAGAGAACCCATACGCTATCTTTGAGCTCTCATGCTATTACTTGATAAATTTAAGAGTGATAGCTTTCCTTCTCTTAAACTCTCTCTTGATTGAGAAAGAAAGAAACCTTTGACATTTTTTATTTTGGCCTTGAGATGGTGGAGTCTCATAGATGGAACACCTTTATTAAAGAAGAAGCCAGCTTAGGCTCTGATACCAATGTAAACAAACACACACACACACACACACACACACACACACACACACACACACACACACACACACACACACACACACACACACAGAGGAGATATAGAGAGAGAGCACAATATGGAGGGTTGTAATGGTCAAACCCTCCCTCCCCAATAGGGCCTTTTGTATTATTTGAAGCTTACAATGTAGTTGATACAATCATGATTGTATTAGCTTACAATGTAGCTAATACAATCATGATACATCATTTTACCAACAAGGTGTTCGTTTCATTGTGCCAACATGATGACCTTCTCTAATCAGAAACATAGATTCACGAATCATCTCATTGAAGAAGCATCATCTTCTTCCTTCTTGGACATCTCTTCTTCATCTTGTAGAAGCATAACAAAAAATACAAAACTTTTAGAAACCTATGCATGCTTCTCTCTAATACACTTTTACTTACAAAGTTTTATGCATGGTTCTTGCATGAGATATAACTTCTCCATTGTCTTCTCCAAGACTAGTAAGAGAAAAATAAGGATGAAGATGCTTGTGCAAAAATAACAATCCTTGTTAAAACAAAAAATGATAGCTTAAACACGTAGAAATCAAAGAGAGCTTTTATTCAAGTCATGGGTTTCACGATTATGACAATCGGTATGGAAGTTATAGCCATTTTTGTAAAAGGTTATCTTGCATGTGCGAATGCCGACTTCTTTGAAGGAGAGAGTCTCCACATTCCTCCCTTGTTTTTAGATTCTTATAATAGACTCCTCTCATCTTTTTCAACCAAACTTAGCGTGCATGTTATAACCAACTAAAAATGTGCAAAGTATTAAACCTGCAAAGCGAGCACTTAACCTTCACAAATTTCACATTCAAAGATAGGTTCTTGATTGTGAGATTTTTCTCTTCAACACAATGTAAAAAAGAAGCACAATTTTTTTTATCGTGCATTAATGTATAAGTTGCAATACTATCTATGCTCAGATTTTCAAGAGAGGGTACTTAGGCATTACATGCATAAGTGGAGAGAATTCCTTCCTTGGCCCGTTTAGCCACCTAAACCGCGGCATTCAAAGTACATAATATGAAACCCATCATCTCGACTCATCATCACATCAATGTCGCAATCCTAGGTACTTGCTTCACAAAACATGATTGTCTATTGTTTGTACAAATTGGAGACAAATTTGGGTTGATCGAGACGATAAAGATAAATTGCTCTAATGTAACAACTGTCCATCTTCAACCGGAGACACATCATCTCGACTCATCGTCACATTGATGTCGCAGTCTTAGGTACTTGCTTCGCAAAACACCATTATTTGTTGTTTGTACAAATTGCATACAAATTAGGTTGATTGAAACTATAAAGATAAATTACTCTAATGTAACAACTGCCCATCTCAATCGGAGACACAATTTGTATCTAGCTACTTCCCTATCTCTTGGTCGTGCACGCGTGCAAAACTACATATCATTTATCCAACACATACTGTTCAATACGATTTACAATCTATATCTATGTCGATTCCTACTTCTACTCCCACTCACCCCATCTCTCTATCTCTACACCTACATTATAAATTTCGTCTTATTGATTAAGTTGTCTATTTTCAAAACTATGTCATTCATTTCAAACTAAATTTTGTATCTAGTCATGCTCTTTCTTCTACTCATATTAATCCTCTTTCTCTCTTCTTGCATTATAAATTTCAAATTGTTTTAGTAACTTAGGGGATACTTTTGTTCAATAACTCTTGCTTACTTTCTCCATCACAATACCACTTAGACATTTATCCCTTGCTTTCTATTTTCAAATTATAAACCAATTATAAATCTCTCCCCCTGCTTTTTGCTTTCAAAAATGTATGTCATTTTTGGATTAAATTTCACCATTCAAACTAAAACATGTACCTTCTCCCAATCACCTTCTTCCCATCACAAGCACTCTAGCTAAACAAACAACATATCTCAAGTTCTCTAGACTTCCCTTCCTTTGCGCTGCCCGTCCTGCGAGCTAGCTATGGAGGACGAAAGGGTGGGGGCCTTCAAACCCATATTTAACAGAGCGAGGGGAGCGCTACATCCTGCTTCTCCTCACGCCAGGAACGCTGCCTTGCTGCCTTTTCTCATCCACGTTTACCCCTGCAACTCCACCACCCTCGTTATTCTTGCTTCCGATTTCCATTCCAACACTTGGCATACTACTGTCTCCTTGGAGCAGCTCAACCACCTGGTATGGTAGAGAGAGAGAGAGAGAGAGAGAGAGAGAGAGAGAGAGAGAGAGAGAGAGAGAGCAAATGTGCCCAGTAGCTCCAGGGTCAACCTGGAGGTCAAGGGTTAGCATCAAGGGGGCCATCCGAGGCATTGCGTTGTAGAGTTTATGGCAATAAATTCGAATATGCTGATTCTGCATGTTCATGGGCGGTGTATATCAGAAATAGGATGTCTGGTTAGCCAGGGAGTCCGGGAGGGAGGTTGGAACGCCAGGATGAATGATATGACAAATATTCCACCACCATGACCTAGAGCACCATCTAGAACAAGCAGTGGTTATATGTTGTAAGGGCTCATTCCGATTGAGCTGGTGGTTTATGATATCCATGGTTTGGCTATTGCCTTCTAAAGAACAGGGCAGCAATTTTCAAAGGCTATTGCAGATGCAAAACTCTTCGACTAGGTATTACATTATGAAATAATTAACCATTCCAAACATTAGAAACCTTGCAACTTTTGGGAAGGTCTAAATGAGCGTGTTTGTGCTGGCCTTTTGCTGTATGTTGATGCTTTCATAATTTAGCAGGCACTTGCAAACTCGGACACCTTGTTCCCGTTAATATGTAAATAAACATCAGGACATGCGTTCGAGAGTAGGAATAACCGTCTTTAATATTTGAATTGAAATGAGCTTAATAACAATTATCTTTAAGCAGCTTAGTTTATCTGTGGTTTGTACATAGGGAGTCATCATGAAGAGTTTTGAAGGTGGATGCTGACGAATCATGTCTGAAGGTTTCTGCTTGTTTGTGTGAAACTCTATGAAAACATTGGTTCATTGGTTTGTTATCGTTAAGTGCCATGCATGCAATGTTTACCAAGAAAAGTGTTTCTGAGGGGCATTCCACTTGTTATTGTGCTGTAGAAAGAGAAGTTGGCTTGCAAGGGCGCTTTTCTTTGTTTTTTACAAAGTTTGCATGAAGCCCTTTGTTCAAGTGAAGTTGTTATTGAGCTTGGAGGTCCTGCAAGTGCAGTGGGTGGAAAAGGTGAGGTCAATGGAGTTTTAGCTTTTTACCTTGTCACAATGTTTTGTCATTATAATTCCGTTTAATGTTTTAAACTAATTTGCC
Organism: Adiantum capillus-veneris; assembly: GCF_014529385.1. Taxonomy (NCBI): domain Eukaryota; kingdom Viridiplantae; phylum Streptophyta; class Polypodiopsida; order Polypodiales; family Pteridaceae; genus Adiantum; species Adiantum capillus-veneris. Next base: position 71,396,057 of record NC_140952.1, read on the forward strand.
AGCTTCATATATAAGGTAGGGGCTACATCTGCACTATTGAAGGCCTCTTTAAGTGCACATGGAACTTCAAAGGATTTAAGCTTCACACTCGACAATTTGAAGAGTCGGAATGGGACTGATGCAAGTGCTACTCTGGCTTTGGATTTGTACAACGCATATTTCTTAGGTAACCATTGAAGTTGCCCCCCCTCCCTTGCCCCGCTCTCTTTTCCACTTTCCCAATCCCTTCTTCTTCTTCTTCTTCTTCTTCTTCTTCTTCAATGTAGTGCATATGAAGAAGAATGTACGATCAGGTATCCAGTCTTCAGATTGTTGTCCAATGCTGCATAAAATTCTTCTCGCTGTTTTTTTATTCTATTGGCTTTTATAGAGAAAATATCAACTCACCCCTATGTCTTTGCTGTTGTAAAGCTTGAGGTTTGAGAATCAAGATATTTAGGGTCAAAAGTGTTGTGAGAGAGAGACCCGGGGTTCCTCAAAGCACCATAAATAAGAATATGAGTCAATAGAACAAGGCATATCACAAGATGCACTGAAGCTGCCGTTGTCTGGTTAGAGCATGAAGGCTGATGCAACAGTCCTGCATAAGAAGCTTCTTTGCGCTCAGCGGAAGACATAAGCGGGAAAGCCACAGGCGTTAATGAAATTAAATTGAACCAGGTAAAGGCTTTATGTGTTGACTGTTGGGACTTGATGCACTCTCCTTTTCATCCTGCAGACTAGTATCGTCTCCACTTTGGAACTACATCCTCCCCGTGTGAGAGAAAGTGCTCCTGTGAGAGACAGTGGAGCACTTTCTTTCTCACTCATACATACCAAAAGGAGGAACAGGTTGAAACCCTTAAACACTGAGAAATTTGTATACATACACGCCAACCTTCAACTTGTTTCCAAAATCAAAGCAAGAGGTTATGAGAAAGTGCAGGTAACTTGGGAAATGATCAATAAGGAGAAAGATGACGAGGACTGTGTCTCGAATGATCACCATGCACACACATTTCACACATGGGCAAGGCTGGACAAGGGTTTTTTTCCATGTGGGCACACTTTACTTTGAGTGTGTTGGGCTTATTGCCTTGGGACTAGAGTCTAGTACTTTTATAATTCACTCTTTATGCCATAATGTGAGCGGTGGGTACATTTCCATCACCCTTGAGTCTTGAGTCTTTTTAGGTCTTGATTTGCATAATGCATTTGTTGCTTTCAAGTTTCAAGGTTTTCATAGTGTTTTCTAATATAATTGTGTATGTTTCAAGTTTAAGTCACTAGGACACCTGCCATAAATGCAAGTTCATCCACCATCGATACATTCTTTTGCAAACTTGGCAAACTCGAATGCAAATGCATGTTTGCAACGTTTGCATGTATCTACGAGCCCTCCAAGCTTGGAGGGGCTATGTCTCTCTCATGCCACCAAGGAGATATGTAGGGGGAAGAGTGATGATGCCTCCAAAATGCTAGATGATGCTCGCAAAATCCTCGCCAAAAATGAGCCTCCATTCTCCTATGTTCAGGCATGTGGGTCCCGTGAACAAGCCTAGAAGGGTGTCAAATTAAGATTCCCAAGGCTTTCTTAAACTTACCTATGCTATGAAGTAGGTTTGGCATGTCCACATGTCACACAAAGACCATGTGTGTTATTAGGTGTACCAGATGATAAACGTGACATAGAATCAGATATTCCAGTCTCTCTCTCTCTCTCTCTAAACCCTAGCTCTCTCTGTAAACCCTAGATCTGTGGGTCTCCTCCAGGCGATGGGCAGCCTGTGGGGAGGCATTAGCATCTAAGATAGCCCTACAACATCAACACGTTTCATGCTCGGGCACTTAGCAGGTCGTGCTCACAGTCGATGGCTCGCACTCCGCAGTTCACGCTCATCAGTGCTCACAACAGGGCAGTTCGCGCTCAGTTTGTGGCTCAATACACAGGCGCCGTGCAACGTATCACCAACTGCCTTCTTCATCCACTTGCGGAGCCTGGTCTGGCCTCTATATCTGCCACTCTGCCAACAGCATCTTCGTCAACAGAGGGCTGCGTTAGTGGCAGGGGCAGGCCCAGTTTAACGAGTCACTCTCAATCGGCGGCTCAATACACAAGCAGCCCATTGAACAACTCTGTCGGCGGCATCTTCGTCACCAGAAGACTCCATTAGTTTAAGGAGCCCTTAGACTCTGTTCACACAGTCATGATGTCGAATGGTTTTCCAATCTCTCGCACAAGCAGGAGTTTTCTTGCGGTGGTAGTGTCACGTGCACATCTAACCCTATGTGTACGTGGACAAACTACTTCATGGCAAGGGTTCAGTTTAGTTAGAATAGGAAATGTTCTGGCACTTTTGTGAGTTTGTTCGCAGACCGTGCATGTCCAGGCACTTAGAGTAGATGCATATCCTCTGGTTGCACACAGCATGATCATCAGATTTCCATCAGAACCCATCGGGAGCATTTTTCCAGTGCATAGATTTATTTTTCCTATTTTAGCCATTTTTCACTTATTATTTTTAAGTGACTTTTGTTGGGAACTAGGTAGGGCAATTTTACGAAGCAAGTATATAAAGAAACCTAGTGCTAGCACTTTCTGGCAGAAGAGGCAGCAGGAGCTTCGGTTCAACAGGCACCTTCTCAGCAAGACCCCCTCCTAAGCAATTGACCTAGCGTTTTTTGCAAGGAGATCCCAATTCAGCCTTGGCGTTTTTGCATCCAAATTCAGCCCTTGGCGTTTTTGCATTGCAGATCAGCAGATCCACAGCAAGGCACAGCAGATCCACAGCAAGACACAACAGACTCCCTAGCATTAGCAGAATTCCACAGCAGAGCCCAGATCAGCCCATCGTTTTTGCATTAGCCTGACACCCTCAGCGTTTTTGCAGATCTTTGCGACAAGACCTCAAGAAGGACTAGGATTTTCAGTTTTCAGCAGTCAGACATCGTAGTAGAAGTCTCGAACCTCGCAGATTTCACCTTCCCGCAACAGATCCTCGCCGCACGGTCAAATCCTGCGAAGTTTGCATCTGCGTTTTCAGCGCGTCGTCGTCACATCGTCGTCATCGACATCGTCACCAACATAGAGTCAAAATTTAGCAGATAAAGATTTGCAGATTTCAGCCATTAACGTTTTCAGATTTCAACCCGTCTCGTCGTCGTCCTCATCGTCGTCGACATCGTCGACGAGTCCAAGCATTGTAGAGATTTGTGCAATCAATAGTAGAGACCACTCTCGCCATAGAGAGTGGGGCCTTCGGAGGAGGGTTTGACAACATTTTGGTGTCGTATTCTTCTCTCTCTATCTCTCAGTCTTAGCACCGTCATTCACAGTGTTCACTTTGTTTGTGTCCATTGCACTCTCACTAAAGGAACAGAAGGCTCTCCCTTCCGTAAGTAAAAGGAACCTTGAGCACAGTTTGGAGCACTCATCTTGAGCAAAGTTCAACATTCACTTCCGCTGCACCTTACATTGGTATCAGAGCTTTGGCAATGTTCTGTATCAGGATCTTCGCGACAAGACCTCATGAAGGACCAGCGTTTTCAGTTTTCAGCAGTCAGACATCGCAGTAGAAGTCCCGAACCTTGCAGATCTCACCTTCTCGTAGCAGATCCTCGCCGCACGGTCAGATCCCGTGAAGTTTGTAGTTTCAGCCCAGAAAACGCAGATTTCAGCATCTGCTTTTTCAGCGCGTCGTCGTCGCATCGTCGTCATCGACATCGTCACCGACATAGAGTCAGAATTCAGCATATTCAAGCCATTAGCATTTTCAGATTTCAACCTGTCTCGTCGTCGTCCTCATAATCGTCCACATTGTCGGCAAGTCCAAGCATTGTAGAGATTTATGCAAGCAATAATAGACCGCTCTCGCCATAGAGAGTGGGGCCTTCGGAGGAGGGTTTGACAACATTCTGGTGTCGTATTCTTCTCTCTCTATCTCTCAGTCTCAGCACCTTCATTCACAGTGTTCACCACTTTGTATGTGTCCATTGCACTCTCTCACTAAAGGAACGGAAGGCTCTCCCTTCCGTAAGTAAAAGGAACCTTGAGCACAATTCGGCGTACTCATCTTGAGCAAAGTTCAACATTCACTTCCGTTGCACCTTGCAGGGAGCAGCTGCGCCAAGGAAGGACTCCACCGCTCGACAAGAGGCAAGCATTACAGATCTGGAGGCTAAGGTACAAGAACTCATCGAGGAGAACGGAAAGCTAAAGGAGCGCTTGCGTAAATTGGAGGATGGGAAAGAAGTAGAGAGTCAAGCTTTGCTTGCAAAAGCACATGTAGTTGAATCCTCCCTTGTCGAGAGTGTCATGGAGGTACAAAAGAAAGCTCACGAGGCAGCACATAAAAAGATCGACACCAAGATACAAGCGGCCGTACAAGAGTGCCAACTACAAGAATCACTTGGCCTCAAGGTCAGGATTAGGGGGCTCCACCCACCATGGTGCAGTGACGAAGACACCCTTGAAGAAACAATCACCAAACTCATTGACATTCTTCAACCAATTCATATCAAGCTTGAAACTGTTTATTGGATCAACGACACACATAGGCATGTGCCACCCAAGCAATGTATCCTCACTTTCAAGGACAAAGAGGAGCTGATCAATTTGCTACGCTGGTCTCGACTCTTGAAGGGAACAAAGCTTTGGATCACTGAAGAATTAACCACGACGCAACTCAAGATGAAAGCAAGTGAAGATGCACGAAGCCCGCACGCAAGGTAAATGGGCAATCTATCGAGGTGGTAAAGTCATCATCCAAGAATTTTGAACTCCCAAGCCGGCTATCTCCTCACTTGAGCCCCCATAGGTTTTTGTTCTTTTCTTCTACCCTTTTGATGGACCCTCAGTCCTTAACTAATATGTATCAAACGCCCTCACATATTTGGAGCGATTGCTATGTTCTGTTTTTGGTCCCATGGTCATATCTGACCTCCATGGGGACGATGATTCAATCAATCTCTCTCTCTCTCTCAGGAGGGTACCAGCAGAAGCCAGGATATGCCAGTTGTGTCATGTAGAGCCGGAGATAGAGTTATATCACATTTGTCATTGTCTGGTATACTTTGAGATATGAGACCGTTTTCACTGTCTATTCAGAGGGGGCTTTGGACCGTTGGCTAGAGTCATGAGATATCAAGATCAAAGATGCCTCGGGTTGTTTTTGCTAGAGCTGCGCAGACATAGGGAGAGTCTCTTGAGGACCAGGTAGTGGGAGACATTCACAGAGGGAGATCAGTGGCTTCTTTAGAGTAGGGACTCAGCAGCCGGGTGAGCATGCTTCACAGAAAACTTCAAAGCCCACTTCTACCAAAGGTGTATTAGTGGACAGAGCCACTGAGCTTGACGCCCACGTCTACGAGGGCAACCACGACATTGACGGAGGCTCCACCAGAAAATCAGGACTATTCTAGCACGACATGGGAGACGCCCAATACGACTATTTACAGAGGCGGATATTGACGAAGCTCTTTAGCGACCCATGCAATACTTTCTCGGACAACGCCCGATGCCGGGCATCCTTGGACATGGATGATGATGATGATGATTTTCAGTCTGACAATTTTAGTCTTTTAGTTTTAGTCCTTCACTTTAGTTCATTTTATTTTTGTACCCAAACATTGGATTAGATCCACAAGGACTATCAATTTGGTCTCATAGGTCATTTTGGCCTTTTGAAGACGTTTAATATAACATTTCATTTCCTCTCTCTCTCTCTCTCTCTCTCTCTCTCTCTCTCTCTCTCTCTCTCTCTCTCTCTCCCTCTAAGGTCTCTTGGGATAATTTCCTACGACGTTAAAATACTCTTTTTCTTCTTTTCTCTCTCTCTCTCTCTCTCTCTCTCTCTCTCTCTGTGTGTGTGTGTGTGTGTGTGCACGTGCGTGCATGTGCATAATAATGATGTGTACTGATTCTTGTGTTTGTGCTGCGTGTGTCAGCACAAAATCGGATATTAGAGCTGGAAGCGAATCTTGAAGAAGAAAAGGTATCAAGAGGTTTTCCTTTTCCAAATTTACAGTTTAAGATGTCAGTGCCCAAGCTGTTTTGTGCATTTTCAGCAAAAGAGTGTGAATGTTTTGGATGCAATACTTGAGGGGAAAGCTGCCTCTATGCACTTTCGACAAAGCTCTCTTCCTAATATAGTGCACAATGAGGAGCCACCATCATGGTCTGGTGCCACATCACCGGGTGTGCTACTGTCGACTCAGTCACCTACCCCTTCCATCAACTTAGGGTCATACCTCTCTCCGTCCATCCCTTCAAACTTACCTAATGAATACTCTCCAGGGTTCAATATGACAGTCGCTGACAAGACATACAAATCATCTGAAAGCTTGCTTACTCGTGCAAAGGGGCTCTGTCGAACCTCTGCTCTAAAATTATGTGAGGAGAACAGTTATTCAAGGTCTGTTAAAAAGGCAGGTATTGCTTAACAATTGTATTTCTCTTCTGGAAACTAGCTGCTAGGGTGCAGTTATCTAATATAACTTTGGCTCACAGCAAAGGCAGTCAAAGGTCTTGTTGAACTGCATACTGATAGCAGTGGAGCTTTAGCCACAACCACTATTTATGAGGCCAATGATTGCGATGAAGGTGGCCTTACGTCTTATCAAGGAGTTCAAAAGAGGAAGTATCGGGAGCTAAATTCAGACCTTATCACAAAGATAGAATCTGGTGGAGAGAATAGAAGTGCCAAGACAGACACTTGGGCAAGGTATTCAGTCCTCTCTTTCCCAAAATTGCGTTCTTCCAAAATTTATTTTTTAATTTCAAAAATCAATGTCTGAGCTTAAACAACGTTGTTCCAGCTGAAAAAGTGCCTTTTTCCTTTTGTATCAATAGGCGGCATTATATGGAATGGCGAAGAGACTTGGGTCTTCTTGAAAAAGAGATTGAAGAAATACCTTTACCAGAGTTTGCTGAAAGTCTAGTCAAATTTTTCTGCATGGTAAAAAAGCGCAATGGTGATTTATTCCCATCTGAAAGGTAATTGATCCTTGACACCAGTTCACATCCAAGGTCGTGTGAGCTCAGGACTCTTATGTCCAGGCGTGCCAAAACAGTAACAGGCATATTGTATGAGTGAGTGCATGTGTGACTGCACACGCGTATGTGTGCATGTTATGGACGAGAGAGGGGGTGGGGAGTATTGAATAAGGGACTTCGGAACCAATTTCAAATTGACTGCTGCTACAGAGTTTCATTGAAATGTTCTTCAAGCCTCTGTTGTGGAGAGACTGGAGGTGTTTTGGTCAGGATCATACTGAGCGAGTGGCTTGCACTGTCGTCTGACATCTCTTGGGATGGATTGAGGTTTCAAGTCGTCTTGTGCACTCCTTTCGTAGTGCTGCCTCGTTTGGTTGTGTGTCAAGTAACCTATTGGCTTCTTCTCTCTTGGAGGTTCTTGGTGGACTCTTCATACCCATCCTAGTTTTGCTCTGTGCCCCCTTTCAGGAATGAACGGCTCCTTGGAGTTGATGGTGTGTCTTTGCAGGCAGCTTGCTCTTCCTAGAGCTGAGACTTGGTTTCTATCATCAACTTTTGTCGTAATGTTTCATGCTAACAGCTCAGGGTTGCTTCTGCACACTCCATTGCCATTTGCTGGTTGTTTGCATGGTACTGGTTCCCAGTCTGGTAAAGTATAAGGCCCGAGGGTGTTCCTTGACCATCCTTGCCCTTTTCCTTCCTATGTTTGTTGAAACTTCTATTGTCTGCTCGTATGGGAACTTTCCTTTTATGTGTGGTTTTGTGCCCCATTTGTTGTGCCGACCAGCTAGGCTTGGGTTGTTGCGGGCATTGTTTGGTTTAGCGTTATGAGTAACGACTCTCAGAATTATGTTAGTGTGTCCATTATCTCATGCTTCTGGAAAGAGTATATAATTTTATTCTGGCTTTGACAGCTTGAAGGCCATGTATCGGGCTTATGTGCGCATTCTTCAAGCAAATTACAAGAAACTTCGGATGGAAGGCAGCTATAGTGGGGCCATTGTGGACGCAGCAAAAGACACCATTTTTGAGAAAGCTCGCATTGCGTGCGTAGAAGCAATGAAACATAGCCTTTTGCATGGAGCCAATACAAGCAAGAAAAGGAAGACAGGCATTTTAGCGACCAACATTTTGCATGATATGTTGTTGTTGGATGAAAATCAAGTCGCAACCCCAAGTGGTTTGTGCAGAAGGCTTTGTTACTATTGTATCCACAAATTTGGTATTGATGATCATATGGAGCTCTATGACACAACGGATATTGAATTCGAGAGGATGGTCAGTGACCAAGGGACAGCTATTTGGAAGTAAGCTCCAAAAGAACAAACTGCTACAAAGTATTTGGGTTTCTTTTTATTTCTGTTGTGCTGTTTGAGGTTTGCAAATTGGGTCAATGCATGGTAATACAGTTACAATGAAAGGAAAGCTGAGAAGTACAAAAGAAAGGAGCTCTTTCGAGCCATTATTCAATGTGATGACAAAGACGTAGTGGAGTGCTTCGACAAATATTTTATGCATCTGCCACCCAAGCCACTGGCGGAGGAACCAAGGCGCCTGTTTCTTGCACCAATAAAGCGGCCGACAACAACTGTAATCTATTCATCTGTTTAGTTAGAAGGTCTATGTTTTAGTTTTGTTTCTTTCATTTCTCTGAGGGGACACATGAAAAAAACCATCGTTGTTCTTAAGATTTTGGTCTCATAGGCCATATTGGCGTTCTACAGACGTTAATATAGTCTTTCTTTCTTTCTTCATGCGTAGGGGAGTGCTTGTTTCCATGAAGTTTGAAATGCATCCAATTGGCGGTGACATGTTAGTTGTCTTGTTTGCGAGTCAGGTGTGGTTCCGTCACCAGAACATAAGCTCGAGAACTCTTCAAGAATGGTATAGGTACATGAAACCAAGAGTATTGGAAGACAGGCATGGCATGCAAGACTCAATGAATCAACCACCATGCTTGTTAAGGTAAGTAAAGGTGCCGTTCTTCAGATGATTTTGCAACAACCCTCTTTTACTGTACCCTTTTTGGTGGGGTCCTACACATTTAATCTCGTTAGGCTGCGGAGCTTTATAGCAGCTTGTGGTGCATAATTTCAGGTGTGAAGGCGACTGTCAGAAAGGTATAGATGTAGATGAGAATGTCAACATGCCAGCAATGGACATGATGGATGAAAATGGAAATGACAAGGCAACACAAAGTGGAACATCAGGAAACAATCCTGAAATTCAGGGTGATTTGGGGGAAGATGGCAATGAAGGTGATGCTGAAGAAGACCGTGATGAAGATGACTTGACAGATGTTGATTAGTATATTGCAGCTTAAGTCGTTAAGTGCCAAAAAGAAGGATGAAAGCTCTGGTGACTGTTTGCGCAACTATGATGCACATGACTGCCTTGTATCACACACATGCTAGGTGGTTGAGACCCGTTGTATACAAAATTAGCTAGGAGGGAAAACAAGTGATAAAATCACGAGGCTTGCTGAGTCATGGTGTTGAAACCCTTGGAAAATAATTGGTGTTGATATGCCCCAAAAAGCGGTCTTGTTTTTAATAAGTTTCCAATACGAGCTTGAATTTTTTTTTTTCTCTCTCTCTCTCTCTCTCTCTGTCGCATTATCCGAGGATATGTATATTTGGTATATTAATATGCTACCCCCATGCCTAAAAAAGGCCTTGTTTTAAAAAGATTCCAATAGGGGGTACCCAATCGTATTAAATCAAAAAATATACCCAATCAAATTAAATAAAAAAATAGCCTCATTAAGTTTAGATGGCAAAAGGAAGGGTGATAGAGGAAGCGATTGCGTGTTCTCTCTCTCTCTGGATAGTTTCCTACGACCTCAAAATTCTCTTCTTCTCCTTCTCTTCGTCTGTAGGCTGGAGTAGCCGTCTTGGGCAAAGCATGGAGGGAGGGAAGGAGGGAGCAAAGAGCTCTCTCTCTCTCTCTCTCTCTCTCTCTCTCTCTCTCTCTCTCTCTGTGGTGATAGAGAAGATTGCGTGTTCTCTCTCTCTCTGGATAGTTTCCTACGACCTCAAAATTCTCTTCTTCTTCTCCTTCTCTTCGTATGTAGGCTGGAGTAACCGTCTTGGGCAAAGCATGGAGGGAGGGAAGGAGGAGGGAGCAAAGAGCTCTCTCTCTCTCTCTCTCTCTCTCTCTCTCTCTCTCCCGCCTTGCCGTGCACTGTAGCCGACGTTGCACCCACGCGCCCGTTGTCCTGCCTTGCTCGTGCGCTCTCGCACTCTCCCCCTCCCCTTCCCCCCCACGCTTGCTGCACGTTGCCCTAGGCCCCCCCCCCCCCCCCCAACTTTCTACGCGTAGCATGTCTTCCTCCCCCTCTCCTACGCGTAGATGATAATCTACCCCCCCTCTTTCCCTTTCACGCGTAGGATGTCCATCCTCTACGCGTAGGAAGTTGACCCCGCCCACGCCCCCACCACTTTTAAACTTTCAGGCCCCATAGGTCATTATGGACTTTTGAGGACTTTAGTATAACATTTCATTTCATTTCTACCCCCCCCCCCCCCCCCCCCCCCCCCCCCCCCCCCCCCCCCCCTTTCACTTTTGTTTTCGAGGCGCGCGCACACACATAGTTGAACATATTGAGGGCATCGGGCCACACCGTCTCGTGCTCCGTCACTCGTCGTGATCGTCGTTAGTGTGGGTGCACACGTACATCCAGTGCCGCGCACGTTGCTAGAGTGGGTGCACACGCGCATCTAACCCCCTTGCGGGTGGCGATCAAACATGAGGAAGACGAACGAAAAAGCCGACCCCCTAGAGGATGCCATTCGAGAATGCAAAGAGGAAATGACGGAGACCATCACCAAGATGAACCGCAATCTTTGGGGCACAATAAACATTCTCGAAGGACGTGTGTTGATCCAAGAGAGCAAGATAAGCACGTTGGAAGATTGAGTGACGACCCAAGAGGAAGAGATCACGTCACTCAAGAAAGAACTCGCTGAAGCCCGATCAAGAAACACACTGGAAGAGGGCGAACTGCAACCCTCAGTAATTGAAGAAATCAACACGATCAAGGAACAAGTACGGGCCATCAAAGAGGGAGAAGAACAGCACAAAGAAATGACGACTTCTTGGGTGGATGTTCTTACCAAAACCCAATAGAAGGCAGACGAAGCCGAGAAATGGATCAAGGTGGCCAAGAAAGGAAAAGACAAGGAGATAACGCCCACGTCCACACCCAACAACATCATTAACCAGACACTAGAGGAGGAGTAGAGGAGAAGGGTGCGCACTTTACATGTGAGAATTTGCGGTCTTAAAGACAAAGGCAATGTGGACGAAGAAGTAAAAGAACTCATTGCCTTGATGGGGATTCATGAGCCGACACACACAAGGGCATGGAGAGTGGGCAACATAAAGAAAAATGGAGGCAATGGAGAAACCTCTAAAGAAAGAGCACTCATCCTCCGTTTTCCCTCCATGGAAGCAAAGAAGTCATTCTTGAAGAAAAGACAAACTCTTAAAGAGACTGGCATCTTTCTTGGGGACGATCTCACCCTCTCGCAAATCGCTCATATGCAGGAAGTAATGCCGGAGATTAGAGCGGCAAGGAGAAAAGGCAAGATCGCTTTTTACCGAGACGAAAAAGTGGTAATACTTGAGCGGCGCTCCACATGACGGTGCGAGACTTATGGGACCACACTAAAAGTAGCTGCCTGGAACTGCAATGGATCTATGCATCTTGATGTGGGTGCTTTTGAGGATAGCTTTACTGGAAGAGATATCATCTTCTACTCTGAGACACACCAGGCCCCTGGGCAATCCATGCTCCACATCAGTGGATATAGGTGGGAGACAGCCTACAGACAGGAGACACGCTCAGAGCACAGAGGCGGGGCTCAGGAGGAGTGGCAGTGTTATTTAGAGAGGATCTGCAGCCACTGATACATATAGCCCGTAGGGACGAGCAGGCTAGGTACATGTGGGTGAGACTGAAAGCATAGACAGACAGATACCTCTATCTAGCTATTTGTTACTTTCCGCCGAGTACATCAGTTTATGCACCACCCAAAGGACAGTCCCCTTTCTCTATTTTGGATGATGACATATGGGAGTTCTCTAGGGACGGTGACATTATCATCCTCGGGGACTTCAATGCTAGGACTGCCCATCACCAGGCAGTGTTTTATGATACTTCAGAGGAGATGCTAAGAGAGATAGATGTGGCAGAGACGGGCCTTTCCAGACTATCACACGATATGGATATACTGAGTATGGGCGACACCTGATAGACATGGGCACTGCACATGGATTAGCCATCTTGAACGGCCTACAGAGATTTCCTGCTGCAGGAGGCTTTACATGCTTCCCACACAGACATGGAGCTAGCACGGTGGACTATGTCATGGCACAACCGAATCTCATCTCTAGTATCGAGGATCTCACAGTTGGGCCCAGACCGGTCGGGGTGGGGGTGGATCATGCTCTGGTGTCAATGACCATCTCCTTCCATTTCAGTGCAGCACACAGGCCACGAGTAGCAGTCCCTACTCGCTACACATTCACAAGGGAGACGGACTCTGTATACATGGACGAAATCTACAGACGCCTATGCACCGAGGACCTCTGGAGGAGCTAACTACTATACTAACACAGACAGTACATGAGGCAGCAGTTGAAGCATACCCACACACACAGCCTGAGCTGAGCCGCCGATTTGGGAGCATGCCTCAGAACAGTTGGTACGATGAGGAGTGCCGCCAGACTAGAGCCAGACTTCAGAAGGAGGTGCTGTTGGGGGACGTCACTCACAGACAGTCACAGATGAACTTCCGACGCCTGGTGCGGCGGAAGAAGAGGGCTTTTTTGGCTAGACTCGAGTAGGATCTATATCAGCTATTCTTTAGTCAAGACTTGAGTGAGGCGAGACGGCTCTTTCATGAGCAATCCCCCCCCCCCCCCCCCCCCCCGCTATTTCCTCCACAGAGACCTGGGGTCAGTACGCATCATCTTTGTACACAGTACCTGGACATCCGCCCCTCCCCAACCCCCCCGACCCATGCCCACATACATGTGTCTTTTTCACTGCTGAGATGGTGAAGAAAGCCATTGACAGGATGAAGACTGGGAGAGCATATGATCATGAGGGCCTAGTAGCTGAGCATTTCATGCATGCCAAAGACCTACTAGCAGAGCTTCTAGCAGTTATGTTTAACCGTGCCATGTGTGAGGGCCTACCGGATTATCTACAATCGTACCTATCTTCAAATCAGGAGACCCCATGGAGCCTGGGAATTATCGCACTATTATGATTGGGCACACACTGGCACGGTTGTATGCATCCATTCTTGAGCAACAGCTGAGTAGATGGGCAGAGAGGGAAGGAATACGTGCAACTGGGCAGGCAGGATTCAGGAGAGGCTTCTCTACTCTTGACCATATCCTAACACTCAGGGCCATCATCGAGGAAGGCAGATCTCATGGGAGATGGATCTATTGTAGCTTTGTGGACTTCCGCAAAGCTTTCGACACGGTACCCAGAGCTAGACCGATGGGCAGATTACAGGAAATGGGAGTACCCACAGAACTCATTTGGGGGATCATGGCATTGTACAGATCAGTAGTAGGGCATGTACGCACCCCGGAGGGACTTTCTACACCGGTTCACTCCACTATAGGGGTGAAGCAGGGCTGCCCGCTCTCTCCCACTCTTTTCGGTATGTATGTGGATGAGATTTCTGACTACATTGACAACGATGGAGATAAAGGTGCTCAGTTGGCAGGGACATGGATTCCACTTTTGTTATATGCTGATGACATAGTGTTGATCTCCGAATCCCCAGAGGGAATGCAACGTCAATTGGATGCTCTGCATACGTTTGCCCAGGAAAGTGGTTTGTCTGTCAACCTGGGTAAAACCAAGGTTATGGTGTTTAATACCACCCCACAGTGGATCAGGAGGCCAGCACCTACACTCACATACGGCCAGGAGACTGTGGAGTACACAGCGCTTACACTTACCTTGGAGTGGTTTTTAGCGGACCTACATTCTCACTCAGAAGAGCAGCAAAAACCAGACTTACTAGAGCCCACGCAACATTGGGTAGATTGGAGAGGATGTGTTCGCAGGTTCAGTTTTAGGAGCCCCAGACGAAGCTCTGGCTCTTTGACACCTTGGTGGCTTCAACATTGCTCTATGGAACCGAGATATGGGGACCTTCACTGGATCACCACGGGAGGACGGGTCGCTCAAACGCATGGGGAAACATGGAGAAACCTCTCGTCTCTATGATCTCGCGGCTCATTAGAGCCAATGCATCAGTACCACGGGCCATTATCCGAGCAGAGCTAGCGGCCCCCCCACTTGTGGTGGAGTCGCTCACCAGATCAGTCTCCTTCATAAACCGCACATGGGCACTTCCTAGAGAGAGATATGCTCGCATAGCACTTGAATCCTCTCGACAGTTAGCCATACAAGGAGACGCAACATGCTGGTATGGGGAGATGACATCATGGTTTCAGGCACATGGGTTCAGTATAGACCGGCTACCACCATTCCATTACTCATTGGATGCACCATCTCTCACCCTTACACAGTCAGAGATCACCAAGCTCATACGCCAAGACCTGACCCAGCTAGACACCAGAAGGACATGGATACAACCAGCCCAGGAATTGGGCACGAAGATGGCTTTTTACAAAGACCATCTTCTCCAGCTTACGGAAGATGGTTTTGTGGCGAGACCCAGATACATGGACACCCACTTGTCTCATGGGATACGATGTGCTATTGGCCAGTTACGCACATCTTCTCACCAGTTGTGGATTGAGATGGGGAGATACAACGGAGTACCAACCCCTTGTGTAACATGGAACCTGAGACAGAGCTACACTATACATGTCGCTGCCCCGTCTACTACGAGATACGAGGCCGCTTCCATTGCTTGTTCAGAGAAGGTTTTGGACCACTCTCAAGAGTCATCGGATTCGAAGATCAGAGATGTCTGGGTTTGTTCTTGCTCGAGCTGCGCAGACACAGAGATAGCCTGATGAATGGCGAGGCTAGCCAGTCTCAAAGACGGATCACAGACTTCTTCAGAGCAGACACGGGACAGCCGCAAGAGCCACTCCCACAGCAGAGCTCCCCCTCGTCTCACACCAGAGGCACACTGATTGACCGAGCGATTGAACTGGGGAAATCCAGGCGCCCGTGACTGCGAAGAACTACACAGCATCGACGGAGGCTACGACAGAAAATTCGGAGCACGCTGGCCAGGCATGCACGACGTCCGATCAGACTACTAACCATGGAGAAAATTGATGAGATTCGCCAACGACCGATGCTAGATCAGCTATCCCAACAAGCCGCCCATTTTTTTGCTTAGTCTTTTGCTTGGTTCACATCGATCAACTTAGGACCCCATAGTATATATCTTTGTTTTGTACTGTTGTTAGGTTATTTTGTTACTCTGACTTTGTATCAGATCCACCACTTTGTAACTTTCGGGTTTCATAGGTCATTATGGCCTTTTGAAGACGTTAATATAACATTTCATTTCATTTCATCTCTCTCTCTCTCTCTCTCTCTCTCTCTCTCTCTCTCTCTCGTGACCTTCGACACAGACGTGCTACAGAAGCGTCGAATGTAGGTCGCGAGCTTTAGGCAGCTATCAGAAGTGCATGTCTCAACAAACCTTTTTTTTATTAGCATGGCATTGCTCTTTTTTAATACATATGGCGTTGAGAGAGGAGCAGCTCCGCTGGTATGTTGGAGTGGTTTACATGGTATGGCCTTATCTTTAGGGGTGGGAGTTCGAATCTGTGCTCTCTCTTTTGTAACCAAGTCTTAAAGAGAAGTGAGTGGCATGGTTGGGTTAGAAGGAATCTGGAGGAATCGTTGGATAAATTGAATAAAACCAACGGGTTACCAGGTATGGGGTACCAAGTGGAGAAAATTCAAAAATTGGTGGTATTACTTTGGGAAGGAAAGAGGAAGGGTTTACAACCCAAGGAAAAGGGGGTAGGTCACTAGGAGGCCATGTGCCTTACTTGCCCCCTCTCTCTCACACACACACACACACACACGCACGCGCGCGCACACACACACAATACTTGCAGGGGTGTCTTTCTGTCTCTCAGCTATTGACGCAGAGGGTGCTCGGGTCTCTCTCTCTCTCTCCCTCTGCAGGAGAGAATCCTCTCTCGTAATGGGGCTTATTGTTGTAGCTTAGCTCAACAGAGCTCGCAAGAATAGAGGCTCAGCCTCCTTCGTCTCTGCCGCACGGCGTCGGTGGTTGGCCTTAGGCACGACCAATGAGCCTTTGGGATTGTTTGGGCATCTTGCTAGTAAATGAATTTTATTAAAGAACACCCAATAAGTAAAGAGAGTGAACGAGGACAAACTCAAAAAAGTAAATTTTTGTGAGAGATGAATTACTCTTTAGTTTCCATACCAAATTTAAGACAGGCCTACTGGCTTGCCTGCCCCACTCAGGCACTTGGATAGGAAAGTGGAGAAGCATCAAGAGATGCACACATCTAGATATAACCAACCATCTTTATGTGCGATTGTTTCTCTCTCACAAGAAGATTTAGAAATTTTCTCATGTAGGAAAACAGTCTGTTTTAGTGTTTTTCATACAATGCATAACATCATGAGCTTCTGCTCGAGAGGCACCACATACCTAGCTAGGTACGATTGGCGGTGGTCCCCTGCCCAATCGTACCTAGCTAGGCATGTGGTGCCTCTCGAGCAGAAGCTCATGATGTTGAAGTAAGTCACAATGTGGGAATTATTGTGAGAATTTGTCCAAAACTTCTTGTGTCTCTATTCACATGTTCTTACTCTATCTTATAAGGGTCGTGAGATGCTCATCACTCTTCAGTGCTTAACTGTAAACATGTGCACAAACATGTTTACAGAAACACACGTTTTATACATATGCCAAAAATAACATTTTCGTATTCTCATTAATTTCAGAGAATTCACTCTTTATTTTTTTGCATCGGGTAATTCAAAGAACTAGCCTTCACCCAAGTCCCTTACTACTTCATTTTGCATGTGAAACATAATAGTTTTTGCAAGTATTTGACAACATGCTTAGAAGCTTTTAGCTTTTAGGATTAGACGGGAAAGCGTGCGCCCCGCGCCCACTACTCAATGTCTCTCTTTATAGAAATACGAAAATGACATCTGTCTTTCACATTAGCTTACATATACATAAGATAGTATGCCCCTTTCACATGAAAAAGGAAGAAGAAACACATCACACATAATAGTAGAAAAAGCCATGTGTAGTGATAGTGACAAGATGTTGCCATTGCTGTTGAATTAAACGTGAGGGGCTTGCATATTCCTTCCAACCCACCTTCCTGTAGTTCTACTCGGCCCTCTTTTGAGCACATGCCTCTTCTTGCCCATCTTCACATTGTATGGTGCGTGCAAGCTCAATTCTTTAGCCAAAAAGGGCTGCCTTCTTGACAATAGTGACCGAAAAGCAAAAAACTTTCTCCATGTTAGCTACCTTTGACCGGCGTAACCTTGCCAACTACTAGAGCCTTGACCCGGACCCAAGTGAGTTGCCAGCTCCTTTGTCTACTCAACACCAAGACCTCCCTCCTCAAGCTTTGGGTCAGGGCTCGGTTTGGGTCTTGCTCCATCAATGCTCATATTCACATCCTTCACACTATAAGACATCGATTCAATACCGATGCCAAATTACTGACGTCGGTGGCGGATGTCGATATATGCGTAGATAAATTTGGAGGGAGACCATTTACCAAAAAAAAAAATCAAATCTTAAATTTTGGGCACGTATTTTGACGCTTATTGCAATATGTATTTCGATGCCATTACTGACACACATACCGACGCATTCACCGACGTCATCTACAAAATAGAACTCGTAAGTTCTTTTTGCGTTTTTGCCCCATTTTTTGAAGTTCGTCTTGCTCTCCTCCTCCTCACTTGCTTCAGATTTATTGTTGCGGGGCTTTCAGGACTTGGGATATCCACTCACATACTCCCCTACATTAACAAGGTAAGATTCTTTTCGAGGTTTATGGTAGATTTCTTCATTTCTGTGTGTATGTGTGTGTTAAAGTGTGTGTGTGTTTTTTGCATATTTGAGGTATTCTCTCAAGTGTTTTGTGCTTACATAGACAGCATGTGAGTGTCCTATCCTTCTCTTCTCTTGCGCGCACGCGCACACACACACACACATAATCACACACATGCTCGTAAATACACAAATAAGCAAAAATGCACATTACTTTGTCAATAATTTAAATATACTACACGTGCGTGCACACACACACATTTTCAAATTGAGAAAAGAATATAAAAATATTAACTTTGTTATTTTATAAATCTTATTAAAAATCATTATTCACAAACAAACATAATCAAATTTGATACTAAAAAATTAAGAGTTATTTTGATTTACTTCAATGTATAATTAGTTTTTTATTTTTATGCAATTTTATGTAAAAATTGAAATATGTTGTTTTTTCAAATGTGTGGCATATCGTAGGTGTTGTAAATGTTAGTTAGAATGCTTTAAGTTAAGTTTTTCTGCTAGGTTTTATTTTATATTTGATTATCTTCATACATTTGACCATCTTAATATGTTAACGCTAAATTATTAGGATTAGCGGGTTAGGTTTATGTTTAGGTTATAGTGTTGGGTTTAGGTTTGATTATTAGGGTTTAGTCATCTTAATACGTTTATGTTAGATTATTAGGGTTAGTGACATTTGATTTAACTGCTAATAAATGGCGGTCCGCATTGGATCGGTTAGGATAATGCAGCTCGTGGTTTAGCCGTTAGTAGTTGGAAACGCGTATTATATCTCTTAAGGTAAATCATCATTGTTATGTCGATCACGTTGTAAAGGCGGTTGGGGCTTTAGTCCTCTTAGGGCCAACCGCTTACGGCTAACTGCTTAGGTTCTACTTCTTCACAATTTGGCTGTTTCAGGTTGCTTAGGGCTAGTGTTGTTTTGGGTTACTTAGGGTTAGTGGCTTTTGATTTGGTTAATCGGTTTAGTGCTGCATTATTATAGTCATGTAAGTAATCTACTTAAGATATACAGCTTAGGGTAAGTGGTTGGACTCTTTCCGTCCGCTTAGGGTTAGCCGCTTAGGTGTTAGTTCTTTGAATCCAGGTCTCTTAGGGCTAGCCACTTAGGGTTAGCGCCTTTTGATTTGGATGCTCTAAATCGGCTGATATTAGTGTCGCATTACTTTAGCCATTTCAGTAATCCGCTTAGGGTATGGCGGTTAGGGTGAGCGATGGCTGTTTCAGTTCTCTTAGGGTTAGGTGCTTAGCGTTATTAGCTTAGGCTAGCCGCTTAGGTGTTAGTACTTAGCAATTTGGTTGTTTCAATCCGCTTAGGATTAGCCACTTAGGGATAGCGGCTTTAGATTTGACTGCTGTAAATCAACTTAGTGTCGCATTATGTTAGCCATATATTTCAACAAATTAATCCTCTTTGGGTATATAGCACGTAAGCGGTTAGACTGTTTTAGTCCGCTTAGGGTTCAGGGTTTAGAGCTACTCGCTTATGTGCCACGTCTTTGCAATCTAGTTGTTTCGGGTCGCTTAGGGTTAGCCGCTAAGGGCTAGCCGCTTAGGTGTCGTTCCTTTGCAATTTAGCTATTTCAAGCCGCTTAAGGACAACCACTTAAGGTTATTTGACCACTCTAAATCAGCTTAGTGCCTCATTACTTTAGCCATTTCAATAATCTACTTAGAGTAAGTCGTTGAGTAGTTTGAGTTCGCTTAAGGTTTAGGGCTTATGATTACTCACTTAGGTGTTCGATCTTTGTATTATGCCTGTTTCAGGTCGTTTACGTAAAGCGATGTTTTCTTTGTCCTCTCGAAGTTGGCCGCTCAGGGCTAGCTGTTTAGGTTTTGATTCTTTGCAATTCGCCCTAAATCAACCGCTAGGAATTTTAGGTTTCATTGACTGTTACAATATTAGGGTTTGTACTGGATCTACATGCATTGTCATGTAGATGCGGGTGTGTACTTATATCGCATTCTCGAATATAGGCATTGACCAATAAAGACGAAAGTAGGTGGTCCTAATCTCTGTGCACCCGAGGTGTGCAGGGATCGGGCATGTCTAGAGAATGTGAAGTGGTTTAAGTTAGCAAAAAATGGCTTTTGGCCATATGAAGACGCTTATGATTTGGTTGCTAGGATGTGGCTGTGTCTGGGCGGTTAGGGTAGAAAAATACAAACGATCCTTAGAAATGGCTTGTGCACTTCAAAAACACAAACATACTTCTACAATGCAAACAGACTTTGACAAATGGACTTTAATAACGCAAACAGACTTCAATAACGCAAATGAACTTCAGAAACGCAAATGGACTTTAAAAATGCAAACGGCTCTAAAGCGGGTTAGGGATAGGGATTGGCCATTTCAATCTGCTTAGGACCACAAAAATAACGCAAATAGACTTAAGAGACGCAACGTTTACCCATTTCCTAGTTTGCTTAGAGCTAACTGCTCTAAAGAGATTTTGCTTTAAATAGAAGCTTGGTATGTTTTAAATTAGAGTGCTGTGAATTAAAGCATTTTGTTTTGAGGTTTATGACGAGTGATTTGTTAATTTGTTGCATCATCTGTAGATTAATCATGGATGATAGGATGACGTGTCCTTGTGCGCAATGCAAGCATCAAATCTTCCAAAAACAAAAAATCTGTGATCCGAGATCTCATGGTCCAGAGAAAATCGATCAACCCCCACAAATAGATATTCCTCCAATTTCATCATAGAGAAGGCGAATATCAAACAAACTGCCATCGGTGGAGTCCACCTCACCAACACTCGATGCCACATTCCAAGCAGTTGAGAACAAATGTTAGACGTGTTCTTTGACATGGACCCCACCAAGGTGTCAAAAATATTCAAGGCAGCACTGCAAATCAACCTCAATCATCCCATCAATATCGACAACATGAGAGCAACGATAAAGAAGAACAAATGATGTAGACTCTTGCATGTAGGTCGCTTTACAATGGTGCAAAAATATTAGTTCTCCGTACCGCTTTGGCAATGCTTAATTTGCAGTTTGTTTATGGGTGGTCTGACATGAGTGTCACAGAGCTTTTCAGATAAATATACTATATACTAAGCATCAACCCAAAGTTCAATACTGTGTATTGTGTTGACGTGTTAATGTATTGATAGGATGCTCAACGAGCAAATTTTGTCGGAAGGCAATCACATGCCCCCGGTCGGCCACTAAAAAGCTTCTTACTAGCTTGGGCATGGATTATCATAAAATACATACATGTTATAATAAGTATATACTCTTGCGCAATGAGTATGAAAATTTGAAACAATGTCCCAAATGTGGATCAAACAGGTATAGAGAGGACACACAAGGAATTTGTCCTTGCAAAGATTCTCCAACACTTTCCTATCATTCCAAGAATAAAGAGCATGTTCAGGTGCAAGTCTATAGCAACTTTAATGACATGGCACACCAATACTAGATTCACATATGATGTGATGCGGGTTCCTGCCGACTCTCGTACATGGAAGCACATAGAAGAAAGATGGCCTACATTCAAGGATGAGATGTGATGCGGGTGCCTACCGATTCTCGTGCATGGAAGCACATAGAAGAAAGATGGCCTACATTCAAGGATGAGCCTCGTTGTATCCGTTTTGACCTGGCATTGGATGGAGTAAACCCCTTTGGATTAAAGAGTTTGTCATGGAGCACACTACCTATTTGCTTGGTTGATTATAATCTTCCACCATGGTTAGCTATCTAGAAGGGCCATCTGCTATTCTCACTATTTTCCCACGAAAATACAAGGCAAAGAACATGGACGTCTATCTAGCACCACTTATAGAAGAGCTACAAAGCTTGTGGACGGGGATCGATATGGTTGATATGTCCCAATTGATCGAACGATGACATGCCCATGTGCAAGGCATTCTCATGTAGACCATGCACGATTGGCTAGCTTTGGTGAGTGTTCAGGTAAGTATCTTTGAAACCCTCACCTATATGCAATACCTGGCCTGGTCAACACTTTTATTTTATTTTTATAATTTTGAAGCTTTACTCGGACAATCATGCATGTCGGATACGTGGTCCTTGACTTGGCTTTCGCCACTTTGATTCCTTGAGCAAGACAATTTACGAGGAGCATGGTAGATTTTTACCTGAAGGATATGAGCTATGTGGACCAAATATGCAAACACGACATGCATCCAATGAAAGCAAGTGATTCAAAGAACATGTGGCTAGAGAGGGGAGATTTCAAGCCACTCGGCATGAAGAGACTCTCTAATTTCCATGAATTCCCGTATTGGAGTGACCTACTGTAATGGAAATGGCCTATGAACTTTGAGAGTAGCGGAATTAGGAAATT
The DNA here is from genome assembly GCF_014529385.1 of Adiantum capillus-veneris. Taxonomy (NCBI): domain Eukaryota; kingdom Viridiplantae; phylum Streptophyta; class Polypodiopsida; order Polypodiales; family Pteridaceae; genus Adiantum; species Adiantum capillus-veneris. The sequence continues at coordinate 71,418,399 of NC_140952.1, forward strand.
AGATAAAGCACTTTTGTGAGATTACTTTGCGAGCATAGCGGGTGAACTCAATTGATGGTAGCAACATAAACATGGTACTTAGTTAACTTGTCGTGAATAATATTTTGCAAGAGAAAAAGTTTAGAGAACATGACAACAATTGAGGACCGTATTCATACGGAGCCGGTCCCCCCTCCAATAGGCATTTGTATTATAGTTTCTCCCATCAAGAGAGACTTGGTATAATACAATCTTTGTGTTCCTTGTGACCTTGGTGATGCAATGAAGATGGAAAGCTGCATGCATCACAAGCATAACATAAACTTTGTAGAAAGCATTCACTATCCCAAGCCTCAGTCCCAAGGCCTCAAACACCTTCGAAGGTGGAGAGAGCTAGCAGGGAATGAGGGTAGGGAAGAGGAAGAAGAAACATTCCATAGGAGAAAGAAATAGTTCCTCACTTATCATCACTCTTCTTGCTAGTATACATAATAGCATAGTAAATGAAGATGGAGAAGATGGCAAGCTTAAGCATTGAAGCATGGCTCTTGGTTGGATTTGCATTCCATAGCCAAGAGTGTTGGTGTAAGCTCTCACTTCTCACAAGCTTGGAGAAGGAGGTGGAGTTCCTCTACTGTCACCAAGTGAGAATGAATCCACAAAATGAGTGTGTGTGTGTGTGTGTGTGTGTGTGTGGTGTATACCCCCTCAACACACCCCTTGCTTGCTTGGGGCGAGTTCTACTCTGTTTTTCATGTCTCAAGCTCATTGGACCCTCTCCCCCTAGCCAATCACATGCAGCATGCATTTCAAGTACATGGGTACTCTTTGGACAAGTGTCCTCCTTACCCCTTAGAGAGAGAGAGCTTGAAAATATCTAGATATTTTTGGATGGAACTAGAAGCTCATTGGACCCCTCTTTAGCCCAACCAATAGCATTCAAGCACACCATGTGGCTAAGCATAGGGAGAGTCTGACATGTGTCCCATGTGCCCCTTGAGAAAAGGGGTGCCCTTTGGGTGAGTGGGAGGCTAAGTCAAAGATTCCCCTAAATTTGGGGCTTTCCCCCTCCTTTGTAGGGTCTCTTTTTACTCAAGCACCTTATCTCCCATGCATGGGAAGCTTCTCAAGCACCTTCCTCATTAAGCATGACAAGCACCTCAAGCACCTTAGTCATCAAGCACGACAAGCACCTCAAGCACCTTAGTCATCAAGCACGACAAGAACCTCAAGCTTAGGTCGGGTTCCCACCTCAAGCTCAACCCTAGCTTGCCTAAGGTCAAAGGACTTTTAACACTAACTATTGGAGGTCTTTAGTGAAGCTAACCCTAAGGTATTTTAAGCTCCATTAGATGCATGTTGCTCTTTGATAGACTACTTCCTTTTGGACCCATATTGAGATGTAGCCATCTCTACTCTTGGTCCCCTACTGAGACAAGTCTAGAAGCACTTATTGCACATTGCTCTTTGGTAGACCATCTCCTTTTGGACCCGTATTGAGATGCAACCATCTCTCCTTTTGGTCCCCTGTTGAGACAGGTCTAGAAGCACATGTCTCAATTCTAACTCTTGTTCCCGTTTATTCTCCCACATTAAATGATCAGTTTAATATGACAAAATCATTTGGGTATGCTAGATATTAGATTTTATGACATTACCTCTCTCTTGAAATCATAGTCGTCCTCGAGTATGAGGTAGAGAAGATAAAGCCTAGTCATTAGTCCATGTTTCTTAGCGGGTAGAGGATCCTTTTTACCCTATGACATCATTCCAAGATAGATGACTAATCCATTTGGTCCTTGGGAGACGTAGCTGCCGCAAGCATGTCTGCTCTTTAGTCCATATCATACTTCCAAAGTAGAGTGACAAGTTCTACTTGGTGTTTGGGAGACGTTGTCACCACAAACATGATTCTAAGCATGCATACAATTTAAATTTGTGCACAATAAAAAGAGAACTAGTCTTATAAGACAAAAACATTTTTAATTTAGAATGCATTTTCACATGCTTACTTTAAGGCATCATTGTAAGTATTGACAAGGTTCATATTATCCTTAAGCTAGGTTCTTTGCATCCATCTAGCATCTTTAAAAGAATAATTCTTAAACTTAATAAGATATCGTCAGATAATCTTACCTTGTCTTCATGTCATAGGATAGACTCAGATTGAAGTACTTGATCTCCGATGTTTGGAGGGTCTGCAACTATTGCTTCTTTTAATGGCACTCCTTTGTAAGGCTTATGTAGGCTCTCATGGAAAACATGGTGCATGAGCCAATGGTCGGGGCAACTTTAATTGATAAGCAATCTCATTGATTGGCTCAAGAATTTAAAAAGGAACATAGTATCTTTTTGCTAGGTTAGCATAATACTCTTGGTGGCCCATAGGATTCTTGTACGTAGTATGTCTTGGATGAGCCTTGAGAAACTTTAGCAAGACCCAATCATTTTACTTAAAGGCTAAGGCTCTTTTGTGCTTATCAGCAGACAACAGCCCTTTTTGCCTTTGCTTTGAGATGGATATAACCTCTTTAATCTTTGGAAAAGATTCTTGTGAGTCTCGGCTATATTCATTAGTAGCGAAGATCTTCCCACGTACTTTAAGTAGTAAGGGACTTTTGGATCTTCCCTCTTTAACTTTGAAAGGTGCTTTCCCCATAGAAGTATGTACAATGTCATTGTACGCATACTCTATAAGAGGTAGGTTTTTCTCTCATTGAGAAAGTTGATCTACTTCCATGACATAGGCTTTTAGTAGATTAAGAATCGTTAGATTAGTTATTTCACTTTGGTCATCCGTTTGTGGATGATAGGCCGAAAGAGAAATTTAATCTACTTCCTAGATTCTCAAAGAGACCCTTCTAGAAATTATTGGTCATTCTAGGATCTTTGTCCGACACTATGGATGTTGGAAAGCCATGATGCTTGAAAATTTGAGATCTGAAGAGGGTTGCCATTTGATGTGCCTTAATAGTCTTTCTGACAGGCATAGAGTGTGTTTTCTTGTTAAGCTTGTCGACTGAAACAATCCAAGTTGCTTCCCCCGATCAAATTTCAACTTTTGGTATACCACACATTTTGAAACATACTGTTGTATGTTTACTTTTCATGGTAGACCAATAGAAATACATTTCTACTCCTTGAAGAGTAGATTATGGATTCCCGCTTTGCCCCGCATAAGGAGAAGTATGGGATTCCTACATGACTTTCTTATTGTATGGGTGAGTAACACATAGCCTATTTCCGTTTGGAAGATAACCATCCTTCAAGGTGAATGGTTCTTTTTTCTTCCCTACTCTTTTCTTCCCTAATGCAAAGGCTGTAATTACATACTTAAAGTCTTGATCAGTAGAATACTCATCTATCATAAAAGATAGATCATTATGAGTTGCTATATACACCACATTTACCCTTGGTCGTTGTGAAAGTGCATCGACCACTTGATTGTGCTTGCTAACAATGTGAGCAATATGAAATTTAAATTGCAAAAGAAAATTTGCCCACCTCATTTGTTTGTTGGAGAGATTGCTTCATGAAGTTCTTGAGGCTTTGTGATCCATTCGAAGGATGAATGGAGTCCCCAAGTGATAGTGGTTCCACGTGTTTAGGGCATATAGAATAGCTAGTAGCTCTTTTTCGTATTGGTCCAATACTCACTTATCGAAGTTGAGTCTTTGACTCTCATATGCTATGGCATGCCCTTCTTGAAGCAAAATAGCTTCAAGGCAATTACCACAAGCATCACATTGGACTTCAAATGGCTTTGAGAGATCTAGTAGTGTGAGCGCACGTTGAGAGATAAGATTCTCCTTAAGCTTCTTCAAAAGCTTCTTGCACTTTTGCAGTCCATGAATACTTAACGTTCTTTTTTTGTTAAGTCATGTAATGGGCCTGCTATTAGTGAGAATATTTTCTATGAAGCATCTATAGTATGCACACATACCTATGAAGCTTCATACCTCCTATAGATTCCTTGGATTAGGCCATCCTTTTATTATCTCAAACTTTGTTGGATCCATACAGGTGCCATTTTTAGAGATAATGTGACCTAATATTGAATCTCTTGTAGGAAAAAATCACTTTTCTTTTGATTAATGAAAAGCTTATTCTCTCTCATAACTTGAAAGATTACTTGGAGGTGTCCCTTGTACTCTTCAAGAGAATTTGAATGGCCTAAAGATTTTGTCCATCATGAGTTTGAATGCGTCTGGATCATTTTTCAGGGCAAAACTTGTAACTTATCATAGATCTTCTACTCGCGGCACGGGAAACCTATTTTTGATAGATCTTATTTAGTGATCTATAGTCGACACACATGTGACATGTGTCGTTTTTCTTTTACACTAAAAGTAATGGTGAACAAAATGGAGAGGAGCTAGACCTCACCATCCCTTTTTCCACCAATTCATGCACTTGCCTCATGATCTCCTCTTGTTGAGTTTGTGAAACTCGATAAGGAGGCTTGTTAGGCGGTGAGCTTCCTGATAGGAGATCAATTGCATGGTCATCATCCCTCATTTTAGAGGTAGCTCACTAGGGATGTCATCAAAGAAAACATCTTGGAATCCATTTAGGAAATTAGACAACTCTAATTCCTCTTGATTTCCTTTATTGCAGGGATATGGTGTTCCCTAACTCATTAGCATCTATGTACATGCTCTTTTCCCTGTAGGTGAGTAGATTCTCCTTTCAAGGAACTTCATGTTGGAAGCCATGCGGTTAAACCATGGTGCCCCAACGATAACTTACTCATGTTTGAGAGGGGAGATGAAGAAATCCTCTTTGTCCACATAACTTTGGACATGAAGCCTCAATTTTTCAGTGAAGGGAGTAACTAAGATGTCTTGTCCCTTGATAGATCCATCGGCATCTCCCATCTTGTGGGCTTGTATGCCTAGCTTGGTGGTCAACTCCGTGGATATTGAAGTTGTGAGTTGAACCAGGGTCAAAACAAAATAAAGGCATCATGTTTTGCATCTTTCCCCAAGCATAGGAAAGGAGAAATCCTTGGCAATGAGCATCCTCTTTTGGAGCTTCAAACATAGAGGCTCTAGGAGTCTCATTGTGGGAGATTCTCTTGGGGCAAGGACGATAACCATGGCCTTGCTCCCCACACTTAAAACATTTGTGATCCTTACGAAAAGCTTCTAACTCTTTAGGAGAGTTTTTATATTTACCTTTGTAAACTCACTTCTCCTTGGACCGATTGTTGTTGTTGTTGGAATAGCCTTGGTAAGAATTTTGGGCATCGATTTTCCTCTTGGCATCACTTTTGTCTTTATTTTCCATGGGCTTGACATTCTGTCTCGCCCCTTGGAAATTGATGCGCGAAGCAACCATGGTGTGGTGGATTACTTCGGTGATAGAATCAGGCTGTTGAGAGTTGACATACTTGGCCATCTCTTTGGGTAATCCCGCACAGAATTGTTTCTTTTGCACGAAAAAGTCTATCTTTTGAAAGACAGTAGCCTTGAGATGTAAATCCCAAAACTTGTCCATATATTTGTGGATAGAATCATGAGAGAGAAGCCTCAAACTCTGCATCTGATGAGCACTTTGCCCTTTGCATTTCTTGCAAGGAATTGCTTCATGATGTAAACTTGTAGAGTTTTCCATGTCATTGGGGCTTCGCCGTTGCCACGAAGGCTAACCCACCATTGACGAGGCAATTTTTGGAAGTGCATAGCTACATGGTGTAGATTGGAGGACTCCGTGAAGCCCTTGTCTCCAAAGGCCACATTAAATTGTTGGATGAAGGCCAATACTTTGTCGGTAGCACCAAAGGTTCCATCATAGGTGAGAAAAGAGATAATCTTTCCTCCCTCTTTGAACTTCTTGACCTTTTGGGACCTTCGCTGTGCAGAGTAAGCTTTGCGATGTCCTCCCTCTTGTATTCTCTAGGAGAATAGCCATAGCTTTCATCGGAAGAAGAGGAAGGTGAAAAAGAAGGAGAAGAGGGTGACCTCTTTCTTGCCCTTTTCTTCCTTTGTTTCCTCTCTTCCCTTTTGGAGTGACAAGGAGAAGGACTATGGGTTAACCGTTTCCTCTTGGGAGGAGTTGGCGATCATTTAGACTGTTGTCTTTGTGGAGCCACATCTTCGGAGGAACTTAGAGATTCATTACTTTCGCGTTATTTGGATTCCTTCTCTCCTATGGGAGAGAGTCTTCTTTTGGGGTTCTCATCAAGAGGCCTCCTAAGCTCTCTCTCCTCTTGGAGAGGAAGGATAATACCATAAGCATGAAATTGTTGAGTAACTTCATCTTGCAAAGCAGGGTTGCCCATAGCTTGTTGCAACCTAGTAACAAGATAATTAACAAACATGGGGGCATCATCATTAGCACCTTCATGTGAAAAATCAAAGTTATCAATGTTCATTCTACTCTCTTGGTTATTGTCAGCCTTGTTAACAAAATTTGTGTGATTATTTAGTGTATCCTTTGGCAAGTCAAAACCTTAGTTGCTACTCCTCTTAGCCTTTGAAAATAGGCACTTATCTACACCCACGGCTCAAAGTGGTTAATTATACAGAGTAGTAGAGTGGGTCTAACATAGCAGAATTGCCAAGGGATAGCTCCTTTCGGACTTCTTATGGCTCAATAATGGTAAAGCCGTAGGCAAGTCTAAAAAGACTCCATCATTAAGACCAAAGCTCCCGAGGTGTGCACCATATCCCACATAGTGGGCTCAAAATCGATAATAGATCCCAGTCCCACTTACCTTAATATAATTAACCAAATCAACCATTAATAGGCTACTTAAGGACCTCTCTTCTTAAGCAAGAAAAGAGAAACCAAATGCTCTGATACCAATGCAATGGAAATGGCCTATGAACTTTGAGAGTAGCGGAATTAGGAAATTAGATAAAGCACTTTTATGAGATTACTTTGTGAGCATAGCGGGTGAACTTAATTGATGGTAGCAACATAAACATGGTACTTAGTTAACTTGGCATGAACAATAATTTTGCAAGAGAAAGAGTTTAGAGAACATGACAAAAATTGAGGACCGGATTCATACGGAGCCGGTCCCCCCTCCAATATGCATTTGTATTATAGTTTCTCCCATCAAGAGAGACTTGGTACAATACAATCTTTGTGTTTCTTGTGACCTTGTTGATGCAATGAAGATGGAAATCTTCATGCATCACAAGCATAACATAAACTTTGTAGAAAGCATTCGCTATCCTAAGCCTCAGTCCCAAGGCCTCAAACACCTTCGAAGGTGGAGAGAGCTAGCAGGGAATGAGGGTAGGGAAGAGGAAGAAGAAACATTCCATAGGAGAAAGAAATAGTTTCTCACTTATCATCACTCTTCTTGCTAGTATACATAATAGCATAGTAAATGAAGATGGAGAAGATGACAAGCTTAAGCATTGAAGCATGGCTCTTGGTTGGATTTGCATTCCATAGCCAAGAGTGTTGGTGTAAGCTCTCACTTCTCACAAGCTTGGAGAAGGAGGTGGAGTTCCTCTACTGTCACCAAGTGAGAATGAATCCACAAAATGAGTGTGTGTGTGTGTGTGTGTGTGTGTGTGTGTGTGTGTGTGTGTGTGTGTGTGTGTGTGTGTGTGTACCCCCTCAACACACCCCTTGCTTGCTTGGGGCGAGTTCTACTCTGTTTTTCATGTCTCAAGCTCATTGGACCCTCTCCCCCTAGCCAATCACATGCAGCATGCATTTCAAGTACATGGGTACTCTTTGGACAAGTGTCCTCCTTACCCCTTAGAGAGAGAGAGCTTGAAAATATCTAGATATTTTTGGATGGAACTAGAAGCTCATTGGACCCCTCTTTAGCCCAGCCAATAGCATTCAAGCACACCATGTGGCTAAGCATAGGGAGAGTCTGACATGTGTCCCATGTGTCCCTTGAGAAAAGGGGTGCCCTTTGGATGAGTGGGAGGTTAAGTTAAAGATTCCCCTAATTTTGGGGCTTTCCTCCTCCTGTAGGGTCTCTTTTTTACTCAAGCACCTTACCCCCCATGCATGGGAAGCTTCTCAATCACCTTCCTCATTAAGCATGACAAGCACCTCAAGCACCTTAGTCATCAAGCACAACAAGCACCTCAATCACCTTAGTCATCAAGCATGACAGGCACCTCAAGCTTAGGTCGGGTTCCCACCTCAAGCTCAGTCCTATATTGCCTAAGGTCAAAGTACTTTTAACACTAACTATTGGAGGTCTTTAATGAAGCTAACCCTAAGGTATTTTAAGCTCCATTAGATGCACGTTGCTCTTTGATAGACTACCTCCTTTTGGACCCGTATTGAAATGTAACCATCTCTCCTCTTGGTCCCCTACTGAGACAAGTTTAGGATGCACTTATTGCACATTGCTCTTTGGTAGACCATTCCCTTTTGGACTTGTATTAAGATGCAACCGTCTCTCCTTTTGGTCCGCTGCTAAGATAGGTCTAGAAGCACAGGTCTCAATTCTAACTCTTTTCTCATTTATTCTTGCACATTAATGATCAGTTTAATATGAGAAAATCATTTGGGTAAGCTAGATATTAGATTTTATGACAAATTACTTATTAATGATATGCTTGAACCAATGCACATTTTCATGAAAAAGGGTTTGTTCGTCAAAGGGCTTGCCCTGAGGTTAGCATGGCTGAAGGATGGCTTGTGTCAGAGTCTCTTGTTTTCATCAGTGAGTAATTGGGTCTAATTGATTTAGAGATGTCCCGATTGTGTACTAATGAGATCAACATCAAGGTGACTAGGGACGAGAGCCATAGGGACAAGGCATCATGAGAAAGATGGATATCAAATGCGAGAAAAGGTTATGAGATTTTGTCTTCTCAACTCAGAAGTCATGCAAAAGTGCCTAGTGAGGTATGAGGAGGAAAAGAAATAATGTTTCACAGATCGCTTGCAATTCAAGTGCAATCATGCCACTAGGAAGCTTCCTTTTCAGATCATCTTCAAAAATTGTTGAACTTTCCTACTGGTCGTTGGCTAGATGCATCTCAGAGGCAAAGAGGAACGGAGTGTTGATTATTGAACAAGAAGAGGAGATGTCGCGGGATTACGACTGGCATGAGGAGATGTTGCGGGATAGCGACTGGCATGTAAATATTTTCACAACTTCTTTTTGCAAATCCATATGACCACATTTCTTTAGTAATATTGAAATTGTTTAATTTATATGCTTGTAGTATCACAAATACTGAACTTTGTGGTCGCGTGGGAGACATTTTAGAGTGAAATCGGATAGAGGAATGAAGGGTCACCTTCGACAGTGGGGTTAGGGCAAGCTTCATCCAAGAAAGTTGGTGTAGTGCCAGGGATGAGAACACAGAGATTAGCCAACTTTAATACTTTGACTACATCTTGAAGATTAGCTTTAGGAAGTATGATCTTTTTATCTTTGATGTCAAGTGGTCCAAAGTTATTACTAGTGGGCCTAAAGCAACTATGCACAAAGATAAGAGTGAACTAATTCAAGTGAACTCTAGGCGGGTGTGGACATATGGTCGGGATACATTCGTACTTTCGCAACATTGTGAACAAGTTGTGTTCACAATAGATCCACTATGGGATGAAAAAGATAAAGAATATTTGTCTAAAATGCACTCGCTTTTTGTTGTTCAAGTTGCTCCACGGAGCAAACAAGTGTATAAAGGATTGGAGGTTGAGGTCAAACAGCTTCATGACCAAAGTGCATGGCTAACAGATGATGTAAATGAGGATTTCGACCTAGAGGTCAGTGGGGAGTAGATGCCTGCACCTAGAGATGAGCTCTCAAATATGCAAGTAGATGAGGAGAGTGATGTAGAAGTGGAGTTTGATGAAGAAGATGCATAAGTGCAGCTTGAGATAGATATCTTTGGAGCAATAACTCTGAAGATAAGAGATTGTTTTTGTTATTTGTATTGCTCATGTTGTTCTTTTATGGATATGTGAACTAACATATTATATCTGTGTTATCAAATAAAATTTTGCAGCCATGGCCGATAATGATGAATCACCATATTCTCCTAGCTTTAGTTTTCCAGTCACTCCGGCCGGCATGTCACCCGAGTAGATGGGTGCTTTTTTATCACAGTTTTTACATGGGAAGGTTGTTTACACATAGACCCTTTAGGGAGCTGGTCCACTAGACCTAGTACAATCGGCCCTATGTCTAGGACAAGTGTGTCCCCTACACTGATTGGCCCTACACCTCTGCCGCATGTGCCAGTTACATCGATAGATCGTTCTTCTTTGAGATGAGGTAGGCGTCGTTTTGGAGGTGGTGGTTGTTGTGGTAGCGATTCTACCGATGCATCCACACCACCGAGAGAGCATCAACCTCTTTCTTCAGTAGATAGTTCACCAGCAGGCACACCACATACACCTTGGGGATCACATGAGCATGATCCTAGAAAGGTGTACAAGACCAAGGAAGGGACTATTGTCATGGATAGGGCAGGAAAGGCCATGCAATAGAGGATTAGACAGCTTTGTACAGTTGGTTTGGCCACTCTGTGATGGAGCATTGGAATGCTCAGGACCATGAGAGAAAGAATTATATCGTCGATGCCGTTCACAGAGAGCATAGGCCGATAGAGGGATACAACTCAGTCTCAAAGATTGGATCTTAAGCGTGGAGATTACAATGATGTCACATCGTTGGTCAGAGTCCAGAGATAGGTACATGAACAACAAAAAAATTCCGACATGGTTGGACGTAGAGGAGTGGACGGGGATAGCACGAGAGACACATGACAATGATGAGAGATTTCAGCAGCAGACATATGTAGCTAGAGCACGTTTGGAGTCTACTGGATCGTCACATCTTGGGAGTGGAGGTTATGAGTTTGTAAGTATTATACATACGCTTTAATTTGTTGGATCTTAATATTTATCTTATGATCAAGTGTTTATTTTTCAAGAAATTTACATGAAGCATCCTTCGACATGCCGAGAGGAGAAATATGGATACAAGTATGGACTTGTGGCTCTTTTGACCCAGCTTCAAGAGGAGGGAGAGACCGTCGAGACTGGGAGGCATTACCATTAGGGTGAAAATATTTCATCTATGCTTTTTTGTGCTTATGGTCATCTTGATGATTGTATTCATTATATATAATTTGACGTTTATGCTTATTGTTAGATGTTTATGCTTATGATCTTGCGATCAGATATGATTAACTTTGTTGCCTCTTTTCAGTGGTGGAAATACGAATGTAAGTTCCAATGAGGCAAATGTACACCATATGGGGGTTTCTGAAAATGTTATAGATCAACCTATTACTGATGCAGATGTACATGATGTACTTGATGAGGAAAGGGCTGAAAATGAGCAGGCTTGAGGTATGCCAAAATGGCTGGTGCACACTTTGCGTGACAGTAAATTGGATGCACCTATGTCTAGTCGTACTCGTTCAGGGTCTCGCCATGCATCTTATGCATCATATTGTTATGCTTTGGCTGTGTCTAGCTTACATGATGTTGAGGAGCCTCTGACTTTTGATGAAGCACAAAATTAAGAAAATTGGATGGCTGCCATGCAATCAGAATATGATGCACTTATAGAAAATGACACATGGACTTTATGTGATTTGCTTCCTGGCAAAAAGGCCATTGGTACGAAGTGGGTTTACAAGTTGAAACGCAAGCCGGATGGTGAGATCAATCACCATAAGGCTCGACTTGTTGCAAAGCGTTATGCACAACAAAAAGGCATAGATTATGAAGAGACTTTTGCTCCCACTTGTCGTATGACTACTGTGTGTTTTCTATGTGCATTGGCAGCTCATTTTGGTTGGGATGTACATCAATCAGACATTGTTACTGCTTTCTTGAATGGTGAGATATTTGAGGAAGTTTATGTAACGCAGCCTCGCGGTTTTGTCATAAAAGGACAAGAGGACAAAGTGTGCAAATGTAACAAGGCTTTGTATGGGTTGAAGCAATCTCCTCGTGCTTGGTATGAGAAAGCTGACACTCATTTGGTCAAACAAGGCTTTCGTAACAATCCAACAGAAAGCACATTGTATGTAAAGCGAGAGGGTGATGTACTTCTCAGTGTGGTTCTTTATGTTGATGATTTGCTGATCACTGGACCAAATGAGATACATATTGTTGAATTTAAGGCTGATTTGAATGCTACTTTCAAGATGAAAGATTTGGTGCTGTTGCATCATTATTTGGGTATACAGTTTAAGCAATGTGATGGTGGTATTGCCTTGTGTCAGAAAAGTTACATAGAGACATTGCTATGTAAGTTTGGACTTGAGGATTGCAAACCTATTGCCACTCCCATGGAAACAGGTTTGAAGTTGAGTCTACATGATGCTGGTGATCCCTCTGATGTCACTCTTTACCAAACTGCTGTTGGCTGCCTCATTTATGTATGCAACACGAGGCCAGATATTCACTTTGCAGTCTCAGAGGCTAGCAGATTTATGCATAGCCTAGGGTCTAAGCATTGGCAGGCTGTCAAGAGGATTTTCCGCTACCTTAGTGGCACTTTACATCTTGGCTTGTTTTATCCCAAGGGGGGTTCATTGCCGCCAGACTTACATGCTTTTTCGGACTCAGATTGGGCTGGTTGTTTTGACACGCGAGTGTCCACAAGTGGTTTTTGTTTCATGCTTGGCAGTTCATGTATATCATGGTTGAGCAAGAAGCAACCTACTGTGGCCACTTTGAGTTGTGAGGCTGAGTACAGGGCAGTCTTCACAGCTACAGTTGAGTGTGTATGGCTCAGACGCCTTATGGCTGATTTGGGTGTTGGACAGGACACTGCCAACACTATCTACATTGACAGTCAGAGCACATTGGCAGTTGCGAGGAACCCAGTTTTTCATGCTCGCACAAAGCACATTGAGGTGCATTACCACTATGTCAGGGAGAGGCTCTCAGCAGGAGAGATCAGATAGGCCTATGTGCCAACACAGGACAACCTTGCAGATCTTTTCACAAAGGCATTGTCTCGTGAGAAGCTTGAAGCTTTCCGCAAATCTTAGGGCTTACTCCCCTTTGTGGACTGATCCTGTCCTCAGGGCATGGCACTTCCCTTTACTCATGTGCTAGCTCTCGTTCACCGCATCACTCCAGGGGGGATTTGTTACCATATACATGTGGTAGGGATGTGTGTGAACACACTAGGACCGCCGGGGCATTTTTTCTCTCTTTAGGAGGTTTCTTCCCCCGTGCATTGTATATACGCCCATCACTCTAGGGCTATCTATCTTTCCATTGCATACTAAGTAACACACTCTCAATTGTGTGCCTTGAGCTTCCTTCGTCTTCTCCAAGCTGTGTGTGTTTCTCTGCAACCCTAATTCCAACAGAAGAGAACGCCATAATCGACACAATGGTAGAAGTCGTAGCTGAATCTGAATGCTTACTTTGTGTCGCTCCTTGTCTGCAGTCCCAATTATAGGAAAGAAACAACATGAATGCTGCTGAGAAAACTTTTGACAAAGGACTTAGCAACCAAGAACATGTCGACTTGCAGGAACTTACTTTTTCAACCATTTGAAACTCTCTCCTTGTGGAGTTCATGCAAGTAGCATATGAAGTAGCTACCCTTGCTCCCTAAGGCATGCTCTTTGCATAAGTATAGACATGCTTGCAACAAGGAATCGAGGGAACTTCATGAGTGACACCGAACAACTCAGAGGCAAGAGCAGCAATGACATATCTGCCAATAATAGGGAAGGTGGATGCCAACAATAGCTTAAAGTAGGTAAACAAAGGGGCTAGTGTGCATACTTCAAAGACATGAAAAGCAAGGGGATGAACTTTTAATGCTATCGACAAGCGATAAGAAGATGACGTTGATGGTGTGTGCAGTGCTTGCCATGAGCTTTCCAACACAGTCGCTAGTTTTTAATCGTCGCTATTTATACTGCATGATAATATATTAAATGTTTAGCATGAGACTCTTGGCCATGCGATCTTGGTCGAATGGAAATGGCTTAGATTATGCCAAGTGGCCAACTATAGGCTCAACAAACTAAAAAAACCTCATTAAGCTTACCAAGTAACAAGTAAGCTTTATAATCGAGCGATGTTCTGTTAAAAAAGGTTCAATCATAAATGTAAGGTACCCATATGGGAGGGGGAACTTGTAGGGTTACAATATTTTTATAATATATCTTTTATTTTAAAAAATAAGAAAAATTACCAAAATACCCCTCTAATTCATGGAAATCCCCAAAATACCCCTCAAATTTCAAAAATTCTTAAAATATCCTCGTATCTATTTTGGTTGGATTGTTTAAGATTTTCTAATAAAGCAATTGAGATCCGTTTTTGAGTGCTTACATGTAATTCATCACAAATTACCTCGCAAATAAAGGCAATTACGTCTAAAAATAATGAAGCAATTCATCTCCAAAGCCTACATAACCAACTCATAGTCTAGTTTTAGCATCTTGTATTGATAGACAATCAGTCTTCTTATAAGAAAAGCTACAAATTTTATTATCTTTGGAGAAATTTAATCTCACAACCAAGGGTAATTTGGGAATTTTGAACATTTTGAAGGGCATTTTGGGAATCTATGACAAGATATTGGGGGTATTTTGAGAATTTTTGAAATTTGAGGGGTATTTTGGGAATTTCCACAACTTAGAGGGGTATTTTGGTAATTTTTCCAAGAAAATATACCAATAAAAGTTATTTTTCCTTGAAAGTAATTTGCTACAAGGCCAACCTTAGCACTATCTAACACACTAATTGGATGAAGTGCAAGTGGTGGGATCTATGGCGTTGAAGTGATGCACATTTCCCATGAAGCTCGCATGTCATCCGTTTTGTCCTTGTTTACTTTTTTTTGTCATGTTTACTTTTTTGGTCCGTGTTTACTTTTGTCCGTGTTGAAGTTCACTTTATGAAGGAGTGGTTTCGCCTTGGTGACAAGCAACCCCACGCGGGTGCGTGGTTAGGGTGTCAGGTTGCCAGTGAGGAGGTCTTGGGTTCAAACCTCCGACCCGGGAGGTCTTCGGTCAATGTGTTGACCTTTTTCTCAATCGTCCGTCCTCCTGGAGATCCCCGCAAGAAGTCCCCATCCATCCTTGCATAGAATTGAAGCAGGAACTTCCGTACGTTGCTGCCATGTCATCGTTCGTACAGGCTCCGCGTTTTGCGCCCATACGCTGCCTGCCACGTTAGCATTCCAGCGGGAGTCCGTACACTGCAATTTAGCGGGCTGTTTTCAACAGTAGGGCGGGTGTGTGTGTGTATTGGACAGTCACGTCACCAGTTTGTGACATACATTGATCCCACCCCCCGCCCTTCATTTAATCAGCGTGTTAGATAGTGCTGTGGCAAGGCCAACCATGCACTTCTATCAATTTCTTGGTTAGGCTAGCCTAGAGAGGATTTGAGCCTTCGACTTTTCCAAATGCTCTTAAAGTTCGAACCGAATCAAGGGGTCCTGCGCCAAACATGGAGAGCGCGGCAGCAGGTCGACCTGACAGCGAACGATTTTCGAACCTGAAGCTCGCCTTTTCCATGGCCACACATTGCTTGCTTACAGCTTGTTCTCGCGAGGTAAGCTGTGTCACCGGCGCAGAGAGAGAGAGAGAGAGAGAGAGAGAGAGAGAGAGAGAGAGAGAGAGAGAGAGAGAGTCTCGATTTCATTCTGGAGTATACTGTCAACATTTCATTTCATGAAGATGAAAGAATGGGTAAGTCGTGCATTTTATGAAGGCCCTTTTTGTGAGTCTAAAGCATCTCCCATAACTCAAGAAATGGGTTCTTGTGCGGGCAATGCTGCTATTCAATCAACTCCATTTTAGTGATGACAAGGCAGCAGGTTTGCGAATGGGTCACAAAGGGCTCTTATAGAGGTCAGGAGATGCATGGTTCTTTTTAGCTTTAAAGGCAAGAGCCCCAAGAAGGCCAGCAGGTGGCCCTTTCAGAGTGAGTTCAAGCATACTAAACTCACACCTAGTGGTTTCAAGGCTCAAGCATTATCGTCAGATAGTTGGCAGGAAATTGCCGTTGCCATTCTGACAGTATCATTTGGATGTTTGGCAGCTCAAAATTATCAGTGGTTCCCTTCTTTGCTGCTGAAGTGTGATATCAGCTGGACTGATCAGCTCCTAGAATTGCTCACCGTGTTGTCTATGAGCCAATAACATCAATGCGTCTCAGGTGCCAGAATGTAATGGCAGCGCAATATCATTGCTGGTACAGTTTGTGTCGTGGGTCGGGGGGTAGGTAGGGGAAATCTCGATTCATCCCTACAAACAATTTTTATGCTTTCTGCATTCTATGGTCTGTATTTTTTCATGGCCTCTCTGGCCTTTCATGAGGCACCCAAATGCATTCACCATCAAGTGTGATCCCCACAAGGTTGGATTCCCATTTTGTACGATTAATACCGTACTGGTATTCGGTACTTTACGTACTTGTTGTTATTTATACGCGCACACAAATATAGATACATGCTTGCATATGATGTATGCATGCATGTACGCATGTGTGTAAGTAAATACATGCAAGTATGTATGTATATATGCACGTATACATGCATTTACATGTATGCAAGCATGCTTAAGCAGACATGTATGTCTATTGTATTCAATAACCTAACGAATTTTGGTACTGGTAATGATTACCCATATTGCACAACGTTTTTTAAATTCGTGCCATACTTATCGCGCCTATCCACCTTGGATCCCCAGAATCAGAGATTAAAAGCTTCAAGCTGATTAGACGAAAAAACCTGCTTGAGACTCGGAAAAAAGGTTCTGAATACAGGCCACTTGCACGCTTTTGAAAAAATTGAAAAATCAAGTGTGCAGAATACTGTACTTCGGCAGTGCCTTTCACTTTTGGGCAGAGATGCTATGACTTCTGCTCTCTCACAATCTTTTTGCTACCTTCGTCTTCATTGATTCTACTGGCGGTTTGTAACAAGTTTGCAGGATTTTGACTTCATTGATTCTACTTACAAGTTTGCCTTAAATTTTGACTGCTTTTCCAATAGCAGTGAACAATATTTTGAAGTTGAAGAGATATTTCCTTGATTCTTTGCAGGATTTCGGAGCATATTTCTCTTTTTTGAATCCCTATCAGCAAGACGCATTGTATAAGCTTTACACACAGGTGATCGGACTTCACTTGCTTTACCAGATCTTTAGTCATGTAGTGGAATTTTTGAGTGCAATTGAAAGAGTTACTTGCTCAACAGATGGTGGTTTCTGTTCAAGAGAATCTTCAGGTAACACATTCAAATCCACGTATTTAGGCTCGTTATCTTTTCAAAACCCTGCTATATGATTCCAATGAAAAAATATAAGAGATGGTCATTTTAATGTGAGGTACATCTAGTGATTATGGTGCGTGGGTGTTTTTGGCGTTCTTCTTTAATATGTTGGACTGAGCAATATACATCTCCTGTGTTGTGAGCATTAGCTCATTTAGCAAAATTTGTGAATAGGGTTCTCAGGATAAGCGGATTCAGTGGCTTTTCAAACAAACAGGGTAAACCACTTTTGTGGTTTAAGGGCTGCTGAATCAAAGGAAATAAGTGTACTCAGTGGTTAAAAGAATGGATTTTTATTGCTGCAGCTTGGACTGAAAGTCATTGGAAGTGACAAGTGGTTGTATGGTTCGCTTTGAAATTGCAATAAGTCTGCAAGGGGGGTTTGTGCTAACAAATTGAAATTATTCCCTTGCAAATGCAACCTTTTTCATATATGTCGCTGTGCCGATTGCAAAAGTTTTGGTCATTTGTTCATGCTTATCTCAGATCTGACCTCTTTGTCTTTGTTTTTTTCTGAAGGAGGAGTTTAGAGATGTCTGCGAAGAGACTAGGGTATGCCTCTGTTATCATCCATTTACTCTTTAATTGGTGTGTGTTTGTGGTCAGCCGTTCTGACATATCCTAATCACTTGCGAGTCCATGGCAGAACTTAAAAAGGGCTTTTAGATTTTTCTCTTTTAAGAGGCATGGTGCAGCTTCATGGCAACTGGTGTCAGTGCTGGAGAGACGGTCATTAGATCGCAAATTGGGGTTTTGGAATTGCCTCTAGACAAAGACGCCAGTTCTTCTCTGCTTTAGATGCAGTCTAAGAATTGAGGTTGCATTCCAAATGCATGTTTATCAGTCTTCCCATACCATACGATAATTACCGTACCTGTATTCAGTACTTTATGTACTGGTTGTTATATATACATGCACACAAATACACATACATGCGTGTATCTAGGGCTGTGTACATATGATGTATACATTCATGCACATGTGTGTATAATATATACATGCATGTATACATGCATTTACATGTATGCAAGCATGCATAGGTAGACATGTGCGTCTATTTGTATATCTAATGAATTTTTGATTCTGGTACTGATTATCCATACTGCACATCGTTTTTTATGTCCACCTGGCTAAGAATGAAGAGCTTTTAGGCTATCGTGAAATTGTTCTCATGGAAAATGTTTTATACTCCTATGTAGGATGAAGCCTTCCATGCTTAAATAGTCAAGAGCATTATTAGGCTGAAGGAGCATGATTAAACTTCCTTCTAAATTTCTCATGTGTTATGTTTTCAAGTGTCTCTCTCTTTGTGGAGTATTTTGTAGGAGTTCTGCTAACTTTTTTGCCATAAATTGAGGCTTTATGACATTTAATGCGTCTCTCAGGTGGTAGATGCATGCGATGATGAGTTTATTCTTGCACAAGAACTCGACAAAAATGGCGTAAGGAAAAGGTCTCTTTAGGAAGAATGTACTTTCAGTACTTGTGTTCATCTGTTTCAGAAGTCGCACATCCTAAATATGCATACATTCAGATAGCTGAATGTATTTGCATAAGACAAGAACACACACACACACACACACATTACCCCCCTCCCCCCCCCCCTCTCTCTCTCTCTCTCTCTCTCTCACACACACATACACACACACACACACACAAGGGGACGGGCTTGCCTCCTCATTCATCTTGCATATAAGGTAGCTAGTCTATCCTATCCATGTTTTAGTCTTTTACTGAGTGGATATGTGGAGTAAGGGAACTCTTAGCGGAGAGCGCAATCAAAGCATGAGCTTGCACATCTCTAGCATCCCAACATGCCTCATCAGCACGTTTGCAAGATGTGCATACGCATGCACATGCCTATACATCCAGACAACTTCAATGGTGGAGTATCGTTTGTGGCTTGTACTCCTGTTCATCTGCTGATGGAACTTGGCTTTCTTTGTGTTAGCAGAGTTAAATATGCAGGCAGGAAGAATATAATAGAGGAGAAAGCTCGTGAGCTGGAGTATTTAAGGCGGACACTTGAGATGGTAATTCTTTTGTGTCCAAGCCTTATTATATGTATGTGCATATATATGTGTGCGTGCGTGCGCGCGCGCGCCTGTGCTCACCATCAAAGAGTCGTTATTGTTTTCCTGCAGGTGAAAGAGCAAAACCAGGACTCTGCATTGAAGTTGAAAGCCCTCAAAGATAGTATAGAGAATTCGGAGAGCGTAACTCAAACAGATGCTGTTATGATGAAGGTACTTCCTGCATATGCTCAACTGCTTTTTGGGGGCATGATCTTTCCCCTTGCGGAGTTTGATCTGTCGTTGTTCGCTGTCTCAGTTAAAAGAGCTTAGCGCAAAGCTGGGCTCAACTGTAGGAGGTAAACAGAAAGTGGAATTTCCATTATGAAGTTAGCCTTGTACGTCCTCCAGTAGCTGCTGCTTTCAACTTTCAAGTCCATGTGTCTTGTTCATAGCCTCACATATGCCCAAAGGCTTACACTACTCAAATTGGTGCATAAGAGGGTTTTCAACAGCAAAACACTGCCAAAAGTAGCTGAATTAGCATCAACAACATAGTCTGCATCAAAGCTTTGTATGCAATTCACTGAGGATGGTAGCAAATACCCAACTTCAATTGCCAATTCCTATATGTTCCAACTTCAATTGCTAAATCCTCGTAGTTGATGCCATCTTCTCTTTTGTTGGATGGCCATTCCATGCTTTATAGCTTACCCATTCCATAGAACTCACTCTTGACATTATATGCGCGGGTTTGCGGATCATCCGAAGCTTAATCAGAATATACCCCATTTCTGTAGTTACATCTCAAGGTATGCTTGTGTAGGGGGCACTTAGAGAAGCTCAAGCTGTGAATGCTTCTTCAAATTGTGTAGTTGTCATTAAAACTGTCGTGTATGATGATGGGGCATAGTTGCACCCATATAATGATGGTTAGTGTGACCATACTCCTATGGAAAATTGGTTTCATGTGTGTGGAAAGTGGTATTATACCAAGCTAAAATTGGCAAGAAAGATTTAAGCTAATGAGGTCGCATTAATGATGATTGGAATTCATAGTAGTTGAAGAAAGATGTGAAAAGTTCTATATTTTTATGATGCTATTAGGTGCTTCCAATTCATTTTAATTGAATATTTCTTTGAAAGTGAATGACAAAAGGCTAGAAATCTTAGTAGGAAGATCTTATATGTCAAGTGTGGAGGAGATGAAAGGTAAAAAGTTGTCCAAGGATATGGAAATTCAGTTAGTGTAGAGGAGATGAAATGAGGACTCTCATCTGCCTAAAAAAGAGAAGCCTTCTACAAGATTGCTCCCTCCCCCCCCCCTCCTCTCTCTCTCTCTCTCTCTCTCTCTCTCTCGCTCTCTCGTTGGATAGATCTTTAAGGTCTCTTGGGATAGTTTCGTACGATGTTAAAACAATTTTTTATTCTCCACCATTAGCGTGGGGAAGGTAATAGGGAGAAACTTTTTACACATATCATGTATTTACAATTGTACATTGATGTACATCACACCCTTGAGGGGCAATTGTGGGAACCACCCACCCAATAGGGGAGAATACACCCAAGAGAACTCAACTAGTGAGCCTCAAACCCTCAACCTTGGGGTTACATCACAAACCAACTGAGCTACACTTGGGTAACAATTTTCTTCTTCTTCTTCTTCTTCTTCTCCCATTAAGTGTTGGGTGTAATATCCTTACCCATCCACTAGAGGGTAAATACTAGTTAATGTCCTCTAGTGAATGGGTAAGGACATTACACCCAACACTTAATGAGTCTTTGATTCCCCAACCCGAAAAAACTTCACTTATCGAAGTCCAGGTTTTTGGAAAAGAAGTAAATTTATGTCCATAGATTTGGATGGGGACTTCAGCCTTGGATAGAAAGATGGGGAGTTCAACACTTAAGGGGATTGTGCCCAATCTCCGGGCCAAAAGCAAGTGCCTCTTGTTTTTGGGCATTTGATGAAAAAAGAGGTGCACAAGTGAGGGACCTAGTCTATGACACCATCCGAATGGGTGTCCAATCTTCGGGTAAACCGGCCAAAGTGAACTTACGTGTCTGGTTGGTGCTCTGAACCTTTGAACCATATTTTTCCATATGAACAAGTTAGTATTAAAAAAGTATGGTCTACTTCTCAACATATTGCCTAAGCTGGCTACATGTGTGCTTGAAACTTGCACACATAGTTAGTGGCTATTGGTGGGCAAGGTAATGATGGACCATTTGGCAATTGACTACCTAGATAAAGTATAGTATGCTTGATTGTACCATCACAAATGACATATAAAAATGTAGCAAACCTTGAAGCCCGAAACTAGATTATAAAAGGCTTGCACCATCACAAGCTTCTACCTTGAAAGATAAACCTGCATTCCCTTCGTCGGTTATTATTTGATGTCGAACCATGTAGTTATAGAAAAGGGCAAGCTAGGTGACTCACTCTCAAGTTTCAACACTCTAGGATGAATCTACCCTACAATCATGCCATGCATACTCAATTTCATTACAATGTTTTTTGGAGCAGATATGCTCATTGACAAATAAAGCATATTTGTACTAATTTTGGATGCTTCTTAAGCAACAAAGCCTAAATTAAACCAATTGCTAACTTGACCCCCTACATCAAAGGCACATGCAAAATTTACTTCCACACAAAAGAAACAACACACCTTAAAGCTGAAATCTATTTTTGGTTAAATACTTCAACCCATTCTAAAGAATATATTTCTTTGAATTTTAGAATCCATTGGGTGAAAACTGAATACAAGTTGAATACATTACCACATATCCACCTCAACCATTGCATAACTTGAGCTCATTCTATAGATTAAGCTTCGTATAGATCTTTGCTAAAATATATAAGCCATCAGTTCTGTTTTTTCAAACATGCAAAACTACATGGTGATCATGGGAATTTGGGCTCTTCCACAATTTGATGGTACATAGCCTTAATTGTACTAGCATCTTGCATACTAGGCAAGACATCATTATTCCTAAATTGGCATAATATAAGGGCCTTTGATGAGTTTCTTTAGCGTGAGACCCTCCCTTAAGTGCAAAGATGGCATAAGAACCCCCTCTTACCTTATGCAAGCCCCACTTATTTAATCACATAGACACATGCATACATACACAATGCGTGCGCACACAATTTTTCTCTTTCACTTTGGGAGGCACATCACCATAGACACTCAAAGGCACACTCCTTCGTGGTAGTGGATGCATCTTTCTTACTTTGTCACTTTTCTCTCTCTCTCTCTCTCTCTCTCTCTCTCTCTCTCTCAACATTCACAAATGAAAGTGGGTTTGAGTTGCTGCAAAAACTATTTGTGAATCAATTGTGAAAGTGGAAAATTAATGAAAGACATTGCTAGATGGATGATTTTATGTTAGGTATGAATAACATTATGCATGCACATCTTTTATCTTGATGTAATGGGCTTGATTGTGTACAAATTTCACATAGCTTAGAGGTTACCTTTTGTTCTACCTCGCTAGATTTTTAGTTTTCTTGTGAAAAAGGTTGCTTGATTTCTGAAATTTCTCTTATTGGTGGACTAAGACACTCTCCAATGCTGTCTGTATCATAACATGGCTTTTACTACTGATGTGCAATTTAGACACCCAAAAGAAGCGATGTGGCAAGAAACCCGTTTTTTCACATCTTAAAATTCTTGAAAATATTGCATATGTGCATGTGCACATGAGTTATAGACTAAGCTAGATCCAAAGGCTAAAATAGATTGTTTGATTGGTTGTTCTTGGAGTAAAAAAGGTACACAAGTTACAACCTTGTCATGCATCAAGTGAGGATAAGGAAGTTTTCTTTAAAAAAAATGACAAGTTGGTATTCTAATGCAAATGATGATCTTTGGGTTGATGTAAAGGAGAACGTGGTTATAGAAATCGATGGTGCATAGTCAAAAGGTTTGTGAGTGGATCGCAAGAAGGGGCACCTAATGAAATTCATGCCAAAAATCCTTGGAGTGGTAGGTTGCATGATAGAGTGAGTCTTGCCAAGTTAAAAAATGTATGAAGGAAAAGGAAAGAAAAGGTTGATGATGTCCAAGCGTGCCAAATTTGAGTGCATGTCATGAACATGGAGATTTGAGTGGCGTAAAGCAAAGTCTTATAGTGAGAAGGTGCGGATATTGACCACCGACCAATGACCACCAGATATAATATACATATGGCCTAATATCGCAAAAAAATTTCCAAAAAATTTCCTTTAAAATTTACCTTGGGGACGTTGCCCTTGAACCCTACCATCCACATTATAAATAAAGACCTCATCAATGTGTAAATTGGAATCCACCAGATATATGTACACTATTGGCTTCTGCTAAATGGGGGCCTTATAAACTGTGCAACATACATGATGGTGGGAAAAATGGATAGGTGAGAGTTGCATGTATACTAACCCTCCCCTCCCCCCTCCCCCCCCTCCCAAAGATGCTTTATGTTGGCCGTGCACCAACTCTGAGTCGATGAAGGTGTCAAAGTAGTTGGTCTTTCCTAAGAGCTTTGTGAAGATATTTGCACAATTATCTTCAATAGGAAAATACTTTAGCTTCACAATCTCATCCTCAATAAGCTCTTGAACATAATGATATTGAACCTTGATATGCTTTGTGTGTGCATGGAAAGACAGGGTTCTTGGCAATCGCCATGCAACCCTCGTTGTGATGTTAACGTGCATGTCATTGCTGAACCAACAGGAACACCTAAGTCCATGACAACTCTCCTAAGCCAAACTGATTCACAAGTTGCGAAACAAGAAGCTTTATATGTCGCTTCTGTTGAAGAGAGAGAAACGGTTGGATGCTTCTTGCTACTCCAGAACCAACTCAAAAACAATATCTAGAAGTTGACTTTCTAAAATCACAATCTCCTGCTCCCCAATCAGAGTCACAATACTCACTTAAGTATTTGTGCGAATGCCATAGAAAACCATGGCACAAAGTTCCCATAATATACTTTAGAACACACATACCCGCCTTCCAATGAGATTTTTTAGGATGATTGGAAAACTTGCTCAAACGCCAACTGCAAAACAAGTGTCTCGTCTAGTATTATAGAAGAAAATCAAAATTCCACAACCTTTCTATACTTCTTGATGTCTACTAAGGGAGAAGAATTGTCCATAAAGAGTTTCACATTCACACACTAGCATGATGCATCATGGAGAAGTGCATGCCCTTACAAGATAGCTACAGAGTATGCATGCTGATTCTAGCAGGGACATATGCTTTTGCACACTGCTAGATCATATACAGAGGCATGCATCAACTTTGAGAGAGCCAGTGGGCATAGGTTGAGACGAGTTTCCTCCCTCTACCTCTTGTACATACTACTAGGTCCTATAGTAGTACCGCTTATCAACATATTTGCCTTTTAGTGGGAGATTGTTGGGGTAACGACAGTGTGTCTCTTACCTTGGCCGGCGAACACACCAGAGGCGTTCGATCGCCCATCACTTGTATACACCTTATTCATTATTAAATAGAAGAATAAGGGGCTCTCTCACATATTGCAGTGGGTTGCTCCACCTACATCCTCTCTCTCTCTCTCTCTCTCTCTCTCTCTCTCTCTCTCTCTCTCTCTCTCTCTCTCTCTCTCTCTCTCTCTCCCCGCACACGCATTGCATTCATGCACTCTTCAGCCGGCTTGGGATCCCTTTCACCCCTTATTGTGAAGGTGAAAACCATATTTGAGTAGGAGAATTCTATAGAAAATTGAACTTCTTAGCTAAAAATCTTAAAATTTGAGCCGGCCTCAAATCCTCCTTTACAACATTTGTTTTGGCTTGA
This sequence comes from Adiantum capillus-veneris, assembly GCF_014529385.1. Lineage (NCBI taxonomy): Eukaryota > Viridiplantae > Streptophyta > Polypodiopsida > Polypodiales > Pteridaceae > Adiantum > Adiantum capillus-veneris. The sequence continues at coordinate 71,443,421 of NC_140952.1, forward strand.
GGCTGTCATGTGTGCTACTTATATATAGGTGTCCTACAAAAGCCTTGCTCTCTAAAACTCCGTATAAAGCATGACATCATGAGAAATAATCTATTGATCACATGCATGTATTTAGTTTACAAGTTAAAACGTAAGCCAGATGGTGAGATTGATCGCTACAATGTGAGACTTAATGCAAAATTTTATGCATAGCAAAAAGGCACCAACTATAACTATTTGTTTTTTGTGTGCATTGGCAACATATTTTGGATGAAATGTATATCAATTAGGTATCGATATTGCTTTCTTGCATAGTGATATATTTGCAAAAGTATATGTAACACAGCCTCATAATTTTGTCAAGAAAGGACAAGACAAGAAAGTGTGAAAATGCAAGAAAGATTTACATGGATTGAAGTAGTCTCCGCGTGCTTGGTATGAGAAAGCGTATACTCATTAGGTTAAACAAGGCTTTTGTAATATTCCAACTAATTGCACTTTGTATTTCCTATGTGAGGGTGATGTATATCTCATCTCATTTTGTATGTGGATGATTTGCTGATTATTGATTCGAATGAGACACACATTGTTGAATTCAAGGCTGAATTGAATGCTACTTTCAAGATGAAAGACTGGGGATTTTGCAGCAGTACTTAGGCATATGATTTATGTAGAGTGATGGAGGTATTTCTTTGTATGAAGCAAGATACATAAAGACTTGCTATATAAGTTTGGACTTGAGGACTGCAAACCTATTGCTACTCCACTGGAAAGAGGTTTGAAATTGACTCTTCATGATGCTGACGGATGTCACTCTTCATCAAAAGTGATGTTGGATGCCTTTTTTATATATGCAATCCTAGGCCAAATATTTAGTTTGCAGTCTCATAGGCCAGTAGATCTATGCATAGCCTAGGGTCTAAGCATTGGAAAATTGTCAAAAGTATCTTTCACTACTTAAGTGGAACTTTACATCGTTGGGTTTTTTTATCCCAAGGGAGATGATTGCCACCAGATTTGCATGTTTTTTTAGTCTTAGATTGGATTAGTTGGTATGGCACATGACTGCCCACAAGTGGTTTCTATTTCATGCTTGAATGTGTGTATATCATGATTGAGCAAGAAGAAAACTAACATGGCGACTTCTAGTTATGAGGCTAAGTACATGGTAGTCTTCATAGCAAGGGTTGAGTGTGTATGGCTCAGATGCCTTATGCCACTATCAACATCATCTACACTGATAGTTAGAACGCATTTGTAGTTGCGAGAAACCCAATTTTTCATGCGTGCACAAAGCACATTGAGGTGCATAATCACTATGCCAGAAAAATACTCTTAGCAAGAGAGATCAGCTTGGCTTATGTGTCGACACATGAAAACCTTGCAAACCTGTTCACAAAGGCATTGCTTGTGAAAAGTTCAAAGCTTTCAATAAAGCTTTGGTCTTGATTCCCTTTGTGGATTAATCATGTCCTTAGGGCATGGAACTTCCCTATACACTATGTGACGGCTCTCGTTCACCGCATCACTCAGAGGGGGGATCTGTTACCATATATGTGGTAGTGATGTGTGTTAACACACTCAGGACCGCCCGGTCACTTTTTCCCTCACTAGGAGGTTTTTTTCCTCGTGCATTGTATATACATCCATGACTCTAGGGGTATCTTATCTTTCTATTTTTGCTCTAAGCAATATACTCTCTGCTATGTGCCTTGAGCTTCTTCATTTTCTCCAAGCGCTGTGTGCATCCCTACAACCTTAATTCCAACAAAATGTCTCATATTGGAGATGAAAAACTTCCAGGCACCAAAAATTCTTCTTCGATTGGACGCAAAAGCATGTGTTTCCCTTCTTGTTGGCATTTAGCTCAACATCAACACTTTGTCAAAGCCGTGTTTATCAAGGTAATGCTCACCCTTTTGAGACATTGACCTTTCACAACTTGGCACTCACCGAGCTTCATATAACGAAGATGACTTTACCATCACACTCTTCTTGGGTTAACTCATTAAACTTGATCATGGACTCCTAAAGTTTAAATAAGTTAACCTATCCATTTTGGAACTCATTGTAGCAAAAGGATTTGTTTTCCATGGGCATGATATCATCCACGCATTGAAACCTACCCAATAAGTTGGCAACATCATTACTTGCACATTTGTTTTTGCAAGGCTCACTATAAGTGTTTGTAGCAATCTAAATAGTCCTTTGCCCTATATTATAGTGTGAAAACTCTATACAAGGCTTAATATTCCTTGAAACTTATTCCCACATTTTCACATAGCTCCATCATTCCCTGAGGTGACACAATAGAGAAGTACTTGTGGTGCAAAACTTTGACCACACTAGCATTGGATGGGTCATCCAATAGCTCCAGAAGCACTTTTGGCTTGAAAATGTGTTGCAATAGTGTACATCCTATGGCTTGAGCATCAAAACCAATTCACATCTCATGTGTGCCAAATGTCTGTGGGTTGAAATAAAATTTATCGATAGTGTGTAAAAACTATAGAGTACATGTCAAAAGTGTGCACCACTACCCATACCTCGCTTTTCCGATACATTTCTTTTGTGCTCCACCACCTATAGGTAGCATTGACATCACTTGTCTTTTGTGTTTTTGTATGTGGAAGCTAAGGGGAATGTGTGTGAGATGATTGAATTGATGCTGCATATTATGTGCATTGTGCTGGAGTTGAGCGTAGTTGTCTAACCATTACTCTTGCTCTTGCCGGTTTAATTTCTCTATGAGCTTTGTTATTTCTTGATTGAGTTGCTTGGATTTCTCATCGGCATCCACTTGGACTCTATAGTTTTTGCACAAATACTTCCTTGACATACTTCTCATATAGATAAGAGTTTCTTTTTTGCTTCCATTTTATCAAAGAACATAGAATACAATCTTTTGCAATAGCCAAATAGGCCTTCTTGTCCATCACCTACTATGAAACGCAATGGATTAGGGACATTTTAAAATGGTGGTGGTGCATTTGATAATGGATTGCTAGGGTCACTATGAGTCCCAATGCTCTGTAGTTGATCATCATCATTGGGATTGGATGTGCCAAATCATATGGATGCATATTCTTGCTCCAAATCAACATTAAGACAAAATCATTTTGGCATGTTGGGAATGTCTTAAAATGGAAGTGGATTGGATGAAATTTAGTGTGAGGTCGATCAATCTAAATAGAGATAATGTGTAATTGTGATTCACAATGTAGTACATACAAGCAAAGGGTGTTGGCTATGGAGGGAAAACCAGAGATAAATCAATGATAGGAGGTTTGGATGATGATGTAGAGGGAACAAAAGGGAGTGAATGCTGAGTAGACGACCCCTTTGAACTTGCTCATGGTTGTGCTAGAGAGATAAATGTTGCTGCACACAAGTAGAATAGGGACTCCCATTGCTCTAAGCTTGGGGTAGAGATGGAGAAGCATGAGTCAGAGTGAGAGAGAGAGAGAGAGAGAGAGGGAGAGAGAGGAAGAAGAAGAAGAAGGGAAGAGAGAGTGAGTAGATATGCAACCTTGAGAGATCTCCAATTTTTGTCAGATCTAAGAAGCAAAGAATGTTCTTTCAATGATTGGGAGAGAAAAATGACTTTAGTAAGAGAGTAAGAGAGAGAGAGAGAGAGAGAGAGAGAGAGAGAGAGAGAGAGAGAGAGAGAGAGAGAGAGAGAGAGAGAGAGAGAGATTGAATTATTGTCCACGGAGGTCATATATGACCTATGGGACAAAAAGAAAAACAGTACAAAGGATTCCGTCTGATACACATCAGTTAAGGACCGAGGGTCCATCGAAGGGTGGAAAAAGGAAAAAGGGTGAAAAAGATAAGGTGGGATGAACAAAACCTAAGATGAGGTAGGTGAGGAGGAGGGAGCTGATTTGGGAGTTTAGAACTCCTGGATGATGGCTTTACCTCCTCGATACACTACCCATTTCCTTGTTGTGCGCGCTTCTTGCATCTTTTGGAGTTCAGCCTTCTTCTGTTTGAGTTGGGTGGGTGTAAGATCTTCAGCAAACCAAATTTTGTGTCCTTGAGAATCTTCGATTTCTCAAGGAGCTTGACTCAATCTGCTTTGGTCTTGAAGGTAAGAATTGCATGGTTGGTGTGATGCTCGTGAGCAAGAGTGGTGATTGTTGTTGGATCCCATTGTATCATGGGGTTTGTTGTTCGGATGCGATCGAAGGACTCGTGGAACTTGGGGTCCTCCTTTCCTTGCCAATTACTTAGGAGCCCGTCGATGCGAACCTTGAGAGCAAGAGCATATTATCGCTGTCGTTCGCATAACGTGGACACCACACAATCTTCAACTTTGCGAAAGATGGCATCCTGCACTTGAGTCTTGACCTTCTCTATGAGGGTGATGTCTACCTCCATATTGGGCTTGCTTTCCTTCTCTTCCATTTCTCCCTTGTTGGAGTTCTCCACTGTGGTGAGTCGAGACTCGATGGCTGCGAGCCTTTCCTTCAAAGCTTTGTTTTCCTTGCAAAGCCTGTCGACTTCATTTTGCATACGGGCCATGCTGTCCACCTTTGGGGGTGTTGCCACGATGCCGAAAAACGTGGGCTTCCCTCGAGATGAGGCCCGAGTGTCCATGGTAGGCACTCGGACAAGAAAACATGGCTTATTTTAGTTTGAAGTAGGGGCTTAGGCTTAATTTTAATTAAGAAAATGGCTCTCTGTGTAGTGATTGTCGGTAGGGAGCTTTGTTAGTCAGGTCAGCAGCAGGGCTCTGTGCAGGAATGTAGGTATGTAGGTGTGTGTTGGCAGGAGCGGTAGGAGGTTGATGTCGATGTCGGGAGGAGCGACAACAGCGAGAGCTTCAGTGAAGCTCGGGCCTTTGGTAGGTCGGTGGGAGCGACATCGGGTCTTAGGCTCGGTTCTTGGGTGGTGCAGGTGTAGTGACGCCCCCCCACAGGGCCGCCCTCGCCCAGGGGGAGACGTGCCTGAAGCTTCCTTAGGGTTTCCTTAGGGTTTCGACACGCAGGAAGGAGAGAGAGAGAGAGAGAGAGAGAGAGAGAGAGAGAGAGAGAGAGAGAGAGAGAGAGAGAGAGAGAGAGAGAGAGAGAGTTTCTTTTGTGATAGGCAGAGGGTTGAAAAGTGTTTCCTTTAATGACCTACAAGTGAGAGAGAGGGGTTTCAATGTAAGGAGAGAGGAGAGCGGTGGGAAAAAGACAATTAAAATTCTTAAACATATATGTTAAGACTAAGTTATCCACCTCTCTTTTGGTAAAAATTCCTATTTTAAAAGCCAAAATATAGAGAGATCCTTTTTTATAAACCCAACGTAGGCTTTTTTTCCCACTCTTTTAGACTTGGTCATGTTGACCCAACGTAGGCTTTTTTTTCCACTCTTTTAGACTTGGTCATGTTGGAATTAGGGTTGCAGAGAAACGCACACAGCTTGGAGAAGACGAAGGAAGCTCAAGGCACACAATAGAGAGTGTATTACTTAGTGTGCAATGGAAAGATAGACATCCCTAGAGTGATGGGCGTATATACAATGCACGGGGGAAAAAACCTCCTAAAGAGGGAAAAAATACCCCGGCGGTCCTAGTGTGTTGACACACATCACTACCACATGTATATGGTAACAGATCCCCCTTGGAGTGATGCGGTGAACGAGAGCTCGCACCTGAGTAAAGGGAAGTGCCATGCCCTGAGGACATGATCAGTCCACAAAGAGGAGTAAGCCCTAAGATTTGTGGAAAGCTTCAAGCTTATCACGAGACAATGCCTTTGTGAAAAGATCTGCAAGGTTGTCCTGTGTTGGCACATAAGCCAAGCTTATCTCTCCTGCTAAGAGCCTTTCCCTGACATAGTGGTAATGCACCTCAATGTGCTTTGTGCGAGCATGAAAAACTGGGTTCCTCGCACCTGCCAATACGCTCTGACTGTCAGTGTAGATAGTGTTGGCAGTGTCCTGTCCAACACCCAAATCAGCCATAAGGCGTCTGAGCCATACACACTCAACCGTAGCTGTGAAGACTGCCCTGTACTTAGCCTCACAACTCGAAGTGGCCACAGTAGGTTGCTTCCTGCTCAACCATGATATACATGAAATGCCAACCATGAAACAAAAACCACTTGTGGACACTCGTGTGTCAAAACAACCAGCCCAATCTGAGTCCGAAAAAGCATGTAAGTCTGGCGGCAATGATCCCCCCTTGGGATAAAACAAGCCAAGGTGTAAAGTGCCACTAAGGTAGCGGAAAATCCTCTTGACAGTCTGCCAATGCTTAGACCCTGGGCTATGCACAAATCTGCTGACCTGTGAGACTGCAAACTGAATATCTGGCCTCGTGTTGCATACATAAATGAGGCAGCCAACAGCAGTTTGGTAAAGAGTGACATCAGCAGGATCGCCAGCATCATGTAGACTCAAATTCAAACCTGTTTCCATGGGAGTGGCAATAGGTTTGCAATCCTCAAGTCCAAACTTACATAGCAATGTCTCCATGTAACTTTTCTGACACAAGGCAATACCACCATCACACTGTTTAAACTGTATACCCAAGTAATGATGCAACAACCCCAAATCTTTCATCTTGAAAGTAGCATTCAAATCAGCCATAAATTCAGCAATATGTCTCTCATTTGGTCTAGTGATCAACAAATCATCAACATAAAGAACCACAATGAGAAGTACATCACCCTCATGCTTTACATACAATGTGATTTCTGTTTGACTGCTACGAAAGCCTCCTTTAACCAAATGAGTGTCAGCTTTCTCATACCAAGCACGAGGAGATTGCTTCAACCCATACAAAGCCTTCTTACATTTTCACACTTTGTCCTCTTGTCCTTTTATGAAAAAACCGTGAGGCTGCGTTACAAGAAAGCAGTAACAATGTCTGATTGATGTACATCCCAACCAGAATGAGCTGCCAATGCACATAGAAAACGCACAGTAGTCATACGACAAGTGGGAGCAAAAGTCTCTTCATAATCAATGGCTTTTTGCTGTGCATAACACTTTGCAACAAGTCAAGCCTTATGGCGATCGATCTCACCATCCGGCTTACGTTTCAACTTGTAAACCCACTTCGTACCAATGGCCTTTTTGCCAGGAGGCAAATCACATAAAGTCCATGTGTCATTTTCTATAAGTGCATCATATTTTGATTGCATGGCAGCCATCCAGTTTTTTGAATTCTGTGCTTCATCAAAAGACAGAGGCTCCTCAACATCATGTAAACTAGACACAGCCAAAGCATAACAATATGATGCATAAGATGCATGGTGAGAGCCTGAACGAGTACGACTAGACAAAGGTGCATCCAATTTACTGTCACGCAAAGTGTGCACTAGCCATTTTGGCATACCTCTAGCCTGCTCATTTTCAGCCCTTTCCTCATCAAGTACATCATGTACATCTGCATCAGTAATAGGCTGATCTGTAACATTTTCAGAAACCCCCATAGGCTGTACATTTGCCTCATTGGAAATTACATTCGTATTTCCACCACTGAAAAGAGGCAACAAAGTGTCATAAATGTCCTATGAGCTTACTGTCTCTAGTACATGACAGCAAGGGTTGAACAGAATCTTCCTCAAACACTACATCCCGTGGAACCAGAATACATTTTGTTTGCGGATGATACAACATGTAACCTTTGCTTTCTGCACTATAACCAACAAAAATACATTTGACAGCCTTATCATCCAATTTTATGCGCTGTGTTTGTGGCACCAAAGCATATGCCAAATAGCCAAAAACACGCATGTGCTCAATAGAAGGCTTTCTATCATGCCATGCTTCATATGGAGTAATAGACTGCAAAGCTTTCGTAGGACACCTGTTAAGTACATAAGTGGCACACATAATGGCCTCAAGCCAAAAAGAATGCGGCAAAGCTTGACTTTTGACCATACATCGTGCCATTTCCGTCAGTGACCTGTTTTTCCTCTCAACAGCACCATTTTGCTAAGGTGTATAAGGCAATGTACATTGGTGTTTTATCCCACGACTAGCCAGAAATGCATTAAATTCATGAGACATATACTCCCCCCCTCGATCGGAACGGAGGGTGCCCATAGTACATTTCATGACATTTTCAACCATAGCTAGAAATTGTTTGAAGCACATAAAAACTTCAGACTTCGCTTTAAGCGGAAATACCCATGCATGCCTGGAGTAATCATCAATGAACGTCACGAAGTATAGGTAATTGCCCAAGGACGGAGTTTGCATGGGCCCACAAACATTACTATGCACAAGCTGCAACCTGCATGTGGCCCAAACTGAACCATCCTTTGGAAACTTAGAACACTGCATCTTACCCAAAATATAGCCTTCACAAACATGTTTGACAGGTGCTTCAAGAGGCGGCAAAGAAGCAACCATATCATATTTTTGCAAACGCAGCAAACTGGCAAAATTTGGATGACCAAAACGTGCATGCCAAAGTTTTGCATCTGAAATAGCCCTTGAATCTGCAACAGCATTTGAAAAATTTTGTCCACACTTGTCATACAAAGTGACCTTATACAGCCCACGGCACAAAAGGCCACATGCAACAATTTCATCACCAAAACTGAGATCATGAACTGTACATCTGTCATCCACAAATTTAACTACAAGTCCAAGTCTAGCAAGTGCGAATACAGACAAGAGATTCTTCTTGATCCCATGTACATAAAGTGCATCAATAGGTGTGAAAGAACTGCCATTAGTAGTAGTAAGCACAATCTTTCCAACTCCCTGAACTGGATAAGAGGCATTGTTGGCACAAGTGACTGAATTCCCATGATGGACAGACTCGAGAGAGGTAAAAAATTCACGATGTGAGGTAATGTGCTTTGTAGCACTACTATCGAAATACCACACATGTGAATCTACAGAAACTGACAAGCATGCATCATGGACAGCAGGATTGTAAGTGCACTCTGCGCTAAAAGCCCATTCTGCATCAACATCAGCAACACGGTCTCCTTGCACAGAAGACTCAACAATGGCTGCATTTGTAGTGGAACCGGCATTTGCAGTGGAACCACCCTCTTTCTTGCTAGCCTCTTTGGCCTTCAACTTAGGACACGACTTGATCAAGTGATCATTGGCTTTACAATAATGGCAACGCATCTTCTTTTTGCGCTTATCACCAGAATTGCCAAACGAAGTACTGCCAGCAGAAGCATTAGGAACATAATTTTTGCCACTCGCAGCAGAACCATAAGACGTGGCTGCATTACTGTTACCACCCTTACTTTGAGAAGCAATAAAAGCTTGTTCAACTGCACGCTGCCTAGTCTTATTTTTTCTAAAAAGCGACTCTTGCAACAACAATGTGCATAATGCATAAAACTTGACAACTTCAGGATTTCCTTGGGTCATTAGTCTCCAAGGACTAGCAAAAGTCTGGTAGGAATCTGGTAAGGATTCAAGAACAGTCTGCACAAGGAAACTGTCTGAAATGACTTCACCTGCAAAAATAAGTTTCTCATTGATATCCTTGACACTAGCAAGGAAAGTGTCCATATCATCTTCCTCATGCATAATCTTCGACTCCAGGTCTTTACGCAGCAAAGCAATTTTATCCTCATTGCGGCTTGCATAAAGACCTGGTAGAATATCCCAAGGCTGTTTTGCAGATTTTGCTGAACGGATGTGAGGAACAATGGTGCGCTTCACAGACAACGTAATCAATGCATGAGCCTGCGCATCCTTTACATCCCAACGAGCTTGTTATGCCGTAGGCAAAACAACTCTAACATCAATAATCCTTGCAGCAAGACCTGCAACATCCTCAACATCGCCTACATCCTCAGAACCAGGACGTACATCAATGCCCTGCACAATGTTCCAGACGCCCTTTGACACAAGAACATGTTGCATCATATAAGCCCACATAGGGTAGTTGTCCCCATCCGACCTGTCCTCAGCAGCAAACATCTTGAACACATCTGTGTTGTTGTTGTCAGCCATGGTAAATGCTGCACCTGATGTGAAAACTGCCCGAAAATAGGAGAAACGGAGCGGGAACAACACGTGCTATATGGCACAAACCGTAGAAGACTATAAGGCACCTGTTATGCAGAAAATGGCACTGACAGAAATTCTGCACAAAATGACAAAATTGTCTGTGCAGTACTGCCTGTAGTGGAAACGGAGGCCGAAATGAGCCCAAATCAAAAATCCGAGCAGGCCGAGCTCTACAAGTTCTCCCGAAATATTTTTCGACCTGCGAACGCTCGCCAAAGCTCGTTGAAATCGGAGAAAGTGAGCAGGCGTGTACTGGAGCAGTTGGCGACTAAGCCCGGGAGGACGCACCTGCTCTGATACCAATTGTTGGAATTAGGGTTGCAGAGAAACGCACACAGCTTGGAGAAGACGGAGGAAGCTCAAGGCACACAATAGAGAGTGTATTACTTAGTGTGCAATGGAAAGATAGATATCCCTAGAGTGATGGGCGTATATACAATGCACGGGGGAAAAACCTCCTAAAGAGGGAAAAATGCCCGGCGGTCCTAGTGTGTTCACACACATCACTACCACATGTATATGGTAACAGGTCAAAGCTAGCTTAAGCCTTAAACATTTCCTAGAAATGCCAAATGAAAGGCCCTCCTATACACCATTCACTTCCTAATGTGGTAGACTTTTACATGAAAATTGTGTATAAAAAGGGCAATGATAATGTTGTTGAACACATCATGTCGCATTGTGCATAGTATGAGTTTTATTGTGTTAAAAAGTACTCTGATTCAAAGAAAGGATTTAATCTTGATGATGCATCTCCATCTAGTTCATCGAAAATCTCTCTACCAAGTCCATTTTGGAATTTCTAAGTGGAGAATGGATTTCTTAAATGGAAAGGAAGATTTATGTTCCTTGTGCATGGGAACTAAGAGCAAACATTATTAAAAAAAAAATTAGACTCCATGGATTACCTCAATCCATAATTTTTGATAAGGATCAAAAGTTTATAGGACATTTTTTGTGGCAAGTATTTGCTAAGTTGACTATCAATTTAAATATGAGTAGCGTTCATTTCCTTTAGACACATGGTCTGACAAAAAGGGTAAATCAAAATTTTAGAAGATATGTTAAGAGCCTATGTTTCTAATAGACAAACAGATTGGGAGACTTCCCTTGACAAGATTCTAGATTTACAACATTTGAAATGAATAATGGTATTCCCTCTAGCTCCAAGAAGGTTGAGTTCTTAGTCTAGTTGTCATACTATAGCAAGATTTCTTACCAAGATACACTACATGCTAACTTTAGCCAAGAGATAAATTCCGAAATCACTTTAAAGGGCTAAAAGCTATGCCGATTAGAAGAGATCTTTTAGGGCTTTTGAATAAGGGAACATTGTGTTTCTCCAAATTTCTTCATCATGTAACCTTAATCGTGATACAAAACAACCCCATCGCTTTGACCAATCACATGACATACACACATGATAAGGCAAGCATGAATCAACATCGTACACTTCAACAGGCCCATACATGCCAATGTACACAAAAAAACACCATCCAAAAGTGAAGTTTCTCTGTACATGACAAAAAGGAAAGTAGAGAGAGAAAGAGGCGATGGATATGGAGTTTAGAGCTTTCTACCGTGATCCAAGAGTGATTCTCAATGGTCGAGAAGCTTCTTTGCTGCAAGAGAGTGGTGACAAGAGCTGTGTAGAGGTTTCCGTCATGAAGTTGATGGAGAGCGCATTCACTTCCATGAAAAGAGAAGAGAATAAAGTGGAGGGAGCAAAGAGAGATGGTTCTTCTTCTTCTTTCCGCAAAAGACAGAGAGCTTGTTATGGAGATGGTGATGGATAGTTTGCACCACCTCCATATAATAAGTACGTAGAGTTTCATTGATGTTTGTGTCTATACTAACCTTTGAATATGTACTCTAATGCTCCTTATATGAAAATTCTGCAAGTTGAAGTGACTCCCAAGCAAAAACTGGGCACGATGTTTTTCTTGCTAAAAGCTAGGTTATTTTTGTGTAAAGCATCCCCCCTTTCTAAAACACAGATTTGCCTTGAAAAGTCAATTGTTGCCCCTACCATCCAATTTTTTGGTGTAGCCTAGTTAGTAAACATGAGATCTTGGTAACTAATGTGATCATAACTGAATTAAACCAACCCATGATGCCTTGACATAATCATGACACTCATTGTATTGCCCCGACATATTTAAGGTGCCTCCTTTATAAAAATAATCCGGGTAAAAAATCCATTGTTAATTATGTCACCTGTGGTAAGTCTGCTCTGCACATAAATAGTGACTAGAAATACTATTTCTAGAGCTATATGACTTTATAAAGCGTGCTGCTTTTTAGAAGCATCTAAATGCACGAAAAGAAAAAAGAAAGTGTGAAAAGTCAAAAAAAGATTTTTTTCTAGAAGTGAAACACGGCTTCACCTGGTATACTTGAGCTAGGAAATGAACCTACTTTTCACTAAAAAGCATAAAAAAGCACGAAAAGCACCCAAAAGGTGGATTTTTACAAAATTGAACCTTAGAACCTTAGCTTCTCTGGATGTAATAGAAGAAGGATTTGGCTTTGCTTTTCACAATGAAGCACTTAAATGCATAAAAAGCAAGAAAAACCAATTTTTCTGTGTGACCTAGTAGAAGCTGAAAATGACCTTCCTTTCCTCTTGAAAACATCACAACATTGCACACCAAACATTCTAGACCAAAAAAAAAGTAATTTGCCTTGAGAATCCATTTAAATTTCTTATTTTTAAAAGCGACAGAAAAATTAAAAATCTTACAAGACCTAAGTCTCTCTTTCATATTTGGTGTGCTTGGTATTGGGATAAAGGCGGCATGTGCCTTGCCTCGAGGTCAAGTGTCCTTTGTTTGGCCACCCACTGACTTCACTAACCATTGACATTATTCTTTCTACATAAAAGAATAAGGGGTCTCACTCATTTAAAAGTGAGTACTCCACCCATACACAATCTATCACTCTACGCTCACCGCATCGCGCATCGCACCGCACCCCACAGTTTTTGCATTGGTGTGCTCTTCAATTGGTATCAGAGTGCTAGGGGAGTGATGATGGAAACCTTCACATTTTTTCACGAAGAGAAGAGAAAAGGTAGAAACAAGATTTTTTGCATCTTGTTTTTTCCATATTCGGCTCCAAAACACCATTTTTGGTATAACTTTGTCACGCAAAATCGGATGGATATGATCCAAGGTTTTTGCATGTTCCAAAACGTAATGGAAATGTGTAGTTTTTGAAATTTTATTAAAAAATATAGCAAGTACAACAACTACAAGTTTTGTTCGGCATTTTTGAGCCGAAAAATGTTGTTTTTGGCCTATCTCTCACACTCGAACCTAGAAATTATAAATGTTAAATTTTCTACAACAACCTGTAGTAATTTTTATGCCGCATAGATGCTTTGACAGTTAGACCCCTACACTGCAGAGTATTATGTAGTTTGTGTCTATAGATGTGTATGCGACACTGTGGTGCTATTTGAGAGATGATTTATCTTGAGTTTGTGTAATTAAGTGTTGATTTGGGATGTGGTTTTTGCATTGATACACAACCTGATATGGTTTTGTGTGCATTGAGACTGTGTGGGATTTTTGAGAGCTATATGCGCGGTTTTGTGCAGTTTATGGTTATGTATGCCATATGTAGATACATGTGAGCTAGTTACATATCATAAATTGCAAATTCATAGGTGTAAGACTTTCAAATAGGTGGAGTTTTTCAGAGAGCTACTTATGAAAGAGTGAGCTCCCTTCTTGCTCCACTGTTATGCTCTTGGCTGCCGTATGCCTCATGTGGATTTGTGATTTGAGACAGTTTGTCTCTGACAAGTTTATGCGCTTTGTTCAACCCTTTCGCTTCTCTTCATTGTGTTTGGAGAGCTTTTAGTCAGTTGACTTGATATATGAAAACTTGTGGATGAGAGACCAAGTTTTTGTTTATGCGCATAGCCTAATTGGCTTCACAGGTTTAATATATGCCAGTTTCTGGTGAGATGTTTTGAGATTTTGCTCAAAGTATAGGGAAAACTCTATTGGATTTTCTTTTGGGCTCTCACCATAGTTTCTACGTATGTGCAGTCTACTCTCTGATGCTTTAGTGGTTGAGTGTGACTCCCACATTGGCAGTGATTGAGTTTTGACTCTCACTTCAATTGGCTTGGTCTCTTTCAAATACGGATTTAGTGTTCTTGTATCCACTCTCAAAAGAGTGAGTTATAGAGTATGTGCATTGTGGCTATAAATTACAGGTTATCCATTGTTTTCGATCAATGGGTATTCAGATCGTCACAAGTTGTAGGTTCTATAGGTTTCTTTGGTAGAGCTACGTTGAAATACAGGTTTCATATGCATTGATCATAGTTATGATTGTGTGGGGGTCGAGGTGATCTTCCACTTTGGCATCTTTGATGCGGTTTATGGTTGAGATTTTGCTTAGTTTACAAGGGAGAGTTTGAATGATTTCTCCTAGGATTTCTTGCCATACACCTTTTGATATATATGTGGATTTTGATTTCTTAACATCCATTTAGAAGGTACGTGTGACGTTTTAGAGTCTACAAAGATGACTTGTGAGAGATGGAGGTCTCGTTCATGCCAATACTTGCATTGTTGGCATTGTGATCACACGGGGCACATTAGGCATTATTGCTTTTGATGTATGAGACATCGGAAATGGTCTATGCGAGATGTAGAGATGGTTTTGACACATGCTAGAAAGGTGGCTCAATATGCCATTAATGGTGATGCCATGTTTACCTCTAGCATTCCTCATGCTTACATGCCTGACACAAGTAACATTTCTTCCCGTTGGTTGCTAGATGAGAATGGAGTCTTCCACATCACACCATGTCATGAGTCGTTTAATACCTTCTCTAGTGGGGGGCTTGGTTGTGTGCACTTGGCCGATGGTTCAACGTTTGAGAATTCAAGAGCAGGAGATGTATGCTTGTCATTATCTAGTGGCGGTGCATCTTTTTTGCTAGGACATGTGAGTTATCTTCTTGAGATCGCACAAAGTTTGATCTCGATGAGACGGTTACCATATTGTAGTTTTCATGTAGTGCTTTGAGATAAGTGTTTCTAGATGCATCGTGGATTACTTGTGATTGCAAGAGGAGCTAGGTATGGCTTCTCAGCTTCATTGGATGTATATGAGGTTTGAGATGGCTTGGTCTTGATTGCACCATTGACATGTGGTATGCAAGATATGAGACATGTCTCATTCACGAGTGAGCTTTAGTATGCTCAGGAGACAAAGCATATAGCTATGTGGACATGTCAGTGAGCATTGCACAGGCAAAGGTGGAGTGGGATTGCTCTAGTGAGACACAACATGTATTGTTAGAGTCTGAGAAGATAGAGATAGAGCTGGTTTGCTCCCTAGAGACACAGGTAGAGATGATGGACATGGAGTTCTTTGATATTGTCATGCTAGAGGATGTTAGGACACATAGTTCCATCTATGGATGAGAGAGATGTAGCCATCCCATTGTCGATGATGATGACACATCCATATGTGATGAGTAGCCTTGATGATGCAGTGTATGAAGATAGCACTGAGGAGGCTAGTACAGCCATGGTTGCATAGATTTTATCATCATTTGGATATCTCATGTACGACCTACTAGTGTCGAAGCTTGACCTAGCAAATGTAGTGGGAGCATTTGCAGCAGTAATTGTCAGTTGTCCGATGACTGACACTAGCATGATGCATTGTGGAGCTATGTGGACCATATAGAGATGCTTGCAAGATTTGCATGCAGGCTCTAGCATGGATTTGCATGCTCGTGTATCACTAGAGCCGATACAATTGCATGTAGATTGAGTGAATGATCCAGTGGTGGGCGTAGGCTGAGAGAGTCTCTCACCTATTTCTTGTACATACTATAGTTTAGCTAGTAGGACCCTCTTATCGACACATTCAACTTTAAGTGGAAGTATGTTGGGGTAAAGGCGGCATGTGCCCTACCTCAAGGTTAAGTGGGACTATGTTGGGGTAAAGGTGGCATGTGCCTAGCCTCGAGGTTAGGCGTTCGATGTCCGGCCGCCCACTAACTTCACTGACCATTTACATTATTCTTTCTACATAAAGGAATAAAGGTTCTTACTCATTTAGTAGTGAGTACTCCACCCACACACAATCTAGCACTCTACACTCACTACATCACGCACCCACCAAGGCACCCACACCACACATCTTATGCATTGGCATGCTCTTCACTTGGGTCAGTTGCTCATGAGTCACTTGTATATTCGTGTACATTAGAATGGAACTTGGGTCTCTCTTTCCCAGTGGGTGCGCTTGGACTAGACGCTCATGAGTTGCCTATACATTGTGTACATTTGTGCATGATTGCCCATGGTTGCTCGTATCCATCTACTTGTTCACATAATAAGTTGAAGCATAGCATTGTGGAATCCTAAACACATACTTAAAATAACACTTTTTTAATAAATGCAAAGGCAATTTAGCCTTATGTGCCATGTGGACGTGGCATGCTCTCACCATTGGACCATTGTGAGAGCATGGAAGTTTTGCCTCAACAATTGAAGAATGTTTTGACAAATATGCATTGTAATTAATGACACTTGAGGGCATAAAATAAACATGCTTGTTTGATGCAAGTAAAAAAATTTACAATCCTAAAATATGGTGGAGAATAAATCAAGAATGGCAACATTATGTCAATGAAAACAAATTAAGATTAACAAAAACTCTCCTTGGACTAAGGAAATCCCTTCTTGGATTAATGCAACTCTTGAGTAAATAAGACCCCTTGTTGGATTAAGATAATTGCTCCTTATATTAATTGATTCCTTATTTGGATTAAGATAGTACTTTCATCTTTGTGATCTTTGCAAGATGATCATGGATGCACGTCACTTAAAACAAGGATTAGCACTACTCCCATAGCAATTAACATATCATGAACTTCAATAAAGGTCATTTTTTACTAATAAAAAAAATCCTTTGGGGAGATTAGGATTCTTGTGAATTACCCATGGAACCTTTGAAGACTCCTTATTGTTGATACTCATCAAGGCTCCTCATTGTTGTTTCACACATAGTGAGAACATTTATTGATACTAATGTGATGCACCTAGCCATGGCATCTCCATAGTTGTTGTCATAAAATCTAATATCTAACCAACTCAAATGATTTTCTCATATGAAACCGATCATTCAATGTGGGAGAATAAACGAGAACAAGGGTTAGAATATAGACATGTGCTTATGGATCTATCTCAACACGGGTCCAAGGTTAAAGGGGTCCAAATGAGAGATTGTTTGTCAAAGAGCAAGGCTAGCTAATGGAGATTAAAGACCTTAGGGTTAGATTCATTAAACCTCCAATGGTTAGTGTTAAAAGTCCTTTGACCTTAGGCAAGCTAGGGCTATGCTTGAGGTGGGAACCCAGCTCAAGCTTGAGGTGCTTGTCGTGCTTGCTGACTAAGGTGCTTGAGGTGCTTGTCGTGCTTGCTAACTAAGATGCTTGAGGTGCTTGTCGTGCTTGCTGACTAAGGTGCTTGAGGTGCTTGTCATGCTTGTTGACTAAGGTGCTTGAGGTACTTGATGACTAAGGTGCTTAAGGGATTCAAGGTGTTCCCAAAAGTCAACATGATCCCTACTCAAGGGGGGTGATCCCTCATTGTAGGAGCATGAGAGAGAACATACACACGCCTCACACAAGGAAATCTTGGTCTAAAGAAGCAACAAGGACACTTGTCAAGTTTCTCTCTATGTTACTCTCATGGTATGCCTATTGGTTGGCCTCTCAAGGGGTCCAATGATAATATAGCTAATTTAATTAATTGTTTATGAATTTATCAAGCCTCTCTCTCAAAGGGGAAAGGGGGACACTTGTCCCAAGGCTAGCATGGTTGCTTGATATGCACTATGCATGTGATTGGCTAGGCTTGAAGGGGTCCAATGAGCTTTTACCTTGAGCTAGAAGAGGGGGTCAACCAAAGCAAGAAGGGAGCCTGCTTGCAGGGTATACTCTCCCACTCTCTCTCTCTCTCTCTCTCTCTCTCTCTCACACACACACACACACACACACACACACACACACACACACACACACACACACACATTGTGTGAGGTGCAAAGTGCAAGAGCTCCATCTCCTTCTCCAAGCTTGTTGAGAAGTTAAGAGCCTACACCAACACTCTTGGCTATAGAATCATGAGGAAACCTAGCATTATCACACAATGATTAAGAGTCAAAATATGCCAATTTGAGTACTTCGTTCTATTTTCCAATCCAACTAAGGGCCATGCTCCAATGCTTAAGCTTGCCATCTTCATTATTATGCTATTATGCTATGCTATGCAAGAAGAGTGATGATAAGTGACAAACTATCTCTTTCTTGCATGCTACTTCTTCTTCCTCTTCCCTACCCTCATTCCCCGCTAGCTCTCTCCACCTTCGAAGTTATTTGAGGCCTTGGGACTGAGACCGAGGATGGTTAATGTTTTTACAAGATTATGTTATGCTCGCGATGCATGAAGCTTTCCATCTTCATTGCATCACCTAGGTCACAAGGAACACAAAGATTGTATTGTACCAAGTCTCTCTTGATGGGAGAATCTATAATACAAAAGCTTGTTGGAGGGGGGACCGGCTCCACATAAATTTGTCCTCAACTGTTGTCAAGTTCTCTAACTCTCTCTCTTGCAAAAGCATTGTTCATGCCAAGTTAATTAAGTATAATGGTTATGTTTCTACCCGTAATTAAGTTCACCCTCTATGTTCTCAAAGTAGTCTCATGAAAATGCTCACTCTAATTGTCTTAATTTCGCTATTCTCAAAGTTCTTAGGCCAGTTCTATTACATTGGTACCAAAGCTATTAGTTTCGCTTTTCTTACTTAAGAATAGAAGTCCTTAAGTTGTCCATGAAAGGTTGGACCTGTTCATTGCAATAGGGTAAGTGGGACATGGATCTATTATCTTGGTTGAGGAATTAGTTCGAGGTACTCCGTTGGGAACTATAGTCTTAATAATGGAGTCTCTCGGGGCTTGTCTTTGGCTTAACCATTATTGAGCTACGAGCAAGCTAAACAAGAACCATAATCAACCGAGTACTGTTAGACCCTCTCCACTAGTCTTTGCAATCACCGGACTCTAAACCATGAGTGTGGCTGTTTGAGAACTATTTTGCAAAGGTAAAGAAGAGTTGCGACTAAGGTTTTTGAGGGTACCAAATAACAAAGTAATCTATACATAAGTTTAATTAGCATGGCTGACAATAACCAAGAGAGTAGAATGAACATTGATAACTTTGATTTTTCACATGAAGGTGCTAATGATGATGTCCCCATGTTTGTTAATTACCTTGTTACTAGGTTACAACAAGCTATGGGCAACCCTGCTTTGCAAGCTGAAGTTACTCAACAACTTCATGCTTATGGGATTTCCCTTCCTCTCCAAGAAGAGAGAGAGCTTAGGAGGCCTCTTGATGAGACTCCCAAAAGAAGACTCTCTCCCATAAGAGAGGAGGAATCCAAAGAGCGAGAAAGAAGCGAATCCCTAAGTTCCTCTGAAGATGTGGGTCCATGAAGATGACGGTCTAGACGGTTACCAACTCCTCCCAAGAGGAAACAGTCAACCCATAGTCTTTTTCCTCGTCACTCCAAAAGGAAAGAGAGGAAACAAAGGAAGAAAAAGGCGAGAAAGAGGTCATCCTCTTCTCCTTCTTCTTCACCATTCTCCTCTTTCGACAAAAGCAATGGCTATTCTCCTAGAGAATACAAGAGGAGAGGACATCACAAATCTTACCCTACATGGCGAAGGTCTCAATAGCATAAGAAGTTCAAAGAGGGAGGAAAGAGTCTCTCTTTTCTCACCTATGATGGAACCTACGGTGCTATCAACAACAAAGTATTGGCCTTCATCTAGCAATTTGATGCGACCTTTGGAGATGAGGGCTTCACGGAGTCCTCCAAGCTATTCCATGTAGCTATGCACTTCTAGAATATGTTCGTCAATGGTGGGCTAGCCTTCGTGGTGGCAACAGAAAAACCCTGAAGACATGAAAAACCCTACGAGTTTTCATCATGAAGCAATTCCTTGCAAGCGATGCAAAGGACAAAGTGCTTACCAAATGGTGGAGTTTGAAGCTGCTCTCCAACGAGTCTATCCACAAATATGTGGACAAGTTTTGGGATTTGCATCCCAAGGCTATTGTCTTTTAAAAGATAGACTTCGTTGAGCAAAAGCAACAATTCTATTTGGGATTATCTGAAGAGATGGCCGAGTATGTCAACTCCCAACGGCTTGGTTCGATCATCGAAGTAATCTACCACATTATGGTTGCTTCACGCATCAATTTCCAACAAGGGACTAAAAGGAATGCCAAGCCCATGGAAAACAAAGATCAAAATGATGCAAAGGAAGAACAATGCCCTAAACGCTTCCCAAGGCAATTCCAACAAAAACAATAGCAACATTCGGTCCAAGGAGAAGGGAGTTTACAAAGGTAAAAATAAACTCTCTCCTGAAGAGCTAGAAGCATTTCATGAGGACCACAAATGATTCAAGTGTGGGTAACAAGGTCATGGCTACCGTTCTTGTCCCAAAAGAAATGCGTGCAATGAGACTCCTAGAGCTTCCATGATAGAAGCTCCAAAAGAGGATGCTCATTGCAAAGGATCACCTCTCTCCTATGCTTGGGGAAAGGTAAGGGAGAATGATGCCTTCATCCCGTTTGACCCTAGCTCTACTCACAAATTCATTTCAATGGAGTTGGCCACTATGTTGGGCATTCAAGCTTTTGAGATGGGAGATACTGTAATTGCCAATGGAGCTTTCAAGGGACTGCAAGTCGACAAAGAAGACTTTTTCATCTCTCCTCTTCAAGGCACCATGGTTCAATCACATGGATGCCAACATGAAGTTCCCTAAAAGGAGAATCTATTGCACCTACAAGGAAAAGAGCATGTATATAGATGCTAGTAAGTCCGGTCAAACTATACCACTTGTAAATTCACCTGCTTTTGATAAGTCAATGAAAAGCTCAGTTTTTGTGTACATGATTTTTGTCAAAGAGTCTCTAAATGATGTTAATGTTTTAAAAAAGCAAAGCGTTAAGAATCAAGAAGAATTATACTTTTCTAATTTTCTAAATGGATTCCAAGATGTGTTCATCGATGATATCCCTATGGACTTACCTACGAAACGAGGGGATGATGACCATCAAATTGAGCTCCTATCAGGAAGCTCACCGCCTAACCAGCCTCCTTATCAAGTTTCCCAAGCTCAACAAGAGGAGATCATGAGGCAAGTACAATAATTGGTAGACAAAGGGATGGTGAGGCCTAGCTCCTCTCCCTTATGTTCTCGAGTCCTTTTAGTGCAAAACAAAGACGGTACATACTGCATGTGTATGGATTAGCGAGAGCTAAACCATATCACTACTATCAAAAACAAAATTTTTCGTACCACGGGTAGAAGATCTGTTTGATAAGGTACAAGGTTCGACCTACTTCAATAGGATTGACCTTGAAAGTGGCTATCATCAAATAAGGATAGTGAATGAAGATATCATAAAGACCGCATTTCGTACACCGTTTGGTCTTTATGAATATCTAGTCATCCCTTTTGGCCTAACTAATGCACCGGCCACATTCAATCGTTTAATGGAGAAAATCTTTAGACCCTACCGCAAGTTCACTGGAGTGTTCTTTGATGATATCATCATCGACTCCAAGTCCTTGGAGGAGCACAAGCAACATCTCTAAGTAATTTGAGGGAGAACAATCTTTTTATCAATCAAAAGAAGTGTGAATTTTTCCTTCAAGAGATTCAATATTTAGGTCATATTATCTCTCAAGATGGTATCCGTATGGATCCATCAAAGTTGGAGGTAATAAAAGCATGGCATAATCCAAGGAATCTACATGAGCTAAGAAGCTTTATTGGTATGTGTGCATACTATAGATGCTTCATAGCCAAATTCTCTCAAATAGCGGGACCATTTCATGACTTAAAAAGAAGAACATTAAGTACTCATGGACTGCTAAAGAGCAAAATGCTTTTGACATCCTCAAAGAGAATCTTACCTCCCAACCAGTGATTATGCTCCCGATCTCTCAAAGCCATTTGAGGTCCAATGGGATGCTTGTGGTGATTGCCTTGGCGTAGTTTTGCTGCAAGAAGGGCATGCCATAACATATGAGAGCCGAAGGCTCAATGCCGATGAACGAGTCTTGGGTATATACAAAAAAGAGCTTTTAGTTGTTCTACACGCCCTAGACACATGCAAGCACTATTTATAGGGGACTCCATATATTTTGCGAACAGACCACCAAAGTCTCAAGTACTTCATGACACAAACCAAGCTATCCGACAAACAAATGAGGTGGGAAGTTTTTCCTTCGCAATTTTATTTTCATATTTCTCACATTGCTAGTAAGCACAATCAAATGGCCGATGCACTTTCACGACGACCAAGAGTTAATGCGGTGCCTATAGCAACTCACAATGATCTATCTTCAATTATAGATGAGTATGTTACTCACCCGGACTTTAGAGACTTAGTGTCATCCCTTGCATTGGGGAAGAAAGAAGAACCATTCACCTTACAAGATGGTTATCTTCTCCATGGCAATAGGCTATGTGTTACCCACTCCCTTCGTGAGAAAGTCATGTATGAATCCCATGCTTCTCCCTATGCGGGACATAGAGGTATTCAACCCATTCTTCGAGGAGTAGAGACGTACTTCTATTGGCCTACCATGAAAGTAGACATACAAGAGTATGTTTCAAAATGTGTGGTATGCCAAAAGACCAAGTATGATGGAGAGAAGCAACCTGGGTTACTCTAGCCATTGCCACTCCCTAATTCACCATGGGAGAGGATATCCATGGATTTTATCTTTGGATTACCCAAGTCTATTTATGGAAATACGAGAATATAGACAATAGTGGACAGGTTTAGCAAGCAAGCACACTTTATTCTTGTCAAAAAGACTCTTAAGGCACACCAAATGACAACCCTCTTCATATCTCAGATTTTCAAACACCATGGATTGCCAACATCCATTGTGTCAGATAGAGATCCTGGAATGACCAGTAATTTCTGAAAAGGTCTCTTTGAAAATCTAGGTACAAGATTGAATTTCTTGTCGGCCTATCACCCACAAACGGATGGCCAAAGTGAGATTGCCAATCTTACGATACTCGATCTACTAAAGACTTATGTTACAGTAGTAGATCATTGCTCACAATGGGATAAGTACTTACTCCTTGTAGAGTATGCATACAATAATACTGTTCATACTACTACGGGAAAGGCACCTTTTGAGATCATAGAGGGAAGACCTAAAGGTCCCTTGCTACTTACTTAAAGTACATGGGAAGATCTTCGCTGCCGATGAGTATAGCTGTGACCTACAAGAATCTTTTCAAAAGATTAAAGAGGCTATATCCATCTCTCAACAAAGGCAAAAAGATGTACTGACAAGCACAAAAGGGCCTTAACGTTCAAAGAAAATGATTGGGTCTTACTTAAGTTTCCCAAGGCTTGATTGAGACAAACGATGAGCAAAAATCCTTCGGGCCATCAAAAGTATTATCCTAAACTAGCAAAAAGATACTATGGTCCTTTTCAAATCTTGAATCCAATCAATGAGATGGCTTATCAACTCAAGTTTCCCAACCATTGGCTCATACACAGTGCTTTTCATGTGAGTCTACTTAAGCCCTACAAAGGAGAGCCACCAAAAGAACCCATTATTGAAGACCCCCAGAAATCGAAGACCAAGAAGAGGTGCTACAACCCGAAGCTATCCTTTGGCATGAAGACAAGGTACTATGACATGGTAAGATTATCCTACGATATCTTATAAAGTTCAAAAATTATCCTTTTGAAGATGCTAGATGGATGCAAGGAATACAACTTAAGGATAGTATGAACCTTGTCAATGCTTACAATGCTATATTAGAGTAAGCAAATGTACATGTTTCTTTTCAATGACAATTGTTTTTTTCTTATAAGACTAATTCTCTTTTTTTTGTGCACAAATTTAAGTATTATGCATGCTTAGAATCATGTTTGTGATGATGACGTCTCTCAAACACCAAGTAGAATTTGTCACTCTCCTTTGGGAGAATGAAATGGACTAAAGAGAAAACATGCTTGTAGCATCTAAGTCTCCTTAGCCCCAAATGGGTTATTCATCCATCTCGGAATTATGTCATAGGGTAAAAAGGGATCCTCTACCCGCTAAGAAACATCGACTAATGACTAAGACTTTATCTCTGCTACCTCATAGTCGAGGACGACTATGATTTCAAGAAAGAGGTAATGTCATAAAATCTAATATCAACCCAAATGATTTTCTCATATTAAACTGATCATTTAATGTGGAAGAATAAACGGGAACAAGGGTTAAAATATAGACATGTTCTTATGGATCTATCTCAACACGGGGCCAAGGTTAAAGGGGTTCAAATGAGAGATGGTCTGTCAAAGAGCAAGGCTAGCTAGACCTTATGGTTAGCTTCATTAAAGACCTCCAATGGTTAATGTTATAATTCTTTGACCTTAGGCAAGCTACAGGTATGCTTGAGGTGGAAACCCGGACCAAGCTTGAGGTGCTTGTCGTGCTTGCTGAGCAAGCTGCTTGAGGTGCTTGTTGTGCTTGCTGACTAATATGCTTGAGGTGCTTGTTGTGATCACTGACTAATATGCTTGAGGTGCTTGAGTTGCTTGTCGTGCTTGCTGACTAAGGTGCTTGAGGTGCTTGTTGACTAAGGTGCTTGAGGTGCTCTTGCGGTGCTTGATGACTAAGGTGATAATGTGCTCCATGACTGAGGTGCTTAAGGGGTTCAAGGTGTTCCCAAAAGTCAACATGATCCCTACTCAAGGGGGGGAGAGCCCTCATTGTAGGAGCATGAAAGAGAACACACACACCCTCACACAACGCAAGCCTGGTCTAAAGAAGCAACAAGGACACTTGTCAAGTTCCTCTCTATGTTACCCTCATGGTGTGCCTAAAGCCTATTGGTTGGCCTCTCAAAGGGTACAATGATAATTTAGCTAATTTAATTACTTGTTTATGCATTTATCAAGTCCTCTCTCTCAAAGGGGAAAGGGGGACACTTGTTCCAAGGCTAGCATGGTCGCTTGATATGCACTCTCCATGTGATTGGCTAGGCTTGAAGGGGTCCAATGAGCTTCCACCTTGAGCTAGAAGAGGGGGGTCGCCCCAAGCAAGGAGGGGGCTTGCTTGCACGGTACACACACACACACACACACACACACACACACACACACAAACACACACTCATGGTGTGAGGTGAAAAGTGCAAGAGCTCCATCTTCTTCTCCAAGCTTGTTGAGAAGTTGAGAGCCTACACCAACACTCTTGGCTATGGAATGCAAATCCAACCAAGAGCCATGCTCCGATGCTTAAACTTGCCATCTTCTTTATCATCATTAATATGCTATTATGCTATGCTATGCAAGAAGAGTGATGATAAATGAGGAACTATCTCTTTCTTGCATGTTACTTCTTCTTCCTCTTCCCTACCCTCATTCCCCGCTAGCTCTCTCCACCTTCAAAGTTGTTTGAGGTCTTGGGATTGAGACCGAGGATGGTTAATGTTTTTTACACGATTATGTTATGCTTGTGATGCTTGAAGCTTTCCATCTTCATTGCATCACCTAGGGCACAAGGAGCACAAATATTGTTTTGTACCAAGTCTTTCTTGATGGGAGAATCTATAATACAAAAGCTTGTTGGAGGGGGGACCGGCTCCACATTAATCCGGTCCTCAACCGTTGTCAAGTTCTCTAACTCTCTCTCTTGCAAAAGTATTGTTCATGCCAAATTAATTAAGTATAATGGTTATGTTTCTACCCCTAATTAAGTTCACCCTCTATGTTCTCAAAGTAGTCTCATGAAAATGCTCACTCTAATTCTCTTAATTTCGCTATTCTCAGAGTTTAGGCCATTTCCATTACATTGTGCACCTTGAATGGCTCGCTCAAGCCCTTGTCCTAGAACCCAATGACCAGAGATCGGAAAAAATCACCACCCAACCTTCTTATATAAATATATAGCCTACATAAAACCCTTACAATTCCAATGAGGTTTTTGACAATGTGTGTGTGTGTGTATGTAGAAAGATTTGTGTGTGTGTGTGTGTATGTAGAAAGATAAAACCTACATAAAACCCTTACAAATATATAGCCTACATAAAACCCTTACAATTCCAATGAGGTTTTTGACAATGTGTGTGTGTGTGTGTGTGTGTGTGTGTGTGTGTGTGTGTGTGTGTGTGTAGAAAGATTTGCTAGCCTCTCACCTTCTATGTCCTCCTCTAAGTTTGAAAGAAAATGTGTCTTTCAATAGAAGGAGCAAGCATCATCTTAGCATTACAAAGTATAGTAAGTGAATTCTCAAAAAAGAAGAGATACTTCCATTAACACTAGAATGGTAACCTAACAGGACATAAAAGTGTCCTTTTAGGGTTTTGGGAAAAAATTCCAAAACCATAGTAGATCCACTCATTTTGAAAAATCCTTTCATGAGATTATAGTTCAATAACTACTACATATGGAAAAAATGAGAAACTTGTAATTTTTCTCATCCCTTGGTCACTACAAGCCTCCAAAGTTGATGGACCAGTGCATTTTGCCCAAAACAGCAATTTCTTACGGTTGATTGCATATAAATAAGAGTGGGGATTTTTGTAGGACATGATATAAAATGCCCCGTTAACTTTAATGGGTTTGTGACCAAAACATATGGTTGCTTTTACCTCACTTTTTTTTTTTGGGAAAAAAAATAGGTACAAAAAGTTGCATTTTTGCCATCCTGCGGACCTATCATCAAAGTTTCTATAGTCACGCTCAATACAGATACTATATACATGTTTTCTTAGTCCCCTTTGGGCCTTTGGATTCAAAAGGAGCCATGGAGCATGTCAAAAGGATAATGGATCTCTTACAATTGGAACCTTGGGGGCAATGATAAAGTGCTAAATAACAACAAACATGAAAAAACTGGGTTTAGCATTATGACCTCTAGAAACCCATAGAAAATACTCAATATCTAGCCAAGTTTGTAGTCTATGATTAGATATGTTTACTACCTACAAAATACACACAATTGGCCTAAGAAACTAGCAATATTGAGAAAGTTATACTTGCTACTCTAAAATGTACCTTATTCTTCAGCAATCAAAAAACTCAACCATCATCATATACTATGCTATATAGCATATTAGGTCCCCCAAAACTCAAGGAAGATTACATATATGTTATACATTACAATTACACAATCAAAATTGAATTTGGATATCAAGAAAGCCACCAAAAAAATCATAAAAGTGCTAATTTTGGCCAAAAAACAGGATTATGCAATTCTTGTAAATTGGTCATAACTTTCAATTTTAACACTTAGCTCTCCCTACAAGCATCAAAACATGTTGAGAACTATGAAGGCCTAACCTCTAGCCATCTAAACCTCACAAACATGGAGTTTAGAGTGGTATAGTTGCCAAAAATTGAAAAAAAGCAAAAAATAGGACCCGTTTTTTGACATAGTTTAGGTTCAAAAATGTTGTGCAAGAGTAAGGTTAATGGTGAGATCGATACTCCAAAAAAAACGCTAAGTTTTTTTCATCTCATAAGGCAACTTTGTGGATATATAGCACCTAGAAATTAATTTTCATACTCTTCAAATAATTCAAGCAAAATGGTCACTTAACAGGACACAAAAGTGTCCAAGGACATAAAAGTGTCCTATTACCATTCTAGTGTTAAGGTTGGCAATTACAATAGAGTATTTTAAGAGAATTTGAGTGTACAATAAAGAAAGCTCCAGAATTGATATTTGCATCCATTATGATACAAGTACAAGTTAGTACTTAACTGATAAACTACATGTGTTTTATAAGTGGGGAACTTGTTATCAATGTCCACTATATGCCATATAGAAAAAAAAAAAAATTCGTATTGCCCATAACCTGAGTGGAAAGGTCCATGTAGAATTTTTTGGTGTAGTATGGCCTAATGAGGAGGTCTTGAAAGTTGAAGGCCTCTGGATCTCAGACCACCACCTTTATATAGATCTGAAGGTGCTCCATGAGAAAGAGTATAGGAAGGATTAAGGCAGTTGGTACTCAGAGTGGGGTGATGAGGGAGTGGGGGAGGTGGGGAGGGTGGAAGGTCTGCAAGAAGTTTTCTTCTGATAGCTCCCACCATGCAAGGCTTGAGTGAAGATACTGGGATAGTGGGCTCATGTAAGGCAGTACAATGATATCACCACCCTCCTTTACTTTCGTGATAGTTTCCCACATCATTTTGTACCAAAAATCCTTGTAAATGAAATGCAACTTTAGAAAGGGTTTCCTTCCATATTCTCAAATAGATGAAGTGAAATTGGTGTGTGTAACCCTCCTTCCAAACCCGCACTAGGTCAGGATAATAATTTTGAATGGAGAGTCTACTAATGGGGGCATTAGGTCCCCATTAGGGTCCGAGTGCCCACCTTTTGAGGCATGAGTTAATTCGTTCAAAACCATTGCTATAAAAAGCGTGTACAAGGTCCTTGATGTGTTTGCTTGCTTTCTTTGTTGAATGATTTCAATATATGAAGGGTTTGATTTGAGATAGGATGACTTTATGTGCCCATCCTAAAGGTTTGTTTCTTCTTTTGTGAATAAATTTGAGCACCTTTGATGGTACCATCAAGTCCTTATCTATCTTGGTTCTTTGTAGTTGGTTATTATGAACCACTAGCTTCACTCAAGAATGATGTGCTTATACCAATTTCACCTTCAAAGGTCATGTCATTGTCATCAATGGAGATGCAAGAGGGGTAAATTGGATGAGTCATGGTAAAATGCTTTGGGGATTCATTGTTGACCCAAAGGATATCATCAAAGAACTGAAAGGGGAACCTGAGTTGCTGTAGCTGAAGTCGGAGCCAGGGATCTTTAAGACATGAGTTGATGTAGTTATACTCCAATGCATGTAGATAAAGATTACACCAAATTGGAGAACAAGCTAGTCCCATAGGAATGCCATTGACTGTCGATATGTCCTTCCATTGCATTGAATATTAGATAATCTATCAACCAAGAGTTTAGCTCCATCACTTGAGATTTGTTAAATGAGAGTTTGTTCTTGTACGATAGATGGAGGACTGATGAGACCAGATCCCACAAATACATCTACTAGGGAAGCTTTTGAATGATATGAAAGGTCCTTGTTGGTCAAAGACATAGCTGAGTAAACAATTGATAATCGTACTTAGGCCTATGTCTCCATGGTGTGGGATATTTTCATAGCATTTCTTTATATCAATCGAGAAGAATGAGGTGACTTGTTCAGGTAGGTTGATGATAACCTCATATAGGGAATCAACCACCCACCACGATTGTAGCTTTATATTGAAACATAGGAGATATTTTTGATTTAGTAGATGTGCTCTATGCTTTCGACAAGGGATACATGTTTTAAGTATGCATGCTAATGGAAGTGATGCTCCAATAAAACGATAACTAGACCCACAAGTAATCCATATGAAGTTTTTTGTAGGGGAGAGGGAGAGGAGTTTTGTGGTCTTCCTTTATTCTCCTTTTTCGTTAACATCATCCTACTCTGTTTCCACAAAGTAGAGATACAAGTAACTGGAAAGAGGAAGTCCTCCGACTCCTCTATCCATCATGTTCATGGTTATAAGGGTCATACACCACAAGCCAGGTCGATAAATCAAGGATTCTAATGAAAGCTATTTTCTATCCATCATGTTCGTGGTTATAAGGGTCATACACCACAAGCCAGGTCGATAAATCAAGGATTGAAAGCTATTTTCTATAACATCAAGATAAAATCCCATTGACATATTTAGATCCATAAACAACACCTTTTTTCTCACGTTTAAGAGGCACGACCGCCATTCATAAACCATAAATATGATATGAGACTTAGTCTAAACTAACTAGTAATATTGTGAAAAGTACCCGACTTATTGGATCCATAACTTTCAGGGACATGTATATTTGGGATATCTCGACTCTTGGTACAATGAGTCTCTAATTTCTCTTCTCTTAATAAGAGGGAGTGGATAGTTTCTTGACTAATCGAGATCATCCGTCCTTGACTGGCTCCCACTGTCCACCCCACACTCACACTTTTTAGCTTGTTTCCTAATTACTACCACATTGTTTTACATATACAAACAATGTTATTTTATTAAATCCACGCACAGGTTCTTTCATCCAACCTTTCAAACATCACCAAAACAATTCTTTCTCAAACATGGTCTAATGAAGACAGTCCTATAATTCAACAAAAATGAATCTATCAATTATTCTTAAGAGTTTGCCGCTACCCACGGACTTTCTCTATCTAATCAACAGAGCCTTTGAAAAGGATTTACTTATTTGCTAACCGCGAAATACACAAACTTTCCTAGTCGCTAACCGCAAGAGCATCTCGCTAACCGCAAGGCATCCTGCTAACCGCAAGGTATCCTACTAACCGCAAGAGACAAAAAGAGAGCTGATAACCTCATCTTAATCTCCGCTAATCGCGGAATCACCTCGCTAACCGTGAGTTCCATCTGAAAACAAAATATTCTTTCAGCAATTGTTTTGTTTAAGTGATTTCTCAAACATGATTACCCAACTTTTAATATCAAACAAAGATAGTTTATCAAACCGTAACCATTATTCAAACAATCCTTTCACTACTCTATGAAATCATATGCTTGTTTCTTGTGATATAATCACGCTTCTTGGACAGTTTAGGGAAATTCTTAGCCTTGACTTACCGATCATCATGTATAACGATGCAGAATTATAAATTCATCTTATCGGATTAGCAACATGTTCAACTACCTCCATGGTTGAGGTTGGACGACTTCGACTTCTTCCGTAACCAATACCTCCGCTTGAGCAACGTTTGGAGTAGTTGATGCCTTCCTTTGCACCTTTCTTGGAGGTGGAGCGGCATGAGCGTCCTTCGAGCTTCGAGTCACTCGCTTCGAGGCCATCGTATTACAAAAGAGAAGGGAGAAAGTGAGAAAGAGAACTCAAGAATTTGAGGGACAACACGATGATGGTAGAGAAAGAGTTGATGATGGAGATGGCTTGAGAGCGAGAGCTTGAGGGAGAGAGGTTGAAGGAGAAAAGGTAACTCCAACGTCAAGGCAAGAGAGATTCCGCTTCTGAGAGTGTATGTTTTCAAAGTGAAGGGAGAGGCGTCTTTATATAGGCTCTCAAGGCCAAAATCACAAGCTAAGAATAGAGAAAAGCAAAGAGAGGTAAGTTCATGCACGTTCGCGGTTTTTTTTTTGCGAACACGGATTTTGATGCACAATTTAAAGTCTCTAAGTTTAGAAGAAGCTTGGCTTCCAAGCTCTGATTTGACTCCTCCTCTCTCTTTTCTAAAAATACTCTTTCTTTCCTAAAAGTGTTCCTCCTACTCCTCTCCTAAAATTACTCTCTCTTTCCTAAAATTTCTCATTCTTTCTCAAGGGTCAACTCTTATCTTTAGATACACTCTTGAAGCTTAGGTTTTCCATATCAACCTATTGTTTTCAAGTGAATAAGGGTCATAATTAATAGTCCTAGTGTTCGATTAATACGAACCTTAAATATTTGCAAAGTAAATAAAATACTTTTATTGAAAAATGTTGGGTACATTACACACTAGGAGCACATCTTGTGGTGTGTGTGTGTGTGCGGGTGTGTAGCAAGACCTCAAGCCCTCTTCCACCATTCATCTTTCAAGTATGTCAATAACAGTTCAAAGGCTCTTGATCTAGAAAGGAGAGCCACATTAAGGATAATGAAAAGCTTTGATTCGGTGAGTATTTTTCCTCTAAACTTTTCTGAGTGACTACAGAAGACATTTTTAAAATTCTCATTCAAAGCTCAACAAAAAACAACTTCTGAATGGACATCACTTGAGCCACAGAAAAAAAAGCCAAAATTTGAAGTGGATCTTTAGCTGGGCTGTAAAGATGCTCTATGACAATGATTTCCTAGTAATAGCCGCACTCAATTTGTGTACTATTGAACTGTGCTTCTCCCGGGACACAAACCCAAGACTCAAGAGGTGCGAGGGCCTTTTCAGTAGGCACTCTGTTCAAAACACACACACACACACACACACACACACACACACACACACAGAGAGAGAGAGAGAGAGAGAGAGAGAGAGGTCTCTCTTGAGTTTTCGCTTTGTTGCAGGCTCAAGAAGTTGCATCCGAGTGCGTGTGCAAAGAGAGGCAGAAGCAAGCCGCCCACTGCCCTACGAGAAGTTGGCAGAGACAGTTCGAGAGAGAGATAGGGACACTTCGAGAGACAGCCTACGTCGCCTTGCACCCGGCTGAAACCCTTGAGGCACGTGGCTCCTCTCACTTGTTTCCCTCGTTGCTACCTCTTTCAACTTTCAAGCATCATCGGCAGATTCTGCCCTTTGACGACTTTTGTAGAATCGTCCGGACATAGTCGTTCATGATTGATTGAACTTAGTGGCGCTTTTACCCTAAAAGTGGCAAACAACAAATGAGAATAACCCATTTTAGGTTTGCATCCGTGAAGGACTAGAACTCTCGACGGGGCCTTTTGTATGCTCGTCACTGTCAGTCTCTCACACGGACGGGAGAAGCTGGAGCAGAAGCGGGAGAGGAGGCAAGTCCAGCGAGCTATCAAATAGACAGCATGAGAGGCAACATTCGGAGCTTGAGGAGACTGTTTCCTCCAGCTTGCAAAGCTCCCACAATACGCGCCGACTTGGATATAGATCCTTCTGCAGCTGTTTCAAGGCGTTTAAGCTTGGGGTATCGCTTGACTGCCCTTCGTGACACTCATCATGAGGCCAGGCCAAACGCAGCATCAGGTTTTGATGTTGGACCGTGGTATGATGCTACTTCTTTGGTGTCTGTTTCAAAGGGCTCAAGCGAGTCTGAGGAGCTTCTGGACGCACACAGGGAGATTTTGCAGGACATGACTACGGTTGCCAATGTAAAGCAAAGGTACTATACAACTTCTTCAGCTTCTGCAAAGGTATATGTGATGGTAGTCCCGGTGTCATTTGTGACTCATGAAGAAAACCTGCCCTGAGAAAAACCCGTAGTGTTTTCTTTGAAAAATTGGTTCTATTCTGTGGCGTTTGTTCTTGCTATTTGTTGCGATGATGAAGGATGGTTTACTTGTGGGATTGATGAACCACAACAATGGTGCTTTGGAGCATTTTGTGAATACTTGAGGGGCCCTTGGACCTCATGGAGGGCTGGGGTGTCAGATAATTTTCCCTAGGTCTCTTGGGATTGTTTCTACGATGTCAAAAATTCATTTCTTCTCTCCTATCAGTCAGCCTGTATCGTGGCTACTGACCTTTGCGATAGAGCCATGCGATTGTAAGAGCCCTGCATAGAAGGATCACATCAGGGTTATCTTGCGTGGAGGGACTTACTCGAACAGGAAAAATCATGAAGCACAAGCCCTAAAAATTAGACTAACTTTTTTGTGATCTCAACTTCATAGCTAATGATATCTCAAAGCTAATAAAGATATATGCTACAGACTCTTGTGAGCCTTGGTTTACCTTTTAATGCCCGATGAGCATCCAAAGGGTAGTTTCTTAACAAGGTTTTGGTTGCATGTCACTTCATATTGTTGCAACTGTAGTGCCTGTGTGCGTGTGCACATGTGCATTGGATAAGTATTATAAATTATAAGATTATGCAGCAGCTTTTATTTTTATGCCTAACAGAATCGACCAAGCGGAAATGCCGGAGAAGGTGTGCCCATGTGGAGCAGGAGTTTGCAAGGTCTGGACAGCAACCACTGCTAGGAATGCAGGTCGCAAGTTTTACAAATGCCCATCGAAAAAGGTATTTTCTTGTAACTTCTAACTGAAAAATTACTTTTTTTGTGATTTTTTCTCCTATGCATTTTAAATGCCCATCTCACAAGTGCAAGGCTCAGTACAAGCTTCTGGTGGGAGACAGGAGGAAGGACACTGTGGATTCTTTGAGTGGTGTGATGTCAGCTCAAGCACGAGCTTAACGGCATTGAGAGAAGATGGTGATAGCGACACCAGCTCGAAAATCTTATGTCCTTGTGGCGCAGGTGCATGCGTCAAACTAACAGCTAAGACTGAGAAGAACATGGGCCGCCAGTTCTACAGGTGCCCTCTCAGTCTATGTAAGGTGAGAACTGAAGAGCCATTACCACAGTTAATGGATTTCGGATCTAGGCTTATTGAGCTTAATCTCCTTATAATTTGTATGTAATTATCCTCTGCAGGGTAAGGGATGTTCATTTTTCAAATGGTGTGATGAGATGCCCTCTCCTTCAAATGCGACTATTATCAAAGAATGCCACAAGTGTGGAATGGATGATCATTGGGCAAAAGATTGCTTCCTTGATGACCAAATCTTTGAGCATGCAACACCTGCTGGCCAGAGAGGACTAGTTGTGGGGTCATGTCATGAGTGCGGGCTGGTTGGGCATTGGGCCAAAGATTGCCCAAGTCAACAAACAAGTCATGGCAGAAAAGTAGCATCAAGCCCTGGTTGTTGTTTCACGTGTGGCAATCCAGGTCATTGGGCAAGAGATTGTCCCACTAGTGCACCAAGTACTTCTGGAGGAGGTTTTTCTTCTAAGAGGGCAGGAGCTTGTTCTTGCTGCTTTTAGCGTTGTGAAGGTCGAAGATCAGTTGGTCAGTGAGTGCTTGTTGTCGGATCAAAACCATGGAAGCATGTATTTGATGGTGTCTTATGGAATTATTTCAGTATGTTTCTTCTTTGGAGTCAAATCAAATGTTTCTAATGTGGTGAGAGTTATTTGTGATCCAAGTTTACCAGATAAATTTGGACTCATTTGGGCAGGAATCATACTGAGTTTTGTAGTTCACCAGCTTGTTTTGAACTTTTAATTACGTTTTGGAAGACAAATGTCGACATATGCGACTGGTTTCAGTACTTGTCATTTGTGCAAAATTAGGGCTTGGTTGCTTGTATTTATGTTGCCGATGGGCAATATCATACGTATGTCCCATTGAGGTGGGGTTTGCAATTGCTTTCCTGTCTCACCTGGCCAATTATTTTGCTTTAACTCCATTTTTGGTGGTTGACCAAAGTTTAAACTACAGCAAGCTGCCTCATGTCACTCTTTATGTAATGGATTCTGAAAATTACAACTTTATATATAAATAAGTAGAACTTGAAGATCAATAGATGAGAGAGAGACATCTACGTAGATGTAGATTTTGTATTAATGTCCTCGGGGAGTTAAAAATGACCCTTGGGACTAATTTTGTCGATACTAGTTTCCTCTTGATAGAGGGAGCATTGTGTCAGATGGATACGAACAGGCATAGGTGATCACTGTGGTGGTTTGACTCAAATCATCACGGTACACACAGAGAGAGAGAGAGAGAGAGAGAGAGGGGGGGGGGGGGGGGGGGGGGGATATTCTAATAATGAATTGTATTCTAATAATGGAGATAATAACCTTACTGTTATGGATTTTGAAAACTAAGCAAGATCATTTTAAAGGGCTCTGCAGCTGTGAGTCAATTTCAAGTTTTTTTTTTTTTTTTTGGTCAACCAAAGCAAGGCACAGTGGCATTGACTAGCGGCAACCGAAGAACTCTGCATGCTTGCTATTCTTCACGAATGCCAACTGATTCAACCAACGTCTCAGCTACTTATGAGCAACAGTTTGATTGAGTAATACTTGGCACATAGGCTTGGTTGCATCGATGGCATCCAACAAGTTGTGCGAGCAAAGCACCCATTTACAAAATCAAACACTTTGCTTCCTATGATTCTACATTGAGATTTTTGTAGAGCACATTATGACTATTCTTTACCTTTTTCTTTTGTACCATTCTAGAGATAGCTTAGGAGAGCTTGGACTTGGTATGGTCATTGGCTTGAGGCGAGAGTTTTTGAGTCATTATTGCATCCATGATTATGAGGCACTTAGGCACCTATGAGCCATTTTTGACATGGCAACCATGAGTATGAGCCGTCTTTGACATGGCCCCTATGAGATGATCCATTTTGACATACGAGTTGCTCTTATACACTTTACTATAGTCTAAACCTCAAGGGAAGTTTTGTTGGGATGGGCTTTAGCTTATGACCCCCCTCCACGAGTAGATTACCCCATGAGATGATTTCTTTATGATGTGTGTGAACTCTTTAAGCATAGACAACATGAGCATCATGTGAATATAATTATGAGCCATGATGGAAGCATGGAGAGTGTGTAAGAAAGAGGTGAGAGCCATGTATGTATGCCTATAAAATGAGGCCTTGTAATATCATTTAATGCGCGATCAAGAGTTTTATTAGAGTGAATCTACATTCTCTCTCTCTCTCTCTCTCTCTCTCTCTCTCTCTCTCTCTCAAAATTGAAAAAACTGTTAAAACTTTGCGTTTTTGTTGCCGACTTGAAGGCAATGTAGGACAAAACTCGCAAGGGTGAAAAATCCACACTCGCCATGGAGAATGATACAAAATCTCCAAGGAATTCGGATGCTAATCCAACCACATTGTCTACAACAATGGAAGCAATGATCATGGCTTACTTGATCTCATTACTAGAAACCGTCAACAATCAAGGTGAAGAGTTGCACGCACTTGCAATGGAAAATGGTACTTTAAGAGTTCTTGTTGTGGAGAATGAGCACCTCAAGAAGGTTCTTGAAATGTAAACAACACGCTTGGTGCATTTTGAGAATGAAATTCAAGAATGTAAGCACTTTCTTGTGGACATGAATGTATTGAAAGAGCACTTGAGTAAAGTTGAGAGTGATCATGTATTGAAAGTGAAAACGATAGATACAATACGACATGATGTATGTAAGATGAGAAATGGATCCAAATCATGGGCTGATATATGTAAAGATAATGTGGTTTCTACATCTCCTATCATGCAAGCCGTTGTCCAAGCAAAGAATGTAGAGAATGTGGACACTCAAGAATTGCAAGAACAGCAAAAATGCTCAAAAAACATCGTCATCCGTGGAATCAAGGAGGAAAGCATGGAAACACTCCAATCTCTTACGGTTGCTATTGAAGAGTTTTTTGCTACACACTTTGGCATGTCTGGAATCATGGCTTATAGTGCACATCGAGTTGGAAAACAAAGAGTCCCTCGCTGGGAAGAAAAACCTATTGTATGTACCATAGTTGATGAGATAAAGAGAAAGATCATCCTCGACAATAGTTGGATCTACCTCAAAGGACCGGGTTGTAATGTATATGAGGATTGCACTCTTATGCAACAAAATGTATGTCGCAAAGCATATGAGGAAAGAACCAAGAAGGTCAAGGTGTCATCTCAAGAAGAAAAGTCACTTGAGGAGGATGCAAGTCCACCCAACAAATAGGGACACATGCTCTATGAGACCAACTCATGCTTGCGAATAAGCTTTTGGAATTGTAACGGCTATCCATGGAATGCGGGAATTGGCATTGATGAGCTTACCAATGACTCCGATGTGATACTTCTTGTCGAAACATGGGAGCATGATGCACAACGAATTCTTGGATTTGACAAATAGATGTGCATTCTTTGATGTGGACCAAAAATGCAAAGCAACATAGAGGCCAAGGAGGCGTAGCATGTATGATAAAAAATGGTTTGATGTTGAGGTGGTAAAGCCCAATGTGCCGCGCCTAAGTATCGGGCGGTCGGAGACTACCGGGAACTAACACTGACCATTCATTCTACATAAAAGAATAAGGACTCATAACCCTTACACTATTGTGTTTGGAGTCCACCCAAACCCGTGTCTCCTCTCTTCTCCATTGCTGCATACACACAGACACGCTCTTGCACGCGCTCTTCAACTTGTATCAGAGGTCAGGGATTGGGAGTATCATTGGAGCTCAGTGGGGAGGCATGCGGAGAAGCAACAAAAACTACAACACGTTTTTGCAGATCTATTTTGGCTTACCAAAACGTCTTCATTTAAGACGATTCCCTTTACTGCTGACTGGTTTTTCGTCCTCGTTAACTTTGCAGAAGAAAGTTTTCTCAAAATCTTCACCAATTTTGAGATACGTCACTCAGACTGCCTTTAGGTCATGAAGTAGAAGCTGCAGATTTTTACAGATTTGTTTTGATTTGTAAAAACAACTTATTTCAAGTCCATTCCAAAATTTCCCAATCGTTTTTGTGTGGTCTACAACTTTGCAGAAGGAAGTTTCTACAAATTTTGCACAGTTTGAGAGATATTCAATTCAAACAGCAGGGTGGTCTACCCTCATCGGTTCTTCTGCATACAGGTTTTCGTTGCAGACTCTTTCTGCAATGTCTGTCACATGCATATTTGATGTAAGGTCTTGAGGGTCTGTTATATCAGACAAACCGCCGCAACGGTTACAGAAAAGGGTTTTTGTGGTTGATGTAAGATATTATGCGGTTTATGTATTGTGATGAAAATATGCAAAGCCTATTGTTGAGGGTCGTGGTAAGGATTTATTGAGCTAGGGGATTCTCAAATGTGGAGATACTTTCGGTGATACAGGTTTTGGAGCGAGCCCCCGATATCCCCATAGTTTCGGCATCAACCTAGGATATATGTTTATGCGATTAGTACAGTATTGGTGTGCATTTGCTGACCCGCCATTGTTGGCATTGCTGTCATCTTTATGTGTATGCCTTTGACAATGTTCAGTTGGTTAGAGACACTCTTCTAGAGTTGGAGACATTGACAGTGACAGTTCTTTGAGATTTTATCTTGCCGGTTTAGCCACTTTGATCAACATTTCAGTCATTGTACACATTTGTTTTGGGTTTAGAAGTCAGTTTTGCAGGGAAGACTCTGCCGAAAATTTTCAGGTTTTCTATCATCTTCTTTAGTGGAGTGGATCCATCACTTTTGTTCCTTGTCGAGTGATGGCTTCATCATCGGAAAACTCTTTGTTCAACATTGAGAAGTTAGATGGCACTAACTTCCCATTTTGAAAGGAACAAATTTACAATGTCTTAGTACAAAAGAAGTAGATCCGACAGATAAAGATGAAAGGGATAAAGCCTGAGGATATGGATGAGCATGATTGGCACGAGCTGGATGAGCTTGCCAGGTCCACCATCATGCTCACTTTGTCAAATAATTTTTGCTTATAAAGATTTCAAACGGAGATTGATTTACCTATCTAGAGCCATGGAATTGGGTTCTTTTTCTTATAAATTATTTGAAAGGTAGTCTTTTTCTGGTCCTCCTCTGCAATGCGTATTTGAAAGTAGCCAGAGTAGCCATCACACACTGTGTATCTCTCATGGCCTGCTACTTCATTTAGAATCTCATCTTGAAATGGGAGAGGGAAGTGGTCCCTCTTTGTTGTAGCATTTAGTGGCTTGTAATCCACGCACACTCGCCATTTACCATTCTTCTTTGGCCTCACCACTACTGGGGAGACCCATTCTGAATCTTCTACTGGGTATATGAATCCTGCTTCCAAGAGTCTCTTCACCTCAGACAACAGTGCATTTTGTTGCACAACTCCTAATCTTCTTAGTTTTTGTACTACTGGCTTGCTCCCTTCTTTTAGATGGATATGATGCTTCACTGCAGTGACACCTGTAATGTGAGTGTAATCAGAAATAAACAATGATGCATGCTTCTTGAGAACATTTACATAACCCTCCTTTTCTTCTTCCTTTATATCCTTGGATAACATCTCCTCTAGGCTGGCATCCCACACATTCTCCATTTGGATCCTTGGGTTGTCTTCTGATGAGGTAGTTTCCTTTATGGTGACGCCCATGACTTCGAGAGTGCTATCACTCTCTTCACTTGAACTCTCTTCCTCGTCCATGGATGAGGAGCATCCACTTGAGGTCCACTCATCAGCTGACGTCTCTAGTTCAAGGTTCTCTTGTCGCCCATTCTTTAGGTTATAAACCACCTTCTGACTATGGCCACCCATGCCAGGCCTCAACTCCAAGTCTCCTGTTGCCCAGTCTTGCCTAGCTCCTATACCCATGAGCCAAGGTCGTCCTAAAATAAGGGGGTATCCTTCTCCCTTTACTGGCATCACATAAGCATCAACTTCTGTAGTGATTCCAAAAACAGAAACTCTCAAAGCTTTCACTACACCCACACAAGTGACAGAGACATTATTAGCCATTTTTGCCCTAAAGTTTGATGATTCCATCACCTCTAAACCCAATTGATGCATTAGCTTTTCTGTCATGACACAAACCTCTGCTCCACTATCAATGTAAGTTTTTGGAATCCGTTGTCCCTTGATTTGAGCCTCCACCAAAGGCACTATATCCTTGAGACCATATGCTTTGATTACACTTACTAGCTTACTTCGCTTTGCCCTCGTGCTCACCATTTTTGACCATTGTCGTCGAAGCTTTGGGGAGATATGAAGTAGTTGTGGCCAAGTAATCTTTGGTCCTTGAGAACTCACATCAGCTGTCAAGTCATAAGGTTGTGTCCGAGATCCCATAGGGAAATCAGAAATGTCAATTTGAGACCTAGTACGGGTCTTTCTCTTCTTGGCTTCATCTTTAGTTGCCCGAGATGTACTTGCTTCATTGCTTGCATCCTTGCTTGTTTCTTTACCTACTTCTTCTTGGACACGCACACGTTTGATAGGCATTGTAGCCACTTCATCTATCTTCATCTTCCCTTTAGCTATTTCTTCCTGGTTGCTTCTGCCCTTGAGGACCTCCTCCATCCTTATGATGCTCACATTTGGTTGAGTAGCAGGGGCTTGAGCTTGACCACGAGGTGGCTGCAAAATTTGAGGTTGCAGTTGCTCTTGTGCTTGAGCTCTAGCACGGGGTGGACTTACTTGTTATCGAGGACCTCTGACAGGGTAGTCATATCTTCTGGGATGAGGGCAATTATACATGCCGTGGCCATTTTCCCCACAATTGTAACACAACATTTCCCTTGCTTGACGTCGCATTGGTGGCCGATTCCCACCATTTCCCTCAATAGGCCTTCTTGCACCCTGCACAAGATTTACTCTCAACCCCTCTAGCTGGTTTGTGAGATTGTTTATTTGTTGGAGCATATCTTCTTGTTGACCTCTATTGAGGTCTGGTGCATTAGGCACATTTGGAGGTATGTGAGAAGCTTCCATAGTTGTGATATTGCCTCCCAAAGCTAGCTGGCCAGCTTGGGCTTGATAGAGAATCTTTCTATTCTTTTCCCTAGCAATTCTTAAGGCATCTTCAAAAGCATTTGGAAATTTGCTCTTTACCTTCTCCCTTAGCAAGAGGTACAAACCTGAGATAAATCGATCCTTTTGGAGGCAATTGGGAGCTCGCTCACCAGGGTTTAGTGAGTCTGACCATTGCCCCCAAAGTTTCAGAAAACCTTCCTCATAGGTTGCATAACCATGAGGGTCAACTTGATGAAGTGACAGAAGCCGTTGCCATAGTTCTTCTGCCGAATTGGCTCGTTGAAATCTTCGTAGGAAAGCCACCTTCAATCCCTCCCAATCAATTCTTTGGGTTGGATCTAGAGCTTGGAACCATACCCTAGCTTCTTCTTTGAGCACCAAAGGAAAAACTCTCAATTTCAATGCTTCGTCATCCCTCCCAGAGACAAGGAAAGCCATCTCCAAGTTATCCAAAAAATCCCCAGCATTTTCCCCACTACGCCCAAAAAAATTTGGGAAAGCCATCATAAAAGTGGGTTGCCTTCCTCTCAATACAGCACAAAGATGAAAACGTCTAGGCCCAAATCATATCTTATTAAGGGTAGAATAAATGGATTGATAGATGCATTAATCTCAGCTAGACGACGAGGGCCTAGTAAGTCCCTTATGATGTTTTGGAACCTAAGCTTTGTGCTAGCTATTATATGCACAGTTTGTCTAGCAAGAGGTTGGAAAGGTCCATATAAATCCCTATGATTCATGGAGTATGCTTAAAGCAAGATGAAGATGTGAACATCAAAAGATACATTATACTCCAAAATAGGAAATATTATAGGGTCAGGGGACAACAATATCTCTCTCAACCTCTCAGCCCCAAAATAGAAGACCAATCTTTATTGAAAAAAAATCTTTCTATCAATGCGCACATTCACCCTAATATTCTGAACTGATTGAAAGTTGTAGAAAATGGGATTATTCATTGGTGCATTAAATACAAACTTCCATGAAGCACTTCATTGAAGTTGAGCTCTCTTGGATCCCACCATTTGAGAGATGCGAAGAATTTGCTCACCAGTGATTAGCCTAGCTTTGGTGTGACCATCTTCAGCTTTGTAGGTTCATAGGGTTCGATGGCTACCCTCTCAACCACCTTGAGCCTTCTTGCTAGTAGTAGTTGGAGTGCATCACCATATGTAGCCTCTTGCCAATACCGCACCCCATTGATGTGTAGCTCCCCCTCCAAAAACTTGTTAATTCCCGAGTTTGAGAGTGCTTTCACCACCTGAAGTCGAGGCTTCAAAGGGAGTGTCTTCACACTAGCCACAAAGCACTCAACACAATTTTTTGACCTAGGGACTTGATGACTACAAGATTTTCCTTGAAGCAAAGAAGGGTGTGTGTAGTTAACTCTCTTTACCCGCATACGTGCCGTTTGTCGATAAAGACGCTTCCTTTCTCGAGCTTCTTGGGGAGACCATAGTGGAAGTCTCGGAGAATTTGATGGATCTTCCTTCATAGGATTGATAGAGCGCTGCTTGAGAACTCCTCAGTGGGGGCACCAATTTATGACGAAGGAAATTTGGAATGGCGGCCTCTACACCAAAACAAACTCCATTGCGCCACAAGGGAAATGAGATAAGGGCACCACCTAGTCTTGGAAGCGTGGACTAGGACCGCTACACACACACAGAGAGAGAGAGAGAGAGAGAGAGAGAGAGAGAGAGAGAGAGAGAGAGAGAGAGAGAGAGAGAGAGAGAGAGAGATCACTATGAATGAAGCATTAACCGTAGTGTGTGTACAAGGAATGGATGACTTCAAACACTCCCAACACAAATAGCATATAGATTACCAAACACTCACTCAAGGATTAGTCAAGATCAAATCAAGCACTCTCACACGCATATAAAACATTTCTCTTAATTAACATAAGTAAGAGGAGGAGAGGTTACTAGCATAAACAATTTGCACTCTAGGATGTGCAAGAATAGAGTGAATGAATGAGCTTATGGGCTCATGGTGAGTGATACAAAGGCTCAATGGGGCTGAGGGAGGCTTGAAATTACAAAGGGGAAGGCCTCTTTATATAGGAAAGAGAGTGATTAGGAGTGAGGTTAAGATCCAAGTGTAATTTGTACAAATGAAGCTTGATTAGGGACATTCAACCAATGAAGAAGCTCCTTCCAAGTGATTTGTTGACCAATTAGCTCCATCATCACTTGTGTTGTCTTCACTCCTTCCTCCATAGCTTGAGTCCAAGAGCTTCCTTATTTTAAAATGTAAAGAATCTACATAAAATCAATACATATCTAGTAATAATAGAAAGGGGTTGAATGAGGACTTATGAATTACAACAAGATTAAGCATGACTTGAGAGGTGATTAGAAGAGGAATTTTGATGGGTTTTTGAGCTTGAGAGAGAGGAGGAAGGAGAGGAGGGTGAGAAGACTAATGGCTGATTTTTAGAGAAGGTCTCAATGTGGAAAAGGAAGGGTGTGTGTGTGTAAAGGTAGAGGGGGTGGTCTCCACCACAGTTGAAAAAACTGGCGTCCACTATTTTGGCCATATCTCTTAGACCGTAGATGCAAAAATTATAAAAAAAATATGGCCAGAATCTCCAGCTCATCAACTACAACTTTGATGCAGACAACTTTTCTTGGATCGGAGTGGAAGTATTTTTTAAAAATTCGGCAAAATCATGTGTCTGGTTTCTTCCTTTACCAAGTCTTCCACTTGGGTCCCATTTGTTTGAATCATCATATGGCTCCAAAGCCATGATGATATGAGCCACTCATGACCCTTGAATCATGGGTGCATGGCTCCACAACCACATCATATTTTTTCTTTTCACATTTACATATTTTCCCTTTCCTTTACCACTAGGTTCTTCCTCTACCTTTCACCTCCGGTGAACTAGTCAAGAAAAATTCCTATCAAATCATTTTTTTTTAAATTTTCCCAAGAGGTTGTTCTCACTCTTTCTTTTATTGTAAACCTCTAGAAGCAAGGAAAACCAACAAAATATGATAAACAAAAATTTCTAATAGGCTCGGATCACTATCTTTACCTCCCTTGACTTAGACAAGATTCGATTA
Source organism: Adiantum capillus-veneris (assembly GCF_014529385.1). NCBI lineage: Eukaryota > Viridiplantae > Streptophyta > Polypodiopsida > Polypodiales > Pteridaceae > Adiantum > Adiantum capillus-veneris. The sequence continues at coordinate 71,487,578 of NC_140952.1, forward strand.
AGCTCTATTTTGAGATCTCAAGAAGCTTTGGATGCTCTCCCTCCTTGTGTGAGAAAGGTATGGAACCATCATGTCGTAGCTTTCAAATATGTGAAAACTTTAGAACAAAAAGCTTTCAACTATAGTGACATAGGACGTAATCTTAAAAAGCAAGAAAGGCTAGCAATATCAAGTATTGATTGCCCTTGTAGTAAAACTACCTTTTCTTCTTACGTCAATGGAGCTTTGGGTCATGTAGTTATTGCCGATTGTTCTATCCTTCCCTCGGATTCCTTGAAAGACCTTCTCTCAAGAGGTACTAAATATAGGCTCCCTTCCTCGAACGACTCTTGCCTTTTCAAAGCCATAGAAAAAGGAATTTATAGTTTCGTAGTAAAGTTTGAGGAGTCTTTAGGAGTCCAAGGTATCTTTACCCATTGGAAGTCTGTAGTCCTTAAGAAAGCTTCTTTGAAATTAATCTTGCTCTCGCAACATTTCTTCAGGAAGGAATAGCTTATCTTCTTCTAATTGTGATGCTCTTAGGAAATTTCATCATGATTTTGTAATCTCTTATGTAGATAAGTGCTCTCATAACTCTGTTGTTACGTGCAAAAAGTTTTATTTAGAATGCTTGTTAGGTGAAGTAAACTCTCAGACTTACAATGATTGTGATCTTTCAATGCAAGAGGTTATCTTGAAACATCAAGCATTTTGTAGGTGTCTTGGTTTCAAGTGCCAGCCTAAAGTACCTTTTTTATATACCGTTTGGAAGTTCCACAAGAACCCTATAAAGCCTAGATTTATAGCTGCTTCTTGTAACACCTCTTTGACCGAGGTTTCCAAATGGCTTAGTTATTGTTTCAAAGCCCTTTTACGTAGCGTAAATGAATTGTGGAAAAATATGCTAAAGGAAGCAGATGTACCTACCGATTCAAGTTGGATTTTAAATGATTCAGTAGGTGTGATTCCCGTTTTAAAGTTTTTGAACTCTTTAAGAAGCCTTAAGGAGAAATATTCTCCTTTATGTCTCCAAACTTTTGACTTTACAACGCTATACACGAAGCTAAATTTGAAGGACCTTAAATTTAGAGTCAAGTCTCTTATTTGAAAAGTTTTTGCATACAAGCTTGAGAAGGATAGGTACAAGGCATTGCTAGTAGAAAAGTCAGCCTTGAACTTTGACTTCTTATGGTTGAAAAATAAGAATGTAAATGTAGACAAAGGAAGAAAGAGATTCACCAGGATTGTAGATGACATTGACATCATATCTTGGTTAGATTTTCTTTTGGACAATTTATATATAACCATCGGCGACTCTCTTTTCAAGCAAACAATTGGTATCCGTATGGGCACCAATTGTGCCATTTTTCTTGCTAATTTCTATCTTTTTACTTATGAGTTTGATTTTATGGAGCGTCTCGTCCTTGCTAACACTTGCCCAATATTTTTGCACAAGTTATGCAATGTAAGACTCTTTGTAGATGATCTTTTTGTCCCTGACGTTCCTTCTTTTCAAGATTTTATGTACTTGAATTTGAGTTCTGTTAGGCGGAGGAATTTATCCCAAGGAGTTTTGTGAACTTAAATGTACCACAAATAGTGATTGTTGTGCCTTTTTAGACCTTAAGATTTTTCAGACTCCCTTGGAATTAGAAGTAGATATCTATGATAAGCGCCTTGAACCAGAATATGCCAATCTAAAAATCATCCGTATGCCGCACATTTCTTCGAATGTTTCTCTTTTAGCTAAGTACGGTGGCATTTGCTCTCAACTATTTAGATTTTCTCTTCTTTGTTCTAGTAAATCTACTTTTGTTGTTCAATCTTGCCATCTTATTTCTTTACTAGTTGAAAAAGGATACTAATTCAAAAGAATCATGAAAACCGTTCGTTCATTTTTTGCATCGTAGTAAGTTTATTTTTAATGTTTCTTCCATTGGAACGTTGAAGATTATCAATAGTAAATTCAATAGAAGTGGAGAGCTAAAAAGCCCACTTATTGTTTGACTTAATAACACCTTATGTTGTTGTTTTGATATTTAGCGCTTCTAGTATTTTTACTATAGCTTGACAAATGCTAGCCTTTATCATAGCTGAGTATGCCCATCACCTCCGGAGGGTGATAGAAACTCAGCTCGTTGGTTTTGTAGAGTACGTTCAAAGCATGAATGACCTCTATATATACCTGCACCTACTCTTGGGCACTAACGACGTGAGTAGGGATGTCATAGCTGTTGTCCAAGCTATGCATGATAAAAGTGATAATCTAATTCTTCCTGTTTGGACAAGCAGCGAAGTTGAGATCACATATTGTCAAGTTTGGTTCTTTGCTCTTCGTAGGTTTGTAGTAGTATTCATTTTTTGATTTCGTACTTAGCTTACCTGAGGACTTAAGAATGTATTCTGTTAGAAGTTGTTGTGTGAAGTTTGATTTCTAGGATTAGGTTTGTAAAATGTCCTAGCCTTTTTTTTTTTTGCTTAAAGCTGAGTACTTGTTTTACTCCAAGTAAGTTGCATCAACTTATTTTACACATGCCTTTTTTAAAAACATTTTTAAGTTAATAATGTTTTGTTTTATTTAGTTTTCTTTTGTAGCAAACAAAGTGATTTAGTTTATTTGTTTGTTTGTTTTTGTTTTTCATTTCTTTTCTTGTGTCCCTTGATTTTATAGTTTTATGAGTGCTTTATTCCCTCTTATAATTCGTGAGTTCAGACTATTCTGAACTTATGAAGGTATATTTTTCAGTCATCTAGCGGACATGCAAATCTTTTTGCTTTTGATCCAAGTGGTGACGAGCTGTTGAGCTTCATGAAGATATATTGGGAGGGTGTGCATACCCCAATAGCTACCGATATTATACTCATGTGTGTTTTGATGTGATTTTATGTGTGTGTTACTTTTATTCCTTGTTTTAAATAAACATTTTTAATAAGTAATGGGTCTTTTTGTAATTTTGGTTGTATCTTGATTTATTGTGTAGAGCTTCTTTTCGTTTTGATTTTGGTTTGTTTGAGTGTTATGTCGTTTATTTTACAATTTGTCTTGATTTATCTATTTGTTGTTTTTTTGCTTTTGATTGTGTGTGTGTGTGTGTGTGTGTGTGTGTTTGGTTGTTGTTGTGAGAGTTATAAATCTAACTTCGTAGATTGCATGTTTTCAATAAATAATGGTTTTATCTTAAAACTCTTAAAAAATAAAAAATAACATCTTAATTTGGGTCCCTTGGATGAAGGGTTTCTTGTGTGGTTTCATGAAATATCTCTTGTCAGAGGAGAGGTTGAGTAGTGATTCTAGCAAGGGATCACGTGCACTCGATTGCACGCTATTGTCGATGATATTTTGAGTGTAGCAAGCAGCCTTATTTAAGGACTTCACTGCTTGGCAGCAGCCCTGCTATACAAACGTGGGGTGTGGCTAGCACCAATCTAGCCTTAGGATCTTTAGCCTTGAGGCGGGCGTTGATCTGAAACATTGACCTTACTACAAAAATGAAAAACACTTTTACTTCTTCTTCAGCTTCAACGAGCAATGTTGATGACTCTCAAGTACTTCTTTTCGGCCCTTCTTTCTTTTGAGTAGTAGCTAGAACTAGTCATAATCTGTATCAATAAAGATTTAAGTTTTTTGCTAAGTCTAATTTGAAGAATTTGCATGTTTTTGGTGATGGTCCTATTCGTTGGGATTCTTTTAAGAATGTCTTAGTTAGTACTCATTCCACAAGTTCTTCCATAAAAGCTCTCAATCATTTGAGGCGTTTAAGGAAAAAACATCTTGTGGTAGATCGTCCTCTAAGTTCGGTTCATACTACTCAAGTTATTTATGTTATTTATAATATTCACGATAGTTCTATGATGTATGTCGGCCAAACCTTTCGAACAGCTTTTGTCCGTTTTCAGGAACATGTAAGAGAAGCGAGAAAGTTCAAAGTAAGAGCACCGTATGTGAAAGTGTGAAACCCTTCTATGCGGCAATAGCAAAACATGGCTTTGAATCTTTCCCTTCTTTTCCCATTGAGCACATAGAGGGTAATTTTAGAGCCTTGAACTTTGACTTCTTATGGCTGAAAAATAAGAATGTAAATGTAGACAAAGGAAGAAAGAGATTCACGAGGATTGTAGATGACATTGACATCATATCTTGGTTAGATTTTATTTTGGACAATTTATATATAACCATCGGCGACTGTCCGTTCAAGCAAACAATTGGTATCTCTATGGGCACCAATTGTGCTATTTTTCTTGCTAATTTCTATCGTTTTACTTATGAGTTTGATTTTATGGAGCGTCTTGTCCTTGCTAACACTTGCCCAATATTTTTGCACAAGTTATGCAATGTAAGAAGCTTTGTAGATGATCTTTTTGTCCCTGACGTTCCTTCTTTTCAAGATTTTATGTACTTGAATTTGAGTTCTGTTAGGCGGAGGAATTTATCCGAAGGAGTTTTGTGAACTTAACTGTACCACAAATAGTGATTGTTGTGCCTTTTTAGACCTTAAGATTTTTCAGACTCCCTTGGGATTAGAAGTAGATATCTATGATAAGTGTCTTGAACTAGAATATGCCAATCTAAAAATCATCCGTATGCCTCATATTTCTTCGAACATTTTTCTTTTAGCTAAGTACGGTGTCATTTGATCTCAATTATTTCGATTTTCTCGTCTTTGTTCTAGTAAATCTACTTTTGTTGTTCAATCTTGCCATCTTATTTCTTTACTAGTTGAAAAAAGATACTCATTCAAAAGAATCATGAAAAACGTTCGTTTATTTTTGCATCGTAGTAAGTTTATTTTTAATGTTTCTTCCTTTGGAATGTTCAAGATTATCAGTAGTAAATTCAATATAAGTGGAGAGCTAAAAAGCCCACTTATTGTTTGACTTAATAACACCTTACGTTGTTGTTTTGATCTTTAGCGCTTCTAGTATGTTTACTATAGCTTGACAAATGCTAGCCTTTATCATGGCTGAGTATGCCCATCAGCTCCGGAGGGTGATAGAAACTCAACTCGTTGGTTTTGTAGAGTACGTTCAAAGCATGAATGACCTCTATATAAACCTGCACCTACTCTTGGGCATGTTAAGTATGGAGCCTGATTTACCCTTGTAATTTTCTGTGGTAAAAGCGCACATTTGTAAGGCCCCCATTATGAGGAGAAGCCATCGTGCGTGAAGGAAAATCACTCACCGGAAACCAAAATTTTCACGGACAAGAATCAGGAGCAACTTTAAAGGCCTCGGGGGCGGAGGCCCTCGAGACTTTTTTTTCGTCGGAATATTCTTTTTCGCCAGAATATTATGGCCGGATGGCGGCCGAAAAGTGGTCGGAAAACAACCGGTCGGTTGGCCGATGGCCGGTAGTCAATGGCCGATGGCCGGTGGTCGGAAGTCAATGGCCGGTGGCCGAATTCAAAAGCGGACTTGTCTTCTCAAGGGCGGCCACACATGGGCGGATTGGAGGGTCCGATTTGGACTTATTCGCACAAGGGCGGCTACACATGGCTGTCTCTCATAAGAGAGGGCAGCCCTTTTGGCCTATAAAAGGAGGCTATTTTTACACACATTTCATAGTGTGAAGTTGATGCAACAAGGTGAGTGTGAGGTGGTGAGAGTGAAGCAAGGCGGGAGCTCCATTAAGGGTATAATCCCTTTGTAAACTACTTCTTGTTTTGAAGTACTAAAGCCATTGAGTGGCTGCTTTCCCGTGGACGTAGCCCACATTGGGTGAACCACGTATATCGTGTGTACTCTCTCTCTCTCTCTCTCTACTCTATAATCTCGTGTATATAAATCTGTCTCTCTCCATTAAATAATCTACTCAATTATCTATTTAGCTACGTCTTATTTCCTAACAGGGCACCGACGACGTGAGTAGGGATGTCATAGCTGTTGTCCAAGCTATGCATGATAAAGGTGATAATCTTATTCTTCCTGTTTGGACAAGCAGCGAAGTTGAGATCACATATTGTCAAGTTTGGTTCTTTGATCTTCGTAGGTTTGTAGTAGTATTCATTTTTCGATTTCGTACTTAGCTTACCTGAGGACTTAAGAATGTGTTCCGTTAGAAGTTGTTGTGTGAAGTTTGATTTCTAGGATTAAGTCTTTAAGATGTCTTATCCTTTTTTTTTTTTTGCTTAAAGTTGAGTACTTGTTTTAAGCCAAGTAAGTTGCGTCAACTTATTTTACACATGCCTGTTTTAAAAACAATTTTAAGTTAATAATGTTTTGTTTTATTTAGTTTTCTTTCGTAGCAAACAAAGTGATTTAGTTTATTTGTTTGTTTGTTTTTGTTTTTCTTTTCTTTTCTTGTGTCCCTTGCTTTTATAGTTTTATGAGTGCTTTATTCCCTCTTATAATTCGTGAGTTCAGACTATTCTGAACTTATGAAGGTATATTTTTCAGTCATCTAGCGGACATGCAAACCTTTTTGATTTTCGTTCGAGTGGTGAACATCTGTTGAGCTTCATGAAGATATATTGGGAGGGTGTGCATACCCCAACAAATACCGATCTTATACTCATGTATGTGTCGATGTGATTTTATGTGTGTGTTACTTTTATTCCTTGTTTTAAAGAAACAATTTTTATAAGTAATGGGTCTTTTTGTAATTTTGGTTGTATCTTGATTTATTGTGTAGAGCTTCTTTTCGTTTTGATTTTGGTTTGTTTGAGTGTTATGTCTTTTATTTTATAATTTGTCTTGATTTATCTATTTGTTGTTTTTTTGCTTTTGATTGTGTGTGTGTGTGTGTGTGTGTGTGTTTGGTTGTTGTTGTGAGAGTTATAAATCTAACTTCGTAGATTGCATGTTTTCAATAAATAATGGTTTTATCTTAAAACTCTTAAAAAATAAAAAATAACATCTTAATTTGGGTCCCTTGGATCAAGGGTTTTTTGTGTGGTTTCATGAAATATCTCTTGTCAGAGGAGAGGTTGAGTAGTCATTCTAGCAAGGGATCACGTGCACTCGATTGCACGCTATTGTCGATGATATTTTGAGTGTAGCAAGCAGCCTTATTTAAGGACTTCACTGCTTGGCAGCAGCCCTGCTATACAAATGAGGGGTGTGGCTAGCACCAATCTAGCCTTAGGATCTTTAGCCTTGAGGCGGGCGTTGATCTGAAACATTGACCTTACTACAAAAATGAAAAACACTTTTACTTCTTCTTCAGCTTCAACGAGCAATGTTGATGACTCTCAGGTACGTCTTTTTGGCCCTTCTTTCTTTTCAGTAGTAGCTAGAAGTAGTCATAATCTGTATCAATAAAGATTTAAGTTTTTTGCTAAGTCTAATATGAAGAATTTGCATGTTTTTGGTGATGGTCCTATTCGTTGGGATTCTTTTAAGAATGTCTTAGTTAGTACTCATTACACAAGTTCTTCCATAAAAGCTCTCAATCATTTGAGACGTTTAAGAAAAAAACATCTTGTGGTAGATCGTCCTCTAAGTCCGGTTTATACCTCTCAAGTTATTTATGTTATTTATAATATTCACGATAGTTCTATGATGTATATCGGCCAAACCTTTCGAACAACTTTTGTCTGTTTTCAGGAACATGTGAGGGAAGCGAGAAAAGTTCAAAGTAAGAGCACCGTACGTGAAAGTGTGAAACCCTTGTATGCGGCAATAGCAAAACATGGCTTTGAGTCTTTCCCTTGTTTTCCCATTGAGCACATAGAGGGTAATTTTAGAAACTCTAAAGAGTTCTATAAATCAGCGTGGCCTCGAGAGTTGTTTTGGATGAGAACTTGGCATACTTTTTTCCCTAAATGTTTCAACTTGGAAGGAAAGTCTTCTTTACATAAAAATAAGACAATTTACCATAAGGTACCTATGCTGTGGCGAAGGCATCCCAAACCCGAGTTAGTTCTCCCTTCAAGTCAGTTTATAAGAACTTGGATTCCTAAAGGTTCTCGTTCAAATCCGCCTTCTATCCCTGAAATCAATTTAGTTGTCTTGCACAACACTATTTCTAGTAGAGTACAAGGTCTCCCTACGGCTTTAATCTCTAGAATTGAGAGTGATGACCCTTCTAACCAAAGAATTTTTGCTTATAAAGATTTCAAACGGAGATTGATTTTCGTTTCTAGGGCCTTGGAAATGGGTTCTTTATCTTATAAATTATTTGAAAGGTATAATATAAGGATCCTATTTAAGCTCTTGTATACCCTTGAGAACTACCCTTATGAAGATTTGGAGCTAAGATAGTCTCATAGTACTCAACTTCGAGTATTGTAAGGAAAATTTGTGAAGTCCAATTGTCCTAGTCTGGAAAATCCCTTGGTTGGAAAGAAAGATTTGTTGATAACTATCTTTACCTCCCCTGACTTAGACAAGATTGGATTAAGCTCTATTTTGAGATCTCAAGAAGCTTTGGATGCTCTCCCTCCTTGTGTGAGAAAGGTATGGAACCATCATGTTGTAGCTTTCAAATATGTGAAAACTTTAGAACAAAAAGCTTTCAACTATAGTGACATAGGACGTAATCTTAAAAAGCAAGAAAGGCTAGCAATATCAAGTATTGATTGCCCTTGTAGTAAAACTACCTTTTCTTCTTACGTAAATGGAGCTTTGGGTCATGTAGTTATTGTCGATTGTTCTATCCTTCCCTCGGATTCCTTGAAAGACCTTCTCTCAAGAGGTACTAAATATAGGCTCCCTTCCTCGAACGACTCTTGCCTTTTCAAAGCCATAGAAAAAGGAATTTATAGTTTCGTAGTAAAGTTTGAGGAGTCTTTAGGAGTCCAAGGTATCTTTACCCATTGGAAGTCTGTAGTCCTTAAGAAAGCTTCTTTGAAATTAATCTTGCTCTCGCAACGTTTCTTCAGGAAGGAATAGCTTATCTTCTTCTAATTGTGATGCTCTTAGGAAATTTCATCATGATTTTGTAATCTCTTATGTAGATAAGTGCTCTCATAACTCTGTTGTTACGTGCAAAAAGTTTTATTTAGAATGCTTGTTAGGTGAAGTAAACTCTCAGACTTACAATGATTGTGATCTTTCAATGCAAGAGGTTATCTTGAAACATCAAGCATTTTGTAGGTGTCTTGGTTTCAAGTGCCAGCCTAAAGTACCTTTTTTATATACCGTTTGGAAGTTCCACAAGAACCCTATAAAGCCTAGATTTATAGCTGCTTCTTGTAACACCTCTTTGACCGAGGTTTCCAAATGGCTTAGTTATTGTTTCAAAGCCCTTTTACGTAGCGTAAATGAATTGTGGAAAAATATGCTAAAGGAAGCAGATGTACCTACCGATTCAAGTTGGATTTTAAATGATTCAGTAGGTGTGATTCCCGTTTTAAAGTTTTTGAACTCTTTAAGAAGCCTTAAGGAGAAATATTCTCCTTTATGTCTCCAAACTTTTGACTTTACAACGCTATACACGAAGCTAAATTTGAAGGACCTTAAATTTAGAGTCAAGTCTCTTATTTGAAAAGTTTTTGCATACAAGCTTGAGAAGGATAGGTACAAGGCATTGCTAGTAGAAAAGTCAGCCTTGAACTTTGACTTCTTATGGTTGAAAAATAAGAATGTAAATGTAGACAAAGGAAGAAAGAGATTCACCAGGATTGTAGATGACATTGACATCATATCTTGGTTAGATTTTCTTTTGGACAATTTATATATAACCATCGGCGACTCTCTTTTCAAGCAAACAATTGGTATCCGTATGGGCACCAATTGTGCCATTTTTCTTGCTAATTTCTATCTTTTTACTTATGAGTTTGATTTTATGGAGCGTCTCGTCCTTGCTAACACTTGCCCAATATTTTTGCACAAGTTATGCAATGTAAGACTCTTTGTAGATGATCTTTTTGTCCCTGACGTTCCTTCTTTTCAAGATTTTATGTACTTGAATTTGAGTTCTGTTAGGCGGAGGAATTTATCCCAAGGAGTTTTGTGAACTTAAATGTACCACAAATAGTGATTGTTGTGCCTTTTTAGACCTTAAGATTTTTCAGACTCCCTTGGAATTAGAAGTAGATATCTATGATAAGCGCCTTGAACCAGAATATGCCAATCTAAAAATCATCCGTATGCCGCACATTTCTTCGAATGTTTCTCTTTTAGCTAAGTACGGTGGAATTTGCTCTCAATTATTTAGATTTTCTCGTCTTTGTTCTAGTAAATCTACTTTTGTTGTTCAATCTTGCCATCTTATTTCTTTACTAGTTGAAAAAAGATACTAATTCAAAAGAATCATGAAAACCGTTCGTTCATTTTTTGCATCGTAGTAAGTTTATTTTTAATGTTTCTTCCATTGGAACGTTGAAGATTATCAGTAGTAAATTCAATAGAAGTGGAGAGCTAAAAAGCCCACTTATTTTTTGACTTAATAACACCTTATGTTGTTGTTTTGATCTTTAGTGCTTCTAGTATTTTTACTATAGCTTGACAAATGCTAGCCTTTATCATGGCTGAGTATGCCCATCACCTCCGGAGGGTGATAGAAACTCAGCTCGTTGGTTTTGTAGAGTACGTTCAAAGCATGAATGACCTCTATATAAACCTGCACCTACTCTTGGGCACCGACGACGTGAGTAGGGATGTCATAGCTGTTGTCCAAGCTATGCATGATAAAGGTGATAATCTTATTCTTCCTGTTTGGACAAGCAGTGAAGTTGAGATCACATATTGTCAAGTTTGGCTCTTTGCTCTTCGTAGGTTTGTAGTTGTATTCATTTTTCGATTTCGTACTTAGCTTACCTGAGGACTTAAGAATGTATTCCGTTAGAAGTTGTTGTGTGAAGTTTGATTTCTAGGATTAAGTCTTTAAGATGTGTTATCCTTTTTTTTTGGGCTTAAAGTTGAGTACTGTTTTAAGCCAAGTAAGTTGCGTCAACTTATTTTACACATGCCTGTTTTAAAAACAATTTTAAGTTAATAATGTTCTGTTTTATTTAGTTTTCTTTCGTAGCAAACAAAGTGATTTAGTTTATTTGTTTGTTTGTTTTTGTTTTTCTTTTCTTTTCTTGTGTCCCTTGCTTTTATAGTTTTATGAGTGCTTTATTCCCTCTTATAATTTGTGAGTTCAGACTATTCTGAACTTATGAAGGTATATACTTCAATGTGAACATGGAAAAGACTAGTTAATAGCTGTGGAAGAAGTTATGTGACCTGTATGAGAAGCAAAGTGCAGTATCACAGGTTTATTGTTGGCTGAAAAAGTTAGTTGATTTGAAGATGGATGAGGGCACATCCATGTGCAACCATCTCAATGAGTTCAACACAATTTTCTATCAGCTTTCTGCGTAGGGAGTCAATTTTGACAATTCGGTCAGAGCAATGTTCTTGCTAGTTACGCTGTTAGAAAGTTGGGATACTTTTCACAGAGGCATAAGTAACTCAACACCTCCTGATGGTTTAACATGTGCTGATGTTGAGGGCAGTTTGCTTACTGAAGAGGTTATCAAGAAGAATCTTGATACTTCTCGTGGTACTAGCAATGCTCTCGTTGTTCATGGTCGATCACAAGAAAAGGGCAAGCAGAAGCAGAGAGGAAAATCTCGTAACAAATCACGTGGCCGAAAAGACATTGAGTGCTATCATTGTCACAAAAAAGGTCATATGAAGAAAGACTGTCGAAAGTGGAAACAAGAGAAAGGTAAAGACAAGATGTCGGAAGAAGGCAAGACTAAGGAAAGCAGTATAAAGATTGAAGATATCAACAATGTTTTTGTTGAAGATTCTGATGGAGATATTTATCTCACATTTGCCATGGATTCAACATTTTTGGTTGCCACTGATGACTATGCTTTACATGATTGGGTTATTGACTCAGGTGCATCGTTTCATGTGACTCCTCACAGAGAGTGGTTCAATACATATGATGCAACCCGTAAAGGTCGTGTTCGTCTTGGCAATGATTTTGCTTGCCACATAGTTGGTGTCGACGATGTGCAGCTGAAATTTTAGAATGGTTCTTCATTCATGCTCAAGAATGTGAGATATGTGCCGAAGCTTACCAAAAGCTTGATTAGTACAGGACAATTGGATGAAGCAAGATATTACTGCACATTTGGTGATAGTTCGTGGAAGATCACCAAAGGTTCTTTAGTGGTAGCACATGGTTGAAAGTCTAGGACTTTGTACATGCTACATGTATCCAATGTTAAAAACCATGTAATTTGTGTAACCGAGCAGCCAAGTGTTTCTTTGTGGCATCGCTGGTTGGGACATATGTCTCAAAAGGGAATGAAAATCTTGCCTCGTTTTGGTTATGTGCCTGGCTTCAATTTCTCAGACTTTTCAGTTTGTGAGCATTGTCTTTATGGTAAACAAATACAGTCACCACACAAAAGGGGAAGCACTCAGAAAAGTGAGCCATTAGAGTTAGTGCATAGTGATGTGTGTGGACCTATGCCTAACGTATCCATGGGAGGTTCATTGTACTTTGTTACATTCCTTGATGACTTCTCAAGGAAGTGTGGGTATATCCTCTCAGGAAGAAGGATGAAGTTCTTTCAAAATTTCAAAATTTTGTGGCATTAGTGGAGAATCAGTCTGGCAAGAAAGTCAAGTGCTTAAGGCTAGACATTGGTGGTGAGTATGTCACTAAAGCCTTTCAAAATTTTTGTGATTCCAAAGGCATCAAAAGAGAGTTGACTGCTCCATATAACCCTCCACAAAATGGTGTTGTTGAGAGGATGAACCGTACCATACAAGAGAAGTTACATAGCACGTTGTCTAATGCAGAGCTGCCTAATGGATTTTGGGTGGAAGTGTTAACAACTGCTGTCCATCTTATAAATAGATCTCCTAACAAGGCTTTAGATGAGAAGGTACCTGAAGAGCTTTGGTCTGGGAAGCCACCTTCTTACAAGCATCTTAGAGTCTTTGGCTGTGAAGCGTAATGCCATGTTCCAAAGGAGTTTTGAATCAAGTTGGCTCCTAAGTCAAAGAAATGCATAGTTCTTGGCTATGGCAATCCTGGCGAGATGGGATTTCGATTATGGGATCTTGAAGATAAAAAGATAGTTCGCAGTAATGATGTATACTTCAATGAAGAAAAGATGCATAAGAAGCCTGTGCATACAGTGGAGGTCAGGAGAGTTATCTTCCAAGAAGATGGAATTGTCCACAATAGGGCTGAAGTGCCTAATGTCAGACAACAAGTACAGAATCCTCCTGCAGTACAAGATGTTGCTGAGGGACAACCGGCTCAAGAAGTTATTAGAAGGTCTACAAGAGTTTCAAGGCCTCTTGATAGATTTACTCCCTCATTGGACTACATTATGTTGACAGATTGCAGAGAGCCTTCCTGCTATAAGGAAGCCATGTCAATGGATGACAAGGCAAAGTGGGAGAAAGCTATGCAATCAGAAATGGACTTGTTGCATAAGAATCAAACTTGGAAGTTGGTTCGGTTGCCTAATGGAATTGTCCACAATAGGGCTGAAGTTCCTAATGTCAGACAACAAGTACAGAATCCTCCTGCAGTACAAGATGTTGCTGAGGGACAACCGGCTCAAGCAGTTATTAGAAGGTCTACAAGAGTTTCAAGGCCTCTTGATAGATTTACTCCCTCATTGGACTACATTATGTTGACAAATTGCAGAGAGCCTTCTTGCTATAAGGAAGCCATGTACAAGGCAAAGTGGGAGAAAGCTATGCAATCAGAAATGGACTCGTTGCATAAGAATCAAACTTGGAAGTTGGTTCGGTTTCCTAAAGGTAAAAAGGCATTACCATGCAAATGGGTGTACAGGCAAAAAATCACACCTCATGATAATAAACCCAAGTACAAGGCACGACTTGTTGCTAAAAGATTTAAGCAGCAGCAGGGTAGGATATTGAATTTGATGAGATCTTTTCTCCGGTTATCAAGATAACTACTCTGCTGTGTGTACTTGCGTTGGTTGCTAAAGATGACATGGAACTTGAGCAGATGGATGTCAAGACGACGTTCTTGCATGGTGATCTTCAAGAAGAAGTTTATATGCAGCAGCCATAAGGTTTTGTTGAGAAGGGAAACGAAGACTTGGTGTGTTAGTTAGAAAAGACTCTTTATGGTCTAAAACAGTCATCAAGGGAGTGGTATCGTATATTCTACTCGTTCATGCTCTCTCAAGGCTACAAACATAGCAATATGGACCATTGCCTCTACACTAAGCGAGCTAACAATGGTAGTTTGCTGATTTTGGTCCTTTATGTGGATGATATGTTAATTACCGAGAAATACAGGGATGAGATTTCAGCCTTGAAGTCAGAGTTACATGCAAACTTTGAAATGAAAGACATGGGTAAAGCAAGCTATGTCCTTGGCATGCGTATTAAATGAGACAGATGCAAGAAATTGGTCTATTTGTCTCAATCTGAGTACATTGCTAAAGTGCTCAAGCGTTTCAATATGGAGAAGGGGAAGGCATTGATTACTCCATTGCCTCCATATGTGAAACTTTCTAAAATGATTGCCCTAAGTCTGAAGAGGAAAGGCTGAAATGGCACAAGTGACTTATTCATCTGCAGTTGGGAGTTTGATGTATGCTATGATTGCTACACGTCATGATATTGCTTTTGCAGTGGGAGTTGTTAACAGATATATGTCAAATCCAGGCAAGAAACATTGAGAGGCAGTGAAAGGGATTATGTGATATTTGAATGGTACAAAAGACATGTGCATTTGCTTTGGAAGAAAGAAAGCATGTGTACTTGGTTACACGGATGCAGATTATGCAAGAAACTTGGACAAGAGAAGGTCCACTTTAGGCTATGTTTTTGAATTCACTGGAGGTGCATTTTCATGGTGATCTCGTTTGCAAGATTGTGTTACCTTGTCTACTACAAAGGCTGAATATGTTGCAGGTTCAGAAGCTTGCAAGGAAGCTATATGGCTTGGTCGGCTGGTGGGAGACTTGGGAATCAATGTTGAGATGCCTGTGTTACATTGTGATAGCCAAAGTGCTATACAATTGGCAAAGAATCCAGTGTTTCATGCAAAGACAAAGCATGTGGATGTGAAGCATTACTTCATTTGTGAGGTGCTTGAGGACAAGCGATTGCAGCTTGCCAAAATTCACACCACTAAAAACCATGCTGATCTTCTAACAAAGGGCTTACCTTCAGATCAGTTTGCACATTCAGGCACTCATGGGCATTGGGTAGATGATCATGGTCATTGTCTACCTGTATTGTATATATATATATATATACATTGTCACCCCAGCTTAAAGGCACATTGTCCTTTAAGTGGGAGGTTGTTAGGGTGGTAAAGCCCAATGTGCCGCACCTAAGTGTCGGGCGGCCGGAGACTACCAGGAACTAACACTAACCATTCATTCTACATAAAAGAATAAGGACTCATAACCCTAACACTATTGTATTTGGAGTCCACCCAAACTTGTGTCTCCTCTCTTCTCCATTGCTGCACACACACACACACACGCTCTCGCACGCGCTCTTCATTTAAAAGATGTTTCCATTGTCAAAGAAGATAGGTATAAATGCTACTTATGGCTGAAAATCAGCCCACCCACTGGTCAAGTCATGTTTGTGGTTGGTTGCTACATTCCTCACTATGACTCCAACTTTTATGCTCGCTTGGATATGGATATAGATGAGCCCTTTGTTGAACTAGAAGAAGACATTGCTCATTATAAGGACCAAGGTGAAGTCATTGTCTTTGGAGACATGAATGCTCACACAAATAGGTTACAACACGACACACAACAAGTTGACATGCCGCATGTCTCAAGAAGAATGGATGACCCATACATGTATAATCGAAGTTCTAATAATGCAAAAGAATTGGATCACTATGGAAAGTCACTTCTACATATGTGCAATAGTACCGGAATGCTCATTGCAAATGGTGTATCTTTATGGCAAGGCACCAATGACTTTACATGTAGAAGGCACAATGGTGATAGTGTGATCGACTATATGTTGTTTTCGGAAGTCACTATAGAATGCATACAAAGCTTTACACTTGGTGAATGGAATCCGGAATTGGATCATAGGATGCTGTATTGAACTCAAGTGTGGTAAAAGACCCGAGCATGTAGCCTCCAATCATGATGTGAATCATTTGTACCTACGTCTAGACTTCAAACGAGCACTTATATAAGCTGATATGGTGAACCAAATGTTAAGCACGATAGACCATCAAGAGAGCCCAACATTAGAATGCAAGTGGAAAGTTTTCAAAGAAGTAATTTGCTCTAGTGCGAGGGAATGCTTTTTGGTGAAACACATGTCTTGCAAAAGATCTAAGAAAGGTAGCATCAAGAAGAAATGGTTCGACATGGAATGTAGTCAAGCCCGAAAACACTTGCTAAGGTTGGATGCAAGCAAAGATAAGGAAGGTTACTTAGAACATTCACACACATACAAAGAACTTGTTCAAAAAAAGAGGAGAAGGTGGGAAGTCAAAAAACAACTTCTTTTAGCGCAAGAGAAAGCACATGCATGTGGCAAGTTTTAGCAAAATCCAAAAGGCAAGCGTGTTGAGAGCTTTGGTGACTTGACTCTTGAGGATATGTATACACATTTCAAGAACCTCTATGAGTAACCCAATATTGATAAGATGGAGTGTTGTAGCTCCCTTCCGTTTATGCCTCCCTTCTTTACCATTGAAGATGTATGTTGCGTGCTTGAGAAACTTGCTACCCGCAAGGCAGGGGACCTTCAAGGTGTCAAGGCTGAAATGATTAAATGGACAAGCAAGAAAACACGATATTGGATATGTGATATGTTTAACCTTGCACTTCAGCATGGCATGCCTCATGATTGGAGTGAAAATTGGATTAAACCTTTGCACATAGGAGGAGATGTAAACAATGTGAAAAACTATCGCACTATAATGGTTGGTTCTTTGATGGCAAAGTTATTTGGATGTATCATGGAGATGAAGATTAGTGAATGGGCTGAAAAGAACGGTAAACGTACGCTAGGCCAAGCTGGTTTTCGAAAGCATCATAGCACTATTGATCACCTTGTCACTCTTTGAGTTCTTATGGAAGCGTCTCGATTGAAAGGAAAAAAGTTGTATTGTTGCTTTGTGGATTTCAAGAAAGCTTTTGACATGGTACCACGAGGAAATCTTTGGAGACGTATGCAAAGCCTTCAAGTGCCGGGAGAATTTATGCATGCAGTCTTTCGCATCTACCAAAAAGTGATATGTCGACTACGTATGGGAGATGGAATTTCATAATTTTTTGCAAGCACCATTGGTGTCAAACAAGGATGCCCACTTTTCCCAACCCTCTTTGGGCTACTCATTGATGAATTGGAATGCATGATTCTTGATTTTATGCAACAAGAAGGCATAGAAGAGGTTAAGATCGGAAATACGGTGATCATGCTTTTGCTTTATGCCGATGATGTAGTGCTCTTGGCACATACCTTAGAAGATGCACAAAAGCTTATGAGTGTCTTGGAACACTTTTGCCTACATAGCGGGCTGATTGTGAATGGATCCAAAACCAAGGTTATGCTTGTAAAGACCCCCAATGATGAAAATCCATACATTGTATACAACAATGAGCAACTTGAAGTGGTAGATAGCTTCAAGTACCTTGGCCTTGAGGCTCCATCCGATCATAGATGGAAGGATTGCGCAATGCATCACTTGGAAGCCGGAAAGAGGGCTTATTATGCATTTGAGAACATGTGCAATGCTGGAGAGATCAAGTGTTGGGCTCTCAAAAAGTACCTCTTTGACACATTGGTGACACTGGTGCTTCTTTATGGAGTGGAGGTGTGGGGTAGTAGCATTGGGAAGTCTACTTGGAAAGAGTTTGAGAATGTCCAAAAGCGTTTTCTCACCTACTTTTTCCAAGTCAAGACACAAACACCCTACATGCTCTTACTTCTTGAGTCCGGATCGCTTCCCATTGAGGTCTTGGGCATGCAAAGGGTTGTGGAGTACATGCTTAAGACACAACGTAGCCCTTTGTATCGACTTCCTAGAATCGCATATGTCCAAAAGACATGCAAGAGCAAAATACTAAGTTTGGGGTGGATGCTTGACATTAAGAAATGGTTTGGAAGATGGGATGCATGTCACTTGGTCAAGGATGCGTCGATCGACTCCCAAGTTAATGAGGCCTTCTTACAACGCCAATGTATCACGGCTTGGGAGAAATCCGGAGGTTCTCGCTTCAGCCATTACACCACACACATTGCCCCAAACTACAAATCTCTCTTCTTCTCCGAGCGCGGTAACCAAACCCACCCCTACATCCTTGAGCCCATCCCATTGAGTGCGATCCGGACCATTGCCTCCATTTGTCTCTATGCTGTGAGACAGAACGTTGGGGCACTGACGAGGAGTCTCATCGACTTTGCACCTTATGCCCTCGTCAAGTGCGAGAGAGTGAATACCACACACTACTTGAGTGCTCAGCTTTTGACCACATTAGGTCCTCTTTTCCCCATATATTCAGCCATGATCTCTCCCTGCATACCTTCCTCTCCCAACCACAATGTGGACTCTCTATTGCGATGCTCATTTTAGCCATTTTTGAGCATCGAGAGTCACTTATGTCCTCCACTCACATCATGTGACATGTTCATTTGGTCCCATAGGTCATATTTGACCTCCGAGGATGATAATAGAACTCTCTCTCTCTCTCTCTCTCTCTCTCTCTCTCTCTCTCTCTCTCTCTCTCGTTTATTATATCCCCCCCACCCCAATGAATGCTACTCTCTCTAATCCACACTAACCCTAACACCATAATGGCTCAAGCAATTAGGAAATTACAAGAGAAACAATTAATTACATAAGAATATTTGTACATTTCTATTTGTCAAATTTGCAAATCAACAAAAGATACAAATTTTCCTCCAAATTTTACTTTTGGCACCAAAGAAAGGATTAGTATGGCTTGGTTTTCACTAAAGGTGGTAGCATTCAATTGGAGCTTTGTTAATGTGTGCTTGATTGTCAACATGCAATCTTCCTTGGCCTCTACCTCTAGGTTTATAATCTCCTTGTTCTTGTTCTCGGGGGTTGCCTCTTCCATGCCAATACTCAACTTCTGCAACAAACACCTCCTCTTCTAACATGATTGCTATTTTGTGAAAGTTCTTTTGCCGTACCAGATTTGAGAACAAAGTCGAATAATCTGTGCTTGTTGATATTGATCGGCTCTTTTATGAATTATACCTTGGTTTGAAGCTTCTTTTTTGCCTTTGGTATCTAGCTTTGTTTCTTTCTCCTTGACTCTTTGATGACCACTATTTTGCTTATGTAGCTTTTGTGTGTCTTCATCTAGGACACTACCTTCAGAATCACGATTGAAAAACTATCCTATTGGAGAGTAATATCTAAGATACTAGGAGCATCATCCCATCCTATTGAATTTTCGGGTCAGCCCCTGAACTTAAACTCTAGATCAACTCTAGGCCTCTTTCTTCTATTTTTTCTAGTATCTATTACACAATTAGGTAGGCCTTAGATGAATTTATACAACTCTCTCTCTCTCTCTCTTTCTCTCTCTCTCTCTCTCTCTCTCTCTCTCTCTCTCTCTCTCTCTCTCTCTCTCTCTCTCTCTCTCTCTCTCTCTCTCAAACAAGACCAATACAAACATTGAAATATATACGTATCCACATATAAATATAGATATATACAAATATACAAGTAATTATAAATACGCGTGTGTATATATACATTATGTGTACATGGATTTTTATATAATTTTGTAAATTTGGGAAAACCGCATTTAATTTTTGTGCCAAATGGCATGCAGTGACTCCTTCACTAGCCTTTCTCCATTTCATAATGGGTCAACTGCCGTTAAGTTTGCATTGAATGTATCGATTTTATTTCTACCAGCCAATACTCATGTGCATTGACTTTCAAAATCTGAAGTGCCAGAGTGGAACAAAATAGAAGTATGTCAATTCGGACGACTCGCATATGCAACGGCCAAAGACAAAGGTGCGTTTATGGTCGTCTGTCAAGCTGATAATTATGCCATGGTTTGTGACTTATCAGGTGCTACTAGATGGCATGAGGACCATAAAAACATTGTGGTCTGCAAGACACCAATCTTCAATAAACAAACCGGTACGGTGCGCCCATTGTTAGTCTCCGTAATGAGGAAAATGTCTCCTTTGCCAACACAAGCCATAGAGTTGCCTGGAGGAGGATAATTGGACAAAACAAGAAGATGGCACATCATTAAGAGGTATACTTTGGCATTTTGAAACTAAAAAAATGATTTCTCAACTTCATTTGACCATGTTTGGTTTTGCAGGAGGTATGGAACACGTGCATGGATTTGTTTGAGAGTTGCTTGCACGGTACACAAACAAGCATGATGTTGTGGTCCAATATGGAGGAGACTTTGGGGCACTAACATTTTTAGGGAGCTAGATGGATCAAATGGTTACAATATTTGAGGACAACGAGGAATTTTCCACCAAACTGCGTTCCATTTTGGATCTGCAAGCCCTTTGCCTTAGAGAGATGCAGGAGTGTGAAAAGAGGCACGTAGATGAGATGGATCATGCGACAGGGGAAGCTTCATTGGTGGGGCAGAAGCCAAGCATCATAGAGTTAGAACCACCAACCCATGCCTTAGAGTAGGAATGTCAACCTGAGCCCATCATTATGCAGAATGTGAATTTTATTGTAACCCAATGTAAATGGCCACTTTTTAATTGTGATGTAATGGAAATATGTTTTTGTCCGGTTGTCTACTCTTGTAATTATTTGGATTTCTTGTCTTCTTATGAGCTTTTTGCAAATTGTGAGAAAGGGAAGAGATAGAGATAGAGAGGGAGAAATTCAGACAAGACAAAGATTAGAGGGAAATTCAGATGAGAGAGAGAGAGAGAGAGAGAGAGAGAGAGAGAGAGAGAGAGAGAGAGAGGATAATTTTTTTTGAGAAGAGAGTAAAAAGGGAGATGGAGATAGTGATCTGTGGCACCTCTAGATATCTTTACATAATTATTGTGTGGAACGAGATTTTTAGAAATAGAATTGTCGACTCAAGATTCTGGGGGAAACTTTTTGGAGAGAGCCTTCTCAGGTAGTTTACCATCAGGTGCAACTTCTTGAAAAATGCTCTCTCTGAAGGTCGCTCCAAAAGCTCGCTCCATCCCTCAACTCATGCCTTAAAAGGTGGGCACTAGGTCCCTAATGGGGGTCTAGTGCCCCCATAAGTGGACTCTCCATTCAAAATTATTATCCTGACCTAGTGAGGGTTTGGAAGAAAGGTTACATACACCACTTCATGTATTTGAGAATATGGAAGGAAACCCTTTCTAAAGTTACCTTTCATTTACATGGATTTTTGGCAAAAAATGACTTGGGAAACTATCATGCAAGTAAAGAAGGGTGGTGATATCAATGTACCACCTTACACGAGTCCACTATCCCACTATCTTGACTCAAGCCTTGCATGGTGGGAGCAATCAAAAGAAAATTTCTTGCAGACCTGCCACCTTGCCCACCTCCCCCACTCCATTAGGAAGAGAATGGGGTCAAGGAGGGCCTCTTTACTTTCCATGAGCTTATGGAGGTGATTAACATTTTGACGCGTAGGTATACGCCATTGTATTCTCTAAGAGAATAACTATTGCTTTCGTTGGAAGAGGACGAAGGTGAAGAAGAAGGAGAAGAGGGTGACCTCTTTCTTGCCTTTTTCTTTCTTTGTTTCCTAGGCTTCCCGTTTGGAAAGACGAGGAGAAGGACTATGGGTTGACCGTTTCCTCTTGGGAGGAGTTGGCAATAGTCTAGACCGTCGTCTTCATGGAGCCACATTTTTAGAGGAACTTAGGTACTTGCTTCTTTCTCGTTCTTTGGATTCATCCTCTCTTATAGGAGAGAGTCTTCTTTTGGGAGTCTCATCAAAAGACCTCCTAAACTCTCTCTCCTCTTGGGGAGGAAGGGAAATCCCATAAGCACGAAGTTGTCGGGTAACTTCGGCTTGCAAAGTAGGGTTGCCCATAGCTTAATGCAACCTAGTAACAAGATAATTGATAAACATGGGGGCATCATCATTAGCACCTTCATGTGCAAAACCAAAGTTATCAATGTTCATTCTACTCTCTTGGTTATTGTCAGCCATGCTAATTACTTATGTGTTTACTTAGTGTATCCTTTGGCAATTTGAAACCTTAGTTGCTACTCTTAGCCTTTGAAAATAAACACTTAAGTATCTACACCCATGGATCAAATTGGTTAATTATAGAGAGTAGTGGAGTGAGTCTAACATAGCAGAATTGCCAAGGGATAGCTCCTTTTGGACTTCTTATGGCTCAATAATGGTAAAGCAGTAGGCAAGTCTAAAAAGACCCCATTATTAAGACCAAAGCTCTTTAAGTGTGAAACATATCCCACATAGTGGGCTCAACCAAACCGATAATAGATCCCACTCCCACTTACCCTAATATAATTAACAAAATCAACCATGAATAGGCTACTTAAGGACCTCTCTTCTTAAGCATGAAAAGAGAAACCAAATGCTTTGATACCAATGTAATGGGAATGGCCTATGAGCTTTGATAATAGAGGAATTAAGAGAATTAGAGTGAGTATTTTTTTGAGATCACTTTGAGAATATAGAGGGTGAACTTAATTGATGGTAGCAACATGAACATAGTACTTAATTAACTTGGCATGAACAATACTTTTGCAGGAGAGAGAGAGAGAGAGAGAGAGAGAGAGAGAGAGAGAGAGAGAGAGAGAGAGAGAGAGTATTAGACAACATGACAATAGTTGAGGACTAGATTTACTTGGAGCCAATCCCCCCTCCAAAAGGCGTTTGTATTATAGATTCTCCCATCAAGAGAGACTTGGTACAATAGAATCTTTGTGTTCCTTGTGACCTTGGTGATGCTATGAAGATGGAAAGCTTCATGCATCACGAGCATAACATAAACTTTGCAAAAAGCATTAACTATCCCAAGCCTCAGTCCCAAGGCCTCAAACACCTTCGAAGGTGGAGAGAGATAGCGGGTAATGAGGGTATGGAAGAGGAAGAAGAAACATTCCATAGAAGAAAGAAATAGTTTCTCACTTATCATCACTCTTCTTGCTTAGAATATCATAATAGCATAGTAATGAAGATGAAGAAGATGGCAAGATTAAGCATTGAAGCATGGCTCTTGGTTGGATTTGCATTCCATAGCCAAGAGTGTTGGTGTAGGCTCTCCACTTCTCAACAAACTTGGAGAAGGAGATGGAGCTCTTGCACTTTGCACTCCACACAATGAGAGAATATGTGTGTGTGTGTGTGTGTGTGTGAGTATACCCCCCTCTCATGCTTGGTCCACATCCCTCTCTCTCTCTTTCTCTAGTAATATTTAATTATTTCATTTGGACATGTCCTCTTTTTTCTCTTTGAGAGAAAGAACTTAATTATTTATTTTTATGTATCTAAATTCTTATTGGGCCCCTTTAAAACCTAACCAATAGCATTCAAGCACATCATGAGGGCCCATGTGGATGATCATTTGAATATGTGTATTTTATGCTTATTAAGTCATTGGTTGAATTGAATACTTCAAGTACTTATTCAATCAAGAAAGCATATGTCTTTATGCTTCTTAAGTCATTTGTTTTGAATTGAATACTTCATGCCTTAGTCAATCACGCATGGAACTCTTTATGCCTCTTGAGACTTTATCTTTGAATTCAACATTTCAAGAACCTTAGTCATTTTATGCATAAAATCAACTCAGGCTTTGGGCAAGGTTCCCACAACCACTTTAAACATCTTAGCACCTCATGCTTGGGTAGTATTCCCACTTCGAGGTTAGCCCTAGCTTGCGTAAGGTCAAAGGATTTTTTAACACTATTTTTTGGAGGTCTTTAATGAAGCTAACCCTAAGGTCTTTTAAGCTCCATTAGATGCACATTGCTCTTTGATAGACTACCTCTATTTGGACCCCTTTTGAGATGTAACCATCTCTCCTGTTGGTCCCTTGATGAGGTAAATCTTGAAGCACTTATTGCAGATTTCTCTTTGATAGACCGTCTCCTTTTGGGCCCCTATTGAGATGCAACCATTTCTCCTTTTGGTCCCCTATTGAGATAGGTCTAGAAGCACATATATATATCCTAACTCTTGTTCCCCTTTTATCTTCCCATATTAAGTGATCAGTTTAATATGAGAAATCATTTGGTAAAGTTATATATTATATTTTATGACACGAATATATTTTATGCATTGGTAGGTTGCTTTGGTGCCTAATAACATCTCCACATGTATCCCCAAATACTTGAGGTCATCAGTAGTTAAGTTCTTCATAGCTGGGTTTATTGCTTTGTCATCATTGGTTAGACACCATTCTTGAACTCTTTCCAGTAGTTGGACACATCTAGGATGTGGGGGTAATTCATACACTATGTGATCATGGTAACTAACAGATTTCCAGTCATGAACCATTTGTCTGGCTCCTACATATAACATATGAAACATCTCCAAATCCAAATAGACTGAGTCATCATCTAAGTACTTTGGATCTGGAGGTGCTTCTACTTGTGGTTGCTTTTCACTTAAACTTCCATCTATATCTCTTTCTCTCTTCATGGTGCATACATGCACCCAAAATAAGAGCAACTGCTTTTCACTTTAACTCTTAGAATAATATGTAAAGGGACTTCTATTTACATTGCCTCTTTTGAATGGTTGTCGAGAATAAGTCATAAGTAAATTTGATTACGTCTCCCCAATCTTGGAAAAATAAAAAGCCTTTCAAAACATCTTAAGTGCTAAGTGAAGGGTGAGTTTAGGAAATGAAAAGACCCATGAAGGTGGAAAGTCAAAAGGCTTTTTGTTCCATATAAAGAGGTGATCCATTTCACATTGGTATATTTGTGTTTTTTCTACTCTTGTTTTGCCTTAAGGGTTTTCTTCTCTTTAAGGTGTTTTTGCACTGTGTACTTACACTATGTAGGTATTGAATTTTTTTTGAAGCCATTAGGAATATCTTATATTAGGTAAAATAATCCCCTTCACATTGGTATATTTGTGTTTTCTTCTCTTTTGTTTTCCTTGGAGTGTTTTCTTCTCTTTAAGGTGTCTTTGCACTGTGTACTTGCACTATGCATGTAGTGATTTTATTTTTTTTGAATCCATTAGGATTATATTCTATTTATTTGATAAATTTTTGGTGATGATCAAATCTCTAACAAATAAAGAGACAAAAGGCAAATATTCATTCAATATACAGAAGGCAAATATTCATTCATATTGATTAAGAAGAATTGTTGATACCTAGTATGGTGTTTACTGTTTTGCTTCTTGTTTATGTTGTTCTCTTTATATGTTGTGATTATTCAATCAATTGTTTTGTTGAAATTTATTTGATTTAATGAATTGAAGTTGTGTTGGAAGTGTTGGAAAGATATCATGAAACCAATTTTATTAGAGCATGAATTAAAATAAGATAAATATACAAAAGATAAAAGAGCATGAGCTATGCAATCAAGAGTGTGTATGCCATAATTTAAGAAATAAAAGTAGCATAAAAGAGGGCAAAAGTGTGTTTTTTACAACTTTTCTCTAGTGGAGGTTTTGATAGCTTCATTGGCTTCAAAAGGGGATTAAACGTCAATCACCTGGTTCAAATTCTTTTAGAGTACTCTTCTTTCTTGTGGAGGGTCAAGAAGATGATTCTTGCTAGAAAAGTGCGATGCACAAGAAGACGCAATTGTGGATTTTGTTTCTGTCTTCCTCCTTGCATGCATGCACCCAAAATAGAAGTGGTTGCTTTTCACTTAAAACTCTTTGAATAGTATGTAAATAGAGTTCTATTTATATTGCTTCTTTTGAATGGATTTGTAGAATAAAAAATTAGCAAAATTGATAAAATGTTCAAAAATAGTAATAGTAATAACAATCCTCCCCAATAGAGAAGCAATTTCCCTCAGTTGTAAAAAATTAGAGAAAACTAGGAATCTTCAAAATTTGTGTGGAGACAAGGCAAACCTCCACACGATATTGTTGAATCAAGTAAATCACTCTAAAAACTTCGCATTGCTCATCATAATAGTTTGAAAAGAGGAAAGAAAAAAGCTAAGTGCAATCCACATATCAAAATATCTATGAAACCAAAAGAGATATTTGTTAGCGGGCCCTCTAACAAAGACAAGAAGAGCATGATAAGAGTAAAAACTAATCACCTTTTACATTGTTCAAAGGGAAAAACCTCAGCCAAGTACTTCTCTAAATGATGCATTAAATGGCTATCAAAGGGAAAACCTCAGGTCTCAAATACTATAGACTAATGGTCAAAGGGTAAACCTCAACATAAAATTACCATCAAATGAACTATCAAAGGACAAAACTCAGGTATGAATACCACAATCATCAGTCAATGGGAGAACCTCGAGTAAAGAATAGAAACTTTCAACTTTTAGAAGTTTGATATGCTTCTAGGATACTAGGATGAGAGGGGGAAACCTCTCTTGCATACACTTGGCGCATTCAAGGCCATAATTCTTATACTTAAGCAAATACTTATGTTGGAACACATGAGAAAACTCATAGAATAGAATATCAGAGACAATCAAATATCTCAAAATTGAACTTCAAAGTGAGCAAGAAGACACACAGAGAATTCATATAGAGTAAGAAGTAGAGTAATGGACATTGCAAAAATAGAGTTTTGATTTCATTAATGGACTTACATCCTCCTCCTCCTGACTACATTCCAAAAGCCCACTTGATTGCCCAAAAACTGGACATGTATAGTTTTAAACTACTCAACCTAAAAGTAGTTACAATTACTTGGTTCTTGGTATGACAACTATCCAACACAGTAAGATCTGACTAAGTATTATCTAACTTAACAATATCCGACTCAAAAATATTTGACTTAGCAATATCCAATTTAGCAATATCTGATTAAGTATAAGCTTTAAAAACTTCACGCTCAACACTTGGCATGCCCTGGTGGTGGATTTCAAAGAAATCCGGCCTAGAATTACATATCCCTTGATCGACACACTAGATAGGATAGAGAGTGCAAAGCAAAGTGCCTGGAGCTTAATCCAAGGTTCACAAATACACCTCCTAAAGACCTTACATATACAATCCTATATCATTGTGCTCCTCCTCACACCCAAATGTGAAAATACATGTGCTTCACTTTTTGATAACATTCTAAGGCAGTAAACCTCTGAAATAAAGACACATCCAAATCAATTCTATAACATAAAGTAATGGAACCAAGATTCAATGAGAAATCACCTACTCAGGGGATTCAAGTGATGATGACAATGAAAAATGTATTGGCATGGAGGATGTAATCCACCAAGTGGGGACACCAAAGATGGAGGAGAAGGAGGTGCAAAAGGAGGTTGGCCAAAAGAGCCTAGAAGAGCCCCTAGATACTCCTAACCTACCACTAGAGTATACTCATGGAGTGGAAGAAGAAGATGCGTTGCTCAAACTTATGTCATTTGCATATGGAAAATGTTGCTATCCTATTTGTGTGGAGAAGCATGCCATACATAACAATGATGTTGTTCATGTTCTTCAAAGCCCACTTGAAGAGGTGGATGGTGAGATGAATGAAGAAGAGGATGTGACTGAGTTGTTTTTACGTGATGTGTGCAGAGTTAAGGAAAAAGAATCAAATAAGGAGGAATTTCCTAAAATCAAATTTACCGAGGAGGAATTTTTGAAAAACATATAGGTTCAAGAAGAGTCTCTACTAGAAAAAAATGTACATGAGGAATTGCAACCATTAGGAAAATTTTGAACTCATTTTTGGGCCTTTTAAGAGTGCCACATCATCAAAGTTGTACAAAAGAAAGCAACCCGGTAGACCCCTCTAAATATTGCTTAGAACCCCATGATATGACCTATCATGGGAAAGTTCTTGAAAAATGGATTCTAAAGAGCCAAGGTCCGAAAAGTTTGGATGACTTCTATGAAAGTTATGCCTTTTTTTTTCAATCAGCAGGTTTTGTTACCGTTACGATAATCTAAAATCACCTTTTTCTAGATCTACACGAAGGCAATGTCCGATACATGCATGCTATATATCAATAGATAGCATTTGAAGAGTAGATTCTAAATATCCAACCTCCGACAAGTTTGGATCTTATTTGCAAAAAATTTACCGATCCCCACTTTTTGAAAGCTATGCCACATCAACAATTCTTACAAGGCCCATTTTTGAGTCCAAACTTTTTCTAATGCAAAAGGTGTTAAGGAACATCAGAAGAGTTTACAAATGTTGATTTTGATGATTGGCAAATTCAAGCAAAAAATCAAACAATTGTGTCACATATTGCGGATGATCAGGAGAATCAAAATTTTGGTTTTGAATGCTTTAAAGGACACATTTTAATGTCACAAGTGGATATCAAGCAAGGATATGTATCATTTGTAGAGAATTTGAACAAGTAGATTGATTATTCTTCCAATCTAAACTGGGATAAATAAGATAAAGGTCTCATAGATCAAATTGAGCATGAGCGATGTCAAGAGCAATCCTTTGAGGAGTATCAAACATGTTTAAAAGGATTGTGGAGTAGGCAATGATGTTTAAAATCAAACCCTGACAATTCAAGTATCTAACAGAAGAATTTACATTAAGACAGATAACATCAGAAGCTGGAGGAAGGTACTAATTATTTAAAGCTTGAAGTTCCCCATCATTGCATGAGCACTTTATCGATTGGGCATTAACAGTGCACTTCGAAGATGTGTGCCAATGAAGGTAAGAATGCAATTTATAACAGAGGCCCACAATGGAGATGCACGAGGCCATTTCTCAATTGCCATCACGTATAAGAAGATTCTTCAGGCAATATTGTGGTGGCAAACAATGATGCCTGATGTCAGAACTTTATGCAAAAATTGTGACATTTTCCAGAGAATGAGAAGGCCTACAACAACAGACATGACACCTCTAACACTAGTACAACCACTGAGAGTATTCATGAAATGGGGATTGGACTTCATGGGTCCATTAAAAAAGGTGACTCCTAGAAAGAACCGATATATCGTCAAAGCAAATTTCAAGCTTAAGTTTAATGGATGTGCATTTTGAAATTGATGTGGGACAAGTTGTCGTCAATCCAAACATACTTTTGTTGGAAGATGCGTGTTGTCAAGCTAATGAGATAGTAGTGGTGGCTTCTTGCAGGATGGTCTCAGATGTGGATGGTGGATTATCAAAATTTGGATTTCCATATGTTGCAGATTTTGGAATTGCTAGTTTTTGAAAAAATAATGTGTTACAAAGTGCATAAGACTAAGGGTTTATTGTTTGCGGATCAGATGACGACTTAACATGTTCAAGGAATCTTTTTGGATCATAAGCATCTTATTTACCTTGTTTTTGTGGATGTGCAAAATGTTCGGGTGGAATTGACAGTTAGATTAGGTGGAATGTGTCTTTTATAAGAGGATAATCTAATTTTAAAAATATGGAGTTGGAATTTTTTTGATGTAGTGACAGAAAGGCAACAATACATCAGATCGGTCAATAGTGAAAAGTCGATCAGTTGCAACATGTATGCTAGAATTTGCGAGGATAATCTAGATTTAAAATTTTGTGGAATGGAAAAAAGGCAGTAATATATCAAATCAGTTGATAGTGAAATGTCAGTGAGCTATGCTCAAATTTGCAGAGCAGTATCTTGTAGATGGAAAGTTAGTGAATATTCAAAATTTCAAAGAGGATGTTTGTGTGCAATTTTTCACCAAGTTGGAATTGTTTCCTATACTTTATCTTTAAATGCATTCTCATATGCATCCCTCAATTTCTCACATGATTTTTCTAATTTACTTACCTTCTTCCTACTTCCACTTGACTTTCATCTCTCCCCTTTGTGATCATATAGCCACTCATATGCATTCTCCAAGCTCTCTCCAAGTCATCATCAACATCATCTAACTCCTCTAAGGCTCTTTTCATCTTGTTATAGGATGTTTCTTTATGAAATTTGTGGCTAACATTATGAAATTTTGTGCACAAATCCACCATGCACCACTTCCTATAGGCATCTCCCTTTGAGCACTCATCAATTATGCACAGACAATCATGCACCTCATGCTTCGTACTCATGAAAACTTCACATTTCGTTTTACCCCCCATGAGGCTCACTTCAATTAAAACATGACAACCATGTTCAACCCTCAAGACTAGTACACCACACCAATCCGAGACCCATTAAACTCACAAAATGGAGAGCCACGGATGTTGTACTAGGATCCAAAATGTTCACCCAATTGGCTGCTTATATTGATTGGGATATTTTATCTTAGTTCTATATTTGTATGTTTAAAAAAGTTTAGTAAAAGATATCATTCTTGAGTTTGTTTTCTACGAGATGTTGAATTATCAACATCAATCTTTTGTCATTATTGACTCTCCATGGTTACAAAGATCTTCCCCTATTACTCTGCTCCGCTCCTAATCAACCATGATGGCTGAAACCTAGCATCTCTGCTGCTCTTGAACTCTCTGCTCCTTGGTCTAACAGTTGCTCCTCAGGGATAAGTTCTTCTTCAACATCATTTGCACCTTGTTCTTAATTAAATGGATCAATGTTGCCCGCATGGGCTTGGGCCATTCATAAGATAAAGTGAAAGTACACTCTCGTTGAGCTATGTCCATTATTTGATGAGCTTGGGGAGCATTATAACACTCATTTGAGTACTATTTTTCATGATATTGTGAGTGCACATCATGAAGATTATTTAAACACTCATATCCATCCTTGGGCTAGTGGAGCTATGTAGACTAAATAACTCTTTGACTTACTTTGATGATTGTAAATTAGCTACCGCGATGAGATAGGATAGTAGGATTTCTTGAGCCACCCATGAGAATTATGGTATACCTTGTAGTAGATCCTTGTGATGGGATTTATAGGCACATGATTGATATTGCATGTTTGTGATGATTGGATTGCCATATTCTCCATGACATGGACAAGATCCTATAGTGAGACAACCACACATAGTCCATAGATGCAGTCTAGACAGACATCTCCTATTGGGTCACCTCCCTAATGTCCACCAAAGAGACATATTTTTCCATAGAGCACTATAGATTCATTTGTTGGAATTAGGGTTGCATAGAAACACACACAACTTGGAGAAGATGAAGGAAGCTCAAGGCACACAATAGAGAGTGTATTACTTAGTGTGCAATGAAAAGATAAGATAGCCCTAGAGTGATGGGCGTATATACAATGCACGGAGGAAAAAACCTCCTAGTGAGGGAAAAAAATGCCGCAATGGTACTAAGTGTGTTCACACACATGACTACCATATGTATATGGTAACAAATCCCCCATGGGAGTGATGCCGTGTACGAGATCTAGCACATAAAGTATAGGGAAGTGCCACGCCTTGTGAGGACATGATCAATCCACAACGGGGAGTAGGCCCTTTGTGGACATGATCAGTCCACAAAGGGGAGTAGGCCCAAAGATTTGCAAAAAGCTTCAAACTTCTCATTCTCATTCTCATCTTCTCATCTTCGAACTTCTTGCTCAACCATGATATGCATGGACTATTGAGCATGAAACAAAAACCACTCACACTCACGTATCAAAACAACCAGGTCAATTTGAGTCCGAAAAAGCATGTAAATCTAGAGGCAATGATTCCCCCTTAAGATAAAACAAGCCAAGATGTAAAGTGCCACTCAAGTAGTGAAAAATCCTTTTGATAACCTGCCAATGCTTAGACCTTGGGCTATGCATAAATTTGCTGACCTATGAGACTGCAAACTGAATATCTGGCCTCATGTTGCATACATAAATAAGGTAGTCAACAACAGTTTGGTAAAGAGTGACATTGGCAGGATCACCAGCATCATGAAGACACAATTTGAAGCCTGTTTCCATGGGAGTTTCAATAGGCTTGCAATCCTCAAGTACAAACCTATATAACAATGTCTGTATGTAACTTGTTTGCCACAAGGCAATACCACCATCACACTGCTTAAAGTGTATGCATGAGTAATGATGCAACATCCCCAAATCTTTCATCTTGAAAGTTGCATTCAAATCAGTCTTAAATCCATCAATATGTGCCTCATTTGGACCAGTGGTCAACAAATCATCCACATAGAGAACAACAATGAGAAGTACATCACCCTCATGCTTTACATACAATGTGCTTTGTGTTGGACAGTTATTACGAAATCCTTGTTTGACCAAATGAGTGTAAGCCTTCTCATACCAAGCACGAGAAGATTGCTTCAATCCATACAAAGCTTTCTTACATTTGCACACGTTATCCTTTCTTGACAAAACGGCGAGGTTGCATTACATAAACTTCCTCAAATATGTCACCATTCAATTAAGCAGTAACAATGTCGAACTGATGTACATCCCAACCAAAATGAGCTACCAATGCACATAAAAAATGGACAATAGTCATACAACAAGCGGGAGCAAAAGTCTCTTCATAATCTATGCCCTTTTGTTGTGCATAACCCTTTGCAACAAGTCGAGCCTTATAGCGATCAATCTCAACATCCGGCTTGCATTTCAACTTGTAAACCCACTTTGTACCAATGGCCTTTTTGCTGGGAGGCAAATCACAAAAAGTCCATGTGCCAGTTTCTATAAGTGCATTATATTCAGATTGCATGGCAGCCATCCAATTTTTCAAATTTTGTGCTTCATCAAAAGATAGAGGTTCCTCAACATCACATAAATAAACTAGACACAGCCAAATCATAAAAATCTGATGCATAAGATGCATGGCAAGGACTTGAACGAGTACAACTAGACAAAGGTGCATCCAATTTATTGTCACACAAAGTATGCACCAGCCATTTTGGCATACCTCTAGCCTACTCATTCTCAGTCCTTTTGTCATCAAGTATATCATGTACATCTGCATCAGTAATAGGGTGATTTGTAACATTTTTAGAAACCCCCATAGGTTGTACATTTGCCTCATTTGAATTTACAATCGAACTTCCACCACTGAAAAGAGGCAACAAAGTTTTATAAATGTCTTGTGAGCTTACATTAGTGTCTTTAGTACATGACAACAAGGGCTGAACAGAATCTTCCACAAACACAATATTCTGTGAAACCAAGATACGCTTTGTTTGCGGATGATACAAGTTGTAACCTTTACTTTCAGCACTATAATCAACAAAAATGCATTTGACAGCCTTATTATCCAATTTTTTGTGCTGCATTTGTGGTGCCAAAGCATAAGCCAGACAACCAAAAAAATGCATGTGCTCAATAGAAGGCTTTCTATCATGCCATGCTTCATAAGGATTCATAGATTTCAAAGCTTTTGTAGGACACCTACTAAGTACATAAGTGGCACACATGATGTCCTCAAGCCAAAACAAATGCAAAAAAGCTTTTTGACCATACATTGTGCCATTTCCGTGAGAGACTTGTTTTTCCTCTCGACAACTCCATTTTGTTGAGGTGTATACGGAATTGTACCTTGGTGTTTTATCCCACAACTAGCCAGAAATGCATTAAATTCATGAGACATAGTCTAATTCTCTCATTAGACAACGTGTCTTGGATAGTAGATTCTGGGGCTTCATTCCATGCAACACCACACAAGTCGCATTTCCAAGATTACACCAAAGGTAATTTTGGCTATGTATACTTAGGAGATGATGAAGCTTATGAAATTTTCGGTGAAGGTACAGTTTGTGTCAAAACTGCTAACAGAAATGAATGTAATCTTAAAGATGTTAGGCATGTTCCTTCTCTTCACAAGAATTTGATCTCTACAAGACAATTGGACGGTGAAGGTCACAACATTGCATTCGAAAACAAACATTGGAAGATCTCAAGGGGGTTTTTGGTGGTTTCTAAAGGAGAAAAGGTTGGTACATTTTACTTGTGCAATGTTAGCACGAAATCTTCAACTTGTGCAACGGCTATAGAAGTTGATAGTGTGGTGTGGTACTATCGACTTGGGCATATGAGTGCCAAAGGAATACAAATCCTTCAATCAAAGAAGCTTCTACCAGGTTTGAAAGAAGTGGACTTAGAGTTTATGAAGATTGTGTTTATGGTAAATAAGAGAGGTAAAATTTCAAAAAGCAAAAAATGAAAAAAAAAAAACTTGAATTGGATCATTCTGATGTTTGGGGTTCTACAAGTACACCATCACTTGGTGAATCATTGTATTATATAACGTTCATAGATGATGCGACTAGAAAAACATGGATTTAACGGTAATGAAGAATAAGTCTAACGTGTTTTCCATATTTCAAAGGTGGAAAGCATTTGTGGAGAATGTGGGAAGAAAAGGTACATGTCCAGGCTTGTGGTAAAAGGGTTTTCTCAAAAGAAAGGTATTGACCAATGAAATATTTTCTCCTATTGTAAAAATGAACTCAATTAAGTAGCCTTGTGACTGCTCATGAGTTAAATCTCCAGTAAATGGATGTAAATACGGCATTCCCTCACGGTGACTTAGAGGAGGAAATTTACATGCTGCAACCAAAGGGGCATGAAGTAAAGGGTAAGGAGAAAATGGTTTGCAAATTAAAGAAGAGCTTGTATGGTTTAAAGCAAGCATCAAGACAGTGGTACTTGAAGTTTGATCGATGGATGTTGGATCATGGATTCAGAATCATTGCGTCTACACAAAGAATTTAAGAGATGGGAAGTTCATCATCCTAATGTTGTATGTTGATGACATGTTGATTGCAAGTGCTAACATGTAAGACATAAAATACCCAAAAGAGGAGCTGTCTAAATATTTTTCAATGAAAGATTTAGGTGCTGCAAAGAGGATACTTGGTATGAAGATATCAAGAGACGGGACGAAGAAGAAAATAAATCTATCTCAAGAGGATTACATCAAGAAGGTACTAGAAAGCTTTGCAATGCAAAATGCAAAAACGGTTTTTACACCTTTGGTTGGTCACTTTTAAACTAACCAAGGATATGTGTCCAAAGACACAAGAGGAGATAGACTATATGTCTAAAGTTCCATATGCTATAGCGGTAGGTTCTCTTATGTATGCTATGGTTTGGACAAGGCCAGACATTATACATGCAGTGGGAGTTGTAAGTAGGTTCATGGACAGC
The DNA here is from genome assembly GCF_014529385.1 of Adiantum capillus-veneris. Taxonomy (NCBI): domain Eukaryota; kingdom Viridiplantae; phylum Streptophyta; class Polypodiopsida; order Polypodiales; family Pteridaceae; genus Adiantum; species Adiantum capillus-veneris. The sequence continues at coordinate 71,522,511 of NC_140952.1, forward strand.
CCAGGTAAAGAGTACTAGCAAGCTGTGAAGTGGATACTTAGGTATCTGAAAAGGACAACAAAAAATGCTTTGTATTTTGGAGGAACTGATATTTTTCTTCAAGGGTATGGTTGATGCAGATATGGCTGGTGACAAAGATACTCAAAGGAGAACTATTGGCTATGTCTTCATGGTTTGAGGCACAACAATAAGCTGGGCTTCAAAGCTACAGAAAGTGGTCTCACTTTCTACCATGGAAGCAGAGTATATAGCAATGATAGAGGCAAGCAAAAAAATTTTGTGGCTTCATAGATTCTTAGAAGAGCTTGGATTCAAACAAGACAGTTGTGTCTTATACAATGATAGCCAAAGCGCTATCCATCTTGCAAAGAACTCGGCCTTTCATTCAAAGACAGAGCACATTGAGGTAAAATATCACTTCATACGCACATTTTTGGAAGAGGGACAATTAAAGATAGGAAATGTGCATACAAGTGAAAATCCTGCATACATGTTTACAAAGGTGGTCAACTAGGAGAAGTTCAGCTTTTGCTCATCTTCAATCAGCATTCAAGGATAAGAAGCTAGGATGGAAAGTAATCACAGGTTTGGTGTGGAGATCAGTCTCCAAGTGAAAGCATGTTAAGTATGGAGCTTGATTTAACCCTTGTAATTTTTTGTATTAAAAATGCTCATTTGTTTTGAGGGGTTCACTATGTGTAAAACTACCATATCACGTGCGTTCAAGACATGTTTGTAAAACCCCTTATCTCTGAATTTTGTTAGGAATATAATGTACCCTTTAATTTTAAAATCTGTAAATTTTTTTCAAATTTGAAAAAAAAATACACTTATGTATATATATTTCTGTAAGTTTCAAGAACTTTAAATATCCTTCTGCCGAACTCACGTGATACGTTACATTTTTATTAGGTGACCTCCCCGGGACATTTGTAAAGCCCCCGTTATGAAGAGAAGTCATCGTGCATGAAAAAAAATCACTCGTTAAAAACCAAACTTTTAACGGTCGCCAAAATATTTCTTTTTGTCGGAATACTATGGCCGAACGACGATAAAAAAGTGGTCGAATCAGTTAGCCAGTAGCCAATGGCTGGTGGCCGAATTCAAATCGGAGTTGTCTTCTCAAAGGCGGCCACACATGGGTGCATGGGAGAATTCAACTCGGACTACACACGGCTAGCTCTAATAAGAGAGGACATCTCACCCTCTTGATTTGGAAAACCAACTTCTGATACCTCTTGGAAATCTTTCGTTGAACTGGATACACCATTTGGATATAGACCATCCACTTCATTGTCCTGCTCACCTATAGTATGCACTTCATTGAATACTCCATCTAAAAGTTCGCTAGAGATTCGAAAATCCTCCGCAATTATGGAGCTTTTGTTACTTTCATCAGTTGTAGATTCACTTGCATATTTTCTACTGGTAGAGTTCAACGACTCTTCACTGTCAGAGACCGACATTTCATTGGTGGTTAATCCCATGAGTCTCCTTTGATCCTCAAAAAATTCCATAAGTAGGGGCAACTTTATTTGGTACCAACTCCTTTGTTTTGTTGTTGAGAGGCTGCAGTAGATCCTCCATGCGGCTCCACAAAGCCCTTGCTGAGCATAATTTGCCTTTTCTTCATCTGTGTGGATCTACGACGACTCCATCTCTAGCTCCACGAGCCATATCCACGATTGGATCCTTTGCCTGGGTGCTCCGCTAAACCACCTCTCAATCCTTGAGTATGCCATTTGCAACACCTTGGCCTTTAAAACTTTAGCATAATTGGAGTTATCCTTGGAATTTTCCTTCAAGGCTTATCTGGGAACTTTACAATGCTAAGAAACCCCGTTCCCTAGCAGGATCGCCAGAAGATGATGGTGCTCGGGCAAACACCACCCATACACAATCCTCACTCTCTTTGCTGTAGCTCAAATTCACACACTCGCCGGCTCTTTGAGAAGAAACCTCTTCCAAAAGAAACACTCACTCTTGAGCGCACACATATTGGAGTCTCTCTCTCCCTCCCTCTCTCTGGACACGTGCAGCCAGTCCGGAGCCACAAGCTACCATGGACGACTCACATGGGATGTAAAGGAAAAGAAGATTGAACTCGAACAATCAAGAACCACGATGGATATTGGCTACATAAAAAAACCATGGGTACAAGTAATGATGGCGGTGGTAAGCATGCCTCGTAGCCCTTCCCCTTCTTTGTTTTTGAACTATCTCAATCCCATTAGGGCTCGTCTCTTCTGCTTCTTGACTTCGGTGAGGGGTTACCCTTCCAATATTGAGCTCCCACACTTCCTCTCATGAGCGAGCTGCCTCCCCTCTTTACCTCTTGGCTGCTTGACCACCCCTTGAGACAACGCCTCCTCCTTCTCCCTTGGACGCCCCTTTGATGTCTCCCCTTGTCTCTACCGCGAGTGCGCCTTTGAAGGCTCTCTATTGAGCTCATCTCTGATCTTCCTCGCTCTCTCTCAGTCTGCTGACCTTGGATTCCCCCCTTTCACCTGCAGCTCGTATCCCTCTCTTTGCCTGCCCCTCTCCCAAGCTTTCAACGCTCTCTCTCTCTCTCTCTCTCCTCTCTCTCACTCTCAATCTTACAAACTGCTGCCTCTCGGTCCCGTCTACATGGCCCCTGTAGCGTCTCCCAATTGAGCTCCTCCTCTTAAACTGGTCTTGCTCTGAAAGGCGCTCACGATGAGCTTTCCCTCTCTCTCTGATTTTGGCCTCACAATGCAACATGGCAGCCCGTTTCCCTCCTGTAGCTCTGATCTCTTCCACCTCTCTTGGTGCCTCGCTCTTAATCATCACCCCTTGCAGGTCTTCACCTCGTGGAGCTCCGCTTATGTATTGCCTCCGACACCTCTCAAGCCCTTGGCGGCGCCCAGCTCCTGCAGCGTGCTCCCTTCTCGTTTGCTAGTTCCAAACCGAGTATGATTCTGCGTGGTGCTTCCCCCTTTTATAGGCTTCTGCAAGTGGGAGGCTCCCCGAATGGCCTCCATGCTCAGCACGGCGCCGCCCTTCCTCTCTTACACCCACACACGCGCGTGCAAGCCCGACTTTGTAAAAAAATATTTTTTTAAAGCCATTAAGAAAAAAAGCCCCAACCAAGGGTGGTGGGCTCCCACCAAGAATCCTTTGCCCTCTTCCATTTGAATGGCCTCCTCCTAATTTCTTTGCCGAGAGTCACTTTGAGAGCCTGGCCGCCTCTGCACCTTTACTAGGCCTCACACTGAATGCATTTTTGGCACTTGGCCTTCTTTCCTTGCGTGCCATTAACCTTTCTGGTCCGTGGTAGTCTCGACTCGAGCCGTTGCCTTAGTCAATAGGCTATGCACTATGCATAAGAAGCACAGAGAGAATCCTTGAGGTGGGTGTAGAGCCGTGCGAGAAGGTGAGCATTGGATCGCCATCGTCATTCATCAAGATGCTTGAATTTGAGCTTCAAAGAGTGCTAATCCTGAGAGCAGACCTGTCCTAATGAACTCCTCTTTTGAAGCTTGCACTCAGACCGGTCCTAATGAACTCCTCTTTTGAAGCGTGCACTCAGATACGCTTCAATACTTGCATGAGATTCACGGAAAGTGATCAATATAGAGCTATTTGGCTTTTAGATGCATTGGCCGAGGAAAATCTACCATCCATCATCTTTACCCAACCCTCTAGTTGAGCATTCATGCTCAACAATAGCAAAACCTAGGCAACAAAATTTGGTAGCAACACAAGCCCCACGATGGACTATATCAAAGCCAAAACCATGAACAGGAGATATATACAAACCGCCATATCACATTCCATCATGGAGGGCCGCCTGGATCAAAGGGAAAGCTCCAAACTTCCCAACTTGAAGACTGGCTTCCATCTGGATCCCAAACAAATTGAGCATTCTCTTCAAGCTTGTACCTTTAACATGAAGATCTGGAACCAAAATACAAGGGGATAGACAAGGTGTGCATGCCTTAGAACGGGTCCGTGGGCCCACATAAGCCAAACAGCACTCCAAAGCTTGGGAAACTCTTGTCACACCATCATGATCAGGAGCGGTACCTTTCAAAAGGTACTGAAAAGCATGCATCCCCACAGAGAGGCATACGAATCCCTTAAGGATATCAGAGGCATCCGCATAAGCCAACAGCTCCCTTGGAACATCTGTGACCAACTCAAGAGGAACTCCCTCATCAAGCAAACGATCTAGATCCTCATAAGTAACTTCTTCAAGCATACTAGTATCAAAGGGAGAAGAAGGAGGTACATAATCACCCTCTTCTGATAAGAGACTGTCAAAAAAACTAATATCATCACCTTCAAAAGCACAATCACTTTGAGAGTGCATATCTTGCTCGAGAGAGACCTCCTCCCGATTGACCTCCTCTGCCTCCCAAGTGCCCAAAGTAGTATCATTTAACACTTGTTGCTGCATCTCTTGCCTCTCTGGCTCCTACACATGAGACATGCTTCTCATAGCCTCGATCCTTTGAAGAGCCTTGTCGACATAAACCTGCTGGGAGGGATACATCAAAACATTCGGTTCATCAAAATCCCATTCCTCATCCAAAGACTTGCTATTCGGCGTATCCAAAGCCTCTAATATGGCAAAAGGACCAACCAAGCCCTCATTTGCAGACTCATGTGCAAACACTTCTTCCTCTTCAACAGAGACTGCATCTGCTACAGCCTCAAGCTCTATTACCACTTGTTCGTCGTTAGTGGATAAATGCCCAACCCCTTGCTCTGGCAGAGCTTCTACCACCTGGCAAGCCAATCTCTCCTCCTCTGATTGCACTGGCTCAACCACCACATCATCAGCTAAGGAATAAAAGAATTCATCCCATACCTTTTTAGACTCCAAGTCGGCATCATTATTACGTAGAGGGAAAATCTTATTGTCCTTGACACATGATGACCCGCACTCCAAGGCTGCATCTCCATCAGTTCCCACAAAGTCTGCTACAGGAGATAGCTCTCCCACGGCCACACACCGGCTCTGGAACTAGATGCACCTCCCCGTGATGTTGATCATAGCAAGGCTGCCCACCCTCTTGTTTTGGAAAACGAGCTTCTGATACCTCCTAGAAATCTTCCGTTGAACTGGATACACCATTTGGATATAGACCATCCACTTCATTGTCCTGCTCACCTATAGTATGCACTTCATTGAATACTCCATCTTAAAGTTCGCTAGAGATCCCAAAATCCTCCGCAATTATGGAGCTTTTGTCACTTTGATCAGCCATAGATTCACTTGCATATTTGCTACTGGTAGAGTTCGACGACTCTTCAATGTCAAAGACCGATGCTTCATTGGTGGTTAATCCCATGAGCCTCCTTTGATCCTCACAAAATGCCCTAAGTAGGCCCAACTTTATTTGGTACCAACTCCTTTGTTCTGTTGCTGAGAGGCTACAGTAGATCCTCCATGCGGCTCCACAAAGCCCTTGCCAAGCATAATTTACCTTTTTTTTGTCTGTGTGGATCTGCAACTCCTCCATCTCTAGCTCCACAAGCCATATCCACGGTCGGATCCTCTGCCCGGGTTCTTAGCCAAACCACCTCTCAATCCTTGAGTACGCCATTTGCAACACCTTGGCCTTTAAAACTTTAGCACGATTGGAGTTATCCTTGGAATTGCCCTTCAAGGCTTATCTGGGAACTTTACAATGCTTAAAAATACCCATTCCCCAGCGGGATCACTAGAAGATGATGGTGCTCAGGCAAACACCACCCCAACACAATCCTCACTCTCTTTCCCGTAGCTCAAATGCACACATTGGCCGATTCTTTGAGATGAAACCCCTCTAGAAAACATGCCTCGTAGCCCTTCCACTTCTTTGTTTTTGAACTATCTCAATCCCATTGGGGCTCGTCTCTTCTGCTTCTTGACCTTGGTGAGGGGTTACCCTTCCAATATTGAGTTCCCACACTTCCTCTCATGAGCGAGCTGCCTCCCCTCTTTACTTCTTGGCGGCTTCACCACCCCTTGAGACAGTGCCCCCTCCTTCTCCCTTGGACACCCCTTTGAGGGCTCCCTACTGAGCTTGTCTCTAATATCCCTCGCTCTCTCTGAGCCTGTCCTTGAGAGCCTCCTGCTGAGCTCGTCAGATGGATTCCCCCCTTCCGCCTGCAGCTCATATCCCTCTCTTTGGCTGCCCCTCTCCTCGGCTTTCATCTCTCTCTCTCTCTCTCTCTCTCTCTCTCTCAATCTTACGAACTGCGGCCTCTCGGCCCCCTCTACATGGCCCCTGCTGCGTCTCCCAACTGAGCTCCTCCTCCTAAAATGGTCTTACTCGGTGTAGCTCTCTGAAAGGCGCTCACGATGAGCTTTCCCTCATTCTCTAATTTTGGCCTCAGGATGCAACATGGCAGCCCGTTTCCCTCCTGTAGCTCTGATCTCTTTCACCTCTCTTGGCACCTCGCTCTTAATCATCACCCCTTGTAGGTCTTGAACTCGTGGAGCTCGTCTCACGCCCTTGGTGGTGCTCAGCGTGCTCCCTTCTTGTTCGCTAGCTCCAGCCTGAGTACAATTCTGCTTGGTGCTTCCTCCTTTTATAGGCTTCTGCAAGTGGGAGCCTTCCGAATGGCTTCCATGGTCAGCACGGCGCCGCCCTTCCTCTCTTACACCCACACACGGGCTCTCCCTGCTGGTGGCGGCCCGCGTGCAAACCCATTTCCTCTGTAGACTTTGTTAAAAATTATTTTTGGCCTGCCCCAAAGGGGGGAGGCTTTAGTGATGGTTTCCCTTTTTGCTAATGAAAAAGAGAAGATTAATTTTTAAAAAATATGCAGGCCAAAAAGAGGTTGAAAAATAAAACAATTTTTCATTGGTTGGAACAGATGAAAGATACTTGTTACGAGCACAAGTAAATATATTCGCATCCACGTTAAATCATGAAAAGGTGACTTATAAAATATGTATGATTAATTGACTAGGTATGGGAGGTCGGGGCCCAATTATGACTCTCTCTCTCTCTCTCTCTCTCTCTCTCTCTCTCTCTCTCTCTCTCTCTCTCTCTGGCGTAGACAAATCTCAATCTTTCTTGCTGACGTGTGAACAGACTGCATGCCGCGATAGCACGCTTTCAAACCCCCTGCAATGTGAGGTGGATCTGATCGGGAGCACACAAATTCTCTCTCTCTCTCTCTCTCTCTCTCTCTCTCTCTCTCTCTCTCTCTCTCTCTCTCTCTCTCGTGCATCAGTAGCGTAGTGCTTGAAGGTCATCTGCACAGGTCTTGGCTTTTGCTGCTCCATCGACTTGAAAATGCCCACACGTGCTTGCACTGAATGTGCACGGGTTTTATTAGAGCAGTTGGTATTGGCAATGTAATATTTTTGGCCTATTAATTATTATATCTCACGATCATCATTTGTTCGTGTTCATAAATCTCTCTCTCTCTCTCTCTCTCTCTCTCTCTCTCTCTCTCTCTCTGTGTGCGTGAACCCTAGGAACTTGGAAGTTCTGTGTGCATGCAAGGGGGCGGAACGGGCGAGGGGACATATCTTACAATGCAATACGAGATAGAGAGAGTGAGAGAGAGATGGCCGACTTTGTTGAGTTAGGCTTGACAAAAACAAAAGAGAAGAGCTGGACGTGTCTAGCTCCTGAAGAGCTGATCCATCCTCGTCTTTCACATAATGGTTCTCATCATCAATGTAATCGCTATTTCCTGGTCACCTTCTTTGAGTTGAGAAAGCCCATGGAGTACTAAGAGGAATTAGTCTTCATGGAAAAGCTGAGCTTTGCCTATCAGCAAGAGGGGCGAACGATGACGATGAGTTTGGAGAACTGGTGTTTAAGATTCTGGGAAGTTGATCCGTCATAGTTGATCAAGGGGAGAGTGGGAGAGCACAAGGGAATGATGAAATACTTGTACGAGCATAGTAGAGGGATGGGCCATGTGTAGAAAGCAAGCACTGAGCGAACGACACTAAATTGCAAAGGCTGGAGGCAACCATGAACATATTTAGCTTTGGGCGGATCCTCTCTCGAGGTTGGAGTTGAAAGAGGTGAAGTTGCCCTGAGAATGTCATGTGGGGCATGTGAGGTGGGTTGCGGTCATCTATTTTGGAGAGTTGCCGAGAAAGGACCCGGAGATTTTGGTGAAGGCAACCATAATGCTAGCGCAAACAGGACCAACAATAGTGATATTAATCATGAGGTGAAGCCTGTGTGGCAGAGTTTGGTGGATGGTGAATTACTTTACAAGTCGATTGTTGACAACCTCGTTGGCTACTGGTGAGAACTTTAGTGTTGCATTGCGACAAGATGATTATAACACGCGCAACGCAGAATTTTCTTTTAGGATGCCACTGATCTCATAGCTAGCCCTACAAGATGGTATGGTCGGACACCCTTAGGTAGTGCGAATTTACTCTACGTATCTCTTATTGGGTAAGGTAAGCTTAACGGTGAGACTTGAGTGTATCTGTCTCATCCTAGCCATCCCACAATGCTTTTATGTAGATGGATAAGATTTCTTCTAGAGGTTCAGTAATGTTCAAGCTTTGATTCCCTATGGCAACCTTAATCTTCACTATAAACTTCTACATGTTGCACTCGACCACGCTCACGATCATGCACCATTGTCTCATATACTTATATGTTGTCCTGCAAGATTGGGCAGAGATTCCAGACGTCTCTTTTGTATGCTCTCTCTCACAAAACGGAGGTTTTATCTGAAGTTGCCTCACTTCACGCCTCATATCCCTCCCTCTTGACAAACGCCTGTCTTCCCACTCTTGCCGTACTGCAAATCTTCCCTCCGGCTCATGACATCTTGGAGCCTTGCCTTGCTGTGCTCAACTTAGAGAGCAACTAGACGTCAAGCTATGCACGTTAATCCTCTCCATCCTTGCATGAGATTGAGAAAAGGCTCACCTTCTTGCTTTTCTTGCGTGCATTATCATGCAATTTGGCATCATAAAAAAACACACAAGGTTGCAGGCTCGCTGTGTAGGGTGGACAAGCTGGCAAACTAGGGCCGACATGACTTAGAAAATGGATGTGGACAGTTGCTTGCTGCCAGTGGGCGAACACCCGAGCGGCTGCCCAATGTGGCTGACGCAGTCAGTTGGTGCTACTCGAGGCACTGATAATGCCATTATGCCACTTCCACTCTTTCGTTCTTAGATAGGAGCACAACTTTCATTTTTGAAGTTAATACCTTGCTGGTACTTCTCATCCATGAAGGTATCACCTTTCAACATAGAACTTGGAGCTTAGTTCTCCTGGTCCTGAAAAGGCTTCATTTCTCGTCCATTAAATCTCTACATTTTACGCACTTCCAGTGTTCGGGAAAAATCATTTTTTCAAACATACAAAATTTCTTTTCTTGATTTGTCAAGAGGAAATTTCACTATTTTTGTCTATTTTTGTCAAGAGGGTTTTTACACTATTTTTGTCTATTTTGGGGCAGAATTTCTCCTTTCCCCCTTGCCCTCAACCAACATTTTTAAAATTGAAAACGTCACGACATTAAGCTAAGACATGAACATTGGGCACTTCTTACACAACATATTTTGAGATGATGAAACTGTTTTATCTACTTGAGCACTTGTGGTAGAGAGTGACCTTATTTCTCCAAGGAGCTTGCAATCAATGCCATTCCAATTCTTCTAATGATGATGACACGTATGCATCTTCAACTTTCCCATAGCAAGTTGTGAAACATTATCATCCTTTGAAACTATTGAAATTGACAATCCCCTCTCTTCAAAAGGCTCACTCACAAGTTCACACAATGGTGAGATCAAAATATCGTCCACGAGATGATCTGCCATCATCCTCTGACAAGAACAAGGAACCCCAAGTATTAAAGTTCTCCTTCCTTGGCTATGGTGTAGAGAAGGGCAGAAAACTTACCTTCATCAACTTGTCCATACTTGCATTAAATTTCATGGCGGGACAGTTCCTTCAAGAGATTATCAATCCTCCTTAAGTTGCAAAAGGAAGAAATTCATGACTCTTCTATGACTGATGCAAGATATGTAAAACATGTAAATCGTAAGAAGGTTGCATCCTAGCACTATGTTGCAACGTCCATAGCCAATCTTCATGTAGTTACTAGTCACTTGCACTAGAATAGCTAGTCATATCAACTTTGTGCATTGCCACTACAAGAGGCTATTCATATTAGCGACGCTCACACAACGACGCTCAAAAAAAAAATTCCCGGCGTCGCTATGAGCGTTGCAAATTTACAAAGAAATTTGCGACGCTCATAGCGACGCCGGCTGGGCTAAAAAAATAACCGAGCGCGCCCAAAAACTCAGATCTCAGATCTGAGTTTTTCGACGCCCTCAAGCAAGGAGCAGGTAATGCTCTTCCTCTCTCGCTCTCTCTCTCTCTCTCTCTCTCTCTCTCTTTTTCTTCTCCACACACACACACACACACACACACACACACACACACACGAGGAGAGGAAGGAGAGCCAGGTATGCTCCTTCCCTCTCCTCATTCTCATGTTCCCTTCCCCTCTTTCTCTCTCCCTCTCTCTCTCTCACACACACACATACACACACACATAGTGTTTTTGAGAGAGAGAGAGAGAGAGAGAGAGAGAGAGAGAGAGAGAGAGAGAGAGAGAGTACAAACATAAACAAAAACGCACACACACATACATAAACAAAGAATGCACACACACATTGAGAGAGGAAAAGAGAGAGAGAGCATGCATAAACAAAAAACGCACGCATTGAGAGAGGAAAAGAGAGAGAGAACATGCATAAACAAAAAACGCACACATTGAGAGAGGAAAAGAGAGAGAAAACATGCATACGATCCAAAAAAATGCACACACATTGAGAGAGAAAGAGAGAGAAACTAATTTAACGTCGTAGGAAACTAATTAAAATTAAAAGACCTAAAGATCTAGCCGACGAGGAGTTGAACTCAAGACCTATTATTCAAGAGGGAAATGCATAATCAATCTATCATACTTGGCATGGGTGATAGAAAGGTTATACCATTTATCTCTTTTTATTGGCACACACATCCACACACGCGCACACACACAAGAAGAAGAGAGTTATAACGTCGTAGGAAACTATCCTAAAAGACGTTAAAGATTAGGTTAGATGTAGACTTACGTTAAATTAGATTTAGGTTTATTTAAGTTAAATTAAACTAGATTTAGGTTTATTTTTAACTAGATTTACGTTTATTTACGCTAGATTTAAATTTACGTTATATTAGATTAGATTTAGGTCTCCATAGACTGCGATGCCTGCATGAAGCGGGTGAAGAAAGCCCTCAATGGAATATAGGGTATTGCTGCCTTCACTCATGGTGGGCTCCGTCGATCCAAAAGTACTGGTGAAATGTCTTCAGAAGATAGGGAAGAAGGTGGATCTTCAGGGCGGCAAGAGTCACTACATCTCCGACACAATGACCATCTAGACAACCTCTAGTCATTCAACAGCAACTTCAAAGTTAGTAACAAGAGCAAGAACAATCTAAAGGGCCAATTGCTGTCGTCACATGTGGATGGAGATGAGGCAGCGTCACCGCCGGAAGTTAACTCTCACATCTTTAGTGATGAGAATGCCAACTCTTGCCGAGTTATGTGAAAAATTATGTGTTAAATCAGTTTTAAGGTTCTTATAATCCCTGTTAGTTTAGTTCTTTGTTTTTAATATAACATAATTTACGTTAGATTTAGATTTATGTTATATTAGATTAGACTTAGGTTTATTTAGGTTTACCCACACACACACACACACACACACACACACACACACACACACACACACACACACACACACACACACACACACAAGAAGAAGAGAGTTTTAACGTCGTAGGAAACTATCCCAAAAGACGTTAAAGATTAGGTTAGATGTAGACTTACGTTAAATTAGATTTAGGTTTATTTTTAGTTAGATTTACGTTTATTTAGATTTATGCTTATTTACGTTAGATCGAGTCCACGCAAGAATTACTTACGGTTTAGGGTTTAGAGTTAGACGAACAGTGAAAAGATCTACTGTGAAAAGATGTTAAGATGCTGTGAAGTGCTACAGCTAGAGAAGAGGCAAAGGGGTTTTGTCCACTACATGCAGTATCATGTAGACGTGGGTGTGTAGATTTCTTGTACCCACAAATATAGGTATTGACCAATAAAGACGAGATTATAACCCGGTGGTTCTGATCTCCGTGCACCTCTAGACCGAGGTGTGCGGGGATTGGACATGACTAGAGAATGTGAGGTAAAGAGAGAGAGAGAGAGAGAGAGAGAGAGAGAGAGAGAGAGAGAGAGAGAGAGAGAGAGAGAGATAAGACGAAGAATGCCAATAGAATATTAAATTTGTTGTCCAGGTTATAAGATTTTTATCCTCATTATGAGTAGTGACGAGGATGTGGGACCGTCCAACCGAAACACCTATCTCTCAACGAGGGTCTTATGTCCTTGTAATCAATGCAAGCATGCTGTGCGACGGACAAGACGTGTTTCTTTGCAGCACGTTCGCGAATTTGGCGAGTTCGATCCATCTATTATAGATCGAGTTGTTGCCAATTATAACTCGTCGGACTCTGACGCTGGCCAACAAGCAGCAATCTTGCAACCCAATAGACGTGTTCGCAGGCGCTTTGGTCAAGCAGCATATGTGAGGCCACAAGATGTAGCCTCTGACAGCTCGGGGGATGATCATGCAGAGCACATTCCCAACGAGGCAATGTTTGAGCCCGAGATTGATGAAATGATCGAGATGATCATGGATTCAGAAAGGCTTATCTATGATGATATGAAAAGTGAAGCCGATACGCCATTGTATAATGGAGCACGTATGTCTAGATTGAAAGCACTCCTGGTTCTTCTCAACATGCAAGCAAAGTTTGGATGGAGTGACACTAGCGTCACAGCGCTTTTCAGGTGATCTATTACAATTAGCTTACTTTAATAAAACTCTAAATGTATAATGATGTGATAGATTTTTACATGACTGTATCGTATTTTTATGTTGTGTAGATTGCTTAAAGAGCACATACTACCAGCTGACAATGTGATGCCAGATTCCCGAGATGAAGCAAGAAAGATTTTGCGAAACTTGGGGATGGATTACAATTCTATCCACGCTTGTCCTAATGACTGCATTCTTTTCAGAGGGGAATACATAGACATGGAGAAGTGTCCGAAATGTGATTCCGAAAGATATCGAGTAGATCTCCACGGGACAAAAATTCCACAAAAGGTTTCGCGACATTTTCCTCTGCTTCCTCGCATCAAGCATTTCTTCGAATGTAAGTCCATGGCCGCCCTAGCATCATGGCATGAGGAGAATAAATCTTCGGATGGTGTGCTGCGAATTCCTGCAGATTGCGCAGCCTGGAAACATATAGATGGAACATGGTCGGATTTTGCCAGGGAAGCTTGAAATTTGCGCTTAGGCTTGGCTATGGATGACGTAAATCCATTTGGTCAAAAATCAACATCTTACAGTGTATGGCCCGTTGTCATCGTCAACTACAACATTCCCCCGTGGTTGACTACGAAGAAGGGGCACCTATGGCTAAGCTTGATTGTGCCAGGGCGATATAAAGTGGGGAATATGGATGTGTATCTTCGTCCACTATTGGAAGAGCTACAACAATTGTGGATTGGCATAGAGGTGGTGGATATGAGCCGACAAACAGAACGACGGAATGCTTTGATCAGAGGCATTCTAATGTGGACCATGCATGACTATCCCGGGCTAACAGAATGCTCAGGTGATCTATTGACACTCCTCACTCAGACACTGTAAATCTTGTTTTTTCCCATAGTTGATCTATTATCATGTGTATACATGCAGGGCTTCAAACAAGCGGATACAGAGCATGTGTCACATGTGGACCTAGACTGAATGCACGTAGGGCACCCTCACTGAAGAAGCAAATCTACGAAGGTCATCAAGCGTATCTTCCAGAGAATCATGTGTTACGCGACGGCTTTTTGGGAAGAGAGCCACCAAGGATGTCTGCACAAGCATGGTTAGAGCAGAAGGAGATGTGCGATGACGGATTGCCTCCAGGGATGAAGAGACTATCTCTATGGTACGAGTTACCATACTGGCCCCGACTCATGATCAATCACTTGCTCGATCCAATGCACATATTCAAGAATGTGGGTAATCTACTATGGGACCATCTGACCGGCAAGAAAGATACTTTGGGAGCCAGAGTTGACCTTAGAAATGTGGATCGTATGGAGCAATATTGGCCGCAAACAGCATCTGATGGATCGATAAAACTCCCTAAAGCACCATGGATTTTCACAGGAGCCCAAGAACGCAAAGTAAAAGAGACCATTCGATCTTTGCGGACCCCCACTGGCGTAATGCACTCGCTCCAAACGTGTTTTACTAAAGAAGGAAAGCTTACCGGTTTGAAGTCACACGATTGGCATAAAATGTGTCAGGTACGTTCATAGTGGACTTTAATATCATTGCATAAAATGTGGACTTTAATATCATTGCTGCACATACTTTACAGTTTATTTTACCGGTTGCCATTGAGGGATGTTTGTCTCTCGACATCCGTAACACAATCTACAAACTTGCAAAGCTGGTGCAATGGATCTCACAAAAGGAGATCAACGTAGACTCCATAGCATTCTCCAAACTAAATGCTGCGGAGCTTGTGTGCATGTTTGAGAAACATTTTCCTACTACCATGCTAACCATTCAGGTGCATCTTCTTGTTCACATAGTTGATGAGGTGGAAATAGCTGGCACAGTTCATTCCAGATGGATGTTCTTCTTAGAATGTTTCATGAAAACGCTTAAGGGATATGTGCGTCAAAAGGCACGTCCGGAGGGTAGCATGGTAGAAGGTTGGTTGGTATCAGAGTCCCTAGTGTACATTGGAGAGTGGCTAGACGGATTTGATAAGATGATGAGCGCATATCTGGGATTGTCATGTGCAATCTCGGTGTTGAGAAGAAGGTGACGGAAGATCTAGAGGCTAAAATCAACCGATTTTGCATGCTTCACAATCCAGTGATGCAAAAGTGGATTTCACAATATGAGGATGCAAAGCAAGAGCGACAAAGGGCACGAATCGAGTGGAGACGGGGAAGACGACCACCGATGCACTATCCAGCGGTTCTGGAGAGCCTACCAACCTTCATGAGCTTAAGACGGTTGCACAACCAATTGAAAAGCGCACAACAATGTGGTGACGAAGTGACTGAGGAAGAGTGGGAGTACTCTCGGGGTTGCGCAACCAAGGTAAGTTTGCAATGTACGACTAGCAAGTGACTTTATTTATAAACGTTTGAACGGCCACTCATAATCTTTGTTCGTTGTAGTATAAGTCATACACAGCAGCATGGTGTAAAGGTCGATATTTTAGGGTGGAACGAATCGACAAAAAGCGTTTTACTCAAGATTGTGGAATCATGGCAAAATTTGAACAGTCTAGTCGACGACGTTCCTCTGATGCAGATCCTGTGGTGGCGGAACTCACTTACTTCGGCACGCTGCAAGAGATTTTGAGGATCGATTACAGAGGATTTTTTGTCGACTTGTTCGATGTGCAATGGTTCAAGATAATCATGGAGGGTCGCAACGCTACTGTGCGTAGAGGAGTGTCTGGTTTTCTTGAGGTGGATTCTACTAAGAAATGGACTGACCTAAGAGACACTTTCGTACTACCCGAGCATTGTGAACAAGTAAGTATGTAAATAGTTAACATCCCCCTTTTACAAGTTATGTGCTTGAAAGCTCTCATGTAAGTTATGTGGCTCTGGCAGGTAATATTTCATCCTACAAAGTCTACATCAAACTGGTGGTACGTCATAGAGGTACCCCCTCGTAGTGCAAGGACGTATGAAGGCTACCATGTGCCAATCACAACGGCATCAATGGAGGAGATCAGAGAAGATGCTCAATCAGAAGCCGTTGCGGTGGTACCAGACGAGCATCAAGATGCTACTACTCTATATGGGGTGCATGCAGAGGAGCTACAAAATGAAACAGAGGATATGTGTTTAAACGGAGAGCGACGCTCTAGTGGTGGACACCGACACTCGTCTAGACACCGACGCTCTAGTGGTGGCGGTGGCGGTTGTTGTGGGGATTCCGCCACCGATGCCTCCACACCGCCTCGTGTTCGACGAGGCTCTTTACCCTCCCCTTCTTTGCCCGCCCCCACACCAGCCACAACATCGCCATCTACGCCAGGTTTTGCACGGTTGATTGTTCCTAGAAGCTACACACCTCTACCTACTCCGCCAGGAGCCACCCCACTCGACACTCCTCGCTTCGGGGCCCAGACGCCGATGGAGACACATGACGTCCATACCCCCATCGACACGCCGCTAGAGACCCCTGCCGGGACACCCAGGTTCACGCGTCACCGGCTAGAGGGCTTGTCTTACTCCGTCGACTTCAGCGGCGGCATCATCATGGATGATGACGGCAAGAAGGTGATCTCGCGCATGCGTGGTCTTTGCTCTCAGCTGTTTAGACACTACATACTAAACAAATGGAGGGAAGTACCAAGTGATTTAAAAAACAGAGTCATTAGCATACTTCATGATGAGTTTCCCGTTCCAACACGGGATCAACGCTTCAATGAAGACCTGATGAAGATTCGAATGCGCGACTACTGCAAACACAAGCGTTCCGAAGTGCAAAAAGCAATCAAGAATGGGTGGAACAGGCCAGATTGGCTGGCCAAAGAAGATTGGAAGAATGCGAAGAAAGCAGCGCGCGAGAATCCCGACAAGTGGAAGCAACAAAAGGATGCATCCAGAGCGCGAGTAGAGGCAGGGAGCTCGCACCACTTGGGGAGCGGTGGATGGGCATCATTTGAGGCCGATTTTGTAAGTGTTTTTGCATTGCTCTTTTTGTTCGATAGTTTAGGGTTTATGAGTTTTTTAATTCTAACATAATGAAATCTTTGTATGTTTTGACAGTGGTCGATGACAGGACGTGATCCCACACCGTACGAGCGCGAGTACGCAGACAGGAAGGGCTTAAACGCCCTGATGGACATTCTCAGTTCTCGCGGCGGCATGGTTAGTATTAGGGTTTACTCTTTTCTATTTTTTGTATTGTTTTATAAATGTCGTTATATGTTTATACTTACTGAAAGCTGTCTTATTGTCTTTTTTTGCAGAATCCGACAGATACGCTGCTTGGACGCGATGAGACGTCTGACTAGACGACGTCAGTTTAGCCGTAGCTAGATAGCATTAGTTTAGGGTTTCTCATAGCTTATGTATCATGAGACGGATTTTATACGTCTTTTTGAACCATGTATATTATTACATTTGTCACCGCAGTTCCTTTTGCCAATCAATTCTTTATGCCTATGATGTTGTACAATTGTCATTATTACATTTGCCAATCAATTCATTTTGCCTATGATGTGTACAATTGTCAATTTTGCAAACAATGCGTCTTGTGGGTGACTATTTTGGGTCTATTATCTACCCTTGCACTTTTTTTAAAAAGTGAATCAAGTACATTATGGTTGATGGGTGGCAGGGCATTCAATGCCCTGCCACCAAAAAAAAATTCTCTCGGGCGTCGCTATAACCATCCCTATTTATGGCTCTATAGCGTCGCTATGAGCGTCGCTATAGTCTTCTGTGTAAACGTCGCTATGACCGTCGCTATGAGCATCGCTATATAGAGATGCTCATAGCGACGGCTATAGCGAGGCATATAGCGACGCTCTTAGCGACGGTTTTAGCGACGCCGGGGGTTATAAAAACCCAGTGTATTTCCGTCGCTAACAGCGTCACAAGAGCACACAACCTCTTGTAGTGTGCCCATATCCAGGATGTACTTTTTTCATGAACTTGAGTTGTAATATGATTGTACTTGTTTACGTTCCACTCCTGCTCTCGAGGGCAGGCCTCATGATTTTATCACTTGTTATAAATCCATTAAAAAACGAAACCCAACCAAGGGCGGCTCCCACCAAGAATCCTTCGGATGACAACCCTCTTCCATTTGAATGCCCTCCTCCTAATTTCCTTGCTGAGAGTCACTTTGAGAGCATGGCTGCCTCTGCACCTGCACGTGGCCTCACACTGAATGCATTTTTGGCACTTGGCTTCTTTCCTTGCATGCCTTTAACCTTCCTGGTCCATAGTAGTCTCCATTTGAGCCGTTGCGTTAGTCAACAGGCTATGTACTATGCATAAGAAGCATAGAGAGACTCCCTGAGGTGGGTGTAGAGCGGTGGCAAGAAGGTGAGCATTGGGTCGCCATCATCGTTCATCAAGATGGTTGAATTTGAGCTTCAAAGAGTGCTAATCCTGAGAGCAAACTGGCCCTAATGAACTCCTCTTTTGAAACTTGCACTCAAATACACTTTAATACTTGCTATCTGGCATTTAGATGCATTGGCTGAGGAAAATTTGCCATCCATCATCTTTGCCCAACCCTCTAGTTGACCATTCATGCTCAATGATGGCAAAAACTAGGTAACAAAATCTGGTAGCAACACAAGACCCAATATCAGCTATATCAAAGCCAAAACCATGTACAAGAGATATATACAAACCTCCATATCACATTCCATCATGGAGGCCGGCTTGGATCAAAGGGAAAGCTCCCAGCTTCCCAACTTGAAGACTGGGTTCCATCTGGATCCCAAACAAATTGAGCATTCTCTTCAGGCTTGCACCTTGAAGATGAAGTATGGAACCAAAATACAAGGGCACAGACAAGGTGTGCATGCTGTCCGTTTGACCCTTAGAACCGGTCCGTGGGCCCACATAAGCCAAACCGCACTCCACAACTTGGGAAACTCTTGTCACACCATCATGATCAGGACCGGTACTTTCAAAAGGTACTGAAAAGCATGCATCCCCACAAAGAGACATACAAATCCCTTAAGGATATCAAAGGCATCCGCATAAGCCAATAGCTCCCTTGGAACATCTGTGACCAACTGAAGAGGAACTCCCTCATCAAGCAAACAATATAGATCCTCACAAGTAACTTCTTCAAGCATACTAGTATCAAAGGGAGAAGAAGGAGGTACATAATCACCCTCTTCTAATAAGAGACTATAAAAAAAACCAATATCATCACCTTCAAAAGCAAAATCACTTTGAGGGTGCATATCTTGCTCGAGAGAGACCTCCTCTCATTGACCTCCTCTGCCTCCCAAGTGCCTAAAGTAGTATCCGATTCAATACTAGTTGCTGCATCTCTTGCTTCTGTAACTCCTGAACATGAGACATGCTTCTCATAGCCTCAATCCTCTAAAGAGCCTTGTCGACATAAACCTGCTCGAAGGGATCCATCAAAACATCCGGTTCATCAAAACCCCATTCCTCATCCAAAGACTCACCCGCTTTATCATCCAGCATATCCAAAGCCTCTAATCTGGCAAAAGGACCAACCAAGCCCTCATTTGCAGACTCATGTGCAGACTCTTCTTCCTCTTCAACAGAGAGTGTATCTGCTACAGCCGCAAGCTCTATTACCACTTGCTCCTCGTCAGTAAATAATTTCCTCACCACTTGCTATGGTAGAGCTTCTACCGCCTGGGAAGCCAATCTCTCCTCCTTTGATTGCACTGGCTGAACCACCACATCATCAGCTAAGCAAGACAAGAATTCATCCCATACCTTTTCAGACTCCAAGTTGGCATCACCATTACACGTAGAGGGAAAATGTTCTTGCCCTTGACACATGATGACCCCCATTCCAAGGCTGCATCTCTATCTGCGTTTGCTCGTCCTTGACACATGATGACCTACCTGAAACCAAAATTTTCACGACCACGAGAATATTCCTTTTTGCTGGAATAGTATGACCAGAAGGCGGTCGAAAAGTGGTCAGAAAATGATTCGATCGATTGTTCGGTAGTCAATGGCCAGTGACCAAATTCAATGGCCGGTGGACGATTTCAAATCGGACTTGTCTTCTCAAGGGCGGCCACACATGGGTGCATGAGATAATTCAACTCGGACTTGTCTACACAAGGGCGTCTACAGACGACTGCCTCTCATGAGAGAGGGCAACCTTTTGTCCTATAAAATGAGGCCTTTTCTACACACAAAAATGAAATGTGAAGCATTGTGGTGCATTGTGAAGTTGATGTGAGGTGGTGAGAGTGAAGTAAGGTGGGATCTCCAGAAGGGTATATTCCCTTTGTAACTTACTTCTTGTTTTGAAGTATTAAAGCCATTGAGTAGCTGCTTTCCCGTGGACATAGCCCACATTGGGTGAACCACGCATATCGTGTGCTCTCTCTCTCTCTCTCTCTACTCTATAATCTCTCATGTGTGAAAATCATCTCTCTCCATTAAGTAAACTACTTAATTATATACCTAGCTACGCCGTATTTTCTAACAACTGGTATCAGAGCAAGGTTTGCTCGTAGCTAAAGTATCTCAAGGAAAGGATTCCTTGAATTGAGTGGGTGTAATGGTGGAGGAAGGGAAGCTCAAGATTGAGAAGTTCAACGGCAAGAACTATCAACATTGGAAGATGAAAATTGAAGACTATCTCTACTAGAAGGATCTCTATTTTCCACTAGGCGGTCTTGCAAAGAAGCCCACAACAATGGAAAATGAAGCATGGATTGTCCTTGATTGAAAGGCATTAGGAACAATCCACCTAAGATTGGCATCAATGGTGGCCTTCAATGTTTTTGGAGATGAAGACCACGGAGGACTTGATGAAGTCACTTGACGGCCTCTATGAGAAACCATCGGAATCCAATAAGGTATTTCTCATGAAGCGCTTGTTCAACCTAAAAATATAAGAGAATGGTTCAGTTGCAGAACACCTAGATGACTTTAACACCAACATAAGTCAACTTTGATTGGTGAAAATCAATTTTGATGAGATGAAGTGAGAGCTCTCTTATACTATCATCTCTATTGGATAGTCGGGACAGCCTTGTGATGGTTGTAAGTAACTCTATCTCTGGCACAAATACTCTTATGTTTGATGATGTTGTGTGTGTTCTCATAAGCAAGGAAATGCAAAGGAGAAGCACAGGTGAATCATCAAGTACTGCACTAGGAAACAAGAGGAAGGCCTAAGCCGTTCAAAACCAAAAGGGTCCTAATCGCTCAATGCAGAGCAAGTCACGCACAAAGTCAGTTCTTGAACGTTGGAACTGCGGTAAGAAGGGCCACGTCAAGAAGGATTGCTGGTCCAAGGAGAAGAATGAGTCGGAGTCTCACAAGCCAACATTGGAGGCCAATGTGGCAAGTAAAGTAGAGCAAGATGCTCTAATTCTCTCATTTGACAATGTGTCTAATTCTTGGATAGTAGATTTCGGGGCTTCATTCCATGCGACACTACACAAGCAACATTTCCAAAATTACACCACAGGTGATTTTGGGTATGTATACTTGGGAGTGTTGGGTGTAGCTAGGGTGGATGCAGCCGCAGTAGGGCCATGGCGTGGTGAGGAAGAGCAGAGGAGGAGATTCGACACTGATGAAAAAAAATGCTTGTATTAACTTTGTAAAAAACAAAAACCTTACAACTATAAAGAGCTTCTAACCATGCAAACTCCACTTTTAACTGAGCGTGCTTGCATGCCATAAAGGGAGTTTCCCACAAGCTTGGAAACAACAATCCTCCCTCAAGCCCGAACTAGACAGACCACTCTTATGATACCTCGAGTTTTTGGTGTTCTCGTTAAGAGTTTTATGTTCTCTGACAACCAAGGGTTTTGGTGTATCCATAACCTGGTGCTATGAAAGTAAAACCCCCCTTGAACAGATATAGGGTGTAGGTTGAAAAATTAGCTACCAACAAATGGAGTTTTTGGTTCACTGCCAAACCTTGGGTTTAAGGTGTACCCAATAACCTCATGAGAAGTGCAACAAAAAAGGATTGAAAACAAATATTTCTGGGAGGTCTTACCACTCATATGTGGCATTGTCTATAACCCGTACAAAATTTTGATATGATAAACAACAGATAAAGTAAAGGAGGCTTTGATTGAAAAAGATAATTTTGTTGACAAAAGACAAAAAACTTCTATGACACTTGAGTGATAAAAGCAATTTGCACAGTCCAGTACCACATTATCGAAGCAAAACCGGTAAAAAATCTCCATATGATCAATGTACATCGAGCTAATCTTGATTATGTGAAGCTCATAAAACTCCATGGTTAAGTTATTCATATTCTGAATCACTTGCCTCATTGTTGGGTGTATTCGAGTTAGTAATCTGACATATTTGGCATACATATCCAAGAGAAGAAAAAGAAAGCTTTGTGAACTCTGTGGTAATGTAACGAGTCTTTGGCAAATAATAGTAGCATCAAGAGGATCTAAGTATTGCACAAATCCAAAAACCTCGTAGCTTCCCACTGCGGTAGTATCTCGGTGGATATATATTGCAAAATCGCCCAAAAATTCTCAAAAAAAATATCCTTAAACCTTCAAGTACGCTCCCTTTGGAGATGTTGCGCACTAAAACCACATTGTGTGCTCCAAATCAACCATACATGGAGGACTTCTATCTAGTATTGAGAAGCTAAACAAGGCTGCAATGTTATTATACCGACTAAGGCTTGGATGAGCAGCCACTAGCATCATTTTGAAAACGCACGTGCAGGGGAAAATTCACCTTTTGGCTCTGCTTCAATCTCGTTGGTTACTGTGGAAGCATTTTAGAATGCTACAGAGTCACCTGACGAGTTTGCATGTGCCACAAGCGGCGATGTTTTTCCAATTTCTCACTGCCTTGCTCTCCCGAGCTTGCTCTCTGTTTCAAGAGGTGTCGCCTCTTCACCACGTGGGTTTTCGTTGCCGACGGGAGCTACCACCTCTGCTGTTGACAGCATTTTAGAACGCCGACCTACAACACCTTGGGATGCCAACCTCCTTTCTCAACCCAGTTGGGCTCTAATACCAGTGCTGGGTGCAACTAGGGTGGATGCAGCTGCAGTAGGGCCATGGCGTGGTGAGGAAGAGCAGAGGAGGAGATTCCACACTAAGGAAAAAAACACTTGTATTAACTTTGTAAAGAAAAAAATCTTTACAACTATAAAGAG
Organism: Adiantum capillus-veneris; assembly: GCF_014529385.1. NCBI lineage: Eukaryota > Viridiplantae > Streptophyta > Polypodiopsida > Polypodiales > Pteridaceae > Adiantum > Adiantum capillus-veneris. The sequence goes on from NC_140952.1 coordinate 71,545,480, forward strand.
CTTTTAACCATGCAAACTCCACTTTTAATTGAGCCTGCTTGCATGCCATAAGGGGAGTTTCCCAGGGGCTTGGAAACCCAACATGGAGATGATGAAGCTTGTGAAATTGTTGGAAAAGGTACAATTGTGTTAAAACTCGAAATGAATGGAAGCTTGAAGATGTTAGGCATGTCACTTCTCTTTGCAAGAATTTGATCTCTTCAAGACAATTGGACGATGAAGGTCACAACATTGCATTCGAAAACAAACATTGGAAGATCTCAAAGGGATCTTTGGTGGTTGCCAAAGGAGAAAAGGTTGTTACCCTTTACTTGTGCACTGTTAGCACGCAACCTTCAACTTGTGCAACGGCTATAGAAGTCAATAGTGCAGTGTGGCACTACCGGCTATAGAAGTCAATAGTGCAGTGTGGCACTACCGGCTTGGACATATGAGTGCCAAAGGAATGCAAATCCTTCAACCAAAGAAGCTTCTACTAGGTTTAAAAGAAGTGGACTTAGATTTTTGTGAAGATTGTGTTTATGGTAAACAAAAGAGGGTAAAATTTCAAAAAGCAAGAGATGAAAGAAAAAACAAAAAACTTGAATTGGTTCATTTTGATGTTTGAGGTCCTGCAAGTACACCGTCACTTGGTGGCTCATTGTATTATGTACATTCATAGACGATGCGACTAGGAAAACATGGGTTTATGTAATGAAGAATAAGTCCCATGTGTTTTTCATATTTCAAAGGTGGAAAGCCTTTGTGGAGAATGAAGTAGGTACCAAGCTTAAATGCTTCAGATTCGATAATGGAGGCAAATATTGCAGCCAAGCTTTTGAAAGCTTTTGTGCTAGCAATGGAATTTGGAGGCAAAGGACAACCCCAAGGACACCTCAACAAAATGGCATTTCTAAAAGGATTAACAGAATGATCATGTAGCGAGCACGAAGCATGCGGCTACATGCAGGCCTACCGCTTGAGCTTTGGACAAAAGAAATTAAGTACGTATGTGTACTTAATCAACCCGTAGTTCTCAATGGGATTGGATGGGTGAAGCATTTCTCAAAGTGTTTGGGTGCGAGGCTTTCATGCACATAGATAGAAGCTTAAGGTCAAAGCTAGATGCAAAGTCCAAAAAGTGTTTCTCGGTGAAGACTCAAGGAGTGCAAATGGTCACAACATACAATAACGTCAACCAAATGAGGAGCCTCAACCTATTCCTCAAAAATCTACAAGAGCAAGTAGACCTCCCAGAAAGGTTTGTTCCTTTCTTCAACCATCTCTTGATCTCAAATTTTGGAGAGCCAAAATCATACGAAGGAGCTATGCATCACAAATCTAAAGAAGAATGGATGAAGAGCATGCAAGTGAAGATGGACTCATTACTTAGCAACCAAACATGGGATTTGGTTGAGTTAATTAAAGGTAAGCGGGCCCTGCAAAACAAATGGGCATACAAGTTGAAGGAATAAGAAGGTGGGAAGAAAAGGTGGTCAAAAAACGACCGATCGTTTGTCGGTAGTCAATGGCCGGTGGCCAATTTCAAATCGGACTTGTCTTCTCAAGGGCGGCCACATATGGGTGCATGAGAGAATTCAACCCAAACTTGTCTACACAAGTGCGACTACATATGGATGCCTCTCATGAGAGAGGGCAACCCTTTTGGCCTATAAAATAGGCCTTTTCTACACAAAAATGGATTGTGAAGCATTGTGGTGCATTGAGAAGTTGATGTGAGGTGGTGAGAGTGAAGCAAGGTGGGAGCTTGAAAAGGGTATAATCCCTTTGTAACCTACTTCTTGTTTTGAAGTACTAAAGCCATTGTGTGGCTGCTTTCTTGTGAATGTACCCCACATTAGGTGAACCACGTATATCATGTGCTCTCTCTCTCTCTCTCTCTCTCTCTCTCTCTCTCTCTCCTCTATAATCCCTCATGTGTGGAACTTATCTCTCTCCATTAAGTAAACTACTCAATTATCTACTTAGCTATGTCATATTTCCTAACAGGAGTTTGCATGGGCTCACAACATCACTATGCACAAGCTGCAACCTGCATGTAGCCCTAACTGAACCATCCTTTGGAAACTTTGAATGCTGCATCTTACCCAAAAGATAGCCTTCACAAACATGACAGGTGCTTCAAGAGGCGGCAAAGAAGCAACCATATTATATTTTTGCAAACTTGGCAAACTGACAAAATTAGATGCCCAAAACAAGCATGCCAAATTTTTGAAACTAAAATATCCTTAGAATCCACAACTGCATTTGAAAAGTTCTACCCACACTTCTCATACAAATTGAGCTTATACAACCCACGACATAAAACGCCAGATGCAACAATCTCATCACCGAAACTAAGATCATGTACTATACATATGTCATCCACAAGTTTGACTATAGTTCCAAGTCTAGCAAGTGCAGATTCAAAGCAAAGACAAAGCAAAGATTCTTCTTGATCCCAAGTACATGCATCAAGAACTGTGAAAGAACTGCCATTTGCAGCAATAAGCATAATCTTTGAAACTCCCTGAACCAGATAAGAGGCGTTGTTGGCACAAATGACTGAATTTCCATGAGGGAAATACGCAAGAGATGTATACAAATCATAATGAGAGGTAATGTGCTTTGTAGCATCATTATCCAAATACCACACATATGAATTTGCAGCAAGTGGCATGCATGAATAATGGACAACAGGATCATAGGTACACTCTACACTAAAATCCCACTCTGCAACTACATTAACATCACAATCTCCTTTCACAAAAGACTCTCCACTTGTATTGGACCCTGTAGTTGATCCAGCCTCTTTCTTCTTAGCCTCTTTTTCCTTCAATTTTGGACACTGCTTGATCAAGTGATAATTAGCTTTTGGTTATGGCAACACATCTTCTTTTTGCCCTTATCACCAGAATTCCTAGACGAATTGCTGTCAGCAGAAGCATTAAAAATAGGTGATTTTGTTGGGGTATAGGCGCTTGTGCCTTGCTCGGCCGCCCAGAGTCTGGGCGCCCCTGACTTGTATACCTTATACATAGCATAAGTGTATAGGGGGCTGCTCACTCTTTGAGTCTCCCCACCCATATATGTGTGTCGTGTGTCTCTTTCTCTCTCTCACTCTCCGTCTGTGGTGCTCCCCGATCCCCTTCAATTGGTATCAGAGCGACAGGTGTGAGAGCGTAGATGGACGGCTTCGCGATGAACTCGTCGGCTTTGGCGGAGAGGTCACAGATTTGAGCAAAGAAATAGAGGAGGTTGTGGACAACCATACAGAGTCTTGCAGGAGAGATCTCAAGAGCTTCCTAGTGCTCACAGATCAGTCCACAGTTCCTCTAGAGATCAGCCCACTGTGTACAACATCTTCCCTCTTTTCAGCAAGCTTTGCAACAGCTACATCGGCGACAGATTGGAGCTTGGAGATTCCATAGACATGGAAGCATTGTGAGATTGATACATTCAGCTCACGCATCGAGGTGGGAAGTGAGTTTGAGCCTTTCTATGAGCTCAAAGAAGCACAGAAGAAAGTCGTTCAGTTTTTGGCAGTTTGATAGCAATCTACTGTTTTACTCATAACTCGAGCTACAGAGCTCCGATTCCAAAACTTTTTGGTTCAAAACGGAGCTGGCTTCAAGCTCTACGACTTTGTGGAAGGAATTGTTTTCTGATTAAGAGTACAGGTGGGTCAGAAATTAAAAACACTGAGACTATTTTTCAGGACAGTTTTGGGCTATGTTGTTTTCTTTGCTCCAGACAGCTTACCCGTGCACACTACAGGTAGCAGGCACATATGAGGTGTTACAAGATCGGGTTTGAATCCCAGGTAGAGGTTGAGTCTAGTACTCCCACAGGTGTTGCCCGTTGCAGTTGAGTGGTTTTTGTGCAGTGTTGTGGCTTGCATACATGGTCTTTGAGTGGGTAATGCTCTATGTATGCTTATGTGGTGAGCAATAGATCTTGTGAGCAAGTGCAGAGGTTGGTTGTGGATGATATGTATGGTCACCTGTGGTACTCTTTGTGAGCATTTGTTGGACACAGGTAATGTATGTTGAGTGTATTTTGATGCGCATTGATTGCTCATTGTATTGAGCTTGCAGGACAATGGTTATTTTGTGTTGATAGCCATTGTGCGTTGAAACTCTGGCGAAATTTCCCCAGGAGTTTTATGCGCATCATTTATGCGATCCAGGTTGTGATTGCGATTGCACTCAGTGATTACGTGCGGTGTTCTCTGCAGGTGGGAGCTTAGTGCATGTATGCATCGATACCGCACAATGTGGGCTTGGTGATTAGCTCACGTTTGCAGGCGTACAATTATCTTGGCACACTCACAGGAGTGAATATTGTGATGTATGCTTGTGTGGCTACGAGCTAGGTAGCCGGATTCGAGTCATATTGACTTGTGATTTTGTGCAAGGTTTTGCACGGTTATTGGTGCAATTTTGCATCAGGTTTTGAGCCATATTTGCAGACTTTTGTTGATGCGATTCGAGCCAGTTTAGGGCTGATTTGGTTGACATTTGCTACTCAGTGTTGGTTGCTCTTTTGCGAGCATTATGGCTGATTTTTCATTTGACTTCCAGCGTTATGGTCTGACACAGTTTGATGGTGCATATTTTGTTGCTTGGAAGGAGCATATGCTTGTTGCATTGGCGGATTTGGGGCAGGATAAACCCTTGTGTGGTTTATTGGCGAAGCCCAAGGCTATGCGTGATGATGATTGGCAGGATCTTGATGAGTTAGCCATGTCTACGATTCATTTGCATCTGGTTGAGTCTGTTTACTGACAGGTCTCGAGGGAGACTACAACTCATGCTTTATGGCAGAGTTTACATGCTATGTACGCGACGTCCATGTCTATAGGGGAGTCTAGTCCCACTTCTATGTCCATGGGAGAGATTGGTCCCACACGCAAGTCTCGATGGCATAGAGACTTGACATGTTGGCATTGTGGACATAGAGGGCACATTAGGCGTCAATGTTTCAGGCGTTTGAGACAACGGAGGCGACAGATGCGTGATGCACATTTGGGCATGACAGATGCTAGTGAGATCAGTACGGTGGTTACTGAGTATGCTTGTGACGGCGATGTCACATTTACATCTAGCTTGTCTTCAGATGATCTTATGTCTACAGATTGCATATCGGATTGCACATTGTCTTTACATTGGTTACTAGATTAAGATGCTACTTTCCATGTCACGTTGCATCGTGAGTGGTTTAGCACGTTTTCTAGTGGGAGACTTGGTTGTGTACACATGGCTGATGGTGTTGTGTATGACATTGAGGGTGCAGGAGACATATGTTTGTCCTTGCCCAATGGTATGAGATTTACCCTACGTCATGTGCGTTATGTGCCAGATTGACGATGAGTTTGATCTCCATTGGTCAGCTCAGGGATAGTGGATGTTGGGTATCGCTGCTTGAGCAATCTTTTGCGTTGCATTTGGGTTCGTTGGTGATTGCGAGAGGTGCTAGAGTTGGCACATGGTACCCATTACACGTAGTATTGGTGCGAGATGGTCGAGTCTCAATCTTGTTACAACCATGCAAAGAGCGAGAGACCCGGACAGTTTCTTTTGCTCATGGGTTGCAGGGTGCTTTGCATGGAGTGCAGAGTAGTGAGCTCGTTGTGCACACAATTGGGGCACGACTTGAGCAGTCACACAGAGAGGTGACAGAGTCAGACATGCATGCTTTGCAAGTGAATGAGCAAAGCAGAGAGTCAGTTGTGCAAGATACTTCTATGCAGGATAGACAGGTAGAGCGGTCTTGCTCTAGTGAGTCATGGCAGGAGAACGTTGTGCAAGAGTCTATGCATAAGGAGTTAGAGCATGAGAGCTCTAGTGAGTCATAGCAGATTGAGTGGTCATGTTTGTGATTGCAGAGGAGACTAAGATGTCAACGATTATGCAGTCATTCCTTTCTATGCTCGGCAGTGAGCATCGGAATATAGTTGTGCAGGATATGTCTTCCAGCAGACACCTAGAGCAGCTGGTTTGCTTTGAGGTTGTACGACAGGTTGATGCGTCTTTTGCGGACAGTTAGGAGATGCATGTAGCTGACATGCCTTGTCAGTCAGAGATGCCTATTGCCAGGGATATATATGTTGATGCATGCTCCGTAGAGCTAGCAGGGCCCGCTAGCATTGCATCGGTATTCAGTGGTCTCATGTATGAGATGCTGATCTTGAGACCGGATATCGCAGCTACAGTGGGAGCATTTGCAGTTGGGGTTTGTTAGTCATTTGTTGACTGATGATGGCATAGTGCACGAGGGAGATATGCAGGTATTGCGTACATACTTGTAGTACTTGTGCAGTACGTCTGGTGGTGTATGGACTTACACGGGAGCAGGACAACCGGATGCACATGATCACAGCCAGCCAGTGGGCATCGGTTGAGAGTGATCTTCTCTCGCCTTTTGTAGTCTTTAGACTAGGTTACCTTGCTTAAAGGCACAATCGCCTTTAAGTGGGAGGTTGTTGGGGTATAGGCGCCTGTGCCTTGCCCGGCCGCCCAGAGTTTGGGCGCCCACTGACTTGTATACCTTATACATAGCATAAGTGTATAGGGGGCTGCTGACTCTTTGAGTCTCCCCACCCATATCTGTGTGTCGTGTGTCTCCTTCTCTCTCTCACTCTCCGTCTGTGGTGCTCCCCGGTTCCCTTCAGATTTACCACTCACAGAAGAACCATGAGAAGTGGCGACATAGCTGTTACCACCTTTTCTTTGAGCAACAATAAAAGCCTCTTCAATGGCACGTTGTCTAGTCCTTTTTTTTTTGGAAAGTGACTCTTGTAATAAGAATGTGCATAATGCATCAAACTTGACAACTTCTGGATTTCCTTGGGTCATAAGTCTCCAAGTACTAGCAAAAGTATGATACGAATCTGGCAATGCATCAAGAACAATCTGCACAAGCGAACTGTCAGAAATGACTTCACATACAAAAATAAGCTGCTCATTGATATCCTTGACACTAGCAAGGAAAGTTTCCATCTCATCTTACTCATGCATAATCTTCTACTCCAGCTCTTTATGCAATAATGAAATTTTTGCCTCATTGCAACTTGCATAAAGACCAACCTCAATATCCTATGCCTATTTTGCAAATTTTGCTGAATGACTATGAAGAGTAATAGTGTGCTTCACAGAAAACACAATCAAAGCATGAGCCTGCACATATTTTACATCCCAACAAGCTTGCTTAACAATAGGCAAAAAAGCTCTGGCATCAGCCATCCTGCCATCAAAACCTGCAACATCCTCAACATCGCCTACATCCTCAGAACCAGGATGTATATCAATGCCTTGCACAATATTCTAGACACCCTTTGACACAAGGACATGTTGCATCATGTAAGACCAATAAGGGTAATTGTCCCCATCCAATCTATTCTTCACACAACAAACATCTTGAACACATGACTGTGTTGTTGTCAGCCATGGCGAATGCCTGTAATGTGATGTAAAAACTATCCAAAAAGAGGAGAAACAAGGCGAGACCAACACGTGCTATATAGCACAACCCATAAAAGACTGTAAGGGACATGTTATGCGAAAAAAATGGCACTGAAATTTTTTTGGCACAAAATGACAATATTGCAGGTGCAGTACGGCTTGTAGTGGAAATGGAGGCCAAAATGAGCCCAAATCAAAAATCTGAGCGAGCGTGTGCTGGAACTGGCGTGTCTTGGAGCTGCTAGTGACTTAGATCAAGAGAATGCAACTTTCTCTCATACCAATTGTTGGAATTAGGGTTGCAGAGAAACACACACAGCTTGGAGAAGATGAAGGAAGCTCAAGGCACACAACAGAGAGTGTATTACTTAGTGTGCAATGGAAAGGTAAGATAGCCCTAGAGTGACGGACGTATATGCAATGCACGGGAGAAAAAACCTCCCAATGAGGGAAATTAAGCCCCATCGGTCCTAAGTGTGTTCACACACTTCACTACCACATGTATATGGCAATATCGTTGATGTCTAGAGTGATGGAGATAAAGAAGATGAATGTCGTTATTGATAATAGGTTGACTACTCTTGAAAGGATGATAGCCGAGCCACTTGGGAGTGTTTTTCTTGACACTACATGCTTTGAACATGATGTAAAACGTACTCAGAGTATCTTGGATCAAGTGATTCAACTTGAGAGTGTAGATACTAACCTAGAGAATCGTGGGACCATGAGGATAGTGCCATTAGAGGTAGATATGACCATTGGCCTGATATAGAAAACACTTTATTAATAGATGCCACACATGCATCTAGATATTGTTGATTCACTTGACCACAAGAGTGTTGTTCTAATGAGTGAGCCATTCCCAGGCTATTCCACAGAGGAGGATACTATAGAGACATCCATCCTAGAGCATTCACAACCACATTTCTTGATTATGGAGCAGACAACTATTACATGTGATACATAGATTGATGACATCCATATAGACCATGATTGTCCTACCATGTTTGTTTATGTCCTATCCTAGATTTCTTAGCCTAGCATGCCGAATTGACCTCTGGAGCTTCTACCCATGAGGGTACTATTACACATGATAGTCCCTCATCTATGACATCATGATTAGATTACGTGTAGACTACTTTGACCATGTCTCCCTTAGAGGACACCTTGACAAACTAGGATTCTAGAGACCTAGACCATGACAAGATGGTGAGCATAAATATTTCCCATGATCTTCTGGATCTTCCATCACTCAATGCAACTTTGGGAGAGCATAGCCCTCTGCCAAACTATTGGACATTTGATAGCAGATCCTATAGATGAGTATCACAATTACAAGACCACAATAGACAAGACCATGGATAGCCTTCTGTAGGACATGATCATAGGAGTATTTCTACCCACATGTTAGGATTTGTGCCTAAATGCACACCATGGAGCTCTCCCCTTACTCTATTTTGTCTAGATTCAATGTATCTGCCTACTAGACTTGCCTACCACTTTTAGTTGATGCCCCGGGGAGGTCACCTAATAAAAATGTAACCTATCACGTGAGTTCAACAGAAGGGTATTTAAAGTTCTTGAAATATACAGAAGGGCATTATTTTTTCAAATTTTACAAAAAACTTACAGATTTTAAAAGAAAAGGGTACATTATATTCTTAACAAAATTCACAGATAAGGGGTTTTACAAACATGTCTTGAATGCACGTGATATGGTAGTTTTACACATAGTGAACCCCCCGAGGCTGATGCTTGCATTGAATCCACACAGACTCATGGAGAGGCATGCACGACCTATAACATATTTGGGTTGATATTGATGCCTACCATCACCTATGATCTCATTCAAAGCTCTCTCTACAAGACTATATAATGCCTCACTATGTACTTGCAAGTTTCCAATAATCATTCTTTTTGTGCATTGAGTCTCCTATTTGTGCTTGGTGTGGTTGCACAAGATGCCTTCACCATCATCTGAATGCAAGCCTAATCTATCCACCTTAGTCTACGTACTTAACATGTGGTATCATAGCCTAAATCTAGGCTATCACTATTTGGTTAGGTTTGGGTCTTGTGGATTTGAGTAGGTTCAACATTGTCTATCCACCTTAGTCTACGTACTTAACATGTGGTATCAGAGCCTAAAGTTAGGCTATTGCTATTAACTTAGGTTTGGGTCTTGTGAATTTGAGTAGGTTCAACATTGTCTCCTAAGCTAGGCCATTACAATATCTCTCTCTTGCTTGGATGGCCGCCATTCTTGCATTGCATTAAGGTTTTAACATGATAAGCCTTTTAGATTGATTGATTATTGAGTGTGATCATTAAAGCCCATTTGTGTGATTCAAGTTTTGAGCCTATGACTACCCCAATTCTTTGCAAAATAAGTGTGTATGCATAGAGTTTCTTCATATCTTCCAAGTGAGCCAATGGATGCTCAAATTGGAGTATTTTTTAGCTCTTGAGCTCTTAGATACCTGTTGTTGCCACCTTATATTTTGTAAAACATACACTCCCACAAGGAAACCCCCTTTCTGCCACCACAATTATGGGAATAATCTTAACCTTGGAACATTGAGGTTCTGGGGTCAATTTCCACATCCTATTTTAGGAGCATAGGGCAGATTTTAGAGCTCTATACAGTGCACCACAATGTGCCTTGGCGGGTCTAGTAACTAAGTTTTCCATGTCATTCGAGCGTGCCTTGCATTTGGATGCCCCCCCCCCCCCCCCCCCCCCCCCCCCCCCCCCTTAAAAAAAAAAAAAAAAAAAAAACCTTCTTTTCAAACGCCTTTAAGGTCCAACAACAAGGGATCCCATAGGTGGTTCTACCTCTTTTTTTTAAAGGTACGTGCCCCTACTTGCTCCACGTTCACACATGTTTATCATCCAATATCAATTGGAGCTTCTTCTTATGGCCAACAACTTTGCACCTTGGCCCAGTAGAGGAATAATTCCCATGGCTAGCATCTTTGTCTCCTGTCTTAGCCCAGCAGAGAAACCTCTATTCTTTTGCTAAAACGGAAGCATGGAGATCCCCTACAAAATACCAAATATAGTACTACATAGCTCATGAACGACAAACCTGCATACCTGATAATCATACTTGCACATAATCCAAGCTATACGCAAGAGGAGAGAGGTAGAGAGCGACAAAGAGTAGGAAAACACGTGCATGTGCACCTCCTAGAGCGGAGTGCTACGTCGGCACAACAAGAGAGTAGAGATGAGAGGAGAGAAGAATAAGGCAGACACTGGGTGCAATCTACCCCATGCAAGAGTGACCATTTCCCTCTTGCACATATTTACTCTATAGATGTCTTAAATGGTCAAAGTGATTACAAACTGACCGGCCGGTCATACATGGCCAAAGCTCATAGAGAGAACTTGAATAATATAATGTACATAAAATGTATATCTATTCGTATAGGCCTACATTGGTCAAGCCTTTTCCACCTGTCAGCTATAATAAATAGTAAAATATCAATTCCATAACATACCTCTCCGCTGGAAAGCAATTGTCCTCAATTGCGAAGATAAGAATCTGCAAACGATACTCGTCAAAAAACAGTGATTAGAAATCTGTGTTAAAAAAATAGCATATAGTAAAAAAAACTAATAAAACTAAACAACATTGCTTATGCCTGCTGTCATCCACATACTACTTATTCTAGTGTTCCATACCACTAGAATAAGCAGATATGTCATACCCTGATGAATCAAGATATCATTGGTCACACTCATCATTCAATAATCTATTCTCATCAATCTCAAGGTCACTTTCATAAATACTGTTGCGAAAAAAAATCATCATATACCAATTCGAAATCTAATTCCAAATCCAGTTCCAAATTCAAATCCAAATATCTGCCATCATATATCCTTTTCAAACCCAAATATCCTTCATTTTGTGTACCTTGGTAACAAAATCATGCCAGTTACAGTGGTGGAAAGCTACTGCAGCATGATTTCGTGATCGATGTTGCCTAAATTGGCGAATCTATACCAATATGATGTACTACCTAAATCCACGAATCTGCACTAATGCTACCTAAATCGGCAAATCTGCATTTGGTATTGTTTAAAATAATGAATGTGTAGTTTGTCGGTGTGTTGCCTAAATTCGCAGATCTACACATATAACTGGTGTTGCCTAAATTGGCAAATCTACACCAAGATGAGTATTTACACACTGCCTAAATCGGTGAATCTGTGTGCATGTGACCAATGGACTAGACAAGGCATAAAAAATTACAAAACATTTACCGTGTTCCAAATTGGAGTAGGTTGGAATGGTGAAGTATGTAGCAAATGTGACGATCATCCCAAATCAACTGAGCTCATGCTATAGTGGTATGACAAGTCATCTCAGTAAAGAGTCCAATCAAAGAAAGTAGAAGCCATGGCATTAGAAACAATGGATTTTGTAACATAATGTAACCAAGTAAGGAAGTTGTATCTTCTTAAAAGCCTCTGGAAAAAAAATTCTTGCTTGCTGCAAAGGTGCTTGGGTATTCATAGGGGTGTGAGAATGTCTATAAAAAGACTCACTTAAAAGAAATCAAATACAATAAAAATTAATTTATCAAACCACTATTAAACTAGAGGATTTGCACATAAGTAGATGTGGTGGAGGGATGGAGAATTTGGAGGGGCCAAGATAAGAGAAGAGTTGGGATACGCACTTGTGGTGAATTAGATAATGTTACTTTTAAAGATACATAGATAGATCTTACTCATCAGGGATAATTGATATGATGTTTCAAAAGGGGTATTATCAAAATGCATTAAGAAGTGTCATACCTGGAACTTGATATGAGAACATTGTATTTAGGTTTATTTGCAAAACTTTTCTACAAAACAAAGCACTAAAAATGACTTTGTATTAAATTCTAATCATACACTAAATTTACAAAAAGGCGGAATATCTTGAGTCTATTGATTTTAAAAATGATAATGCGGGAGAGAATTTGTACGAAATGGGAACAATCATAGTGATAGACATACAGGGGACATGCCATGTTAATAGTGATAAGTCGACATGAATGTGTGATATATCTGCTTACCATTGGCGTTAAAAGTGGAAATATAATGCACAAAGAGTTTGTGTAAATAAAATTTAGGATGATTCATTTGAAAAGAATGTTAAATAAATATAGAACACAATTATAAACATTTTAATACCAATAAAAAGAATTTATCGAGTGTATGAGTAGTTGCAAGGAAACTTGTGATCAGATAGTTTTGAAGCACTTAATTTTGGTTGAAAGTTTCATCAAAAAACTGCTTTCAACTTAGTGACCATGTTCAACTAAAATGACTAAAGTTGCTCGGGGTAAGCTGCAATTCTGAGGGTGGTTAGTGTATGACACTAGCATCCAAATTATATATGAGCCATGCCTTTTGCATTGTTCAGGTACCAGGTAGATGCCTGTTCTCTAATGTATTATATATATATATATAATGCAATTAGTGGATTATTATACATTGCACAATTGTCAAAAATATAACATGATTGACATCAATTATCAAAACATAACAATAGGGGGTGGCGGGGATTGGAGTCCAGCTCAAATTTCAAGTATTTTAGTTGAAAAGTTCAAATTTGTGAAGAATTTTCCTTCTCAAATATGGTTCACATTCTCATGAAGAGGTGAAAAAGGATCCAAAGCTGTCTCCGTAAAAAATATTTCCCAAGCTCTAGGTTTGACTCATGTGTAGCCACAACACTACGTAACACTGGGCATTGAATGAGGGGATCGGCAATCGAGACTAGCGACCAAAATCTCAAGGTGGGGTAAACCCAAGCAACACAAGAATCAAGTTGTTTTAACATGACATATGTGACTGCGATTAGAATGAAGAATAGCATCACAAAAGGCCTACAAAACAGCTAATATGCAAAATCTTCTCCTTTCCCTTTTATAAGATGAGTTCCCTCATTGTGCGCATAGATACATTGCAATGGTTTTTAAGCAAGAAGAACCCCTAATACATTTTATCATGAATATGGGTGTGTCTCTATGGGATGCATTCTTGCACAGTTGTGTTTGATATTCCTTTATGAGGTGACTACATTAATTTTCTCAATGTAGCACAATAATTTCACTCCCATACTTTTAAATGCACATGCTGTCATAGCTATGGATGGATTGGGTCGAAAGACAAGTCTCCCATGAAAGGAGAAAGTCCACCACTCATTGGTGCATGAAATAAAATGAAAAATTCTCCCAAAAAATGATTAAAACCTCATTGTAATTTTAGCAATGGCCATATATTGTACATCAAGGTTGTCATGTTTAACATTGTCCTTGACAAAACATGTTCAAGCTAGCTCTGCCAATAGTGTGAGATATGAATATTGATAATCAAAATTTCAAAGAGAGTACTGAAGTTTTATATTCTCAAAAGATTGGGAATACAAATTTGGAAAGCTATAAAACATCATGGGACAGATTTCATACAAACTATTCATGCAAATAGTTGCCCATTTGTAAGATGGCAACTACTGTAAGTATGACAAATAACCTTGTGCATCCTCACCTAAGCAAGCCTTTGAAAGTTCTTAGAGTGAATAAAAGCAAAAAAAAAACTAAAATGAAAATTGTTCTAGTGGACTTGAAAAATCTCAAAGCAAAACAAAGAAGTATTCCATTACATGGTTGTCCACATTGTGAGGGCTAACTTATAGCAAAGACTTCATGACATACTTGAACCAAAGCTAACATAGTTATGGGAAACTACGGAACGGGAATGGAAAAAAAAATGTGTTTTGGGGAGTTTTGCTCAACTAGAGGGATGAGGACTCGGAAACAGGAACGGGTATGGAGTCAGGAGGAGGAATAGTGAAACGGCAAAACAAAAGTGGACTTTCAAGGAGTTTTGGATAACTAGGACACCCAACCCTTACCATGCCAACAAGATAAGGCTTCACCTATTATGATATTTCATAGCATCAGTAAGTCCTGAGAAGAACTGCGTAATGTAAGACACATTCATGCCAAGTGAGATGATCTTTTACAAGCGGTGTCCAAGCAGTCCTAAAAAAAAACCCTGAGTTTAGTATATCCCACCTTTTATGATGGTGTGAGTTGATATGGGTGCTACTCAACTTGATGGTTGCATCTCCCTCTTGGGCCATGGTAGATTAAATCTTATGTTTAAGCTTGACAAAGTTGCTCACAAGTGACACACATACTCTGGATGTGACAAGAACGACAGACTGGCCAAAATGCGACCTGCACAATCGAGCAGCATGCTTCCAGAGACCATTCACAATCGAACCCCCACCTCATGCTCCACTTCAGCCCACCTAGACATCGTGCTGAAACGAGCTGGCTGCATAGAGCTCGCCTTAGCACAACCCGCTAGTACCTTAGGCATATAGCTGAGTGCCGCACACACAAGGTCACGAGAGAGAGAGAGAGAGAGAGAGAGAGAGAGAGAGAGAGAGAGAGAGAGAGAGAGAGAGAGAGAGAGAGAGAGAGAGAGAGAGAGAGAGAGAGAGAGAGAGAGAGAGAGAGAGAGAGAGAGAGAGAGAGAGAGAGAGAGAGAGAGAGAGAGAGAGAGAGAGAGAGAGAGAGAGAGAGAGAGAGAGAGAGAGAGAGAATTGGGAGAGTGCGAGACAGTATTCGAAGGCTACTGTGAAGCTTGCTCATCAAGGGTTGGCAATGCAGAGCGAGAGAGCTACTGGTTGATTGAGATCCACGACAAGGAGAGAGGGATGGATGTTTCATGTGCTCGAGGGGGAGGTTTGGCAGTGCACATGAGCATGGCAATCAGCTGTATGATATAGTTTGACGCATGGCACAAAAGAGGAAGGCGAAGAGGAAAGGAGTTTTGGGGGCTGGGTTTGTTTTGGTGAAGCTAGGATCAATGTGCATCCCTTCAATGAGAGCCTGAAGAGGTTGGTGCAACTAATAGCTTGACGAGTCCTATTATGCATGGCGGGCTATTGGCCGATGAGAGAGTAGTTGGTCCCCAGCTATGAGAGAGAAAGATACAGGTTGAGGAGAGAGAATGAGAGAGAATGTACTACTCTGGTCAAGGTTGGCCGCTTCAGGGACAAAGAGAAGGATTCCAAAGGTTGGCCGCTTACGACGTTGATTGCATGAATATGGGGCTACTAGGAGTAAAAAGAAAGGCTGCCTCAAGTGGTGGGGGAAGATTTTGTTGGCAGCCCACTTGACTTCAAGGTAGCGAGTGGTTGTCGAATTGCATGGGGATCTGCAACTTTGTGTGGCTATGATATGATGGTAGCCGCCATAAGGTAGTGAGGTTGCATGGAAGCATTTGAGCGAGGGTGGGTGGTTTTTGTGAAACCATGCAATGGCCAATACTACTAACAGAGAGAGAAAGATTGAGAAGGTGTGTGTGGAGTGGGTTGGTTGGCAAGTCGTTGTTGGTCCTTGTTTGTCGGTCCTCATTTAGAGTTGCTTGTTGGATGTCGTAGCACTTTGAATATCTGGCACTTATCTTTGTATATATGTTTCTCTATCACGTGTGTGTTGAGAGGAGCATTTCCAAGGCTCTGATACCACTGCTACAAATGGAAGCATGGAGATCCCCTGCAAAATACCAAATATAGTACTACATAGCTCATGAACGACAAACATGCATACCTGATAATCATACTTGCACATAATCCGAGCTATACACAAGAGTAGAGAGGTAGAGAGCGTCAAATAGTAGGAAAACATGTGCAAGTGCACCTCCTAGAGTGGAGTGCTACACTGGCATGATGAGAGGAGAGAAGAATAAGGCAGGCACTAGGTGCAATCTCCCCCCCATGCAAGAGTGACCATTTCCCTCTTGCACCTACATCTTGCATGTCATTGACTACAAACAAAGTCTCTCTCTTTTGCAGGCTATTACTTAGATTTTGAAAGGGTGCAATCATTTCAAGCTCATTTTGTATATCCACTTTGTAAAACTCTTCTTATCCTTTGTGCTCAAGGCTATACAAAAGTCTTAAAAATTTTGTAATCTCCAATTCAAAATCTTTTGAGCCTTGAAGCATACTGCGAGCTTAATGAAGGAGTGCTCCACAAAGTGAAAAGTGACTTCACAAAACTTTTGCAAATTCATAAGGGAGTTAGACACTACCCTGCACCAAGGGTAAGACCTTTTCCTCACTACACTAGGGGCGCACTATGGGCAAGCATAATCATATTGTTTTTTATGGCCAAGGATTCTATACTTGGAAAATAAAACCAAGGGGTACCTAATGAAAAAGTAGCTATGGTCTACAATCAAGCCATTAGGAGAGGGAGAGAGAATCGAGACTAGGCGGTCTAAAGCAGTATACAACACGGGATGAGCAAGCATTGGTGATTACATCCACTACCTAAACAAATGCACTGCTCGTATGATGCATGGGTCACACTTGAGAGAAACTTTGGAGCCATAGCCAAACAGTCCAAAATTTCTCTCAAAATGCAACTCTATGGTCTCACTATGGAACCAAGAGAAGATATCCCTTCTCTTGTCAACAAAATGAAGAGGATATGCACCCAATTGGCATACATCAAATGCCTAGTGGAGAACAGAGACCAAGTAGCCATTCTACTCAAAGTGGTACCAGATGCAGACTATGTTCAGATTGTCACAGTGCTAAAAAAAAAGGAGCCCGTACCTAACCCCTAGACGACATCATCAACTCACTCTAGGAGCACAAGAAGAAGATCCAAGATACGAAGACTTTGGGAGGAGCTTTTGTTGCTACATCATCATTAAACTAAACTAAGAAGAGGTGCAAACACTGCAATCACACAAACCACATTCAACAAATGATACAAAATCAACCCTTGTATGCATCATGGTTAGAACTATCATGGATCTAATTGATGTCTGTACAAAAATAAAAACAAAGATAAAGGCAAAGTCAACATCACTGTAGAATCTAGTGAAGAAGACAATGGAGCAGTATGCTACATAGATGTACTCTGAGACACTCACTTTGTTCTTTCTCTACACCCTTGTTGTCCACCATTCTCAATGGGGGAGATTTTTGGCCTACAACCTACATTAGCAAAATTTTGGACTCAAAAATGGGCCTTGTAAGAATTGTTGATGTGGCATAGCTTTCAAAAAGTGGGGTCGGTAAATTTTTTGCAAATAATATCCAAACTTGTCGGAGGTTGGATATTTAGAATCTACTCTTCAAATGCTATCTATTGATATATAGCATGCATGTATCGGACATTGCCTTCATGTAGATCTAGAAAAAGGTGATTTTAGATTACCGTAACGATAACAAAACCAGGCTGATTGAAAAAAAATGGCATAACTTTCATAGAAGTGATCCAAAATTTTCGGACCTTGGCTCTTTAGAATCCATTTTTCAAGAACTTTCCAATGATAGGTCATATCAAGGGGTTCTAAGAAATATTTAGAGGGGTCTACCGGGTTGCTTTCTTTTGTACAACTTTGATGATGTGGCACTCTTAAAAGGCCTAAAAATGAGTTCAAATTTTTTTTAGAGCTACCACTACTCTCTAGTGAGGCACTCTTTTGTGCACCTATCTAGATAGGAGACTTAGACCCCACTAGAAGGTACCTTTGACATTTGATGTGCTCAAACAGAGATAGGGGAGGATTGTTAGGATTTGTGCCTAAGCCCATACCATGGAGCTCTCCCCTTACTTTATTTTGTCTAGATTCAATGTATCCACCTACTAGACTTGCCTACAACTTTGAGTTAATGCTTGCATTGACTCCACATGGTACACACACCCACACATGCACTCATGGAGAGGCATAATTGACCTAGAACATATTTGGGTTGACCTTGATGCCTACCATAACCTATTATGTCATTTAAAGCTACCTCCATAAGCCTACATAATGGCTCACTATGTACTTGCAAGTTTGGTCCAAAAGTCAATCCAATTTATGTGACATGTATATTCTCTTTTTGCATTGAGTCTCCTAATTGTGCTTAGTGTGGATGCACATGATGCCTTCACCAGCATCATGAATGTAAGACTAATCTATCCACCTTAATCTACTTACTTAGAGAGCTAGGAGATTTTATATTCTATTATTTGGTGAGATCTCTCTTACCCCTCCTAGTTGCACTAGACCCTTAACTTGTGCATATTGACTATGGTGAACTAAACACTTTCATGTATACCAGAGGAACTTTGTTTGGGTTTTTGCCTCTAGATAATTAGGTTGGAGACCTTAGTATAGGATTTTCTTTTATTTTTTTTTAAGTAATAATACTCTCACTTTTATTTTGACATACTTTTCTAGGTAGTAGTGTTTTGTCTTTTGATTTTATGTACCATAGATGGACTTGAGATTTCACAAAGAATGAGATATTGGAGCTTGAGCATCACATGTTGCTTCCATAATTATAAAACAAATCTATACCATGTACACAATTGTACTACTTCCATGACTTTTCTTATATGATTCTCATTGATTTTAAATGTTTACTTTCCATGTGAAATGATTTGTTAAATAGTTTTCTACAGGTTACTATAAGTTTAGTAGTTTAATCTTTTGTAGGAATTAACATGTTAAAAATTTGAACTTATTTCTTGTTTATCATGAGTAGTTAGTAGTGGCTTTTGGCTAAATCAAATACATGGCCTAGCTAGCTTGGTTGATGGGTGACTTTTCTTAATAGTATAACCCACATTTAGCATGTTCCAGGCTTATGGTGTAAGCACTAGCTCTTAACTCAATATCAATTAAACCATATTCTTGTGAAAGAGGACAAACATCAATAAATAAATTTAAAATGTTAAAAGAAAATTAATGAAAACTGTGTCCAAAAAAGGGATTGACAAAAAGGTGACCCTGATAGTAAGCAATAAAATCTTTTAGGTTTTGTGAGTGTTATATGTGGCCTCACACCTTATTGGTCCTTTTGGTAGGTGGGGGGAACCACCTTGGCACACATTGTCAGGGCCCCAAGCCGATGCCCTGGGTTGATAAGGGTTAGTCATCTATATGGTAGGCTGGTGGACTTTTTGAGACCCTCCTTGTGATTACAAGGAGCCAAGAGTCGTAGCTTGACCTGTCTTGGGGTGGTCACCTAGTGACATGATTTTTATTACTTTTTCCAGCAAATTAAATGAATAGTCTCTTTGATGTACTTCATTTGGTGCTTATGATGTTATGTTAGTATCCAATCATGTTAGCTATAAAGATTTTGGTTATCCTATTAGGTCAATACTTTTATTTTCTAAGTAGTGACGTTGTGAATTAGGTTTAGTCTGATCTCTTGCTTGTGGCTTACTACTAATAAGCTCATAATCTTTTATGCTTTAATTTTTCCAAAAGTTGATGATTTCTAAGCTACACTTAGTTGGGTATTGATATGTCCTAAACCATGTGTACATTGTGTGTGTGTGTGTGTGTGTGTGTGTGTGTGTGTGTGTGTGTGAGAGGGAATCACTTAGTTAGTATGTGTCCGATATGCTCTTTTCATGAGCTTGTAGTAAGGTAGAGTACTTAGATGGAGCACAAGAGACACCATTTATGTATGTGTAGATTCCCATGTTTGATCCATGTTTACACATGGTTCCCTCCATGACCTAGTTGTGTGATAAAGCTCTCCGTATTGACACATTATTGTATTGTGTTTTGTGTGTGCACACACACACACATGTGCATGCATTTACGTGTATGTTTTATGTGAATGGTAACGAGTGTGCTAGAGCTACAAAGTGGTTGAAACCAGGGATGATATTTATGAATGGGTATTGTGCAACATGGCACGTTTTCTTTTCATTTAAATAAGAATAACCAAAAATTACATTTGGAGCATTAAAATATAAAACATTTAATCAGATTTCACAAAAAATTACTAACAATGGATATCTTGATTTGGCTAGCTTTTGGAGTAATGTTTAAGCACCTTCAAAGCCAATTTTCTCCAAATTCATGCTTCCAAGCTGCAATCAAGCACCAATTAATCATAATCAAAGTCATTAGTCCATAAAATTGGTTATTTGAACACAATCAAGCGCAAATTCTTGAGACAACAAGCAGACAATCAGTTAACAAAATTTCCATACACTTGCACACTCAATTAAGCATCTAAAAACATTATTAGTGCAATTTTAGTACAAAAATCATTGTGCATAATTTTGATTAGTTCAATTTACTCGCTGGCTAATTGCCAAAATCTTTGCAGCGTAATAGCTTGAAAATTGAAACTAATAAAATGGCTAAAGTGTCCTCAATTTCCTTAAGGGTCCTTAGCTCGCTGTAGACAAGTACAAGATCAAACTAACTATATGAGGTTTATAGAAGAGGCTTTCGTGCGGCACGAGATGCCCAAGGGACAAAAAATGCCAAAAAGGAAAATTTACACACTTTAGAGTCCAAAGTG
The DNA here is from genome assembly GCF_014529385.1 of Adiantum capillus-veneris. Lineage (NCBI taxonomy): Eukaryota > Viridiplantae > Streptophyta > Polypodiopsida > Polypodiales > Pteridaceae > Adiantum > Adiantum capillus-veneris. Next base: position 71,566,273 of record NC_140952.1, read on the forward strand.
ATCTGCAAAACTTGAAAATGACAACACAAGTTTAGAGTTTACGAGTTGATTAGCACACACACACACACACACACACACACACGAAATTGAGCATCAAGGTATGCAAATGAAGCATCTAGCGAGTTCAAGTAAAAACTAAAACAATTTGAGAATGATTAGTGACACACAATATTATTACAAGGGTAGTGTATAGTTTGTGTGTGTGTGTTTGTGTGTGTATTTTATGATTTAATCTTAACCACAATTGGAATCATATGCTTAAGTACAATTTAGATTGAAATTTCAATACAAAATAAATAATCTTTATGATCATAAATTACAAAAGAACATAGAATTAATCAGTTTTACAAAGATAAATTCACAAAGAAATTGGATTTTGTAGGAGATGCTTTTGCCACAAGCATTCCTAGCTGAGGGATGAGAGACTCACCTGCCAACCAACCAGACAACACATAGCTAGAATTAATCATGTATTGAATGGGTGACAGGTGTGAAGCCCCCCCCATCCACATGTTATAGTTGTCACATCTAGCAATGTGCGTAGCATCTTGCATTCTCCAATAATGAGGTAATTTATCCATTGAGAGAGAGAGAGAGAGAGAGAGAGAGAGAGAGAGAGAGAGACAAGTTGAGAACATCTTCTCAAGACATTGAATTCACAACAAAAATGTTATTGTGAATATGCATGTATCTATAAATGCACAGGGTGTGCCCATGGAACTTATAGATTTAAACCCATCACCACATTTGTAGTATATAATCCCCTAATGTATTTATTACAAAACCCTAAATTTTAATCTTGTATGGATTAAAAAATAAACCAATATACATATGCACTATGTCAAAATTTCTTATTGTGTGTTTGTGTCTACGTGTGTGTGTGTGTGTGCGCGCATGCGTGCATGCCAATTAGAAGTATATTTAATTATAATCTCTAGCTTTTCTTACTTACATTTGAATGAGTAATTGTGTGTGCACACACGCACACATGAATGCATATGTGCACAGGAGTATAGACATGTGCATGCATTTTTGTAGGTATAGTGTGTTTTCAAGGGAGGGGGTGTTTTAATTTGCACGTGCACGTGTGCGGGTGTGTGCACACATGTACGTGCACATGCATGCATGCACCCTTGGGTGTGCGAATACATACAAAAACATTTGTATAAAAATTGCAACAATTTCTTCACAGAATTTCAAATTGATGACTAAATGATGAATTAAACAACACCTATGAAGTTGTAGCAAGAAGTAATGCCATGTTGGAAATCATCTCTAGGACTGTGATGTTCAAGGGGTACCTTGATGATTGATATAGTGCTACAATTTATTGGCTTCGTAACATATGTAGCTATCATAGAATTATGCTAAATTGAAAGTAATCAAATAGTCTTTCAAGATCTACTATTATGTAGTATAACTCAAGCTTGTGTATACTCAAGGCTCTCTTGGTTTGCAGCCATCACTCTTCTTCTCCTTTTATCCTCATATGTCCTCAATCTATTGAAGAGTAGAGTGACCTATTATTAGACACAACAATTTCTGTTTTGCATAGAGACAATATTGTAAGAGTGTGTGTGTACACATGTGAGAAGGAGAGAGAATGATAAAAGACAACAAAGATGCATCTGTTTCCTCCTCTTTTAGCAATACCCTTTTCTTTAAAAATCAATGTCTAGGAGGGAGTTGTGTGTGTGTCCAAAACTTGTTTGGTATGCATGAGAGCTAGAGGGAGAAGTTTATAGAGGGTAGGGAAAGTAGTTTCCCATCTCTTGTCTTTGTTTTAAAAGAAAAAGTGTAGGTGATGGTCCAATATGTTTCCTTGTCAATGCAGCCCGCTACATTTCAAAACAAGTGAAATACATTCAAAAACGTATTCTTTGATATCCTATTTATACCATTCCAATTTGTGTAGAAAGAAATTGAGAACTTTTTCAAGGCTTTGATATCCTATTTATACCATTCCAATTTGTGTAGAAAGAAATTGAGAGCTTTTTCAAGGCCTTCAACGGGTGCACTTATATGACTTTCTTCTTTGTGCATCTAGTGAAAAGGTAGTTTGAATGAGCCTTCAAAATGCAAACTAGGGCCACCATTCAAATTTGAGGGTTGGGTGGAAGTCACATCCAAAAAGTTTCCTAAGAAAATAATAATAATAATAATAATAAGATACCCACCCAAAAAAAGGGAGTTTTCTCCTAACTTTGAGAGTTAGAGTGTGTTTTGTGTGTGTGTGTGTGTGTTTTTTTTTTAATTTAAATTTTTTAAATATCAAAACCTAGTGTGTGTGTGTGTGTGTGTGGACGTATATGTGTATTGTGTGTGTGTACATGTGCAAATCATACTCTTACCATTTTTGTGAATCAAATAAATTGATATAAGTTCAAAATTTATTGATACATTTTCATATAATAATAGTAAAAAATAATGGTGATGGTCTAACTCACTCTCTTATGTGTGCATGGGCGTGATGCATTTTGGTATATGAGGTCTTTTTTGGTTTATTGTGTGTGTGTGTGTGTGTGTGGCCCTCCCCCGTCTCTAGGGAAAGGTCAACATGGTGGGGGGTGAGTCCACCATGTGGACCTCCCCCCCCCCCCCAAGAAATACTATTAGCATATCTTTATCAATCTTTAAACTAGGAAATTCATTATGTTTCAAAAATTCAAGAATGTTACTTGTAATTCTATTTTAATTAAAACCATTCTTTGTAAACAATGATATAAGATGCATTACATCCGTGCATGCTATTGAGGTGTGTGATGCATTATAAATAATTGGCATTACTTGAGATATACACACTTTATCTGCCATTTTCTTAGGTATATTGCTAAAAGCATGTATAAATGAGACACTTGAACAAGAAATAATTTCTTTTTTCCAAGCTGTCAATGTTTCATAATAACCAATAAAGGGTTGAGTAGGGGAAATATAAGTGTTCAAGTAAGTGGTATCATAAGTGTTTACGGTATTCTTTATGGTAATGATATCCAATGGGTATATGGTACCCACATCTGTGTGATCAGTGTGATTTGTAAGTCCTAAACTTTGCAACACAAATTCATTGTTAATAAACAACAAGTCATCCATAAACCTAAATGAGAGAAGGAAAGCTTTTAGTCTATTACTATAATTTAATTGCGACAGACGCCGAATAAAATCTAACTCAAACCATGCCAAATACAAATTACACCACAATGGGGAGCAAGAATATCCCATAGGGATTACCTTAATTTGTTTGAGTACATTGAAACCTAATTTGGTATATCAATTACCGAAGACAAATGCATTGATGCTAATTAAATCATCAAAATGAACAGATATCTCTTTTTGTTTCTTAGTGAGAATATAAGTGCTTCTAGATTTTTTAAACCATTTATAACCTAAGGTATTTATTACTTTCAATATTTTTTAAAGACGCTCAATCAATCTATTGGGACCATAATGAGGAATAGCTTTATACCACGATTTTATATCAAAATTAGTATGTATGCTAAAGATTGTTTTAGGTAAACTAATTAGACAATCATATTGATTTTGAATAATCCATTAAGCATTGGTATGTATGTATATATTTTGATTTGTAAATAATCAATGTATTCTATAAGGCCATTATTTATTGTCTTTAATAACTTAGTTATAAGTGATGTAACATTGGAAAACATGCATCCATGTGCATTAGTGATCCGACAAAAGTCATTGTTGTGAATTTTAAAATTTTCCATTAGGTATATAAATGAATAATGCAAAGGTAAATCAATATTATTATTCAGAGAGAATTTACAAATGGCTTCAAATATAGTATTTTTCTCTACCATGGAGTATTCAAATTCATTAGAAGATATCCTTAATTTTGTGGCATTTCTAATGAGGTTTTTACAAATAAAAGTGGGTGTTTGGGCTGACTTATCTAATCCACAAATGAAAAGACGAGTAGTAAGATAAGCAATCTCATCTAATAAATCTTTATTTCTATACCAAGATTTTTTATTTTGTCTGTGATTGGGAAAAATGGCAAAGAATTCTCTCATAACTACCTTTGTTATAAATATATGATGTGCTACAGAGTCATTGATGCACATTAATTTACACACTTTTGGCCAACAATCACATAATTCATTAATGATTGCTTTGAAATTCAATGGTTCATATGGAATATGATTTAAGCCTTAACTAACCACTTCTTTAAGCAATGGATGTCTACATATCTCTTGGTTGTAGTTACTACATGGCAACCATAGTTATCAAAAGTTTTGAGAAATGGTTTGAATCTTTTTGAAGTGGAACAAATACATTCTACTGTGGGAAAGAGAAGTTGCAAAAAGTTTCTAAGGGTTTGTACAGTAAGATGGATAAGTTTTTTGTGTATTTCCATGCAAACCCAATGTTTAATTCCTTAAATGTTTTGTTAATATTAAACTCTTCTGAAACCTCTTTAAGCACACTTTCAGGGGATAAGAAATCAAAGAACTTATAAACAAATAGGACATGAACAAATCTCTTTCTACGTTTCTTCTTAGTGGAAAAAGAGAAGAGATGATTAGCTTTTCTAGTTAAGAAGCGAACTTGTTCATCATTATCATTGAAATCCAAATCTTTCAAAGTTTCTCCCAATTCCTTTGATCCACGAAATTGTCTTGGCTTTTTTTGGTAGCAGATTTCATACTTCCAGGGGTATAAGGAAGCCTTTTGAATGAGTTTTTGTTTTTAAAAGGCTTAAGAATAGACTCAAGGGTGTTTGCAATAGGAGTATTTACTACCTTTGGGAGTAATGGAGTATTGGGACTATAGAGGACTAGGCAACAGACTGCCTCTAACATATGCTCATGAAACCAAAAGTATACAATAAGAGCAGTTCTTACCTCAATGGGAATAGTTCTTACCCACCCAATGAATGCATAGACTTGTGCTGGTCCAGAAGAGAATGAGAAAAATTTGGGTAAATTCTGGAAGACAAACCATAAAAGATGTTCTAGCCAAAGGATAGAGGCTATGCAAGATGAGTTAGGTTCCGACCTCTTGCATTGACATTTTAAAAAGGATCTAAAGGTACTCCAACAATTCTTAAGGAAATTTTTTGGGTCCTTGGATTTGTCTTGGTTAATGGGCCCTTTTGTTCGTGCTATAAGTGCCAAATTAGAGCATTTAGAAGAATCTATATCAGAAAGCTTGATTTGGCTAAGCTCAAAAAAGAAATCAAAAGATAGTAAGTGATTTTCTTGGATAGCAGTGGCTTTACAATTCTCTACAAGATCAGGGGAGATGCTACAAATAAGGGCTAAGGATTCTAGTGAGAAAGCAGCCCTATGATTGATGAGCTCAAAATCCCATAGCTTGTGATCAAGTCGAATAGAGTCCAATTTGACTTGTCTTGGAGGAAGTAGAGGAGCTAAACTAGAGAAGGCTACATAGATGTTTTTAGAAGGAGATAATTCATAAGAATGAAAAGCTAGACTAGACAATGCTTCTTTCTCTTTAGGGTCCAATAAGTCTAAATCCAAGAGAGGGTTGAAAACTTCCACTTGAGATTTAAGCTTTATAGGAATAGATGGAATACCATTTATTTGTAAAAGCTTATTTACAATATTAGGTAGGGATGAAAAGTAAAAATTTAAATCACATGAATCTTGGCAATCTATTAATGATAACGAGATTAACAGCTTATTAAATTCCTCAAGACAATTAGTGGGGTTTTTTTGTGATGTTACAAGAGAAATCCAATCATTTATAGATGCAATGTTAAGGGCAGATAGGGTTTTGTTTTCACATGCTAATTTTTCAAAATCTAGGAGTTTCTTGTGAAAATTAGGGCCCTTAAAACAAGATAAAATGCATTGTGTACCAATGGGAGGAATGGGAATAGGAGCTTTAGTAACATCATAACTAAGTTTAACCAATGATGTAATCCATTTCTCCTAAATTATACAAGTAAACAGTTAGCTCTCTAAACAAATTTCAACTAAATTGACACTTAAGCATATGATACTAGCCCCACCGACCAAAGGCTAGTTAGGAAACATGGATGTGTGTGTTTTATGTTTTAATTCTAACCACAATTGGAATCATATGCTTAAGTACAATTTAGATGGAAGTTTCAATACAAAATAAATGATCATAAATTACAAAAGAACATAGTATTAATCAGTTTTACAAAGATAAATTCACAAAGGGATTGGATTTTGTAGGAGATGCTTTTTGCCACAAGCATTCCTAGCTGAGGGATGAGAGACTCACCTGCCAACCAACCAGACAACCAATTCATAATCTATTGAATGGGTGACACGTGTACATCACCCCCCATCCACGTGTTATAGTTGTCACACCTAGCAATGCGTAGCATCTTGCATTCTTCACAGAGAGAGAGAGAGAGAGAGAGAGAGAGAGAGAGAGAGAGAGAGAGAGAGAGAGAGAGAGAGAGAGAGAGAGAGAGAGAGAGCAAAAAAAAATCACCATTTAATAGAGATGATTTTTATCTTGATAAGTAGAACTTCCAACAATCTCTTAGTTTGTAATCACACATGTAGAGAACATCTTCTCAAGACATTGAATTCACAACAAAAATGTTAGTGTGAATATGCATGTATCCATAAATGTAGAGGGTGTGTCCATGGAACTTATACATCTGTAGGATATAATCCCCTATTGTGTTTATCACAAAACCGTAATTTTCAATCTTGTATGGATTTAAAAATTAAACCAATATACATATACACTAGTCAAAATTTCTTATTGTGTGTTTGTGTGTGTGTTTGTGTGGTGTGTGTGCGCGCATGTGCGCACATGTCAATTAGAAGTATGTCTAGTTATAATCTCTAGATTTGCTTACTTACATATGAATGAATGATTGTATGTGCACAGGCACACACATGAACTCACATGCGCACAAGAGTATATACATGTGCATGCATTTTTGTAGGTATAGTGTATTTTCAAGTGAGGGTGTGTTTTAATTTGCTTGTGTGTGTGTGTGTGTGTGTGTGTGTGCACGCACGTACGTGCACACACACACGCATGTACCCTTGGGTGTGCGAATACATATGAAAACATTTGTACAAAAATTGCAACAATTTCTTCACCAAATTTAAAATTCATGACAAAACGATGAATTGAACAACACTTGTGAAGTTGTGGCAAGAAGTAATACCATGTTGCAAATCACCTCCAAGACTCTGATGTCCAAAGGGTACCTTGATGATTGATATAGTGCTACAATTTATACTTTAGTTGGGCTTCGCAACATATGTAGCTATCATAGAACTATGCGAAATTGAAAGTAAGCACAAGCTCTACTATGTAGTACAACTCAAGATTGTGTATAATCAAGGCTCTCTTGGTTTGCAACCATCACTCTTCTTCTCCTTTTATCCTCATATGTCCTCAATCTGTTGAAGAGTAGAGTGACCTATTATTAGACATAACAATTTTTGTTTTGCATAAAGACAATATTGTAAGAGTGTGTGTGTGTACATGTGAGAAGGAGAGATAATGATAAAAGACAACAAAGCTGCAATCCGTTTCCTCCTCTTTTAGCAATACAACTTTCTTTAAAAATCAATGTTTAGGGGGAAGTTTCACCCATTAGGAACAATATGAACCCCCAAAGGGCCTTGTAAGAGGAACAAATCAAATTTTAGTCAACAATAGGACATAAAATTGGGGGGGGGGGGGGGGGGGGGGGAAGAGGGGGGCATGGATATCCCATATCTACATACCTCAAAACTATATCTTGTAGCATATCTATGGAAAGATCTCCGCAATGCAATCCAAATGTACCATTGGCCGACAAATTTGAAGTTAATGTGCTCATGTTATGGGAATTTGAAAAAATGTAAAAATTGGTGGCACAGTGGCCACACCCCCATTCTCATTGGTGTAGAGAGTATATATTCCAAAATTATCTTTGACCCTAAAGGGCCCATTTGGGGTCCATATTTTCCCTAATGATGGCCCTAGTGGAAGAGGTGATTGATGCTAGCGTCAAAAGGGGACTACCCCATTCATAGAGTTCTGGGATAATCTGAAGACCCTTATTGCACGTATGTCCAACATGGCCCTAGTGAAAGGGGTGCTTGATGCTAGCATCAGAAGGGGGCTAATAAAACCTATCCCTAAGATGGCCTAGTGAAAGGGGTGCTTGATGCTAGCATCAGAAGGGGGCTAATCAAACCTATCCCTAAGAAAATATGCTACTCCCAATTGAAGCACTAGAGACCCATCACCACGATGAATGTAGCTTATGAAATAATTTTTAGATATGTTGCCGTCAAGATCTCTCCCCACATAGATAAAGTTCTAACTTTGTACCAACATGGATATATCAAGGGAAGATCCATATATGACAATATATTGACTATGGTTGGCATCAAATATGTAGACTTCACAAACCAAGAATGCATCGTCTTGCCACTTGACCTTGATAAAGCATAGGACAAATTGCCTGGTCCTTCATAGAAGCCCTAATGGAAGCACTGGGGTTTGGACCATGGCTGTGTCAGCTAGTGCACACCCTTGGGATGGGCAGTCACTTGGAACTATTGTTTAATAATAGAACTATGGGTGCCTTTGAAGTCAAAAGATCTATCAAACAAGGTTGTCATCTAGCCCTGCTTTTATTTGCCATCGGGTCTCACCCCCTTGACACCATGCTGGAAGCCACTACTACAAGAGGGGAGATTCAAGGCTTGTACTTACCTACAAGCAGCTTCTGGCCAAGCTATTTGCTAATGACTCGTTGATGTTCTTGAAAGGCAGCCACTAGATCCTTCGAAAGGCTCTAGAGATAGTTCAAACATTTTCCACCACCGCACGATAAAAGTGAAATATCAGGAAATCAAGACTGATCTTGCTATGGATAATGACGCGTTCAACCCTTCTAATGTTCGGAAGATTTCATCCCTAAAGGGAAGGTATTTTTCCACCTAGGAGCCCCACTTGGGGTAGACTTCACTAATAACAAGTAGAGGTTCCTAGGAGCCCCACTTGGGGTAGACATCACTATAATAACAAGTAGAGGTTCCTATGTGTCTTGGACAAAGTGTAGAGAAAGATGCATCGGTGGAAGTATGTGCTTGTTCCCTTTTAAGGGAGAATACATGTGATTAAGTTGTTTATGATCTTGTACGTTTCCTTCACGGGCCCTCTATAGAAAACAACTAAATACAACTGGAAGGAATTCTTGAAACTGGTGACAAAATTACTTTGCAAGAATTTCACCAAAGCCTTGATCCCCTAGCAGTGGGCCAAACAAAAAAATGTTGAGAGACCTAAAGAGCAAGGCGGCCTTGGGATTCTCAACCCTGAAGTGTGTCGAGGTTCAATGTGCTAGGAAGATTGATAACAAAGGATTGAGATATCTAGCTCAACTTTAGGATGGCCGCACCACAATGTGGAAAGAAGCAAAGCAATTGATGGCTTAGTTTCTCCTCAAAAGATCTAAAAGCCTTTTAATCAAAAGAGCCATTCTATATCTGAATGAGGTTTTCATCCCTATTTGTGAGTTTGAAATTGAGTGGAAAGCCTTGCGGTGGCCTATAAACAAAAATTGTCTAAATTGCAAACTAAAGGAATTTACTTTAGCTTGATGTCTACCAAAGATTGTTCTCCCCTCTCAATAAAGACACGCATAAGAAATGGCCCGACTTGAGGTGGGGAATGATAGTCAATAACATTTGGGACCACTAGTGGCCACAAGCAATGAAGATATTTCTATGGAATGTGCTTTGCATTAGCCCTATCTTCATTTTCCCAAAAGATGTAGTATGAAGTGGACCACAAAAGCTGCTATGGACAAGCTACAATTTGTAATAACTAGCTCGTACAATACTAGCCTTTGGAAATTTAGAATTCTATATTCTGCCCAAAATACAGCTTTCATAAACATGTTTTAATGGTGCCTCAATCCACAAACTTGACTACAAGAACAAGTTTTGCAAAAGGAAATATAAACAAAAGGTTCTTCTTGATTACATGTATATAGAAAGCATCCAAAACTGTAAAAGAGCTACCACCTATAGCAATAACTACAATTTTCCCAATTCCCTAAACTAGATAAGAGGCATTTGCGGGAGCGAATCACACCACCCATAAAGTGCATGCAACACAACCTAGATGAGCATAATGTCAGTCGAGGATACAGATGACACGATAGGCACACGGAGGAAATCTCGTTAGCTTGTCAGGGTGAGACCATCCTACACATACAACACTTTGGAAGGCCAACTAAGCACAACCTAGAATCTCACTGCTCTCAACTACACCACCTAAGCCACATACACACAAATAGAAGGAAACTCACTAAATCATGCCAGAATTGTATGGAACTTAAGGAACACCATCCCCTCACTAGGATACACTTGTCCCTAAGCCTCTACACTCAAAACCCTAGCTCTAGACCCATCTGCAGAAAACACGTATGAAGACATAGCAAAATTTTGGAAGTGTTCGAACTTGAAATCTATGAGTACCTATGCGTAGCTTATGTTGCCATAATTCTAAAGACTACTTGCAAGCAAAAAACAGACATCATTTGATATACTTACGGCCACCAATAGCTCGTAGATGCATGAGCACACATGCTCCTTTCCGCAAGGAATGCTTGGCGTTGGCAAGTAGCCCTTTCCGAGGCTAGCACAATGGGGTTGTCGGTTCTCCAATGTGATGTGAGAAGCAAGGAGTAGTGCCAGGATGAAGCTCACACTCTCTCTCTTCCTCTCTCACACACAGTCGACGATAGTTTAAAACTTATGATTATGAAAAAAGTTCTCTTTACAAAATGACCTAGGTACCTTATATACTAAGGTCACCTTAGGTTAAACCTAAAATAGAGTGTGAGGGGTCAAATGGCTTGGTATTTACAATCTGGAAGTTCCAATTCACCCCGGCTTCTGCAACTAGACTACCTCCTTATTACAAATGATGTTTCTAACCATAATCCGTAGCATTTCATAACTCTCAGAAAAAAAGGCTTTGTTGAGTTATGTCGTGCATTGACCCAGCCATGAACACTCTCCCCCTCCGTGTTCTTGTCTTCCCTAACATGACTTGGTTGTTGATGTTGGTGCGGTCTTTGTTGTCGCTTTGCTGATGTAAAAAAAGTATTGGCTGTAGCCTTTGCACGAGTTCATCATGTTTGTACAATCCAATGTACATAGTCGTCACATGATTGAGGGAAATCATAACTAATGACGAACTTTATGTCCTTCAAATCTATGCTTAGATGCAACATCTCTTTCTATCATTATAGGTCTATTGCCAAATCCTAAATTCAGGATGAAGCCAATCTCATTCAGCTTGACTCTTGGTTGCTCCTATAGATCTATCAATTCTTAGTATTTCTCATTCTCAAAAACAACTTCTACAATCTATAGAATTGAGTGATTTGCTTTCAGAAATTGTGTGGCTAAACCTTCAACTTCTTTAGGCCAATGAAAATCTGTCTGTCAGGTCCAATCAAGGAGATAGTTTTTCTGATTTGAGGTTCCAAACCCATGTTAAACATTCACTCCGTCTCATCAAGGACAAGATGTGTAACCATGTGAAGGCGAGTCAACTTCTTTGAAACCCAAATCTGAGTTACAAAAGCTTGCGACTTTTTGTTTTTCCTAGATTCTCTTGTAGCCTTTGACTGTTTTCCTTTTGGCATTGGATCTTGTGATTTTTCATCAGAGATCTTTGTCTTCTTGATCCATACTTGCTTTGGCCAATCTGACTCTTTGGTATCCAGATTTTTCGAACTTTTTGGTTCTGACTTGTTGTTCTTTGCTTTTGGCCTTTTTTGGTTGTGAAGGAAGCTACTAGTGAGGGTGATGACCTAAGTTGTTGGTAGGGAATGTCATAAGAATCATCACTATCACTCCTATCCTCAACAAGGTTACATTCTAGAACTTTCCCTTTGTGGTTTGTCTCGTTATGGAAAGTTGCTGGTTGCTTGCTCTAGGGTTGTTGTTTTTGGGATGACTTTGGTATCCACTTGATTAGAGTGTTGGTAACTCCTTGACATGGTTGTGTTCTTCTTGGTTGAGTCTTTTTTTCATGGATAGGAGCCACGTATGAGGATGCTTGTTGCAATTGTGTTTCCACCAAAGATTTTGGAATCTATTTTTTTAATGCACTTTATTTTGTACCGATGACGTTGTTTCCTGGGTCTTTGATCTGGACAATCATAAAACCATGCATTTGATAAAGTTTTGTTTATGTCACATACTGTGTCGTCTGAATTTCCGTTGTTTGCATCTCATGAAGCTCCAAATGTTCTATAGAGTTGTAGAACTTGTCTTCTTCTTCGTCTTCGTTTTCCTGGATCACACTTATTGCAAAGTAAGAAACGATATTATAGCCATTTTCACAAAACTTCATTGTTGGATCGTCTTCAATACCGTACACATCCAGAGTAGCCAAGATGTGTTCCCATTTAAGTGGCCCTAATTATTCCTCAGGAAAGGGTTCTGGGATATAATCCTCATCTTCAATTTCCCTTTCTAGGTTTCCTTCCTCTCGGATTAAGATTCCGCATTGCGAAGCTCCACACATCCATATTTCTTTAGGCTTACCCAACTATGCTGGAAGTTCTGATCCTACTACAATAGCGGAATCAAAATCCACCATAGGTGTTCTTGTCACATCCCTATAACTATGGTCCTTCAAGTTTATCCTTGTCATGGTCTCCATATGTCTTAGGTAGGTATAGTCATAACGCCAATTTTGGACCATTTTCAATTGTCACATGTATCGTCTTCCTAAAATGATGTCATAGTTGTTCTTCTTGACAAAGTCAACAATAGCAAAAGTTTGCTCCTATTCAATGCCACAAGAAGTAACAACTAATTTTTCTAGAAGTCCTATGGGCCTTTCTATGTGTCCGTTTGCAAGCTTCAGTTTCATCCTTGTAGCCCTCATTCCTGGTTTTTCGCATGTTTTCCAAACCTCTTTTGTTGCGATGGAAACACAGGCTCCACTGTCAAGGATTTCCATGGTTGTTGCACCTTGAAATTTCATAGGAAGAGTGGTGTTCCCATCTTTTTCCTCATAGTACTCGTCCCCTACCTTGTTTAGTGGCAGTTGCCTAGTGTTTGATCCCTTCCTCAATTTAAGTCATTGGTTTTTTAACACCAAATTTCTCTAGGCATTTTCCCACAGTAGCCCACATGTTTGGTCTGATTCTGAGCAAGTCGGCGAACGTTATTGTACAGGCGACTGGTGTTGACAAAATGTCTATCAGCCCTTTTGAATCAATGACCTTGCTCGGAGACAATCTCCATGATGGGACTAAAACAACATCTGACTTGGCCTCGTGCTCTCTCGTATTAGATGGTAGTGTTCTTAGCGAATGGGGTTGACTGTTTATAGACTGTACAACTCCTTTGTCTCCCCAATACAATTCCACTTCTAGATTCATTTGAGATCCAGCCTGAAATTTCTCTATTGGTGGAAGAGACACTCCTCTTCCATCACCCGTATGGTTTACTCATCTGCTTACCTCACTTGCTTCATTGGGCTCTCTGACTCGTTTCCACAATTTGTCAAGACCATCTATTTCTTTACAGCTATCAGGTATAGTTATGTGAAATCCCTCAAAAGAGTCATCCGCGGTATTCAAAACTATCCTTGGCTCTAACGTTGAGTTCTTGAACTTTTGTCCGTGCTCGTGACTGGAATCTGGCTCTTTTAGTTCTTGGTTTGGTGGTATTAATGGTATAGGTGGGACAAGGATCACACCCTCAGGTTTTTCAACTGGTGGTTCTAGTAAAGCTTGAGCTTTTTGAATCATTTTCTTGCACATTTCAAGCCTTTCCCGTTCCAGTTCCGCGTATGGATATGTCATCCACCTTTGCTCTTGGGTTTGGTTGTTTTTGAGTGGTGTTTCATAGGATTTTAGGAGGGCATCTAATGGCTCATTAACCGCTCGACCAGTACTGATCCTCCCAAACTAGCACTTCCCGGTTTCTTATCTATGGATGGTTCTTCTGGAGGTTGAGACATCTGTGTAAGAGAAGGTGCAACCATTTTCTCATGTTGTCTTATCTTCTCTTCAGCTTGGGTAAGCTTCTCAAAACCTAGTGTGTGTGTGTGTGTGTGTGTGTGTGTGTGTGTGTGTGTGTACATGTGAAAATCATACTCTTTCCATTTTTGTGAATCAAATAATCTGGTATAAGTTTAAAATTTATTGATACAATTTCATATAATAATAGTTAAAAGTAGTGGTGATGGGTCAACTCACTCTCTATAGAACATGGGTATGTGTGCATGTATGTGATGCACTTTTGTACATGAGGTCTTTTTTAGTTTATTGTGTGTGTGTGTGTGTGTGTGTGTGTGAGAGAGAGAGAGAGAGAGAGAGAGAGAGAGAGAAATAGTGTCTACAATGCCTAAATCAATGTAAATTGGGACCTATGCTCAACCAAAAGAAAAATCAGCCAGTTATACATTATGCTAGAGACTATACAAAAAACGAACAGACCCTAGAATGAAGAAATTTCAAGTGGACCTCCATTAACAATTAAGATGAAGTTGAATTGCTTAAAATAAAAAATGAGAAGGGATAGCCTCCAAAGTGGATCAGAAGAGATGGATGGAGGCAAAGAAAATACATGGCTGAACAAAAGCTTGAAGAGGTAAAGAAGGCCAGATTATTATCTAGAGAGATTATCCTCGAGCCTGAGGCTATCAACCAGGCATATTTCTCCAGGGTCCTCAAAGTAAAGAGGAGCCAGGGAACCATCCTCTTTGATGAATAACAAGGGGCAAGTTGTGCAAGACCTTGATGATATGGTTAAGGTGATGCTGTATTACTTAAGTCATATCATAGGGCAACCCGAATCTGGGTCCACAGAAGTGAACAAATCCCAAGCATCTTTTCTTGATAGTGTCAAAATAATGGTCTCCCAAGTAGAAGCAAATTGGCTAGAGGGCGGTCTTACCGATATTACCAAGAATGAATGCTCTCAGGATCTTCTCTCACTAGGTAGGAGAAGTCCCTTGGATGGGATGGTCTAACTTATTGAGTTCTTCATAGAGTTCTAGGGGGATTTGAAGACCCCTGTTGCGTGCATGGCCAACATGGTCCTAGTGGAAGGGGTGCTTGATGCTAGCATGAAAAGGGGGGGACTAATCAAACCTATCCCTAAGAAAATATGATGCTCCCAATTGAAGCACTAGCAAGGATCTAAAGACCCCTATTGTGTGTATGGCCAACACATTAGGAAAAATATGAACCCCCAAAGGGCCTTGTAAGAGCAACCAATCAAATTTTAGTCAACAATAGGACATAAAATTGGGGGGGCGGGGGGGGGCATGGATATCCCATATCTACATACTTCAAAACTATATTATGTAGCATATCTATGGAAATATCTCGGCAATGCAATCCAAATGTACCATTGGCCAACAAATTTGAAGTTAATTTGCTCATGTTATGGGCATTTGAAAAAAATGTAAAAATTGGTGGCACAGTGGCCACATCCCCATTCTCATTGGTGTAGAGAGTATATATTCCAAAATTATCTTTGACCCTAAAGGGCCCATCTGGGGTCCATATCTTCCCTAATGATGGCCCAAGTGGAAGAGGTGATTGATGCTAGCGTCAAAAGGGGACTACCCCATTCATAGAGTTCTGGGATAATCTGAAGACCCCTATTGCGTGTATGTCAAATATGGCCCTAGTGAATGGGGTGCTTGATGCTAGCATCAGAAGGGGGCTAATAAAACCTATCCCTAAGATGGACTAGTGGAAGGGGTGCTTGATGCTAGCATCAGAAGGGGGCTAATCAAACCTATCCCTAAGAAAATATGCTACTCCCAATTGAAGCACTAGAGACCCATCACCACGATGAATGTAGCTTATGAAATAATTTTCAGATATGTTGCCCTCAAGATCTCTCCCCACCTAGATAAAGTTCTAACTTTGTACCAACACGGATATATCAAGGAAAGATCCATATATGTTGCATCCTCTTGCAACTTGACCTTGATAAAGCATACGACAAATTGCCTGGTCCTTCATAGAAGCCCTCATGGAAGCAATGGGGTTTGCACCACGGCTGTGTCAGCTAGTGCACACCCTTGGGATGGGCAGTCACTTGGAACTATTGTTTAATAAAAGGAACTGTGGGTGCCTTTAAAGTCAAAAGATCTATCAAACAAGGTTGGCATCTAGCCTTGCTTTTATTTGCCATCGGGTCTCACCCCCCTACACCATGTTGGAAGCCACTACTACAAGAGGGGAGATTCAAGGCTTGTCCTTGCCTAGAAACAAGCAACTTCTGGCCAGGCTATTTGATAATGACTCGTTGATGTTCTTAAAAGCAGTCACCAGATCCTTCGAAAGGCTCTAGAGATAGTTCAAACATTTTCCACCACTGCACGATAAAAGTGAAATATCAACAAATCAAGACTGATCTTGCTATGGATAATGATGCGTTCGACCCTTCTAATGTTCGGGAGATTTCATCTCTGAAGGGAAGGTATTGTTTCACCTAGGAGCCCCACTTGGGGTAGACTTCTTTAATAACAAGTAGAGGTTCCTAGGAGCCCCACTTGGGGTAGACATCACTATAATACAAGTAGAGGTTCCTATTTGTCTTGGACAAAGTGTAGAGCAAGATGCATCGGTGGGAGTATGTGCTTCTTCCCTTTCAAGGGAGAATACATGTGATTAAGTCGTTTGTGATCTTGTACGTTTCCTTCACGGGCCCTCTATAGAAAACAACTAAATACAACTGGAAGGAATTCTTGAAACTCGTGACAAAATTACTTTGCAAGAATTTCACCAAAGCCTTGATCCCCTAGCAGTGGGCCAAACAAAAAATTGTTGCAAGACCTAAAGAGCAAGGCCGCCTTGGGATTCTCAACCATGAAGTGTGTCAAGGTGCAATGTGTTAGGAATATTGATAACAAAGGATTGAGATATCTAGCTCAACTTTGGGATGGCAGCACCACAATGTGGAAAGAAGCAAAGCAATTGATGGCTTAGTTTCTCCTCAAAAGATCTAAAAGACTTTTAATCAAAAGAGCCATTGTATATGTAAATCAGGTTTTGATGCCTATTTGCGAGTTTGAAATTGAGTGGAAAGCCTTGCGGTGGCCTATAAACAAAAATTTATGTAAATTGCAAACTAAAGGAATTTACTTTAGCTTGATGTCTACCAAAGATTGTTCTCCCCTCTCGATAAAGACACGCATAAGAAATGGCCTAACTTGAGGTGTGGAACGATAGTCAATAACATTTGGGACCACTAGTGGCCCCATGCAATGAAGATATTTCTATGGAAGGTGCTTTGCATTAGCCCTATCTTCATTTTCCCAAAAGATGTAGTATGTAGTGGACTACAAAAGCTGCTATGGACAAGCTACAATGTGTAATAAGTAGCTCGTACAATACCAGCATTTGGAAATTTAGAATTCTATATTCTGCCCAAAATAGAGCTTTAATAAACATGTTTTAATGGTGCTTCAATCCACAAACTTGACTACAAGACCAAGTTTTGCAAAAGAAAATATAAACAAAAGGTTCTTCTTGATTACAGGTATATAGAAAACATCCAAAACTTTGAAAGAGCTACCACCTATAGCAATAACTACAATTTTCCCAATTCCCTAAACTAGATAAGAGGCATTTGTAGGAGCGAATCACACCACCCATAAAGTGCATGCAACACAACCTAGATGAACATAATGTCAATCAAGGACACAGATGACACGATAGGCACACGGAGGAAATCTCGTTAGCTTGTCAAGCTGAGACCATCCTACACATACAACACTCTAGAAAGCCAACTAAGCACAACCTAGAATCTCACTGCTCTCAACTACACCACCTAAGCCACATACACACAAATAGAAGGAAACTCACTAAATCATGCCAGAATTATATGAAACTTAAGGAACACCATCCCCTCACTAAGATACACCTATCCCTAAGCCTCTACACTCAAAACCCTAGCTCTAGACCCATTTGTTGGAATTAGGGTTGCAGAGAAACGCACACAGCTTGGAGAAGATGAAGGAAGCTCAAGGCACACAATAGAGAGTGTGTTACTTAGTGTGCAATGGAAAGATAGATAGCCCTAGAGTGATGGGCATATATACAATGCTCGGGGGGAAAAACCTCATAAAGAGGGAAAAAATGCCCCGGCGGTCCTAGTGTGTTCACACACATCACTGCCACATGTATATGGTAACGAATTCCCCCTGGAGTGATGCGGTGAATGAGAGCTGGCACATGAGTAAAGGGAAGTGCCATGCCCTGAGGACATGATCAGTTCACAAAGGGGAGCAAACCCAAATCTTGGCGGAAAGCTTCAAGCTTCTCACGAGACAATGCGTTTGTGAAAAGATCTGCAAGGTTGTCCTGTGTTGGCACATAAGCCAAGCTGATCTCTCCTGCTGAGAGCCTCTCCCAGACATAGTGGTAATGCACCTCAATGTGCTTTGTGCGGACATAAAACACTGGGTTCCTCGCAACTTCCAATGCGCTCTGACTGTCAGTGTAGATAGTGTTGGCAGTGTCCTGTCCAACACCCAAATCAGCCATAAGGCGTCTGAGCCATACACACTCAACTGTAGCAGTGAAGGCTGCCCTGTACTCAGCCTCACAACTCGAAGTGGCCACAGTAGGTTGCTTCTTGCTCAACCATGATATACATGAACTACCAAGTATGAAACAACAACCACTGTGGACACTCGTGTGTCAAAACAACCAACCCAATCTGAGTCCGAAAAAGCATGTAAGTCTGGCGGCAATGATCCCCCCTTGGGATAAAACAAGCCAAGATGTAAAGTGCCACTAAGGTAGCGAAAAATCCTCTTGACAGCTTGCCAATGCTTAGACCTTGGGCTATGCATAAATCTGCTGACCTGTGAGACTGCAAACTGTATATTTGGCCTCGTGTTGCATACTTAAATGAGGCAGCCAACAACAGTTTGGTAAATAGTGACATCAGCAATATCGCCATCATCATGTAGACTCAACTTCAAACCTGTTCCCATGGGAGTGGCAATAGGTTTGCAATCCTCAAGTCTAGACAAACATAGCAATGTCTCTATGTAACTTTTATGACACAAGGAAATACCCCCATCACACTGCTTAAACTGTATACCCAAGTAATGATGCAACAGCCCCAAATCTTTCATCTTGAAATTAGCATTCAAATCAGCCTTAAATTCAGCAATATGTCTCTCATTTGGTCCAGTGATCAGCAAATCATTGACATAAAGAACCACAATGATAAGTACATCACCCTCACGCTTTACATACAATGTGCTTTCTGTTGGACTGTTACGAAAGCCTCGTTTAACCAAATGAGTGTCAGCTTTCTCATACCATGCACGAGGATATTGCTTCAACCCATACAAAGCCTTCTTATATCTGCACACTTTGTCCTCTTGTCCTTTTATGACAAAACCGCAAGGCTGCGTTACATAAACTTTCTCAAATATGACACCATTCAAGAAAGCAGTAACAATGTCTGATTGATGTACATCCCAACCAAAATGAGCTGCCAATGCACATAGAAAACACACAGTAATCATACGACAAGTGGGAGAAAAAGTCTCTTCATAATCTATGCCTTTTTGCTGTGCATAACCCTTTGCAACAAGTCGAGCCTTATGGCGATCGATCTCACCATCGGGCTTGCATTTCAACTTGTAAACCACACATGTGAATCTACAGCAATTGACAAGCATGCATCATGGACAACAGGATTGTAAGTGCACTCTATGCTAAAAGCCCATTCTACATCAACATCAACAACACAGTCTCCTTTCACAGAAGACTCAACAATGGCTGCATTTGTAATGGAACCAACATTTGCAGTGGAACCACCCTCTTTCTTCTTAGCCTCTTTGGCCTTCAACTTAGGACACGACTTGATCAAGTGATCATTAGCTTTACAATAATGGAAACGCATCTTCTTTTTGCCCTTATCACTAGAATTTCCAGACGAATTTCTGCCAGCAGAAGCATTAGGAACATAATTTTTTCCACTTGCAACAGAACCATAAGAAGTGGCTGCATTGCTGTTACCACCCTTTCTTTGAGAAGCAATAAAATCCTGTTCAACTGCACGCTGTCTAGTCGTGTTTTTCCTAGAAAGTGACTCAGCTTGCAACAACAATGTGCATAATGCATCAAACTTGACAACTTCTAGATTTCCTTGGGTCATAAGTCTCCAAGTACTAGCAAAATTCTGGTAAGAATCTGGTAAGGCATCAAGAACAGTCTGCACAAGGGAACTGTCTGTAATGACTTCACCTGCAGAAATAAGTTGCTCATTGATATCCTTGAAACTAGCAAGGAAAGTGTCCATATCATCTTCCTCATGCATAATCTTCGACTCCAACTCTTTACGCAGCAAAGCAATTTTAGCCTCATTGCGACTTGCATAAAGACTAGCCAAAATATCCCAAGCCTGTTTTGTAGATTTTGCTGAACGGATCTGAGGAACAATAGTGTGCTTTACAGACAACGTAATCAATGCATGAGCATGCGCATCCTTTACATCCCAATGAGCTTGTTCTGCCGTAGGCAAAAAAACTCTAATAGAAGCACTCCTTCTAGCAAGACCTGCAACATCCTCAACATTGCCTACATCCTCAGAACCAGGACGTACATCAATGCCCTGCACAATATTCCAGATGCCCTTTGACACAAGAACGTGTTGCATCATACAAGCCCACATAGGGTAATTGTCCCCATCCAACCTGTCCTCAACAGCAAACATCTTGAACACATTTGTGTTGTTGTCAACCATGGTAAATGCTGCACATGATGTGAAAATTGCCCAAAAATAGGAGAAACGGAGCATGAACAACACGTGCTATATAGCACAAACCGTAGAAGACTGTAAGGCACCTGTTATGCAAAAATTGGCACTGATAGAAATTTTGAGCAAAATGATGAAATTGCCTGTGCAGACCTGCCTGTAGTGGAAACAGAAGCCCAAATGAGCCCGAATGAAAAATCTGAGCAGCGAACGCTTGCCAAAGCTCACTAAAATCGGAGAAAGTGAGCAGGCGTGTGCTGGAGCAGTTGGCGACTAAGCCCGGGAGGACGTAACCTGCTCTGATACCAATTGTTGAAATTAGGGTTGCAGAGAAATGCACACAGCTTGGGGAAGACAAAGGAAGCTCAAGGCACACAATAGAGAGTGTGTTACTTAGTGTGCAATGGAAAGATAGATAGCCCTAGAGTGATGGGCGTATATACAATGCTCGGGGGAAAAAACCTCCTAAAGAGGGAAAAAATGCCCCGGCGGTCCTAGTGTGTTCACACACATCACTACCACATGTATATGGTAACACCATATGCAAAAAAATACGTATAAAGACATAGCAAAATCTGGAAGTGTTCGAAACTGAAATCTATGAGTACCTATGCGTAGCTTATGCTGCCACGATTCTAATGACTACTTGCAAGCAAAAAACAGACATCATTTGATATACTTACGGCCACAAATAGCTCATAGATGCATGAGCACATATGCTCCGTTCCGCAAGGAATGCTTGGTGTTGGCATGTAGCTCTTTCTGAGGCTAGCGCAATGGTGCAGTCGGTTCTCCAATGTGATGAGCGAGCAAGGAGTAGCGCGAGGATGAAGCTCATGCTGTCTCTCTTCCTCTCTCACACACAATCAACAACAGCTTAAAACTTATGATTATGAAAAAATTTCTCTTTACAAAATGACCTAGGTACCTTATATACGAAGGTCACCTTAGGTTAAACCTAAAATAGAGTTTGAGGGGTCAAATGGCTTGGTATTTACAATCTGGAAGTTCCATTGAACCCTGGCTTCTGCAACTAGACTATCTACTTATTACAAATGATGTTTCTAACCATAATCCGTAGCATTTCATAGCTCTCAGAAAATAAGGCTTTGTTGAGTTATGTCGTGCATTGACCCAGCCGTCAACACTCTCCCCCTCCGTGTTCTTGTCGTCCCTGACATGACCTGGTTGTTGATGTTGGGGCGGTCTTTGTTGTCGCTTTGCTGATGTAAAGAAAGTATTGGCTATAGCCTTTGCACGCGTTCATCATGTTCATCCAATCCGATACACATAGTCGTCACATGATTATGGGAAATCATAACTAATGACGAACTTTATGTCCTTCAAATCTATGCTTAGATGCAGCATCTGTTTCTATGATTATAGGTCTATTGCCAGATTCTAAATTCAGGATGAACCCAATCTCGTGCAGCTTGACTCTTGGTTGCTCCTGTAGATCTGTCAATTCTGAGTATTTATCATTCTCAAAAACAACTTCTACAATCTGTAGAATTGAGTGATTTGCTTTCAGATCTTGTGAGCCAATGACAACTTTGTAAGGATCTTGTAGAAATTGTATGGCTAAACCTTCAACTTCTTTAGGCCAATGAAAATCTGTCTGTCAGGTCCAATCAAGGAGATAGTTTTTCTGATTTGAGGTTCCAAACCCATGTTAAACATTCACTCCGTCTCATCAAGGACAAGATGTGTAACCATGTGAAGGCGAGTCAACTTCTTTGAAACCCAAATCTGAGTTACAAAAGCTTGCGACTTTTTGTTTTTCCTAGATTCTCTTGTAGCCTTTGACTGTTTTCCTTTTGGCATTGGATCTTGTGATTTTTCATCAGAGATCTTTGTCTTCTTGATCCATACTTGCTTTGGCCAATCTGACTCTTTGGTATCCAGATTTTTCGAACTTTTTGGTTCTGACTTGTTGTTCTTTGCTTTTGGCCTTTTTTGGTTGTGAAGGAAGCTACTAGTGAGGGTGATGACCTAAGTTGTTGGTAGGGAATGTCATAAGAATCATCACTATCACTCCTATCCTCAACAAGGTTACATTCTAGAACTTTCCCTTTGTGGTTTGTCTCGTTATGGAAAGTTGCTGGTTGCTTGCTCTAGGGTTGTTGTTTTTGGGATGACTTTGGTATCCACTTGATTAGAGTGTTGGTAGCTCCTTGACATGGTTGTGTTCTTCTTGGATGAGTCTTTTCTTCATGGATAGGAACCACGTATGAGGATGCTTGTTGCAATTGTGTTTCCACCGAAGATTTTGGAATCTATTTTTTATGCACTTCGTTTTGTACCAATGACGTTTCCTGGGTCTTTGATCTAGACATCATAAAACCATGCATTTGTTAAAGCTTTGTTTATGTCACATGCTGTGTCGTCTAAATTTCCATTGTTTGCATCTTCTTGAAGCTCCAAGTGTTCTATAGAGTTGTAGAACTTGTCTTCTTCTTCGTCTTCGTTTTCTTGGATCACACTTATTGCAAAGTAAGAAACGATATTATAGCCATTTTCGCAAAACTTCCTTGTTGGATTGTCTTGAATAGCACACACATCCAGAGTAGCCAAGATGTGTTACCATTTGAGTGGCCCTAATTCTTCCTCAGGAAAGGGTTCTGGGATATAATCCTCATCTTCAATTTCCATTTCTAGGATGCCTTCCTCTCGCATTAAGCTTCCGCATTGCGAAGCTCCACACATCCATAGTTCTTTAGGCTTACCCAACCATGTTGGAAGTTCTGATCCTACTACAATAGAGGAATCAAACTCCACTATAGGTGTTCTTGTCCCATCCCTATAACTATGGTCCTTCAAGTTTATCCTTGTCATGATCTCCATATGTCTTAGGTAGATATAGTCATAACGCTAGTCTTGGACCATTTTCAATTGTCACATGAATCGTCTTCCTAAAATGATGTCATAGTTGTTCTTCTTGACAAAGTCAACAATAGCAAA
This sequence comes from Adiantum capillus-veneris, assembly GCF_014529385.1. Classification (NCBI taxonomy): domain Eukaryota; kingdom Viridiplantae; phylum Streptophyta; class Polypodiopsida; order Polypodiales; family Pteridaceae; genus Adiantum; species Adiantum capillus-veneris. The sequence goes on from NC_140952.1 coordinate 71,589,993, forward strand.
AGTTTTCTCATATTCAATGCCACAAGAAGTAATGACTACTTTTTCTAGAAGTCCTATGGGCCTTTCCATGTGTCCGTTTGCAAGCTGCAGTTTCATCCTTATAGCCCTCATTGCTGGTTTTCCCCATGTTTCCCAAACCTCTTTTGTTGCGATGGAAACACCGGCTCCGTTGTCAAGGATTTCCATGGTTGATACACCTTGAAATTTCACAAGAAGAGTGATGTTCCCATCTTTTTCCTCGTAGTACTTGTCGCCTACCTTGTTTAGTGGCACTTGCCTAGTGTTTGATCCGTTCCTCAATTTGAGTCATTGGTTTTTTAACAACAAATTTCTCTAGGCATTTTCCCGCAGTAGCCCACATGTTTGGTCTTATTCTGAGCAACTCGGCTAACGTTATTGTACAGGTGACTGGTGTTGACAAAATGTCTATCAGCCCTTTTGAATCAATGACCTTGTTGGGAGATAGTCTCCATGATGGGACTGGAACAACATCTGACTTGGACTCGTGCTCTCTTGTATAAGATGGTAGAGTTCTTAGCGAATGGGGTTGACTGTTCATAGACTATACATATCCTTTCTCTCCCCAATACAATTCCTCTTCTAGATTCATTTGAGATCCAACCTCAAATTTCTCTATGGTGGAAGAGACACTCCTCTTCCATCACCTGTTTGGTTTAATCATTTGCTTACCTCACTTGCTTCATTGGGCTCTTTGACTCGTTTCCACAATTTGTCAAGACCATCTATTTGTTTACTGCTATCGGGTATAGTTATGTGAAATCCCTCAAAAGAGTTATCGGTGGTATTCAAAACTATCCTTGGCTCTAACATTGAGTTCTTGAACTTTTGTCCGTGCTCGTGACTGGAATCTGGCTCTTTTCGTTCCTGGTTTCGTGGGAGTACTAGTATAGGTGGGACAAGGATCACACCCTCAAGTTTTTCTACTGGTGGTTCTAGTAAAGCTTGAGCTTTTTGAATCATTTTCTTGCACATTTCAAGTCTATCCTTTTCTAGTTCCACATATGGATATGTCATCCATCTCTTCTCTTGGGTTTGGTTGTTTTTGATTGGTGTTTCATAGGATTTTAGGAGGGCATCTAATTGCTCATTAACCTCTCGACCAGTACTGATCCTCCCAAACTAGCACTTCTCGGTTTCTCATCTATGGATAGTTCTTCTGGAGGTTGAGACATCTTTGTAAGAGAAGGTGCATCCATTTTCTCATGTTGTCTTATCTTCTCTTCAGCTTGGGTAAGCTTCTCAGTCAGGGATTTTTGCTCTCGTTCCCTACCTGTTTCTATCCTAGCCTTCATAGCTTTCCAGTTATTCCATTTGCTCTTGGTGTTTTGACTAAGTGAGTTGGTATTTTGCTCACCCATCTCTGGACTCGTGTCAGTTTCTGTTTTGTCTCTCTCTGGGTTCTTAGCAGCTTCCTCTTGAGTTTGCACCCTCATAACTACTCGAACTTGTACGACGTTTTCATTTCCGAGCTACTGGGTAGCTGAATGATTCCTAAGACAATTGTTGCCGTGATCTTTCTGACTCGGTTTGGGTTTTTTGGACAGTTGGGGATCAAGTGAATGACACCACAGTCTAGAAAATAGACATGTACTTGTGTGATCTTCGGTGTCTGAGGACATTGGTTGATCAAGTGGTTGTCACGGCTTTTGTGACAATCTATCTCTGGTTGAGGAGCTTCTTCTTCCAATTCCTCTTGGCTATAAATAGGCTTTGACATTACTAAGCCTCTATTAGCAAACAATGAACCACAATGTCCTTTCATCCATCTCATACCTTCTTTCTTCTGGTCAAAATGCAAGAGGTGGAGGTTATACCGGCCACACCATTCCATGTGTTTCTCTCATCTTCTGTCGTTTTGAAGGGCAATACCCCCTTTGGTTGTTATAATACATTGTAGTTGGTACTCTCACTTGTTTGTTGGATCTTTCCCTCATCTGCATATATCTCATGTCTATAGGCATTCTAGCACTTGGCAATAAGATAGGCTATGGCCTTGCAACTCCTACTGGACCTGGCGCTTTCCCCATAACGTATTTGGGTGGAGTAGGTACGACTAGAACAGGTTGTACATACCTCTCCCTAGAATATTCCATGCCATAGCAACACTCTTCCCTCTTATGGTTTGTCCATTTTCTCTCAATTTTGCACCATAAAGGTTCTTGGAGATCAAATTTGACTAGAGGAGCTAGTCTCTGAGCGAATCCTTCTATAAACTTCATTTGCTCACTAGATACCTCTGACTTTATTGTAGGTTGGGTTCTTGGTGAATCACTTCTCTAAGAAGATGTGTCACTCTCACTCTCAGTATCATATCTTCTCAAGATTTTTCTCTCATTTGGATAGGAGTAAGTTATAGGGGGTGGTGATGGTACATATGGTCCTTTTGTGGCTGTAATTCCACCTTTACATAAGTCATGTTCTATGGTTGCATCTGGGTACAACCATGGTCTATTAGGCAGATTCACTTGAGGAAGCATGTCTCACATCTCTGTGATCATTTCATCTCTCGTTATCACTCTAGAAGGGAATCCAGGTGGCTCCTTTTTGGAATTCTCATAGGAATTCTCTGCTTGGTGGAGATATCTGTGGTCCTTCATTGACCAAATGTCCATATCTATAAAAGTTATGTTCTATGGCTGCATCTAGGTACAGCCATGGTGGTAATGTAGCTGGGCTTGTGTTAGAATAATGTGGATAGATTCGCATTTCATCACTTCTAAATTGCCTTGCCATACCTCTGGTCATATCTACCAAAGGATTGGTAGAATGGCTTTCCATCCTGATCAGATCTCTTAGAAGTCAGGAATTTGTGACTCTTTTGGTCTCTGGAAACTAGTTCTGTGTACCCTAAAAGTTTGGATTTAGGAGACTTGGTGTGTCCTATTGCTGGAAAGCTTTTCTCCTAGCTATACCTGACTCAATTTTAAGTTGTCTATGAAAAGTTAGAGCATTTTTGGTGAACTGCACTTGAAACAACAATCAAAACAATTTCAGGATCAAGGATTTTTGCTTGTATCTTGACCAAATGTGACCCAAATTTGTTGAAACTTAGTCACTAGGCTTCTTTTATGCTGGCAAACACTTCAGTGAGCTCAAATGAAACTTTTGACCTCAAATTTGGACTTGAGACATTATACGCTTATAAAGCCTACGTGCTTAGAGTTTGAGAAAATTTGGTATGTGAGCTCTCCTTGATGTCCTCTACCCACTGCAAGTTTCAGTTTGTGAATTGGACCTTTATTTTGACACTTGGGACATTATACGCGTATAATGTCATTTGTGTCAGGATGAGGTGACTTTTGTTTCACTGATTCCTTATCACTCAAGCAACTCTCAGCAAGTTTCATAATTCAATTTGGACATTTTTTGAGCAAGTTAAGACCAATACAAGCCTAAATCTGTAGTTTTCTGTCTTTTTCTCTTTGCAAGCCCAAATGAGCTCCAAATTCTATGAAATTTTGGCTAGGGACTTCTTTTATGCTCTAGGACACTGAGGTTTACTCAAATGTTTGATTTGACCAAAATTTGGTCTATGAGACATTATATGTGTATAAAGTCTTTTGGCTCAGAATGAAATGAAATTTTGCAAACAAGCTTAAAACATCATTTCCCAACCCCCTATGTGGTCAAAAGTGAAATTTGACTTTCAGATCTGGCCTTGAGACATTATACACGTATAAAGTCTATGTGCTCAGATTTTTACAAACTTTGGTTCGTGAGCTGGTCTTGTGGTGCTTAACACCTTGGTAAGCTCAAATTTCAATTTTGGTCTGTAAGACATCATATGTGTATGATGTTTAACTGGTGAAAATGAAGTCAATTTCACTCCACAGGTTCCTCACTACACTGGCATCTCAAAGCAAGTTTCAAAATTGAATTTTGACACTTTTTGTGCAAGATATGGCCAATACCAGCCTTTACTTTGCCTAGATGCGTCTTTGGTCTTTGCAAGCCCAAAAGTGATCCAAATTTGATGAAATTTGGCCTAGATGCTTTCTAAATGCTGTAGATCACAACGGTACACTTAGATGTAACTTTTGATCTCAGATTTGGCCTCTAAGACATCATACGTTCTCATGAGTTTTTTGGAGCAAGGGATTGCGCATATGTATATACACATGCATGGTGCATAAAATAAAGAATTGCCCATTCTTCAGAGCCAGGTGGTTACGTGGGACCCACATGCGTACAAGTAGGACAACATGTACATAGTGCATCGATTTTCACTATCACCAATACTAGTGTGTTTTTTCTATAATAATGAGGAGTTGGTAGCGCGTAAAACTTCTTGAGGAAGCTATCCGCGGGCCGACGACATGAGGTAAGCAGGTGCGTCAGATGGCATCTAGTGGCGTCAAGAGGTCGAATGGGGTCAATACTTGCACGTGGGTAAGCCAGGACACAATGTGGGTGTTTTCTTGTGATAATTATACAAAAAGGTCATCATGAGAACTGTATTTGGGGGCCACTTTACGTGGTTGCGGGATGCATTATTGGAAAAAGTTGAGTGCCAGGTGCACTGCGAGGCCACTTTTTGGCCTATTCGGGGTCCGTTTGAGGTCAACTAAAAGGCCAAAGGTGCCCAAGTAATAAAGCTAAGTATGGGAACTGAAAAACTTGAGAGAAGAGAGAAGAGGAGAAACAGCCGCAACTGAGTTTTTGTTGTTGTTGGAGCCTGTTTTGGCCATAAACTGCTCATCCGAGGTCGGATTTGAGCACTTTGACATTGTTGACTGTGGTTTTGGGACCGTTCCGGATGTGATGGCGCTATCCATTTTTCCAAATTCCTCACTGTTTTTTTGATGTTTTGACTGTGTAAGTTTCTCCTATGAGCGAAGCTTCTGCTCCAATTTGTGATTGTATCTGACATATTTTACCCATATTGTGTAAGCTATTTGCCCCATTGGTGTTGGCCCAAGCTCATTTGTATCTAAACATCAGAAATTATCCTCTTTTGAGCTGAGTTTTTTGAGTGCGCGTGCGTGTGTGTGTCTGTGTCTGTGTTGAGTGGGTAAATGGATAGTCTCTCTCCTCTCACTCCATCGGTGTGTTCCCTGTCTTGGCCAGGTGGGTTGTATAAGCCGCGTGGTGCCCCATAGTGTGTGTGTATATCATCCCAAGAGTGTGTGTCAGGTGATTATAGAGGTGTTGTGTGTGTTTCCATCCCGCTCACATTCTTTTGGTGCCCCCACGGAGGATCTTCTTCGAGTACCTTCAGCTTCGAGATTACAGGTTGCAGATTAGAGGTTGTAGGTTATAGGGACATGTACAGGTACAGGCACAAGTGATGCACACAGGTACAGGTAGCTGGAGTAGAGTGATACATTGGCAAGTGGAAGTCACTTGCAATTTTTGTGGGTATGCATCATTTGGTGCCTGTTTGAGTGCATTGTTTGATATTGTACGTTACTTGTGGATACTGCCAATGTACGCCTTGTGGAGCCATACTTGGTTTTGTTTGGCAGTCCCAGCCATTTCTGAGACTTGGTTTGGAAGATAGTCATTTCTGAGACTTGACTATACGAGATTTGCATAAGCTTTCGTGAGAGGGTCGATAGCACGAGGTTTTATTGAGCTGGGGATTCTCAAATGTGAGATCCTTTCGATGATATAGGTGGCTGGAGCACCCTTTTTGTGACATCGCCATAGGCTATGTACTAGTGATTCCTACTTGATGCTCGGGTTCTATTGTTGGAAGGTTATGCATACATATACAGTCTATATTTTGGGTTCTCACTGCTCTACTTCTAGGGAAACTCTGTCAAAATTTTTCCAAGTTATGATGGCTGGTCTTTTGGTCTTTTAAGCCATTTATGCTATTATGCTGCTGAAATTCTGGCAAAATGAGAGGATAAGTCAGATGTGCCTTCTTGGGAGCTGCATGGTTGGCTTTAATGGATGATCAAAACGGACCTCAATTAACTCCTTTTCATTTAACACAAAGAATCCAGATAAATGTTCATGTGTCCAAGAAGATTTTTTTCCAGCAGCGCATAGTCTTTATGTTCGGGCCAAGAAGATTAAGAGAGATATTGGAATGCCCTTTGCTTGTTGTAATTCTGATGATTAACTATGAAAACTCATTTGATGTGCATGTGTTTGTCCTTATCTAAAGACAAGCTCCATTGAAGTTTCTGGGGATTGAGTCAGTCAAAAGTTTGGGTTCTTGCACGTGTGTTAGAAGGGGTTCTTAAAGCATCAAAACTTGGGTAGCCATGGCTTTCTCTTATCCAGAATTTCATGGAAGAAGTGATGAAGATGTGGAAGACTTTTTGGAAAAGATGGAGGTTGCCTGCATTAGCAACCATATTCACGATCCTGCACAGATGTTACGTCTTCTCCAGATTTGTTTGAAGAGTGATGCACGAGTTTGGTCCAAAGCATTTGAAGAGGAGTTGCGTGTGGCTGATCCACCTGTAAGATTTGAGTTGGGACAATCTAAGGCATGGATTGGAAGTGGAGTTTGTGAAGACAGAAGATCCTGATAAAGTGTGGCAAGAAGTACAAGGTGTGGTGCAAAAGGAAGGTGAGCCAGTAGATGCATATATACATAAGTTTTCATTGGCATGGGAGTGGATGTACAAGGCCTTAGCACCACAAGTACCCCCACCTGACATGATGAAGAAGGACAGGTTCTTGGCTAGTCTTTAGGAGAATATACGTCGGAGAGTGGAGCTAAAGAAGCCTAGAACATATGAAGATGCATTGGAAGTGGCAAGCAACAAAGAGTGGAAACTGAGAAAAATGACCCAGCTAGGGGTGGAGTCTTTGCCCCAGGAGGTCTGAGTTTTAGCCTATGGATTCTTTACAAGGTCGCATGCCAAGCGGTTCATCATGAACCAGTGGTTTCTGTTACTCCTCAAGTTATGCCAACAATGGTCACTACAGCAGTGCAAGACGATGGGCTAAGGCAAGACATGAGCAAGTGGTAGATTTAATGAAGAATCTCAACCTAAACATGCTAGGTCAAGTGGGAAAATATCGAGGTTGAGGGAGGTTTGCAAATCAGCCGGGAGGTGAAGAAAGACCTAGGAATGGTGTTGGAAAAAGCAATGGTAGGTTTTGGAGGCAGACGCCCACGTGTTATAATTGTGAAAAGTTGGGCCACATCAGCCCGCAATGTGATAAGCCACCAAGGATGGGGGGAGGCATGTGTCCATTGCCAAGACAGGTGCTAACTAGGTCAAATGATTATGGCATTGAAATTAAGGGAGAAGAAGGAACTAGTGGATTAACCCAAGAGGAAAAGGAAAAGACAAAAGTGATAAGTGTGGTTACCTTGGAGAAGGCATCAAAGCTAGAGGATACATTAGTGATGCCTATTGGGAAGAGGACCACAAAGGACAAGGAAGGAAGAAGTGCCTTAGGTCCTAGTAAGAAGAAGGGAAAGAGCCATGAAGGCGAGGATGTCAAGTCCAAGAGGAAAAGGAGGGCTCGTCGCAAGTTTCATGTTTCAGATTTTCCACTAGGGGATGGGCAATTAAGCTATGACTTGAAGGAGGATCTGACAAGCAAGAAGGCAGATGTTACTTTTGGGCAGCTTATAGAGATGGTGCCTAAGCTAAAGCGATAGTGGAAGAGGATGGTTAACCCAATGGAGAAAGAACTAGAGAGAGGCTCAATCAAGGTGCTGGCAATGGATGAGCTACCAGACATTTTTCCAATAGTAGATGTGTGGCACAAAAGAAGAAATATGGGACAAGTTTATGTTGATGGCGGAGCCCAAATATGTGTCATAACACACTCATGTGTTGAGAAGATGGGTCTTACAGTGAGACTGGGGTGTCAGGCTTCTAGATTAGATTGGCAAACCATCAAAAAGTAAAATGTTTGGGTGTTGTAAAGAGCTTAGAAGTGGAGGCGTATGATGCAAAGGTGGTGGTTGATTTTCATGTGATGCCAGCGGGGTTGGGAGCATATCCTATTATACTGGGCAGACAATGGTTACGTGCAGTGGGAGCTATTCAAGATTGGAGACATGGTACAATTAGCCTTTATGGAAAGACAGGTGCCAAGAAGCTATATGATATGGACACAAGGAAACGATTGGAGGAGCTTTATGAAGATGAGGATGAGTCTAATGATGAAGACTATTCCACAGTGACTGATGAGGACAATGATAGTGCTACCAGTAGTGATGAGGATGTTGATGTTGCATTTCTTTTGATCGACAAAGAAATCCAGGAGTCTGGTTTAGTCGCATTTGCAAATGAGGTTGAAAATGAAAGTGAAGAGCCTTATGAAGTGATTGAAGGGCTGATGCAAATCAAGGTTGATTTGTCAAAGAAGTAGGAATTGATGACACAAATGATCAGTGGAGACCTCTCAACTATGGAGAAGGAGATATATTTGCACATGCTGGCTAGTTTTCCTGATTTTTTCATTACTTCATATGAAGAGATCAGAGGGTTCAAGGGAGAAGAGATGCATATAGAGCTGAAAGAAGGTGCTAAGCCAGTGCGGCTAAGGCTAAGAAGGATGGGTCAAGAGAAAATGGAATCCTTGCGGAAAGAGGTGGACAAGTTAATGAGGGCAGGGTTCATAGTCCCAGTGGAAACCACAGAATGGGTGAGTCCAGTAGTAGTCAGTCCAAAGAAGGATGGATAGTGGAGGATCTGTGTAGATTTAAACCCTTAAATGCAGCCACTAAGAAGAACCCATATCCTCTTCCATTCATCGGTCAGATTTTGGATTCAGTGGGCAGGTTATGAGAGGTACAATGTGTGTGATGGTTTTTCAGACTATTTTCAATTGAAGATTGCTCTTAAAGACCAAACAAAGACAACTTTCATTACGCCATGGGGCTGCTATTGCTACACGGTATTGGCATTTGGGTTGTAAAATGGACCATCTTTCTATCAAGAGAGAGAAAATTGGATATTGGAACCATTCATTGGAAGTTGTGTTAAAGCTTTTATGGACGACTTCTGTGTCTACAGCAGTAGGGTTGAACACCATGAGAAGTTGCAAATGGTATTGGCTCGATATGATGAATGCGGAGAACAACTAAATCCAAAGAAATGTCATCTAGCACAGCCAAGGGTGAAGTTATTGGGCCATATGGTGTCAGAAAATAGCATTGAGGCTGATCCAGACAAGGTTAAGTCTATTATTCTTCTTCTATCACCTACAAGTACAAAGCAATTGGCAACCTTTATACACAAAGTGAAGTACATGGCGTGGTTTATTCCATTGTCTTCACAACTCCTTTATCCATTACAACAAGTGGCAAAGCATGATCCATTGCAATGTGATGACAAGTGTGAAGAAGTGTTTCAAGAGGTGTTAGGGGGGTTGTCAGCCATGCAGGCTCCTGATTGGGAGCAAGTGTTTTATGTAAATCCATCAGTAGGGGATGATGGGAGCAAGTGTTTTATGTAAATCCATCAGTAGGGGATAAAACACTTTCTCCTGATTGGGAGCAAGTGTTTTAGGTAAATCCATCAGTAGGGGATGATGCCATTGGAGCCATGCTATTGCAAAAGGGGAAGCGCAGCCATTATATGAGGCGAATGTATTGTGCAAGCCGAGTGAAGTTGGTAGTAAAGAGAAAATTCTCAAAAGTAGAGCTAGTGATGGCCAGTGTAATATTTGCTTGTCGACGATTTCATCATTACTTGCTACCATGACCTTTTGTTTTCTTGACGAGTTACGCCTTTTTGCCTCAGTTAATTAATGGCACTAACATGTCAAATGTGGTCAAGAAATGGGTAATTGAGCTGCAAGAGTTCGAGTTCTCTTTTCTAGCGGAAGACTGTACAAGAGCTACCCTAGTTGATTTGTTGACTTACAAGGGGAATCCCCTCCTTGTTAAGGAAGAGGTGGTGAGAAGAGTAGTTGAAGAAGTGCCACATATCAGAAATGCACATGTGTTGTTCTTTGATGGCTCATACAGAGAGAGCCATGATGCGGCTTCAAGGGGTATAGCACTTTATGATCCAGAGGGGAAGCTGGAATGTAAGAGAGGGTTCAAATTGGATGTGCATAGTAACAATGAGGCTGAATATGCTACTTTGGAAGCCGGATTACACATTTTTTTGAAGCATGGGATTAGAAGGTTGAGCATAAAAGGTGATGCCTTGTTAGTTGTGAAGCAAGTGTTGGGTGTGTGGAAGAGCAAGAACACCTCATTGAAGGAAATGCGTTTCAGAGTTAAAGGCCTATTAAAAAAAAGTTTGAAGCATGGAGCATCAAACACATTGAACATGCTCTAAATGGAGAGGCACATGAAGCAGCTCAAAGCATGATTGGGGAACTATTTGTGTTGAGGACCAATTTACCTCTTTATCATGGCCAGGAAAGTTTGGCTCAAGAAGAGGAGTTTTTGCTAACAGGGATCATTCCGAAGGACATTCAGAAGTCTAAGAAGTATGGTTTTGTGTGTAGAGCATACAGGTACAAATTGATTGGTGATGTCTTATACATGAAAGGGCTGATCTCGTGTTGAGACGTGTACCTTGGCGGGAGGAGCTTTATAGAGTGTTGGAAGAGAATCATGAAGGCGCATGTGGTGGACATTTTTCTCTAAGATCACCTTGCATAAGATCTTGCAAGAAGGGTATATATGGCCTAGTTTGCACAAGGATGTTCACCATTGGTGTAGGTCTTGCAATAGGTGTCAAGCATTTGGGAAGAGAGTGTTGAAGCCAGAGCTACGAAAAACCATTATGGCGTTTGATGTGTTTGAAAAGTGGGGGATTGATGCAATAGGCCTGTTACCTATCACAAGCAGGGGCAAAAGCTATATTTTGACTACAATGGACTATCTCTCTAGATGGGCAGAGGCTATAGCAGTAAAGCAAATCAGTGCAAAGGATGTGGCAAAATTTGTGTACGATGAAATATGTTGCAAGTTTGGAGTGCCACTAGAGCTACTTTCGGATAAGGGGCCAGGATTTAGAGCTAAACTGCTAGATTTTTTATGCGCAAAGATGAAGATTAGGCACCAGCATACCACTCCTTATTACCCACAGTGTAATGGCTTAATTGAAAGATTCAATGGTGAGTTGGTACAAATTCTTTCGAAAGTGACAGAGCACCAAGGAAAGAATTGGGATTTGGAATTGCCTAGTGCATTATGGGCTTACCATACTTTGCTGAAGATAAGTACAAGGTTTACTCCATTTCATTTGGTATATGGAAAGGAAGCACTATTGCCTATGGAAGTAGAGTTTCCTGTAGTAAAGATGTTAGAAAAGTTGCTTGGGCCGCCTAGTGATGCATTCACAGAGAGGCTCTTACAGTTACAAGAGGTTCAATTGGATAGGATGAGTGCATTGGAACATTATGGGTAGATGCAGGATAAGTCTTTAGAAAAGATAAATGAAAAGGTCAAAAGTAAGGGTATCAAGAAACATGACTTGGTTTTGCGCTACAACAGTAAGTTGGACAACACCTTCCAAAAGAAGTTTCAAGTTAAGTGGGAAGGCCCTTTCAAGGTAGTGGAGTGTTTTCCAAATGGTACATATCATTTGGCTGGATGGGATTCTACATAAGTCAAGGGTAAATGGATTGCGTCTTAAATTATATCATGTCAGGTTAATGATGGTGGAGCAAGATGAGCTTGTCTGTGGAGCAAGTAATGTTGGTGAGGGATAAGGAGACTTGTCACGCGGCGAGTCTCATATCTCTTTTTGCTACTATTGATCATGAATGATCTAGCAGGCTAGGGGATGGGCAAATTATGTCAGGAGTTTTTTGGAGCAAGGGATTGCACATATGTATATGCACACATGCATGGTGCATAAAATAAAGAATTGCCCATTCTTCAGAGCCAGGTGGTTAAGTGGGGCCCACATGCGTACATGTAGGACATCATGTACATAGTGCATCGATTTTCACTATCACCAGTACCAGTGTGTTTTTTCTATAATAATGAGGAGTTGGTAGCGCGTAAAACTTCTTGAGGAAGCTATCCACAGGCCGACGACATGAGGTAAGCAGGTGCGTCAGATGGCATCTAGTGGCGTCAGGAGGTCGAATGGGGTCAATACTTGCGCGTGGGTAAGCCAGGACACAACGTGGGTGTTTTCTTGTGATAATTATGCAAAAAGGTCATCATGAGAACTGTATTTGGTGGCCACTTCACGTGGTTGCGGGATGCATTATTGGAAAAAGTTGAGTGCCAGGTGCACTGCGAGGCCACTTTTTGGCATGTTCGGGGTCCGTTTGAGGTCAACTAAAAGGCCAAAGTTGCCCAAGTAATAAAGCTAAGTGTGAGAACTGAAAAACTTGAGATAAGAGAGAAGAGGAGAAACAGCCACAACTGAGTTTTTGCTGTTGTTAGAGCCTGTTTTGGCCATAAACTGCTCATCCGAGGTCGAATTTGAGCACTTTGACATTGTTGACTGGGGTTTTGGGACCGTTCCGGACGTGATGGCGCTATCCATTTTTCCAAATTCCTCACTGTTTTTTTGATGTTTTGGCTGTGTAAGTTTCTCCTATGAGCGAAGCTTCTGCTCCAATTTGTGACTGTATCTGGCATATTTTACCATTGGCCCAAGCTCATTTGTGTCTAAACATAAAAAATTCTCCTCTTTTGAGCTAAGTTTTTTGGGTGTGTGTGTGTGTGTGTGTTGAGTGGGAAAATGGATAGTCTCTCTCCTCTCACTCCATCGGTGTGTTCCTTGTCTTGGCCAGGTGGGTTGTATAAGCCGAGTGGTGCCCTATAGTGTGTGTGTGTATATCATCCCAAGAGTGTGTTTTGGGTGATTATAGAGGCGTTGGTGTGTTTCCATACCGCTCACAATGTGTATGATGTCTTTTGCTCAATTTTTAGTTATGTTTCTACCAGAGGTGCCCCTTATTGTGTAGATCAAGAATATGTGCTCACAACAATTTTTAGATGTCAAAACTGTACAAAATCATCACTTTTACAAGGAAATCCCATGAAAGAGTAAAATCTCTCCAATTTTTAATCTATAAGCCCAAATGATATGAAATTTGGTGTATGTGCTCAACACAACATGTAGAAGATGGATATAATGTCAAAAGTTCAAAATTGCTGCCAAAACCACCCTTGAGACATCACACTGTATGATGTCTGCTGATGATTTTTTGGACAAAAATCATTCACAAGCATCCCCAAGCCTCTAGCACTATATTTCAAGCACTGCTACCAATTTTCATGCAAAAATGTGCTCAAAATCACACGTTTTTCTGTTTTCTGTTTCAGGCACTCCGTCTTTTGTCTTTTGGGTGTCAAGAGTTGGTCAAAACTCTAGTCTCAATGTATACTTCCCTTTTGAACACACTGGTGCAATCAGATTTTTGAAATTTGGTCTCCAGATGCCCCTTGAGACTTTATATGCGTATAAAGTCTAAGTTTACAAAATTACAGATTTTCTTTACAGAACCCTTGCACATGCTCTCTTATATGCTCAACATCAGTTAGTCCTGCAAAAATGTCAGCAAAAAGATGTTTATGGACTTTTTGCCTCAAAAACAGAATTTTCAGAGATCATGAATGCAAACAAGCACTTAGCAAATAGATCAATGATGAATAGCTCTAGATCAAAATCAGATTACTTACCTAAAGCTACTCCTACAAATCATATGGGGTTTTGCATTTATGAGTAGAAAAACGCTTCAATGCCACACACGGACTAGCAAACACTTTTATCACCTCACAAATCACTCGACCACCAACAACTACTCTAATCTACAAATCCTAACTAAATCTACCTAGTCGCAGCAACAGACCCTCGGCAAGACACATGCTTCCTGCCTATCCACTTGATCTCGGAATAACCTCTTCCGGATCCACTTAAGAAAAAAGCTTTCTTTAGCTGAAACTAAAGCAAGCAACCATCACACAAGTGTTAGTAGGAATACCTACCTAAGTCCTTGTATCCCTGGCAATGGTGCCAATGTTGTTGGAGCGAATCACACCACACATAAAGTGCATGCAACACAACCTAGATCAACATAATGTCAATCAAGGACACAGATGACATGATAGGTACACGGAAGAAATCTTGTTAGCTTGTCAGGCTGAGACCATCATACACATACAACACTCTAGAAGGCCAACTAAAGCACAACCTAGAATCTCACTGCCCTCAACGACACCACCTAAGCCACATACACAAACGGAAGGAAACTCACTAAATCATGCCAAAATCATATGAAACTTAAGAAACACCATCCCCTCACTAGGATACACCTATCCCTAAGCCTCTACACTCAAAACCCTAGCTCTAGACCCATCTACAAACAACGCGTATAAAGACAGAGCAGAATTTTGGAAGTGCCCGAAACTGAAATCTATGAGTACCTATGTGTAGCTTATGTTGCCACGATTCTAATGACTACTTGCAAGCAAAAACAGACATCATTTGATATACTTATGACCACAAGTAGCTCGTAGATGCATGAGTGCATATGCTCTGTTCCACAAGGAATGCTTGGTGTTGGCGCGCAACTCTTGCCGAGGCTAGCGCAATGGTGCAGTCGGTTCTCCAATGTGATGAGCGAGTAGGAAGTAGCGCCAGGATGAAGCTCACGCTCTCTCTCTTCCTCTATCACACACAATCGACGACAGATTAAAACTTATGATTATGAAAAAATTCTCTTTACAAAATGACCTAGGTACCTTATATACTAAGGTTAGAGAGTTTGAGGGGTCACATGGCTTGGTATTTTCAATTTAGAAGTGCCATTGCACCCCAGCTTCTGCAACTAGACTACCTACTTATTACAAATGATGTTTCTAACCATAATCCAGTATTTCATAACTCTCAAAAAATAAGGCTTTGTTGAGTTATGTCATACGTTGACCCAACAATCAATAGAGGCATTGTTGGTACATGTGACACTATTCCTATTAGGGACAGTCTCCAGAGAAGGAAACAAAACCCAATGAGATGTAAACCATTGATTCCATTTGGATGGGTCTAAGCTAGATCTTTCATTGGATCCAAAAATAGAATTTTACTAAGTCTATGTCCATGCTCTCTATAACTACTAAATACAATGGAAGAAGCTAATGTTTCTCCCGTCCCCACTGCTTGAATGTTGGTTGCTTAGTACCACATGAACTTTCATGTTTTGGATCTTTCATTGGATCCAAAAATAGAATTTTACTAAGTCTATGTCCATGATCTCTATAACTACTAAATACAATGGAAGAAGCTGATGTTTCTCCCGTCCCCACTGCTTGAATGTTGGTTGCTTAGTACCACATGAACTTTCATGTTGTGACTGCAAAAGGTTCAACATATATCTCAGCTTTCAATTATCCATTAGTACCTTTTTAGGTCATACAAGATAAGGAACCTGCTAGTCTCATATTGGCAACCCTCATCCTCTTAGCTTTCTCATTCTCCCTCACAGTGACTCTCCCACTCTCCCATTCCTATTTCCTTGCTTGTCTTCTTCCTTCCCAAATTCTCTCAAAAGTTCCCAATCAATAGCATACTCATTAATATCCACCCAACCATTTTGACCTCCATTGGGGATTTATCATAGGCCCCATTTCCATTGGACTTCTCAGGACTTGGCCCTTTGGACTCCCCCCCCCCCCCCCCCTCTCGATCTTCCCCCGAGCTAAACCTTCGACCTTTCTGTTGCCCCTTGCCTTGTCATGCCTAATCTTCTCCATATCTTCTTGGCTGACTCAATCGGATCCCTATATCAATTTTCTTTTCCATCTAACATTATCTTCCCCTCCGACAAGATTATTGTCATTAATGATCAATATGGGAAAGTGTGTAGGAACAAAGTCCTCGCTTTACTAAGTAGCATCAATAAGTGGGAGATCTTTCCATGAAACTAGAAACCCTTGGAAGATACATTTTCTCAATTGTTTCTCTCTCCTATTTAGTATCTTGAGCTAGACTATGGTCATACTCTATGGATTCTTATAAAAGAAGAATTCCACCAATTACATTTCACCTATAGAAATAAAGATTTTTAATTTACTAACATGAAACATTGGATGAACTCGACATTGTGGAGGTAACTGCAGTTGACAAGTAATGTCACTAAGATTTTTAATAATCTTCCAAGGACCATAATACCTTGGAAAAAGCTTGTGACACCTTTCTATTGACAAGTAAGTAAACTTTGATGCTATACAATGCATGGAATCTCAAGTATAGACGTGTATATCTCATGTGCATGCATGTACTACTTTCCATCTTTCTAGGTCAAAACTAGCTCTATGTGTGTGAAGGGTAATTTACAATGGTGGTGCATCATTTGCATATGGTAAAAAGATTTTAGATTGGTGATTTGAAATTATGTTTCGTTGTTGGACTGACTCTTTTGTATGCATAAAAATTTGATCTTTAAGAGTCATGTGTGTTGGTTCTATTATCAGCAGTAAGTACAATTAAAGCTCTAAGTGTGAGAGTTGATTTCAATGATTGATGAATATGGTTTATTGTAAAGTGCTAAAGTTACCTTATGGTTATGGTTATGGTTTTTGGTTGTGGTAGCTAGTGTGGCTCTTGTATTATTCTGGCTATAAATGTGCTGCTAAAATGTTGTTGCAATTTTTGCAGCCATGCTATGTGCTAAACTGGTGTATAGGATGGTTGTGTAGCACCCAGAGTAGTGTGGACTGCTCACCCATGTGACAAGAATTGGATTATGGTTTATGGTTTGACTCTGGATCATGAAGTGGTTTTGATGGATTATGTCAAGTGTGTAAAGGTAGAGACCTTGTACATCATAATTGCCTTGGAAAGGATTGTTTGTGCATATGCAAGATGCTATGATATGGTTGGAATCATGTGTTATGTTTCTCATGACAACCTCAATACAAGATTACACCCATTTACATTGCATAGTCTTAGATGAAAGGGTCAATGACTTGGGGCTATCCTGGATTGGGGGTGTTGCATGGACCTTGTTTTTTTGTTAGGTTTATCTGCACAACTAGTATGTTGGGGGTTGAGCGAGCTACATAGCTAGCGTGTTGGGTATTTTACCTTGGATTAGCCTAAATACCAGTGTGGCATTGAAGTGGCATTGCGCTTACATTGGTATGGTCAGTGTTGATATCCTACCACTTGCTAATATTTGGAACCTTTCATAGCTCGGGCTCATGGAGGGACAATGTGACATTGAATGGATGTGTTTTGGCTCACTCCTAGTGAAGTGAAATTATCTCTGTCCATAGTAGGAGCCGGCGGATGGACGGACCAGTTAATCTCACATATATTCCGTGCTCTTGTAAGTCATTTTTGGTATTAAGGTTATGATGTATTCATTTTGGTAGAATAAATTCATGGTTTGCCTATTTCATTTAGTTGGGGCATTGAAATTTGCTTTTGTAATTCTCTTCTATTATCTATGCACTCTATTTCACACTCCACTACTCTGTCTCCACTATTCTCTTTTCTCTTTTGTCATCTATGCACTCTATTTCACACTCCGCTACTCCCTCCCTCTTTTCTCACCGCCGATGTAATGTACACATATATTCAACCTCCACTTAGTCATTTTATGACTATGCTTTCACTTATACACATTCATGGGTAACATTAGTCACTAAACTCATTGCTAGGTTGGGTGCAAGCATTCCCTCCCCAATCCTATTGCTTCTGGAATCTTATGTATATTGAAATTGTTATGTTTCTTGAAAAGTGTAAATTGTATATTTCTTGCATAGACTCTTGGGGAGGGGATATCTCAGGTTCTACTTTAATGCAACTCACCATGGGAGAAGAATATCTCTAAATGGATAACTTTCACCTCTTTTCTTTATTGTGCTCCACCAATGTGCTTTCTTTGATGGGATTTTCTTCCCCTATCTTGCTACAACCGCAAGGGGGAAGGGGAGAGAGAGAGAGAGAGAGAGAGAGAGAGAGAGAGAGAGAGAGAGAGAGAGAGAGAGAGAGAGAGAGAGAGAGTGACTTGGCCAAATAGGAGACAGAGAGAGAGGGTACTGCTTGTTGGAATTAGGGTTGCAGAGAAACACACACAGCTTGGAGAAGACGAAGGAAGCTCAAGGCACACAACTGAGAGTGTATTACTTAGTCTGCAACGGAAAGATAGATATCCCTAGAGTGATGGGCGTATATACAATGCACGGGAGAAAAAACTTCCTAAGAGGGAAAAAATGCCCCAACGGTCCTAGTGTGTTCACACACATCACTACCACATGTATATGGTAACAAATCCCCCCTAGAGTGATACGGTGAACAAGAGCTGGCACATGAGTAAAGGGAAGTGCCATGCCTTGAGGACTGATCAATCCACAAAGGGGAGTAAGCCCAAAGCTTTGTGGAAAGCTTCAAGCTTCTCACGAGACAATGCCTTTATGAAAAGATCAGCAAGGTTGTCGTGTGTTGGCACATAAGCCAAGATGATCTCTCCTATTGAGAGCCTCTCCCTGACATAGTGGTAATGCACCTCAATGTGCTTTGTGCGAGCATGAAAAAGTGGGTTCCTCGCAACTGCCAATGCGCTCTGACTGTCAGTGTAGATAGTGTTGGCAGTGTCGTGTCCAACACCCAAATCAGCCATAAGGTATCTGAGCCATACACACTCAATCGTAGTTGTGAAGACTACCCTGTACTCAGCCTCACAACTCAAAGTGGCCACAATATGTTGCTTCTTGCTCAACCATGATATACATGAATTGCCAAGCATGAAACAAAAACCACTTGTGGACACTCGCATGCCAAAACAACCAGCCCAATTTGAGTCCGAAAAAGCATGTAAGTCTGGCGGCAATGATCCTCCCTTGGGATAAAACAAGCCAAGATGTAAAGTGACACTAAGGTAGCGGAAAATCCTCTCAACATCGTGCCAATGCTTCGACCCTGGGCTATGCATAAATTTGCTGACCTGTGAGACTACAAACTGAATATCTAGCCTCGTGTTGCATACATAAATGAGGCAGCCAATAGCAGCTTGGTAAAGAGTGAGATCAGCATGATCGCCAGCATCTTGTGGACTCAACTTCAAACCTGTTTCCATGGGAGTGGCAATAGGTTTGCAAATCCTCAAGTCCAAACTTACATAGCAATGTCTCTATGTAACTTTTCCGACACAAGGCAATACCACGATCACACTGCTTAAACTGTATACCCAAGTAATGATGCAACAGTCCCAAATCTTTCATTTTGAAAGTAGCATTCAAATCAGCCTTAAATTCAGTAATATGTCTCTCATTTGGTCCAGTGATCAGCAAATCATCTACATAGAGAACCACAATGAGAAGTACATCACCGGCATGCTTTACATACGATGTGCTTTCTGTTGCACTGCTATACGAAAGCCTCATTTGACCAAATGAGTGTCAGCTTTCTCATGCCAAGCACGAGGAGATAGCTTCAACCCATACAAAACCTTCTTACATCTGCACACTTTGTCCTCTTGTCCTTTTATAACAAAACTACGAGGCTACGTTACATAAACTTCCTAAAATATTTCACCATTCAAGAAAGAAGTAACAATGTCTAATTGATGTACATCCCAACCAAAATGAGCTGCCAATGCACATAGAAAATGCACAGTGGTCATACGTCAAGTGGGAGCAAAAGTCTCTTCATAATCTATACCTTTTTGCTATGCATAACCCTTTGCAACAAGTCAAGCCATATGGCGATCGATCTCACCATCCGGCTTGTGTTTCAACTTGTAAACCCACTTCATACCAATGGCCTTTTTGCCAGGAGGCAAATCACATAAAGTCCATGTGTCATTTTCTATAAGTGCATCATATTCTGATTGCATGGCAGCCATCCAATTTTTTGAATTTTGTGCTTCATCAAAAGATAGAGGTTCCTCAACATCATGTAACCTAGACACAGCCAAAGCATAACAATCTGATGCATAAGATGAATGGGAAGAGCCTGAACGATACAACTAGACAAAGGTGCATCCAACTTACTATCACGCAATGTATGCACCGGCCATTTTGGCATACCTCTAGCCTGCTCATTTTCAGCCCTTTCCTCATCAAGTACATCATGTACATCTCTATCAGTAATAAGCTGATCTGCAACATTTTTTGAAACCCCCACAGGCTGTACATTTGCCTCATTGGAATTTACATTCGAACTTCCACCACTGAAAAGAGGCAACAAAGTGTCATAAATGTCATGTGAGCTTACATTACTGTCTTTAGTACATGACAGCAAGGGCTAAACAAAATCTTCCAGAAACACTACATCCCTTGAAACCAAAATACACTTTGTTTGCGGATGATACAACCTGTAACCTTTGCTTTCAGCACTATAACCAACAAAAATACATTTGACAGCCTTATCATCCAATTTTTTGCGTTGTGTTTGTGGCACCAAAGCACATGCCAAACAACCAAAAACACGCATGTGCTCAATAGAAGGCTTTCTATCATGCCATGCTTCATATGGAGTAATAGACTTTAAAGCTTTCCTAGGAAACCTGTTTAGTACATAAGTGGCACACATGATGGCCTCAAGCCAAAGAGAATGCAGCAAAGCTTCACTTTTGACCATACATCCCATTTCCGTAAGTGACCTGTTTTTCCTCTCAGCAACACTATTTTGCTAAGGTGTATAAGGCACTATACATTGGTGTTTTATCCCACAGCTAGCCAAAAATGCATTAAATTCATGAGACATATACTCCCCCCCTCGATCGGAACAGAGGGTGCCCATAGTACATTTTAAGACATTTGCAGCCATAGCCAAAAATTGTTTGAAGCACATAAAAACTTTGGACTTCGCTTTAAGCAGAAATACCCATGCATGCCTAGAATAATCATCAATAAAAGTCATGAAGTAATGGTAATTGCCCAAGGACTAAGTTTGCATAGGCCCACAAACATCACTATGCACAAGCTGCAACCTGCATGTGGCCCTAATTGAACCATCCTTTGGAAACTTAGAACGTTGTATTTTACCCAAAATACAACCTTCACAAACATGTTTGATAGGTGCTTCAAGAGGCGGCAAAATTCAGATGCCCAAAATGTGCATGCCAAAGTTTTGCATCTGAAATAGCTCTTGAATCTGCAACTGCATTTGCAAAATTTTGTCCACACTTGTCATACAAAGTGAACTTATACAGGCCATGACACAAAAGGCTAGATGCAACAATTTCATCACCAAAACTAAGATCATGAACTGTGCATCTGTCATCCACAAATTTGACTATAAGTCCAAGTCTAGCAAGTGCAGATACAGACAAAAGATTCTTCTTGATCCCAGGTACGTAAAGTGTATCAACAAGTATAAAAGAACTACCATTTGCAGCAGTAAGCACAATCTTTCCAACTCCCTGAATCGTATAAGAGGCATTGTTGGCACAAGTGACTGAATTCCCATGAGGGACAGACTCGAGAGAGGTAAACAATTCATGATGTGAGGTTATGTGCTTTGTAGCACCACTGTCAAAATACCACACATGTGAATCTGCAGCAACTGACATGCATGCATCATGGACAGTAGGATTGTAAGTGCACTATACACTAAAAGCCCATTCTGCATCAACATCAGCATCACAATCTCCTTTCACAGAAGACTCAACAATGGATGCATTTTTAGTGGAACCAACACTTGTAGTGGAACCACCCTCTTTCTTCTTAGCCTCTTTGGCCTTGAACTTAGGACACTGCTTGATCAAGTGATCATTAGCTTTACAATAATTGCCATACAAAGTGCTACCAGCAGAAGCATTGGGAACACAAATTTTTGCCACTCGCAGTAGAACCATAAGAAGTGGATGCATTGCTGTTACCACACTTTGTTTGAGAAGCAGTAAAAGCCTGTTCAACTGCACACTGTCTAGTCTTGTTTTTTTTGAAAAGTGACCTTTGCTATGAGCAATGTGCGTAATGCATCAAACTTGACAACTTCAGGGGGTCATAAGTCTCCAAGTACTAGCAAAAGTCTCCAACTCCAGGGTTTCCTTGGGTCTCCAAGTACTAGTAAAAATCTGGTAAGAATCTGGTAAGACATCAAGAATAGTCTACACAAGGGAACTGTCTGAAATGACCACTTGCAGAAATAAGTTGCTCATTAATATCCTTGACACCAACAAGGAAAGTGTCCATACCATCTTCCTCATGCATAATCTTCGATTCCAACTCTTTACGCAACAAAGCAATTTTAGCCTCATTGCGACTTGCATAAAGACCAGCCAAAATATCCCAAGCTTGTTTTGCAGATTTTGTTGAACGAATGTGAGGAACAAGGGTGCGCTTCATAGACAATGCAATCAATGCATGAGCCTACACATCCTTTACATCCCAACGAGATTGTTCTGCTGCGTAGGTAAAATAACTCTAATAGCAGCAATTCTTGCAGCAAGACCTGCAACATCCTCAACATCGCCTGCATCCTCAGAACCAGGACATACATCAATGCCCTGCACAATATTCTAGATGCCCTTTGACACAAGAACATGTTGCATCATATAAGCCCACATAGGGTAGTTGTCGCCATCCAACCTGTCCTCAACAGCAAACGTCTTGAACACATTTGTGTTGGTGTCAGCCATGGTAAATGCTGCGCCTGATGTGAAAACTGGTCGAAACGAGTAGAAATGAAGCGGGAACAACACGTGATATATAGCACAAACCGTAGAAGACTATAAGACACCTGTTATGCAAAAATCAGCACTGACAAAAATTCTGCACAAATTGACAAAATAGCCTGTGCAGTACTTTTGCCTGTAGTGGAAACGGAGGCCGAAATGAGCCCGAATCAGAAATCTGAGCAGACTAAGCTCTACGAGCTTTCCCAAATTTTTTGTCGACCTGCGAATGCTCGCCAAAGCTCATTGTAATCGAAGAAAATGAGCAGGCGTGTGCTAGAGTTGCTGGCGACTAAGCTCGGGAGGATGCAACCTATTGTGATACCAATTGTTGGAATTAGGGTTCCAGAGAAACACACACAGCTTGGAGAAGATGAAGGAAGCTCAAGGCACACAACTGAGAGTGTATTACTTAGTGTGCAATGGAAAGATAGATAGCCCTAGAGTGATGGGCGTATATACAATGCACGGGGGAAAAAACCTCAGAAAGAGGGAAAAAATGCCCCGGCGGTCCTAGTGTGTTCACATACATCACTACCACATATATATGGTAACACTGCTAGTCCGATCTTGCCCCTAACTTGAGGACTGTTGAACTCTGCTTCAATAGGGGGCATTGCAAATGTAAGTTTCCTTTCATTTCTCATGCAAGATGTGCTTGAATTCCCTCTCAAAAACCACAAGAGTGATTTGCAAGAAAGGTCAAATTGCGAAGGCTAGTGTAAAGCCGCAAGCCATTGGCAGCCCCTTAAGAGCTCGAGGGAATCAAAGTGAAATGGGATTTTTAATATTTGAAGGTTAAATGCCAAATAATCTTTTCTATAACATGCCAGCTAAGAAATCCCTATTTCTTTCTAGAGGGAACCTAGTAAATCTTTCTCAAAGGCCAGTATTCTGAATTATGTATCACACTGACCCAAAGGTATATCAAAAAAGAGTAAAGACATGGGATGTAATAGAGTTTCCAATAAATAAATCCTTAAGACATGCAAGCCATCGATCAAGGAACATAACCTATGAGTTGGGAAAATTTAGAAGAAGAAAAAAAAACATAGTCGTTTGAAGGTTTAGTCCATAAGGTCATACATTAAAAAGGATCAAAATCACCTCAAGTTATCAAAGAAAGGCAACTTTAAGGGTAGGCCACAAAGTCAAGAGAAAACCCAAAATTGGACTCGAGAATAAGCAAGGAAAAATAAGACAACCTTACCTTTTTTCTTTTTTCCACAGAAACTAAAAAAACTAGTATCCTTAATTTTTTTTAAAAGACCAAGATTTGTCTAGCCCGGAACTGTATAGGTTAGTACAAGCATTAGGTATTCACTAAGGAAAATCCACATTTGCACTTTCCCTTAAGTCAACCAGGTTTTGAACAATATCCAGAGAATTTGGAAGAAGTTTTTAGGGACATGCTAGGACTGGCATTGGGAAGAAGAGGAAGTCAAAATTTACTATTTGAGAATTAAGGGTTCATAAATCAAGAAAGACTAACCAAGATCCTTTTTCTTTAACATCAATAATGCAGTAGTAAAGAAATTGAAAGAATGTCATTAAGCTCAAGAGCTCTCAACCAAAGCTTATAGCATCCAAGAAGATCTAAACTTTAATGTCATTGGATACCGAAGTTATCGAACCATTAACTTGCAGTCATTGCTTTCTGACCAGCTCCAGTATGAAAATAAAAAGACCAAATTCTTCCATTTTGTAATAGAATCAGAAGGAACTTCAATGCAAGACAAAACCTAAGTTTTAAGATCATTTAGAGCAAGGAATCGACGCGTGTTTGAGGGGGATCTAGCTGTGGCAAGCTTTTGTGAAATCATACAAGAGAGCAGAGTGACGATCCACATGATCGGAGGGAAACAAGCCTCTGAGGACTGGTCTAGAATCATACATGTCATGGTAATAAGTAAAGCCTAGGAGTAGCTGTGGTCTCTATGTCAAGCAAAAAACTTGTAATCTTTTGACCCTCAAAGCTCGGTCTGAGCTTGAGGTTGGTGTGTATTTATGATGTTCTTAATACTATCCACTCACCATTGTGAGTTTTGCAAAAAATAAATAAAAAATCATTTAGAGCCATATATCTTAGGTTGAAAATGCCAAAATGATGCAAACTTCAATCCCATAAAGCGCCTTACCCATTTGTCAACTCCATGTTTACTAATGAAGAGGATCCATGAAAAAAATAAAGATGAGATCTTTCCATTATCCAAAACCAAAGGGACTTTCAATGCCAAATATTGCCAAATATTAAGACCAGTCGGAAGCATCATCCAAATATCAAGACCAGTTGGAAGCATCATCCAAATATCAATTTTTGCCAAATATGGTGTATCTTTTATCCATGTAGTGATTTTTATCACAAGTTTTTAATGACGAAGTTTTCCAATGATAAGAGCTAGTAAAAACGCAAGATAATTCAAGATCCTTCACTTATCAAAAAACCAATAGATGCCAAAAAACCAAAAATCTGATTACTCAAAGCATAACCAAACCTATTTTTCAAAGAAAAAATGTCAAAATAGGGTGCTACTAAAACAAAAAAAAAAGATTAACCTAAGAGGCATTTTCCGAATCCTAAAAAATTTCCACATTGGAAGAGGATTGGCAAGGCACCAAATAGTCAAAATCTCCCTCAAGTGCAAGTGAAAATCTCTAGGAACACTCTCCTTCTTTAGATGCTAAATCTTGAAAAATAATGAGCCAGAAGCAAGAATCAAAGGCTAACTAAGGGAAAATTCCCTCGCCTTTAAATAGAGAAACATGGATGTAGAGTGGACAACCACCACCTCTCCATGCGAGGCCCATCATGTCATATTGTTGCAAAACTTCTTCAAGTTGCCAATGCAAATCCAGTTAGAGCCTATGTGTGTATTCCAACATATATCATGGTGTAATAGCCACATGAGGCATTCAAGTGGATAGTAGAGCATAGAGAGAATCTGGCACCATACCTTAAACACTGTGAGGTAAGGGATTATTTTACTTACCAGTGTACAACACACGAAGCCTACCACAATAGCTAGTGTAATGTGTGATGTTGGTAGATGCCAACATATAGCTAGCGTCTTCAATGGATATGGGTGGCAAATACACTTTTTTGGCCATTTACTATTTTTGGGCATGTCTAATTTTGGGTCTACACATGTTTTATATTGAGTAGTTGGACTTTACATGAGTTCCAATCTGTATTATTTGGGAGTTAAGATGATTAGAGTAGAGTAGACACTTCACTTAGTTCATGCATACTTTGCGTGGCTCATTTGTAAAAAAATCTAGCTACATATATGAAAATCCTTTAGTTTTAAGCTCATTCTTAGAGAGTAGGAGATAGAGTAGAGAAGAAGGTGGCTATGGTGGTGGAGAGCTCTCCTTCACACTTATGGACTCACATTTCATTGCTAATGGAAGCTAAGTATCTCTTACATTGTTTCTTATTTTTGATATTGTGTTAATGATGCTTCGTTTTGTTAATCAACTTTTTAATTAGTATTAAGTGCTCTATACTTGTATTGATTTTGCATGTAGATTGTGATTAGAAGAAATATTAGCATTATTATCCTTGGGTTAGTGAGATAGAGTAGTGATTAGAGATACTCAATGGTAGGTTTCTCCGTCTGGCCATCCATCTTCTCTCTTCCTCTCTCTTAAGTCCTCTTGTTTCATCTTTTGATTCCATGCCTTTATGCGCTAGCTAGGTAAATGATCCAGGGATTTGACATTATGTTGGTGGATTTTGCTATGCTAGGATCCCCCAACGTTGGTGCTGTTGGCGAGGATCGAGTGCCTAAGCTAGAGGAGTCATTAGCATGTAGAAGAGTCATTAAGATTCAATTAGTATAGATTAGTTTTAGGATTGAAAGTTGATTGCAAAGAATAAATGATTGATGATGAGAATGTGTCGATTTTATGCAAAATTTCATGTGTTTTCTTTCTAATTTCACTACTAGCATTGCTAATTTTTCACTAATTTTCTATTTTTTGTGAGCTACACATGATTGTTTGCTTAATTAGAGGCAAGTACATCACTATTATGAAGTGAAATTGCAAAAAATTTATAAGTTTTGAGTAGTTTGGAAGTGTGTAATTAGTTGATTTTTTTCTACCTATGGTGCCTAATTACTTATTAATTGCATGTGCATTTTGTGCATTACATCAATGTATGCTTAATTGAAATGTGTCTGAGCACTTCTATGCTTTTAATTTGGAAGAATTTTCTTTCTAACATGCAATTTTTATGTGTGTGCATTGTATGTGAACTTACCAAGAAAGCCTAATTTAAGGATTACACACACATAGGTGGAGTCTACACTTGGAGCTAGGAAGGCTTGTATGTGATCTGATGTGAGTGCACTATCTCTTTTAAGTGGAATTATGTGACATTGGTGGTCAGTTTAACACTTTTGAATGATCAATTTTTATGTTGTTATAATGCCAAAAGTTTGGTAGAAATTGCATGAATGTGTGCATGAAATTGACAAATTCAATTGGTAATTGATGATGTTTGCTTGAAAATTGAGTGGTCAATTCTATTTATATCAAGTCATTTTAATTAAATCAAATGTGTGTGTTATTACCAATACTAATTTTGAACATTTTATCAATCTTGCTTATGTTTTATTCTAAAAAAAATAAAATCAAAAGAAGCAATGTAAATAAAACCCCCCTTTACCTGCTATTCAAAGAGTTTAAGTGAAGGCAACCACATCTATTTTGGGTGCAATAGAAATCATCTTCTTAACACTCCATGAGGAAGACGAATGCTCAAAAAGTACTCTAACTAGGTGATCTGGTGTTTTACCTCTGAA
This sequence comes from Adiantum capillus-veneris, assembly GCF_014529385.1. NCBI lineage: Eukaryota > Viridiplantae > Streptophyta > Polypodiopsida > Polypodiales > Pteridaceae > Adiantum > Adiantum capillus-veneris. The sequence continues at coordinate 71,617,298 of NC_140952.1, forward strand.
GACAATGGAGCCATCAACATCCCATCAGAGAAAAGTTGTTGACGATACACTTTTGCCCTCTTTTATGCTAATTTTCTGTTTTAATCATGGCATACACTCTCTTGATTGTGTAGCTATTACCTTATTGTAATTCATACTCCATGCGATGAATAAAGAGGGGCAAATACTCAATCATATTGATTGAGGGGGATAGTTGGTACCTAGTATGGTGTCATGCATTTTGATATTTTTTATATTGTTCTCTTTATATAATGTGATTATTCAATCAATTGTTTTGCTAAATTATTTTGATTTAATGAATTAAAGTTGTGCCAAAAATGTTGGGAAGATATCAAGAAGCCAATAGTGGTATCGGAGCTTTTAAAATGCTATAGACATTGTGTAGAAGCAAAGAAGAGCGGTTCTTGTGGACAAATCAAATTAATTTTGGCATTAAGACTCTCAAGAAGATCACTTTGGGAAGGCTTTCTCTTTGCTAAATATGCAAGAAGAACAAGCTTCCTCATCTCAATAGTTTCAACCACAACTATGACAAACCTAATTCAAAGAAATGATGGAAGAAATTGAAGGAAAGCACCAAAGGCAATTCATGCATCGCTTATACTCTCAAGGGGCATCACAAATTGTTGAGAATCAGTCTTAAAATTAATCAAAGTGTCTAAAATCATTAAAAAATCAAGAAGAATGTCTCTCAACTACCTCTAACTACCGTTTTGGGTTGTTTAAAGGCTTGACATATTCACTAGAGTTTTTCTTGGATTTTTTTTGTCTCGTTCAACATACATAGATATTGTCTTATTCCCTTACATACTATTCTAAGAGTTTAAGTGAAAAGCAACCACTTCTATTTTGGATGCATGCATGCAAAGAGGAAGTTAGAAAGAGAATCCCAAAATCATGCCTTCGCATGTACCTCACTTTTTCAATAGGAATCATCTTCGTGACCCCCCACGAGATAGACGAGTGCTCCCAAAGTATTCTCACCTGGTCAAAACACTTTGGAAACACTCGTCATCCTCATGGAGGGTCAAGAAGATGATTCCTACTGAAAAAGTGTAGCGCACTCAAAGACGCAATTTTGAGATTCTCTTTCTTTCTTCCTCTTTGCATGCATGCACCCAAAATAGGAGTGCTTGATTTTCAATTAAACTCTTAGAATAGTATGCAAAGGGACTTGCATTTACATTGCTCTTTCTCTCTTCCTCCTTGCATGCATGCACCCAAATAGGAGTGGTTTCTTTTCACTTTTTAAATTTCTATCTATTTCACTTTCTCTCTTATTGCTTGCATACATGCACCCACAATAGGAGTGGTTGCTTTTCACTTAAATTTCTATCTATTTCTCTTTCTCTCTTATTGCTTGCATGCATGCACCCAAATTAGGAGTGGTTGCTTTTCACTTAAATTTCTATCTATTTCTATTTCTCTCTTATTGCTTCCATACATGCACCCAAAATAGGAGAAGTTTCTTTTCACTTAAACTCTCAGAACAGTATGTAAAGGAATTTCTATCATGAGGTAAAGTTTGAGGTCTCTTTTTTTTTCTTTTAACGTTTATCAAGAGAGAGTGCTCTAAGCCAATGAGGGGAGGGCTTTCGTTACAATATTTTCTTTTTGGTGGCTATGGACACCTGTCATTGTTGTTTCTCTCTCTTTATCTCTCATCCCCAATCTCTTTTTTGCAAAGTTATGGACTACAACCTGTGTGTGTGTGTGTGTGTGTGTGTGTGTGTGTGTGTGTGTGTGTGTGTGTGTGTGTGTGTGTGTGTGAGAGCGCACACACTCAGTCTGTCGGTGTCTCCTGCTTTTGAGCATATCCCAACTGAATTATAGGGAGTGCACATACAAGGGACGGTAGAGGGGCTTATGAACAAGTTCTCCATGCTTGAAAAGAGCTTCAAAGGCTATAAGCAAGCATCTGTGAAGCTTGGGTGCCATCACCAAGGAGCAACACATGGACTCCCTCTAGTGTAGTGTATAGTTAGTGCTCTCTGAATTACAATTCTCATCTTACATTCCTCTATCATCATTTGCCCCTCATCTCTCATGTAATCTCAAAAATGCCTCACTCTATGTGTCCCCTCTAGTGTGCTCCAATGGCCTCATTTTATAGGAGTGGAAGGGCTATTTCGAATTATGATTATCACATGTAGTAATTATCATATTCAAAGTGGAATAGGTATTGCTTGCAGTGCTCTTTTGATCTCATGTGTAACATACATTGTGATGAAAATGCTAGATGCTCATAGCTTGGCCCATATAGTCCAAACATTAGAAAGAGGTGATCTTATACTTCATGAGATTTCAAATTACAACTACTTCCAAGGGTAGAAGATAGGATAGGCGATGCTTTATTTGACTTGTAGATGGCTATAATTACCATGGCAAAAGCTAAAATTCCTTTTTACTTAACCATAGTTTGGTATTTACATTGGTGAACATAAAAAACCAATTCACTTGTCTTCAAAGCCTATGGATAGGAATTACAACATAACAAGAAATCCCTCAAGATGACTTATGGTTGGTAGGTGACCACAAAAGTTATCACGTACTCATCACCATGTGATTTGATATGGTCGTGCCAACCTCCTCTAGGAGGGGAGGCTTCGAATCCACTGTCAATTATCATTTTTTTATTGGTTTTTAATGGGATTGCATATGGGTGGGAGTATGTATTAGCGTGGGGTGTGAGTTCATGTTATTTTTGTTCATTTTTTAAGTGCTCATGTGTGCCTAGCATATGAACACTTGCATATCTATGCATGTAGATGTGTATACACGTGTGTCTGTGTCTGTGTGTGATAGAGAAGATGAAGAAGAAGCTCAAGGGCACATAGAATAGAAATTAGTGTTACTAGTTTTTCCAATACAAAGACTATATGGGTTCACCATATATACAAATCCTCTATGTCATGTGTGTTCAACGCCTAGTTTAAACACCCCATATCTATAGACTTTTTACAAATATAACACACCACATTAGGAAGAGGATGGGGTCTATGTATCTTTACTTGCCATGAGACTATGGAGATGATTAACATTTTAACAAACAGATGCATGCCATGTGTGCAAGAATGGTGGGTGTGTAAGAGAGGTGTAAGAGTGATCAAAGGATACACTTTCTTCCCAAAAAAAGAGATGGAAAATTTTATGATTTTCGAGCTTCCATAACTCCTACGTACGATCTCCAATTCGACCAAAGATTATAGATATGCCATCCACACATCAATCTCTTTCTGTAGATATGTTACATAATGTGGTTTTACCCGCTAAACTTTAAATTTCACATTGAGGAGAAAATTTGAATTCAAATAAACTAACCATTTTGCTTGTTTAAATTCAAACCTAATATTTGATTGCTTTCTAAATGCTCAAGGTTTGACACCCTTAAATTGTCAAAATAAAGAGGCATGAGGCCTTCGTAGACTCCATTCTCTTCCCATGATATCTAGTCTTGGAGTGATCACTATATGTAAAAATGGTATATCCAATGTGTTCAAGGGGCACTATGAAAATCCCTTATCTGTCGATTTTCCAAGATTACAGCATACCCTTTTTCTATTCAATCTAGAAAATTTTTCAATGTTCCTTGAATGATACCATTCTATACAGTTTTGTATCCACAACCAAGCTATGATACCATGTAAAGAGATAGAGAGGACATAGCTTGAGCTCTTGCAAGCACACATGCACAAAACCGAAAGAGCACATAATAAAAATGGAGACACAAAGCTGCTTCTTCTTCTTCACTATGCAAAACGATGATAACGTCTACAAAACATATGTGAAAAATACAATATAAAGGGATAACTATGTACCATGGTCAATGTGAAACCATTGCTGAGCGAGTTGGCAACATAATTGGCCTTCCTTAAATAGTCATTAGTATTGTGATAGGTAGATAAAGTTGGTGAATTCTAGCTATAGTATCAATGTGATCCTCATGGCCGCTACCTTGTCAAGTAGTCATCTAAGCCTGCACAAAAGAATCTATGTAAAATTCATATGTAGACAAGTTAAATCAAAGTTTCAAAAAGGCTTTCCTTTCATGGATTAACAAGGTGAATGTTCATCTTGGCATTTAAAAAGAGTAAAATTAAAAAGAAATAAAAATATGTAAGGTTGCAAAATGAAAAGACCCACTAAACAAAAGAAGAATTCAATGATTCACATGGAAATGCTTGTCTATGGATATAATAAAATTTTTAATGTCTGGCAGCACTTTGAACAAGTTGTCATATAGGATTGGGGATTTGAGAGGGTCCAGCGGACCGCTCTCAGTACCTAGCCACTCTCAATAAACTTATGGAGGAGGATCACATGAAAGAGAACATTGACGAATAAATTCTCGAAGCAGAGGAGTATGTAGCCTTATCTCAATGATGGAAGATATCGTCTTTCAATCTTGGAATGTGAAAGGGTTGAAAACCTAGAAGAAGAAGTGTGCACTCTTATGGGAGGAAGTTAAGAGGGCTAAGGATGTAATGGAAATGGCCTATGAACTTTGAGAGTAGCGGAATTAGGAAAGTAGGTGAAGCACTTTTAAGAGATTACTTTGTGAGCAAAGCGGGTGAACTTAATTCATGGTAGCAACATAAACATGGTACTTACTTAACTTGGCATGAACAATACTTTTGCAAGAGAGAGAGAGTTTAGAGAACATGACAATAGTTGAGGACCGGATTCATATGGTGCCGGTCCCCCCTCCAATAGGCATTTGTATTATAGTTTCTCCCATCAAGAGAGACTTGGTACAATACAATTTTTGTGTTCCTTGTGACCTTGGTGATGCAATGAAGATGGAAAGCTTCATGCATCACAAACATAACATAACCTTGAAGAAAGCATTAACTATCCCAAGCCTCAGTCCCAAGGCCTCAAACACCTTCGAAGGTGGAGAGAGCTAGCGGGGAATGAGGATAGGGAAGAGGAAGAAGAAACATTCCATAGAAGAAAGAAGTAGTTCCTCACGTATCATTACTCTTCTTGCTAGCATACATAATAGCGTAGTAATGGAGATGGAGAAGATAGCAAGCTTAAGCATTGAAGCATGACTCTTGGTTGGATTTGCATTCCATAGCCAAGAGTGTTGATGTAGGCTTTCACTCTCACAAGCTTGGAGAAGGAGGTGGTGTTCCTCAACTTTCACCAAGTGAGAATGGTGTCTCCAATGAGTGTGTGTGATGGTGTATATCCCCCTAGCACCCCCCGTCCTTGATTTGGGCAAAAATTCTACTTGCTACAAGCTCATTGGACCCCTCTCCCCTTAGCCAATCACATCCAGCATGCAGTCAAGCATATGGGTAGCCTTTTGACAAGTGTCCTCCTTACCCCTTAGAGAGAGAGAGCTTGAAAATATCTAGATATTTGTTAGGTGGAAGTAAAAGCTCATTGGACCCTTCTTTAGCCCAACCAATAGCATTCAAGCACCCATGTGGTTAAGCTTAGTGAGAGTCTGACATGTGTCCCATGTGCTCTTTTAGAATTCCCCTAACTTTTGAGATTTTTATGCATAGGAAGTTTCTCAAGCAACTTCCTCATTAAGTGAGTAGGTTCTCTTTTTGACTCAAGCATCTTACCCCCCATGCATAGGAAGCTTCTCAAGCAACTTCCTCATTAAATGTGACAAGTACCTCAAGTACCTTAGTCATCAAGCATGACAAGCACCTTAGGTGGAGTTCCCACCTCAAGCACAGCCTTAGCTTGCCTAAGTTTAGGTCGGGTTCCCACCTCAAGCACAACCCTAGCTTGCTTAAGTTTAGGTCGGGTTTCCACCTTAATCACAACCCTAGATTGCTTAAGGTTCCCACCTCAAGCATAGCCCTAGCTTGCTTAAGGTTCCCACCTCAAGCACAACCCTAGCTTGCTTAAGGTCAAAAGGACTTTTAACACTAACCATTGGAGGTCTTTAATGAAGCTAACCCTAAGGTCTTTTAAGCTTCATTAGTTAACCTTGCTCTTTGACAGACCATCTCTCATTTGAGCCCCTTTACCATTGGCCCCGTGTTGAGATAGATCCGTAAGCACATGTCTATATTCTAACCTTTGTTCCCGTTTATTATCCCATATTAAATGATCAGTTTAATATGAGAAAATCGTTTGGGTTGGTTAGATATTAGATATTTAATGACAAGGAAGTCAACTGCTAGGCTATCCAAGAGCATCACCTAGACGCTCGCAGCAAAAGAAAGTAAGATTTGGGAAAGAAGTTGGTGTTCTACGGTGAGGGAGTGGACGAGTACAATGACATCCTCTCTATTTTAGATAGATACCTTGAGCCAAAAGTGATCATGAGTCACTCTTCTAGGAGATTTCTTGGAGTTAAAGTCAAATGGGCTAGTCAACCACTCACTATTATCAACATTTATAGCCCTTGAAAAGCCGCCAAGGATAGAGCCAAGCTGTGGATGCACCTTATAGATATTCATATTGAAGGGGAGTGGCTCCTACTTAGGGACTTCATTATGGAGGAGAAGATGAAGGGAAAAACAAATTCCTTAAGCCTGTTGGGCTGGATCAAAAAAATTCAAATGTCTGATGTACTTGTGAGAGGTTGGACCGTGGAATAACCAGGTTTCATGTATGTCAGCCTGCAATATGCCCACACGGCCCCCCAGCTGGACAAGTGCTACTATTCTCACAATGCCCATTGGATTCCATCCCTTGTCAAAATGAAGGTAGTAATATCGCAAAACATGTTAGATCACTTTCCACTTCACATCAAATCCAACAAAGACAAAGGGACAGGTAATTATCCCAAAGGAACTAGGAAGCGTCTGATTTCAGGGGAACACATGTTCAAAGACCCTCTTTTTTAAAGCCTTACCAAGAAATCTCTACACAAGATTAATAAATATGTTGTTCTTGAAAACCCTAGAGCTTGGGAGATTTTTACCAAGATCATACAATAAGAAATCAAGAGCATGAGCCCCAAAATGAAAAAGGCTCAAGACGAGCACATGAAGCAGCTTGAGGATGAAGTGGCTCTGTTGTCAAAAAAAAAGGTGGGGTCAGCATCCAAAGAAGAGATGGCTAGAGGCTAAAGCTAATCTTGCTAACCTTAAACTCAAGGAGGTCATGAGGGCTAGAGTGCTATCCACAGAAACCTTCCTACAGTGTGATGCCTCCAATCAAGAACATTTTCTTCCGGTCTTAAAAATCAAGAGGAGTAGGGGCCGTGTCTAGTCACTTATAGATGGGGATGGTAATTCTACACATGATAAAATGGCCATGATGATGCTTGAGAATTTGAGCCAAGCTATAGGCCAAGAAGAAGCCAGAGCCTCTCTGCTTACTAGCATCAGTAAGACAATATCTCTTGCTAAAGACAACCTCCTTGAGAAGGCCTTCACAGAAGGCAAATGCTCATTTGCATTGCAAGCTCTAGGCAAGGAGAAGTCTCCTGGTTGGGATAGATTGACTACGGAGTCCTTTGGAGAATTTTGGGATGATCTTAATGTCCATATCACGAGTATGGCTAACCAAGCCTTGCTCAAAGGGACTTTGGATTCTAGCATGCTCATAAAGCCTATCCCAAAGGTATTATGCTTCTCTCAACTCAAGCATTGGTGCCCCATCTCTATGATGTCTATGGATCATAAAATCATTGCTAAAGTTGTTGCCCTTAGGATCTCCCCATTGCTTGATAAAGCCATCTCCCTCCATCATCATGGATTTATAAAAGGCAAATCTATCTATGATAACATCTTGGTAGAAATGGTTGGAATTGAGTATGCTTCCTTCACAAAGCAAGAGTGCATTCTACTGCAACTTGTCCTAGACAAGGCCTATAACAGGATTATGTGGTCATTCATAGAAGATGTCACGAAGTCGCTTGGCTTTGGACCCCGATTGTATCGCCTTTCCTTTCTCTGGGAGAGGGTAGCCACTTTGAACTGTTGTTCAATGATAGGATCGTGGGCTCTTTTGAAGTCAAAAGATCAATTAAACAAGAATTCCCTCTTACCCCCTTGTTGTTTGCCATTGGCTCGCACCCGCTTATTACTATGCTCAAAGATTGTGCTCTAAAAGGGGAGATACAAGGGTTGGCCCTACCCAAAAACAACCAACTCCTAGCAAAGCTATTTGTGGATGACTCACTCCTCTTCTTAAAAGATTGCCCCCAAGTAGTCCAGAAGTATCTCGAGATTGTGCAGACTTTTGCCGTTGCCTCAGGATAAAAGTGCAATATTGAAAAATCAAGGTTGATCTCTCTGTCGAAGAACGAACCATTCGACCCATCTTTTTGGACAGGGGAGATTGTCTCAAAAGGTAAGAATTTTTGGTGTCTTGGATCCTCCGTGGGGGTGGGCTTAATGCATAGACAAAGATTCCAGTGGGTCTTAGAAAATATCAGGTGCAAGATGAGAAGGTGGAAGTATGTGCTTCTGCCTTTCCCAAGCCGGGTCAAAGTGAACTCCTCCATGATCCCTTACACTACCTTCACTAGCCCGCTCCTTAAAATAGCCATAAGTAATTGGAAAGAGTTCTTGAAACCGATTAAAAAGTTTTTATGGAAAAATAATGCCAAAGCCTCAACACCTTGGCAATGGACGAAATGGGACGGCGTAGTCACTAGACCAGTAGACCAAGGTGGTGTATGGATCCTCAACCCTACCGTTTATGTGGAGGCCCTTTGTGCCAAGTTTGTGGTCTTGATTGCAAAAAAAGACCAGACATGGGCTATTATGACCTATGATTTGATGGACTGGGCAAAGCTCTACTTGGGGGGCATGGTGGAAAGGGTAGGAGGTTCATGACAAATTGCTTGCCCCTCAATGGACCAGCTTAAGGGTGAGCGGCGCAACGGGTGAGCTGGTGTGCAAGTGAAACAAAGCAACGAAGGTTTTAGAGTGGGGGGAGACTACAAGATACTTCCAGAACTCTATTTCACTCTGGCCCCCTTGGCTCTCCCGAGCTACTGGGATAATTTTGGACCCATATTGGAGGGAGATTGCTAGAAAGATGAATAACAAAGGACTTCAATGTCTGACCCACCTATGGATGCTGGGCAGCCTAAAATGTAAAGAGGTAGACCTTGGAAAGCCTGGCAATGGCCACAGAGTAACCACTTTCTCAAACCATACACCAAGGGCATTCACCTACGGCTTATGCACAAGGCAGAATGGCTCGCCCCTCTGAGCAAATAGTGGGGCAAAGCAATGGCCAGAGGAGCGGTGGCTGGCGGCTACTAAGAACATTTGTAATGAATATTTTTTCTGTGGAAGGTGTTATGGGGGTCCCTACCAACAAGTGACAAGGTCTTAGCTTGAGGCATTGGCTGACAGGTGCTCGGGCCACACAACTGCTAGGGAGAACCTGCCTTACTTATTCTTGGAATGCCTAGGAGTCAGAGGCTTGGCTAGTAAGGTGTGCAAAATGATCCAAAGGGCCTGGAAGAGTGGGTTTTACAAGAATCATCGGCTCCTTGGAGGGAAAGAGATGAAGAGTCAACCGATTTTGATATGTACTCAAGTAGTTAGATTTTGCTTCTTCCACCATGTTTGGAAGGCCAAGAATGCCCATTTGTTTGACCAAGATCTCTCGAGAGCCAGCTACGTGGAGATTATCAAAGATAGTAGGGAAACTATCCTTGGGATTTGGAAAAACAAGACCTCTTGCAAGTGGAATTGGGTAACTCTTACTGTAAGATCTTTGACCATTTAATGGTTGCCAAGTTGGTGCTCCTTTTGATAATCTATCTCCATTGGAATGTATGTGGCCATGACTTGGATTGAGCATAGTGTTGATGTAATGGTTTTTTTTAATTAATATAACCTTTCACATATTGTGAGATTTTCCACAAAAAATAAAAATAAAAATTGAATGTCTACCTAACTCTCTTCTCCTTAAAGGCTTCACTGATGCTTGTTTGGTAAGTTTCTCATAACCAATTATTATGACAACAGAGTACATATAAAATAGAACTATGCATCTATAATTATTACAATAAAAATAGTCGCTATTGATTGCTTCCAACATGCATAAATTTTTGAAGCCCAAAGAAAATATGGACAAAAGATGACTGAGAGAGAAGCCAAGACATTGCACAACCACTGGGTCAATGATGATAATATGATATTCAAAAAGTGCAATTTTGTGTGTGTGTGTGTGTGTGTGTGTGTGTGTGTGTGTGTGTGTGTGTGTGTGTGTGTGAGAGAGAGAGAGAGAGAGAGAGAGAGAGAGAGAGAGTTCATACTAGGAAGAAAATTGATTGCTCAACATAAACTCAAGTGGAACAGCGTTTGATCCTATAACATGTACAAAGCTTTTTTTTTTTTTGTGCTGCAAAACTCACAATTGTGAGTGATTGTATTAGTTGCCCTTTTCCTACCACATATATCATCTCCTTACTTTCCTATACTATCTTAGAGAAGCTAGCCACAGATAGGTCACTGTCAAAAACCCGACAGTTCCTGGCCTTCCAAATATTACTGAAGAAACAGCTATCTGACAATTTGTACATGTTGGCAGATAACATGTACAAAGCTTATTTCAATGAGTGTGACAGTTGTGTGTGTGAATGTAAAGAAACTCCTTGTCAACATGAGGTCAAAGAAAAGGAGGATAATATTCCTTGAGCATGCAACCAATCAACTACTTTCATGCCATTTTGTTTTGCTAGTAGGCAACTAGTGTACTGGCAGATTGGCAATCAAAGGATGAGTGCACAGCTCAATGTTTGGGAAAAATCATTTTTTAAAACGTCAGAATTCCTTTCCTTGAATTTGCCAAGAGGAAATTTTAGAAAATTAGTTTTTTTTTTTTTTTTTGGGGGGGGGGGGGGGGGGGGCACGGGGGGTGGTTTGCACTATCTTCTCTATTTTGGGGCAGAATTTCTCCTTTTTCCCTTACACTCAACTGACATTTTTGAAATTGAAAACAACACGATATTAAGCTGAGACACATTTTTCTTGGACACTGGCACAACTTGGTTTATTTTCAAGATTTGGTAGCTAGGTGGAAACCTTATTTTGATTTAGCTAGAAAATAGTCAATGGAATGTAAATAGCTTCATAACATCGTGTGTGAACTTTATAGGCATCTTCATTTACAATTGGCCCAAGCCCAATTTGTGCTCATTTGTCAAATAAGTGTGAACCTTTTTGAAATGTACAATATAAGCTTTACATTGAAATGCTTCTAACCTCTTTCGTCTTCTCAACAAGTTTGAAATCCTCTCTCTTGTCTCTTTCTCCCAACTCCTGAGAGCCAAACTTTTTCACAATTTTTGATTGAAGTTGAGGCAGGTGGAAAAATATGCGAAATTAATGTTTCAAAGGTGCAGATTGAGAGCAAGTTGACTAGCATTTGTAGAGCTATGCTACTTTTTGTCTTTATCAAGTTTCCATGGCAACCCTGATATTTGATCTATATGAAAAGAAAATAATGGTTATCATAATTTTATTATCATTTCATTTACCATCCCAATTCAATTAATTTTGAATTGGGAGTTATTTTTTTAAACTAGAAAATTTAGGAGGCTTGCATCTTTTTGCCCCAAGGTCCTTTTTTACTAAGCTACTTTCTACTTCATGTGACATCCTCCTTAGTAGCTTTCATAAAATTTATGTGTCTTTAAAAAAAAAAAAAAAAAAACTCACAATTGTGAGTGAATTTATGCGTCTCCTATATTTGAACAATCCCTCTCACATTTCTATTCCCGTCTCCGATTTTTCTTCTCCTTTTGTTTTCCTTTGGAAAGTATGTAGTATGCCTGAGTCGCCTAAGACTAAGACTAAGACTAAGGCAGCCTGACTTTGAACATATTTAAACTTAGAACTTTGTGTGAGTAAAGGGAATCGAGATGGCAGGTGCCCAAAACGACTTTTTTGTATTTGTTTTGATAGGAATTTGTGGACATGCCTTTGTTCAAGGATGTCTTTTCTAAACCAAGTGGGAAAGGGGAAGGGGGGCCGGGGGTCGCATGGACGTGATAGAGGGAGGGAAAGAGGGAGATTTTCTTTATGTTCAAAGCGGCACTAGTGTTTGGGAAAAATGTGCCTCGACTTAATATCGTGGTATTTTGAATTTCAAAAATGCCGGTTGAGGGCAAGGGGAGATAGAGGAAAATAGTGTGAAAACCCAAAAAAATAACCGTATAATTTGTGAAAATTCCCAAAATACCCTTGCTTGTGCGATTAAATATCTTCGGAATTAAAAAAATTTGTAGGTTTTCGTAAGACTGATTGTCTATCAATAAAAAATGCTAAAAGTAGAATTTCTATTTATTATGTAGGCTTTGGAGATTGAATTGCTAACTTCATTTCCTTGAAAAAAAAATCCTGGGAAATTCAAGGAGAGGACTTTGAATGCTGCATGGGGCTCGCGAGCTCAGCAGAGGGCGCGTAGAAAATCGAAGAAACGCCTGGGGGTGGACAACCGCCGGGAGATGGTTTTGTGTGTGTGTGTGTGTGTGTGTTTTACAGGTAATGAACAGAGTCGCAGCCCATACGAGGCGAGGGAGAGGTGTTCAGGGTAGGGGGAGAAAGAGGGAGGTAGAGAGTGAGAGAGAGACTCCACTGTTGCAAGCACAGGCCCTCCGCGTTCCTTCTCCCTTCCACCCCTGCGATCCGTGCGTGCACCTGTGCCCTGTCCTGTGGCCATTTTAGTGAGCGCATTTCTCAACATATGATTGCATGCAGGAGCAAAAGAACCCTCTATTCAACAAGTGAGCAATGCTGCGAGTAGGGAGAGGGAGGGACGTGAATGCGAGAAGGTGGGGGAGGGGCACCTGTGCGCTCCACATGGCAAGTCCGAGACTGGGGCAACACGCGCGTAGCGTGGGAACCATCGACCAACAATCTTTTGCCCTTTGAAGCGCAGCGAGAAGGAATCTACTTTCTTAATTAATTAATGAAATCGTAGATAGACTTTGTGTGAGTAAAGGGAATCCATAAATGTTTGAGTGCTTGTTTCATCGACGTGGTCATCATGGTAGAGGAGCCCCAAAAAACAAAAAAAAAGGATGGGCTCCCCAAAAGGAGGACAATGTTTGAATAAATCCTTTTCATTATTTGAATACTTGATGAGGTAGACATTTTGTACTTAAAGGGTCTCACACCAAAGGTTAAGAGTTTCACACCAAAGGAAGGGTCCAAAAACTAGGACAATGTTATAATAAATTCACCATATCTTTTTGGCCTAGGGAAGGAAGGACTATGTGGGGTGGCTATGTGGTCCCAACTGATGATGGATGTTGTATTTGAAGACTGTGTTGTCTTAAGTCTAAGTCAAGATGATGATTCTTGGTTCTGTAAAATGATATCTTTTGAGATTTTGCTCTTGACTGAATTAATGATTAGGTTTACACAATTGCATAAGAGTTGATTACCTTTTGAAAAGCTGCTCAAGAAAGCCACTGGCATTTCTTATTCCATTTCTTTTGAGATTAAAGCTGTAAAAAAAATTACCTATCTTTAATTTGTTCACGAGTTTTCTTTGTTTTGTGTGTGTGTGTGTGTGTGTGTGAGAGAGAGAGAGAGAGAGAGAGAGAGAGAGAGAAAGAGAGAGAGAGAGAGAGAGAGAGAGAGAGAGAATATTTATTTGTTTTGATTCTATGTTTACAATCTTTTGGCATGAAGAAGGCCATAGGGGTGGTGGTGGAGAAATGGTGCAAATTTTGAGCCATTGATGTAGAAGTTATCGATCACATATTGTCGTGCTGTTTTGCGGGGGCGTCGGGTGAAAGATGTAATTCTGCATACACATTCGAGGTTTTGTTAAACTTATGAACAATGTTAGCAGTTGTTATGTCAGCAAGAGGACTGAGATGTATGTTAAATGTGAGTTTCGGTGTCTAAAAATGGAGTTGTTTCCTACAAGACGAGTTGTAAGTGATGTTGCCAAAATGTGATTTTATAAGCCAAATTTGTAGTATTTGTCGTGCTCTTCATGCTTGTCTTTACGACTTGTCAATTGGAGCTACGGTAAGGAAGTTATGGCAGTTTGAAGTCGAGATGGTTTGCAGATCCGTACTAGATTGGGAAGTTGTTGATGAAGGGTCAAAGTTGATATGAATGCATGGGACTGAAGTAATCGCTTTGTGGAGCATGTCGATCTTTTCAAATTGTCAATCAAATTTTCGATTGTCAAGATATTAGCAGTTTAAGTTTCATCGGGGGACCAATCTCATACTACCTTGGTCACCTTGATCGGTGTGCCACATGGGAGTTTTGAGCTTCATCCAAGTTTTGGAATGTGGTAGAATAATTGCTCGAGGAGTATCTTGTATGGAATGTCATCTCTTTAATGCATTGATAGCTGGGTAAGCAGGTGGAACTTGTGCTCAACACTATCGTTGTTGAGATATATGCCTGATATGGTGCTTTGTCAATGCTTTGATCTATACTTGCAATGCTTGATTGATACTCAATCCAATATTTTTCAAGGCAATGCCTTGGGTGATGTATATGCCAAAAGTGGTGCCTTACAAAAGCACATAAAGTTTTTTATGAGCTTTCAATTCAAGAATGTCATCTCTTGGGGCATTGTTCGTTACAAGATTATGCCCATTATGGCTGTGGCATAAGGAAGTTTCAGGCAGTTTTAATCGAATGTGAAGGGAAGACCTTTCGACGAATGCATTCACCTATACTTGCATCTTGAGGTCATGTGGCACTATCCAAGCCATGAAAGTAGATTCATGATGTTATTGCCAGCTAGGGGCTGCTGAATGCCAAATGTGATGCCTTGTTTTGCGAAGCAGTGCCTTGGTCAATTTGGTGTGCCCATAAGGGCACGAGCATTAAAATAAAGGCCGCCCAAGGAGATGTGGGCGTCCAAAATCAAAGCATAACCAAATGGCCACTCAATACATGTAAAAAGGAGGAAAAAACTAAGGAGAGAGGGTGTAGGCAGCGAGGATGGTGCACAGGAGAGAGAAGAGAAGCTCGCGCTGGCGGTTGCAAGGCTTGAATGGTGGTGGCCATGAAGCGAGTGTTGATGAGCTCACCGGGGTGCCCCGTTCAATACCATTCTCATACAATTTGGCGGAGCTCCACCACCAACTTGCCACGTCAACAACGGCCATTTCTACAACGATGGCGTCGTCGTTGTTAAAAAGAAGGGGGGCTATCTTAAGAAAGGGTATTTTTTTGGCATGAACAAGGGGGAGGATAGGAGACAAGTTGGGGCGGGGGGGGAGTGTGAAGGAGGAAGAAGGGGGAGAGATAGAAAAAGCTTGCCTTTGAACAAAGGAGGAAGCTCCCTCAAGCTTGCAAGGAGAAAGGAGAGGTGAAGCTTGGCGTGTCAAAAAGAGGGAATGAGAGGAGGAGGAAAAGCGTGTGGTTTGGTGTCTGGTAAATATTTGGACAAGCAACACAAAGAGGACAAAGACCCAAAGACCCCCCAGACACCCAACAAAGATAGGATAGAAATTGCAATAGAAACCCCAAAGACCAATGAGAAAGGTAGAATGGACCTAGAGAAAAGATAGCGCACTAGATGTCCGCTGCCAAGGAGTGTTGGAGCGGCTGGAGTATAGACAAGCACTCACAAATGACAAACACTATATGAGCACGAACATGATGATGATTGATAACAAAATGATGCAGATAATGATTGAACGAGCCGACACAATGGAAATAGGAACAAATTTTTATTTGTATTATGATCTCTCAGTGCAAGCCGCTTTACAAATGATTGCTTTAGATTAATACCAAAATGAAGTAAGAGAGAGAGAAAACTTAGCTCGAAACTGCTACGTCGAAGGTCAAAATTTGATGGTGAGGTTTAAAACGACCCTCAAAGGTTGAATTTTACAAAGCTTCAATTTTTATTTTCCTAGTTACAAACTTTGATTGAAGTCGCTGTGAGTGGCTATATGGACACGAAAGTGTGTGAAGCGTGTAAATAGCTAGAGAAAGCAATCTCGCTTTGGTATTGTCATCGCACTGTCAATTCTAAGATTTGATAGTAGTCACGACTTTGGTGTCCGCTTTTGTAATGGAACTTGAAGTCTACAAGTAGAAAAAAAAAGCCAAGAAGGAGATCACCTCTCACCGTTTGGTGGTGAGCCACTCTCTCCCTTTCAGTTTGAATGCAACCTCTCTAGCTCTCTCTCTCTTTCTCTTTCAATTCTTCAAAGCAAGCCGACCCTGCTATCTCTTTCTCCTCGATTCTATAAAGAGAGAGAATCTCTCGCTCCTCTTGCTCGCCTATTCAGAGAGGTTCTCTCTCTCTCTCTCTCTCTCTCTCTCTCTCTCTCTCTCTCTCTCTCTCTCTCTCTCTCTCTCTCTCTCTCTCTGGGCTATGGCCCGCTACAGAGAGTTGACCTCTCTCTCTACTTGGCTCTTGGCAGCCTCTACATATGGTTCTCTCTCCCATCGATTCTCCTTCTTCTTCCCTTGCTCATGGAAACCACCTTCGGAGGTTCTCTCTCTCTGGCTCTTAGTAGCCCCTGAGGATAGCTTCTTCCTCTCTCTTCGATGTGCTACAAAGAGGCTTTGTCTCTCTAACTCTCTCGATATTCTATGCTACAGAGAGGTGTTCCTCTCACTTTGATTCACAACAGAGAGGCCTTCTCTCTCTAACTCAATGGAGAACATGCGCATGCGTGCACACACACACACACACACACACACACACACACGATACACATAGGTGTTTGCAAATGCAACAAAGGTTCATTGCTTGGTTTCTCTCAGCAGCCGGCCAAGAAGCAAAGAGGCACCTCTCCCTCCTCTTCTCTCTATGAGCAGGCATCTCTCCAAAAGCACCCTTTCAATTTTTTAGTTTAATCTTGCTGATGCGATACAATCTGCACTTTTCAAACACTTTTCGTAAACATGATAGATGTTATTTCCAAGAAGAATAAACACAAAGTTCATCTAAGAAAGCTTTGCAAAAATCCCTCAAATAATCCTAAAAGCAGTGTTTATTAATCTTTGGAAGGTAGCAAGGGCATTGGTTAAGCCAAAAGCCATAACACAATATACTGAAACTCCAAATTCATATATAAAAGCAGGTTCTCTAGTGCAATTGTGATTTGATTGTAGCCAGATTACCAATCTAAAAAGCTATAAGCTTCCTTCCGTGCAACTCTTTCAAGCACATGTTCCGAATATGGCAAGGGGTAATGGTCTCTCTTAGTGGCATCATTGACCTTCTTGAGATTGACGCACACTTTGAGTTTCCGATTCTTTTTTGGCACCATAGCTATTAGAGATACCCATTCTGAGTTCTCAATAGGGTATGTGAATCCGCATTTGACAAGCTTTTCAATCTCTTCTTGAACAATCTTTGCATACTTAGGATTCATTGGGTAGAGTCGTTGTTGGACTTGTTTAGACATACTATTCATGGGAATTGTGTGTTGCACCACGGAAGGTGGAACACCTCTCATATCATGATATGTCCAAGCAAATATATCCTTGAATTCCTTGAGAAGCTCCTTAAGTACATATTCCTCAGTCACTATCAGATCTTGGGCAATGAAAATAGGTTTGGACTCCTCACCTGGGTCTGCTAACTCTATTTCCTTAACTATTATTGGACCATCATAGACTCCATTAATTCCATCGATAGATGTTCTCTGGGCCTTTGTATACACAACCTTACGCTCCTTCGTGGTGTAGGAATTGAAATGCTCAGGTGTAGGATGTAAATTTGTGGGGTCTTGTTGTATAGTGGACTGTGTTTTCTCTTCCGCTTCCTTTTGTTCTTAAGCTACCTCTCAATTTTGTTGTCTCCTTATAGTACGGCTCAACTTTGGCTTCTTTGTAGCTTCTAAATGCATGATGTCAATGGGTTGTGGATTGCACCACATGACATTTTGAAGGTATTCACCCCAATTATTTACCAACTTTTGATGAGCATCACATGCCCCCACATAATTAAGCCATTCTGCGGTAGATTTATTTTCATTTATCCTAGCACGCACATTTTCTCAATATTGTCACCTCTTATATCTCTTACTTCTCTTGTTTAATTTTTTATTACGACCTTCATGCAGTGAAGAGTCACTAGATGAATCACTACTCGTGTCTTCTTCTCTCCCGGATAGATTGTCAATTAGGGCACTATTGGGCTCCATATGGTTTGTTTCCATATTTGCACCAATATTCAATTCAAATTCTTTGTCCTCAGAGTTGGTTTCAACTAATGATCTAGAATCCAAATCATGTGAGCTATAGTCTTTTGAGACACTGTTGGTTTCAGAGTCAATCAAGCCTTCACCTTGTAGGTCCCCACGATCTATATGCATTGCTCTTATCATATTTAAAGGTACAAGTTGTGGCATTTCATCCCCCTCAGATGTTACCCAGGTCTTGTTAAACCCTTTCAAATACCAATTTTGGCTTAAATATGGAGCCATTTTAGGGCATATAGTGTCCAAAAATGGGATTTTCACAGATGAGAGCAAAATTAAATCCATTTCCAATTTTCCACCACCTACAAATTATAAAGGAGTTCAAAGGTTCATGGGCCATGTTGGTTATAACCGGCGTTTTATTTGAAACTTTGTCAAGATAGCTTGCCCATTGTACAAGCTTCTTATTGAGTTGCACTGGACCGCGGAGTGTGACATGCTTATGAGTTACTAAAAAATACCTTGACAAGTGCTCCCATCCTACAAGTGTCCAATTGGAATGTAATTTTCCATGTGCATATTGATGCATCAAACTTTGCTATTGGGTGTGTTCTATCTCAACCAGGAGAACATAAATTGGATTACCCCATGCTGAGAGGAACTACACACCTACATAGCAGGAAGGTTTAGCTATGATTTATGTAGTGAAGAAATTTTGCTACTACCTTCTTGCCAACAAGTTTGTTTTCTATGTGGATCATCAAGCGTTGTTTTATTTAGTGAATAAACCTTGTTCCACAAAAAGAGTTACACGATGGTTATTAATTTTTTTTGAGTTTGATCTTACCGTTGTGGTGAGACCCGATAAAAGACATGTTATGGAGGATCATTTGTCTCATATACCTAATGTTGAAGCCCCTATTGGAATCGATGATGAATTGCCCAATACTTCCCTGTTCTTAGTCAAGACCATGCCTGAATGGAGTGAAAAGATTGTGAAATTTTTAGTTAATGGTTTTCCACCCAAAGAGCTTTGTAAGGATATAGCTCTAAAACTATTAAAGAAATGTGAACCTTATTCTCTAATTGCAGGAATTGTCTACAAGTTAGGGAAGGACGATATTCTTAGAAATTGTGCTCTTGAGGATGAGTATCTATACAAAATGCAAGAAGCCCATATGGGTATATCCGGAGGACATTTTTTAGGGGAACCAATTGCTAGAAAGGTGTTGCAATTAGGCTATTGGTGGCCTACCTTATTCAAGGATGCATCACTTTTTGTAAAAGGGTGTGATGAGTGCCAACATTACAAGATCACACAATGAAAGGATAAGATGCCCTTACATCCTATTCAAGTGACTCAATCATTTAAAAAATGAGGTTTAGACTTTGTAGGCCCAATTAGTCCGGCAGCTCATAACACTCAATCTTGTTATATTATTGTTGCCACTGACTATGTGACAAAGTGGGAAAAAGCCAAGGCGACAACGCAAGGTTGATGCAAGGTCGACTGCTAAGTTTCTCTTTGAGAAAATTATTACACGATTTGGTTGTCCCCTTGAGATTGTGAGCGACAATGGTACTCATATTATAAATGGATCAATAAAGGAACTCACAAAAAACTTCATGATAGCCGACCATAAGTCTACACCTCGTTATCCACAAGACAATAGCCAAGCCGAGAGCACTAACAAGACTTTAATTTCTATCTTACCCAAAATAGTGGAAGCTCATCGGACAGATTGGGATTTGAAGCTGCCATTAGCTCTATGGGCTTATTAACTGCTTACAAAGTGGCTATTAATTGTACACCATTCCAGATGGTATATGGCCAAGAAGTAGTTATGCCATGGGAGTTTGTAATTCCTAGTCTGCGGGTAGCTTCACAAGAAGGTTGGGATGAGCATTTATATATCCTTGAGAGGTTAGATGAAGAAAGACAATTGGCTGTGAAAAATGCACTTGTCGAGAAAGATAGGAGAAAGAAATGGTTTGATTGTCATTTAAAGAACAAGCCTTATCAAGGTTGGGGATAAAGTCCTTATGCATGGAGTGCATAACGAGAAGAAAAAGTTGAAATATGTGGGAAAAGGGCCATATAGAGTATGCAAAATCATCCCACAAGATACCATTAGTGTGGAAACTCTTAATGAAGTTGAAACCATTGGATTCCTCAATGGGAGTAAATTTAAAAGATAGTATGATCCTTTAATCCCAAGAGGAGCTACGTGCCATCCATAAAAAAAAGGCAACCAAGGCACAAGGAAAATTGAAAAAAATACAATGTCAAGATGAGGCTAAGGAGCGATACCAACATATTAGATGCCAACGAGAGGCCAACCTTGGAGTTACACATGCATTTCAAGTTGAATTAGAGGATGATTGGTTGGACTCTAACACACCCCTACGATACCCTATTGAGTTCAATAGGGCCTATGGAAAAGTGCTATATAATGCCTTATTGGACACACGTGCTAAATATAATCTGCTATCATATGGAGTGTGGTGTTAATTAGGAAAGACATCTCTATCTGAGAGTACCATCCAAATCAAGGGTATCAACAAGAAAAAAACTACTATTTTTGGAACTTGACACACTTTTGTCAGTTATGACAACAAGGTCGTAGCTCAAGACTTTTTGGTCATGCCTACTGGAACTATGGAAGGCAATATAAACCTAGGATGCAAGTGGATGTCAGAGCGATCAAATGCACTATTGATTGGGGGATTGGGAGTGTCACAACACAGAAACCAACTCTTAGCCTTGCTACTCAATGGATAGTCCCTAAGATATCACCTCCTGAGGAAATACAACCCAAACCATTGCATGTCCAAGAGGTTGAACCATCTGTACCTGTAGCCCAACCCTATAGACCTTCGACTTCTGTAGCTCAAACAAAGCATTAGACACACAAGACTCATCATAATATAACAAAGGAAACATACAAATGGATCCCTAAAGCTTCTTTAGCGACTATTTTTTACGCTAAAAAACAAAAGCCTTATAAGAGATGCCCCACTTGCTCCAAGAAATGTAAGAAAACGTTGAATTGGATTCCTAAAAACTATGGGAAGCCCAAGGCTACTATGAAGGGAATGATCAAATCTGAGTGCCTAAACGTAAATTGTGTTCTTACATGTCACGTATAGACCCCTGTGGGTCAAATCCTGTAACGATAAAGCCGATTGAAGACCGTGAAAAGGCAAAGATCACATAATACTATACACTAGATCCGGAGCTAGTTTGGGTGCCCAAGCAAGAACGAGTTGTATCGCAACATAGAAAAAACAAATGAAGCTTCTTGCTCTTCATGTGGTTCTTCTACAGAAACACAAACTTCTTCATACATTCCACCTATAATAAAAAAATGTACAAAAAAACAAGGAAAGAATAGCACCTCCCATTGTAAATTCATCACCTAAAACAATGTTCCAAGTAAAATCATGGGAGAGTACCGTACCATACCTCTACGTAGCTCTCATCACCGCGCTCTTGCGGCAAAGCAAGAAGACTTTTGACAGCCCCTAATCAATTCTAAAGCATGGTGAGAAGCTCTAGACTCCATAGTTATCATAATCTCTCTCTCTATGTCGTTTTTCTAAGAAGTCACCCTCTCGGTGATTGTTTTTTTCTATACAAGTGCATGTATGGATAAACCAAGTACGTATGAAGTTGCCCATGATTTTTTCTATACAAGTGCATGTATGGATAAACCGAGTACGTATGAATCCCATTATGCACTTGTTTTTTCTATACAAGGGCATGTATGGATAAACCAAGTACGTATGTACGGATGCCCATTATGCACTTGTTTTTTCTATACAAGTGCATGTATGGATAAACCGAGTACGTATGAAGTTGCCCATGATTATTTCATCATGTTTAACATGCACATGATGCGTGTATGATCACGTGCGTCATGAAGTTTCCCATGATTATTTCATCATGTTTAACATGCACATGATGCGTTTATGATCACGTGCGTCATGAAGAGTGCTTTTTGTTTCACGTCGCCATAGAGGCGGTAGGAACATTGTTTTGGTCATAACTCATAAACCATTATGAATCAGCCCGAACCCTTTATACCAGAGATAAAACACATCATTAAGAACATTTTTTCTCTTTGGTGTCATGCGAAAATCACGCACGATGTCGTGCATCTCCGCTCCCATGCTAAGAAAGATACCAAAAAAATGCACATCGAGCTTATTTGAAGCTTACATGATTAATGAACAGTGTTCAGGGCTTGGTAATAGGCCAAGTTTAATGCTGAATGTATGTTAGATGGGTTTAAAAGGCCAACCGATGCCTTGGTGATGCTAAAAAAGAGTATAATTAAAGTGATCATAGATGGGAGATTATGATCTAGAATTGTTGTGATTGAAGTGATCTATAGTCCTATCTTTATGGCTCATCGATTGGAACTACGGTGAGGAAGTTATGGCAGTTTGAAGTTTGAGTTAATGCAGATCCGTACCAGATTGGGCAACTACAGCTGAGGTGACAGAGATGAAGTGGATGCACGGCCTTGAAGTGCACACTTTGTGGAGTGTGTCGGTCTTTTTAGATCAGTGATCGGAGTTCTGGTTGCCAAGATATTGGTCGTTAAAGATTCACGAGGGTAGTCCAGTCCGCTCGGTCGGTGTGCCATCTGGGAATTTTTTACTTCGACCAAGTTTTGGAACGTCACAAATCAATGCTTTGGTTGGTATGTTGTGCCTATTGGAGATTGCTAATAGCAGGAAATGCCCAATACGGCTATGGGAGATTGCTAATAGCAGGAAATGCCCAATACGGCTATGGCTTAAGTGCAATCACCTATACTAGCATCTTGAAGGCTCTGTCGTGGAAAATGGCAGCAAAATTCACGATGATAATGTTAGTCAAGGACTGCTAGGGAAAGATGTTGTGCTTAGCAATTCTTTAATCAATATGTATGCCAAATGTGGTGCCGTACACAAACACATAAGGATTTTGAAGAGATTCGTGTCCAGAATGTTGTCCCTTGGAATGCAATGATTGAGGGGAAATGCCAACACAACTGCGGCAAGGAGGGGAGACCACCCAAGGTAAAGGAGTCAAGGACTGCTGGAGAAAAATGATGTGCTTGGCAATGCTTTGCTCGACGTGTATACCATGTGTGGTGCCCAAGGGCCCATAAACTAAAGGTCGCCCACTATAAAATATAGGCCGCCCAATGAGCCCAATTGGCCGCCCATTAATTCAAGAGGGGTTTGTGTGTGGAGAGAAAAAACAGAGGGTAAGGTTCTCAAGATTTAGGGTAGATTTATTCACTTTTGTGTGTGGGAGTAACATAGTGTGTGTGTGTGTGTGTGTGTGTGTGTGTGTGTGTGTGTGTGTGTGTGTGTGTGTGTGTGTGTGTGTTTCTTCAAGTTTGGCGGCATTTCTTCAAGTGCTTCTTGCTCAAATAGGCCGCATGTGAGTGCTCTATCACATTAGGAAATTTCGAGGTCATTTGGAGGGCCTTCTAAGAAAATGTATTTTTCGCACTCTCTCTCTAGAAAATATGGCAAATAATAGAGGCGGATCTGCCATGGTAAAAGTTCAAAAAGTGTACTTTTAGTAGATTCTTTACCCTTTTGAACCTTCCTCCGTAATAATTGAGGGATAATCTTCTTTTCAGTTGCATTGAATAAACCTCATCAACATGGAGGGAACAAGGCTAACATGGAGGGACGAAGAAACGAGCCAAATATCACCTTCACATTGATTTGGAAAATGAGTATCAACCATTGATTAAGCGGAGTAAAACAAACACACATATACCTCCCGCATCCATAGACACGCTCAGAGCTCAGGGAGATAAACACATAGATATCTGGACGAGAGGCTCTCTCTATACTAAGAATCCAATGACTAATGCGTCTCCATCATTTGTCAATCCTACAAGCTTATTGACCTTTGTTGGGTTATTGTAAATCTCTTACAAGGCAAGTTGAAACTTATAAGGGCATTCTCCAAGCTCAACAATGTGAGATTTTTTGTCTTTCACATTTGCTTTCTACAGATCAGGTTACCATTTTGCAACACAAAACAGAGGTACACGAACTGAAAGGAAAGGTACGAAGTTGTCAAATGACGGACACCATCTTGGGTGGTCGTATCCGAAAGAAGAAATTGCGCAATCTTGAAACATTGCAGGTTGCATCCGGAGGTCTTAAGAAAAGAATCCAAGCATTAAGGTGATGCTTCTTGGTTGACTAAATAGTCTTAGTTAAGTAAATTTTTTGTTTTTCTAGTTATGCATTGTTTTCATGTGTCTAAATAGTGTTAGTTAAGTAAATTTTTTGTTATTTACTTATGCATTGTCTTCATGTAGAGATTCAATCTATCCTGAGAAGGAAAACATTGACCCCAAAGCCAATATAGGAAAGAGATTGAAGCCACTTATAAGTAGAAGCCTTGTAGCAGATATAGTACATGACAAGAAGTTTAAGGTTCTACAGTGAAATGTAGTGGACCGCTTTATTTCAGAGAACTCAGTGCCTGCAAAAGAGATACAAGGCACACTTGATTCACTTGGTGTAAGAAAAAGAGGATATTGGGCTATACAGAAATCTGTCTCATCCATCTTTGTTAAGAAGGGAATAAAGTCCAAACTTTTACCATCAGCCTCAAGTGTTTGGAAAGAGAGGCTTCAACTTAACGACGCACAGGGAGAATATCTTGGACAGCCGTTTCATATTAAAGCAACTTACAGTGGCCGTGGAGCAAGCATAGCATATGATGAGTTCAATAATATTTTTATGGACCTGCAAATGGTGCAGAAGAGAATGGTGGAGTTTTACAACATCAGATTTGAAGAGTCACGAGGGGTATTATATTTTGTGTTGAAACTGGATGAGTGTGAGCTTGTTAAAGACAAGAAGCTAGAGTGTGTTACTATTACTTTAATGAATAGAGCCCTCTCAAAGTGTCCCACTGATGATCCTTTGTATTTCAGTGTTCAATCAGAATCTAACATATGGTGGCTTGGTGCTTTTGAGGTAAGCGAGATTCTCAGCTGAGCTCAAATGTTCACATCTACTTAAGTCTCATTTATTTTGTGTTGCAGGTAAAGAAAGAAGATCATGACATTCTATATTGGGTGTTCCATCAAACTAATGTTCGAGAGGTGATTGATGGACAGACTAACCAGGGAGAGGTACTACGCTAGATGGAAGGGGAGACTTTCAAGTTCAGTGGCATCTTGCAGGTGACCTCAAAACATTAAAGTGCATGTATAATTGTGGAATGGGTGCAATGTCAAAGTCACCGTGTTTGTTCTGCATGGAGCCTGCAAAGGTCATGAACCCAAAGTGGTGGAGAAAAGCTCTAACACATCACATTGAGGACCCTGCTTTTCGATCGGTTTTAAAAATACCACTTGTGAATGTCCACATCTGTACAATGCATGCCTTTGTAGAATTGTGGAGAAATTGGTCTACTTATATATCGGGTTTGCTTGAAAAATCATGAACTCATCAGAGCGATAGATGGCCCTGCAGTGCTTAGAATTGGTACTGTTGGATATGGGGCTTCATGGTGGCAATGTGAAAATCCAGCAGGATGAAAAGAGATCAACTGCTGAGAAGGATGTCCCATGCAAACCATCCATCGATGGGGTGAAGGCACGGGGGTTTTTATCTAAACCCCTAGGAATACGAGATCCGAAGCTAACAAAGCATGGAAGAATATATAACACATCTGATGTTAGCAAGGTAGAGTATCAGAGTTGGAAAAAGCTACATATTGCAGTCAAAGATCAAGAACCAACTACTCGTAACGCGAAGGCTAAGGTTTGGCGATTGATAGACATGCTATTTTTGATGTGCGACAAGATGACTGGTCACAAGGTGATATGAACAAGTTCAAGGAGAATCTCAACCTTCTCAAGAAATCATTCAAGGCAGCATGGACAGACACCCAGATTACTCACTACATGGTATTGTGTATTTTGATTCTCTTTTATGTGTAACTATGTGAGTGTAAAACATTCTAAGTAATCTGTTTTCATATCCAGCACATCATTTTCAATCATTTACCATATTTTATACAAAAGTATGGGAACTCGGCCATATGGAATACCCAAGGGATGGAAAAGCCTCATTACATGGCCAGAAATGGCTATTTCAGGCACACACGACATGGTGGCTCTCGAATCAAGGCTAACATTTTGAGAGAACTATTTGAATGGTTCTATCATAGAATCATTCATCGAATGCAGGCAAAAGAAGTCTTGGCCTCTTCAGCAACAACACAAGCCATCAGACATTTACAACATGATAAAATTAAAAGATCAATAGCATACAACAACTCCAGAGCTCGTGAAGGTCAACGAAGTTGGAGAGAGACAATGGTGTATGTGAACCACAAGTGAAGAAAGATACTCTGAGTGGATAACATTGTACAAAATTTCAATATTTCTATAATACATGCTCTTAATACAATTTCTACTTGAAGTGTATCAAGATTTTGAAGGTTCAATTTTTTTTTTTGGCACATCACCCTTGTAATGAATCATGAGATGTTTGCCATACTCTAACATTTCATCCGGGTTTTGTCTGCCAAGACCTAGTGCCATTGTTGTGTAAGTGTAGTAATACACCACCCGACCGCCTGTATAGCCCGGGAAATAACCAAAACAATCTCTGGCAAACACTTTGTCCACAAGAATGACTTTATCTGCACTTTTGGGCAGCACAGGTCCACCCAAGAAGCGTGATAGTGTCTTTAATGTGTAAGTTGCTGTTGTACCCTCTTGTGACATTCCATTGTGAAAAACTATTATCGGCGCCTCGCAAAGCTTTGAAAGGTACTGTGCTAGGGCCTCATCCCTTCCACGATACTCTCGAGTCCGCCGTCGAAGGAAGTCATCCTTGTCAGCAATCCAAGACTGCACATATGATGTCTAAGTAAGTGACACACACACACACACAGAGGGTTACCATGAAGCTCTCATCCTACAAAAAGAGGTTTTCCTACCACAGGTCCACAGACGTAGTTGACTCCTGACCTGAATGGTTAAACCAATCCTCCACTTCTTTGTGACTTGTTGATGGTCTTAGGCTTTGTCTTATTGCTTGGAAGGTGCTTCATCTGGTAGTGTCTCCTTGTATTTTCCAGCTTTTTCAAAGCAACTTCGGAGGCATTCCATTGGATTGCTGGATGTTTCCATTGCCTCATCATCGCTACTATCCTCTGAAACATATCCACTCCTCTCCTCTTGGATTCTGGAAATGATAGCCAAGGAGAAGTCCTCCCTTAAATAAAAGATTCTTTGTACATCATGTAAAAAGATATAGGTCCTGTCTCCAATCCTGAACTTAGGCACAATAGGCAACATCATCTGAGCATGCTTCTCAGTGAAGTTACTGACATCCAAGGGTAGTTTGATTTCTGTTGTTTTCACAGAGAGCATCTTACTTCTTTGAACTTCAATTTCCTCAACCTCAAGGTCGACTGTATCTTCAACCTCCTCGACTCCTTGTATGTGTGTTGTCTCCTCGTATTCTTCATCTGGTGCTGCATCTTTCTCCTCTATCACCTCATCAGGATTCTACATGAGGAATCCAAACAGGCTGTTCAGGTAAATTATAAAGCCAAAGGATTCCTGAATAATTTTGCACTCTTTTTGGTGCAAAGGGCAAGTTGAATGTCGGCAAGCAGGTGGTAATTCCCTATACTTCTTCAGTCCCTGTCCTTTGCCACCGCAGTCATTTAAATGAACCACAGCCATACTGGGCAGAACAACCCTCCCTACCTGCACCATAAGTTGAAATTGATCTCTGTAGCGCTGCAAGAATTGACTGTGCTGAGCTAAAAGTTCTTCAATATCAAATTTTGGGTTAGACATAGAATGTACTAGATCATATTTGTCCCCAGTACCACACGATGCTGCAAAATCGAACAGCCTCTCATCAGCTACAGCTAGCTCTTCTAGAGAAGGCACATCCTCTTTGGATTTACCTTTACTTGCACAAGGACTGCTTGCTGGGAGATGTGCATCATTTGAGAAGTCTATATTCCTCTTTGTTGTATTTTTCTTGACAAGTATTGTAGAGGGTGAGGGAACCTTGTAGGGTGAGGGATCCTCTTGGCTAGCCGACCTGTCTGACTCATCTTCACAGATTGACTCTTCTTGATCAAAGTCCTCACAAAAGTCAACAGTTATTTTGGCAGAAGCGCTAAGCAATTGAGCCTGTAAAGTTTGGAATCCTGGCATAAGCTCTGGGTCCGATTTTCGTCTCTTCTGCCTACTGCACCTTAATCCTATTCATCAGGAATCAATGTCAAGTCTTTGTTCTCTCTCTCTCTCTCTCTCTCTCTCTCTCTCTCTCTCTCTCTCTCTCTCTCTCTCTCTCTCTCTCTCTCTCTCTGCCTCTCCACAGTACTAAAAGCACACATAGAGACTTCCAAAGTGTACTTGGTTGTCTTCGCGCGCCTTTAGTACAACCCCTTCAGCCAAATCGATGTGCCCTTTGATGCAAATAATACACTACTGATTGACGATACTCTGGAAAAGGGAGACCTAAATCCACCAGGAACAACTATCTCACCACCCTCTTTTGAAGGGCATACCTTTGATTTTTACCTTGAAGACTTTTTGATTCCATACTTACAGAAATTGTAGCCCAGTCCATTGTTCACGGACGAGTTTGTACTTTCTAATGAATTAAGATGACTCTTCTATCATGTCTTTGTGTTGCCTTACATTGAGAGAGAGAGAGAGAGAGAGAGAGAGAGAGAGAGAGAGAGAGAGAGATGTGGCAATGGCTAAAGAAATGTATTTCAATAACACTTATATTCACAGACCACAATTGACAAATGAGCTCAAAAAAACTTCATGTATTGAAAGTCACTCGTATACACTTGGGTTCACAAGAATCTTTGTTACATTGACACTATTTCAACCCGACCATCCAACTCTTTGCACAAAATATATTTCTCCCTACGCCGCATCAGCTTATGGCCAGCTAGGAAAAAGGAAAAATATGAAAGGTCCCTCCGTGTTCATTGACTCTTCAATTATGTCGTGCCGCAACTGCAGAAGTCTGCATAGCTCCCTTATTGTAACCACCAACATTAGGCCGTGCTCTTTATAAAACACTTCCACATCCACAGCAGGATTATCTTCCAAACCTATAGAAACCTGGTCCATAGGAATGTACTTACCTCTTAGCATTTGTGATCGCATATACCAAAAGGAGACTAACATTGATTGGCTTGCAATCATGTACTTGACAACTAGAGTGTCAAGCGCGACCTCACACCGTATGCCAATCTCTTCCTTTACATACCATCCTCTGTCAAGAAGTTTGTCATAGGATGACTGCTGAAATGACTTGCACATGAACATAGTTTTCATAACACGTATATTGTAGTTATGAAACAACTCTATGAATAGTGCAGCAGAACAAAAGTTTGCAATTCTAACCAGTTTGGTGGGAATAGAGCCACGTAGAGACCTCTATATATCCTTGTAGAGCTTACTTCGCATTGCCTCCACCATTGTTCCCTTAAGAAGTGGCCAGTCCACAGTGTTCCAGTCGGTTGGTAGAGGCACTTTCACCAACATGCCATTCTTATTCCCTGGGCAGAGTTGGTAGAAGTGGTCATAGAAAAATATTCCTTCATCAGCCAGGCTTTTGATGCTTCTCCCCGAATACTGTAGAGAACCAATGTGGGCATGAACGACAAGGAAGAGGCCTATTATGCACTCCACCGGATCCCATTTCTCATAAGAAGAGGGATAAACATCTGCAAAATATATAACAAGAGTTAAACTAAGAGTATCAATAAGTGAAAATGACAAATCTAATGTAGTTGAGATGTGAAGAATGGAGCCATTGCTCATAAGAAAAGGGATAAACGTTGCAAAATATATAACAAAAGATAAACTGAGAGTATCAATAAGTGAAATGACAAATCAAATGCAGTTGAGATGTGAAGAATACTTACAATTGCAACGTGGTTGATGTATATCTGACACATTTCCACCGTTTGCTATCACGTCTGGATGGGTAAATACATGGTGAACAAGAACTTCCTTTACATGTCTTTTGCCGATTTCAACTTTGAAATCCAACACTCTGGCCTTCTATGCTGAGCGATAAACATTGATAGCACTAGACCTCTTGGCTCTTCTTGGTTGCATTAGGACCCATGAACCTTTGCTTATCCTTTGTCCAACCCATTGGTTCTCTGCACTTATTGAAGTTGATATTGTAATTGATGATATGCTACTACTTGGCCTTCTAGGCAAAGTGCAGGTGTTGCTAGTTGGTGTGAGAGACCATAAACACCTAAAGCTTCTTGGGCGGGAGAAAAGCTTTAGTGGAGGGAGATTCACTTTGAAAGTATCCTAATGGAGGGAAAGTATTTTACAATTCCAATATCTTGTGTGGGCTTAATGGCCACCCTCCAGTATGTTAATGACCATAAGAGAATATGAGCAGTGGTACCACATGCACCTAACAGCTCGGTAAAAGCAAAGAAGTTACGATGCCACAATCCTAGATTCGTGAAAGTTTTTAAATTATTTTCCTATTTCTTGAGTCTTTCCACGTATTTTCCTACGTAACATAGCCCTGAAGCTCATCGGACGCGCTCTATTTTCTCTCTCTTTCATATGGCCCTCTAAATGACCTCCAAATTTTCCTTATGCTCTCTTCTTTTGCATGCACGTGCACGCGCGCACACACACACACACGCATGCACGCACGCACGCACATGCACATAAGCATGCACATAACATATAAAAATGCACATTAGTTTATCTATACTATGCACGCAAACACACACACTTTCTCAAACCAAGAAAAAATTGAAAATAGTTATTAATTTTGTTGTTTTGTGAATTTTATTAATAAAAAATCATTGTTAACAAAGAAAGATAATGAAATTTGATTATTAAAAAAAAGTTATTCTAATTTAGGTCATTTTTAATTAGTTTTGTTATTTGTATGCAAATTAAAATCAATAAATTATGTTGTTTTTCTAAATTGTGACTTGTCGTTGTAGATATTGTAAATGTAGTAAATGTTAATTAGAATGTTTTTAGCTTAGGTTTAGTGTTAGATTTTACTTACTTTTGATTAACCTATGCATTGTATTATGAAAAATATATCGATGTTGTTATGTCGACTGCACTATTTGGCCGCTTAGGGTTAGTCGCTTAGAATTAGCCGCTTAGGACTAGCTAATCACTTAGGTATTCAATTTTAGAGCTAGCTGCCGCTCTTAGCTTCTTAGAATGTATTTAGACCACTGCTTAGGGCTAGCCGCTTAGGGTTAGCTTCTTAGAATATGCCGCTTACAATAAGCGATGGGTTGTTCTAGTTCGCTTATAATTAAGGGTTAGCCGCTTAGGATTAGCCATTCAGGATTAGCTGCTTAAGCCTAGCTACTTAGGTGTTAGTACCGATGTAATTTGACTAT
Organism: Adiantum capillus-veneris; assembly: GCF_014529385.1. Classification (NCBI taxonomy): domain Eukaryota; kingdom Viridiplantae; phylum Streptophyta; class Polypodiopsida; order Polypodiales; family Pteridaceae; genus Adiantum; species Adiantum capillus-veneris. The sequence continues at coordinate 71,648,770 of NC_140952.1, forward strand.
TCCAAGCCGTTTAAGAGCTAGCCATTTACGGTTAGCGACTTTAGATTTGATCGTTCCAGTAATCCGCTTACGGTAGGCACTCTTATGTAAAGCGACGTTTGCTTTGTTCGCTCAGAGTTGGCCGCTTGGCCGCCTAGGGATAGCCGCTTAAGGTATGCCGCTTAGGGTTAGAGGTGGTTATTTCAATCCGCTTATACGAGCTGGCCGGTTAGGGCTAACTGCTTAGGTGTTAGTACCTCATAATTTGGCTCTTTCATGCCAATTAGGGCTAGCCATTTAAGGTTAGCAGCTTTAGATTTGACTGCTTTAGATTAGCTTAATTAGTGTCGCATTGCTTTAGTCATTTTAGTAATCTGCTTAGGGTTAGCGCACGGTTGGGTTGTTTAAATCCGCTTTACAGTTAGGGTAAGCCGCTTTGGGGGCTATTTCAGTCCACTAATTATACAGGGTGGCCGGTTAGAGGTGGCTATTTTAGTTTGAATCCACGCACGAATATAGGCATTGACTAATAAAGACAAAAGTATTACGCGGAGGTCCTAGTCTCCGTGCACCTCTAGACCGAGGTGTGCAGAGATCGGGCATGGCTAGAGAATGTGAGGTAGTTTACATTTTTTTCTGCTTATGGTTTGGTTGGTAGGATGTGGTTGTGTTTGGGTGGTTAGGGTTAGACACTTAAGGTTAGCGGATTTAACATTTGGTCGCATGCACGCATGAATATCTGCATTGACCAATAAGGAAAAGAGTATTACTCGATGGTCCTGATCTCACTGCACCTCTAAACAAAGGTGTGCGTGGATCGGGCATGGCTAGAGGATGTGAGGTAGTTTACATTGTTATTTGCTTATGGTTTGGCTCGTAGAATACTTTGGCTACATCCAAGACATCTTGAAGATTAGCTTTTGGAAGTTTGATATTCTTATCTTTGCTGTCAAGTGGTTCAAAGTTCTTACTAGTGTGCCTAATGCAACTGTGTGCAAAGATAAGAATGGATTGATTCAAGTGAGCTCTAGGCGGGTGTGGACAGATGCGCGGGATACATTCTTCCTTTCGTAGCATTGTGAACAAGTTGTGTTCACAATAGATCCACTATGGAAAGAAAAGAATGAAAACGATTTGTCTAAACCGCAGTGGCTCTATATTGTTCATGTTGCTCCATGAAGCAAACAAGTGTGTGAAGGATTGGACGTTGAGGTCAAAGAGCTTCATGACCAAAGTGCATGACCAACGGATAATGTATTAAGGACTTTGAGCTAGAGGTCAGTGGTGATCACATGCCTGAACCTAGAGAAGAGCTCTCAGATTTGCAGGTTGATGCAAATAGCGATGTAGAAGTGGAGTTTGATGACGAAGATGCAGAAGTTCATATTGAGATAGATATCTTTGGTGTTACAGCTCTCATATAAGATGAGAGATTGACTACTCATTAGGAAGTGATTGGGGTATAGAAGGGCCTCTTTATTTGGTAGTTTAAGGGAATGCTTAAAGCTTAAGCCAAGTTTGACCAAGCCTAAAAGAGAGGGCAAAAAGGCCTATGCTTAGATTTTTTTAAAATCCATTTCCATATTTTGTATTTGAAAATAGTATATTTTTTGTAACCCAAACGAGAGGTGGGTAAATGAATTCTAAAATGTCCTTTTTCCACCCCTCTTCTCTTTCTAACATATAAAACACTCTCTCTCACTTAGATCTCATTAAAGGAGGCACTGTTAACCCTCACGGCTCACGGACACCCCATCACCTACGATGGACGCGTATTATGTATTTGGTAGAGTCAGGTACCGGGCTTGTCGGACCAATAGGGAAAGGTAGAGTGATCGTCGATGAGAGGCGCACTTTAACTTGGACATTCAAGGGATTAGTTGGTTAAGCATGGGCGCCCAAGTGTGAATGGGGTGAGCTCCTATAAAAGCCAACTAAACCTAATTTTTACTCATTCTCTCATTTGTGCAATTGAAGAGTGCTCTTGCTCCATCTCCATCTTCTTCTTCTTCACCTCCTTGTGTGTGTGTGTGTGAGAGAGAGAGAGAGGGAGAGTGTGTGTGTGATCGAGCATTACGAAGGCACGACGGCGGCGAAGCGGTTGAGCGCGGCACGACTGTAGCTTCTTCTTCATCGCGGCGAGGAATCCACCACGAAGGCGAGCGTAGAGCGGTGAGTGACACACCCTTTGTTTTCTTGAGCTTGCTAGTTTAGGCTTGTTGTGTGCTTGTGGCTCGCATACGGTGTATTGGCAAGTCCCTTGCTTTGACAGTGCGGCAAGGAGCGCACATTTTTGGCGCCGCTGCCGGGGATATGCCCTACACTGAGCTCGGTTAGCACTTTACGCTTCCTTGTGGTGCAATTTCTATCATAGGAAAGGCAGGGAAGGAGTGTGTGGAGATTTCTGGTTTTTGCGTTTTCTGCATTTGCTGTCAAGTTTCAATTTCTGCTATTGTCTGCGTTTTTTCAATTCCGCAATTTTAAGTTCGGCGTTTTCATTTTCTGCAATTCTGCGTTTTTTTAATTTTCTGCATATTCTGCGTTTTTTCAATTTCTGCATATCTACGTTTTCGTTTTCAATTTCTGTATTTTTTGCTCCGGGCGGGTTGGTTTGTATAAAAGGTAGATCGGGATCGGGATCATTTTCCCAAGCCCAAGCCCAAGCCCAAGCCCAAGCCCAGGCCCAGGCCTCAGGCCTCAGTCCTATGATATATACTAGACTCACTCTTATATATATACCCTACTCCCTCAAGAGAGAATGAGAGCATGTGGGACAAGTCCTCCACTCTCCTCCTTTCTCTTCCCACTTGCACCCTTAGACTTTCTAGTTTGGGCCTAGTTCCCTACTGGAAATTGACAGTTTTAGGGATTCCGAGGACATAGAGTGACCAAACGGAGGGCTGTAAAGCACGGCACGACCCTCTGACCGATACGCTCATTTCGAGCTATCACACGGCCCATTCCACGACACGCTCTAAAAAATCTAGCAAAAAAACAAACAAAAAACACGCTAAAAACTAGTCACAAGGCCTCCTAGAGCAGCTTTTTGACACCTTAGGGTATCAAAAGCACATGCACTTACGCTCTAGACGAGTGTTAGAGCACGATCACATTGGTAGTGCCTCTGTTCATACGGACACCCATTACCCATCCACGACAAGCTCTAGACCCTCAGCGGGGACACAAGGTAGCACCACCCAAGACCCTAAAATAGCCGCTAGTGATTCCTCCTCCGACTCAGAAATCATGGAAGTATACCCTACCCAAAACACTGAGAGAGAAGGCCATGCACCTCCCGAAGCTCCACAGCCTAGTACTAGTATGTTTAGCCGTTTCATGGAAACATTAGGTAGAGCTACTCGCTCGGAACCTGATGCAAATGAAGCACACGAAGGGGGTGGGGAAGTGGACTCTCCTTTCACATCGCACGTGGACCCCACACCCCCAAAGAGTGTCCATGTGGATATCCTACCAACTTCTTACCAAGAAGGCCCTGTTGAGCTGCCTCCTTCAGAAGTTCCCTCTAGAGTACTGTTGGTGACAAGTAAAACCACGGGGAGCAATATTGCTTCTACCTCACAAGAAACCGTTAACACGTCGACTCTAGAAGGATTGTTCATTAATGATCATTGGACATACGACCTCCACACTGAGGTGTTGACGGATCTACACTCTGGCCACGCCTACCATGTAGGATGGATAGAGATTGTACAATCCACCTCTAGTGCCCCGAGCATCGAAGATCAACAGAAAATGATCTGTAATGTTATCCATGGCATTATTCAATCTGAAAGGCAAAACCGAGGGGTAAATATACTCTCAACTGGCCCCATGAGATTTCTGGATACGAGCAAGGCTCAACAGCCTACTCTATCACAAATGGAGACTCCTCTAATGAGTCCCATGGACCCATCTTACGTCATTTCACCTGGGGTCTCTATGCAATCTGAGCCTCCGAGCGAAAACTTTAGCTTCCCTAACTTGGCTCAACCCTCTATCAAGGAAAACACAGTGCTCACTCCAGGGATAAGCCTGACAGAGAATGTACCGATGACATCTACGGTTAGCGCAGTGCCACTACCTAGTGTCGTAGTACCTAGTATGGGGCCTCGACCATATGTGCCTCTAGCCCCTTATGCACACATGGCCCCCACACCTCCAATGGTACCACTTGCTTATGCTCCTCGAGTGCCGCTCCCTAGCTCTTATCCGAGTGGACCTATGCCCGGTTATGTTCCATATCCTGCATCATCCACACATATGCCAAGACCGGTACCCGTCCCTCTCCCACATATGATTCCAAGAGTACCTCCACCGGCCCTGCCTTCTCACATAGGTGACTTGGCAGCGTTTGCTCAAACCATAGGTCGATCTATCGCGGAAAATATGCGTCACGCATCTGATAGAGAGCCTAGAAGTAAGGCAGTACAAATTGCCAAACTCACGCAAAAATTCAATGGGGACGAAGATGCTAGAAAACACATTGAAGTGTTTGAACAAGTATGTGATTCCTTAGGGGAACGCAACGAACTACATAAGTGCAATGCCTTAAGCTTGACATTAAGTGGGAAGGCTGGAGATTGGTATAGGACCCTAAGGGTGGACGAGAAAACAATCTACCCTACCCTTCGAAGGTTGTTTCTAAAGGAGTACATACGAGAAGGTGTGCTTTGGGGTGTAGCATCTCAGCTACAGAAGGCCGAACGTAAGGAAGGAGAGTCAGTCAGGGACTTCATTAGTCGTCTAAAGCACTTAAACTCTCGTTGCCCTGTAAATGAGCGCTTCAACAATAACCAACTGCTTGATCGATTCATTCGAGGGTTGAGGAATGAAGGAATCTATAATGGACTAGTGATTAGAGGTATCACAACCTGGGAAGATGTCACTGCCAATGCAATCCAACTAGAGGACAACTTGATGATAGCAGGCATGAGGGTGTCTACTGACACGAGATCCAATAGCTCACAAGCCATTGAGTATGAACCCATGACTGCAAAGCCCATTGCCAATGAGCCAAAGGTATTTGAGACATTCTTGACAGACCTCACCAAGGCAATCCAAGAGTCTCTTAAGGATAATCGACCCCCTCAAAATAGTCACATGTATCCAAGAAGGGAGCAACAATGGTGTTCCATTTGCTTAGGTCCACATAGCACTAGTGAGTGCCCTACGTTTAGAGTAAAATTTAATGGAACTTGCAACGCATGTGGTAGGTATGGTCACCAAGATAAGGATTGTTTAATGATCAAACGTATGATGGCAAATAGACCACCTGTAGCCTGGACGGATGCGCCTCGAGCTCCTGTATTGATGCCTACTCCACCTGTTGAGCAACTACCGCAACACATGGTCCCTAGATCTCAAAATGTTGTACAAGCTACACCGCTACCACCTCCTGTGCTAGGACCACAGCCCCCGCATCCAAGAGTTGCCCCTATGAACCAAGTGGGTTGCGAGCCATCTAATGCTTATGCAGATGGTTGTGAGGAGGAAATAGACACTAGTATTGCCTACGGACTTGATACATTGGAAGAGTGTCCTATATACTACATGGAAGATTGTTGGGGACAAGTCAAGCCGGTTTATCAAGCTGCTGCTCTCGCATCCAGAGGTCAAAATATCAACACCCAGGCTAGGAGGCCACCTCTTCAATGCTACGAGTGTGGTGGACCACATCGAGTAGCGGAGTGCCCTATTAGGCTGCAAAAGAATGCTGCACAGATGCAAGTAAATCAAGGGAGCACGTCTGCAATGCCAATACTCACATGTAATCGTTGTGGCATAGATCACTTGATTGCCCAATGCCCCTATAACCCAAATGCGCCTAAAATCACACCCCTAAATTTGGTCGAAATTGCTAGTGTGACATCGCCAATACCACCCGTCGCACCCGCTTATGCGATTACACGGTCCATGCTTCAAGGGCCAAGCCATATCCTCGAAGAGAGAGATACCGCATCAGTTATCCAAGCAAAGAAAAAGAAGACACGAAGGAAGAAGTCGCAGAATACGGAAAATTCAAAGCCAAGTTCCAAAACAAACATAGGAACAGGAGATGACCCCGTGTATATGAATGACCTCGAGGATGATTCAGATTCAGTCGAGACAATGGAGACTAGAACCAATACCACAAAGAGAAAGACCGACACAGAAAACCGTAACATGGAACCAAATGAAAACGGAATAAGAGAAAACCATAAAGAGCCTCTGAAAACACCACAAGTGTTTCCAAATCCAATCCAAGACCCCCAAGATAAACCGCAGGGGCAAAAAGGGAAAAATCGTAAAAAGAAGATTGGGACGTACCCAAACCCTGTAGACGAGATTAAGCAGGTGAAACATCTAAGAGGTTTTGTGGAGGAGACTCAAAGGAAACTAGAACGAGAACCCATGCAGGTCAAAATTCATGACACAGTGTTTCCCACGCAAGTTCATCCACCCCACATGAACCATAGACCGTTAGCCATATCTAGTATCATCCAAGAAGGGAGTGAGGACGGGACATCAGAAAGTGAGCATACACCCTTCTTGTTGGAAAGGATGTTTAACGAAGGAATACCTGATCCCATTGAGGAATATGAGATTCCATCCTCACCAGTTCCTAGTCAAGGACCTACACCCTGCAAAACGCCAATGAATGTTGCCAAACTAGTGGACTTCATGTCTTCTGAGGTCCGAACCACGATCATAGCAAAGCTGTATGGAGATCCTGAGTTATTCCTTGCACTTCGAGCATTCCTTAACGGAGAGCTACGAACGGGATTACCGCAGTTTGCGCAACCAAATAGGCCTGACTCGATTATGATTGATGAGGAAAATCATGTGCAATCACTTGACTTAGATGGACACGAGTCTGTGATCGAGGTACCCATTAACGAATTAGGGCAGTATTTTGAAGGCGACGAGTCTAATGCGACCCTACCCATCACTGCCAAGGGATTAACTATAAAGGGAATTCTTGATGGTGGTGCGGGAGTTAGCATCGTTACAAAAGATTGTTGGGAATCCATGGGAAAACCCCGCCTCAGTGTTACTAACATTGTGGTAAAGATGGCAAATGGTACCATAGCCAAACCTATGGGGATGCTCAAGGATCTTAAGATCAAAGTTCTAGGATACAAGGTGCGACATACGTTCATTGTAATGGATTTCTCTAAACACCTTATGTCATATGAAATGATTTTAGGACGACCATTCATGAGGGAAGCATAAATGGTTCACGATTGGTCTAAAAATCATGTCTATTTGCAATTCCAAGACTCTGTCCTTAGAGTGGATTTGGTGACTGGTAAGGTACACCCCTTAGGGAGTAAAACCATTATTGATCATCGCTCTGACACCACAATTCACTCGGCCCCACTACAATATTGTTACACTTGTAAGAAGGATACAGACATTGGCCAAGATTCTCCTTACATGGATGTGTTACCGGGTATGACGGAATCAGACAATGTAGATTGGGTCCACCTAGCATCAACCATAGACACTTGGGGAAATAGGGGGACGACCTGGGTAACACCTGAGGGGGATGAAATGCCTATACCCTTAAATATGCTACAAGCAATGCATATCGCTTCCGACAAGACTCATCCTAATGTCACGAAGAAAACATACAAGTGGGTCCCTAAAGCTTCTTTAGTGACCATAGCTAGTGCTAAAAAACAGAAGCCTTGTAAGAAACGTACCACTCGCTCCAAAAAAAGTAAGAAAATGTTGCGATGGATCCCTAAACGACTATTGGAAGCCCAAGGCTACTATCAAGGAAATGATCAAATCTGGGTTCCAAAACGTAGATTGTGCTCTTACCTAACACCTGACCCAAGTGAGCCCAATCCCGTAGCTCCAAAACGAATCAATGATCGTGAAAAGAAAAAAATCACAGAATGCTACACACCCGCTCCCGAGCTAGTTTGGGTACCAAAGAAAGAACGATTTGTTCCACCTAGCTCAGGAACAGGGAAATCAAATGAAGCTTCTTGCTCTTCATGTAGTTCCTATACGCAAATAGAAGCTTCGACACAACCTCCACCTACCACTGTACATATCCATCCAAGCACGAAAGAGTTTGCACCTTCCGGGGTAAGTTCACCACCTACAACAACGTTGCAAATAAAATCATGGGAGAGTACCTTACCACCCTTGCAGCTTGACAAGGCACCTAGGGTAATAACAAACTACTGGCAAAAATCCTCACCTATTACCAACTGGAACAATTGGTTTCAAAGGGTGACAAGCTCATTTCAAACGGTATGATCTACCCAAGGAAGGGGGGAGTGTTTGCTGACAGTCATCATTCATTTGTTTCCCTCTCAACCTTTTTCCCTGACCTCTCAATTCCAATCTAAGGGAATGTACATATAAAGCTTTATACTCACAAAAAAAATAAAAATAAAGAGCAAGAGCAATTAGCAAACGAGTATGCACATTAAAAGTCAAAACATTGACTCAGACCTACACATGTCACATCTGGTACAGTGAAACAGAAACCTATGCCATAAAACACCTTTGATCCTCATCACTTGAGTGATGGAGGGTAAGGTAAAATTAGTACGATAGGAGTGTTTCTGTTTTAGAGTTGAGAGATTAGCGAAGTTATCTTTTCCCACTGATGTGCCTCCTGGAGGTATTCCTTTTGTTTCCTAGTGTGTACAGGAGTGTGTTGCTATTGATAGGATTTGGACCTTCATGGAACCTTTCTCTCGTTCACACTTCAAATCAAGCGCGACCATCAACACAAACAGGTGTTTCTTGTCCATTAGCATTGCCTTTATCTTTTTGCATCTATGATTGTCTGTCTTGATTGTGATTGGTAGCATAATATTCAGTGCATATTGCTTAGTATCAAACATTTAATTCAATGCAATCTTTTGTCATAATCACTTGTTTAGGTGTAAAAATCAAGCAGTCCGACTAAGCTAGTTTGACCAAGCTAGGTATTAGAAATCTTCTCTTAATACCATGGGGAATGCCTTCCTAATAAGCAATGGTTACTTAGGTTCTTAATCCGATTTAGGCAGCATTGTATGAAATGTACTAGGGCTTTCTAGTGGGCTTAACCCTAGTGACCTTTAGCTTAAGTATTATAAAGGGAGTTTACTAATGTGATGAGCCTGGGGAGGGTAACAGTGTTATATGGCCCCCCAAAGTTACAAAATTAAAATGCTGAAAATGAACAAACAAAAAATCAAAGTGCCACAATGTAAAATTTTAAGCTGGAAGAGAAATCTCAGCTTGATTTGGTACTTCACTCACATGTATCGCCTATGGTACTAGAGCCCTAGAGGTTCCCAGCGTGGGCGCTTTTCCTTGAAAAGCAAAAAACCCAAGGCATACAAAATAAGCACACACATCATAATTGAATCAATGTGAAAAGACCTTGGGGGGTCAAAGAAAAAGTAATCAGTCAGGCGATGATTTCATGAGAAATTCCTTTTATGGTAGCTTAACTACAAAGTTTTCTAGATATAGCCTCTAGTCAGCCCTCGAACATGAATACTTGGCTCTCGCGATTAAACAACTTAATTGACCAGAGAAAATTAAGAAGCTTACCCATGGTATTAATATTCGATCTCTAGAGCTTTTCGACCGTCATATTAGCGACCCCAGACTTGTTTAATTTTTTACCTGTACATCTGTTTATGCATTTGATTACATTGCAATTTAATGTCCATTGCTACCAAATTGTTTGAAATTCTTTTTCCAATCAATGTGTCTACCTAAAACTGCATATGCTTTTTATGAGAATGCAATTACTGTGCCAATGTTGTTTGATTTTGCAGTGACTGAAGAAGGGTAAGGACATTCATCTCAAATGCTCTTCCACCTCGACGACCCAGCTTCAACTCAATAGCTTCCGAGGACGGAATCTACATCAGGAAGGGGGGCATGTTAACCCTCACGGCTCACGGACACCCCATCACCTACGATGGACGCGTATTATGTATTTGGTAGAGTCAGGTACCGGGCTTGTCGGACCAATAGGGAAAGGTAGAGTGATCGTCGATGAGAGGCGCACTTTAACTTGGACATTCAAGGGATTAGTTGGTTAAGCATGGGCGCCCAAGTGTGAATGGGGTGAGCTCCTATAAAAGCCAACTAAACCTAATTTTTACTCATTCTCTCATTTGTGCAATTGAAGAGTGCTCTTGCTCCATCTCCATCTTCTTCTTCTTCACCTCCTTGTGTGTGTGTGTGTGTGAGAGAGAGAGAGAGGGAGAGTGTGTGTGCGATCGAGCATTACGAAGGCACGACGGCGGCGAAGCGGTTGAGCGCGGCACGACTGTAGCTTCTTCTTCATCGCGGCGAGGAATCCACCACGAAGGCGAGCGTAGAGCGGTGAGTGACACACCCTTTGTTTTCTTGAGCTTGCTAGTTTAGGCTTGTTGTGTGCTTGGAGCCGTTTGTGGCTCGCATACGATGTATTGGCAAGTCCCTTGCTTCGACAGTGCGGCAAGGAGCGCATAGGCACTTTTCAGCCCCCTGCCAGATAAGAAAAAATTTCACATTCTCTCACTGCATTCTCTCTCTAAAATGTGAGCCAACTCTCTCTCTTTCTTTTCCCCCCTTTTCTCTCTTGTCACTTCTCCTCCCAATCATAAAGAAACATTATTTGTTGCCTCTTTCTGACACAGTGCAGATCCTCTACGGTTGCATATTTGCCCTCTCTCCCACTCTCTCTTCCTTTATTGTCTTTCTATCTCCCTCTCTCTCTCTCTCTCTCTCTCTCTCTCTCTCTCTCTCTCTCTCTCTCTCTCTCTCTCTCTCTCTCTCTCTCTCTCTCTCTCTGCCTAGAAAAAATTTACAGGTTTTTGTGTCGGACAAGTGTCGGTATCAACACTAAAATCGGCCTCGTTATGGGCCTTGAAACACGCTCAAAAACAAACATAATATTTCAACATGTATTTCAACTTGTATACTGACGGCAAAGGCAATGCACATTCTGACATACCTAATACTGGCACGTGTACTGCCGATACGATATCGTCGCTAATATCGACGCTTACACCGATGCTATTTATTTTTAAAACAAGTTTTAGGACGTCGATATGCGCATCGATATTTGTGTGACGTGTTGTAGTGAATAGACCTACAAGAAACAGAACAAGAAGAGAAACAACAACAAAAAAGACAACGCGGAGAAAACTTCTTCTTAAGAATCCAACAACTTAAATATGCAAATATCTTAGGACATGATCCAATAAATTACATTTATGGTTGGTCGTCTTCTGATGAGCTAAAACAATATATGGACGCGGCCGACAATATGTTTCAAGCATGGAAAAAAACACATGCTACTAGGGAACTCCCTTCACATGGTACATGATTCAACTTATGTTTTAGAAAATTTGTTTATATTATTCACATAACACAACTAATATTCAAAAAAATTTACTTATATTGTTCATAATTCAAATATAACTAATTCAAATACACTTACTTTGCAAGTCTAACAATTTGAATTCATTAAGATATTCAAAGAAGATTTACCAAATGAAGATATAATGCTTGAGCGATAAGAAGCTCAATCTTTATTAGATAAACACACCAATGGAACTTTAGCATATTTTATGAACTTATTACATTTTGGCTACAATATTACACTAAACTCTTTAAAAACTCTTGATAATAGACTAGCTTCAATCATTCTAAAAGAGTATGAGCGTCTATACAACGTAAAAAATAAACAAGGTCTAATCACTTTGGAGAGCATTACAACATCACTAGATATGGACTTTGCACAAAAACAATATGGCACTAGTTGCAAGTTTTTCATTATTACAAATCAAAGCAATGGTATAAAATCATAATTTCTTTGCTATTTATAAATCATAATATTCTTCAAGCTAAAAGTTAAATTACATAACATTGCTTATAGATATGGATATAGATAATAGAGGAGAATTATCTTCGCAAACAACTTCAATACCTATAGATATTCCATCCACCTATCAAGGTACAATTATCACTTCAAAAATTCACATTTTACTCAAATACCAACAAATTCAATAATATTTTTGTATAAAATGTCAACATAAAGTCAAATAATACATTTTCACATTTCTCTCTTTAACTCTCTCTCTCTCTCTCTCTCTCTCTCTCTCTCTCTCTCCCCCCCCCCCAAATGTGAATCCACTGTTTACTTTAAAATAACAATCTACATTTCAAAACATTCACATAGATTTTATATACCTTTAATATTTATACTAAAACTCATAAAAGTTCTAGCAAAATCATTTTAATAGAATCTAATTGTCAACTTTTTTACAGAAACAAAGTCTCCTTAAAAATCAACAACTCCAAAAAATAAAAGTTACAATTTTATTTATAAATTACAATGTATAATAAATAAAAATGTATATATTGGACAAACAAAGAAGGATCTGGCAACATAAAAAACAACCCACTAAATTGATGATAACTGACATTAATAGATACAACTTGTTCCACAAAAAGTTCATGGTCAAAGTTACAGATTCAACAACAATAAAGGACAAACAAAATCACTTAGAAGCTCTTTATATTAAGAAATTTAGATCAATCACTCCAAATGAATACACTGTTTTTTCGAGAAATATTCCTTCTTCTTTTAACAAATATTATTATCTAAAACAAAGTGAATGTTTAGTCTAGTATTATGTCTAGTATGTGACCCGCGCGTTGCTGCGGCCAAGAAAATCATGGCAATTGGATCTTTCTCTCTCACACACACACACATACACACACGGAATCATATATAGGTAGGTGTGTGTGTGTGTGTGTGTGTGTGTGTGTGTGTGTGTAAGTATGTTTGCATGCTTGTCCACGTGTGTGGAGAATAGAACTATAGTCCTTGGAATCACTCTAGCAAGATAGCAATGCGTAGCTATGTCTTATGTTGCTTTTTCTCTCTCTCATATTAGATCTTGAGATCAAGATTCATGGACTAGATCTCTACTCTCTCTTTTTCCACCTTCTTTTCCCCCTTTCTTGATTCTTTTGAGTTGAGGACTTGTCGGATAGCTCGCTCTTGCTCTCTCTCTCTCTCTCTCTCTCTCTCTCTCTCTCTCTCTCTCTCTCGTAATCACCACATGGAGTGTTTTTAGCCAAACAATTGCGAGCGACTCAACATCCTTCATAATAAATTCAAACTACCCTGCTCATCAACCAACAACATTGTACCAGATTTCTATCAACTTGCTTTTGTTGCGCCATGCTATCAAAACCATGACTCGCCAATAGACAGCCTTTTCATGACCCTCTATTGGTTGAAGCAAGATAGGTTTTGATTGATGCCACACTCCAATGTCACTTTTGAAAGGCTACCACGTTACGAAGGGAACTCTCTCTCTCTCTCTCTCTCTCTCTCTCTCTCTCTCTCTCTCTCTCTCTCTCTCTCTCTCTACCCAAATGTGAATCCATTGTTTACTTTAAAATAACAATCTACATTTCAAAATATTCACATAGATTTTATATACCTTTTATATTTATAATAAAACTCATAAAATTTCCAGCAAAATCATTTTAATAGAATCTAATTGTCAACTTTTTTACAGAAACAAAGTCCCCCTAAAAATAAACAACTCCAAAAAATAAAAGTTACAGTTTTATTTATAAATTACAATGTATAATAAATAAAAATGTATATATTGGACAAACAAATAATCTAAAAAGAAGGATCTGGCAAGATAAAAAACAACCCACTAAATTGATGATAACTGACATTAATAGATACAACTTGTTCCACAAAAAGTTCACGATCAAAATTACAGATTCAACAACAATAAAGGAAAAACAAAATCACTTAGAAGCTCTTTATATTAAGAAATTTAGATCAATTACTCAAAATGAATACACTGTTTTTTCGAGAAATATTCCTTCTTCTTTTAACAAATATTGTTATCTAAAACAAGGTGAAAATTCACTATGGTCTACATAAGGCTATTGAGAAGAGTTTCATAATGACTAGTATGTGACCCGTGCGTTGCTGCGGCCAAGAAAATCATGGCAATTGGATCTTTCTCTCTCTCACACACACACATACACACACATAAACACACACACGGAATCATATATAGGTAGGGGCGTGTGTGTGTGTGTGTGTGTGTGTGTGTGTAAGTATGTTTGTATGCTTGTCCACGTGTGTGGAGAATAGAACTATAGTCCTTGGAATCACTCTAGCAAGATAGCAATGTGTAGCTATGTCTTATGTTGCTTTTTCTCTCTCTCATATTAGATCTTGAGATCAAGATTCATGGAGTAGATCTCTACTATCTCTTTTTCCACCTTCTTTTCCCCCTTTCCTGATTTTTTTGAGTTGAGGACTTGTCAGATAGCTCTCTCTTGCTCTCTCTCTCTCTCTCTCTCTCTCTCTCTCTCTCTCTCTCAATGACCACATGGAGTGTTTTTAGCCAAACAATTGCGAGCGACTCAACATCCTTCATAATAAATTCAAACTACCCTACTCATCAACCAACAACATTGTACCAGATTTCTATCAACTTGCTTTTGTTGCGCCATGCTATCAAAACCATGACTCGCCAATAGACAGCCTTTTCATGATCCTCTATTGGTTGAAGCAAGATAGGTTTTGATTGGTGCCACACTCCAATGTCACTTTTGAAAGGCTACCACGTTACGAAGGGAACTCTCTCTCTCTGTCTCTCTGTCTCTCTCTCTTTATATATATATATATATATATATATATATATATATATATATATATATATTCTAAACTGACTTGTCGCTCAATATATTTTGTATGCCTCCAAATGATGCCACAAGCATGCTCTACTCTCTCTCTCTCTCTCTCTCTCTCTCTCTCTCTCTCTCTCTCTCACACACACACACACACACACACACACACACACACACACATATACACATATGCTTTGAGATAGATGTAAAATCTCTACAACTTCTTCAAATATGTGCATTTGAAGTAGTCGAAAGCAATGGCTCTTAGATGATAAAACAACACTGCTAGCTACAAAAGAAGGCCAAATGCTAGGATGCTACATCTTTGTATCCCCAATTAAGGTTCTTTTGTATTTACCATTGCATGAAAAGGACCCATTTTGACTTTTTGCTTCAAGTTGCATCACCACCATAACATGTAGATAAATATCTCTCGGCACGTTGGCCCCCACAGTACTCTTATGTACAGGAAAGTGCCATCATTGATGATAGGATGATGGGATAGTGCATGGAGAAGAATACACCCCCCAAGTTTGGATAGGTGAATGCTTCTCTCTCTCTCTCTCTCTCTCTCTCTCTCTCTCTCTCTCTCTCTCTCTCTCTCTCTCTCTCTCTCACACACACACACACACACACACACAAATACTCTCTCTCTCTCTCTCTCTCTCTCTCTCTCTCTCTCTCACACACACACACACACACACACACAAATACACACAGTCTTCGATTCATGGCCGAAGGTTCTCCCACCTAAGCCATTAGCTCTTTTCCCTCTTGCTATTAGTCCCAACAATCAGCGGGTTGAGTAAACCCATGTACACCCATTACCTTTAGCACCCATTTGCTACTACCAAACGCTCCCCACTGGCGAGCAGTGAATGTCCCTTGTTCAACAACCTTCACAACCAAGTTACTACTGCTAAATGTTGCAGCACCACCGCTTGGCTTATCCTACCTATATGTGATCACCAGTAGCTACGCTAGTCAAGGTCTTGGTGACCCACCTCACTCTTTCTCTCTCTTTGTCTAGTTGCTAGTGGTAGAGTGCTCTCTCTCTCTCTCTCTCTCTCTCTCTCTCTCTCTCTCTCTCTCTCTCTCTCTCTCTCACACACACACACACACACACACACACACACATTGTGCACACGTTTATGCGTACACACACACGCAAGTTGTCAGGCGTACAATTTTGGGCACCATAGTTTGCCCGTTATTGAAAAAGGGTGGATTTTCACAATCTCTCTCTCTCTCTCTCTCTCTCTCTCTCTCTCTCAGTTTAGTGTAGTTCCACCTATAGATTTTTAAATTTATCTCTAAATTTTAGATTTGAAGGTGAGAAAACCTACAAAATATAGAGAAATTGAGTGTAATAGCCTTCAAATATAATAAAGTTGCCCCTAAAATTTCTCATATGTAAGTTTTCAAAGTTTTTGGGAAAAAGTATTGTACCTCGCCTCGATTCAGTGCAACCCCCTTACAAATTTTTGAGATTTACCTCAAAAATTCTAATTTGCCTTTAAACGCCTGAAAAGATCTAGGTTTAGTGCAATATCACCTAATAATTTTGAGATTCACCTTCGAATTCGGAGACAACCCGAAGGTAAGAGCAAGAAATCTAGCATAAAGACCTTAAAAAAAGACAAAAGTTGCTAGAGTTGCCTCCCGCTGTCTCCCTTTGCTGTCTGTTGAGGTTCGCTCTTGCCTTGGGCTTGTACGCCTTCTGCCTTGGATTCGCCGGATCAAAATTTTCCAATTACATAAATTCTTGATTTTGTCGATTCTCGATGTCCATTCGTGATTCTCGATTGTGGATTTTGTTGATCGTCGCTTTGTTGATTGCTGATTGTAAGACCAATGTTTATTCTCCCTCTCTCCCTCTCTCCCTCTCTCTCTCTCTCTCTCTCACACACACACACACACACACAATACACAGAATGAATCACATGGACCATTCTCTATTTCTCAGCACACACAAAATCTTGCAATCAATAACGTCGCATTCTCTCTCTCTCTCTCTCTCTCTCTCATACACACTACAAAAAATCATTGGACTCCCTTCGTTGAATCGTTGCACTTTAATAATGCAATGCAAATGTGGAAGGCCTTCTTGCAACGCTCCAATACCTTAGTGAATGGCATGTCAACTTTGTCTCTTTCTCTCTCTCTCTCTCTCTCTCTCTCTCTCTCACACACACACACACACACACACACACACACACACACACACACACACACACACACACGGATACATGCGTGCAGCTATTGAGCTTTGAGCACTAAGGTTGGAGATTATTTACGACATGGAAGGTTCGTGAAAGCCTACAAAGGGAGGTTCATTAGGGCATGGTCTCACGAAGTTTAGTTGTCTATAAGCCTTGACAGTGTTAACTAAGTCAGACACGACAATTCAAAATGTCACAGGGAGCAGCAAGTAGTGAACGTGTGGTGCAAACAGGAGAGAGAGAGAGAGAGAGAGAGAGAGAGAGAGGATTGATTGGCAAAAAACGGGCATAGTAAGTCGGTGAAATATTACATGCTAGCAAAAATTGTCGATTGATGCAATGGGCAACTAAGCCTCACGTGACCATAGCTTTAAATAACACATGGAGGGAAGTTCTTTATGGCTTTCAAAATGCAAAGTAAAGCTACATTCAACTAGTTTTAGAAAGCAAAAGTAGTCACGGGTCACCCTTGAAAGTTGAGGGATGAAGTGAAATTCCATGGGCTTCCCAATGACTAAAAATATCATAAATACATATAGAGTACATTATTTACATTTCTAGGACTCAAAGTCACTAATTTTTGGCCAAGAAGGCCATAGGGAAGTGGTAGAGAAAAACGTGCAATTCTTTCACTATCAAATGGTCACCCTCACATTAACTTTTCTAGGTGACTTTTCAAGTCATTTCATGCCTTACTATATTCATTTGAATATTTTCATTATGAAAATGAGCATGTGTGTGTCTCTCTCTCTCTCATCTCTCTCCATTAAAGTGTTCAAGAAATATAATTTTTTTCAGACATATAAAACTCATTTTCTTAAATTTGTTAAGAGGAATTTTTAACATTTTGATTTATTTTTCAAGTTTTATATTATTTCCTCTATTTTGGGGCAAAAAATCTCCTTTTTCCCTTACTCTCAATTGACATTTTTTAAATTGAAAACTGTACAATATTAAGCTGAGATACATTTTTCATAAACACAAGGTCCATTAACAAGTCAAATGTGTTCTAATAATCATTTATTAGTGGAAAAAATAATGCCTTCTTGAGGCCATCGTGAAGTCTTCACCTTGTTCTACTTTATACTTCTAGGAGTGAGAAGTCTTTCCATTTCCTACCTTTTACTTTTGCATTTCTTAAGGGATCCTTTGAAATGCACGAGAGTGTGACAAGTGGATGCCTTCTCCTTTCTTTAAAACTTTTTAAGGTGCTTCATATATAGTAAGTATATAGAAGGAGTCTTTGTGAGAGGAAAGAATAGAAAGTGACACTAGTAGTTGAAAACATGTGGTATCACAATAAAAGATTATGTTTTTTGAAAAAAAACGTATGACAACAACCAACCATATAATTTATAATATATTACAAAACATAGAAAATAATGTTTGGCACAATACTCAATGCCCCCTCTTTAAAGAGAGGTACACAAATGTCAACACCTTACCCTCTTACAAGTGCTTAAAAGAAATAATCTATACTCTTTATAATGCAGCTTAAAATTTTCAAGGAAGGAGAGGACTTGGAAGCTTAAAATTTTCAAGGAGAGGACATCCAAGTGTCACTCTCTCGTCCATTTCAAAAAACACCTTACAAAACATCTAATCTAAAATGTAAAAGTAAAGGATAAAATTGTAAGAAATGTTAGCCTTTGAAGAATGTAAGAATTGACAAGCTTTTTCAAATGTAAAATCAAAAGACTTTCTATTCTACATAAAATAAATGTTGAAGTTTGATTCTAAATAACAAAAAGGTGATAACTTTAGTGGAAGCTTTGTTACTTAATGCGAATTTAGTTTTTAAAGATATAACCAAAAAGAAGAATTTTAGTGATTTTTGAAGATATATTTGGCTTTATCTTTTCGAGGGGATTTTTTCAAGATCAATTTGATATGTTTTAGAAAATTGTGAAAGTATGTATTTCTTTAAAGAGCTTGAAAAAAAGAAAAAAGCTCGCCTAAGGTCGACTTAGGGCTATCTCACTTTGAGGACATGCATGGCATGCAAATATAGGGGTCATTATCCACATTATTGACCATGAATGAGAGAGAGAGAGAGAGAGAGAGAGAGAGAGAGAGAGAAACAATCGCATTGCTTATGTGTGTGTGTGTGTGTGTATGAGAGAGAGAGAGAGAGAGAGAGAGAGAGAGAGACCATCACATTGCATGTGTGCATACACATGTATTGCACACAGGCAATACATGTGTGCATACACATGTATTGCACACAGGCAATACATGTGTGCATACACATATATTGCACACATGTACATCTATGAGGGGGAGAGAGAGAAAAAAAGATTTTACTGTTGAGCTCACACACTTTTCAAATTTTCAAGATATTATTTTTTGGCATTAGTGTATTTTTTAAAGGATAGCTAAAGTTTTTCACCTGTAGAAAATAGACTAAATGCCCGACAAAGACCAACCCTCACATTAACACCCTAAATCGGTAGAGAGATTTCCCAGTTGCCGAACTTTTTACCAATTCTTGGATATTTTGTTCTTTTTATTTGTAAGAGTTAACATGCATTAGGAGATTTCGGAGATCTTTTGAAGGGCCTTTTAGAAGAGAGAGGAAAAAGCGCTCCTCCAATGAAAGAAGAGCCAATGTTATATAGAAAAATAGATTGATATTAAGAAAAATATAAAAAAGGTGTCAGTGGTACTTGAAAACGGTCGCCTTTTCATTTAGTGCGAATGTCTTTTTCATGAGATAGGCGACGCTCATTTAATATGTCTTTCATCATCATTGAAATTTTAAAAAATCACCAAAATATCAATTGGTGTTGAAATTTCAAGCTTTTGACACCGCCAATGCGTCCAAAACGTCCAAAAATCTTAAAAATGCTTATGTACTTGTCTCAATCTGACACCCGGAGAGGGAGAAATCGCTAAAAAGCCCCTACAAAGGGGATTTTGGATCATGGCGCACAAGGGACCATTTGTAGAATTTTAGATGACCCTCTACGT
The DNA here is from genome assembly GCF_014529385.1 of Adiantum capillus-veneris. Lineage (NCBI taxonomy): Eukaryota > Viridiplantae > Streptophyta > Polypodiopsida > Polypodiales > Pteridaceae > Adiantum > Adiantum capillus-veneris. Next base: position 71,668,614 of record NC_140952.1, read on the forward strand.
GCCATGATCCAACTTTTAAATTTTTTGCCTCGCATGCAGAGGGCCATTTGGAATTTTCCAGATACCCCCCAGCGCGCCATGAGGCAAAATCTCCTTTCTAGGGATATTTTGACAATTTCTCCCTCTCTAGGTGTCAGATTGAGGCAAGTAGATAGATGTTTAAGTTTTTGGTCATTTTGGACGCATTGATGGTGTCAAAAACTTTAAATTCTAACACCAACTGATAATTTTGTGATTTTTTTAATTTCAATGATGACGAAAGCTATATTGAATGAGCATCGTGTACTTCATGAAAACGACACACACATTGAATGAAAAAGTGACAGTTTTCAAAGATTTTTGAAAAGTTAGGTTCACTTTTGAGAGTATCCAGTTTTTTTTTTGGACTTACGCAACAAGTGCAAGTATATTTTAAGAACATTTTCTAAAGAGAGAAATAGAATTTCTTAGAAGGCCTCAGAAATGACCTCCGAAATCTCCTAATGTGGGCCATGCTAAAAAATTGATAAATTCCTTAATTTTTGGCAAGCAAGGGTGCCAATCTAAAATCAACGAGAGAGAACACCCCAAATGGGTAGAAAGATTTCCCAGTTGATGGACCTCTTACCAATTCTTGGATATTTTGTTCTTTTTATTTTTAAGAGTTAACATGTGGGCCATGCTTAAAAATCTATAAATTCCTTTAATTTTGGCAGGCAAGGGTGCCAATCTAAAATCAAAGAGAGAGAGAGAGAGAGAGAGAGAGAGAGAGAGAGAGAGAAGGGGGGAGAGAGAGAGAGAGAGAGGACAATTTTTTAGTGCCGTATTTAATGTGTTGAAATGCAAAGTCCGACAAATGATGCAGGAGGAGAGAGAAAGTCAGAAAAAATGTTTGCGTGTATGAACAATCTAAAGTGACTTTAAAAGTTACAAGACAAGTCTTCAACAAAAGTGAATATCTGTGGGGAGGAGGAGGAGGAGGAGGCATTAGGAAGTGAATGGGATAAAGGAGGGCCTCTTTATTTGGCAGTTTAGGGGAATGCTTAAATCTTAAGCTAAGTTTGACCAAGCCTAAAAGGGAGGGCAAAAAGGCCTATGCTGAGATTTTTTTTAAAAGCCATTTCCATATTTTGAATTTGAAAATAGTTTAATTAGTAACCCAAAAGAGAGGGGGATAAATGAATTTTCAAATGTCTTTTTTCTACCCCTCTTCTCTCTCTAACATATAAAACACTCTCTCTCACTTAGAACTCATTAAAGGAGGCACTTTTTAGCCCCCTGTCAGAAAAAGCAGTTTTTCACATTCTCTCACTACATTCTCTCTCTAAAATGTGAGCCAACTCTCTCTCTCTCTCTCTCTCTCTCTCTCTCTCTCTCTCTCTCCCCCTCCCCCCCCCCTTTTCTCTCATGTCACTTCCTCTTTCAATCATTAAGGAACATTCTTGGTTGTCTCTTTCTAAAAAAGCGCAGATCCTCCAAAGTTGCAGATATGTCCTCTCTCCCACTCTCCCTTCCTCTCTCTCTCTCTCTCTCTCTCTCTCTCTCTCTCTCTCTCTCTCTCTCTCTCCCCCCCTCATGCTTCTCCCACTCCAGCTCCAGCTGAGTGCAATGGAAAACTCCATTACCTCTGTGTGCTGCAGCATTGCTCTCTCCACAGTCATGATCAACAATTAGAATTCAAAGGAGATTGAGTTGCACTCTCTCTCTTTCTTCCCTCCACAACATAATCTTTTTCTCTTAACTCTAAGTACTCTCCACTTCTTTTCTCCATAGCCACCTTCACCTGCTTGTAGCAGTCACCATTACACATTCCCTCTAATTTGCTTGATTTACTAACACAATGTCCTTCAATCCCCCACCACTGCAAGACATTACTAACAAATCAAAACGATCGATGAAACGCTGATTTAGAGCAGGAGTATGCAACTGTGCGACTTGACACATCTAATCGCAATGCTGGAGACCAGCTACGGAACCATGGATGCAAGGCAATCAACTTATGGGTTGATGGCCATATTTACCCTTGTGATCCAATGACCAATGCATCACCACCTTTCCATAATGTCACTCAGACTACTACGATTTATTGGAGATGGGAGAGACGGACTGTTTGGCTACTGCTGGAGATTACATTCATCTTTTTTCAATGAAAGGGAAGCAAAAAAACATCTATGTGCTGCCTATTCTTCATTGCAAGAGAAGTACGTGAAGACATTCAGCAAGTGAGAGAGGAAGCCAATGAGAAGACGAAGCAGCTTAATTACTAGATGTCAAAGCTTATTACAAATCAAAAAATGGAGCAAGAGCATCGTCTAGACAATTATGTTCAGCTACAACACACTCCATGTAATATGCGCCGGCGAATTGATCATCTCACACACATTCCATTGGGCTATCACATTCGCAAGCACAAGAGACATGCAATGTCTATGCTATCTTCAAGTGGTGGAGCTCGAAAGAAACGTATCCGTCAAACTCGGTAGGAATACAAATGCAAGCTTCTAATTTCCTACATTTTTTGTAGGTTGTTGTAATATTATTTCAATATGTAGGAACTTGGCTCAGACGATGATGGGAATCGAGTCCAATGCTGAAACGATCAGACATACTCTGCTGCAGCATATCATCAAACCAAAGGAGTTGGTGGAGCTATTGGATGAGCCATCCAATGCTGGCATTGCTAAAGTGTTACGCTAGAAGTATTTCAGTGAGCTGAAGAACATTGTTTCACCTTAGGAGATGATGGAGGTGTGTGACAGTGCAAGATAAGTTTCAAGGCCTACGAAGCTTTGTATAGGCTTGTCACACTAGGTCACAGAGAAAAAGGTTTGTTTAGGTTGCTACCAACGTCTTACAGTGTTAGCGTCGCAAAAAGGTGTGCCAATAATGATGTTGCAAGCTTGTTGTGTGGATTTCAATATGTGGAGGATGTCCTGTCAGAACAAATCTTTTCGTTACAACGAGTTCAATAATGTCTATGTTGACTTGTTGAAGCTCCAGGAGTCAATGATCAGATTTATGGGTTGACACAGAAAGAGTGTGATGGCAAAGTTATATTTGTCATGAAGCTTGATGAGTGCCAGATTGTCAAAGGTCAATGGCTCAAAAGGATAAGCGTTACGCTTATGAATAGAGCCTTGGTGGGCGTTGATGTTGAGCTAAATGCCAATGAGAAGGGAAACACCTGTTTAGGTGTTCAATCCGAGAAGAATATTTGGTGGCTGGCAGCTTTTCATCTCCCACATGAGACACATGAGTCTCTCAAATGGTTTTTTAATCACACCCCAATCGTTGACTTCATTCGGCAACAACAAGAAGGACAACAATTGCAGGTTTCAGGTCTGGGTACATTCCAAGTGGAGTGGCATTTGGCAGGAGACTTGAAAACTCTCAAGTGTATGTTAGGATGCAAGCAAGGTGCAATGACCCCTTTCCATGCATTTATTGCTGCCATAGTAAAGTGTCATTAGGAACTGAGGGCAAGGGTAAGGGTAAGGGTGGCAAAGCTACAGTCAACTCTGCGAAAGGTAAGGGTAAGGGTAAGGGTGGCAAAGCTGCAGTCAATTCTGCGAAAGGTGTGACCACTACACAAATAGTGGGTAAAGCACTCCAACAATGGTTTCAAGGTATCCTCATTTGTAACCACAGTGTACCCCCTAATCGAGACATGGATGATCCAAATTGGGATCCTATTCTATCAATTCCTCTGATAAATGTGCATGTGTGCACTCTTCATGCCCGTCTACGAATTCTTGACAAGTTGATGATGCTCCATATTAATTATGCTTGGAATATGGAGCCTGCAGAAAGAAGGGAAGAGTGTATCAGAGAACTTGAATCTATTCTATCAAGCGTTGGCCTTCATGGCGGTGCAGTAGAGTTATCAAAGGATAGGAAGGCATCTGGAAGTACACAAGATCGTCCTAATAAAATATGTATGGGTGGTAGTAAAGCTAGGCATATGCTTTCAGACTATTCTAACTCTCAAAGTCCAAATGAGTTTCAATTGTGGAAAAAAGTGTGTGACATTACCACCTACAGAGGTAACGAAGCAGCCCTAGGAATTGAGGATGCTCGTGTATGGCAGTCTGTAGCTGATATTTTTCGTTTGCTTGAAAAGGAAAATCTAACTTCTGCTGAGATATCCACTTTAAATTTTGTAATCAATAGTTTCACAGCACAAATGGTGGATGCCTGGGGGAGAGACACACATAACACATTACATGATGGGTTGAACACTTTGTCTTTGGATTAAAAAAACATCAGTGTTTGAACTAAAGGTTTATATTTGCAGCATATTCTTTTTGCTCATAGCTCATTTTTTCTCGACACATTCGGCTCATTGGGCATCTGGAGTAGCCAAGGAATGAAGTGCTCACTGTATTTTAAAAATACATGGAGGTGAGAGGAAAAAGAGCAATGCCCTGCACGAAATGTTCAATTAGTTCTACAGAGTTTTAGCGGGAAGAAAGGAAGAAGACTAGAGTGCAAAGAAGCTTGAAATGCAGAATAGAGAAAGTGGTTAGCGTGAGGCGATCGCAATCATATCATGCTTCTAGTGCAAAAGATCGATTTCGACGGTGGTTGGCGACAAGGCGACGAAATGGCAGACGTTGGGTGGAAAATCAATAAATTTTTGACACTAACCATTCCCATATTGAGCTTACATTGTAATGCCACGTGATTTGTTGACGCCCCAATCAGTGGTTTCATGTAACAAATTTCGACAATTTTGGAGTTATTTTGGATTTTTAATGGTATTATTGAGTTTTTAGTTTTTTTAAAAAAATGAGTACTATACAAGTCAAAACTCACAACTTGAAGTTCATTTCTTGTTTGCACATTCTAGAAGATTCACTCGAGCACAAACGCACACGCACTCACATCTTGCACCACATGGACGATTCACACGAGCAGGCTGGCACTACGCACAACAATACCACCACAACCACTCACACCGCAGAAAATCCGTAGCCGGAAATCCATGGCTTCAAATCCACATCTCGACCACAAGTGGATAACCCAATGCCCCAGCCTGCTCCAAACACCCAAGAGCCTCCCCAACCATCAAATCCAGATGATCAAAGCAACATGCGACACATATTTGGAGGTCTCAATGATTTAACCCATGCCACTCGCACACCTCTTCTAGATCCCCCATCAATTTGACCTCTTCGCAGAGCAACGCAAGAAACAGAAGAGGAATATCGAGGTCCGCTTCAAAATCCACCGCCATCGCCTCCTGCCACAACCACTAGTGCTCAAGTCACCCCACATATTACGCCACGAAAGTTTCCACCGCGAATCAAAGAAAGAGTAATCAAGGTTATACCAGGCAACCCGGTATCTAAAGCAAAAGAGGCCAAGAGGAGTAAAAGACAAAGGGAGAGGGAAAAGAAAGAGGCAACTGAAAAGAAAGCCCTGGCAGTACAAGAAGAGCACAGAAGGCAGAGAGAGCAAGAGGAAAGGCAGAGAGCTGAGACCGAGAGAGCTCATTTGGCCAACTTACAAGCACGAGCAGAGACAGAGAAGAAGGCGGCAGAAGATAGAGCTCAAGCCACCCAACAAGCAAAGGCTAGGAGCTCAAAGCCCTCAAAAATCCCTCAGAGAGCGAAGAAATGTGCAAAAAGAAAAAGGGACAAGGTGACACCAGAAGAGCAGCAAACCCAAGAGGAGAGGAGGAAAAAATACAAAGATGATCCTCTTCAATGGGCTACGCAAGTGGCTCCTCCACCACCACCAACAACATAGAAAAAGCGGAGATGGAGGCCAGGCGCTCTGCGTGAGATCAGGAAATACCAAAAGAGCATTGAGCCAATCATACCCAAAGCGGCCTTCTCTCGGGTGGTGAGAGAGATGATAGATGAATACAGTGATTCCGTTACAATAATACAACGCGCAGCTTTAGTAGCCTTACTGGATGCTGCTGAAGACATTTTGGTGTAGCTTTTTCAAGATGGCGTCTCCTGTATGGAGCATGCAAAGCGTGTAACTTTAAAAAATACGGATTTAGCCTTAGCACTAAATTTAAAAAATGAAGGATGCCTTCATAAGATGTAGTTTATCCCATGTACTCTCTCTTCATGAGATTTGTAATCTTTCTCTATAATATCAACTGGCGAATTTCTACTATTCCGAGCAATTGTTCAATTTTAATTTGTACATTGTTTTTTAAATGTATTTGAATTGGTGGATATGTTAAATTTAAGTTAACCACTATGGCTCCATTTTTGCCCGTCGAGGCACACACGTGCACAAAACCTCGAACATGCAGGCACCAGGCGGCCGGGGGAGCGTCTCGAAGATAATTTTGCGAAACGGGGCGACGGGGAGGGCGTACAGGGTTAAGAAGGGTATGTGACGCATCAGCGGCACCGGCGGGGTCGAAGGGTGCAAAAAAAGCCCCTGTGCGCCACGGCGCACAAGGAGCAATTCTACCACTCCTTCTTGACCCCGTACGCCCCCCCCTTTCGCCTCGTTTTGCAAAATTATCTCCGAGACGCTCCGCCCGGTGCCTACATGTTCGAGGTTCTGTGCACGTGTGTGCCTCGACGGGCGAAAATAGAAATTATTGAACAATATGAATAAAAAACAAGTACTGAATGGTGACAAAAATCATTAACAAAAACATTTATTCTTTATTGATTCGAATATTATATCATGGTCGATTGGTTTTTCTACGAATTACATCTTTGGGTAATGGGCGAATGGCTGACTTGACACCAAGGGATTTTACAATTTCCTCTGGGTTTGTGAACCCTTGACCTAGGCAAGGCACAGTGGGAGAGGACCGAGCCTGGGTGTTTGCCTGTAAAGGCATACAATGCTGCCTCTCGGTCCACCAATATACATTTGTGAGCGTTTAAGGTGAGAGAATCTTCAGCGAGTATGTCACTTAATGCTTTAGCAGCTCTGTAGAACCATTCTTGGAGAACTCTGTGTGAGCAACTCTAAGAATCAATGGCCCCAGATGGCTCAGGTAGTGCTAAAGAGAACTATCTCTACCCGTGGAGACATTGCGCGAACCTCCAATACGCATTGCAAACTTATCAACATGATATGCCGTCTGCAAAGCATTTTAATTGATATTGTAGTAAGGAATACTAGAAATTCTACCAGGTTTAGATTCATTTACCTCAGTTTCTTCATTCCTCTCTTCAAGATTTTTCTTTGTAAGATTGATGCTAGATCGATCATCTGTACCAATTGCAATCAGTGGTTTGCGTGGATGAAATGCGCTCTCTGGTACGCTTTCATAGAAAGAGGCACATGATTTTATTTCTACCAGTGTACTTGCTACTGCTTGCACCAATTGTTGTTCATTTTCATTGGGGAGGAAGGAGAGGCTTGCTGGGAGATCTTGGTCTTCGAAATCATTTTGAAAATTGACTTTCTCTTCCTTCCCACGGGGATCCTTCATGCCCGCATAGATAGCAAGCACTGCAAGTGACTCATCTTCTCTGAGTCCTAACGTTTTGGCAATGTCGTCAAGGAACAGAAACTGACGATCATCCACCACCACTGGATGCAAAGTGAGAATTTGGAGGTTCGGGATCTCTTCCAACACCTCATCTCCCTATCATTTGATCTTCCTCCTCAGTGGCGCTGGGATCTTGCATGAGTACGAGTTCCAAAGATGCTTCGGCCTACTCATCTATCTCTTCGATAACTTCATTTGATTCCTCCACAATGGTCACAGGAGGTCTTTGGTTGACCTTTTCCTTTGATTTTCCCTTGACCATGCCCTCAAGCACAAGTAATGTTAGAACCATGTCCCATGAAATAAATTGGGTGCCTATGTACCCCATGCCCAAATCCATGAGATCATCCTCATCCTCTGTCTTGAAGTCCCATTCCGTGAGTCCTTTAATAAACCTCAACAAGCGAAACCAGAAGTTTTTATCAGCCGCATAGAGATGCTTCAAGAAATCCACTCGCGACCACGCCTTGTCGGATCCCTCAAAGATTATGGCATATTCCTCCATGTGCTACGCCATGTAATCAAGAAAGCTTTTGAATGCCTCTGCATGAAGGTTGGCAGTGGCCTGCATGTCAATTGTCCCCTCGAACACACTGAGTAGTTCATGTGCTCGATCTGCAAGTCCTATCTTTTCTAATTGTGTGAGAAGTGCATCAGTAGACGTTGCCATGGGTTCGTTCGCGAAGAAGATGCAAAGAGAGCTTAGAGCTAGAGTTTTGTGAATGTGAGAAATGAAGTTTAAAAACTAGAAAGTCACTTATATACCTAAAGTCACTTTTTTAAAATCACTTAAATTAATGTCAAAATAACTTAAGACTTTTATTTTAAACAAAATCACGCGACAAAGCATTGAAAGACACCAACATTGAAAACATTTGTGCTCCACAATAAATAAATTGCACATTTCAATCGAAAACTTGAATAAGCTGAGAATAAACAAGTATGCGTAGAAACGAGATTCAAAACACCGTATGTATTATGTGTGGACAAAATCCATGTCAGTTACAAGATTTTACAAAAATACATCGCGGAAACGGAATGTTCTCACACAGAACGCTCTTCTCTTTCTTGGAGCGAACAATCTTTTCATTGCTTACAAAGATATATTTTTTGGGCAAGGTATATCTGAGATTAAGATACTCGCGAAGGTGACTAAGATGCCAGTCATTGTTCACTGTAATGTGGTGCACTGCATCGTCGTGGAGATGTATTTGCAGGTCAATTGATTCTCTAGCAGCAACCTCAGAGTCTAGTGCCTCCCATTCTCCCATCGTCAGCTTCCATCTTCTATAGGGAAAGACCATCAACAAGCTTTGCTTTGCATAATGGTATCTGAACACCACCTTGTCAGCAACTACAGAGCACTTGATTCTATCTCCCTGGTGGTTGACCACCTTAGTTTCCCATCCAACTGCAAGAAACCCGTTGATCGCACTTCCCCTTTGCAAGTCCACATTGTTGGTGTCCTGTGAACACTCTGAAGTCGAAATATAAACACAAACATATGAAGAGACATAAACCATGTTACTGTGGATTTATGGGAACCATAGGTGCACTTCATTGTTGCTTGCACATCCACCTTGATTCTCCTTTTGGTTGCTACGATCAAGGCACTGTTTGGCTTAGGCCATTCCAAACTCTCAAAGGTTGGCGAGTGAGCCAAAGATAGGTTACCATATCCATTTTGCCTAGGTGTGACATAAGTATGATCATAAAAAAAAATGTCACGTGAGGCAAGCTCAGAGGTCTGACAACCAACATAGAGCAATTCGCCAAGCCCAGTGTGGATGGCCTCAAAAGTTCCAGTGAAGGACTCTATTGGCTCCCACTCTACAAAATCGGATGGAAAAACATATGTAAACATGAACAAAAATCAATGGAAATCTTACATTCATCAAAAGCAACACACAAGGCAAAAATACTAAATAGATAACCGAAAAACTTGCAAGAGGAGTAAAAATTACAATTTACAAGAAACCTCGATGGAGCCACTGCTGTCTTTAGCTTCAGTTGTGAAGCAACATACATATGTTGCACCTTCGCAAGCCTCTTGTTGTCTTGTGTTTGCTTGAACTCCATGATTCTTCCCTTCCAATGGTGTGCTCGAGAAGCCATGTGTCTCCTTCAGACCTTGTGCGCACCTCTTGAGCTGGGATGCATTGTCACCCACATCATTCGTTTTAACTCCATCGTCACCCAATATCCATTGTCGTCTTGTACATTGCTACATGAAATGGAGTCAATGACATTCCTAGGTCGTTGAGTACCTGATGATGCCATGGGAAATAGTGGCACAACCTGCACACAAACACTTATGATTAGACATTGCACATCCATGTTCTCAGCTGATAAAGAGCAAGAATCTTGATGGTACACAAAGGTGAAGGATGCCACTTACTTCTATACTGTTCCACCTGCTTGTTGTCTTAATGTGGAAGAAATGTTGCAAAGCTTGAGAGGGAAGTAGATCCTCTCTAGAGAGCTTAATGGAGAAGGAGCAAGAAACCTGTTGAGGAAAGAAAGAGGGATGATGTAGCAGAAGGATATGCTGTAGACTTCAGCTTTAGCTAGAGGTGTTTAGTGAGGCCCATGGAGTAATGGAGAACTTCAGTATGAGGAGAATGTAGCCCTCAAGAATGCAGTAATCTTGAGGAGAATGCAGCCCTCAAGAATGCAGTAAGCTTGAGGAGGGAAACGAGGTTCAAACTTGTGCCGGGCAGAGCTTTTGGGAGGGAAAACTGAAAGGAAGGAAAGAGAAACAAGGTGAAGTGAAGAAGAGTGAGAGATGGTACAATAGAGAGAGGGAGGGAATGATCAACACGTTTTTGAAGGGGATCCCTTTTAGGAGAGAGGGGGGGAGAAACTGGCAGCCAATAGAGAGAGAAAGGATTGGTTTTTACTCAACTATTTAGAGAAAAGTTCATTTTTTTGAATTTATAAGATATTTTCTCTTTGTATTTTATAAAAGAGTACAAATTTGACCACTTACTTTTAGGCCCTGCCATACCCACCATTTCAATCCACATGGCATACACCCATTTGCTCCTTCGATTATCTCCTTTTTAATCCCATGGCAAATAAAGAGGCCCCCTTAGACCCCATTCCCTTCCTAATGAGGAGAGAGAGAGAGAGAAGATAAAGAAGAAGAGAATTTTTAATGCCATCGGAACAATCCCAAAAGACATATCTCACAACATGGGTAAGAATAAAGCTAATTTTGTTTAATCTTCTCTCTCTCTCTCTCTCTCTCTCTCTCTCTCTCTCTCTCTCTCACACACACACACACACACACACACGTGTACACACACGTCTTGATAAAAGGAGAATTTGAAATGTTTGTGTGGGTGGGTGGGTGTACTATATGTACATATAGATATATATGTATACATACATCCATAGATACGTACAAGGATAGAAGCAAGTAAGAGAGTGAAGCAGTGACATTGAATCTAATTGCGTTCCTATCATTGAAATCAATTCTAGAACCCGCTCCATTTATAAGAAAAAAGTTTTATTATTACAGTGACTTCTCTTAGCTTTCATCTCTTCACACCATGCTAGCTTATCTAATCTCTATAAGCTTGGTAGCATTGCTAGATCAAGGTAGACCAAAAGGAGGAATTTCTCTCTCTCTCTCTCTCTCTCTCTCTCTCTCTCTCTCTCTCTCTCTCTCTCTTGCTTGATACACACACACACACACACACACACACACCCGTTAATAGAATTAGAGCACTCCTAAGTTTGTTGAACAAGGGCTAGCACCTCTTGAAAAATAATGTCTATGAGAAGATTCCAATCTTGGTATTAAATAATGTTTTGCAACATCTATTAAGAGGTTGTGTCATGCATCACTTTTATAAATGTGATAGACTATACGTGTAGGAAGAGAGTATTGATAGTGTTCCACTTGAAAGAGAAGATAGGCTTATGAGAATAGAGGCATTGTTTCCTTAGCCATAGCAACACGCGGGTCACATACTAGTTTAAAATAAAATTTCTTATCATTAACTTGCCATGTGGCATTAATTAGCAAGCTTTTTCCAATGGTCCAGATTTGCACCCAAAAATCCACCCTTTACTAAGGACTACATATGTAGTCCAAAAAAGAGATCTTATTTAATTTAAAGGGTTGTTATCTCTTTTCAACTCTCTCTCTCTCTCTCTCTCTCTCTCTCAAGAGCTACCCTAAAGATACACAATCAAAATACTTATAATAAACATAAAGTGTTGATTTTAGAATGTTATATTCAAAACAATACATTAGAGAGGTAATCTATTGCAACAAAGGTATACATTTCACATTAAACCTAACCCTTAACAACCACTTTACACTTAACCAATAGCTAACTGCTCCATACTAGTTGGCTTTTTAAAAGAAGCCTTAGAGAGGAGTTGGGTTAAGCATACTTTCAATGTTTTCAATGATGATTGAGACTTACCTTAAATGTGATTTCAATTATAAAATAGTAAATGGATCTTTTTATTTCATTTTTCATTTCACATATGACATGTCTTTACTTTTCTTGCATTCTGTTGTTTTAGAATGTTAAAGTAAAGCTTCACCTTGCTATAGATACATACACACGCATACTCACGCACACACATATTTATTTTCACATAAACACAAACACACATATATATATATATTGATGAGTTCTTTTTATTTCACATTTCATTTCAAAGTCTCACATGGTTTGACTTTCTTGCATTCTATAACTTAATTTTAGTGAATATTTGGGAAAGTCCCTTTTATTAAGCTGCGATTGGCCGAGTTTTCTCCTGAAAATACTAGCAAAAATTTAAGTTTTGCATGATTGTTGAACTATTTTCTCACATATTCCATCGGTTTTCTTTTTTCTTTACCATGGTGCAACTGGCTAGTCTCGAATTTCAGTTGGCTGAAGGCTATGCTGAGGCATTCCTTTCCCGAACTCAACCTAATGATTTTATCACTTTCTTATTGTCTTAGAGAGCCACGGTGACCCGTTTACTTTTTTTTTTTTGGGTGCCGGGGAGATAGATATAGCATGTAGTGGGGGTTTGCGAAATAGATAAAGGTAGAGGCACAGGTGTGAAAAAGCTGGGAGGTTCAGAATTCAAAGCCAAGTAGGAAAGTACGAGCCGTATGGTACCATGCATGCACGGGCATGACATATGCTGCTGACTCACGATACCGTTTTAGTCAACCATGAATGGGCGGCGAGTCGGCGATTATTACTAAAGTGAAAGCTGGACATTGGACAGTATAATATTAAAATGAGTTCCTTTTCAAAGGGCATCATCCCATGCATCATGCATGGGATGTGGTGTGACGAGTCACGACTCACGAGTTCTGCCCCTTGCTCCTTGACTTTCTTCTGCGACGCCACAACAAGACGCCCGGGAGACTGGGGCTTCTCTCGCCTACTTTAACCCACCCCATCGCCTTGCCGAGGCAGTATCTTCACACACACACAACACACGCAGACGCTCTCTCCCTCACTCTTACTCTCCATAGCTTCCTCGCTCGCTGCAGCCACACATACCATTGCATAGTCTCCTTGCTCGCTGCAAGCTTCAAAAACACACACACACACACACACACACACACACACACACACACGGATCCCTTCCCTATTCGCATTTATCAGCTCCAAGCTGCCGGCTTCTCTTCATGACAGGTACGCCCCTTCTAGCTTGCCTTCCACAGCTGGTTCATTCTCATTTTTGGCCTCTGACGCCTCTATTTCTGGTCTACTCAATCGTCGTGAGGGCCAGCTTGTTAATTAGTCTTCATCTACCCTTTTTTTGCCCTCATCCTGCCCGCTAATTAGTCATTCCCACGGAGAAGGCACCATCTGACACTCTTTTTTTCTGTGTTTTCCGTTTCTGCTTGTTGTCATACCACAACAAGTTTCAATGTGAGAAAGGAGCACCTAGCTAGACATATGCTCTTGCGTGCCCCTGCCCCCAACCGCACCTAGCTAGGCATGCACTCCCTCCCTCGCAACAGTTTACATGATGTTGTTGTAGTTTGCAATATGGGAATTATTATGAGTATTTGTCTAAAACTTGATTGTGTATGGTGTGGTCTTTTGCATACTCAAGTTCTATGTTCTGGGCAGTTGTAAAATGTGCAATTTACTTTGTATTTGCAGGCAAAATGGATCAATCTTCTCTTTGCATTGCTTCCTTGCTCGCAGTAGTGCTTTTGTCAGGCAATTTGCACGCAGACGGTGCAACTCTATTCTCGCAACTGACTAATGCCCTTACTGTCTCTGTTGCAGGGACTCAGAATTCATCCCAAGTTAATGGTAAACACTGCATGCGTTAATGTTTTGGAGTTTTTTCTCCTGCTATTTGTCAAGTAAACTCCATTGTGCTATTCTACTTAAATTTCTCTACTGTTAGCATATGGCAAATGATTCTCAACCTGATTTTCTATGCAATCCTTGTACAAGGTTTTAGATTATGTGCTTTTTTGCAGAGTTTTGGTGCATGTTATGTATATTGGGGAAATATCTAGCCTCTTGCTATGCCTAACCATGAATGCCTCTCATTAAGTATTCACCGTACCTAACCGTATTTGGCTGATTTTTCATTGTCTCTGGGAAATTCTTGTAGGGACAAGAGCTGGCACCGATGAGCTCTATGTGACATGGGCCTTAAGTTCAGCCGCAGAGGTGGACGACAGCACTTACAAGACGGTAGAGCTCAGGTTATGCTTTGGTCCACCAAGCCAAATCGACAGAGCATGGAGGAAGACCAACGATGTACTTTCGAAGGACAAAACCTGCTTATTTGACATCGGCTCACCTCAGCCTTATACACCAGCAGGTAATACTACTGTTTGGCTTGTGGGTAAAGAGATCCCTTTTGCTCAGTACTTCGTGCGCGCGTATGTTCTTGATTCTGCTGGAGAAAAGGTTGCATATGGACAAAGCTCCAATGCTCAAAAGACCAGCAATCTGTTTACGATTGAGCCCATTTCAGGAAGGCATGCATCAATTGACATAGCCGCAGGTGTCTTTTCCGCCTTCTCTGTGGTTTCTCTTTTTGGTTTCTTCTTCTATGAGAAGATGGGATCCAAGAAGAAGTAATTAAGCCTGATGAAGTCTAATAAAGCAAAGCACATCAGATGGGTCCTTGCTAAGCCTTTCAAGGACTAAAAGTTACAGAGACTGAAGAATACATCAAGGATTTTTGCTTTGTATGTAGATTTGCACTTTTCATTGCTCTCTATGTGGCTCTCTAGTGTGAAGCCACTCGCTTTTCATATGCGAAAAGAGTGCAAGAGTGCTCGCCAAATTCACTCAATGGATCATTTTGAGTATCTAATGCAACATTTAATTTTCTCATCCTAAACGATGTGATGCATTAGCTATGGCTTAAGTTTTTGTAGTGTTTCTTATTTGAAAGTCTTATGATTATTTTCACGAGTTAACAAAGTAGAACAACTTTCGTTCATAGCATATCACTAGGGATGCAAAGTAGAGGGTTGGTGTATCGACCCTTTCACTAGCGGCTGTAAATTGTCACACACGAGCGGAGACCATGTGCAGAGACTGCACATTGAGTGAATGGGAAAATAGCAATGGGTGGATCATAGCTCAGATTTAAGTCGTGGTACTTTGTTGTAAATTTCAAGTTGGAAAAATTTGGTGGGAATTTTTATTAGTTGAAATTTGACAACTTAATGGGTGGATGATACTTGATACTTTTGTTAGATTATTAGAAAATGGTTATTGGATAGAGAGGAGTCAAATGATTATCCAAGGACAAAGGGAGCAAATGCAACAAATGAGGAATCTGGTGCCACTCTTTTGGTCAGGAAGAGTAGGAATTTTATCATTTGTTTGAAGATCTGTTGGAAAATTGACATAATTATTAGTTGGTTTTGGTGACTTCTTATTTAAAAACTAAATGTAGCCATAAATTACAAGTGAAGTATCAATTGCAGCAGGGAAGAAATTGTTGAGTGGCTCAAAGTTCCATTAAAATGTGTAACATGGAACTATTGCTACTTGTTGTTTTCGAGAACTCTTTAAAGGTTAAGATGTATTTCATGGGTGTACATGTGGAGGGCTAATTAAGTAATTTATGGTAGTTCTCCTCGCATCATTTTACTAGTCGCTAGAGTTCTACTTTGATGTATCCATATATGTTGGCATTTTAAAGTGATTCTCAATTGGAAGTAGGGATTGTCCTTATGGCGTAAATTGTTGGGATCATTGTTTACTTCTTGACCAATGACTAGTCACTTCTATGAAACATGTGTATATGATATTACGAAGGAGGCATTCTTGATTATTTTTTTTCCTAAGAATTTTCAAGATTAGCTAATTGCAAGTTTTTCAAAGTCTCATAATATTTTATTAGATCGGCTATATCAAAGTTTCCAAGAAGTCCCTTTCTAGAAAGAAAAGGCTTTGGTAGCTGTGAGCATCTTTCACGACTGAGAGATTGAGTCTACAACCACATATGCTTAATGTGAGAAGAAAAGACATGAGTATGTTGAAGAAACAAGAGCAGAGTTATGCTTCTAGATTGATTAAAGTGGGTGCATACACACTAAAAGCCACAAGTATATGCTTGATAATCATGCCTTCAAGTTGAACTGTCTATGGAGATACCTACTTCCAACTTGTTACATGGAAAGGCTTGAAGAGATGGTAGGGAGTTGAAATATAATAACAGCTCATTGTATTAGGATGGGAATGCCATGGTACTAGGATGATTTGTAGAGCATCACCACCACATCCATGATACTGCGACTGATATTCAGATTGTTTTAAATACTCCACTATGAGGATTACATCATACAATGCCAAAGGTCTAAATAACCAATCCAGAAAGTGGTTAGTCTTCTCAGTTGGACACACACATGCACACACGTGTACACCTTTTTTTCTTCACACACACACACACACACACACACACACACACACACATCTCCATTTTTAGGAAAAAAGAGTTTTGTAAAAAATTTACAGAATAGGACTTTTCGGATGTCCTCATGCAAGAAAGTTGAGCCACATAACCACTTCCCTTTTTTATCACTAACCACATGGCCTTCACTTCCCCACTTGCTTTGCATGTCCTAAGATGCTTTTCACATGAAGAACCTTCTTTAAAGCATCGAACCTCTACCTTCATCCACATAGCCATATAAATCATACACATCACGAACTCTTTCACCAACACTAGATCTTCGCACATGCTTTGACATTGAACATACACCTGTAAGCACTTTTGACACTGCTTTTCACGCTTTCTGGCATCAATATATTTATATATATGTGTGTGTTTAGTTCAAGAACGAAAACTGCATGCAAGAATAGGAAGAATGATGCAGTACAGAGATCTTAGAACTTTCAATTGAGGTAAAGTGGGCAATTCTTAAGTGTTTTCACTTGCTTTAAGTATTCTCTGAGACCTCAATGGTTGCCTGATCTAGGAAATGTTCTAATTTTTAAGTACAACTAAATCTGGTTCTTTGTGCTATGTCGATATATATGGTGCTAATTACCATAAAGATAAGGCAGATTTGTGAAAGAGGTTTTGCAAAATTTTGATTTGGTGCAAAATTTTGATTTGGGGAAAGAGTTAAACGTGTTTGGTTCATCAATTGGAGGATGCCATTTCCTTTGGGATTGTCATCTTTGCTAAATGAGACCCAAGCTAAAATAGTGTGAGAAATGCAATTCATTTCCAGGATGCATGGCCTTTAAGTGGAGCCAACTCCCCATGTTATGCCTTCCACTCTTCTACATAGAAGTCTTCTTAGTAAAGACTGGATAGGATATTCATTTAGAATCTTGGCATATAATAGACTGATTGGCCGGCCTCTCCTCATAAGGAGATCAGCGAGACATGGCTTCTCTCTCAACCCTTTTCTATTTGTTGTGGCTACTCATCCACTCTTCACATTTTTTGTGATCAAGTTGCCTTAGGGAAAGTGCAGGGACTGTCTCTACCTAGTACGAAAAAAAATTAACATTTCAAAATCATTTTCACAATGTCCATTCTTTGATATGGAATGGTTAGCGATTGCAGAAAGGACATTTTTTCATGCATTTGGGTATCCAATAGGGGTAAATGTACCTCAAGAATAGATGACTTTCTAAGTAATTGAAAAAGTGCAGGTAAAAGTAGTGTCCTTGCATTCTGAGGAGTGTCCTCTACGTGTATCCACCAATGCTAGACTTGTATGACAGTATGCTTGAGAAATTCCTTGCAATGTAGGAGCAATTTCTGTGAAACTCTAAAGTTATGCACAATAAGTTTTGAATGAGGTTTTAAACAAATTCTCATTATAATTCCCACACTACAGATTATGACAACATCATGAGCTGTTGTGAGGGAGAGCGCGTATTCCTAGCTAGGTGCGCTTGGAATTCCCACATTGTAGACTACGACAACATCATGAACTGTTCCGAGGGAAGGAGCGCCTGCGTAGCTAGATGCGGTTGGGGTGTTGGCTAGCACTCCATGCCCCCAACTGCACCTAGCTAGGCATGGGCTCCCTCCCGACAAGTAATAGCTCATGACGTTCCTTTCTCACTTTGGAAAATGTCAAAAACTTGTTGTGGTGGCTTGAGCATCTTGGAATAGACTCTGTATTCCCAATGATCTCATACGTTCAAATAGTTTGGACCTCCATAATCATCCTTTCACAAGGAGAGAACCCCTGCTCAAACATATGCTAAAATCTGATGCACATTGGGCTCCTTGTTTGTGGGATATAATCAAATATTTTACTTTTTACTATCATGGGACTTGGAACATAAGAGCATGAGATAAGACTCTTTATTGTAGCTCGTGTTGGGTTCTGACACTGCACAGATGCTCCTTAAATTATGGAAGTTTATATGTTTTAGACTATGAAAGAGTTAGATATACAAGCAATAGTCTCATGGTAGAAAATGTCTTCAGAAAAATAAAAAATGTTGATTGAGAGGAAGAGGAAAAGGAAAACTTCTGCCTAGATTTTAAGAAAAAAAGTGCAAAAATACTGAAAATTTTCAAATCTATTCTTGAAAAGATCATAAGAAGGAATTTTGTATGGTTACAATAATATTTTTCCTCAAACACTGCTATCATGTATCCTTTTTACACGTTCCAAGTTGTTACTGGCTATACTTTTATTATATTCAATTAATCATTGAGATTCTCTGATTCTTCTCCTCTCTCTCCTCACAAATCACAATGATTCACTACCCTTACAAAAGGGTAATACGGATTTGAACCTTCGTCTAACCAAGAAATACCTTAAGTATGCTCCTGTAACCACTTTAGCGAGCAAGTCAGCTTGCTCCATTGAGCCTTTTTTTAATTAAAAAATATAAAATTGTGCTTGCCCATCACCTTGCCTAAGCACGCACCGCCTGTTGCATCGCCCCGCCCACAGCTGCTTGCTTCGTGCTGCATCCTCTCTCTCTCTCTCTCTCTCTCTCTCTCTCTCTCTCTCTCTCTCTCTCTCTCTCTCTCTCTCTCTCTCTCTCTTTACGCGTTGCAATCGGGACATTATGACACCAGTCTTGCTTTCCTGCACATCTCCCAAGATTTGTCTCCGACTTTTTTTCCAGAAATCGTAGCAGCTACTGGTGAACATATGTTTTCTATATCATGAAAATTTCTTTCACCAATCATTGTGCTCTCTTTTTCTCTTGTATTTCCTTGAATGCATGCTTGCCATTATGAAAGGGTCTAATCATGTAGCTAAGTAGAGATTGCTTGCTTTAACAATCATGATAGTGGTTGTACCAACTATAGGTTATAATTTTGGCTAAATGTTTGGAATTGGAAAGGGATATCATCTAGGGCAAGAAGGATGTCTCATTATCCTCAAGGAGAAGAGCCACATCACAAATTACTTAAGGGGAAGAGCAACATGTGGCTTGCTAGAGGAGAACTAGTCTTACTTAGGGAGAGCATACACTTGAATATACATTAACAATGGAAAGGTGTAGTTAAATTGGCTTGTGCAGTGACAGTACTCGAATAGGTGATCTCTAAGGAAGTTGTTGTCCCTTGGGCCATCAATAACTACATGATTAATCCTCTCCACGGTAGCAAAGGTATGCTTAAATCCCTTCTTAAAGAAGAATTTGTTAATCATTCATAAACTATTACATGAGCATTTTTCACTACAGATACAATGGGGGATGGTCCTTTTCGGCTAGGATTGATAACCGTTGATCTATGTTTTGAGCTCGGGTTCATTCATTGCCTTAGAAATGGGATTGAATGGGAGTGTGTCCCAGTCGGGTGATAGGGACCCACTGATGCGTCCGAAAATTGGCCTAGTCCGGGTAAGCCTGATGCCGATGGGAAAAGGAGTAAGGAAAATGGATCCAGGAAGGGATCAGGATAAGGGAGGAGGATGTGATTTAATTAAAAAACTCTTCTGATTGTTTGGTAAAAAGGAACTTTGGAAAGGCTAAGAACCTAAGTTGGCTATTCCGCAATTATCCTCATCAACCGGACCTTTGCTCCGCTTCTTGAATTATTGATTTTAAAAAATCTAGAGTATATTATTTTTGTAAGCCATTCCTACACAAGATAAAGAAAAATAAGAATTGGAAAATTATGTATAGGTGCCACCTCCACACGTGGAGGAGGAGACAGGATACCCAAGTCCTAGGATGATGATAGGGATATGCCTGGAGGAGTATATGTGATTTCCTGAAAGATAACTAGAGAATTTTGCTAAAACTAAAGGAAAAAGGAAGTAAAATATTCTAAAAAGGAAAAAGGTGGGAACGATCGGATAAATGCACATTTGCAAGGGTATGCAATAGTTTGCATGCTGCTTTCAAATGTTTGAAATGTATTCTTGGTTTGACATGATTGGAATATTGTTTTCTAGTATCATAGTACTACCATGAGAAGGTGCATTTATCAAACGGTTCGGTGGGTGGTGGATTCCAGAGGGTTAATTGTTGGTCGAAAAGTTGAACCCAATTTTATGTTGTCCGTTAAGTTAAAATCTGGAGAAAAGGATCTTGATCTACTGATAGCCATTTTTTGGCTATCTATAATTGTCATAGTGAGCTACCTCACCCTACCAAAATCACCCAAACGTTGTGGCTATCTTCACCCTTTCATTGTACATAGACGTGTGTGAGCTACGGGACTTTTCCTATATCTCCTTAAAACCCTCAGCTAGATAGTCATTGGGTTAGTTGAGCCAAATAAATAAATAATAATAATAATAATAAATAATTATGACACATTTTGTGTAAATATTTCATTGTATATAGGGCCTAAATGTTACTGATTTTCATAATTATTTTGGTTTTTTTTTTTAATATTTCTACATAGGTGTGCGTTATTTGCCTATGTATGCTATGTACATTGACTCACCATCACCACAATTTTTCTTACCATTTTGCATACTCTTTATTCCATATAGAAATATTTTTATGCAAACTTCTCTTACTTTTGGTGTGAATCCACTCCAAGGAAAAACCTCAAGAATACCTTTCACCATTAGTCATTGCTTTTCACTAAATTCCTATTTCTAAAGGTATTTTTTCTTACCTCTTGTAAATAAATATACATAAATAAAAACAAATGAAGGACCTCCTCATTTGATTCTCTATATTTTCATATATATATTTTTTATATATAGCTCACACTATTTTAGATTCCATAATTAAGAACTAATCTGTTTTTTTTTCATCATATCCATATATTATATTTGTGCACAATCCACAACCATGCATATTTTCAAACTTCTAGAAATCGTTTGTGTCATGCTCTCATGCAAGGAGGGGTTGACCTTTGGAGCCTTATGAAAATTCAACAAAAAGGGGGCCATTGAAGACTTTTTTGTGAAGAAAAATAGGCTTTCTGGTGGGATTTTTTATATCCATCTCCATTTTGAATTTGAAGTGGTGGTTAAAAGAAAAAATGTGGACCAGGAGCTGAATAATCACCTCAAACATTTTGATAATTTATAAAACTACCATCGATGAGATATGATTTTTTTGTTGGACCACAGTCTGCCCACTTTTCTCACAAAGTAACTCATAGTCTTCTCTCACCTCCTTTCCTACTTCCACACACACACACACACACTCATTCCTTTCCATTCCTCACTCAAACCTGCAACTTTCATGGCTTCTTTCATCTTCTTCATCATTCCCATCTCTCCCTTACTCCATAGCTCAAAAATTATCATCTCTACACACATATAACTCAATTTCTCTCTCTAGAATCAAACTCATATTACCATAACCTCTTCATCCTTTCACAAAACGAGAAAACATCAGCAAATAACCAAGATCAAGATCTACAAAAGGAGGAGTTTTATCATAACATATTCAACTTTTCCATGGTCACAAGAACTACACCGATAGAGTTCTACAACCGCTTCATTCGCTGGAGGAGATAGGTGGAAAATTCCCTTTCCATCTTGTGGTTTCCATCAAATTGTGTATATTCTAATCCTTCTCTTACTTTTTATCATTGTATAAATCATATAATGCACCTTGAGTGAATATGCCATGTAATTTTACCCCATCCTACTAATTACAAACTACTAATACTAGCTGCTAGCCCTTTCTTGTAATTTGCACCCACTCTACTCTACCTTGGAGTAGGCAACCTCACACAAGAAAATCACTCACATCTCTAGAATCTTCTCTATTTCACCTCAATAATTCTCTCCTCTTGAGACCACATCCATGTGACTCAAGAGACAAGAGAGCCCCACTCTCATAAGAAGATATAAAAAATTTCATAAACATGGTTTTCTATGTAAATGTTGATCATGAGTTTATTCTAATAGGAGCTCTCCTCACCTATGAATAGAGCCATTTTCCCTTTGTAAATAGCATAATCTCTACATACACTATTGCTCACTACTTTGAGCGTACCATTCGCCATCTTAGTTGTAGGGAGAGAGAGTAAGCTTTGTGTACACCATTACTTGTGGTATATAGGAAAGCTTCTTTGAGCTAGTTGTAGCATTGCAAGGGAGCGAGTGATTCATAACTTCCAATCAAAGTTGTACCTACTCTTGCACATCAATTGAATCAATAAGTTGGGTACTACCGCGGTTCAAAACTCTCTTGAGTCTCTCCAATTCACGCTTGGCAACCTCATCTCGGTTTAAAGTGACACGTTTCATTTTGAGATCCTTTTGTAGTATTTGCTTGTATGTGACTCAAGAGCTCTTGTGTTTGTTTTTTGTTGCTTGGGGAAACATTATAAGAGGGTTGTTTGGTGAGAGGGTTCCCATAACCCTAAGATAATGTGTAGATCACAACATCATCAAACTTAATTGTGTCTTTTGACTCTCCTCTAAGCTGTTTATACATCCGCGTCAATCATTCAAAGTGAATCTTAATTCTTGTACAAATCTCTCTCTCTCTCTCTCTCTCTCTCTCTCTCTCTCTATATATATATATATATATATATATATATATATATATATATATATATATATATATATATATATATATATATATGTGGCATTGATATTAGTGTTAGTATACCCTTCCTTTTGGCTTGTATTGCTTAGGGATTCTCCTCTTTGGCGTCCTAGTTTGGTCTCTAACTAGGTGGTGCCCCTTCACTTGTTGTTGGCTATGGGTTTGTTGTGGTTTCTCTTGTTTGTGGTTGCCCCAGCCCCAATTGAGCAGCACAGGAGCCTTGAGGGGTGTTTGGAGGTCGCCTTTCTTGTTGCCTGCCCCGGTGTCGTGCAACTCTGCTGCCATGACGAGAAAAAGAGTAGAGAGATGCAAGTTAAGCTTCTTTGAAGCCTACACATTTAGTGAGCAGTGATCAGGGCTTGTTAACATGCCAAGTTTAATGATTAATGTATGCCAGATGCAGCTTAAAAGGGCCAACTGATGCCTTAATGATGCTAAAAATGACTATGCTTGAAGTGAGCACATATGGAATATAATGATCTAGAACTATAGTGCTTTAAGTGCTCTATCAGCCTGTCCTTACGGCTCGTTGATTGGAGCTACGATGGAGAAGTTATGGCACTTTGAAGTTTAAGTTGATTGCAGATCTGTACCGGATTGGGCAACTGCAACTGAGGTGACATAAATGAAATGAATGCATGGACCTGAAGGGCTCACTTTGTGGAGAGCATCGGTCTTTTCAGATCAACGGTCGGAGTTACGGTTGCCAAGATGTTGACTGTAATAGATTCACAGGGGGCCGGTTCCGTACCAGTCCGATCTCCTCGCTCGGTGTGCCATCTGGGAATTTTGGCCTCCTCAGCAGGGGTTATATGCGCTCTATGCAGTTTGAGAAGTCTAAAGGAATTAATTGATTGTCAGACCGAGTTCGGGCTCATGAGATAATATGGCTTGAGGCCGGTGTCAGCTGCCGGCACAGCTAAGCAGGATGAATTTTGGAATCCGGATGATATTGTCAGTCAAGGGCTGATTTGGTTGGTATGTCACTCTGAACAATGATTTGGCTGATGCGTATACCAACTATGGCGCCTTTACGAAAGCATGATGTGTACGCCAAATTTGATGCCTATTGTGTTGCCTTGGTCGGCATGTACGTCAATGCCCGCCCAATGAAGGGAGCTTGGCAATGCCTTGGTCGATATGTATGCCAAATGGGGTTCCGTTTAAGCGCCGAAAAGAAGCCAAGGGGGATATGGCCGCCCAATGGATATACTGCTTGGCATTGCATTGGTTGGCATGTATGTGCGATGTAGTGCCCACTAGGGCCGCCCACCCACTAAAATCCAATCAAAGGCTGCCCACTATGGAGAGGCCGCCCACTTAAGTGAGTGTGAAGTCAATGAGGAAAGGGGAGCAAAACGATGGCGGCAGCGAGCAAGAAAACTGCGCAGGAAGGAAAACACACGCAGTGTCCCGCACAGGGCTTAGAGTCAGATGAGCATGCAGCAAAGGTTGATCACCATCTCCTTGCGTTGCTTTTTGGTATCACTCGCGCGCAAAAAGGCGTACCTCCAAAAGCAGGCCCTGCCATGTCATAGGGCCGACTCCCGCGCCATGTCAATGACAGCGGCGCCACTACTTAGGAAGAAAAGAGCTATTAATAGGGGTTTTCTTTTGCATAGGGACGGGATTCAAAGCAAAGAAAAGGAGAAAGAAGGAGCTTGGTCGAAGCTTGGAGAAGGCAAGCAAGCTTGAGAAGAAGTTTGTCGAGGTCGAAGGCAAGCAAGCAAAGCTTGAGAAGGCAAGCTCGGTCGAAGTAGGAGAAGCACTCTTGGTCTTGAACCAAAGCAAGAGAGCAGGAGAACGCAAATGCAGGGTAAGAAGTAAGAGGAAAGCACGAGGTAGTTCAAAGCACACAAAGCAGGATAATTGATAACTACTGAAGCATTATGATTGAGGTAGTGAGCAGAGTCGAAGCTTGCAGAATCCGCGAGGTATTTGAAGCAGATAAAGCGACAGGAGGAAATTTTCATAACCGTCATCAGCTAATGTTTGATTAATCATTCTGTTAAGCTCGGTGTCATTAACGGCCCGGTTAATTCTGTAAAGCAGGAGCTTAAACTCCTAGTTAGCAGATGATCCAAGTGACGACATTGTTGAAGCCCGCCTTGGCTAAGGATTAAGTTGTCTCAAGTGTTAATCAATTAATTGATGATTACAACGATTGCTAGAGTCAATTGCATCAGTTGTTCTTGTTCTTGCTCTTTCACACCTCCCACAGCCAGAGGCCCCGGCGCCTGCCTGACACACGTAGCAAACACATATCCCCCGACATCTTTGGTAAACCCGATGCGAAAGGAGCCGGGGTGGGAGGTAAAGATGGAGAGTTAAGAGCAGATGATGAAGATGATTGCAGAGTTAAGCGCAAACGGTTTTGATGATAAGTCAACAGTTCCAGATTTTTCAAAGATGCTTCAATTGGTTCAAGGATCTCTGCTTGAAAGGGAGACCGTAAAGAAGAAAAATCAAATGGATCAAGCTTTGGATGAAGCTTTAGATGCAGTATACGACGAGAGACGACTGTTTGATGGATACGATCTAGAGGGCTAGCTAGAGTGCTATGAGCTGTAGACCAAGGTAAGAGGGATACCAGAAGAGTTGATGATCAAATCTTTTGAGCAATTAGTGAGTTCAGATGTGAAGGAGTAGATTCAAGAGGTTAACAAAGCCTACAATGACGACTGGGAGTATTTCAAAGAAGCTATTGTACAAGTAAGTTATGAGCAGTATGAAAGCTATCAAGAACAGAGTTCAAGTTTACCAGACTATGCAGATGTTCGAGGACAAGATCGGTCAAAGTTAGAAGCTGTGATTGATGAGTTTATTGTATAGGATGCTACCTTCTTACGGGCTAATGATGACGACATTGTTAAAGCTGTGTATGAAAAGCTGGGTTTAGCAGATGTTGTGCATGAAGTAGAAGTCTTTGAGGGTGAGGCGTTATAGCTTTAGGATACGCAGGGTGAATTTTTCAAAGAACCTACACATGCGGTACATGAGAAAAAGAGATCAGGGAATCAAAACAATGAAGTGGCTAAAGCTCAAGAAGAAATTGTGCAGGTGAATGAGTGCAACCATATTCAAGTAGACATGCATGAAGATTTGGTTTCAGTTGAAATTTTTGCTCCTGACTCAGAATTAGAGCAGATTTTTTTGGGTACAGATTTTAGCATAGAGTTGATTGATGATAATGGTACAGATTTTGCCAAAGAGTTGATTAATGATACAGATGTTATATGTCAAAGCAGGGCTACTGTTGAGAGCACCAAGACCATGGATTTTGGTATACCAGATTTATCGAATTTGGATGTACCAGATTTTGAGGAGTTGGTTAAGCAAGAGTATGTGCTTGAAGATCTGCAAAAAGTTGATTCAGAAGGGGTGCAGACTCCTTCATTGACAAGCTGTTGTGAAGCCGAGCTATCAAAGTGGAAAACTGATCTTGAATGTGATGATGATGAATCAGAGGGGGTGCATACTCCTTCTTTGACAAGTTTCTGTGACCTAGAGCTACCGATGTGGCAAACTGATCCTGAATGTGCTGATGATTTAGAAGGAGAGCAAACCTCTTCTCTATCAAGAATTTGTGAGACAGGGCTCACACTATGGTAGAATGATCATGAACTTGATGATGCTGATTCAGAGGGGGTGCATAGTGA
The DNA here is from genome assembly GCF_014529385.1 of Adiantum capillus-veneris. Lineage (NCBI taxonomy): Eukaryota > Viridiplantae > Streptophyta > Polypodiopsida > Polypodiales > Pteridaceae > Adiantum > Adiantum capillus-veneris. Next base: position 71,695,154 of record NC_140952.1, read on the forward strand.
AGTGCAATCTCTTGTTGTCGAATATGATTGGTGTCATTGTGCCGATGATACAGATAGGGCAGTAGATGAAATTTTTAATGTGCATGCTGAACTTTGTGCTACAGAAGTGCAAAGATATCTGGATGATGGTGAAAGACTTGAAGAGAACTTTACAGCAGATGTATTTTGTATACATGTCATATGTGGGAATCTTAGTTTACAGTAGCCTGAGATGTGCAAGATGGAGGAACCTTCTGAAGCGGTGGACCTAGACCTTATGTGCTTATTGGAAGAAGCTTTGGAAGGATTCTCAAATACAGATGCAAAGGATGCCGATCAATCTAGATTCATGCATGAAGAAGTTTGTTCAGATGCAGTTGATGATGATCTTATGCAGTTGTTAGATGATGCACTACTTGATTTTGAGCCTCTACGAGATAGAGAATTGTTTTTTGATGCATCTTTTGAGCCTAATGAAGAGGATTTTACCAGAGACTTGATGTATTCAGATATGCATGATCGGAATTTAATTACTAGTGAGAGTGGAGGTGCACTGCCAATGCTTTTACCTGTGATTGATGATAGACAATTGGATGAGCCAATTGCATAGGGGATATGGCAGTATCTGATGCTACCTTATGCTATATGGAATCTGATGTTACCCTATAATGTAGGGGATTTTGAGCTAGCTTTTGACCCAGGAGGTGACAGATATATGCATGGTCCTGGGCAATTGACTTATATGCCATATGATCCAGGCGGTTTTCATGAAGATTTGTGGGTTAATTTATGTTTATGCTATACTGATTGGAAATTCTTGTATTTTCTCTATGATCCTGGAGGATGGTGCAAAACTTTTAAAGGAATGCTCACAGTGGGGCAAATGATTGGTTTCCCGTTTGATCTCGGGCGCTACTAAAGTGCAAAGTTGCAAATTTGAAGAGTACCAGTTATCTGTTGTAGTAGGTTGCATGGTACAAGGTTCTGTTTCCTAGATCTATGCTAAATCAAAAGAGTTTTGGTTATGCGATTAATAAGCTTACATGGCTGGCTTCCAGTTGACCTCTTTGGACAATTGATGAAGTATCTTCACATCTTTTGAGTTGGTTCTGCTACCAGAACTTGAGGTAGAGGAGTTGACGGCCATTCTGTGTGCAGACAAAGTAAGCATACTTGAACTTGACACGGTTCCCTAAAGCGAGCTTAATGGTCAAGCCGTGTGCATCGTTAATTGGAGCACTTGAGTCTGGCAGGGTTCACTAAACAGGTTTTTCATAATTGAATGCTTTGAAGATACGATAGATACGGTTCAGAGATTTTTGTTGGACAACTACCTGATGATTAAGCCAGAACATTGATGATAGGGTATAAGCCTTATTTCATTTTTCATATTCTTACAAGTAATGTGAGTCTGATGATGCAAAGAGCTTAAGGTACCTTTAGCAGATATAGATTGAAGTGCAGTTGGCATAGACCAGAGGCTGTGCAGGTTCAGAGGGGGTGGATGTCGTGCAACTCCGCTTCCATGAAGAGGAAAAGACCAGAGAGATGCAAATTAAGCTTCTTTGAAGCCTACACATTTAGTGAGCAGTGATCAGGGCTTGTTAACAGGCCAAGTTTAATGATCAATGTATGCCAGATGCGGCTGAAAAGGGCCAACTGATGCCTTAATGATGCTAAAAAGGACTATGCTTGAAGTGAGCACATATGGGATATTATGATCTAGAACTACAATGCTTGAAGTGCTCTACCGGCATGTCTTTAAGGCTCGTCGATTGGAGCTACGATGAAGAAGTTATGGCACTTTGAAGTTTAAGTCGATTGCAGATGCGTACCAGATTGGGCAACTAGAGCTGAGGTGACAAAAATGAAATGAATGCACGGGCCTGAAGGGCTCACTTTGTGGAGAGTGTCGGTCTTTTCAGATCAACGATCGGAGTTACGATTGCCAAGATATTGATCGTTAAAGATTCACCGGGGCCCGGTTCCGCACCAGTGCGATCTCCTCGATGGGTGTGCCATCTGGGAATTTTGGCCTCCTCAGTAGGGTTTCTATGCGCTCTACGCAGTTTGAGAAGTCTCAAGGAATTAACGGATTGTCAGCAGACCGAGTTCGGGCTCATGAGATAATATGGCTTGAGGTCGGTGTCAGCTGCCGGCATAGCTGAGCAGGATGAATTTTGGAATCCGGATGATATTGTCAGTCAAGGGCTGCTTTGGCTGGTATGTCACTCTGAACAATGATTTGGCCGATGCGTATACCAACTATGGTGCCTTTACGAAAGCATGATGTGCACGCCAAATTTGATGCCTATTGTGTTGCCTTGGCCGGCATGTACGCCAATGCCCGCCCAATTTGGCCGCCTTATGAAGGGAGCTTGGCAATGCCTTGGTCAATATGTATGCCAAATGGGGTTCCCTTTAAGGGCCGAAAAGAAGCCAAGGGTGCTATGGCCACCCAACGGATATACTGCTTGGCATTGCATTGGTCGGCATGTATGTGCGATGTAGTGCCCACTAGGGCCGCCCGCCCACTAAAATCGAATCAAAGGCCGCCCACTATGGAGAGGCCGCCCACTTAATAAATAAGTGAGTGTGAAGTCAATGAGGAAAGGGGGAGCAAAACGATGGTGGCAGCGAGCAGGAAAACTATGCAGGAAGGAAAAGACACGTAGCGTCCCGCACGGGGCTCAAAGTCAGATGAGCATGCAACAAAGGTTGATCACCATCTCCTTGCATTGCTTTTTGGTATCACTCGCGCGCAAAAAAGCGTACACCGGAAATCCGTCCCTGCCACGTCATAGGGCCGACTCCCGCGCCATGTCAATGACAGCGGCGCCACTGCTTAGGAAGAAAAGAGCTATTAATAGGGGTTTTTTTTTACATAGGAATGGGATTCAAAGCAAAGAAAAGGAGAACAAAGGAGCCTGGTCGAAGCTTGAGGAGCTTGAAGCTTGGAGAAGGCAAGCAAGCTTGAGAAGAAGCTTGTCGAGGTCGAAGGCAAGCAAGCAAAGCTTGAAAAGGCAAGCTTGGTCGAAGGAGGAAAAGCACTCTTGGTCTTGAACCAAAGCAAGAGAGATGGAGAAGGCAAAAGCAAGGTAAGAAGCAAGAGGAAAGAACAAGGCAGTGCAATGCGTACAAAGCAGGATAATTGATAACTACTGAAGCTTTATGATTGAGGTAGTGAGCAGACTCGAAGCTTGCAGAATCTGCGAGGTATTTGAAGCAGATAAAGTGGTAGGAGAAAATTTCCATAACCGTCATCAACTAATGTTTGATTAATCATTCCTTTAAGCCTGGTGTCGTTAACGGCCCAGTTAATTCTATAAAGCGAGAGCTTAAACTCCTAGTTAGCAGATGATCCAAGTGATGGCGCTATTAGCAGCCCGCTTTGGCTAAGGATTAAGTTGTACTCAAGCGTTAATCAATTAATTGATGATTACGACGATTGCTAGAGTGAGTTGCATCAAATGTTCTTGTTCTCGCTCTTTCACACCTCCCACAGCCAGAGGCCCGATGCCTGCCGGCTCACGTAGCGAATACATATCCCCCGACATCTTTGGTGAACCCGACAGAAACGAGCCGAGGTGGGAGGTAAAGATGGAGAATTTAGAGTAGGTGATGAAGATGATTGCAGAGTTAAGCGCAAACGGTATTGATGATAAGTGAACAGTTTTGGATTTTTCAAAGATGCTTCAATTGGTTCAAGGATCTCTGCTTGAAATAGAGACCGTAAAGAAGAAAAATCAAATGGATGAAGCTTTGGATGCAGTATACCACAAGAGATGACTCTTTGATGGATATGATCTGGAGGGCTACCTAGAGTGCTATGATTTGGAGACCAAGGTAAGAGGAACACCAAAAGAGTTGGTGATCAAATCTTTTGAGCAGTTAGTGAGTTCAGATGTGAAGGAGCAGATTCAAGAGGTTACCAAAGCCTGCAACGACGACTGGGAGTATTTCAAAGAAGCTATTGTACAAGTAAGTTATGAGCAGTATGAAAGCTATCAAGAACAGAGTTCAAGTCTACCAGACTACACAGATGTTCGAGCACAAGTACGATCAAAGTTAGAAGTGTGATTGATGAGTTTATTGTACAGGATGCTACCTTCTTACAGGCTTATGATGATGACATAGTTAAAGCTGTGTATGAAAAGCTGGGTTTAGTAGATGTTGTGCATGAAGTAGAAGTCTTTGAGGGTGAGGCGTTACAGCTTCAGGATACGCAGGGTGAATTTTTCAAAGAACCTACACATATGGTACATGAGAAAAAGAGATCAGGGAATCAAAACAATGAAGTGGCTAAAGCTCAAGAAGAAATTGTGCAGGTGAATGAGTGCAACTGTATTCAAGTAGACATGCATAAAGATTTGGTTTCTATTGAAATTTTTGCTACTGACTCGGAATTAGATCAAAATGTTTTGGGTACAGATTTTACCATAGAGTTGATTGATGATAATGGTACAGATTTCGCCAAAGAGTTGATTAGTGATACAGATGTTATGGGTCAAAGTAGGGCTGATGTTGAGAGCACCAAGACCATGGATTTTGGTATACTAGATTTATCGAATTTGGATGTACCAGATTTTGAGGAGTTGGTTCAGCAAGAGTATGTGCTTGAAGATCTGCAAAAAGTTGATTCAGAAGGGGTGCAGACTTATTCATTGACAAGCTCTCGTGAAGCCAAGCTATCAAAGTGAAAAACTGATCTTGAATGTGATGATGATGAATCAGAGGGGGTGCATACTCCTTTTTTGACAAGTTTTTGTGACCTAAGGCTACCAATGATTTAGAAGGAGAGCAAACCTCTTCTCTATCAAGAAGTTGTGAGACAGGGCTCACACTATGGCAAAATGATCATGAACTTGATGATGCTAATTCAGAGGGTGTGCATAGTGAAGTGCAATCTCTTGTTGTTAAATATGATTGGTTTCATTGTGCCGATGATACAGACAAGGCAGTAGATGAAATTTTTAATGTGCATGCTGAAGTTTGTGCTACAGAAGTGCAAAGATATTTGCATGAGGGTGAAAGACTTGAAGAGAAGTTTACAGCAGATGTATTTTGTATGCATGTCATATGTGGGAATCTTAGTTTACAGTAGCCTGAGATGTGCAAGATGGAGGAACCTTCTGAAGCGGTGGACCTAGACCTTATGTGCTTATTGGAAGAAGCTTTGGAAGGATTCTCAAATACAGATGCGAAGGATGCCGATCAATCTAGATTCATGCATGAAGAAGTTTGTTCAGATGCAGTTGATGATGATCTTATGCAGTTGTTAGATGATGCACTACTTGATTTTGAGCCTCTACGAGATAGAGAATTGTTTTTTGATGCATCTTTTGAGCCTAATGAAGAGGATTTTACCGGAGACTTGATGTATTCAGATATGCATGATCGGAATTTAATTACTAGTGAGAGTGAAGGTGCACTGCCAATGCTTTTACCTGTGATTGATGATAGACAATTGGATGAGCCAATTGCATAGGGGATATGGCAGTATCTGATGCTACCTTATGCTATATGGAATCTGATGTTACCCTATAATGTAGGGGATTTTGAGCTAGCTTTTGACCCAGGAGGTGACAGATATATGCATGGTCCTGGGCAATTGACTTATATGCCATATGATCCAGGCGGTTTTCATGAAGATTTGTGGGTTAATTTATGTTTATGCTATACTGATTGGAAATTCTTGTATTTTCCCTATGATCCTGGAGGATGGTGCAAAACTTTTAAAGGAATGCTCACAGTGGGGCAAATGATTGGTTTCCCGTTTGATCTCGGGCGCTACTAAAGTGCAAAGTTGCAAATTTGGAGAGTACCAGTTATCTGTTGTAAGGTTGCATGGTACAAGGTTTTGTTTCGTAGATCTACGCTAAATTAGAAGAGTTTTGGTTATGCGATTAATAAGCTTACATGGCTGGCTTCCAGTTGACTTCTTTGGACAATTGATGAAGTATCTTCACATATTTTGAGTTGGTTCTGCTACTAGAACTTGAGGTAAAGGACTTGACGGCCATTCCATGTGCAGGGTTCCCTAAAGCGAGCTTAATGGTCAAGCCGTGTGCATCATTAATTGGAGCACTTGAGTCTGGCGGGGTTCACTAAACAGGTTTTCCATAATTGAATGCTTCGAAGATACGGCAGATACGGTTCAGAGATTTTTGATGGGCTGCTACCTAATGATTAAGCTAGAACATTGGTGATAGGGTATAAGCATTATTTCATTTTTCATACGCTTACAAGTAATGTGAGTCCGATGATGGAAAGAGCTTAAGGTACCTTTAGCAGATACAGATTGAAGTGCAGTTGGCACAGACCGGAGGCTGTGCAGGTTCAAAGGGGGTGGATGTCGTGCAGCTCCGCTGTCATGAAGAGAAAAAGAGCAGAGAGATGCAAGTTAAGCTTCTTTGAAGCCTACACATTTAGTGAGCAGTGATCACGGCTTGCTAACAGACCAAGTTTAATGATCAATATATGCCAGATACGGCTTAAAAGGGCCAACTGATGCTTTAATGATGCTAAAAAGGACTATGCTTGAAGTGAGCATAGATGGGATATTATGATCTAGAATTGCAGTGCTTGAAGTGCTCTACCGGCCTGTCTTTACGGCTCGTCGATTGGAGCTACGTTTAAGAAGTTATGGCACTTTGAAGTTTAAGTCGATTGCAGATTCGTACCGAATTGGGCAACTGCAGCTAAGGTGACAGAAACGAAATGAATGCACGGGCCTGAAGGGCTCACTTTGTGGAGAGCATTGGTCTTTTCAACGATCGGAGTTACGATTGCCAAGATATTGACCGTTAAAGATTCACCGGGGGCCGATTTCGTACCAGTCTGGTCTGCTCGATCGGTGTGCCATTTGGGAATTTTGGCCTCCTCAACAGGGTTTGTATGCGCTCTATGCAGTTTGAGAAGTCTCAAGGAATTAACGGATTTTGAGACCGAGTTCCGGCTCATGAGATAATATGGCTTGAGGCCGGTGTCAGCTGCCGGCACAGCTGAGCAGGATAAATTTTGAAATCCGGATGATATTGTCTGTCAAGGGCTGCTTTGGCTGGTATGTCACTCTGAACAATGATTTGGCCGATGTGTATACCAACTATGGCGCCTTTATGAAAGCATGATGTGTACGCCAAATTTGATGCCTATTGTGTTGCCTTGGCCGGCATGTACGCAATGCCCGCCCAATGAAGGGAGCTTGGCAATGCCCTTGTCGATATGTATGCCAAATGGGGTTCCCTTTAAGGGCCGAAAAGAAGCCAAGGGGGCTATGGCCGCCCAATGGATGTACTGCTTGGCATTGCATTGGTCGGCATGTATGTGCGATGTAGTGCCCACTAGGGCCGCCCCCCCACTAAAATCCAATGAAATACCGCCCACTATGGAGAGGCCGCCCACTTAATAAATAAGTGAGTGTGAAGTCAATGAGAAAAGGGGGAGCAAAACGATGGTGGCAGCGAGCAGGAAAACTGCGCAGGAAGGAAAAGACACGTAGCGTCCTGCACGGGGCTCAGAGTCAGATGAGCACGTAGCAAAGGTTGATCACCATCTCCTTGTGTTGCTTTTTGGTATCACTCGTGCGCTAAAAGGCATACCCCGGAATGCCGGCGCTACCACGTCATAGGGCCGACTCCTGTGCCACGTCAATGACGGCGGCACCACTGCTTAGGAAGAAAAGAGCTATTAATAGGGGGTTTTTTTTGCATAGGGACGGGATTCAAAGCAAAGAAAAGGAGAATGAAGGAGCTTGGTCGAAGCTTGAGGAGCTTGAAGCTTGGAGAAGGCAAGCAAGTTTGAGAAGAAGCTTGTCGAGGTCGAAGGCAAGCAAGCAAATCTTGAGAAGGCAAGCTCGATCGAAGCAGGAGAAGCACTCTTGGTCTTGAACCAAAGAAAGAGAAGAAAGCAGGAGAAGGCAAAAGCAAGGTAAGAAGCAAGAGGAAAGCACGAGGTAGTGCAAAGCGCAGAGGAATCCCAAACTCCGAGCGAACTTTTTTGAGCGATGATAAAATCGAGCGAGTTAGTGAGAGACACTCTATCAAAATACGCATAGCCAAGAGTTTCTCCAAGTCACTCGTTTCATTAAATCACTCATTATTCACTTGAGAGACTAAATAAATTGACCCTAAACCTCCTAAAGATGGCGGTTAAATTTAAGAATAGATATGCTAGGCAAGAGGTAGGTGCTAGAAAGCCTGACATTGGATAACTCTTGAGGTGCAAAGATTGTTGGGGGACAGGGGCTATAACAAATTTTTTTGGGAGGCATCTCTCTCTCTCTCTCTCTCTCTCTCTCTAAGCTTGCTTCTGGAAAACATGTGATGAGTAGGTGACGGGAAGTGTTTCCACCCAACTCTTAACAATGTGTGGCCTTACTATAGAGGCAAGGTGAGATTGTTATTTTATGCAAGACACGGTGATGCCTTGCTAGTATCATTCCATCTAGCGTCATCTCTCTCTCTCTCTCTCTCTCTCTCTCTCTGTCATATTATATAATTAAAAAAATCTCCCTCAAAGGGTTGAGTCGGTTGCATCGGCGAAGACCCTCTGCAGGAGTTTTTTTTAAAATAAACATTGAAGAAAGAAGACCTCTCTTACGATGGTGGTGCCTTTTTTTGGTTTGTGCGTCTGCTCTAGGAGAAGGGGTAGGGAAATCTTGCCACATTCCACCTTAAGAAATCAAGATGGAGCTACCTAGGTCTTGCCAATTTTACTTTTGGGTTGAATTAGAGGGTATCTTTGAAGATATCCTTGTTGACATCAAAAGAAAAGTTGATTAAGGCAAGGATCTCAGTCCGTGGAGGTGGAGAGATAGATAGAGAGAGAGAGAGATGATATGTGAGAGGGCAAAGACAGAGAGAGAAAAAGAGGGAGAGATATTTTTTAATGGGAAAATTACAAAAATACCCCTCTAATTCGAGAAAATTCTCCTCAAATTGCAAAATACCATTGTGTCTATTTTGGTTGGATTGTTCAAGGTTTTCTAATTTCTATTTCTTTTTTACAATTCAAATGCTTACCATATGTAATTTGTCGCAAATCACTTGGCAAAAAAAAGGCAATTATGTCTAAAATGGCAACTCATCTTTAACGTGTGCACAACAGACTCAAATTCTAGTTTTAGCATCTTGTATTGATAAACAATCAATCTTCTTATGAAAAGCGACAAAAAAATTATTCTGGGAGAAATTTGGCATTTTGGGAATTTATGACAAAATATTGGGGGTAGTTTGGGAATTTCCACTCGAGTTAGCAGATTGGCACATGGAGGACGGAGAGACACACAAAGTCGATGTGCGTCGGATCGAGGGTGGGCGCTTCAAGTTTTTTGCTCCTTCATCCCGATGGTATCTGACAGGCTTGTGGTGCATTGTGTCTGCTTGATGGTGATTACAATGGAGAACATTAGCTTTTGTATGTGTTGGTTTGCAAGGAGCGCATAATCTCTCTATCTCTCTCTATCTCTCTCTCTCTCTCTCTCTCTCATTTGCGACTATGAGAAAGTGTAGGCTGCTAGAGTTTACTATGATAAGGAGTGCAGGGGGTAACGACGATCTATCTGCAGGCAACAAATTGCTCGTACAACACAAAGAGAAAGTAGCAGGCATAGGAAAATTTAATATTGGGTCCATAGAGGAGATGCTAGTGAGCCGAGGAGGACATGTGCAGAGCCCACGATTGCGATTCCTAGTGAATCACTTTATCTATGCAGAGAGCATCTTCTATGAATTAAGAGAGAGCACACATGCATAGGCCTTGCTATGTCCTTTGCTCTCAAATTTGGGAGATTCCAAAAATCTCCATAACAAATTAATAGTCTTGCATTCCCTACAAAGGGAGAGAGAGAGAGAGTAAAAGAAAAAAATCATAGTGACTTTAGTCAACACACTCATAAAAGAGAGAGTTTCTTTATAAAAAAAGGAACTCCCCTCAAAGGATCTGCGGCCGTCATAAAAGAGAGAGTTTCTTTTTTAAAAAAAGAACTCCCCTAAAAGGATCTGCGCCGCCGCAGATCCTTTAAGGGGAGTTCTTTTTTTAAAAAAGAAACTCTCTTTTTTATGGAGTGAAGAGTAAACAAAGGCCACACTTTTCCTTGAAAAACTTTCTCTCTCTCTCTCTCTAAGGATGCGCTCCATCTTGATTTCTTATGGAATAATGTTGCGAGATAATTCTACCCCTTTTCCGAGAGAAGATGCATGAACCAACCAAAGGCACCACCATAGCAAGGGAGGGTCGAACCTTAGTGCACACAACCCCAAGTCTTCTATGGTAACCGTAGAACTGCAAGGCCATGCTCGTCAAGAGTACGATGCCTCCATTATAATAAAAAAGAAATGTGCACATCCTGTCCCTCATGTGTCGACACTTATCTCACCACTCGCAACCCCCCGAACCCTTGGCTGCCTCGTGCAGCTCTTGGTTGGCATCGCATCTAGCACCTTCGTAGAGCTCGAGTTTGGTGCCACCATTCCTGCTCCCTTCGTAAGGCATCGTTCATCTTCTCTTCCACCACTTGTCACCAGAGCCACACTTTTGCTTGCTTGATTGCCCAGGGATCTTCGTAGATTCTCTTCAAAGAAGCATTCCCAAAATCTTACCGACATTATACTAAAGTCTCTATACCTTTTTTACTCTCTCTCTCTCTCTCTCTCTCTCTCTCTCTCTCTCTCTCTCTCTCTCTTTGTAGGGAATGCAAATGGGAATTGAATTTTCTTTTTTAAGTTCTTCAACGTGTTAAAAAAATTTCTACCCCCAAAGCCCCCCCCCCCCCCCCCCCCCCCCCCCACCCGGGTGCACACTCTTTGAGGGAAAAAAAAACTACAAAAAGAGGGAGAGAGAGTCTCACTTATTTCTTTTCAATTTTTATACACATTGAAGAGAGAGAGAGAGAGAGAGAGAGAGAGAGAGAGAGTCACACTGGACACCCGTCCCACCCTCATTTTGCTGATGGTTGTTAATAATGCTGTCAAATTGGACTTAAAAACAAAAGCTACACATTTTTCTCAGCAAATGGGAGTAACGCATGTGGTTAAAACTCTGGCTTAGACGTTGTTTGTTAGGGTTGTTTCCTCTAAAATGAACTCCCGCATGCACTTTCTATAGTTGGCTACGCCTTGGACAACTTAGCCGAGGATGTGAGGCCGTTCCTCTGACAAGGGGTAGAGGCTAACTTTTTTATTTCATCTACAAATGATTAGCTACCACCTCTGCATGGCATGTACTTCCCTGTCCTAGTGTGGCATGGGCCTAAGACAAATCACTCTTCTCATTCAAGAGTACTATCAATTGTGTGTGTGTGTGTGTGTGTGTGTGTGTGTGTGTGTGTGTGTGAGAGAGAGAGAGAGAGAGAGAGAGAGAGAGAGAGAAGAGGGCTCAACAAATAGGCTTCTGACAATTTTACCAGTCTCAGAGATGAATATATACCATCCCAAGGAACGATACACTTTTGTGAATTTTAAAATTCAATATTGCTCAACAATTAGGCTTTAAACACATGGCACTTATGAAGCCCTCATTGTCCCTCTACTGAATGTCCTCATTACCTATCTCTCTCAATTATAAGAGTTAGATACTATAATATTATAAATATTATATATATATATATAGGGAGAGAGAGAGAGAGAGAGAGAGAGAGAGAGAGAGAGGGAATATAGAAGAAAAATAGACATGGTCCCTATGTGGAATGCCCCACTCTACTGCATCCTTGGCGTTGAGGATGGGGCTTAAATTGCACCACATAGAACAACATGGACCCATACCGTAAAAACATTCGCTCGGATTTTTGGTTCGCTCGAAAAATGTCACTTGGTATATGGTAAGACTCCAAAGCGCACAAAGCAGGATAATTGATAACTACTGAAGCTTTATGATTGAGGCAGTGAGCAGAGTCGAAGCTTGCAGAATCCGCGAGGTATTTGAAGCAGATAAAGCAGTAGGAGACAATTTCCATAACCGTCATCAGCTAGTGTTTGATTAATCATTCTGTTAAGCCCGGTGTCGTTAACGGCCCGTTAATTCTGTAAAGCGGGAGCTTAAACTCCTAGTTAGCAGATGATCCAAGTGAAGACGTTGTTAACGGCCCGCCTTGGCTAAGGATTAAGTTGTACTCAAGCGTTAATCAATTAATTGATGATTACAGTGATTTCTAGAGTCAGTTGCATCAATTGTTCTCGTTCTCGCCCTCTCACACCTCCCACAGCCAGAGGCCCGACGCCTGCCGGCTCACGTAGCGAACACATATCCCCCGACACCGGACCTCCTCAATTTTGGTGCCCCCACTGAGGAGGGCTTGTGTATGTTGTTGTGAATACTCAACCTTAGAATAGTCAAGTAGTATGCATGAATCACAAGAGTTTGTATGATCCTTTCATTCCCATTGCAAGGAAAAAGATACACATAATTGTTAGTACTAAGTTGCAATTTCAACGTGTAATTCGTAAGATTTTAGGTCCTCTTAGGTTGGCTAAGATAAACGCTTCGGTAAATCGTTTTATTTTGCCTCTCATTAGGTACCATATTAGCTTAGAAGTCTAAATTTTTGTGTTATTTTAAGCATTAGGACATGCATAGGCCATGGATAATGGCCCAGGGACAGAGGTTCCATTTCACTCCACACATTAGAATAAACGTTGCAATTAGTAGAGAGCTCCATTTTCAACAACGTATGGTGTTCATGTTTGGTGCCCAAAGAGTAGGAGAAATTATTGCGTCACTAAACCATGTCATCATGCCTCTTGTTGACTATCATAGATCATTTGATGTGCAGAGTGGACATTTAGGGTAAAGCACTTATGATCCTTCTATCCATGGTGCATGATATCAATTGATGCAGATTTACATGTGTGGTACTTTGATCGTGGTGCTATAGAGCACATTACTTCACATTGTGACTTGTTTTCTATCCCTCATGGGAATCCAGTCACTTGTGCCAACAATGCATATTTTTATTTTTTGGTAAAATAGGTTGCAATTCAGAAAACATTATTGTGTAAATTTTTAAGAAAGAAAAAACGTGTTGCCACTTTGAAATCAGTTCAATGGAGGCCCAACGACAAATGTCAGGATATCCTCTCTTTTTTGGAGAGCCTGGCGAGGATGCCGAGCTATTTCTAACAAATTTCAAAATGGCTTGCCGCATAAAAAGAGTGATAGGAGATGAGGAACACTTAGAAATGTTTGAGGTAGTTCTACGGAAGGATGCTAGCACTTGGTTTGAATCTCTATCTCAAGAGGTCAAGGGAAACTATAACGAAGTTGTTGATCATTTCAAGAGATACTTCTTTGACACCCAAAACACTCAAAAGCTATGACAAGACATCGTTTCTCACAAACAAAAAGACTTAGATGAATACTACATGTATAAACAAGAGTTTCTATGTCTTTGGGTTGTATGGGTGAGAAATGTTGCTAACCCTGGTGATGGTGCAGAGTTCCTAAAGAAGGAAAGGTTCATAGCCGGTCTCTTTTCCGCACTCAAAATAAAAGTCGAGGCAGGTGCACCTGCTACCTTTGATGCAGCTGAAACTAGGGCTGTTAAGAAGTATAGAAAACTCAAGTGCCTAAGGGCAGAGTTCCAATAGAGGGTCCTATACCTAAGGAAAAATTGCAAGCATCAACATCTAGAGAGATTCCTGAGGTAACAATGGAGGCAATTGAAAAGTTAAATGAATCCTTAAGCAACTTATCAATCCACCTTGAACAAGTTGTAGGTCCCAAGGGACAAACAAAGAAAGCCAAGGAGTGATGTCAAGAAGTGCGCAGTGCGACTAGGAAAGCACTGGGCCTCTGACTGTGAGGATTCGTAGCAAAATCAAGCAAGGCGTAGATGATTTGAAGCCAAAAACACACTAAAAAAGAACAAAACTCCAGCCATGAAAGCTCCACATTGAAAATTAACCAAGATCAACTCAAAATTCTTGTGTGTGTGAAGATTAGGTGTAGCCTCGCTCCCAATTGCACAGATGCAGTGCTCATTCGACCTGTTAAAAACCCTAAATATACGCTTTGATTCTTTCTTGTGAACATTTCATGGAAGCTTCAATACTTTATTGGAGAAGCCCAAGTAGTTATTTGAGGAGGGGAAACCCTAATTGGAGGCCTCACAGCCTCAACCATGTAGTGAAAGCAGCACGGGACTGCACTAGCACCCTGTAAAGGAATGGTTATATCTCCTTGATCATGTGCCCAAATGAGCTCATTGTTGGCTCTAGAAATTCCCACACAACTTGAGAAACAACAGCACTGTCGTTGATGTGGAATTTTGAGCTATTTTTAGGCTATTTTTGACCATTTTAAGGCCAGTTTTAGCCATTTTTAGCCCAAAAATGGCACCTTTTTGTCTGTAAAAAGCCCAAACAAGCTGGGAAGTATCCCTAGATTTTTGAAAAAATCCCGTTGGACTCAAATTTCATGTTGAACTTCTTTTTTCCACTTTGTAAGCACTTTGGACACGTCTTTTACGCCAACGCATGAAACCTACTATTTTGGCCGAGATTGCCCGCATTGAACTTTCTAGGCAAAACAAGCGTGCCACTTCGATACACTTGACATTTGTACATTTCTAAAGCAAAATAGGCATATACTTATGTGAAAAAGCATGCCATAGTGCCACGTCTAGGGCCTTGCCCTCCCGGCAAGGTATGTAAACGACTGCAACCGTGGCATCTATTTTCGCATATATCACACTATGTACATTATAGCATTTGGTCCCACATAACAAAAGCATTCAGAGTGAGGTAGATATTATAATTTCACATTATGAACGTGCCATGGCATGACATCCACCCCCTCTTGCCTTGCATATCCTCCGGCATGTGCCACACATATCTTTTTCAAGTTCAGTCTTCATTTAAGTCAACATAACATATCAATTTTGTTATCACTTGCAACGAAATCTAACACATCATCCTATCGTTCTTCATCCACATCCATAAGATTTTCATCAGAGCCTTCATTCTGAATTTCTTGTAAATCAAAGGGATCTATATCACCTCTTCTTTTGAATAACTTGATTCTTTTACCTGCGAAGGGAATCTTCATTTTTGTCCCATCTAGTTCATGCAAGGTGTAAGTTGCATTCCCATGTACATGTTGAACCACATAAGGACCAAACCATCTCTTTGAAAGATTTCTTATTATTGAATGCTGGTTGTCAAGACTACTGTCATACACCAACACCCAATCATCTTCCTTAATAGCTTTAGGTATGAGCCTATGCCTCTTATCAAATCTCTCTTTATTCCTTAACCTTGCATCTTTCAATCGTGCTAATGCATTCTCAATATCTTGAGGCCTTCTTTCTAACTATTGTATGCGCAAAGCAAGAAGGTCTTCCCTACTCATTCCATCTTTCCAAGGTAATACATTCCATGTGGGAATTACATCCTCAATTGGCATTATAGATTTTTGACCATACATCAACTCAAAAGGCATATAACCAGTAACTGAGATATGAGTTGTACAATCATCTCGTAAAGCATACGGCAATGACCTTGGCCACTCTCCCATTTTACCTTTGCATGCCTTAGCCAAAGCTTTAATGATAGGAGGATGCCCATGCTCCGATTTACCATTTCCCTTAGGATTATATGCAATAGTGAGAGCAAGTTTAATGCCCAACCTAGAGAAAAACTCCCTTGCTTTGTCAGCATTCAACTCACCCCTGTCCGCTATTATTTTCCCAACACAACCATAATGGCTAATTACATCATCCAAGAGGAACTTACATACCCCTTCTGTGCTTTTTGTTCTTAGAGCGCGACCTTCAACTTGATTGGTTAAGTCTTCTCGTGCAAGCACTATGTATCTCATTTTCCATAAGCCCAATGGCATTGTAACCTGACCTACTACCCACTTGTAATGCATGGCCAATGGGTAAGTAGGGTGCAACCCATCATGATGACGTACATTGGAATACATTGACAGTTTCATAGGACTCCACAAAGTGATGTACATCTTTATACATACCTTTCCACCAATACATCTCTTTCATTTTAGTAAAGGTGGCCCATACACCTCTATGTCCAGCATAAAGACTCTCATGAAACTTTTTCATAAGCTTATTTTGAGCGTCCTTATCATTCACGACTCTCATCGGCATTCCATTTATTTGTTTTGGACGCTTCCATAAGTACCCATCTTTCAAAAAGTATCCATAGGTCTTTCTCCATATTATTTTGAACTCTTGATCAATCCACCTTTCTTGCCTTGTCAAAGTGCTCAGGTAGCGTCCAATGAGAAACCAGTCACCTTGATATAGGTCCTCTGTAAATGACTCAAGTGCATTTGACAGGCAAACATGATCACCCTTGGCATGAGAGATACTATAGAACTGTATGCCTACATCATCGCCCTCGACAACCATGTCTTCTTCATTTTCATACCTTGCTCTTGAAAGTATACCCGCAACTGGACTATCTTTCCCTGCAATATGCTTAAATTCTAGATTCAAGGACTTTATGTAGGCAATCCATCTCAACATAGCAATGTTAGGAGTTGAGCAACTTGTGATCATTCCAAGAAGGGGTAGACAATCAGTCTCCACTATTACATTTGCTCCTATCAAATACTCTTTGTCACATTTCAAAGCTGTGACTACTCCCCATAACTCTCTTTTTACCTGTGGATAGTTGCGTTGACGAGCACTTAGGACTTTTGCTCCAAATCTCATCACATATCGCTTGCCATCATCGTCATCTTGCCCAATCGCCCATCCAATTCCTGTGGGGCTAGTATCCATTGTCACAATTACATATCTTCCACATTCATAGTTTGCTTTCCTCAAAGTTGGAGACATAAGCAACAATTTTTCTCATGGCATGTGTATGCATTCCTTCCCATTGAAACTTTTGGTTCGTTCTCAAAAGTTGATACAAAGGCTCTACTACATGTGCATAATGCGGAATCCAGATAACATAAAACACGCATGCACCCAAGAACCTTCGAACCTCAGTGACATTTATGCATTTCTCTTTCATTCTTTGAATTACATCAATCTTTGCAGGACAAGGCCTTCTACCATATGGCCCGCACATATGTCCCACAATAAGAACTTTATTCACACCAAACAATGACTTTTGGACAAGGTAAGGTTCACCTCTTCCAACCTCAACAAGATATTATCACAATCATTGATATGGTTTTCCAGATACTTACGACACCCCCTCAAGTCGAGAGACACATCTATATCACTTACATCACATCCTTTGATTGGCACATCATCAAGGAAAGGCATTGTAGTTTGAGGTATGAAGTCACGTAGGACTTTGTTCATACCATTCATCATATGTGCAACTGAATTAGTTTCTCCCTAAGGTAAGGTGCACATCCTTACCATGCCCAAAAGTTTCCTCATGGTAGTCAGGTCCCTGCTTTCCATTGCTAGTTGGAACTGATCATACCCTGAATACAAATCTCCCATAGAATATATTGCCCTTCCTGCAAATGCCTCTGCAAATTCATCTACAACTGGCCTAATAACCACATTTCTGATTGTCACCTTATTTACAGGTTGCATATCGATCCTGAATAAAGCGTAAAGAACCATTTTTCTTTGGAACTGTGAACCACCTGCTTGAATACGGAGCATAAGAAGGCTCCAAGATACCCATCTTGATCTTTTCATTAAGCAACTCAATGAGTTTTGGCAAATGAGCCTTTGGAACAGGAATAGGCCTCAAGTTCCAACGTACATGATAGATAGTGAAGATCACCATAGGAGCAACAATGGATGGATCAACACACCCTACCTAGGGCTCAAATACAAAAGCTCTTCCATGTTTGGCAAGCATGTCTTCAACGCATATTTTTTCAGCTTTTGTCAAAATGTCCTCTCAACCAACCTTTAACTCGTTCAAAGAATCAGTGTGAACTGTGTCCAATCTTGCTTGGGTCACAAAGGCTAGGTTGCAAAGCAGCTTGCTCCATCTTATTTGTGTAATCTTTAGGTAGAGGTAATGCCACTGGTTTCACTTTCTTTGCCACAGACTTATACTTAGTCTCCACTCGTACATCAACACCTTGAGCATTTTTGAAATCCTCAATGACTTTGTACATTTCTATTGAGCAAACTTTCACAACCTCACTTTCCATACGAAAATTGCAATCCAGTGAAGACTCCAAGTCTTACATAGTATCCACAAACGAACACTCATCAAACACACCTGCAATGCATTCATCATCTTCTAGCAAACCCTTCATCTTCAAACCTCTTTGTACACTATTTACATGTTTTCGTTCACCCCGCTTTAAGTCCTCACACTTTGTAAAAGCAAAAGATCTATAGTCTTTTAGTCCTACAAAACCTGTAGAAAATGTTTCCTTTGCATATACATCATGCGAGAACTTTTCTTTTCTTGTACCACTGCAATCCCGCTCTACAATGGTACATGGCCAAAACCCCTCATATCCATGTAGTTCTTGAATTCTTTGTAAGCAAGACTCTCACCCCCATTGCAAGTCAAAAAAACTCTCTTGCCTTTCTTATAGCAACCTACAAAAGCCACAAGGAGGCATTTCGATGGATTACATGTGGCTCTAACTGTTGTTTCACAGAGATTTTTATTCCCCACCACGGATCTCAAGGTCTGATTCACCACATCACACACCTATTTTCTATGGCTTTCTCTATTGCACACCAACCATTCATATCATTGAAAAGACTTCCTTCTTCATGTACCGAAGGATCATGGTCTGCACGCCCCTACAAATCAGGCCTCTTGTTCTCACTTCAACAAGTGATTGAACGTAACACATGGCTCATCAACCACATGTTTATCCAACATCAAAATTGTGTGTATAGGAAAATCAATGGCATACCCATGGGATTAGCATGCTCCCCCTGTGGTGTACTCTCTACCTTTATGCTCTAGAATATAATTACCTTGCGAAAACCCTTAACTCACCTAACCCAAAATCTATCTTGGAAAAAATTGGCATGCCTTATAGATACTTTGACAACCTCCTCATCATTAACTCAGAAGACACTCTACAGTTCATAAATAACCACACCATATACCATGAGTGCCTAAGCATTGAAAGTAATTTTGGCACCCAAGCCAAATTTCTCAACCTCCAACTTACAATCACTGACAACCAATTAATAAAAAAACTCTCCAAAAAAGAGGATGGCCTACCCTACAAACCTGTCAAATATCTCTAAAGGTCAAGTAATAGACCTACAGAATGGGCCCACAAAGTGATTCTCTCCCAACTAAAACCCATTCTTTTTTTGTAATACATACCCATTAGAAGCTACAAAGACATCAAAAATCTCATCCAAGCATTCTGTAACAGCGGTTTTGAACGCACAAAGTTATGGCAATTGGTCAGAGGGCACATGCAGAACTACACAACATCCTCATACACATGCTTAATCAACAATATTTTGGAGCACCTTAAAATTGGAGGGCACTAGGCCCCGCGGTTTTGAACACACAAAGTTATGGCAATTGGTTAGAGGGCACTTGCAGAACTACACAACATCCTCATACACATGCTTAATCAACAATATTTTGGAGCACCTTAAAATTGGAGGGCACTAGGCCCCCTTAGGAGCCTAGTGTCCCCCAGGCGATCATATCTCGTAGTGTGGGTGGAGGTGGGCCTCTCCCCGTGATGTCGACAGGCATACAAAACAGCCATGGTGGAAAACCCCCCTTAAAACACGCACCCCTCTCAAAACATACCTCAAACCACAAAAATGGCCTTGGAAGGAAATAACTCCTACAAAAAACGTGGGTGAAAAAGGGAAGAGTGGTAGCCTCATTCAAAAAGGAATCTATAACTGACCACCCCCACCCCCCTCAGCCTTAATACAATTAAAAAAGACCTCCCAATCCCCCCCCCTTTTCTTTGCACGGTTGAGTTTATTTGGAGGGAATCAAGAACTTGGAGAAACCTATATAAGGACAAAACTCCCAAAAATATCTTTGCAAGAGGATTTCATACTATATCACCGAGTGCTGTACTTCCTGTAACTATCCAAGCCTACACCATGGATCCTCTCAACCAGGTGCTGTCTCATGCATGATTTTATTAAGGTGACATCAATAACACGTAGGAGTTTCTTACGACACCTGCTTTCAACCTTATGAACTAAAATTTTACTTGTTTCTTTTTTAAGTGATGGTGGCAGATAACATGACTCTCCTCTCTCTAATGCATGTGCATGATGGACACCCATCGCCAGTAACATCTAAACTATTGTTCTAAAACTTTCCAAGTTGCTCTAAAATAGGCTCACTTTGCCTATGGATGTGGATTTTTTTATTAAATGTCTGCTTCTTTGGACATACATGTGTAATTCTTTCATCTCTACTCCCCTAAAATCCCAAGAAATTTTGAATTGTTCCATCTAATACTCTCTCTCTCATTATTTACACACACACACACACAAACCCCACACCCATACACACACACACACACACACACACACACACACACACACACACACACACACATATCCAATGAGGCTTCAACAACAGCAATTAGCAAGAGGGCTCGCCCAAGAGAGAGAGGGGGCTCATTTTTGCAAGGCATTATCACACACACACTCACACAAGCTCATGTGTCAAGAAAGAGAAGATTAAATCTTCCCAAGATTTAATGGAGAATTCATCACCTACTCCAAGCTTGTGAGATAAAAGCCTACATCAACACTCTCTTGGCATGTGGATGCAAATCCAACCAAGAGCCAAGCTTCAATGCATGCTCATCTCCTATACCAAGCTAATTACTAAGCTAAGCTATGCTACATATGAGTGATTATGTGAGGAGATGTACATCTTTCTCGTAAGATACTCCTTCTTCCTCTCAATCTACTCTCATACCCTGCTAGCTCTCACCATCTTCGAAGGTGTGTGAGGTCTTGGGTCTGAGAACGGGGATAATTCAAGTTGTGTTTGTTAAGTGTTTTGCTTAGTGCATGAAGTTTCCATCTTCATTGCACTAGCTAGTCTTGAAGGAACCCAAAGAATTGTATTGTACCATGTCTCTCTTGATGGGAGAAACCATAATACAAAGCCTTTTGGAGGGGGGACCGGCTCCATGCAAATCCGGTCCTCAACTGTTGTCAATAGCTTAATTTCTCTCTCTTTTGAAAGTATTGTCGATGCTATCTAACTAGGTGTTATGCTTTTTGTTGCTCTCTCCACCCAAGCACTCTTGTAATTCTCATTAGGAATCTATTCTAATGAAATTCCCACTATGTTCGTGCTAATTTCCGCTACACATAAGTTATTAGGCCATTAAATGTTACATTGGTATCAGAGCTCAAGGTTTCTCTTTTCTTGCTCAAGAAGGGAGGTCCTCAAGCTAGCTACAAATGGTTGGTATTATTAATTGCCTGTGAGTAAGTAGAATAGGGATTTTTCAGCCTTGCAGTGCGCCTGCCTTTGTGCAGTTAATGGGGCATCACCGTCGAGAGCTATGGTCTTAATAGTGGAGTCCTACGGGGCTTGCCTACGTCTTAACCACTATTGAGCTATTTGAAGCTTGACAGGAGCCGGTGCTGTTTTGGTGTTGAAAGACCCTCGCTTCTATTCCTTGCAATTAATGGTATTCGAGCCGCGGGTACAGTAGCTTGAGTGCTTTTTCTAAAGGGGTAAAGAGGAGTAGCAACTAGGGCTTGAAGTGCCAAAGTACACCTAAAAAGTTTACACCTAAAAGTTGTTAGAATGGCAATAGTAAAGAGAGTGAAATTAATGTTGATAACTTTGATTTTGCTCATGAGCAAGCTACTAATGATGCTTCAATGCTTGTTAACTATCTTGTTACTAGGCTTCAACAAGCCATGGGCAATCCATCTCTCCAAAGTGAAGTGCAACGGCAGCTCCGTGCTCACGGGATTCTCCAAGCGCATCACCATGACGAGAGAACACCTAGGAAGCCTCCTTGTGAGACTCCCAAAAGAGGTCTCTCTCCGATTTGGGAAGAAGAAGAGAATCCTTATGAAGGGCTCAAGAATTTACTTCTTGATGATGCATCTCCTTCCCAAAGGAGAACTCAAGAGCCTCCACCGAAGGAACGAGAAAGAAGCGAGTCTCCCGTCACCTCGGCGGAGATGGCTCCACGAAGATGGCGGGCTAAACGCTCTCCATCACCACCAAAGCGGAGAAGACCATCGTATTCTTCTCCTCACCACAATTCGAAGAGGGATGATAAAAAGCAAGAGAAGAAAAAGGCGAGAAAGAGGACACCCTCTTCTCCATCTTCTTCATCCTCTTCCTCTTATGAAAGCTATGGTGAAGACGACAAAGATCAGGACAAGAAAAAGGCGAGAAAGAGGTCACCCTCTTCTCCACCTTCTTCAAATTCTTCACCTTCTGAAGAAAGTGATGGTGCAAATTTTGAACCATCAAAAAGAAGAGGCCATAGGAAATCCTATACCGCATGGAAGAGGTCGTCCAAGCTGAAGAAATTCAAAGAGGGAGGGAAGAGCATCTCTTTCCTTACCTATGATGGTACCTTTGGTGCCACGGACAAAGTCTTGGCCTTTATCCAGCAATTCGATGCGACGTTTGGAGATGAGGGCTTCACGGAGTCCTCTAAGCTACGCCATGTAGCTATGCACTTTCAAAAGTCCGCTAGACAATGGTGGTCTAGCCTATGAGCCAATGGTGAAGCTCCACGAACATGGAAAGCTTTAAGAGCTTCCATTATGAAGCAGTTTTTGGCCAACGATGCCAAAGACAAAGTACTCACCGAATGGCGAAGCTTAAAGCTCTCTCCCAATGAATCTATCCACAAATATGTATACAAGTTTTGGGACCTACAACTCAAAGCCACTGTCTTCAAAAAGTTGGATTTTGGAGAGCAAAAGCAACAATTTTGTGCGGGCTTAACCGAAGAAATGGCGGAGTATGTCAACTCCCAAAGACCACGTACCATATCGGCGGTAATACACCACACTATGGTGGCCTCTCGAATCAATTTCCAAACGGGGGCAAAAAGAAATAATAAGCCCCCGGAAAACAAGGGTTCCAATGAGCCTAAGGGGAAGGACAATGTCCAAAAGTCTCCTAAGGGCAACTCCAACAAAGCTAAAGAGAAGGGAGTTTACAAAGGTAAGAATAAACTCTCTCCTGAAGAGCTTGAGCGTTATCGTAAGGATAACCGATGTTTCAAGTGCGGCGAACAAGGGCATGCGTACCGCGCTTGTCCCCAAAAGAACAACCGCCAAGATCCTCCTAGAGCTTCCTTGGTTAAAATCCAAGAGGAGGAAATTCACCAAACTCATCACAAAGGATCTCCTCTGTGCCATGCTTGGGGAAAGGTAAGAGAACACGATGCTTTTATTCTCTTTGACCCTGGTTCTACTCACAGTTTTATATCTATGGAGTTAGCCACCAAGCTAGGCATACAATCCTACGAGATGGGAGATGTCCTACCCGCAGACAGTGCCTTCAAGGGGCAAGAAGCTTCAGTCACTCCCTTAATCGGGAAATTGAGGCTTCATGTCCAAGGCTATGTGGACAAAGAGGACTTCTTTATCTCTCCTCTCAAGCATGAGGATGTAATCCTAGGGGCACCATGGTTTGACCGCCTGGCTGCCGATGTTAAATTTCCTGAAAGGAGAATCTCCTTTAAGTTCAGGGAAAAATACATGTATATAAATGCTAAGGAAATGGGTAGCACCATCCCCATTGTACATACACCAGCTTTCAACAAGTCAATAAAGAGCTCTATTTCCGTGTACATGATTTTTGTTAAAGATTCTCAAAATGAACCTAATGCTTTAACAAAAGAAAATAAAAGCAACCAAAAGGAATTAGAGTTATCCAATTTTCTCAAGGGTTTTCAAGATGTTTTTATTGACGACATCCCTTGTGAGCTACCTCCTAAACGAGGTAATGATGACCATGCAATTGAACTTCTTCCAGGAAGTTCACCGCCTAATAAACCTCCTTATAGAGTTTCTCAAGCTCAACAAGAGGAGATTATGCGGCAAGTGCATGAGTTAGTTGAGAAGGGTATGGTTAGGCCAAGCTCATCTCCATTTTGCTCACCTGTGCTATTAGTGCAAAAGAAAGACGGCACATATCGTATGTGTGTCGACTATAGAGCACTAAATAGGATCACTATCAAGAATAGGTTTCCCGTTCCACGGGTAGAAGACCTATTTGATAAGCTACAAGGATCGACCTACTTCAATAGGATTGACCTAAAAAGTGGCTATCATCAAATAAGGATAGTTGATCAAGACATTGTAAAGACCACATTTTGTACTACATTTGGTCTTTACGAATACATTGTCATGCCTTTTGGCTTGACCAATGCACCAGCCACATTCAACCGCTTGATGGAGAAGCTGTTCAGGCCTCATCGAACCTTCACTGGAGTGTTCTTTGATGATATTATCATCTATTCTAATTCATTGGAGGAACACAAGCAACACCTCCAGGTAATATTTCAAGTTTTAAGAGAGAATAGACTTTATGTTAATCGAAAGAAAAGTGAATTTTTCTTGCAAGAGATTCAGTATTTAGGTCACATTATCTCTCAAGATGGCATCCAAATGGATCCATCCAAGTTAGAGGTAATAAAAGGATGGCCTAAACCAAGGAATCTTCATGAACTAAGAAGCTTTATACGTATGTGTGCATACTATAGACGCTTCATAGAAAAGTTCTCACAAATTGCGGGACCATTACATGACCTAACAAAGAAAAGCGTTAGGTATACATGGTCTGCTAAGGAGAACAATGCTTTCGAAAAGCTTAAAGAAAAGCTTATCTCTCAACCTATGCTTATACTACTGGATCTCTCAAAACCGTTTGAGGTCCAATGTGATGCTTGTGGTGATTGCCTTGGAGCTGTTTTGCTCCAAGAAGGGCACGCCATAGGCTATGAGTGTCGAAGGCTCGACCCTGTTGAGCAAGCTCTAGGCATATACGAAAAGGAACTCCTTGCATTTCTACATGCCTTAGACTCATGGAAGCATTATTTATTGGGGACTCCTTTCATTTTGCGAACGGATCACCAAAGTCTTAAGTACTTCATGACGCAGACCAAGCTCTCCGACAAACAAATGAGGTGGGAAAATTTCCTTTCGCAATTTCATTTTCATATTGCTCACATTGCTGGCAAGCATAATCAAGTAGCTGATGCACTCTCAAGACGGCCGAGAGTGAATGCGGTTTCCATAGCAACTCACAATGATCTATCTTCAATGATAGATGAGTATGCTATTGATCCCGATTTTAGAGATATGATTTCAGCCCTTGCATTAGGGAAGAAAGAAGAACCATTTACTTTACAAGATGGTTATCTTCTCTATGGTAATAGACTATGCGTCACTAATTCACTATGTGAGAAACTAATGTATGAATCTCATGCTCCACCTTATGCGGGGCATAGAGGGATTCAGTCTACCTTAAAGGGAATTAAAACATATTTCTATTGGCCTACCATGAAAGTAAACATACAAGAGTATGTTTCCAAATGTGTGGTATGACAAAAGACAAAATTTGATAGAGGGAAGCAACTTGGATTGCTTCAACCCTTGCCAATCCCTAATTCACCATGGGAGAGCATATCCATGGATTTTATCTTTGGATTGCCTAAGTCTATCCATGGGAATACGGGAATATGGACGATAGTAGACAGGTTTAGTAAACAAGCTCATTTTATACCTGTCAAAAAGACTATCAAAGCCCATTAAATGGCAACCCTCTTTATTTCAAAAATTTTCAAGTATCATGGCTTGCCCATGTCCATAGTGTCGGATAGAGATCCTAGAATGACCAGTAATTTCTGGAAGGGTCTCTTTGAGAATTTAGGAACAAGGCTAAACTTCTCTTCGGCCTATCATCCACAAACTGATGGCCAAAGTGAAATAGATAACCTAACCATTCTCGATCTACTAAAAGCCTATGTAACGGAAGTAGATCAAAGATCCCAATGGGAGAAGTACTTACCCTTAGTGGAGTATGCTTACAATAACACTGTACGTACTTCCACGGGAAAAGCACCTTTCGAGGTAATTGAGGGAAGATCAAAAAGTCCCTTGCTACTTAAGGTACATGGGAAGATCTTCGCTGCAGATGAGTATAGCCGAGACCTACAAGAATCTTTTCAAAAGATTAAGGATGCTATCTCTATCTCACAGCAAAGGCAAAAAGTTGCTACTGACAAGCACAGAAGAGCCCAAGCCTTTAAAGAAAATGATTGGGTCTTGTTAAAGTTTCTCAAGGCTCGATTAAGGCACACAACGTGCAAGAATCCTACGGGTCACCAAAAGTACTATGCTAAACTAGCAAAAAGATACTATGGTCCCTTTCAGATTCTTAGGCCAATCAATGAGATGGCCTATCAACTCAAGTTGCCCAATCATTGGCTCATACACAATGCTTTTCATGTGAGACTATTAAAGCCTTACAAAGGAGAGCCACCTCAAGAACCAACTATTGAAGACCCACCGGAGATCGAGGACCAAGAAGAGGTGCTGCAGCCCGAGTCCATTCTCCGACATGAAGACAAGATACTAAGAGGCGGTAAGACTATCCGACGATATCTTATTAAGTTTAAGAATTATCCTTTTGAAGATGCTAGATGGATGCAAGGCATACAATTAAAGGATAAACTAAACCTTGTCAATGTTTACAATGCTTCCAAGAGTAAGCAAATGTACAAAATGTTAAAAATGAACAAAGTTTTTGTCTTATAAGACTCTCTTTTTCTTTATTTGTGCACAAAAATGAAGTAGTATGCATGCTTAGATCAAGTTTGCGGAGACGACGTGTCCCAAACACCAAGTAGAGCTTGTCACTCTACTATGGAAGACTGATAGGACTAATGTGTAGACATGCTTGCGGCAGCCTCAGGCTCTCAAGCGCCAAATGGATTAGTCATCCATTGTGGAATGATGTCGTAGGGTAACATAGGGATCCTCTACCCGCTAAGAAAAGGACTCATGAATATACTTTATCTTCTCTACACCATAGTCGAGGACGACTATGATTTCAAGAGAGAGGTAATGTCATAATAATCAATATCTAATTCTCCTAAATGATTTTCTCATATTAAACTGATCATTTAATGTGGGGAAGGCCAGGGGAGAAAAAGCTAGAATATTGGTTAAGCTAGCAGACCGGCCACAGTAGGGATCCAAAGGAGGGAAAATAGGGATCCAAAGGGGGGGGCCATCTGCAAAAGATCCATGTGTACAATGGGCTAAAAAGACCCTAAGGTTCAGCCCATTAAGACTTCCAAAATGCTAAGGTTCCAAAATTCAAAGGTTGTGTCCAAAGGTCAACCCTAGGGAAAATTGGATGCTTTGTGTGTGCCCTAAAAGTCTTTGCACATCCCTACATGGGAGGGGGCGAGCCCTAAAGGTAGGGGATGAGAGAGAAATCCACACACACACACACAGGCTCCCTTTACACAAAGGGAATGAGGGACACATGTCAGCTCCCTAGGCTAGATGCCCACAAGGTGTGCCCAATTTCTATTGGATGACCCTTGAAGTGGACCAATGAGAATTAAGCTAGAGTAAATCTAGTTTAATTAATTTAAAAACATTTAATAAAAGAAACCAATGAGAATTAAGTCTCCTAGAAGACTATTGGGCAGTCTCCCAAGGGGTCCAATGAGCATTCAGGAGCCCCATGGCTTGCCTGATTCCTATTGGCCAGGAGGCAAAGGGGTCCAATGAGAGTTTAGTTTAATTATTTAATTACCTAAAGCTCTCACAAAAGGGGAAAGGGGGACACATGTCAGAAGGCTATCACTTATGCTGCTTAATTGTAATTGGCTTGACTTGGGGAGGGCCAATGAGGCTTCAACAACAAGAATTAGCAAGAGGGCTCGCCCTAGAGAGAGAGGGGGCTCATTTTTGCAAGGCATTATCACACACACACTCACACAAGCTCATGTGTGAAGAAAGAGAAGATTAAATCTTCCCAAGCTTTAATGGAGAATTCATCACCTACTCCAAGCTTGTGAGATAAAAGCCTACATCAACACTCTCTTGGCATGTGGATGCAAATCCAACCAAGAGCCAAGCTTCAATGCATGCTCATCTCCTATACCAAGCTAATTACTAAGCTAAGCTATGCTACATATGAGTGATTATGTGAGGAGATGTACATCTTTCTCGTAAGATACTCCTTCTTCCTCTCAATCTACTCTCATACCCTGCTAGCTCTCACCATCTTCGAAGGTGTGTGAGGTCTTGGGTCTGAGAACGGGGATAATTCAAGTTGTGTTTGTTAAGTGTTTTGCTTAGTGCATGAAGTTTCCATCTTCATTGCACTAGCTAGTCTTAAAGGAACCCAAAGAATTGTATTGTACCATGTCTCTCTTGATGGGAGAAACCATAATACAAAGCCTTTTGGAGGGGGGACCGGCTCCATGCAAATCCGGTCCTCAAATGTTGTCAATAGCTTAATTTCTCTCTCTTTTGAAAGTATTGTCGATGCTATCTAACTAGGTGTTATGCTTTTTGTTGCTCTCTCCACCCAAGCACTCTTGTAATTCTCATTAGGAATCTATTCTAATGAAATGCCCACTATGTTCATGCTAATTTCCGCTACACATAAGTTATTAGGCCATTAAATGTTACAAGATATCATTTTAAAGTTCTCCTAAAACAAAGCAAGGGTCAACCATCTGGGACCTGGCTCCTTGCTTTGTCTCTCTTGATTAGGGCCCTAACCTAATCAGATTATCCTAAACTAATGCAGCCTGCACCTATAAAAGAACACTGAGAGGTCACTATTATGACAACACTTGGGGAGTCAGCACTTGAGAAGGAAGCCATGCACACACACTGACTCTAAGGGTCACCACACACAAGAGTAGGATCTCCGTGCATATGAAATTTTTCCTAGAGAATGCACTATAGTCTCTCTCTCTCTCTCTCTCTCTCTATCACCACGGTCTTCATCTCAATGAAACTATGTCTTTTATAGATACCATTTGAATCAATTTTGCCCTGACATCTCGAGGGGTTTTCATCATCTACGTCTACGTCTCTGTCTCTCTCTCTCTCTACGGTGTGCTATATTAGTGTTATTTTAAATATTGTTGTCTGCATCCTAGCCGCTCAGAGCTAGGTGGTGTCCCATGTCTACTCCTTGTGATGAGTTAGCATTCGAGGTCCTGGCGTAGAGGCCGCTGGGGTTCGTTTTGCCTTTGCGCCTATCATTTGGTGCCCCCACTGAGGAGGGCTTCTCAAAAACCTTTAGTTTACAACGCCAAAAATGATGCGCGTCGTCGACCATGGATGAATGGCTACGGGAATACTCTAATTGGAGAACGGAGGAGGAAGAAATTGAAGAAGCACTAACCGCCTTCATCGAAGTACTACTGCTAGGTTGTAGTGTCGTTGATATCTAAGAGGTAAGCTCCCCATCTCGCATTGCTCGTGCTGATTGCAAATCAAGAGCATCAAGAGGGAGGGCTAGAAATGTCATTACACTGTTGTCAACCAAAGCATTCTGTCAATGAGTGCCAATAGAGGAGATGAAGGCTTATGGTTTTGGGACTTTCCAATTGTTAAGAGGGGGGGATACCTTAATCGGAAGGAAATTCCCACTTCTAAGGAAAACTCCTTTGATTAAGATAAGGCTACCCTTCAAAACTTAACTCTCCTTGAGAGAATTAGTATTAACTTTATTGGTATCACTAAATTAATCTTACACACATGCTCTTTTTCTCTTTGAAAGAAGAAAAATCCTATTTCTTAAATTTGAAGAAAAACTTGTGAATATTTCATAAGAGCATTCTTTTTAGAGTAAATTATAATGCCATTTTGAATAGAATGGTTAATTCCAAAAAATTTAAATACTTATTTGCTTGTAATTATGTGGAAATTATCTCATGCATCTTAAAAATAGAAAATTATTTTTGGTGGAGTTTAAGGATACGTATAGATATTAATTATCATCCAACATGCATGCTATTTTTGTATGATCTTTAGTCAACTATGGTTAAAGAGAGTACTTTCTACTCTCTCCATTCCATATTAGTCTGGTAATCTAGAGAGTGGAACTTGAAATATAAGTCTGATCTCCAGTCACCTATGGTTAAAGAGAGTGCTTTCTACTCTCTCTAGGCCATATTAGTCTGGTAATCTAGAGAACTTGAAATAACATCGGGTTAGTTGTTAGCAACATGGTTAGTTAAGATTAGTAATGAATCATAATTAGAGGGAAACAACAAGATTAAGTAGTTATTTCTTCTTCCCAAGTAGAAGGCTTACTTATGGAAAAATGAGAGCTTAAGCATAAATTTATGTAAGCATGAAAGTAAATCACTTTCAAGCAAGTGCAAGAGCATAAAAAGAACAAGAAAACGTTACCTTAGTGTGTGTGTGTGTGTGTGTGTGTGTGTGTGTGTGTGTGGTCTAGTCTTCTCCTTGCTTTGGATGTAGTCGGCTCTTCACTTTGCTTGAAGACCCCCAATTTGTCTACTTGGAATGAGAGATTGGTAAGAGGCACAGGGGATTCAAGCTATGGAAATCTTGAGAATTAGGATAGGGGAGAGGGAGAGGGTAGTGTGAAGAAGAAGATCAAGTTTTTGACAAACTTGATTAGGATTTTGGCCATAGCTTCTCTTGGGGATGTGTGTGTGTGTGTGTGGAAGGTGTGTATGTGAAAGAGGTTTGGCTATGGCTTTCTCAAGCCTCCTCTCAAGTTTGCACCTTGAGAAAATGAAGGAGAGAAGTGAAAAATGAGAAGAGAAGCCCTCTTTTTATGCACTTCTATTATAAGTGTTTTCACTTATTTTGATAGCTTATCTTCCTTATCTTGATAACTTATCTTTCTTTGATAACTTATCTTACTTATCAAAACTTTCTCAACAAGTTACTAACCTTATCCTTATCTTCTCTTTCCTTCTTTATCTTTTTCTTTTTCCTTTTTCCTTATCTTATCTTTTCCTTTATGCTAATTTTCTCAAAATGAAAAGCTAATTGTCTTTGCATTGGTTATGTCCATGTTCCCATGGCATAAGCCGGAAGTGTCTCGTGAGTATACTTTAGTGCTTAAATTGAGCCCAAATTTTTCTCAAACATTTTTTTTCTTTCTGTTGTTTTCTTTTTCTTTTTCATATTTTAAGTCGGTGGCTTAGATGTGTTGGCCTTGCGTAAGGGCTAGGAGAAGGCCCTTACATCATGTAGCCAAGAAGGAGAAAAAGTTTATCTACAACAAATCTTTATGTTATGCATGGAAAGCAAGAGTGCTAGATTTTAAAGTGGAAGTTGGTAAGAAACTGTAAAAGAGATTTTAGTTCAACATGTTTTCACTCACTCTGATGTGATTGCTCAAGGTAGTAACAGGGTAGAATGTCTCAAAGGTACAACATCCACACAATGCAATTGTAAGTGTATTCTATTGCAATGGCTTCTTTCATATATAGCTCTTACATTTACAAATGTCTATCCCTCGATTGTTCTCTTAAATTTAGCTCCTATATTTAAAGATGTTTATCTGTTTTGTACAAGGAATGGGAGTCCATGGAGTGCATTATAGGCCGTTTCTTTGTAACCCATACTCACATTGGTTTCTTACCATATGCTACAAACTTGGGGGGTGCACCTTTAAGAAACTATTCATATAACGTGTGTTCAAAGGGTATTAAAAAACCCCTTTATTTACATGCTTAAGATAATAAAATGACCCCTTTTTCTTTAAAAACTTATGAGTTTATTTTATAAAATCAATTCAAAAACCCCATCTGTTAATATAATCCTGTTAAAATTTTTTTTTGGAATTAAAAAAACCCATTCATTTGAACTCACGTAGTAAGTTACATATCTAAGAGGTGAACACTTGCGGCAACAAAGAACTAACAAAAATACTTGTAGATGAAGCCATATTCTTCTACAACCATTTCTATCAGCTCAACCAAAGGAATTAAAAAGTAACATTGATAAAGATTTCTCTATCAATCAAATGGAGCTCCATGGAATAGTTAGTTCCTAAGACAACATTGAGTGAGGCCTTGTAGAGTAAGCTCTATAGAGATGTACAAAGGTCTCTCCAAAACTTTGTTCCCATTAGATTGGTCAAGCTTGCAAATTTTTATCCTATTGGTATATGTAAGCTCGTAGGTTGCCAAGTTTCACTCTATCTTATTGTAGAGATAGCAAGAACCACGTACATGGAGTTAATACGACTAGTGCATGGAGGCTACAAGAGGTTTTCAATATGTTGGAAAACACAGTTAATCCCTATCTACTCAATGCAACACTTAATTATATGTCAAATTGTAAAAGCCAATTGTCACATTGGCAAGAAGATTCACCAAGTTATTGAACTCCAAACGTCCCCAAACTTATAGATTAGGTAGATAGAGTCTAAACACCGAAGCCTAGGGTATCAAATCCACTTTTTGATCACTTGAAAAAAAAACTATTTTCTACAAGGCAGATTTGATGTAGTTCATTTTTGTTCAAGGTGCACTCAATAGAGTAGCAACATTGTCCTTATACATATCTTAAAATGTAGTTTTGATGCTCAAATCTTAAGTTATGAACCAATTGGGAAGAGGGTTAGCAACAAAAAAATCATGGAATCATTGCAAGAAATCACAATGTCACATAGAGCTTTTACCGATGAGCACATTGAAGCAGACGACACTCTAAATAGACAATCCACGAGGGAGATATGAGAATGGAGAAGGAAGAGATAGAGTACACACCACTAAGGGACAAACCAGATGATTAATTATCAAAACCTTCATAAGGGTTTTTACAAAAATTGGATTTCATACCTTAGCCAAGGTTTTTAACATCTCAAACTGGCTCAAATGTGTGGTAGACAGGAACTAGAGATCTCATTTGGGTAATGTTTAATTACAATATGGGAGACCATAGCCCTGACTGTCAACTTTACAATTTTGTAAAAATAACTAAAAGAACAAACTTTGGACATGAAGGTTTTATATAAAAAATGAATGGAGTTGCAATTTACGAGCTCAAACTAAAGTCTCTTTGTTAGGCTGCTGCTAACATTCCCCCTCCTAATCTGGGTCGTCCATGACACAACTATTGTATAGTGAGGTAGTGCTTTGACTTTTGTGCTTTATGCTGCTTTTGAAGTGCTTTGAGAGCTTCATATTACTTGATTTGTAGCTTCTTGTCTCCTTCAGACTATGAGACCGGTAACTAGCAGGTTGATAGTGATAGCTACCGGTCTACTAGGAATTCCATGGAAAATTGGTAGCAACCACTGTCAAACTAGTAGCTACCTTCACCAAGGACACCATGGAAGTTATCAATGTTTGACAATGGTAATTATAAGGATCATAGTGGTAGCTACCAAACTAGTACCAATCCCTAAGAGAGGGAGCATATAGAGTTAGCTACATATCTGATAGTGGTAGTTACCAGGTTTGAAGCAGTGTGCAGTAATAAGCTGGCTGTTATTTAGCTACCAGATTCAACTAAAGGACAATCAAAGTGGTGCCATAACAATGAAAATAATATTTTTTATTGCCCCAAAAGTCAAAACTAACCTAATTTTGCTCAAAAAGATGAACTAGGTGTTTCTCCAATACTTTTGCATGCAATTTGATTTCGATAGACATCCTTTTTATTGGATGATACATGTGTTTGGTGAGTCCAAAAGATCACCACTATGGCCTTCATTTCCTCTATAATTACAGTATCTATGTATGGTTGTCGCTCACAAAAATGCAATGGAAGTTGTGATTATGTTTCAATCTAGATCTAGTTGCAATTGACGTTTCTTTGATGGATACCAAGAAGCCTCGATACAACTGCTATATTTGGTTTCATGCTTGTGGAAATCATAAGCATCATGATACTTGACCATTTAATAAAAAAACTCTTTCAAATTTTTTGGTCTCCTCGTTGCCTTGAGAGTGTTGTGCATTCCACTTACCAAAACCTTCTGCTCATCATAGTGGTATCTACCTTTCCCAAGATGTCGTCAGGCAGATACACTGCTCACAGTTGCTAGCAAGGTGAGAGCTAGGCCAACAAACAAGATGTCAACCAAGGACGGAGCTTGACCCGTGAGCTCATGGAAACAAATAGATGGGTGTCAATCATCTACTCAACCTTCTAGAGACAATCACTATCAAGGGCAATCAACTCAAACCAGACTATGTATGCACAACCGTTACCTTACCTACAATGGCTACGCTCTCCGAAACATAACCTAATGTTTTTGAATTGTCGCAAAACTCAAGGAGTACCCTCTACACACCTAGAGGACACTACCCTAAAGTCTCTAACCCCTTGGTGCAAAAAACACGTCCGAAGATAGACCTAAAATTACAAGTCACCGATTCTCACGTGTTTAGGCCTAATGTGTAGTTCAACTTGCCGTGAACGCAATGACATATAGAAATCATAAAACGGATACACAATTAGAGAGAAAACTCACTTTGAAGCTCGTGGGACAGCTCTTTGCAAAGAGACCGGAATTGTGTAAGCTTGGTGTTGAAGCATAGTTCTTACCGTTGCTAACATGATGGTATAGTTGCCTTCACATTGTAGCTTCCATAGTGTGCATAGAGAGTAGAAGAAGACCTCACTCACTCTCTCATACAAAACACACAGTCACAACACGCTTAGTTGAGCTCAAAAGATGATTATTTCAAAACTTCTTCTTAGGGTTATAAAAATTGGCTTTTATACCTCAGTCTTGGAGGTTCTAACTTATCAAAATTACCTCCTACTGTCTACTGTGGGTTTGGCTGATCTGCATCTTTACTAAGTTACAATCTAGAAACTTGATTGAGTCTCAAAAAATAATTACATTGAGTTTGGCAAATTAAATGATACAAAAAACGGGCTTTCTCATGTTTTGATGTCAACAACTCCCCCCCTCCGTGTCCATGTCGGCCCTGACATGATGGGTCTTTGTCTTTGTTGTGCCTTCATGTAGATCCCTTGCTCAATGGAAGCCTGGTGGCTTCAATAGCTTTAGATATGACTCATATATTATGTTGTCAATGCTCACCGTTGGGCCAAACATCCTGCTATCATAAGTGAAGAATCCAGTGTAAAATGCTTCTTCAAAAGCATGCATGTGGTAGCTTGGCAAGAACATCAGTCTTTGATTGAATAGATGTAACACCTCCTGGGATGGCTGCTTTGACAGATCATAAGTCATTTTGGTGACCGTGTCGCCCGTTGAGAGTAGACTTGAGCTTGTGGCTTTGGACGGTGCAAACACTTTGAGGCAAGTTAGGAGGGTTTTGCATATTTTTTTATCATCACACACGTCAGGTCAAGAGAGCCAATGAAAATCATAATGGTGCCCTTTAGGGTTTTCACCATATAAGAGACACTTATTTTCTCTCCCTCCTTAGGTGGTGGCATTGATAGGTTATTTAGCCAGGTGGGATGCCGCTTCAAAAGCCTGGCGTGGTTTGCCCATGAGCGTACTCGAGGTACTTGACAAAACATGAAAGTGGCATCCCTTATGTTTTTGGGGGCTTCCACCAGGTATTTCAGAACTTTGGAGTACTTGAGGAGCCACCCTTTTCTCCACATTGGCTGGGAGTCCACAATCTTCTTTGTAGCTTCTGGCTCTTTGACATCCCCTTCGTACACTAGCTACATTCCTTCATCTTCAATTCTTTTCTTTATTGTAAAGACTTCATACTTTAAGACAGGGTAGGAGAGTGATGATTGCATCCACTCTTCCCTAAGTACACCTGTGGCCAGCCCTTGGACTCCGACTGAGTGGATCATCCGCTTTTCCCACTCCAAGGCTGCTTTACAGTCTTCTGTTGTGGGCTGTTCAATCAAAGTTTGGAGGCGTGCCTCCTCCTCCATCGTTAAGGTTTGTTCCTTCTCTTCTTGCGTGTGTACATGTTCCTCCACGTGTTGTGGATCTTCTGCACCTTCATGGATTTCCATGGGCTCATTTTGTGCGTTGATGCCCAAGTCACTATGCCCTATTTCTTGTCGGAGCTTCAATAGTTGTTGTTGTACTAGCTCATCTCTTCTTGTAGCCTCTTCTACTTCATTGACTAGTAGCTCTTGCATCATCTCTAGTTGCTTCTTTAGCTTGTCATTCTCATTATGGAGCTCTTGCTATTGTTTTATTAATCTTTCTTTTGCTGGCAAAGATCCCTCTACCATGTGCACTCTTTGTCATTGATCTAATTTTAGCTCTTTTTGAAGTGCTATAATTTGGTCTTCCAAGGCCTGCACAGCCTGGCTATCCGCTTGAGCATTTGCTCTTGCAGCCCTTGGGGTTTCTTTGAGGCTTTGGATGGTGAGTTCTTAGAGCGCTAATTTTCCCTTTAGCTCCACTACCTCATCCTTGGCCACTTCTAGCTTGTCTTCTATCTTGTCTCTCTCATCATATCGGCTCTTTATCTTGCTTGAGACCTCTGCCACCTGCAGTGTAAGGGTGTCTCTTTCACTCTCAGCATCCCTTAGTGTTTTAGTGAGAGCCTCAAGCTCTTACTCCGCCACCTTAGCTCTTTGACTTGTTACCTGGAGAGTTCTTGTGAGAGATTGTGCTCTGATTGTGTCCAATATCTGATGAGCATCTCTCACATCCTCTTCACTATCAGCCATTATGTTTCTTGTTGATGGTATGGGGAGTGGTCCTGATAGTGGAATGTGATGCCCTAGACTTAGCAACACACCTAATAGAGGAGGTCTCCAAGGGCTGGCCAAAGGTCTCCGTTGTGGTACAAGTGGAATCTGTACCAACCTTGGTAGTCCAAGTTGTGGTGACTGCATTTTTGGTGGTTTTCTTTGTGTATCTTGGTCCCTAAGCTTTCCTTCAGCCTTCCCTTTGTCCTTTGTAGCCCATGATGAGATAGAGGTGACATCTATAGCCTCAAACGCATCACCAAATGAATATCCACGAGCTTTGAGGAGGTCTTAATAGGTGTATCTTTTTGCCTTTTATTTCTCTTATGGCGTCAATTCAGCCTTGGATGTCTTCTTAGGTAAATCCTTTTGTTGAGATGCCAGGGGTTTAGGGCTTGGAAATTGAGAGATAGACCCCGAGGAAGGTTCAAGTGGTGGGGTATTTCTATAAGATCCCCAATTTTTGGATCTCTTCTAAAAATAAGAAAAATAGCTTTCAATATTTTTTCTTGTCAAATTTTGACTTAAGATGCTTGATTGATAGTATTGGAAGGTTCTGAAGTAAAAACCAAGGTCGTTTCCATGTTTGTAAGTTAGATGGACGTTTGGTTCAATTTTGGAAAAATCCGTTATTTTTAGTTTTTTCATGTTTTTTTATGCTTTTAGGTGCTTTTTTGCAAAAAGCAAAGTCGGATCCTTAATCTACGTGTTCCGGGAAGCTATGGTTCAATTTTATAAAAATTTGCCTTTTGAGTGCTTTTAATGCTATTTATAGCTTTTTATGATTTTTAGTGCTTTTTAGTGAAAAGTGAATCCGCTTTCTTATTCAGTGGATTAGGAGAACCCGTGGTTCAATTTTTTTAAAAATTGATTTTTTTTTGCTTTTCGTGCTTTTCGGCATTTTTTAAAAGCAATGTACTTTTTATGATGACATAAACATAAAAATATTAATTTTAGTCTCTATCGGATTTAAAAATGATCACTCGAAGCAAAAACGGGACTAGACGGGATTTTTATGGGAAATAGTTTTATAAAAAGCAGTACCGTAAATACACCGGGGCAGTACGGGAAAGTCATAATTATGTCGGGACATTACGGTGTGGCAAAATCTAGCTACGATTTCCATTAGTTGGCCAGATACTGCTCTTTGGTCAATTTTGCTGTAAAAATTGAACGGTAAGTGGGAGAGTTGACCACCAAAAGCAAAGGCTTGTTTTTAGGAAAAACTGAAGCTTTTTTCCAAAAGCTAGAGGCTATTCCAGGCTGAAAACTAGCGCTACCTATCTGCTTAGGACATACTCCAGCCTGCTACACTTGCCTATAACTTGCCGGTTAGTGTTCAGTTTTCAGTGCCGTTTGTTGCGTCTACTACCGCAAGGCTATACATATCTATTGTACGGAGCGGTGCAAGCTCTTCATCAACATCTCCATAAGCTCTTCTCTCTCTCGAGAAGAAGAAGAAGAATAAGGACACACACTCTCTCTCTCTCTCTCTCTCTCTCTACTTGCTTATTATCTTCTCTCTCGTTTCACGATGTACGCGCACTCTAGAAGCTCTCGTGGCGTATACTTCTACCTAGCTCTCATCACCGCTCTCTTGCGGAAAGCAAGAAGCCTTTCGACAGTCCTTAATCGATTCTAAAGCACGGTGAGAAGCTCTAAACTCCATAGCCATCATCTCTCTCTCTCTCTCTCTCTCTCTCTCTCTCTCTCTCTCTCTCTCTCTCTTTGTGTCGTTTTTCTGAGTAGTCACCCTCTCGGTGATTGTTTTTTTGCATACAAGTGCATGTATGGATCAACCGAGTACATACGAAGTTACCCCATTATTATTTCATCATGTTTAACGCGTTGATTTATACACATGATGCATTTATGGTCACGTGCATGCATAAAAAACGCTTTTTGTTTCACGTCATAGAGACGATAGGAACACTTTTTTGGTCATAAATCACAAACCGTTATGAATCAGTCCAAACCCTACATACCAGAGATAAAACACATCATTTAGAACATTTTCTCTCTTTGGTGTTATGTGAAAAACACGCACGAGATAAGAGATATGGCCAAAAAACAGCTTGCTGCCCACTGCACAAATCAAAACTTGACTCCAGGCTCCTTAGAGAACCACTACATAGATTCATCGAATGGGCAAACCCACTTAACCAATTGAAAAACTTGATGATAAATGAATTTAGGTCTCCGTTATCACTTCGGGAATGCGAGTTATTAATCGCTCTATAACCGGTTTTACCTACACGCGTAGGGGTGCTACCAAGGGGGGGATACCATATGACGTCGTGAGTCAACCGAGCTGTTTTTAAATGTTCTATGGTTTGTTTTGGTGAGTTGATTTTAATTATTAGATGGCCATAAACTTATGTAGGAGTATATGATTAAACATCTCAAACCGCATAGTAAAAAATGAATTAATTGGCTTTCTGTTGGGGTTACCGTTTGTCGCGTGAGTACTATATAGGTGAAGTGATATGATAGAGTGATAGTATATATTATGGAGCTGAGCTTGATGCATTGGTTTGAGGCCAAATTCTTTCAACTGCATGTTTTTCATACTCCCAAAAATGCCAAAATTTTGTTTTTTGCATATGTGTGAAATTATGGTTTATGGTTGACCTAGAGATCGGAGCTATTTTGCATCATGTTTATGGTGATGGAATGTTATCATATGATGTATGGGAACTCATGGATTGATGTGGATGCCTCATATGCATGGTTGTGATTGCTTTCCACCTTCATAGGTTAAAACTAGCTCTATGTGATAGGGAGGTGAAGTGCAGATGTGAAGTGCTAGGGAGGTGAAGTGCAGATGTGATGCATCAACTTTGCATGATTGGATGTGATCAAAATTGGATTTTTATATTATGATTAGTTGCTGGTCAGACTCTTTTTATGCATGAAAGAATCACTTCTTAAGGGTAACATGTGTGTAGACTCCGAATGATTGTAGGGGATGTGTCAAACTCCAAGTTTTGGAGTTGGTTCAGTGTGATTATGATTCATGGTCAAGGGCTGAGATTCCCTTATGGATTGTGGTTGATATTCTATGGTGTAAGCCGGTGTGACTCATGGTTTTTTCTGAATTTGGTTATGCTGCCAAAACTTTTGCTGCCATGTTATGTTCTAAAGTGATTATGTAGAATTGGTCGTACCTCACCCAAGCTGGGTGGAGTGCTCGCCCGTGTCATGTGATTGGATTATGGGTTATGGTTTTGGAATTGGATCATCAAGTGATTTGGATGGTTTATGGAAAATGTGTAAGGGTAGAGACCCTGTACATTCTAACTGCTTGGAAAAGATTGTTTGTGCATCTGGGAAGTGTTATTGTGATTGGACTCATGTGTTATGTTTCTCATGGAAGCGTCGCTACAAGACTAGGATCACCTACATCAATTAGCCTTAGACTAAAGGGTCGCTGACCTGGGGCTTTGCTGGATCGGGGGTGTTGCATAGTTCTTCTTCTTTTTGTTAGGCTCATCTACACGGTTAGTGCGTCGAGGGTTGAATGACCTACAAGGCTAACGTGTCGGGGATTTTTCCTTGGCTTTGCCTAAACACCCAGTGCTGGGCATCGAAGAGGCATGGTGCCTAAACTAGTATGGTTGGTGTTGATACCCTATCACCTACTGGTACTTGGGATCCTTTCAGAGCTTGGGTTCATGGAGGGAGGTGAAGCAGCCTCAGCCTATGTCTGGCTCGGGTAGGTTGGAGGTGTTCTGGCTCGCTCCTGGCAAAGTGAAATTCTATCTATCTATAGTAGAGAAAAAGTGGATGGGTGGACCGATCGATCCCTACACAGGGTCCGGTGTTCTACTAGTTGTTTTGTCATAAACTTTTTGATGTTATGGTATACCCAGATTTTATCATTGCATTAATACATGGTTGTCTGTTCCATTTAGATGTGCATTTAAAGATTCTCTGTTGTCATCTTCTCATGTCTTTTTGCACTCTATTTCACCCTCCACTATATTCTCTCTCTCTCTCTCTCTCTCTCTCTCTCTCTCTCTCTCTCTCTCTCTCTCTCTCTCTCTCTTTTCCCGCAACGCGGTGTACACATATATTCACCTTCCACAGTGTTATATTTTTCTTGAGTACGCTTTCATTCATAACACCCATTCAGGGGTAGCACTAGTCGCTAGGTACCTCTGGATGCAGCCCGGATCATGGCCTAAACTCCATGCTTGGTCGGGTGCTGAGAACTCCTCCCCTATGCAAATGCGT
Organism: Adiantum capillus-veneris; assembly: GCF_014529385.1. Lineage (NCBI taxonomy): Eukaryota > Viridiplantae > Streptophyta > Polypodiopsida > Polypodiales > Pteridaceae > Adiantum > Adiantum capillus-veneris. The sequence goes on from NC_140952.1 coordinate 71,735,901, forward strand.
CCGCAACTCTGATGTATATTGAAAATTGTATAAAAGTGTAAATTGTGTATTTTGTGCATAGACCCCAGGGAGGGGTATCTCTCACCTAGTATCAACGCCAATGCTTAAGGTTATGGGGATAGCCTAAATCCTGATACTAGTATGGTTAGTTATGCATCATGCACGAATTCATGCATACTATTTGAGAAAAGATATTATATTCATAATGCATCTATAAGTGACATTGGTTGGTGGTACTTGTTTGACGCGTCTTCTTGAGTGAAAGTGTTTGGTTTGAGTAATGGTTGAAGTGTTCAAACAACATCTTTGTAAAATCTTTGAATGTTTGTTTTTGTAGTAATAAATGGCTCCCAGAGTGACGTCTGAATGCTTTAGCCAGTGGAATGAGGTTTTGGCCATAATGTTCAACAATATGGCGACACGATTAAGGATGAACGTGAACTCTTTTACTTAGAAATTGGAACCAAAGTCTTTGGCATATGAGGAAGCACAACTTGTTGGAAGAGTGTTGACCGTAGTTACCTTACCCATCACCAAGAACCTTTCCGTCAATTCTTCATCTACATTGACAACAGTTCAAGAGATTGGTTTGCCAACCTCGGACTACTTCAACTCAGAATATGGCTAGGCCTAGAAGACATGTTCTACTACTTGGCGATGCTTTCCAAATGTTAGGAATTGCTGAAGTTGCTAAGAAGTTTGAAGCTCTTGCAGCAGCTATCATAGGAAAAGAAAAGTTGGAAGATAACTACAGACCATGTTGTCGCGTGGGAGGTCTGAGAGAATACCTTGTTATGAGAGTTAAAAGAATATCTAGAGAATTAGCTCCAAGACACCCATAATATTGTAATGAAACCATAAAAACCAAATTTTGATGAATAAAGGAAGTGTAGACTCAGCTTTGGTTCACATGTGTACTAAGTTTTCTCTCTCTCATTATCTTGTTTTAGATGGATCTTCTTAATTGTCTAGATGAACTCCTGAGTGACTTTGCACAAAGAGTCTTTTTCAATTATGCGGTTGGATTCAGTCTCCATTGGGGATTTGAAGTGATTCGAGTTTCAAAGGGGACTAGAGACTACCTTGTACCCAACACTTACATAGCATGTGAGCTCTATGTTGAAGCTCAACCTGAGCATCGAACACAAGTGCCTGATAGGTTTATGACCAACCCACAACTTGGGTGAAGGAAAAGATCCAAGAATGCGATATTAAAGTGCAAGGATATGTTCTTTACCTTAACTTATGCTCTCTTTTGGAAATACCAAATCGTGAACTTTTACTTAGTAAGAAGGCCCTTATGTTAAACCAAAGATACAATTTTTGTGAGAAGGTCATAATCAGAGTGTGGAAGAAGTCAAATGGCAGCAACCAATTCTATTATGTACCCCAAGATTGGTTCAATAGAATCTATGGACCTATCCTCAAATACAACCCTCACAATGTTACCATTACCCTTGATGACTACGAGAAACCAAGGTGCATTGGTGACTTTGCCCGAGCACAACCAATAGCAGTAAACTCGAGTAGGTACGTCTACAGAAATGATGTAAACAAACGACATGCTCATGTAAACTGCTTTACTGGATTATCACCTAAGGATGTATCACGGGGGGAAGAATGGTACAAAAAGAAAGACGTGACTTTTAGTGCACAAGTTGAAGTGCTAAACTTTGACACCCAAGATGTGAACAAATATAGGGATAGAACCTCAGTTGTAGGAACCAAAAATTGTTTCATTGGACCTTTCGTATTTATGTGTCTCCCTAGAAACACTATGTATCGTTTTGGTCTTCTGTGATTATAAAAATTTGATTTTGATATAATACATATTGTTTTGAAGATATAATAATTGAATTTGAATCTTGATTTTATCATTCTAACTAACTTGAGTGATGGGGTGTGTGTGTAGATGATTGACATCTTACCTCGAGGGATATGGGCGGATATACTCTCGCCTTATGGTGGAGGAGCAAATTTGTGGAAATAAATATGACAGTTGTGGACAAAGATTCACCGAAATACAAAATTAACCAGTTGAACCAAAGTAAATTTTGTAGACAAGCATCTAAGAATGTTGCTTTGGTAGTGTGCTCCTTTTGGTAGAATACATTTTTGTTTTCAAAATGAGGAATGTTGCAGTCAGTTACTTGTGTATTTCTCATCCTTCATCGTTATCCAACCTCATAGACATCTTAACTTTAAAGATCAAGGATAGTTTCTTAGCAAGGGATCATAAAACAAACATTCGTTTTCAAGAATGGCTTCACTCATTGCATATAACATAATGCTGCACCTCCCACCATAACCACATTAATGTAGCATGACTAGCAATAGTAATCTTGATGTCACTACATATTGTATAAATTTAAGATAACCATTGGCAACTTGTGCTATTCGACAACATGTGCTATTCATTTGTTGCAAGATTCTTTCGAATCTTATGTTAGGTCTTTGGAACTGAGTTCCACTCTCATGAGGCTGTTGTAAACCACAAGCCCATGCGCACTCATATGGTGCAACGCTTGCACATTAACTTTATGAAAAAATAAATTCACCTCTCCCTTTGCCGCCTACGACTTCTATAGCCCCTGAAACCGCCACCACACCTTTGGCGCCCCTCTTTCGCCTCCCATTTGCGCGATCCCCCTCCCCCTCCCCCTCCCTCCCCTTCTCCCCTCGGATCCTTTGCACGTCTCATATCAAATATGCCCTCCTAAATTTTTTTTGTGAATTTCCCTCAGCTGGTACCCCCTACTCTTTGGTTATCAACATCTTCCATATTATGGATCTCAAGTGTGCAACTTTTCTTTAGAGATGCTTTTCCATTACAAGATCACCAAATACTTTTGACACATTACTTATAGATCACTCAAGAACTTCCACGATTGAAACTTTGTACTCTAAAATCATATTTTAGGCACTTACAACTTGAATCATTATATAATACTCCTATCTACTTATGATAAAGATGTTAGCCCTAAATACCTACCACTGTCTACAGTCCATTCTTCACACAAAAATCCCAAAATGCAGGATGTGTAACTCATGGACCACATCCTGTTAACATCTTTAACATGAACTAATTACACTTTCATGCATGATTATTTCACATAATAGTTTTTAATTAAAGGGCATCTATAAATATTAGTAAACCTGAATTGGGTGCTAGACCATTTCTACTCTTAATGGCATGAAAAAAACGCCGTCGTACTCATATAACATGAGCAGAAGAAGGAAAGCATTTTAATTTTTGACAATCTGCGACATGGAGGAGCTCAGTCTTCATGAGTTGTACGACATTGAAGAAACCGCCTTATATATCTTGCGCAACAGTTACACCCGTGTTGCTTTGCAGGTTTTTCCTCTTTCTCCATCGAGAGTCAGAGTATGTGCGTAATTGCGTACGCTCTGAATATTTTTTCTCTGTTGATTTTGTCACACCAAGAATTTGGATTACTGTAGTTTGAAAGCTAAGTTAGTCGCAAACTTGGGCAAAATTTGTCTTTCTAGTCCTAATTATGTTGCTTACGCACTCGCATAACCAGGTCCTCGCCACTTCAAATCACCTAACAATTTTTCTATTTACTTACACAGTTCCCAGACCAGCTTTTGGAGGCGTCTGTTGTTGTGTCGTCAGCTTTGAGGAATGAATTGAGAAAGAAAATCCAGTCAAATGAGTTGGTACAACTGTATGTGCTAGCTGATACCACATATGGGAGTTGTTGTGCGGATGAAATAGCAGCTGCTCATGTGCAAGCCGAGTGCATCATTCACTATGGGCATACTTGCTTTAGTCCGTGAGTACATTCAAACTAAAAGTGTGTATGGATGCATTGGCTCTCATCTCTTTTTAGTCCGTGAGTACATTCAAACTAAAAGTGTGTATGCATGCATTGGCTCTCATCTCTTTCGTAAGTGGGGTAAATATGTAATTTACTTCTGTCTCTGTCATATGAATAGATAGATGACATATATATATGTGTGTGTGTGTGTTTGTTTGTTTGAGAGAGAGAGAGAGAGAGAGAGAGAGAGAGAGAGAGTTTCGCTTCCGGATGCACTGCCCCCAAAGATTGGCGCCCTTTTCAATATTTCTTTCTTTATTGACGATTCACAAAGTACAATAGATGGGAAGCACCTCCTCTACAATCTGTGTGCTGTAGACTACCAGTGAGGGTCCCAAGGCTCATATTTAAAGGCCCAAGGCCAAAAAGCATCAGGTATGAAAAGCTGGCTCCCACAAGGCAAATTCCTAAAAATATGGGATTCCCTAAAAAGCTGCCGTGAATCCCCATACGTTTGTACAACATGCTACATTATCAATTTTTATGAGAAAATTGGTTTTGATATATTTTGGCCACTTTTGGGCGCTTAAACAGCTCCTTCTAAGTTGAAATGCCTTATCATCATATTTGTGATGTACCCCCCTCTTGAAAGAAAAGTAATCGCCCTCGATTACACCCACAAATAGTCAAAAGAATAGAAGCTAGCTTTGTAGAGACACCGACTCTATGCGCACACATGCATCGGACTGCACACATCTAGCACTTGCACAAAGTCACTAGTCATTGAACAATCACATCACATTCACATCATTATCTCCATTGAGATTTCAGATACGAATCTTGATCATTGTAACTTATTTAGCAATCACATCCAGATCTTGTTGATTTTTTCACGAATGTCTTGAGCTACTAAATCTTGTTACTATCATATTCACATTATGCCAATAACCATCCCCACAAGACAGTACATTTCAAAGCATGCATCCACGCAAATCCCAATCCTCAAAGGATTTCGGATCAACATTCACATAGTTTACATGGAACACTCAGACGCAAACAGTTAACACTCAATCTAATCATCTCCTCTAATCCAGAGCTGTTGATGCACATAGGTGACTATCCAGCCATCTCATCCTTGGAACTTTTGATGCACTAAGGTCAGTATTCAATTATCTCATCAAGATAGAACTCTTGATGCACTAGGATCACATTCATGAATTATTTAGCCATCACATCCAAATCTCATCAATCTCTAGCCAATGTCTAGATGCACTGAATTCATTATATCAATCGTCAGACAAAATGTTGCATACATTTCATCTTTTCGACACATACTCACACATAAAAGAGCAGATGTAACAAGTGACTTCATTCCATCTAAGCAATCTGTGACAAAGGAGTGCAGTGGCTCCCCTCTCGTATAGCACCATGCACCCCCAGATTCAACCCACTAATTCTATGTGCACTTTAGGAATAGAATGTGCTAAACCAAAAGCCTCAAGGTAGAGCTCTAGTAACCAAAAATAATCTGCTAGGTTCTCCTCCTCTATCCACTTTGCATCAAGAGTTGGATAGTTCTTTTTTTTTTCCGAGAAAAGGATTCTTCTATTAGTTAATGAAACTGTCCATAGGGCTACAACCACCTCTACTAGAGAGGGCTACAACAATCATAAGGGGAGACTGTTAGGTGCAGCGGAATGAATGTTGTATTTTCTCAAGATTAGTGATCTTTATCACTCAAGGTTCCTTTTAGTTCTTAGGGAAGGAGAGAGCCTTCCGTCTTGTAGAGTGCTATGATCACAACACAAAGTGAGTGGACACTGTGCGTGCAAGTGAATGAGACTGAGAGAAGGAGAGAGAAGAGATACGACACCCGAGAGGTTGTAAAACCCTCCTCCGAAGGCCCCACTCTCGTCGGCGAGAGTGGTCTATTCTTTGATTGCACAAAGGTGTACAATGCGTATGCAATGGACTATGCAACTTGGTCTATGCCGATGACGACGGTGACGACGACGACGACGATGGCTGAAATCTGAGATGATCTAATCGCTGAATTTCGGGACTGTTTCGGTGGCTGAAAATGATAGTTTTGGTTGCGTTTTCTTGGCTGAAAAATGAGGTTTCTTAGGGCTGAAAACTGATGGTCTTTACGGGCTGAATCTGCTACACTTTAGGTGAATAATGCCGGTCTTAATTTGCTGCTGAAATCCAAAAACGCCAGGGGCTGAAATTGGTCCTTCTGTCGCCGGGGTTTTGCAAATGCAAAAACGCTAGGCTGATCTGCTGTGTCGTGATGACGCCGGGGCTGATCTGCTGTGCACAAATCGCCAAGGCTGATCTGATGCAAAAACGCTAGGTCTTCTGTGGAGAAAACGCCAGAGTAGTCGCGGGGGTTGGTCTTGTTGAGAAGTTGCCTGTTGAGCAAGGTGCTCCTGTTGCCTCTTCTGCCAGAAAGTGCTAACTTGGGTTTGCTTATATATCAACTTAGCAAAATTTCCCTACCTACTTTTGTTGGAAAGTCGCTTAAAAATAATAAGTGAAAATCCCAATAGATAGGAAAATAGGCTAAATGCACTGGAAAATTCCCCTAACTGATGCTAATGGATTCTGATGGGAATTCCGATGATCATGCTGTGTGCAACCGGAGGATATGCATCTATGCTAAGTGATTGGGCATGCACGGTCTACGAATAGACTCACAAAAGTGTCAGATCACTGCTAATCTAGACTTGACTGAACTGACTGAACCCTGTTGTGGTATAGCTTGTCCACGGACACATAGGGTTGGGATGTGTCCATTGTCATCTAAATCATTATGCAAATCATTGGCATCCAAATCATCATGCTTATCATTGTGCTTCAAATCATCATGCAAGTCATTGTCAATCAAATCATCATCATGCTTTGCACAATCATGCCAATCTTGTGTGTCATGCTTTGGAGAAGAAGAGACTGAGAGAGTCTCCTTTCCCCAAATCTCTTGCATCTGTGCCTGAACTTGAGAATAGAGTCGCCAAAACTCTTTGTTTTGTCGGTCGCTTTGTTCTTGTATTGCTTTTCTTTCTGCTTTGTCTTTTGCGTGCCTGCGATCCATTTCTGCTTTTCTTTCTGCGTGTCTGCGTTCCATTTCTGCTTTTCTTTCTTTGCATTCACGATCAAATTTTGCCATTCTTTCTGCATCTCTTGCTTCGCGTTCTAACTTCCTTTCCAGAAACAACTGCTTCAACTCCTCCATAGGAGTTGGTGCAATCTTTGTCGTAGATGCTCCTGGTGGGGAAAATTCTTCTTCGCCTCTCTCATGCTCATCGCCTCCAAGCGAAGTATCCATTCCGCTTCGAGTGATGACCATTCTGAAGTCGTGGGTTCTTGTGGGTTCTTGTGGTCTGGGTTCTTAAGTTCTCGAGGAACTTGGGTTCTTGGGGGGTCTTGGGTTCTTAAGTTCACGAGGAACTTGGGTTCTTCAGGTTCTTGAGGTCCTTGATTTGTGAGAATCTAGAGTTCTTGAGGTTCTTGAGTTCTTGGGGTCCTTGATTCGTGAGAATCTAGGGTTCTTCGGGTTCTTGAGTTCTTGGGGGTCTTACCCCTTGGCGGCCTTGCGCTCACACCAAGGTTGCTTTTTCCCACCTCACGTCGATTGGCCGGCCGCTAAGTGCACGGTCCGCTCTAAATGAGTGAAAAGAGACACAAGGGGAGGCTGGACAAGCCCTTCTTTCTTGGGATTCCTGTCACTCTTCAACAAAACACGATTAGGAATCGCCAAGCCCAAGTAAACTTGGGTTCGTGCGATCGCAACAAGCAAAAAAAAAATTCTTGTGGTTCTTTCCTTAAGTAATGCAGAACACTTTCAAAGCTCTGATACCAATGTTAGGTGCAGCGGAATGAATGTTGTATTTTCTCAAGATTAGTGATCTTTATCGCTCAAGGTTCCTTTTAGTTCTTAGGGAAGGAGAGAGCCTTCCGTCTTGTAGAGTGCTATGATCACAACACAAAGTGAGTGGACACTGTGCGTGCAAGTGAATGAGACTGAGAGAAGGAGAGAGAAGAGATACGACACCCGAGAGGTTGTAAAACCCTCCTCCGAAGGCCCCACTCTCGTCAGCGAGAGTGGTCTATTCTTTGATTGCACAAAGGTGTACAATGCGTATGCAATGGACTATGCAACTTGGTCTATGCCGATGATGACGACGGTGACGGCGACGACGACGACGACGATGGCTGAAATCTGAGATGATCTAATCGCTGAATTTCGGGACTGTTTCGGTGGCTGAAAATGACTGTTTTGGCTGCGTTTTCTTGGCTGAAAAATGAGGTTTCTTAGGGCTGAAAACTGATGGTCTTTACGGGCTGAATCTGCTACACTTTTGGTGAATAATGCCGGTCTTAATTTGCTGCTGAAATCCAAAAACGCCAGGGGCTGAAATTGGTCCTTCTGTCGCCGGGGTTTTGCAAATGCAAAAACGCTAGGCTGATCTGCTGTGTCGTGATGACGCCGGGGCTGATCTGCTGTGCACAAATCGCCAAGGCTGATCTGATGCAAAAACGCTAGGTCTTCTGTGGAGAAAACGCCAGAGTAGTCGCAGGGGTTGGTCTTGCTGAGAAGTTACCTGTTGAGCAAGGTGCTCCTGCTGCCTGTTCTGCCAGAAAGTGCTAACTTGGGTTTGCTTATATATTAACTTAGCAAAATTGCCCTACCTACTTTTGTTGGAAAGTCGCTTAAAAATAATAAGTGAAAATCCCAATAAATAGGAAAATAGGCTAAATGCACTGAAAAATTCCCCTAACTGATGCTAATGGATTCTGATGGGAATTCCGATGATCATGCTGTGTGCAACCGGAGGATATGCATCTATGCTAAGTGACTGGGCATGCACGGTCTACGAATAGACTCACAAAAGTGTCAGATCACTGCTAATCTAGACTTGACTGAACTGATTGAACCCTGCTGTGGTATAGCTTGTCCACGGACACATAGGGTTGGGATGTGTCACGTGACAGAGACTCTCCCAATGAAAAAACAACATATGTACAATGAGGCTAAATCAGGAGATGGGAGGAGGGAAAAGCCACGTAGGTGGATGGTAGTGCCATCTGAGCACACAGTGGACCATGGTAAAGAAAGGCCCAGGGCGCCAAAGTCGAAGGAAAGCCTCTCTACGCTCCTGCATGCGGTAGGAGCTGCCCTGGAGTCTCTCAAACTGTCCCCTGAGAGTATGGATCAACTCTAGCCAAAAATCTCGAACTGTCTTTGCTGGTGGTACAGGGCGAGCCTCAATGATGCTGAAGCAGCAGGCCCGCCAGATGAACCAGAGTGTCAGCAGGCCGCATACGAGCTCCCAGCACCTCTCTCTCACTGCATGTTAGGTGCAGTGGAATGAATGTTTGAACTTTGCTCAAGATGAGTGCTCCGAACTGTGCTCAAGGTTCCTTTTACTTGCGGAAGGGAGAGCCTTCCGTTCCTTTAGTGAGAGAGTGCAATGGACACAAACAAAGTGAATGGACACAGTGAATGGAAGTGCATGAGACTGAGAGATAGAGAGAGAAGAGAAATACGAAACTAGAGACGTAAAAACCTTCTCCAAAGGCCCCACTCTCGTCGGCGAGAGTGGTCTACTATTGATTGCACAAACTGGTACAATGATGATACATGTGACTGATGCAAGTCTAGGCTATGTCGGTGACGACGACGGAGATGACGAGGCCGACACTAGGGCTGAAAACTGAAGGTCTTTATCTGCTGTCCAAAAACGCTCAAGGCTGAAATCTGTTGTTGCTTCATTGCTGAAAAACGCTAGGCATGGGGATCTGTTGGCGATGGCAACTGTTGCAAAAACGCTAGGCTGTGGGAGCTCCTGGCGATGAGGACCTTGTTGCTGAAAATGCTAGGGACTGCAAATCTGTTGGCGATGATGCTTGATGGAAAACGCTAGGGGAGAGAGGGTCTTTGCTTGGAGGAAGGGTCTTGCTGAGAAGTTGCCTGTTGAGCTTGGGCTCCTGCTGCGTCTTCTGCCGTTTAGTGCTAGTTTAGGTTTGCTTATATACAAACTTACTCAATTTGCCCTATCTACTTTCCAACAAATGTCACTTAAAAATAATAAGTGAAAAATGTCAAAAATAGGTAAAATAGGCTAAATGCATTGGAAAATTCCCCTGAAGGATTCTAATGGATTTTGATGGGAATGCTTATGATCTTGCTGTGTGCAACAAGAGGATATGCATCTAATATAAGTGTCTGAACATACACGGTCTGCGAACAGACTCACAAAAGTGCTAGATCACTTCCTATTCTAGACTGACTTGACTGAACTGAACCCTGATCATGCTGTAGCTTGTCCACGCACACATAGGGTTGGATGTGTCACGTGACATCCCCTCCTTTTCAAAGTGAGGTACTGGTACCGAACTGTATGGCTGTGAGGGAGATCGCCAATAGCATCCGGATTCCTGGAAGGGACCCTTCGCCGGCCCACTCTGATGTGTGGGTTGTGCTGTACTTGAACTTCATAAAGGTCTGCAACGCTTGCTTCTTTGGGCCGCGCCGAAAGCGACACAAAGTCTTCTGTGGCTCCTTCGATGCTTCAACTTCGTCTAGAGTCATGCTTCTTTCTTCTTCAAGAATCTCCATGGCTGAAAATTCCTGAAACCACTTCCAACACAAAAACATGAACATACCTATTCCATGTAGAGTGAGTGGAAAAAATCTTGTCTTCCTCAAAGACTGTGCATGCATGTAGATGAACAAAGAAAAGAAGTGCCAAACCGTTCACCACACACACGCAAACAATGAGATCGAATCTTTCTCTTATGATCTAGAGCAATCAACTGTGGCAATTCACAACGGAAATGCCCATGCTTGGTGCTCATACTTTCATGTGCTCTTTCTACAACTGTGTCATGCCAAGGAAGAGACATGAAATGGGACTTCCTTGAATGCATACTTTTCAGCTTTTCATGAACAATCCGCATACATCCGTGCTCATTCATGAATGAAATGTGGTCAACGTACAATATGTCATGCCTAGGAAAAGGGATCACATAAAGATGCCGAGTAAAATACAGGAAATGATCATGAATGAAACACTCGTACAATGCGTGCGTATGAATCATGCGAACACATAATACTTCCTGTGAGGGTTCTTTGGACCTAGGCTCGAGAGCCAAGATCGGTTCTTCCTGAGGGGGTTCTTTGGATCTAGGCTCGAGAGCCAAGATCGATCCTTCGTGATTGATCGAATCTGCAACGACGTTAGCTTCGCTAGAAAAAGCATCAACTAACTCATCAACCTTGTGAACAATCACATCATCTTCATGCAAATCATCATGCTTGTGAGAAATCACATCTTGATCATGCAAATCATCATGCTTGTCATTGTCATCCAAATCATCATGCAAATCATTGGCATTCAAATCATCATGCTTATCATTGTCATTCTAATCCTGTGTGTCATGCTTTGGAGAAGAAGAGACTGAGAGAGTCTCCTTTCCCCAAATCTCTTGCATCTGTGCCTGAACTTGAGAAAAGAGTCGCCAGAACTCTGTGTCGGTCGCTCTGTTCTTGTCTTGCTTTGGCTGCCTTTCTTTCTGCGTCTCTTTCTGCTTTTCTTTCTGCGTGTCTGCGTTCCATTTCTGCCATTCTTTCTACATTTCTTTCTGCGTGTCTGCGTTCCATTTCTGCCATTCTTTCTACATTTCTTGCTTCGCGTTCTAACTTCCTTTTCATAAACATCTGGTCCAAGGCCTCCATAGGAGTTAGTGCAATCCTTGACGTAGATGTGGAAGGGGGAGGGTCGGAAAAACCCTCCTGGTGGGGAAAATTCTTCTTCGCCTCTCTCATGCTGATCACCTCCAAGGGAAGTATCCATTCCGCTTTGAGTGAGACCATTCTGAAGTCGTGGATTCTTGTGGGTTCTTGTGGTCTTGGGTTCTGAAGTTCACGAGGAACTTGGGGGTTCTTGGGGTCTTGGTTCTTGGGGTTCTTGAGTTCTTGAGGTTTTCTTTCGCTTGCAATCTGTGTTTGAGAAGGATCTTCTCTTCACCCGTGTTTTTGTAACTGACGTGTCAAAGCCTAAAGAATGGAAACCCTAATTTCTACCAGAAACCCTAACTGCTGAAACCCTAATTCTGAAAACCCTAACCCTAAAACCTGCAAACCCTAATTCTGAAAACCCTAACCCTAAAAACTGCAGAAACCCTAAACCTAACCCTAAGGGCAACGTGACAGTTTTCCGAAAATTGCGTTGGCATGATGACGTGGCAGGCTGTACGGATTTTCGTGATTTGCGCTGACAGCTTTTTGGCTTTGCTTTTGGACCAGAAGCTTTTAAGTTTGAAGGCTTTTTACTGTAAACTGCTTTTTAGGCCAAGGGCCTTTAAATATGAGGTTAGGGCTCATTCTCTGGCATGCTTCAGTACGGAGGTGCAGAGTCTCGAGTACCGGCTTGTACTATGTTGTTGCAATATAAAGAAATACCGAAAGGGGCGCCAAGGTTTGGGGCCAATACTCTCTGGGGTGGAATTCTGCCACTCCGTGTCGCGTGTGGTCTCTCTCTCTCTCTCTCTCTCTCTCTCTCAGTTCAGTTGTTATTGAAGCGCTAAAAGTTTGTTCAGTCTGTTCTTTTCTATTGGCACGTGGTGCCCGTCTTGTGACAGTGGTATCAGAGCATCAGGCGTGTGCTTTTCTGAAAGCATACCGGTCCTACAAAAGAGCAGACTCAGCTATTGGAATTTTATTTGAGGTATCTTCGCCCTCCAACCTGGACTTATTAGCCACTCCCACCCTTACTTCATCGCGCATCAGGCGCGCTCTCGTCTTCACCGTAGTGTCTTACAGGGCATATGCCAATTAAGAACCCAATACTTGGAATTCATGGATTTAGCAGAATATTTGCAGTTTCTGCTCAACGAGCTTCACGACATTCTTTCGCGGCATCCTCAGGAGAATCTTTCGATGCTGCAAAGTTTTCAATAATTTTTGAACTATATGTTACCCCCTCTGATGCCCCAGGTGGTACCTCCTCCTCTGGCACCAAAAAGTACGAGAGCGTCCAATCGGCAACCTTCTCAGCCGTTTGTTCTGATCGGGGGAGTCTTCAGGAATATGGTGCAACCATCTGACCCTGATCCAGTGCAACCACCTTTGCCACCACCATTGCCCCCACTTCCACCACCACCGCCACTAGGCTACAATGTTTGGAGCCCATATGGATACCCTTATTATCCATACCCGGGACATGCGCCTAACCAACCCAAAGATTTCAAAGATGGTGGGACGACAATCAAATTCTTCACTTTTTCCGGGGTGAAAGATCTCAAGAAAGCATTGCAGTTCCTACAGCAATTCGACAACATCTATGCTTTGGGGAACTATACAGAAGAATCCAAGATTTCTCGAGCAGCGGGATTTCTTAAAGATAATGCTATGCAATGGTGGAGTTCAATCGCGACACAACAGCATGCTCCAAGGACCTGGCAAGCTTTCAAGACAGTTTTTGCACGTAGTTACACGACTTCAATGTTTGAAGTCCGGATTTTGGCAGAGTCGGGCAACTTGAAAATGCTTGCCACCGAAACCATGGACGACTATAACCAAAGGTTTCTCGACGTGTCCCTTCCGGTGTCCTTAAAGTTCATTCCCTTGGAGGACCAGTGCGAGCGCTACACCATTGGACTACCATCACCCTTGCAGGAATATTGTCTCTCCAAGCAAGTCTCTACCATGCAAGAGCTTATGGACCATGCCGCGGTCGGCTACAAGCTCATGAAAGGAAAGTTGGAGTTTACCACAGAAGAATCTTCGGCCACTAACCAGAACTCCCGGCAACAACGAACAAATTCTCGAGAATCCCGTGAAAACCAACCTCAACGGCCTCGTTTGACACAACTTCAACGAGACGCCTTGTTACAAGAAGGCCGATGCTTCGAATGTTTCTAAACAGGGCATACGTTCAATACATGTTCTGAGCGAGCCTCGACGTCCTCAGTGCAACCTTATGCTCCCACGACAGACAGATCCCCGCGGCCACCTCCGGCCAAGAAGCCTAGACCTGCTATTAGACTAGTACCCGATATTTATGGTATACACCTCGAGAGTTTTAATGAATTATGCAGAGCTTATGGAAAAGTCAACTGCTTGAAAGCCCTTATTTTCTTTGACCCCGGAGCTATGGAGAACTTCATCCATCCAGAATTCTTGAAGCAGATGCACTTTGATTATGATGCAGAGGGTGGAGAAATTGAAGCTGAGCTAGCCACGGGGCAAACTCAGAAAGTGGTACCGCTCATTGGTGCACTTCCAGTGACTATACAAGATTATCATGGAAAAGCCGATTTCCACATTATGAAGTTGGGCAATTGCGACGCTCTCTTGGGCATGCCCTGGCACGACAAAAATGATGCAACTCTCCAGGTCCGGAACCGAACCATCACCGTGATGCAGAAGGGCAAGCCCGTTGTCCTCAAAGTTCGATTGTCCGAACAAAACCCCGAATGACCTCTCTAGTTGTTTTCTACTTGGATACTTTTGAACATTGTTTGAGAAAGTATTGTTTGAACTTTATTTGAAATGGATGCTATCTGTTTCAAACCTGTCTTGGTGCCGATTTGAAATGTTTGACTCTGGTTTCAATACTGGTTTCATTGATTGGTGATTTTTACTCCCGAGTGGAGAAGTGAGAAATATTGTCTTGATATTGTTTGAACCTCCGAACGACGTAGGCCGATGCCTGGGGAGTGTTTCGTTGTATGCTAGAAAACCTCCGAACGACGCAGGCCGATGCCTGGGGAGCGTTTGGTTGTATGCTTGAACCTCCAAACGCTCCCTAGGCCGATGCCTGGGGAGCGTTTGGTTGTATGCTTGAACCTCCGAGCGACGCAGACTGCAGTCTGCGGTCTGGGGAGCGTTTGGTTGTACAGTCCTCTGAGCTCATGGCCCGGACCTTTTTAGGTTATTTGCGGGGGGAGTGACGAGGTAGTCGTTGAGTAGCTTCATATCGTAGACCGTTTGTCTCGGGGGAGTGCTCAGCAGCGTTGTTTGTTGTGTCTTGTAACATGCATATGTGAGCACTTGTGTTGCATTGCGATGTGTCAATTACTGAATATTCCTAATTGGATGAGATTGCCCGGGTATGTAATTTTAGTGCATCAAGACACCCGTGGAAGATCAGTATGGTCTGGGTGTGATGGCTAATTTTACTACGCCAGAATATCAAGAGTTCCGATCTGGACGAACGGAGAAGCTAACTCCTTGATCAAAACAGCCGAAAGGAGAAGCTAACTCCTTGATCAAAAGAGCAGAAAGGAGAAGCTAACTCCTTGATCAAAACAGCCGAAAGGAGAAGCTAACTCCTTAATAAAAAGAGCAAATTGATTGTCCCTCGGAATGACCCTTGGAAATTTTTGAGCTAACTTGAGTTGTTTTGCAGATATGCTGTAATCATGGACGATTACTCTCTTTCAAGAAGGGGAGATGTAACAAACTTCTGACGTGTCAAAGCCTAAAGAATGGAAACCCTAATTTCTACCCGAAACCCTAACTGCTGAAACCCTAATTCTAAAAACCTAACCCTAAAACTTGCAAACCCTAATTTTGGAAACCCTAACCCTAAAAATTGTAGAAACCCTAAACCTAACCCTAAGGGCAGCGTGGCAGTTTTTCGAAAATTGCGTTGGCATGATGACGTGGCAAGCTGTACGGATTTCCACGTTATGCGTTGGCTGATGACGTGGCAGGCTGTACAGATTTCCGCGTTTTGCGTTGGCTGATGACGTGGCAGGCTGTACGGATTTCCGTGATTTACGTTGACAACTTTTTGGCTTTGCTTTTGGACCATAAGCTTTTAAGTTTGAAGGCCTTTTACTGTAAACTGCTTTTTAGGCCAAGGGCCTTAAAATATGAGGTTAGGGCTCATTCTCTGGCATGCTTCAGTACGGAGGTGCAGAGTCTCGAGTACCGGCTTGTAGTGTGTTGTTGCAATATAAAGATATACCGAAAGGGGCGCCAAGGTTTGGGGCCAATACTCTCTGGGGTGGAATTCCGCCACTCCGTGTCGCGTGTGGTCTCTCTCTCTCTCTCTCTCTCTCAGTTCAGTTGTTATTGAAGCGCTAAAAGTTTGTTCAGTCTGTTCTTTTCTATTGGCACGTGGTGCCCTTCTTGTGACAGTTTTGCTCTTTTCCGCAGGCGCACCCCTTGGGCGGCCTTGCGCTTGCACCAAGGTTGCTTTTTCACACCTCACGTCGATTGGTCGGGCGCTAAGTGCACGGTCTGCTCTCAATGAGTGAAAAGAGGCACAAGGGGAGGCTGGACAAGCCCTTCTTTCCTAGGATTCCTGTCACTCTTCAAAAACACGATTAGGAATCGACACGCCCAAGCAATTTGGGTTCGTGCGATCGCAACAAGCAAAAAAATTCTTGTGATTCTTGTGGTTCTTTCCTTGAGTGATACAGAACATTGCCAAAGCTTTGATACCAATGTTAGGTGCAACGGAATGAATGTTTGAACTTTGCTCAAGATGTGTGCGCCGAACTGTGCTCAAGGTCCCTTTTACTTACGGAAGGGAGAGCCTTCTGTTCCTTTAGTGAGAGAGTGCAATGGACACAAAGTGAATGGACATACTGAATGGAAGTGCATGAGACTGAGAGATAGAGAGAAGAGAAATACGACATCAGAGACGACGTAAAACCCTCCTCCGAAGGCCCCACTCTCGTTGGCGAGAGTGGTCTACTATTGATTGCACAAACTGGTACAATGATGATACATGTGACTGATGCAAGTCTAGGCTATTTCGGTGACGACGACGGAGACGACGAGGCGACACTAGGGTTGAAAACTGAAGGTCGTTATCTGCTGTCCAAAAATGCTCTAGGCTGAAATCTGCTGTTGCTTCATTGCTGAAAAACGCTAGGCATGGGGATTTGCTGGCGATGGCAACTGCTGCAAAAACGCTAGGCTGTGGGAGCTCCTGGCGATGAGGACCTTGTTGCTGAAAACGCTAGGGACTGCAAATCTGCTGGCGATGATGCTTGATGGAAAACGCTAGGGGAGAGAGGGTCTTTGCTTGGAGGAAGGGTCTTGCTGAGAAGTTGCCTGTTGAGCTTGGGCTCCTGCTGCGTCTTCTGCCGTTTAGTGCTAGTCTAGGTTTGCTTATATACAAACTTACTCAATTTTCCCTACCTACTTTCCAAAAAAAGTCACTTAAAAATTAATAAGTGAAAAATGTCAAAAATAGGTAATATAGGCTAAATGCATTGGAAAATCCCCCTGAAGGATTCTGATGGGAATGCTTATGATCATGCTGTGTGCAACAAGAGGATATGCATCTAATCTAAGTGTTTGGTTTGGACATGCACAGTCTGCGAACAGACTCACAGAAGTGCCAGCTCACTTCCTATTCTAGACTGACTTGACTGAACTGAACCCTGATCATACTGTAGCTTGTCCACGGACACATAGGGTTGGATGTGTCACGTGACACTGCACCACTCTTGTGGAGTAAGCTTTGTAGCAGGTTGGAGTGTAGGTCGACCCCTGTATCACTATCATCCTGCTGGTGGAGGATAGCTCAAACTGTAGTGCCAGGCCTGTGAGAGTGGACCAAGCAGCTGCTTTGTAAGGTGCAGCGGAATGAATGTTGTATTTTCTCAAGATTAGTGATCTTTATTTGCTCAAGGTTCCTTTTAGTTCTTAGGGAAGGAGAGAGCCTTCCGTCTTATGGAGAGTGCTATGATCACGAACAAGTGAGTGGATATTGTGCGTGCAAGTGAATGAGACTGAGAGGAGGAGAGAAAAGAGATACGACACCCGAGAGGTTGTAAAACCCTCCTCCGAAGGCCCCACTCTCGTCGGCGAGAGTGGTCTAACTTTGATTGCACAAAGGTGTACAATGATGATGCATGGACTGATGCAAATGGGGGCTATGTCGATGACGACGATGATGACTTTAGGGTTGTTTTTGGTCTTCTTCTATCTGCTGTCCACAAGGGCTTAATGGCTGAAAATCGGGGTGATCTTGGGCTGATTCTTAGGGCTGAAATTCTCTGTTTTTGTTGAGGTTTCTAGGCTGAATAGAAGTGCTGAAGTGATGCACCTTTTGGTTGCGTTTTTCTACTGTGATCGTCTGCTGAAAACGCTGATGGACTGCAAGTTAAGGCTGCGTTTTATGGGCTGAAAACCTGCTGTAAAAACGCTACCATAGGCTGCGTTTTTCAAGGCCTGAAGGCTGATGTAAACGCTGGGTTCTGCTGCTGGTTTGCGATCCCAAAAAGCTGGGCTTTGGGGCTGCCTGTAGGGGAAACAAACGCCAGAAAAGGGGGGACTTTGATGGCGATGGCTGATGCTGAGAAAACGCCAAGGGAGGATGGGAGATGCAAAAACGCTAGAGGGTATGAGGGGGTACTGTTGAGAAGTTGCCTGTTGAGCGGGAAGCTCCTGCTGCCTCTTCTCCAAATAGTGCTAGCTCTAGTTTGATTATATACAAACTTAGCAAAATTGCCCTACCTACTTTTGTTGGAAAGTCACTTAAAAATAATAAGTGAAAATAACCAAAAATAGGTAAAATAGGTTAAATGCACTGGAAAATTCCCCTGATTGAATCTGATGGATTGTGAAGGGAATTCTCATGATCATGCTGTGTGCAATCGGAGGATATGCATCTGTGCTAAGTGACTGGGCATGCACCGTCTACGAGTAGACTCACAAAAGTGCCAGATCACTGCTAATCTAGACTTGATTGGACTGACTGAACCCTGCTGTGGTGTAGCTTGTCCACGGACACATAGGGTTGGGATGTGTCACGTGACATCCCCTCCTTTTCAAAGTGAGGTACTGGTACCGAACTGGATGGCGTCGAGGGAGATCGCCAACAGCATCTGGAATCTTGGAAGGGACTCTTCGCCGGCCCACTCTGAGATGTGGGTCGTGCGGTACTTGAACGTCATAAAGGTCTGCAACGCTTGCTTCTTTGGGCCACGCCGAAAGAGACACAAAGTCTTCTGTGGCTCCTTCGATGCTTCAACTTCTTCTAGAATCCTGCTTCTATCGTCTTCAAGAATCTCCATGGCTGAAAATTCCTGAAACCATCTCCAACACAAAACCATGAACATACCCATTCCATGTAAAGTGAAGGAAAAAAATCTTGTCTTCTCTAAAGACTGTGTATGCAATGTAGATGAACATAGAGACGGAGTGACAACCCGTTCATCAAACACATGCAAACAATGCGCTCGAATCTTTCTCGTATGATCTAGAGCAATCAACTGTGGCAATTCACAACGGAAATGCCCATGCTTGGTGCTCACACTTTCATGTGCTCTTTCGGGTACCGTGTCATGCCAAGGAAGAGACATGGAATGTGACTTCCTTACATACATACCTTTCAGCTTTTCATGAACAATCCGCATACATTCGTGCTCATCCATGAGAGAAACATGCTCAACATACAATATGTCATGCCTAGGAAAAGGGATCACATAACGATGTTGACTAAAATACAGGAAACCTTCACGAATGAAACACTCGAACAATGCGTGCGTATCGATCATGCGAACACATAATACTTCCTGTGAGGGTTCTTTGGACCAAGGCGTGAGAGCCAAGATCGATCCTTTGTGATTGATCGAATCTGCAACGAGGTTAGCTTCGCTAGAAAAAGCATTCACTAATACCTCATCCTTGTGAACAATCACATCATCTTCATGCAACTCATCATGCTTGTGAGATCACATCTTGATCATGCAAATCATCATGCTTGTCATTGTCATCCAAATCATCATGCAAATCCTTATCATTCAATTCATCATGCTTCTCATAATCATACAAATTCTGTGTGTCATGCTGTGGAGAAAAAGAGATTGAGAGAATCTCCTTATCTTGTATCCTTTCAATCTTGTCCTGCAGATTAGCAAAGAGATGGAGAATGAGAAATGTCCTCTCCATGAAAGACAGTAGGAGAATCACTTTTGGCATTGAGAGTTAAATGTTAGCCTCAAAATCAATGAGAGCGTTAGTCTCACGAAACCATCGAATGCCCAAAATCATATCACATCCTGAGAGAGGAGAAACAACAAATCTTCTAGTGAAGGCAATCTGTTGAATTGCAAACAACACATCAAGGCACTCCTCCGTGATGAGAGCGTCCATACCGGGACGAAAGCCAGAGACCTCGATAGGAGATCTTGGACTAACTTCGAGGCGGGCTTTCTCAACAAGAGAGGAACTGATCACATCATGCATACTACCTGGGTCAAACAATATGACAAAACGGTGCCCCGACGTACAACCATAACATTTAATGAGAGATTCATCAATGGGAGGGTCCTGAGAAACTTGGGGCACACTCGTGTTATCATTCATTGCATTGACAGAGGAAGTGGGTGCTGTGGGTTCTTTAGATTCATTCTATTCAAGCTTAGGACGTGTTCTTTTTATGTCCCTTAATGTGACAATGAAAACAACGACCTTCCTTAGAATAAGTGCTTTGTTCTTCCGAAGTGATGTAACCTCCTACAATTCCTTGTGCTACCTTTTCATCTGGAGTAAGCTTAGGTTTAGCAATTGTGTTAGCCTTACCCTTAGATTCATTGGAAGAATTCTTTGATGAGAGACTGTTGGAAGATTGGTTAGAAGAGTTATCATTCTTACCGTTCTTACCGTTCGGAGGGTTCTGAGAAGTCTGCGAGGCACTTGTGGAAGTCTTGTTCTCCTTAGGCTTTCCCTTGTTGTGCTTCATCTCTTGGGCGAGAGCGATTGCTACCGCCTTGTTGAGATCGATTGGATCGAGTACCTTGACATCGTACTTGATATACTCGTCCAATCCAAAGAGAAAAGCCTCTTTACGCTCATCATCTGATTTTCGTAATTGAGTGCCTAGCTGCAAAACACGATTAGAAAAAGACATAACCGGCATACCATTTTGCTTGAGAGCGCGCCAATCGTCCTTCAATCGTGCGAGGTATTGAGGTGGCATAAACCGCACCTTGAGCTTGTTTTGGAAATCAGCCCAATTGAAGGAAAGGGGCGTAAATCCGTCGGTTGCCTCTAGGTGCGCGGTTAGCTGTGCCTCTTGCCATGCGTGGTACGAATTGATGGCATCACCGGCAAGGTACATAGCTGCCGTCAGAACTTTGCTATTTCCTGTCTTCTTAGTTGTCGCAAAATAAGCATTAAATTGATGCAACCAAGAATGAATAACTGCAGCATCCATCTTACCGTCATACTTACTGAAAGTTAACTTCTCTGTGACTGGATGGTTGGAATCCGCATCGTGGCTTGCGCCACTTGATGAACTTCCACGATCTTTGGGTGGTTCGGTCTTCGAGGCTAGCACGTGGGAAATAAATTCTTGAGTGCGTAGCTCCCTTTGAGCTTCACGCTCGGCGTCCCTTTCTGCTTTTCGTTCATTTCATTCATCGCGCTCGCGTTCGAAAGCAAGGCGATTGGTTTCTTGTTGTGCCAACGCAACGTGATTCGCTTCCAAAGTGACACGGGTCGCTTCTTGTTGTGCCAACATCATGTCCATCATTGACTTGACCATCATTTCCATTGGAGTTAGAACAACTCGTGGCGTAGATGGCGAAGGGGGAGGGTCGGAAAAATCTCTTGGTGGGGAGAATCCTTCGTCGCCTCTCTCATGCTCATCACCTGTATGCGAAGTATCCATTCCGCTTCGGGTGACGACCATGTACTAGAATCTTTGGTTCTTAAGTTCACGAGGAACTTGGTTCTTGGGTTCTTGAGGATCTTGAGGTTCTCGAGGCGTTCTTTCGCTTGCAAATCGTGTTGGAGAAGGATCTTCTCTTCATCCGAGTTCTACTCCTTTCTGCGGCGCACCCCTTGGTGGCCTTGCGCTCACACCAAGGTTGCTTTTTCCCACCTCACGTCGATTGGCCGGCCGCTAAGTGCACGGTCCGCTCTCAATGAGTGAAAAGAGATACAAGGGGAGGCTGGACAAGCCCTTCTTTCTTGGGATTCCTGTCACTCTTCAACAAAACACGATTAGGAATCGACACGCCCAAGTAAACTTGGGTTCGTGCGACCGCAACAAGCAAAAAATTTCTTGTGGTTCTTTCCTTGAGTAATGTAGAACACTTTCAAAGCTCTGATACCAATGTAAGGTGCAGCGGAATGAATGTTGTATTTTCTCAAGATTAGTGATCTTTATTTGCTCAAGGTTCCTTTTAGTTCTTAGGGAAGGAGAGAGCCTTCCGTCTTATGCAGAGTGCTATGATCACGCACAAGTGAGTGGATATTGTGCGTGCAAGTGAATGAGACTGAGAGGAGGAGAGAAAAGAGATACGACACCCGAGAGGTTGTAAAACCCTCCTCCGAAGGCCCCACTCTCGTCGGCGAGAGTGGTCTAACTTTGATTGCACAAAGGTGTACAATGATGATGCATGGATTGATGCAAATGGGGGCTATGTCGATGACGACGATGATGACTTTAGGGCTGTTTTTGGTCTTCTTCTATCTGCTGTCCACAAGGGCTTAATGGCTGAAAATCGGGGTGATCTTGGGCTGATTCTTAGGGCTGAAATTCTCTGTTTTTGTCGAGGTTTCTAGGCTGAATAGAAGTGCTGAAGTGATGCACCTTTTGGTTGCGTTTTTCTACTGTGATCGTCTGCTGAAAACGCTGATGGACTGCAAGTTAAGGCTGCGTTTTATGGGCTGAAAACATGCTGTAAAAACGCTACCATAGGCTGCGTTTTTCAAGGCCTGAAGGCTGATGTAAACGTTGGGTTCTGTTGCTGGTTTGCGATCCCAAAACGCTGGGTTTTGGGGCTGCCTGTAGGGGAAACAAACGCCAGAAAAGGGGGGACTTTGATGGCGATGGTTGATGCTGAGAAAACGCCAAGGGAGGATGGGAGATGCAAAAACGCTAGAGGGTATGAGGGGGTACTGTTGAGAAGTTGCCTGTTGAGCGGGAAGCTCCTGCTGCCTCTTCTTCAAATAGTGCTAGCTCTAGTTTGCTTATATACAAACTTAGCAAAATTGCCCTACCTACTTTTGTTGGAAAGTCACTTAAAAATAATAAGTGAAAATAACCAAAAATAGGAAAAATAGGCTAAATGCACTGGAAAATTCCCCTGATTGAATCTGATGGATTCTAAAGGGAATTCTGATGATCATGCCGTGTGCAACCGGAGGATATGCATCTGTGCTAAGTGACTGGGCATGCACGGTCTACGAGTAGACTCACAAAAGTGCCAGATCACTGCTAATCTAGACTTGACTGGACTGACCGAACCTTGCTGTGGTGTAGCTTGTCCACGGACACATAGGGTTGGGATGTGTCACGTGACATGCCCCCCAAGTGTACTTATGCGCTGTGGAAAGAGCTGGCATCAGCCGAAGGACACGAAGCCAAACCTGCTGTGCCATAGGACAGTCCCAAAGACAATGACGTTGACTCTCCACAGGATGGTCACAAGCTGCGCATGTTGCCGAGAGACCACTATGTACAAGCCAGCTTCCCACTGCTGTAGCTCTATGTGCAACGAGGCACTAGAACAAAGTGACTCGCCGCGTTTGTCTGGCGTCCCATAAGAGTTGGATAGTTCTTATTCTGGACCAAATTATCGGTGGACCATCTTACCTTTCTATTTCTTTAACTTCTGCCCTAGGACCTGGTGGTTGCTGATCTGGCACCTTGTCCACCGGCACATCACTCTTCAGTCTTTGAAAACCTTTTGATTTATCATCAATTGTTTCTTTCTTGAGACACGTGGCGAAGATGTGCCCTTGTTCACCACAGGCATAACACTTGCCCTCTTTGACGTACTCTGCATGTTGTTCTATTGTCAATTTAGGCCTTGTGGATTTCTTTTGTTGCTTCTTGCCCTTCTTCTTCTCCTTGGAAGACTCCTTCCTCGTTGACTTGGACACTGGCTTGTCCATTGCGTGAGTCAAGGAGCGTGAGTGCATGGAGGAACCGTCAGATTTGCTTGGACAGAGAGTGGTCCTCCAAGGTTATGTCTAAGAATTTTTGATTGTAATCTTCCATGGTTTCAATGGCCAACATTTTCAAGTTACACCATTTTGCCAGAAGTTGTAGTTAAAATAAGGAGGCCAGGTAACTTTGAGCAAAAATATTCTTGAAAGATTGCTAAATCCTTGGAGTGTGAAGCTTTGTGGCTAAAGAACTCCACCGCTGCATAGCATTGTCTTTAAGGAAAGAGGCTATTCGAGAAATTTTGGACTCTTTTGTGTACTTCTTGAGTGAATAGATACTGTCGAGGTGCTCAAGGAACTGCAATGCTTTCTTTCAATCTCTCACTCTTGAAAAAAAGTGAAAAATTTTACCGCAGATCCCCCATATTTGAAGTCTTTAGGTTGCAGTTACTAGAGGTTGATAAGAAGGATAGGCATATGGGTTCCAATTGTGAAACACAGGAGGCGGTTGGGGAGGTGGCGGCAAAGGTGATGCAAAATCACGTGTTGCAACCATCTGTCTTCAAGTGGAATAGAAGCTTCTGTGGACTGTCGAGAAGAAGCTCTTGCATTGTCTAGTGCGGGAGGATGGAAACCGAGGCATCAATGGCGGTAGCATGTAATTCAAGAATTGTTGGAAGCTTTACAGAATAGGCAAATTCTGTTGACGATGTTTCGAAAGGATGTCTGAAAGTCATCGAGGAGGAATTGTAAGTACACATTAGAATCTAGAAATCCCATCTTTGTCTGGTCCGATAGGATTGGTTTGCTTATCAACACAGCAAACGACTGAAGCTCTGATACCACTTTAATTGACTTGCAACTCGTGCCAAGTGAAAAGAATGAAAGTGGAACAAAATTTAGCACTTTAAGACACACACACACACACACACACAGAGAGAGAGAGAGAGAGAGAGAGAGAGAGAGAGAGAGAGAGAGAGAGAGAGAGAGAGAGAGAGAGAGAGAGAGAGAGAGAGAGAGAGAGAGATGAAATGACATGATATATTAACGTCTTCAAAAGGCCAAAATGACCTATGAGACCAAGCTGTTACAACATAGTGAATCTGATACCATGTCCGGAACAAAATTTAGCACTTCAAGACACACACACACACACACACACACACACACACACACACACACACATATATATATATATATATATATATATATATATATATATATATATATATAGAGAGAGAGAGAGAGAGAGAGAGAGAGAGAGAGAGAGAGAGAGAGAAATGACATGATATATTAACGTCTTCAAAAGGCCAAAATGACCTATGAGACCAAGCTGTTACAACATAGTGAATCTGATACCATGTCCGGAACAAAATTTAGCACTTCAAGACACACACACACACACACACACACACACACACACACACACACACACATATATATATATATATATATATATATATATATATATATAGAGAGAGAGAGAGAGAGAGAGAGAGAGAGAGAGAGAGAGAGAGAGAGAGAGAGAGAGAGAGAGAGATGAAATGACATGATATATTAACGTCTTCAAAAGGCCAAAATGACCTATGAGACCAAGCTGTTACAACATAGTGAATCTGATACCATGTTCGGAATAAAAAAGAACTGAAACAAAAATACAACTACAACAAACTGGGACTGTACGGATATGCCAATTAATACAAAAGGTACCTAGTACAATGTGTAGTACAATGAGAGAAGGGGGCGGGGGGCGGGGGGGGGGGGGAAGATATGGTAGAGATCCATCCTCATCTGCACTCTGGACATCGAGAAAGTATGGCTCGAATCCTCTGCTGAAGTCTACGTCGATACTGTGTAGCTCCTCTCCTCAATCACGGTCGTCTAGATCTCCCTAGCTCCAATGCTCAGTCTGTGAGAATGTGAGTAGTGGTAGTATGAGTGCGGGCAGAGCTTTGCAATGGTGGCTGCTCGTCTGGGTGTCCAATATCTAGTGTAAAGAAATCTGTAATCTGTCTCTGGGACTGTCTCTCTTAGCTCTCCTCAGTAAAGTGTCTCTATGCCTGTGCAACTCAAGTAGATACAGTCCAAGACATCTCTGATCCTCATATCTCATGACCCTAGATAGAGGCCCAAAACCTTCTCTGAATAGACAATGAAAACGGCCTCGTATCTCATAGTACACTGTGCAATGGCATATGTAATGTAACTCTGCTTTAGATGACATAAGCGGCATATCTTGCTATCTGTTGGTATCCCTCTGAATCTGCCAGTCTCACTCTCGAGCTGATGTGAGGATGTGCGTATCTGACCAATGGCACAACGCAAACCATGAGAAAGATGTGTGTCCATATAGCTAGGTCGAATCACAAACCCATCCCCTGTAGGTGGAGAAGATGCTCTCTATAGAAAGCCATCTGCGTGCCCACTCTTGTACCGGTTCTATCCATGTCCTCCTCGTGTCCAGCTGAATCAAATTGAAACCGGCCCATAGGGCGGTAGGCGTTGGCTTTCACCCGAAATTCTTTACTTTAAACACACACACAGAGCACTTTGCAAAGGAGACCTGTAACGAGAATTAACACTTCATCACACACACGGCTCGGAAGCTAGAATGCTCCGAGCAGACGCCGACAACCTGTAGGCCCCAAAATTGGCGCCCCTTTCGGTATTTCTTTATTCTTTAGAGGGTAAATTACAAGGTAAGGTCCTGGGAATCCTTCACGTGTATCCACCTAGATACCATTTGATTTGGCCAAATTTCGGCAGCATAACAGCCCCAAAACTTGCGCGAAACCCATTCCCCTGCTGGAACTCGCTTGCACTGTCGTATACCCTCTGATTCCTGTCCAAAAACAGTAAATTCAGCACGCTGTATTTACTGGTTTTTGCCCTGTTTTCAGCCCCAAACAGTCCCCTAACTGTCCTTTGCCAGTGGGGCACGATTCCCAATGATCCTGGCGTCCGTATGGCTGAAAAACAGTCAAATTACAGCGCATACACAGCGCTGATTTTGCACCTGTACGGTGAGGTTATGACCCTCACCAGTGCCTGCTTTGGAGCAGCAGTTAGCTACCCCTGTTCCTGCTCAAGGAGGCTCTTGCCTCAGCACAAAAGCATGAACCCACACAACTGTACATCAGTCAAATGAGCAGCCCTCTTGTGGGGCATCACATAACTGCACGTAGGGGAGAAAGAGAGCAGTATGTAGCGTGCGGGGCATCACTCCCGTCACCATACTGTGCATAGAGGGAAAGAAAGCACTCCATAGCTCTTAACCTGTGACAATCCGCCTGTGGCTGAAAATGGCGCCCCCTTTGATGATATGCAGCTCGTTTTTGCCTCCCAGAGTGGCAGAATCGCTCACAAGCTGACACGTCGCCCAGTTTCCGAGTTTGGGCTTTCCCTGCTAAAAATATCTCAACTGGTGCGTCAGTTGACTTCGCGGCAGAGTTGTAAAGTGTTCCCCTAGTCATACCGAAGGTAATGACGCGAACACATTTCACGGCCCAAAATAGCAGTTCCCTAAATTTTAGGAGATGCTTCCGTTGGGCTCCCACTGGTCTTCTGACCATCTATCCTCATTGGGACCGCATGCAAAAATGCAATGTGGCCTAACTGTCGGATACTTTTTGTTGGTAGTCCCACCTTGACTTTACGCCTTAATTGAGTTCACTTCCTAGTATCCACCAACTTGCTAAGTGCGACGGGGGGACCTATATGATCTTGCTCTGAGCCTAGACATCCTCTTACCATACGAATTCCAGTGCTGACCACTTCCCGTCTGCGGGTGAATCTACCGTTCACATTGGCCATACAATGTCCGACCGTTTGCTACTTCAAGAAGAGGGTCTTAAACAAATAAAATAAACCCCATTGGAAAGAAACCAACAACCAAGGTTAGCAGTTGCCACATCTCTGTGACATGGTTAATAACTGCCACGTCCTCGTGACATACCCCCCTCTTGAAATCGCAAACGTCCTCGATTGCATACCATAAATACACGCCACTGATGATCTTGTGCTATTAACACTCTTTTATCATCGCATGTATCCGCAAGAAAGGTCGTAACATACATAGATACAAATGACTTAATGAGGCCTTCATACTTTTGCCATTTCCATCTATGGCACTGAATTCATATGTACATTTGATGTACTAGCTCTATCATTACCCCTCCCTTGCACACATTGGGTTGGGCATAAGTAGGCTGTAACCCAAAGGCTTCAAGGTAAAGCTGCAATACATTTGGTGACTCTGACAGTTCATGCTCTTCCATCCACTTTGCATCCATAGGCGGATAGTTCTTGAACTTCACCAAATAGCGTCTTGCAACTTGTCCTTTAACTTTTCTGTCCTTATGTGCCAAAACTTGCTCAGGTACCAGGATCTCATAAAGTTCCTCAACTTCTGGCTGATCCTCAACTGACATATCTTCTGGCACATCACCCACGAAGGGTCTTAGAAGACTCACGTGAAACGCATTATGAATCTTCCACGCATCAGGCAATTTCAGCCTGTAAGCCACATCGCTGATCTTGTCAAGCACTTGAAAAGGCCCATAGTAACGCATGCTGAGATTAGGAAACAGCCGTTCCTTGCCCTTCATCTTCTTTAACCTTGCCTTTTCGAACCTTAAGAGAACCCAATCACCAGGTGATAGTAGCAATTCACGACGGTGACGATCAGCAGCCTTTTTCTGTTTTGCCTGAGTCTTCTCCAAGGCAACTTTAATCTTCTTATACATCTCATCCATGTTCTCAACATATCGATCTGCCTCAAAGATCTTGTCCTTTGTATGCAAAATGGGAGGAACCTTTTTGCCGCCTTCAACAATTTCAAAAGGTGCTTTGCCAGTAGACGAATGCACCGTATTATTGTACGCATACTCAAGCATAGGCAAATACTGTTCCCACTTGCCCTTATTATCTGACACATAGCATTTCAGCAGATCTAAGACAGTAGAATTGGCCTCTTCTGACTGTCCATCAGTTTGTGGATGAAACGAAGACGAGAACTTGAGCGTAGTACCCATGTTCTCAAACAATCCTCTCCAGAACAAACTGGTCATGCGAGGATCACGATCACTGATAATCGATTGTGGCATACCATGGTACTTAAACACATTGTACATTAACAAGCGTGCCATCTGATCAGATTTTATCTTCTTCCTGACAGGGATAAAATGGGCTTGCTTGCTGAACCTGCAGATAATGGTCCATATACCATCATTCCCTGTTGGCGTTCTTGGAAGATCAAAGATAAAGTCCATAGCAATGCTTTCCCATGGCTTATCCGGAATCGGCAGTGGTTGTAACAACCCTGGTGCCTTTTGCCTGTCAAACTTGACCTTTTGGCAAACTATGCATGCTCGCACAAAGGCATCCACATCTCTCCTCAAGGTAGGCCAATAGAAGAACGTCTCTACCGCTTTAACTGTTGCATCAATGCCACGATGCCCTGCATACGGTGGGACATGACTCTCTTCCATGACCTTATGTCGCAGTGGCCTAGTGACACAAAGTCTGCCATGCATCATCATAAAACCGTCTCTGAGGAGGTAGTGCTCGTGATGTTGCCCCTCTTGTAACTGTTCAAAGATCCTTGCAAAATCTTCATCAACAGTATACTGTTCCTTCATGTCATCTAACTCATGATGATAAGGAATTGACACAGCTGAAATTTGTGGCTTTCTTGATAACGCATCAGCCACAACATTCTTCTTGCCTTCCACATGCATAATCTGGAAGTGGAACATGGAAAGAATGTTTGCCCATCGCATATGCTTTTCGGATAACTTTGACTGTGTCAAGAAGTATCGCAAGGTCTGATGATCTGTTTGGACAACAAAATCAGCACCTAAGAGGTAGTGCTTCCAGCTAGAAAGCGCATGAATCACGGCCAAGAGCTCTTTCTCATAGACTTGCATAGTCCTCTCTGGCCCTTGCAAAATTCGGCTTTCATAGGCTACTACCCGTCCATCTTGCATTAGCACTGCTCCGATGCTACTGCCACACGCGTCACACTGGACCACAAATGACTTCCTGAGATCTGGCAAAACAATAACTGGATCTGAAGTCAACTTTTCCTTTAAGAGACTAAAAGCTGAAATCTCTTTTTGGGTCCATCTGAAAGTGACCTCTTTCTTTTGCAATGCGTGAAGAGGCGATGCTATCTCTGCAAAATTTCTGATAAACCTTCTATAGTAGGAACACAATCCCAAGAAGCTTCTGACATCGTGCACAGTCTTCAAGTCTGGCCATGTCTTGATAGCTTCGACCTTTGCGGGATCCATTCTAACACCATCCTTTGAGACTATATGGCCCAGAAAGTGGATCTCTTCAAGGAAGAATTCACTTTTCTTAGGATTGACAAGTAACCTGTGACTGCGCAGCTCTTCGAACACAATGGTCAAGTGACGCCTATGCTCCTCTTCATTCTTCGAATACACAATCATGTCATCGAAGAATGTTCCAACAAACTGTTGATGCGAGTGGAAAATCCGGTCCATCATTCTGTTGAACGTGGCAGGAGCATTTGTTAGCCCAAACGGCATCACTAGAAACTCATAAAGACCAAATGTAGTTCTAAACGCAGTCTTGTGCACATCCTCTGGGCTTATACGAATCTGATGGTACCCACTCTTCAGGTCTATCCTGCTGAAAATTGCAGCACCCTCTATACGATCGAGAATATCATCAATGCGAGGAATAGGAAACCTATTCTTGATGGTATTCTTATTCAACGCACGGTAATCAATACACATGCGCCATGAGCCATCCTTCTTCTGCACTAGGAGCACTGGGGAGCAAAAGGGTGAAGAACTAGGCTGAATCAGCCCCTTCTCTAATAACTCCTCAACCTGGCCCATAATCTCTTTCTGCTGCGCCGCACTAACCCTGTAGGGAGGTCTATTTGGTGGGCTACACCCTGGCACCAAATCTATCCGATGGTCCTCAGGTCTCTCTGGCGGCAATTGCGACGGTAATGAATCAGAAAAACAGTCATTAAACTTTTGCAAAAATGCTGACCTTTCTTTATCTAACATAGATAAATTTGACTGATCCTTATCTGAGACATCACGTGCAAAAATCAAGTACACAGAAAGATGATTCTTTATTACAGAAGGGATAGCAGAAGCAGATACAATAGGGACTGACTCTCCTTTAAGCTTTACATCCAAGATGTGAGTTTTGCCCCTATGCTGTACAGTGATCTTTTTGTTGTAGGCATCTAAGACTCCATGCACTCGGAACATCCACGGGATCCCCAACAAGGCGTCACAACCTTCCAGCGGCATGATGTAAAACTCTTCAGTGTCCACATACGACTGAATATGCAGACGCGGTTTTCCAATGATGGGAGTAACACACTCGGAGTGGCCAGGACATGCCAACCCTGCCTCTGCTGTGTACCCCATCTCTTCAGCTTTGATGCCGAGCTTCATAGCTAACTCTGGTGAGATAAAGTTGGCTTTGGCACCTGGATCAAAGAAGATGAGTGCCGTCTGATCTCTAACTTTACCCCATGCCGTGCATAACTCACTGGCATCTGTGCTGGGCCTGTCACCCACCATGTCTGGCACTAAACCTACCGTGGGTTTTGGCTTCTTGCCTTTCTGGTCTTCTTTATCCTCTGAGTCAGCTGGCCTTTTCCTTTGTGGACAATTTATAGAAATATGACCAGGCTGCTCGCATATAAAGCATTTGTTTTCAGCCATTAGGACCTTCTTTTCCTCGAGCGACTTGCGCACAAAAGGCTTCCTTTTCTGTTTCTTTGCCTGCGCTCCAGAAGTCCCAGCTGAATCCTTATCTTTGGTGGCCTGTTCTGACCCCTGTGACGCATCAGGAGCCGTTTTCACAAAGGGCTTCTTCGCTGAATTTTTCTTTTGCTGCCCTCCTTTATCACTGCTCGGAAATCCACTGTCCTCTCCTTTCAACAGGGCAAGACCAGTGTTCGCAACTTCCATAAGCTGAGTAAGGGTAGCCACTCTGTTCTTTGTACAGTAGTCACGAAGCCCTTTAGGCAGCCCACAACAATACTTCTCTATCTGCTCTGTCAATGGCACAAATCTGTAGGAGGTCACTGAGAGTAATGCTTTACAAAACCTCCTATTGTACTCCAGCAAGCTCTTGCACGAAGCTGAAGTAAGCTGGTGCCAATCTGTCAGGACATCGGCTTCAAATTCATTTGATAGCCAAGCAGATGCAAACATTTGCTTGAAGTAAACCCAAGTGGCGGGTGCCTGTCCTTGCATTAACAATGTCGTCCACCATGTAAGCGCATTGTCCTTTAAGAAAGTGGCAGCTTTCCTGACCTTCAAGGCCTCTGTAAAATTCCCTCCCGCATAAGCTGTATCAAACTGCTGGAGGAAAGTGAGTGCCTTTGTCTTGTCCTCGAAACCACTGAAGGTACTGAACTTTATTGCTGCACCACCTTCTTTGTAAGCCTTCGGCTTCTCTAGTGCCCCCAAGTTGTCATACGGAATGGTCTGCAACATGGGCACTGTACTAGGCATGATCGGCACGCCTTGGCCATTCACATTTTGCGTAAGAGGTGCGATATCTGGCTGCTGTCCAGAAAAACCAGCCATGCCAAAATGACCCTGTGGCACCCCAAACTGGCCTTGGTTGCCGTGGAAACCTTGCTGCATTCCGATAGTATCATGCATGGGGTTTGGCATGATGCCTTGCATACCCCCGAAAACTGTTCCTGGCATGTACGGCTGACTTCCAGATGCATAACCAGCCATACTTTGGAACACTGATCCACCCCCGAAATACCCAGGATGTACCGTGGGTGGTGGAAAAACTGAGTGCATAGCCTGGTATCCAGCTCCCTTTCCATTCAAGACAGCATGCTGGCTCTGAAAGGTGGCGGGCTGAACTGGCATAACCTGTGGAATAGGCGTTCTAGCCACCCGTTCAAGCACGGGAGGAACCTGCTTTGGAGCCCCCGACTTCGCAACATGCGAGTGTTCCCTTTCCTCCTGCGCCTCATGAAGTACCTGGGCTTGAGCTTCAACAAGCTCCGTACGCGGCGTAGGTTGTCTATTTTGCTGTTGCACTGGTGGCGCTTGTAAGAATTCCATAAACCTCGGATTCTGCACCAGCTGCGAAAAGACATTCACCGCGGCAACTAACTGAGTCTTAAACGCATCATCCTCAAGTTGCCCTGTCATAAAGCCCTGTACTACTGGAGGGACATTCACGTTGACAGGAGGTACAGACTGACGTGGCCGTGAGCTCTCGCCAATCTCAAAAACCATAGGAATCTCCTGCCTGTCCTTTGGAGAGGAACCCTCTTCCATAATTCCCTTCCCCTTGTCGGCCATAATGTAATCCCCGCGTTCTTGCACTGTGTGTCTTTACCCTGAACAATCCAGGCTCACTCTTTGAGGAAAAAGTGATTGATGTCCCGGCAATGGAACCATGAAACCGGCCCATAGGGCGGTAGGCGTTGGCTTTCACCCGAAATTCTTTACTGTAAACACACACACAGAGCACTTTGCAAAGGAGACCTGTAACGAGAATTAACACTTCATCACACACACGGCTCGGAAGCTAGAATGCTCCGAGCAGACGCCGACAACCTGTAGGCCCCAAAATTGGCGCCCCTTTCGGTATTTCTTTATTCTTTAGGAGGGTAAATTACAAGGTAAGGTCCTGGGAATCCTTCACGTGTATCCACCTAGATACCATTTGATTTGGCCAAATTTCGGCAGCATAACAGCCCCAAAACTTGCGCGAAACCCATTCCCCTGCTGGAACTCGCTTGCACTGTCGTATACCCTCTGATTCCTGTCCAAAAACAGTAAATTCAGCACGCTGTATTTACTGGTTTTTGCCCTGTTTTCAGCCCCAAACAGTCCCCTAACTGTCCTTTGCCAGTGGGGCACGATTCCCAATGATCCTGGCGTCCGTATGGCTGAAAAACAGTCAAATTACAGCGCATACACAGCGCTGATTTTGCACCTGTACGGTGAGGTTATGACCCTCACCAGTGCCTGCTTTGGAGCAGCAGTTAGCTACCCCTGTTCCTGCTCAAGGAGGCTCTTGCCTCAGCACAAAAGCATGAACCCACACAACTGTACATCAGTCAAATGAGTAGCCCTCTTGTGGGGCATCACATAACTGCACGTAGGGGAGAAAGAGAGCAGTATGTAGTGTGCGGGGCATCACTCCCGTCACCATACTGTGCATAGAGGGAAAGAAAGCACTCCATAGCTCTTAACCTGTGACAATCCGCCTGTGGCTGAAAATGGCGCCCCCTTTGATGATATGCAGCTCGTTTTTGCCTCCCAGAGTGGCAGAATCGCTCACAAGCTGACACGTCGCCCAGTTTGTGAGTTTGGGCTTTCCTTGCTAAAAATATCTCAACTGGTGCGTCAGTTGACTTCGCGGCAGAGTTGTAAAGTGTTCCCCTAGTCATACCGAAGGTAATGACGCGAACACATTTCACGGCCCAAAATAGCAGTTCCCTAAATTTTAGGAGATGCTTCCGTTGGGCTCCCACTGGTCTTCTGACCATCTATCCTCATTGGGACCGCATCCAAAAATGCAATGTGGCCCAACTGTCGGATACTTTTTGTTGGTAGTCCCACCTTGACTTTACGCCTTAATTGAGTTCACTTCCTAGTATCCACCAACTTGCTAAGTGCGACGGGGGGACCTATATGATCTTGCTCTGAGCCTAGACATCCTCTTACCATACGAATTCCAGTGCCGACCACTTCCCGTCTGCGGGTGAATCTACCGTTCACATTGGCCATACAATGTCCGACCGTTTGCTACTTCAAGAAGAGGGTCTTAAACAAATAAAATAAACCCCATTGGAAAGAAACCAACAACCAAGGTTAGCAGTTGCCACATCTCTATGACATGGTTAATAACTGCCACGTCCTCGTGACACAAATCCTGATGAATGAGTCTAGTAATCTCCAGCCGTGTCACAGACATCAAGGGTGCCTAGAGAGAGTACTGAAAAGGAGGCAGCTTGTCCATGGTGAAGCCATGTGTTTGAAACCATGACGTCATCTGTGCATACCTGCATGATGTATCCCCTTGTAGAGCTAACTGTCTGGAGGACTGTAGGGCCAACCTGGCATATCTACCTCTGGTAGTATCCCATAAGCTGTGTCAAAGGAGACTGATCTGGTAAGCACCTCAATCTCCATAGGGGGGGCAGCTAACTCCACTCGAATGATATCATGCGGTACGGAGGCCTTGGCTCTAATCAACCTAGAGATCATAGATACCAAGGGCCTCTCCATACGTCTCCAGCCAACCTGGACTACAGAAGGTCCCCAAACCTGCACCCCATATAGCATAGTAGAGGCAACCAAAGTATCAAAGAGTCATAACTTTGTCCTAGGCTCTTGGAACTGAACGTGCAAACAATCCTCTCCAATCCTCCCAAAGCCGCATAAGCTCTAGTCAGTCTAGTCTCTGCTGCTCTTCTCAAAGAAAATCTCGGCCCAGTAAAGACTACCCCCAAGTAAGTGTATGCATCTGTATACTCCACAATCTCCTGATCATATGTGAAAGTAGGTGCTGATCTCCTGATCCACTGTGGTGTGGTGTTAAACACCATAACCTTGGTTTTACCAAGGTTTACATACAATCCACTATCCTCTGCAAAACTGTGTAGTGCATCCAAATGTCGTTGCATACCCTCTCGTGAATCAGATATCAACACAATATCATCAGCATATAACAACAATGGGATCCACGTCCCTGCCAGCTAGGCATCTTTGTCACCCTCTCTGTCAATGTAATTAGACACCTCATCAACATACATACCAAACAGGGTAGGAAACAATGGGCAACCCTGTTTCACCCCAATAGTAGAGTGAATTAAATCAGATACCCCCTCCGGAGTGCGTACAGGTCCCATCATTGATTTGTACAAAGCCATAATCCCCCAAATCAACTCTATGGGCACCCCCATCTCCTGTTGTCTGCGCATCAATCGAGCTCTTGGTACCATGTCAAATGCTTTGCGGAAATCCACAAAGCTACAATAAATCCGTCTCCCATGTGACCTGCCCTCCTCAATGATGGCTCTGAGTGTCAGAATATCATCAAGAGTGGAGAAATCCCTCTTGAACCTGGCTTGACCCTTTGTCACAAGACGGGCACCACGTGCCAATAGAGAAGAACAGACTGAACAGACTTTTAGCACTTCAATAAAAACAAAACTGAGAGAGAGAGACGACACGCGGCACGGAGTGGCGGAATTCCACCCCAGAGAGTATTGGCCCCAAACCTTGGCGCCCCTTTTGGTATTTCTTTATATTGCATCAACACAGTACAAGCCGATACTCCAGACTCTGCACCTTCTCCAGGAAGCATGCCAGAGAACGAGCCCTAACCTCATATTTAAAGGCCCTTGGCCTGAAAAGCACTTATAGTGAAAAGCCTTCAAAACTCAAAAGCTTCTGGTCCAAAAAGCAAAGCCAAAAGCTGCCAGCGTAATTTACGGAAATCCGTACAGCCTACCACGTCATCAGCCAGCGCAAAACGCAGAAATCCGTACAACCTGTCAACGCAATTTTCGGAAATCTGCCACGTCATCAGCAGCTACGCAGTTTTCAAAAATATGTTGCTGCTTCTGCTTCTAGGGTTTAGGCCCCTCGGCCGATAGCTCCGTTCTTCAGTAGGTCGACATGTCAGTAGTTTGTTACACCCTTTGCTCGTACACCCTCACCCTCTGCCCAATTACTCAAGTGCTGCTCAAGAATGGATGCATACAACCGTGCCAATGTGTGTCCAACCATAATAGTGCGGTAGTTCCGAGGCTTTGTAGGATCACCTGCCTTGAAGATAGGCACAATTGTAGACAACCTCCAAGTCTCAGGTAACCCCTCACACATGGCACGATTGAACAACACTGCAAGGACCTCCATGAACATATCAATAGCATGTATATAGTGCTCCGCTACTAGACCGTCATGATCATATGCCCTCCCGGTCCTCATCCTATCAATGGCCCTCTGCACCATCATAGTGGTAAAGAAGGTGCTCATAGCTGGGCATGGCTTTGTAGGGTCTGGAAGGTGTTCCTGTCCAGGAACTGTATATAACGATGTAGCATATTGGTTACACACGTCAGGTGAAGTAATCACTCGGGGAGGGAAGTGCTCATGAAAGAGTCGCCATGCCTCTCCTGAGTCCCTACTCAAGAACATCTGATATGATTCTCGCTCCATCTGAGCCAGGTAAGATCGCTTCTTTCGATGCACAAGGTGCCAGGAAGCAATCCCAGACTGTCTGTAAGTGATGATTCCTAAAAGAAGATCCCTCTGAAGCTGGGCTCTCATCTCTCTGCACTCCTCATCATACCAACTATTCTGGGGCATGCTCCCAAAATGTCATCTCCTGCCCGATTGAGTGTGTGGGTATGTCACTGATGCAGCACCATGCAGTGTCTCAGTCAGTAGAGTGGTGCATTCCTCCACTAAGAGGCTTGTCCCAGCTGTGCCTTCCCATAGACGGTCCCAGATCTCCTCTATATAAACGGAATCAGTCTCTGGTATAAGTGTATAACGGGTGTGTGACTTGCCTCTTGATGTCTGGGCTGTACTATATTGAAATGAAATGGACAGTGTCAAGAGAGCATGATCCACTGCTACGCCCATTGGCCTGGCTCCCACTTTGAAATTCCGAATGCAAGGGACAAAGCTCGGCTGTGTCATAACATGGTCCACTGTACTGGCCCCATGTCTGTGTGCAAAGCACGTGAAACCGGCTGCTCCAGGAAATTGCTGTAAGCCATTAAGTATGGCTAATCCATGAGGTATCTCCCGTACTCTGTCTGCTCTCTGTCATGTGAGCGTCTGTCAAGCCCCAACTCACCCACATCCAGCTCTCTAAGCATCTCATCTGAAGTGTCGTAGAAGACTGTCTGAGAGTTATCCGTTCGGGCATTGAAGTCCCCTAGGAGAATGATATCACTTGTAACAAACTGTTGACGTTGTTAGCGTGTGGACAAGAAGGAAAATGAGAACCCCTATAGCATTGCACACACCACACCGTCGGAAAGAAACACCACAAAGCTGCGGAAAACACCTATGTCGAACACCTGTAGAGTCGGGTGGAAAACAACCCTAATCCGAACCATGATTAAAATTGATGAAAACCAAGACCATAAAGATGAAGCTTGTGTCGTGTAGACCTCCGCAGAGTATCCATATGCTTGATTCCGACATCAGACGAGAGAGTTACAAGCTTTCGAAGTTGGGGTATCTCTCAAAAGCTCCAAAAAAGCTAGTCTCTGTAAGGAAAAAGGGTGTGCAGGGAATTGCAGCTATTAAAAGGGGATTTTTTTTGGCTCTTATCCCAAGGGATTTTCTCTTTCTTCTTAGCCGACATGGTTCTCTCCTTGGGCACCTTTTAATTGGTCCAATTTCGGCCTTTTTTGGGTCAAAAATGAGCTGTCGGCCACTTTTTGACCAAGGCAAGTGGGGAAAGGGGATGTCCAGTGGCAAAAAAGGTGGCCAGGCGCCTGGGCAGCTGGTGTGGACTCAAAATGGCGCCCCCTCTCTCCCCCAACACCCACGAGCCCTCACAAGCAAGGCAAGGAAGCTCCATTAGCTATTTTGATACACCCTTAGGGGGTACCCACTCCCCCCCTTATACCCTCCGATTTCCACTTGCTCCCCCCCATGTGGGATTACTCCATTGCCACTTGGCACCATCCTCCCACCTCCCCACTTAAGCCAATGAATTTTCTGTTTTGCCCCCCACATCGAGCAATCTTGGCGGAGGCGTGGCGGGTGACTCCGAGCACCGAATGCGATGCTGTAAAGCCCGGCTTGGAGCTTATCACTTTGGCTATTTCCAGAAATCCTCGGCCACACCTTTTCTAATTAAATCCATCAAATCAGCTCCCTTGCCTTTCTCCGCATGCATCCGCACCCACTTTCTAAGTAAGGAACTGTCACCAGCATGTGACAACTATCTATCCTTTTTGTTGATTTCTTTCTTATTATTTATTTATTTTCACTTTTTGGAAACACCCCTCTAGAAATCTAACTGCCCTGCATTGCATAGCTAGTGTGGAACTGTTCAGAGGGAGTCCGGGCCTGAGGTCAAGAGAGCACTAAGGTTGGACAAGGACTATGGTTAGCCAAAGTGGGGTCATTGACTAGCCAAAGTGGAATCCTTTGCTACATAGGCTACATTTCAGTTCTTGGTGTGGTTGTAGTGTACAAAGAGGGTCAGATGACCTAGAAAGATACAATGGCAGCATCTCCTAAAATTTAGGGAACTGCTATTTTGGACCTGAAAATGTGTTCGCGTCATTAGCTCTGGAATGACGAGAGGAACATTTTATTGCTCTGCTGCAAAGTCAACTGATGCACTAGTTGAGGTATTTTTAGTCGGAAAGTATGCCATGTGGCACTCCGTGAGCATTCTGCTACTCCTGGCCAGAAAGGGGGCGCCCAAAATGAGAGAGGAGACTCATTTGCAGCTTTGTCACAGGTTAAGAGCTATGGAGTGCTTCCTTTCCCTCCTATGTACAGTGCGGTGCCAAGAGTGATGCCCTGCACGCTACGCACTGCTCTCTCTCCCCCCTATGAGCAGTATGTTATGCCCCTCTAGTGGGCTTTTCATTTGACCAATGTACAGTTATGTGGGTTCATGCGCGATTGCCGAGGCAAGAGCCTCTTGCACAGGTACTGGATTAGCTAGCGGCTAATCCCCCGCAGGTACAGGTGAATTCGGAGAGGTTTCACGTGCGAAATCCCGTCCAATTCAAAGGGCAAGTAGCCCTACAGGTGCGGGAGCTCAAGGACTTGCTACGGATGTGACCGGCAAAAGTGAAACGGAGCCCGAAACAGTGAATTACAGCCTGCTGTGTATTTTTGCAGGTTTAGGGTTTCGGCCCTAAACGGACCCTAATACCCCCAGGAGGTTCGGGGACGCGAGGGGACCGCTGTACAGGTGATCTGGCGCATTTTCGGGGCAGAAAACAGAGAATTCAGTGTGCTGCAGATTCTCGCCAGGTTTTGCAAAGTGTCCGTATGTGTCGGGAAAGTCATCCAATGCATGGGGATACTGACTGTGAAGGGTCCTAGTATAGTTATGTTGCCGAAATCGGGCCAGAACAGATGAAATTCAGCCCAGATTGTGCGGGGCAGCTTGTAGGGAACCACAACTTTTATTCCCTCTTTTAAAGAATAAAGAAATACCGAAAGGGGCGCCTATTTAGGGGCCAATCTGGTGTCGGTCTTCTCATACAGGTGCAATCTAGCAACCTGTATCTCTTTCCCCTTTGTTGTGTCTTGAAAGTACAGGTAAAGTGGGCGACAAATTAAATGGGTGAAAGCAAATAAAGTTTAAGTCTAAGGTTTACCGCCCTTTTTGGATTTAACAGGCCGGTTTCAGGAACCGCCCACTTTCAATGCATGTAACTTATGATGTATGAGTTCATTTCATCGACTATCAAGCATGATTGAGAGTACTCATTGAAAACCACCTTTTAAGAGTTCGACCAACCCAAAACTCTTGCAAATGACTAAGCAAAACCAAGCCTTTTTACATAATTTTTACAAGAGCACTTTGAAAACTCAAAGCATTATGTACATCTATGTACTCGAGGCTAGTGAGCAAGCTTTTTGGCATGACTTAGTGACTTCATGCTTATCCAAAAAATGCCTGATATAGCTTGCCAACCCCCCCTTGTCTGCTTAGTCATTCATGACAAGCAGAGGTCCCTAGGGTGAATAACTGTTGCATTTCATCCCCAGAAACCTCATCCACATTTTTAGATGTCTCCACCTTGTCTCCTTCTACTGATAGCAATTTCTTCAGTCACAATTGTCATCAAACGTGCCGGATACTTCTTCAATCTATAACCATTAACACGATACTTATGCTGTGCACCATTTAAGTCTTCCAACTGATATGTGCCATTTTCAAACTTGTTTACAACAGTAAAAGGACCTCCCCATTTGATTTGAAACTTCTTCTGAAAGGTATTGTCCAATTTGCTATTGTATCGCAACACCAAATCACCCTTCTCAATTCTTTTATCCTCCACGCATTCATTGGCTTTTAGCTGAGCCTTCCTTGACACTTCCTCATAGTAGCTCAAAGCTACAACTCTATCCAATTGCAAGCATTGTAAATCTAATAACCTTTTTTGCCATGCATTTGTTTGCTCCTCATTTTCCAATGACAACAACTTGAGAGCAGGAAATTCCACTTCAATTGGTAGTAAAGCTTCCTTGCCATAAACCAAGTGGTAAGGGGAAAATCCTGTGCTTGTTTTGATAGCAGTTCTGTAGACCCATAATGCACAAGGCAACTCTGAATCCCAAGTCTTCCCATGTGTCTGAGCCATCTTTGCCAAGATCTTTACCAACTCTCCATTGAACCTTTCATTAAGACCATTGCATTGTGGATAATAGGGAGAACTGTACCTATGCTGTATATTGAGCTTTTCGCATAAGAAATCAAACAGCTCTCCTCTAAATCCTGGTCCTCTATCAGAAAGTAGCTCTAGTGGCACACCAAATTTGCAACATATGTACACATAAACAAATTTTCCAATCTCTTTACTGGTAATCTGTTTGACAGCCTTGGCTTCTGCCCATCGTGACAAATAATCCACTGCGGTCAAGATGTAAACATTTCTTTTGATAGTCATAGGTAAGGGTCCAATAACATCGAGACCCCATTTCTCAAACACATCAAAAGCTAGCATTATCTTTCGCAATTCGGGCTTTAAAATTCTCTTTCCCATTCTTTGGCAAGACAAACACGACTTGCACCAATGATTAACATCCCGTTGAATACTCTGCCATATGTAACCTTCTTGCAAGATCTTATGCAACATGATCTTCATAGCAAAATGGCCTCCACAAGACCCCTCATGATTTTCTTTCAAAATTTTGTAAATTTCTTCTTTCCAAGGTACACGACGCAAAACCAAATCACCTCCTTTCATGTAAAGCACATTATCAAGCATTTTATATTTCCTGGCTTTTCTTATGAATGCATACTTTTTAGAAGACGATAAACCTTCAGGTAGAACACCTGTCAATAGAAAATCCACTTTCTTTTATAATATTTCCCTCCCATGATATAAAGGGGCATCTGCCTTTACCACAAACACACAAGTGATCATTTCTTGGGCAGCATCATGGGCTTCTTCATTTTGAGACCTCTCAACATGCTGCAAACTCTATGCTTTGAGCTTTTTGAGCAACACTTTCACTTTGAAGCATAAATTCTTCAGTTTAGGGTTCTTATTCTTCCATACTCCCAACACTTGCTTCACAACCAACAAAGCATCTCCTTTAATTTGCAAGCGTTTAATTCCCAATTGTAAGCAAATATGCAAACCACCTTCAAGAGCCATGTATTCTGCTTCATTGTTACTTTTAGCATCAAGTTTCAGCCCTTGCTTTCTCATAAGCTTCCCTTGTGCATCATAAATGACAATGCCTCTTGAAGCAGCATCATGACTTCTTCGATAA
Source organism: Adiantum capillus-veneris (assembly GCF_014529385.1). Taxonomy (NCBI): domain Eukaryota; kingdom Viridiplantae; phylum Streptophyta; class Polypodiopsida; order Polypodiales; family Pteridaceae; genus Adiantum; species Adiantum capillus-veneris. The sequence continues at coordinate 71,778,047 of NC_140952.1, forward strand.
GAACCATCAAAGTACAACAATGGAACATTAGAAATGGCAGGAGTCTCGACTTTCTTTTTCTGCACCATCTCTTCTTTGACCAAAATTGGAGTATCCTTATAAGTGAGAAGATCTGCCAGGATAGCCCGAGTACTTTCTTTCACCAAAAAGGTAAATTGAAACTCGTGAAGCTCAATAATCCAATTCATCACTGTTTTTGATATATTTGAATTATTGAACAATTGGAGAAGCAATGAATAATTGGTGAGAAAAGTGAATGACTTTTGCAGCAAGTAGTGTCTAAATCATCTGCAAGCATAAACCATACTGGTCATCAGTTATTCAATTTCAGAAAAATCTCTTTCATGAGGAGTCTTCACTCTGCTAGCATAATGACAAGCTTCATATAAAGAGATTCCTTCCCCCTTTGCAATAACATAGCTCCAATAGCATCATCTCCCACTGATGGGTTGACATAAATCTCCTTTTCCCAGTCAGGAGCTTGCATAATAGGTAACGTACTCAAAACCTCTTTAACTTTGTCAAAAACATCGTCACAGTCATGAGACCACTCCAAGGGATCATTCTTAATTGTTTGTTGCAATGGATACAATAACTGTGATGCCAAAGGTATGAAGCGAGACAGATATTTAACTTTTTGTATGAAAGTGACCAATTGTTTGGTATCTTTTGGAGGTGACAGTAACAACAAAGCCTCCACTTTCTCTGGATCTGCTTCAATCCCATTTTCTAAAATTATATGCCCCAGAAGCTTCACCCGTGGCTATGCCAAATGAAGTTTTTTAGGATTGAGCTGACCCCCGCATTCATCATACCTGGCAAAAGTCATTTCAAGGTTTTGAACATGCTTTTTCCTTGAACTGTATACATAGAAATCATCTATGAATCCTTTGACAAACTTCCCAAGAAACGGGGTAAGGACCCAATCTACTTTTCTTTCAAAGGCTCCTGGCCCATTTGTCAACCCAAAAGGAAGGCAACAAAAGTAGAAACAATCCCATGGCGTGATAAAAGTAGTCTTTTTCCTGTCTTCAGGAGCAAGGATAAGCTGAAAGTATCCTGAATACCCATCACAGACACTGTATCTAATAATTGATCAATAAAAGGCAAAGGGTAAGGATCTTTCTTGGTCACCGCATTTAGTGGCTTGTAATCAACACAAACTCTCCAACGCCCATCTTTTTTTGGAGTGACCACTACAAGGCTCACCCATTCAACATTATCGACTGGCACAATGAACCTTGCATCCAATAGCTTATCCACTTCTTTCTTTAAGGCATTCATTTGCTCCTTGCCCATCCTCCTTAATTTCTGCCGTATTGGCTTTGCCCCTTCAACTAGCTCGATCTTCCCAGGATCCCCAACAAAACCCCTTATTTCCTGATATGAGGTAATGAAAAGATTTGGAAACCTGTCCAACATTGCTAAGTACTCCCTTCCTTCTCCTTGTGTCAAATCAGTACTCAACATATTTTGAATCAACTCTTTCTTCACTGGCAGTTCCTGTTTAGGTTGCATTAACTCTTCAAGTTGCTCTAAACGGCTTGAAGCATTTATATTCCTTGATAATTGCAGCACTTTACTAACTTCTCTCTGTTCCTCGTCCAACAACAAGAATGACACTTCAGTCTCATCACTGGAACTCGAACTAGTGCTACTTTCTGAGTCTTCAGAACTATCATCACTAGTAGTTTCGGACTCATCATTCTCACTCACATCTTCAAGTGCCATAGGTTGTTTGGTAGTCATATCAAACACCCTCTTTTCGCCCTTCTTGCCATGCACACCGATTGTGCCCTTGCCGCAATCTTGCACGGCACCAACAACTCTCAACCAAGGTCGTCCCAAAATGAGAGGAAAGGCTCCTAGACCAGCTGGCATAACATGAAAGTTACATGAAAGTTCACCATAACTTTCACGTTAAAGACTTTAACTTCCAAATTCTTGATCATCCCCAAACATTTCACCTTGGCATGGTTTGCTAGTCGAATTCGGAACCCAGAGCTTCCCGCATGTAATGAGACCCAGTCTCTCGACACATGACTGTGTGATCATACAAACTTGAGCACCTTTGTCAATGTAGGCATCTCCCATGCCCACACCTTTGTGCCAAGCATTCACCACAGGACAAATGTCGGGTAACTCTCCCACGGATAACACTCTAACTTGTCCATGCTTCGGCTCTTTTTCTGGATTCACTAATGACTTCCACTGCCTTTTCAGTTTGGACACCATATTCATCAACTGTCCAAAAGTACAATCTACTTTCCTCCCAATTAGGTCTTCCTTTAAACTGTAAGCTGTTTGGCCTTCTCCCAAAGGCAAATCTGCCACTTCAAATCGTCTACGAGGCTTTCTCTTTCTCTTGACTTTTGCATCTTCGCTCTCCTTCTCCTTCCCATTCTTGTTGCTAGGCCCTGGTGCTGCATAGCCTTCCCTCTCTCTTTTGCCTACTAGCAACACATCTGCGTCTTTCTTTTCTACCCGCACAATACCCACATGACCACCAGAGGTTGAGGCTTGATTTTCCTGTCCAGTTCCTTGATCTCCCCGTATATCCAATGCATAATCATTACCTCTGTTAGGAATCTACTGAGGAAGTGGAAACATATCCCCTCCCATTCTTGTTGGCTTTGGACAATAAGTGCTGATGTGACCAAGCTCACCACAATTATAACAAGTAGGAATGAACCTCCTCTGCGGCTCAAAACCACCTTGTCCACGACCCACATTAGCATTAGGATGAGCCTCACATGCTTGAGCCATGCACGACCACGACCACGACCACCGACAAGAACACTAAGTCGTAATTCCTGCATCATGGTCATCATGTCTTGCATATTCCGTTGCAACTGTTCGGTGTTAGCAGCCCTTTGAACAGGTTGGCCTCCAGCTTCTGCCTGATTCTCCTCCTTTTGGCTACCATTATTTTGCTCAGGGACCGCTTTCCCGTATTCATTAAGCCTTTGAGCTTTCCATTCTTTCTCTCTGGCAATGGCGACTGCCTCCTCGAAGGTGGCGGGCCTTTCCAGCTCAACTTTGAACTTCAGACTCTCTTTTAGGTTTGCCACAAAACGGTCCTTCTTTAACATGGATGGAGGGATCTCGTTTCCCAAAGCCTGGGCCCATTTATCCCATAAACGGGTGAACTGCATGACAAAATCATCAACCCTCAGAGTGTATCCCAGAATTTCATGCCAAACATCCTCTGGTACTTCGATGGATCGGTATTGTGCTAGGAAGGCTTGCTTCACACAATTGTAGTCCAAAACCACCCCTGGGTTTCGTGCCTGCATCAACTTCTCAAAATTGTGTAACCAAACTTTTGTCTCATCCTGTAAACTATATTGCAGCAGCCGCAACAATAGCTTGGTCTAGTATATTACGTAGTAAGCAATTGACTTCCAACTTTTTAATAAACGTCTGTGCATTTTTATTAGGCAATCCATGAAATTGTGGGAAGTCGTTTGCCATGTTTGATTGCCACAAACAACACTTACACGTGACGTCGAAAGCTCAAGGGATGTCGATGGATCGCTCCAGTACTTAATCCACCTCACACTGGGTAACCCGGTCCCCAGTGCTTGGCTTCACAAAACCTCACGACCCTCCAAAGGCTGCAATCCAATTATGTGACAGCTTCAACTGCTGCCCACAATTTGCACATACATAGGCGGTTGTCCATAAGGACCCACATTCCTTTTACATTCACTGCCTGTAGAATAGACATATTTCACAGGAATTGGAGCATAGGAGCACTTGTTCCTCCGTGGGGGCACCAAAACGATGTTAGCGTGCGGACAAGAAGGAAAATGAGAACCCCTATAGGTTGCACACACCACACCGTCGGAAAGAAACACCACAAAGCTGCGGAAAACACCTATGTCGAACACCTGTAGAGTCGGGTGGAAAACAGCCCTAACCTGAACCATGATTAAAATTTATGAAAACCAAGACCATAAAGATGAAGCTTGTGTCATGTAGACCTCCGTAGAGTATCCATATGCTTGATTCCGACATCAGACGAGAGAGTTACAAGCTTTCGAAGTTGGGGTATCTCTCAAAAGCTCCAAAAAAGCTAGTCTTTGTAAGGAAAAAGGGTGTGCAGGGAATTGCAGCTATTAAAAGGGGATTTTTTTTGACTCTTATCCCAAGGGATTTTCTCTCTCTTCTTAGCCGACATGGTTCTCTCCTTGGGCACCTTTTAATTGGTCCAATTTTGGCCTTTTTTGGGTCAAAAATGAGTTGTCGGCCACTTTTTGACCAAGGCAAGTGGGGAAAGGGGATGTCCAATGGACAAAAAAGATGGCCAGACGCCTGGGCAGTTGGTGTGGACTCAAAATGGCGCCCCCTCTCTCCCCCAACACCCATGAGCCCTCACAAGCAAGGCAAGGAAGCTCCATTAGCTCCTTTGATACACCCTTAGGGGGTACCCACTTTCCCCCTTATACCCTCCAATTTCCACTTGCTCCCCTCCATGTGGGATTACTCCAGGGGTACCCACTCCCCCCCTTATACCCTTCAATTTCCACTTGCTCCCCCCATGTGGGATTACTCCATTGCCACTTGGCACTATCTTGCCACGCCTCCGCCAAGATTGCTCGATGTGGGGGGCAAAATAGAATCTTCATTGGCTTAAGTGGGGAGGTGGGAGGATGGTGCCAAGTGGCAATGGAGTAATCCCACATGGGAGGCAGCAAGTGGAAATTGGAGGATATAAGGGGGGGAGTGGGTATCCCCTAAGGATGTATCAAAGGAGCTAATGGAGCTTCCTTGCCTTGTTTGTGAGAGCTCGTGGGTGTTGGGGGAGAGAGGGGGCGCCATTTTGAGTCCACACCAGCTGCCCAGGCGCCTGGCCACCTTTTTCGTCCACTGGACATCCCCTTTCCCCACTTGCCTTGGTCAAAAAGTGGTCGACAGCTCATTTTTGACCCAAAAAAGGCCAAAATTGAACCAATTAAAAGGTGCCCAAGGAGAGAACCATGTCGGCTAAGAAGAGAGAGAAAATCCCTTGGGATAAGAGCAAAAAAAAATCCCCTTTTAATAGCTGCAATTCCTTGCACACCCTTTTTCCTTATAGAGACTAGCTCTTTGGAGCTTTTGAGAGATACCCCAACTTCGAAAGCTTGTAACTCTCTTGTCTGATGTCGGAATCAAGCACATGGATACTCTACGGAGGTCTACACGATACAAGCTTCATCTTTATGGTCTTGGTTTTCATCAATTTTAATCATGGTTCGGGTTAGGGTTGTTTTCCACCCGACTCTACAGGTGTTCGACATAGGTGTTTTCCGCAGCTTTGTGGTGTTTCTTTCCGACGGTGTGGTGTGCGCAATGCTATAGGGGTTCTCATTTTCCTTCTTGTCCACACGCTAACAACGTGTCAAAGCCTAAAGAATAGAGCCAACTTGCAGATGTGGGCCGAGGGGCCTAAACCCTAAGAAGAACAAGTAACAGAAGAAGCCCTCCTAACTTATGGGACCCTGTCCGATGGGGCCCCAAGTGACAAAGGATTAAAATAAAGCAGGACCTCCACACACACACACACACAAACTGATGACGTGGCAGATTTCCAAAAATTGCATTGACATGATGATATGGCAGGCTGTACGGATTTCCGCGTTTTGCGCTAACTGATGACGTGGTAGGCTGTACGGATTTCCCTGATTTACGCTGATAACTTTTGGCTTTGCTTCTTGGACCAGAAGCTTTTGAGTTTTGAAGGTGAAGGAAGCAAAGCGAACCCCGAACCCCCGACGGCCTCTAAAACACCGGGGACCGAATGGCGCGCCTCGAGCCTGTCATGGTAAAGCAAACAGGGGGCACCACCTAGCTTCAGCGGCTAGGACGCAAACAACACACCACCATAACAAAGTTTTCATCCAAGAGAGATGGATGCTTGGGAGTAATGATGAAGAGGAAGGGAAATGAGATCAATTGAGAGAGAGAGAGAGAGAGAGAGTGAGGGAGGGGGTATAGCGGCTTAGTACTTAGGCACCACAGAAGGATGGCGAATCCGCACACCCTTCACACATACACAAGCTCACTCCAAACACAAGACTAGGTGGCGATTCCGCACACCTCACATGGGCAAAACATTGCAGGAAAACATACTCACAAAACCTCAAGCTTTATTTAGAGAATAAGGCGATGAAATGGGGAGCATAGGGTAGGGGAATGAGAAGGGAGAGAGTGGTAGAGCACATGGCGGATAGGTGGGAGTTGATGGCGAAAACTCGCACGAGGGTTATGGCCATCATCCTTCATTTAGTTGCCCTTCATCTTCCATAGCCCAAGGGTGTAGAGGTCATGCTCAAGACGAGCATGGTGATTGCGGTGATGGTGATGGTGTGGGTGTGTGTGTGTGCACTAGGCACACACAATGCATAGTGTACTCTTTGGTGATGTTGTGTGTGTGTTTAGTGTGATGGTGACCCCTCTTTATATAGAGGAGGAGGGGGGAGAAATTCTAGAATTTAGAAATGAAGAAATCATTATCTTCATAGGCCATGTGATTGTGGGTCCCACTTGTCTGGCTGTGTGTATATGTGCCAGAACAACAGTCTCATGAGAGAGAGACTAAGAGAGAGAGATGGGTTGATGAAAAAAAAGTGAGAGGTGACATGGAGAATAAAGTAATTACAAGAGGGGAGAGAGGGGAGTGTGTTCAGAGGTGAATCTGTGTGCAGATGTGTGTGAACACAAGAAAAATCAGGTAACTACCGGGTGGGGATGGGTCTGTGGGCACCTTTTTTCAGTGAAACTGAGTGTGTGTGAGTGTGGGGGAGGTTATTTAGCTACAAGACAAGAGACATGGCGCCCTTTAGAGAGAGAGGGGGGTATTTGGGTCATGGGATATGATAGGAGAGAAAGGGAGGGTGGGGTATTCTATTTTGGAAGATAGGATAAGTTGCATGTGAGTTAAGGTGCATTATTGGTGAGTTAGAATGCATTATTGGTGAGAGGTGGGGTAGCTTGAGGGGAGAGAGAAAGGAGAAAGGACAAGGGGAAGAGAGAGGGGGTTGACCTTTTGAGTGGAGGAGAGGAAAAAGGACACACGTCGGGGCAACAGTGAAGAAAAAGGAGGCAAGGTGGGGATGGGCTGCCCCGCAGACATGAGATGGTTTATTTTACCTTTCTCATATATTTACATAATCATACTTTAAGTTTTTTCTTAATTTTTCCAATGCCTTTTATCACTCCCTTCCTAAGAGGGGGTTTTCATGGGGTGGGGATGAGAGAAGAGGGGTATGGGAGCTTGGCTTGTGAAAAGCCCCCATCATTAGCCCTCCCCTTTTGGCTAGAGGCATTCATGTCTCTAGCTCATCTGTTTGATCATTAGTGTCGGAGGTGGCGGCTGATGGTGTGTCCTCATCTAGAATGTCAATAGGTGGAGCCTGGTCAAATCGAAGAAAATAAGGTTTAAGTCGCCAACCATTTACCCTGGTTTTATGAAGTTTTCCATCAGCCTCCATAAGCTGGTAGCTTCCATTGGCATACTTTTTCCTGATGTTGAAAGGGCCTTCCCATCGGAGCAGGAGTTTCTTATCCTTGCGCGTGTCGAAGCGATTGTCGTAGCGGAGCACCAACATTCCTTTCTTCAATTCTTTTTTCCGGAGATGCTCGTTAAAGCTAAGCCGTCTATGCTGTGCTTGTGCTGCATAATAATTTATTGCTTCTTCTCTGTCCAGCTGCAGTCTTTCCAAGTTGATGATGTGATCTCTTAAATGCATGTTGGGCTGTTGAAGTTGGCTTGCCATTACTCTGAGACTTTGTAGTTGCACTTCAATGGGCAAGATTGCTTCCTTACCAAATACTAGATGATACGGTGTGAATCCCAAGGATGTACGAAATGAAGTTCTGTAGGCCCATAAAGCTGGTAGTAGGTACTTATCCCAGTCTCCAGGATGATTGTTTACCCGCTTGGTAATAATTTTAGAAACCATTCCATTTACCTTTTCAACTAGGCCATTACATTGAGGGTAATATGGTGAAGAGTGCCTCCTTGTGATGCCCAATTTCTGCATTAATTCTCCTACCTAGTCTGCTCTGAAACCTGGCCCTCTATCAGAGATGATCTCTAAAGGTGTGCCAAACCTACAGCATATGTGCTCGTAGATAAATTTAGCTACCTCTACCGCTGTGATTCTAGTGGTGGCTGTAGCCTCTGCCCATCTAGTCATGTAGTCGACCTCCATGATAATGTAGAATTTTCCCGAGTTGGCCCTAGGTAATGGCCTAATGGCATCGATACCCCATTTTTCAAATGGGCCATATGAGAGAATAGGTGTCTGTGGTTCAGGCATAAGTGACCTAGTGCCGGCCTTTTGACACAACTTACACGTTTTGCACCAGTAATGTACATCACGGTTGAGGCTAGGCCATATGAAGCTTGCCTGTAAGATTTCCTACTTGTTATGTCTAGGGAAAAGTGACTACCACAAACCCCGTCGTGACAGCTAGCAATTACTCCCGTGATTTCCTGTGAGAGAGGGACCTTCCTGAGTATTTGGTCCTTACCCTTACAATACAAATCGTCATTGATGAGTCCATACCTTGTGGCCTTCCGCGTCAGCCATTGCTTATGTCCCTTTGTTAAATCTGATGGACATTCCCCTGTTTCCAAAAAATGCATGATGCCAGGCAAGGCGTCACTGCCTTGAAATAGAGGGAGCTTTAGTTTTATTGCTCCAACCACCACTTCCTGTAGTCTTTCACTTGCTAGGGCATCTGCTTCTTGGTTTTGAGCCCTTGGGATATGGTGTATTTGAACTTCTTCAAACTTACCCAACAAGGTTTTTACACCACTTAAGTGAGTCTTTAAACTAGGATTCTTGCATGTCCATGCTCCATTTATTTGCCTTACCAGAAGTAGAGCATCCCCAAATACATTAAGGCGTTGTACACCTTGTGAGACGCACCATTGTAGACCCTTGGTTAATGCTGCATACTCAGCTTCATTGTTAGAATGTGAATCTAACAATTGGCCCAACGAAAATACCTTTGTCCCTTTGTCATCAAGGACCATTATGCTTGCAGCTGCTTTGTTGGACGCTCGCTTGTAGGCTCCATCAAAGTAGAGAGAGTATGCTCCTTCTACCATCGGTGGTACTGGAGGTAATCGGACTTCTCCTTCCTTAAATTGCTTCTCCTTCCTTTCAAAGACTTGGTAGGTCATGAGTCCCCCCAAACTTGCCCTTGTCGTGCTTTCTACCTGTACCGTGTAGTCAAACTCTTGCAGACGAACTAGCCATTTAGTAATCCTAGCAGACACATCCATGTGTTGTACAACATAGGGAAATATTTCATCCGTGGTTAGAATCACAAATTGCTTAGGCAGCAAATATGACCTAAACTTTGTAGTTGCAAATCTAAGAGCTAGGACTAAGTGTTCCACATGGGTGAAACCTTTCTCTCCCGCTGTCATCATTCGACTAAAGAAGTAGATTGGCCTCATGAAAGATGTCGTCGTATCCTTTTGGAGTAGCACAGCCCCCAATGAGTCATCACCAACACTTGAGGTGACATAAAATTTTTCATCCCACTTAGGTGGTGAGATAGTTGGCAGAGTGGCTAAGACCTCCTTTACCTTGTTGTAGTGATGTTCGCTTTCCTCGTCCCAAGTGAAAGTTGATCTTTGAGTGAGTTGTTGCAGTGGTAAAACAAGTTGTGATAGTAGATGTATGAATCTACTTAAGTACCTCACCTTCTGTAGAAAAGAGACCAGTTGACGTGCGGTCGTTGGTGAAGGTAGGGCTATGAGTGCGGACACCTTACTTGGGTCGGCGTTGATACCTTTTGCTGAAATTTCATGGCCTAGTAGAATGACTTTACTCTCCTCAATGTGGCATTTATCCACATTTAATTGCCCACCGAGGCTTTGCAACCTGGCCAAACCTTCAGTTACCTTTTCTAAATGTGAAATACGGGAGCTATATATACAAAAATCATCAATGAACACTCTTATGGATGTTCCAAAGAATGGTTGAAAAACATATGTGACATATCTTTGGCATGTGGCAGGTGCATTTGTGAGACCAAATGGCATAATCCTGTATGCAAAACAACCCCATGGCGTGATAAAAGTGGTTTTTAGTTAATCTTCCAAAGCTATGCGTATTTGAAAGTATCCAGAATAACCATCACAGACGGTATAGCATTCAAAACCCGCTACTTCATTCAGAATTTCATCCAAGAAAGGGAGAGGAAAGTGGTCTCTCTTTGTAGCTGCATTTAGTGGTTTGTAGTCAACACAAACCCTCCACTTACCATTTTTTTTAGGCGTCACCACTACGGGTGACACCCATTCTGAGTTTTCTACAGGATAGATGAATCCTGTCTCCAACAGTTTCCTTACCTCGGCCAAGAGTGCCTTTTCTTGTATGACCCCCAATCGTCGTAGCTTTTGCACAACTGGTTTTACCCCTTCCTTCAGCTTAATATGATGTTCTACCACTGTAATGCCTGTGATTCTTTCATAGTTGTCAATGAACAAGTTAGGAAATCCCATCAACATTTGCAAAAAACTATCTTTCTCCTCAAGTGTTAATTCCGTAGACAACATGCCCTTCAACCTACTTCCTCCTAGGCCGGGTGATTTGCTCTTCTCTTCATTGGGTTGCCCTTTTGGTGATGGATCACCAGTTGTGCTTACCCTTTGTGCATCCTTCATAATGATACCCATCACATCAATGGAACTGTCACTTTCGTCGGTGGATGTTGTCTCCTCCTCAGAACTGGAAGATTCGCTAGTGGTTTCATCTGCCGATGTTTCCAGATTCATTTGCTTCTGCTTGCCAATCCTCATGTCGTAGTAGATTGTCTCCCCTTTCTTACCGGTCATGCGTAGAAGGCCAGTACCCCAGTCCTGTTTTGCCTTCATGGCCATCAACCATGGCCTTCCCAAGATTAGCGGATAGCCCTTTCCCTTAGTAGGCATTACAAAAACATCTACCTCTACCTCAGTGTTGAAAGCTTTTATTTTCACGGCACTTACCACACCCACACACTTTACTTTTGCGTTGTTTGCCATCTTTGCTTTGCATGGAGAAGGCCTGTCAACCTCGAGCCCTAATCGAAGCATCATAGCTTCGCTCATTACACGGATTTGTGCACCTCCATCAATGTAGGTGTTTCCAACCCTCTTTCCTTTTATGTTTACGTCAACAATTGGAAGGATGTCATCCATGTTGCATCCCGAAATTGCTCCGGCTACCTTTGTTTTGGAGCGTCTTGTACTTACCATTTTAGACCATTGTCGCCTTACTTTAGGTACAAGATGTAGCAGCTGTGGCCATGTAATCTTCGGTCCTTGCTCTGCCACATCCAATGTTAGATCATAGGGTTTAGAACTTTCCCCTAGCTGGAAGTCGGTGATGCCCAATTTCCGTCGTGGCCTGGATGGCCTCTTGCTAGTTTCTCCTCTCATGCTTCTCTCATCATCTGATTGTGTAGCTTTCTCCCTCCTAGCTCTTTTCACAGTCATGGCTTCAAGTGGTTCTAAAAAGGTTACCTTCTCCTTACCCTTGTCCCTCTCCTTTGCTCTGGGTGGATCCACTACTACGGCTTTTCCTTTCTCTTCTAGCCTTATGATGTTTACAGTGCGATCGGGTGGTGGGGCTCGTGGAAGAGGTGGAATGGATGCTTGTAGTGGTGTTTGGGGTGGACGTAGAATTTGTGTTGGTGGGGCTGGTGCTCGAGGTGGGGGTGTTCTTTCTCTAGGGGGTGACAATTGGTTCCTCCTACTTCCTCTATTATTGTTTTGTCGTGGTTTGGGACAGTAGTACATACCGTGACCGTCTTCTCCGCAGTTGTAGCAGTGATACTCCCTATTTTGTCGTCGTGCTCTTCCAGGGTCTTGATTTCTTTCTTGACTCCTTCCTTGCTGTATTAAGTGGACAGACAAATTCTGCAGTTGGTCAGTAATATGGGCCAACATATCTTGTTGGTCATCTCTTATCCCAAGAGCTGGTGGTGGTGGTGGAATGGTGGTTGTCGTAGTTGCTGGTCGACGTGATGTTCCTGTTTCTGTTGACTCGGTTTCTTTGGCTTTCATTCGCAGCTTCTTGTCCTTAAGGCGAGCAATCTCAACGGCTAACTCGTACGTAGCCGGGAATCTACCTTTCACCTTCTCCTTGAGAAGCGGCCATAAGCCATGCGTGAACCGATCTTTTTTTAGGAAATCAGGTGCAACTTCTCCCCTTGCCAGTGACTCAACCCACCGTTCCCACAAATCCACAAATTTGGACTCATAGGTGGCATATTCTAAAAGACCCTCCTGCTTCAAGTCTCTCAACTTATCCCACAACTTTTCTGAAGTGGTACCTCCCCCAAAGCGCCTCTTAAAAGCGGTTTTTAAGGGTTCCCAGTCATCCTTGGTTGCTTGTGGAAGTGCATTGTACCATGATCTAGCTTCTAGCTTCATGAGATGCTTAAAGATTCTAACCCGGGATTCATCCGTATCTTTGTTGCTCACTACACATGCTACTTCAAAGTCATCTAGGAAGTCTGTTACCAAATCCTCCCCCTTCTTTCCTTTAAATGTTGGAAATGCTATACTTGCCATGATTACTGAGAGAGAGCTAGAAAGACACACTTCTTAGCTTGCAAAAGTTTTTTTCTTCTTTACAAGGAGGCGTGTATACCCTCTTATACTAGGACATAGATTAAAACTTCAAACGGTACATTGCCTTGTACCAAAGGTAAGACAAATGGTTGATCTGATGCCAGAACTTCAAAAAACCGCTCCCCACCCAGCATGGTGTCAATGACGTGCTGGTAGTGAGCCTTCAAGTCCAGTATTACCTTGATTGAGCGTACACGTGTTGGTATGTGTGATCTGTCTTGAGGTAGGTTGTACTGATTCATGTGAAGCTTAGAGGTGCTTAGTCACTGTCCAAGCTTGTGGGAGAGGGTGGTGTTCTTTCCTGAAACAAACTCAGTAGATCCCTAGTTTCTCTAGTGAGAGTGTGAGCCAATGCTTCCGTTATCTGTGCTGCAGCATCAGGTGCGACTTGAAAACTGACTGTGATAATTACCTCGGTGACTTGAGTTACCCGATTCTCAAAGTAGAATAGTGTTGATTCTCTATTGTGCAGAGCTCCTTCCATTTTGTTGTTGTTGTGGGTTGGTTGTAGGTTGCGGACATGGTTTCGACCTTCTCCTTCTTCTTCTTGGCACTCGGCCTATGTATATCCACTGGGTTTGGCGTGTTGGTTGACTCTCCCACTGCAAATCGATTACCGTTACGCCTGGCACTCGAGCTTCGATGGAGATGCGGAGTTCGTCTAGTTGTGCTTGGAGCTCTTCTTCTTCTGTCGTCCAGTTAGCAAATCCTGCTAGCCATTCATCCATTCACAATAGTTTAGGGGTTTCAGTCTTGTAAACTGAAGGGTTTCATGAAAAGATATTTAGTGGGGAGCACCAAATGATGGGAGCAAAGCGAACCCCGAACCCCCAACAGCCTCTAAAACACCGGGGACCGAATGGCGCGCCTCGAGCCTGTCATGGTAAAGCAAACAGAGGGCACCACCTAGCTTCAGCGGCTAGGACGCAATCAACACACCACCATAACAAAGTTTTCATCCAAGAGAGATGGATGCTTGGGAGTAATGATGAAGAGGAAGGGAAATGAGATCAATTGAGAGAGAGAGAGAGAGAGAGAGAGTGAGGGAGGGGGTATAGCGGCTTAGTACTTAGGCACCACAGAAGGATGGCGAATCCGCACACCCTTCACACATACACAAGCTCACTCCAAACACAAAACTAGGTGGCGATTCCGCACACCTCACATGGGCAAAACATTGCAGGAAAACATACTCACAAAACCTCAAGCATTATTTAGAGAATAAGGCGATGAAATGGGGAGCATAGGGTAGGGGAATGAGAAGGGAGAGAGTGGTAGAGCACATGGCGGATAGGTGGGAGTTGATGGCGAAGACTCGCATGAGGGTTATGACCATCATCCTTCATTTAGTTGCCCTTCATCTTCCATAGCCCAAGGGTGTAGAGGTCATGCTCAAGACGAGCATGGTGATTGCGGTGATGGTGATGGTGTGGGTGTGTGTGTGTGCACTAGGCACACACAATGCATAGTGTACTCTTTGGTGATGTTGTGTGTGTGTTTAGTGTGATGGTGACCCCTCTTTATATAGAGGAGGAGGGGGGAGAAATTCTAGAATTTAGAAATGAAGAAATCATTATCTTCATAGGCCATGTGATTGTGGGTCCCACTTGTCTGGCTGTGTGTATATGTGCCAGAACAACAGTCTCATGAGAGAGAGACTAAGAGAGAGAGATGGGTTGATGAAAAAAAAGTGAGAGGTGACATGGAGAATAAAGTAATTACAAGAGGGGAGAGAGGGGAGTGTGTTCAGAGGTGAATCTGTGTGAACACAAGAAAAATCAGGTAACTACCGGGTGGGGATGGGTCTGTGGGTACCTTTTTTTAGTGAAACTGAGTGTGTGTGAGTGTGGGGGAGGTTATTTAGTTACAAGACAAGAGACATGGCGCCCTTTAGAGAGAGAGGAGGGTATTTGGGTCATGGGATATGATAGGAGAGAAAGGGAGGGTGGGGTATTCTATTTTGGAAGATAGGATAAGTTGCATGTGAGTTAAGGTGCATTATTGGTGAGAGGTGGGGTAGCTTGAGGGGAGAGAGAAAGGAGAAAGGACAAGGGGAAGAGAGAGGGGGTTGACCTTTTGAGTGGAGGAGAGGAAAAGGGACACACTGCGGGGCAACAGTGAAGAAAAAGGAGGCAAGGTGGGGATGGGCTACCCCGCAGGCATGAGGTGGCCTATTTTACCTTTCTCATATATTTACATAATCATACGTTAATTTTTTTTCTTACTTTTTCCAATGTCTTTTATCACTCCCTCCCTAAGAGGGGGTTTTCATGGGGTGGGGACGAGAGAAGAGGGGTATGGGAGCTTGGCTTGTGAAAAGCCCCCATCAAAGGCTTTTCACTGTAATTGCTTTTTAGGCCAAGGGACTTTAAATATGAGGTTAGGGCTCATTCTTTGACATGCTTCCTGGAGAAGGTGCAGAGTCTGGAGTTCCGGCTTGTACTGTGTTGATGCAATATAAAGAAATACCGAAAGGGGCGCCAAGGTTTAGGGCCAGTACTCTCTGGGGTGGAATTCCGCCACTTCGTGTCGCGTGTCGTCTCACTCTTTCAATTCAAATGTTATTGAAGTGCTAAAAGTCTGTTCAGTCTGTTCTTTTCTATTGGCACGTGGTGCCCGTCTTGTGACAGTGGTATCAGAGCATCAGGCGTGTGCTTTTTTGAAAGCATACCGGTCCTACAAAAGAGCAGACAGAGCTATTGGAATTTTTATTTGAGATATCTAATTGTTATTTGAGGTATCTTCGCGCTCGAACCGGGACTTATTAGTCACTTCCACCCTTACTTCATCGCGCATCGGACGCGCCCCCGTCTTCACCGCTCATGTCTTACAGGGCATAAGCCAATTAAGATCACTTGCAAGAGAAGGATCCATATTTGTTTCAAGTCACTGTTTTTCTCAGAAGCAGTGTCATGCAGATGTTGATGTCTACAGCTACCAAGCAGCATACTCCAAGTGCTTGGCAAGCTTTCAAATTTTTTTTTTGCTCGAAGTTATATGGTTTCTGACATCTTGCTTCGGAGTGCAACTTCTGGCAGAGTGAGGTATCCTGAAATGCTTGCCATGGAAAATTGAAACCCTAGCAGATTATAACTTGAAATTTCTTGACATCTCTTAGTAGATGTCTCTTCACGAGCAGATGACCTTGGAGGTTCAGTGCGATTGCTATCTTGGGACTACCATCGCCGTCAAAGAAACATTGTTTGTCCAAGAGCTAATGGACCATGCTGTGCTCGGCTACGACCTTACGGAACGAACCTAACCCTAATTTTTGGTGCAGGTTCCAGGATGGAAAGTCAGTCGATTTTTTGAGCTCGACTGATGTCGAGATTGCTTTTTAAGTTCGAAATCTGTTTGAGAACTTGTTTAGTGATCCTGTTTGGAATTTGTTTGAAATGGATGGTATCTGTTTTGAACCTGTCTTGGTGCTGATTTGAAATGTTTGACTCTGGTTTTAATAATGGTTTCATTGATTGGTGATTTTGACTCCCGAGTGGAGAAGTGAGAAATACTGTTTTGGTACTGTTTGAACCTCGGAACGACGCAGGCCGATGCCTGGGGAGCGTTTCGTTGTATGTTAGAAAACCTCCGAACGACGTAGGTCGATGCTTGGGGAGCGTTTGGTTGTATGCTTGAATCTCCAAGCGACGCAGACTGCGGTCTGGGGAGCGTTTGGTTGTACAATCCTCTGAGCTCATGGCCCAGACCTTTTTAGGTTATTTGCGGGGGGAGTGACGAGGTAGTCGTTGAGTAGCTTCATACCGCAGACCATTTGTCTCGGGGGAGAGCTCAGTGGCGCTGTTTGTTGTGTCTTGTAACATGCATATGTGAGCATTTGTGTTGCATTGTGATGTGCCAACTACTGCATATTCCTAATTGGATGAGATTGCTTGGGTATGTAATTTTAGTGCATCAAGACACCTGTGGAAGATCAGTATGGTCTGGGTGTGATGGCTAATTTTACTATGCCAGATTATCAAGAGTTCCGATCTGGACGGCTAATTCCTTGATCAAAAGAGCCGAAAGGAGAAGCTAACTCCTTGATCAAAAGAGCAGAAAGGAGAAGCTAACTCCTTAATAAAAGGAGCAAACTGATTGTCCCTTGGAAATTTTTGAGCTAACTTGAGTTGTTTTGCAGATATGCTGTAATCGCGAACGATTACTCTTATTCAAGAAGGGGAGATGTAACAAACTGCTGACGTGCCAAAGCCTAAAGAATGGAGCCAACTTGCAGATGTGGGCCGAGGGGCCGAAACCCTAAGAAGAACAAGTAACATAAGAAGTCCTCCCAACTTATGGGGACCCCGTCCGATGGGGCCCCAAGGGACAAAGGATTAAAATAAAGCAGGACCTGCACACACACACAAACCGATGACGTGGCAGATTTCCGAAAATTGCGCTGACATGATGATGTGGAAGGTTGTATGGATTTTCGCGTTTTGCGTTGGCTGATGACGTGGCAGGCTCTACAGATTTCCGTGATTTACGCTGGCGGCTTTTGGCTTTGCTTTTTGGACCAGAAGCTTTTGAGTTTTGAAGGCTTTTCATTGTAATTGCTTTTCAGGCCAAGGGCCTTTAAATATGAGGTTAGGGCTCATTCTCTGGCATGCTTCTTGGAGAAGGTGCAGAGTCTGGAGTTCCGGCTTGTAATGTGTTGATGCAATATAAAGAAATACCGAAAGGGGCGCCAAGGTTTGGGGCCAATACTCTCTGGGGTGGGATTCCCCCACTCCGTGTCGCGTGTCGTCTCTCTCTTTCAGTTCAGATGTTATTGAAGTGCTAAAAGTCTGTTTAGTCTGCTCTTTTCTATTGGCACGTGGTGCCCGTCTTGTGACATCACCATCCCTAGAAAACTCCCATATGTCATCGTCTAGTATAGACAAAGGTGACTTCCCCTTGGATGCATCATATACTGATGTACTGGGAGGAAAGTAACATATGGCAATGTATAGAAATCGACCCGTGTCAGCTGTTAGTCTCACCCACATGTATCTAGCATGCTCATCTCTCCGTACAATATGTAGTAGTGGCTGTAGCTCCTGTCTAAATAGCACTGCTACTCCTCGTGAACCCCTACTCCCATGCTCAGATCTCGTAGCTGTCCTGTGGGCTGTCTCCCATCTATATCCCACCACATGTGGCATCAGCGTCCAGGGGCCTCGTGAGTCTCTGAGAAGAATACACAGTCCCTGTCTCCGAAACTGTCCTCAATGCACCAACGTCCAACCTCATAGACCCATCACAATTCCAAGTAGCAATCTCTAGTGTGGTCCCATGGGTCTCGCACTGTCATGCAACGCGCCGCTCTACAATCACCGCCCAACCATCTTTGTAGAAGGCTATCTTTCCCTTCTCCCTTGCCGTTGTAATCTCTGGCATTTTACCACTCTCATATGTGCGAGCTGCGAGAGAGTAAGGTCATTGCCGAGGAAAATACCTGTCTTCTTGAGAGTAGGCCCCTTCCTCAAGAATTCCTTCTTCTCTTCCGAGGAGGGGAAGCGTAGTATGAGAGCTCTCTCCTTTGAAGACTATCCCGGCCCATCACTTTTCTTGCCTACTCTCCATGCCTTTGTGTGCAAAGGCTTCTCCACCCCCATCATGGATGTGAGGCTTGTGACCTCTTTCTCCACATTGTCTATGTCCTTGAGGCCGGTCACTCTCACATGTAGAGCCCGCATCCGCCTTCTTTGTTCCTCTTCGAGGGTCATGTTGATAAGCGTCGGTGTGCAAGGAGCTTCCTTACCTTTCCCTTTCTTGGCGACCTCAATCCATTTTTAGGCCTCGTCCGCCTTCTTTTGTGTCTTTGTTATCATATCCGCCCATGAAGACGTCTTCGCCACATTCAGTTTCTCTTCCTCTTTGATCATCCTTACCTGTTCCTTGATTGCCTTGATTTCCTCTATCACAGAGGGCTGAAATTCACCTTCCTTTAATCCGCTGCTTGCTTTGTCAACAAGCTCCCGTTCGAGGGCTGAGACTTCTTCTTTGAGTGTCTGTGAGTCTGCCTTAAGTGATTGTATCTCTGTGATTAGGTTCTCTTTCTCTTTCTTCCATTGTGCGCCTTCGTTGAAGACCATCTGAAGGAGGTTGGCCTTCTCCTTCCACCATCCTTCCATCTCTGTTTTCCATTACTTCATTTCCCTTTCCATTTGCGTCATCCGCTTGTTCGTGAGCATGAAGGTGGCCTTTGCTCACGGCTTGCAAGTAGGTGAAACATTCATGGCTTCCGTGTCTTGTGAAGGAGGAGCAGGGGAGATGGTTTCCATGTTCTGTGAGGGTGAAGCAATACCCAACAAAACCATGGACACGTAGGCAAAGGGCAGCCCGTTGGTCCTTGCGAGAGAACACTATGTATATAGGTCATTATGCATACATGTTTTTGCGCATCCCAGATCAGGCACACATGGTTATTCCACACCTAGATATAGTCCCTGCAATTCTGAATTTTTTTGGATATTCTTTGCACTGTCTCTGAAATGCTTCTTGCTATTCTCAAATGCTCCCTGCAATTTTGTCTGTGAAAATGTGTGTGTGTGTGTGTGTGTGTGTTTGGGGGGGGGGGGCGGTTTTCTGACGCAATAGGGCGGGTGGTGGTGTGGAGGTGTAATAGAAGCAGCGCAGCACTGCAGAGTAGGGCAGTGCGGCAGCAGCAGGTGCAGCAGCAACAGCAAGACGACCAGGGAGCTTCACCAGAGAGAGAGAGAGAGAGAGAGAGAGAGAGAGAGAGAGAGAGAGAGAGAGACCTTGCACTTTCCTTTGAGGGTGAATTTGGGCTTATCCTGGATTCATCTAGGTATATATATGCTTGTGGGGATAGTGTTTAGTCCATGCTATGGGTGACAAATTTTCCGATTGTAGTTTCTAGTGGATGACTACCCACGAGTTTCATTTAGGTATATATGTTTATGTATGTAATTTGATAATACAATGAAGTTTCTGAATTTTAAGAGCAAAGCATATGGAGCTTACTAGGAGGTCCGAGATCTACCAGTTACAAACGCAGTATCGGAGTAATATGAAATGCATCCCTGTCCAACCTTATTAGTTTTTGTTCAGAATTTTCACATGCAGAATGGGACCCTTACTTTTATATTCCTGGAGTTGACACTGTTTTGTGCTTGACTCTATTACATGTGTTGGGAGCTTCCATTGCATGCCCCCCCCCTCGCGCGCCCCCCCAACCCAACCCTTTTCTTCTTCTTTCTGATGAGCTTGCTAAGCATCAATGGTATGTAAAGATCGTAAGGTTGGGAAACTTCGAATGCTATGTACAAATTTAGTCTTGTTGCTTGTAGAAGACAACTAACACTGTTCAAAGAACAGTGCCATGCTACTTTCTTTTTGCATATTTGTGTGCTAAATTTGTGGAGAGTAAATGAATTTTGTCTAAAGCTTAGATGTTAGTGCTGAAGTTTTACCTGTATGTGTAGGATGTCAAAGTTGCCAGTTTGGTATGTCTTTGGAAAAGCGATGATTGACATAAAAGACTTTGTGCATCAGCTTGTAGATTATGCCCACGGACACAAAAAGAGGGTTTTGGTACATTTCTGATTCTTTGTGGTATTTGATGAAACTTTATGAATGGAATTGTGCACTATTTTATTTGTTATGATCGTACACAAAATTTGACAATAATCAAAGAGACTTGCCTGACATGCTACGCTAGGTGATTGGTTGAGAGAGAACATTTTACACACTGGTTTTTCTCACAGCATTGCATTTCCTCTTGAGTATGATCTTTCTCTGACGAATGCCAAAAGGCACTTGTAGGCTGCCATATGGAGTTTTAGAAAATAACTTTTGGTCTCAGGGGTTTGTTCAGATGGGTATACATACATTTAGCATTTGTGCTTGAATTTTTTGGACTGTCTGTGATGCAATCATATATCTCTTTTGTTCTCCTGTGAGTAAGCTTTATTGTTGGCTACATTTCTCTCATCAGGTGGTGTTCGACTTGAAGTATGTGCATGCAATACAACATATTGTGAAGAAAATTGTGGAAAGTCAGCTTCAGTGTGGTAGAGATGGTGCAAAAATAGTATTTGCGGATGTTCCTGAAAGAGAGACATATCCAGTTGCACTTACCAGTGGTCCCACTGTTGGTGCTGGAAAGGTAGACAGCAAAAAACAGGAATCAGATGCAGACAACCAAAAATCGAGAAGTCCTAGTACAAGTACGATACAGTCATGCACAAGGTTCAGTTTGGGTGGGCTAAGTTGGACGCTGCCCGAAGGCTCCAAGATGGAAGATATTGAGCTTGTTTGGATAGGGCAAGAATGTCCGGCTTTGACAAATGTGATGCTCACATTCAATGCCTCGACTGTAGGTATTCTCCTCTTTTGACCTTTACATTCTGTTGTGACCTTCCAATTGCGCATTTTGAATGGCAACATAATTTACTTTATGTGCTCCACTTGTCACTTGTTTGCTCTTGGTGTGTTTATGCACACTTCACCCACGGATGTAGTTCTTGGGGTGTGGAGGGGCAGAATGCAGGGAAATACTGCAGTAGTCCTAGCCATGCACATAGTGCATTTCTAGTTTCCCTTAAACATGTCACACATGAGAAATCAAGGCATGATGCAATTTGGGATTACAACAAAAGGAGTGTATGCTTACCTTTCATTGATGCACACATAGCACGTGCTCTGCCAGTTGCATGTATTTAGGCCAAGCAAAACCTTTAAAGCATGCACATAGGAACGTACTTAGATACACGGTATTTAGTTTCTCAGATAAAGGAAGTTTGTTGGCTAGCTTACAACTTTATTTGGGAATATTTATTGTGCAGGTTTCCCTTTATGATCCTGAGAGAAAATTGTTAGCCACTGATGCTGCAAAACAAAGCAAGTTTTTAATGCGGAGGTAAGCAACAGGCAGTGAATTTTTGACAAAGACAGATTAATTTGTAAAATTCGTTAAAGTTTACACAATCTCATGCTAGGTTTACAACATTTGTGCAGGTACTATCTAGTAGAACGAGCCAAGGATGCAAATATAGTTGGCATTGTTGTAGGAACTCTAGGAGTAGGTGAGACGAATTTTCAAATTTTTTTTCTACTGGTCAGGTACTTAGGCTTTATTAACACAATCCTGTTGCTTTAGCTGGATATCAGGAAATGGTTCGAAGTTTAAAGAGGCTTGTAAAAGAATCAGGGAAAAAATCATATATTTTAGCAATGGGCAGACCAAATCCAGCAAAACTAGCCAACTTTCCTGAGGTTGGGCACCTTTTTGTCATTATAGTTGCCACTCATCAGAATCATGTGTACTGAGAAGTTTGGTATGTTGCAGTGTGATATTTTCGTTCTTGTTGCGTGTGCTCAAACAGCACTGCTGGACAGTAAAGAGTATATGGTGCCAGTTATTACACCGTTTGAGGCAATGATTGCGTGGAAGAGGTATACTAAGCAATATCTCATCTTTTCTGTCTATTTTTTCAGCACTTCTGTCCTTTGAGAAAATCTTTTGTCTATTTGTGGACTTCAAGAAAGCTTTTGATAAGGTTCTTCGGGAGAATCTTTGGAAACGTATGGAAGAACTCCAAGTGCTAAGTGGATATATGCTTGCCATTTCTTGTACATATGAGAAGGTGATGTGTTGAGCGCGTATGGTAGAGGGAATTCAAAAATTTTCACAAGTACTATTGGTGTCAAGCATGGATGCCCGCTTTCACTCACTTTCTTTGGGCTACTCATTGATGCATTGGAACGCATACTCGAGTTAATGCAGCAAGAATACATTGAAGAGATTATGATTGGGAGTGTAGTTATCATGCTTTTGTTGGATGTTGATGAGTAGTTCTTTTGGCCCACACTTCAGAAGGTGCACAAAAGCTTATCATTGTCTTGGAGGACTTTTGCTTGCATAGTGGGTTGATTGTGAATGGCTCCAAAACAAAGGTGTGAAAACTCTCAACAAGGAGAAGCTATGCATTGTGTACAATAAAGAGTCCTTTGAAGTGGTAGAGAGATTCAAGTACCTTGGCCTTGAGGTTCCGGCCAATCAGAAATGGAATGATTGCACTACACGATGCTTGGAAGCCGGAAAGATCGCCTACTATGCATTTGAGAACATGTGCACTCTGGGAGAGATTAAATGTGGGGTTCTCAAGAAGTATTCCTTTGACACCTTGATGACACCGATGCTTCTTTATGGAGTTGAGGTAGGGGGTGGTAGCATTTTTGAGTCTACTTGGAAAGAGTTTGAGGACGTTCAAAGAATTTTCGTACAAACTTTCTCCAAGTCAAGACACAAACACTATACATGCTCTTACCTCTTGAGTCTAGATCACTTCCCATTGAGATTATGGGTATGGAGAGAGTCGTGGAGTTCGTTGTTAAGATGCGGTGAAACCCTTTACATCGTTGAACGTGGGAACCGCACCTACTCTTACATGCTCGAGCCTATCCCCTTGAGTGCGATCTGCACTATCTAGCTCAGCTCTTATTCTCTATGATATGTTGGAGCATCGGCGAGGAGTCTCAACGACTATACGCTCTATGCTCCCATAAAGTGCGCAAGTTTGAGCATCACCTTCTTTTGGAGTGCTCAATTTTTGGTCACACTAGAGGTCGCTTTGCCCACATTTTCAGCCATGAGCTCTCCCTACACACATTCCTCTACCAACCACGATGTGGATTCCCTCACTCATTTCCATAATTCTTGAGCATCGAGAGTCACTTATCAACTCCACACACCCCAGATGATATGTGTCTTTTGGTCCGGTAGGTCATACTTGACCTTTGGAGGATGATAATGAAATCTCTCTCTCTCTCTCTCTCTCTCTCTCTCTCTCTCTCTCTCTCTCTTTACCTATAACCGTATGGATCACTTTCACCCCTTGTGAAATGAGCTTTTATGAGTCATAAAAGCCATTAAAGCTAGTTTCTTCTAAAGTTATTGTTTTTTTAAAAACCTTTTTTCACCTAAAGTGGAATTTACTGAAAATAAACGATGTACTTGATTTGTCTCATAGGTCAAGTTCGGCCTCCCATGGGTGTTAATATAACTTTCTTTCTGATGGAGATGGGGCCTTACATGGATTGGCTATACTTAATGGCCTACAACAATTTTCCGTAGTAGCTGGGTTTACTTGCTTTTCACATAGACATGGAGCTAGCATAGTAGACTATGTCATTGCTCAATCAAGCTTTAACCCATATATAGGATTTCACTGTTGGACCCAGGTCCATTGGCATAGCAGTGGATCATGCTCTCTTGACATGGAGCATTTCCTTTCAGTTCACTACTACGAGGTGCAGCACCTACTCGATACATTTTTATCTCAGAGACTTATTTTGTTTACATTGAAGGGATGTATAGACGCTTATGCACTGAGGAGCCGGTCCGCCCTCTAGATGAGCTATGCAGCACGAGGCATACCCATACACTCAGCCTCGGTAGATACTGCCTTGTGGCAATATGCTCCAGAATAGCTGGTACGATGAGGAGTGCAGAGACATGAGAGCACAAACTCCGGAGAGAGGTACTCTTGGGAGTGATCACCTATCGACAATCACGGATTGCCTTCTGGCGCCTCGTGTGATGGAAGAAGCAGGTTTTCTTGGCTCAGTTAGAGCAGGATCTTTACTAGATGTTCTTGAGCCAGGACTTGGGGAAGGCATGGAGACTCTTCCATGAGCACTCACATCCTCCCAGCATTACTGTTGGCTGTCGGTGTAGCTTCAACCATCTTGGCATTTCTCTTCTTTGCAACCTCAATCCACTCTTCAGCTTCAACAACCTTCTTTTGCGTTTTTGTGAGGACGTCCACCCATGAAGTGGTTGTTCTTGACTTCTGCTCTTCCTCTTCCTGGAGAGTTTTCACCTGTTCTCTGATCTTCTCGAGTTCCTTAATCACTGAGGGCCGAGTTTCTCCCTCCTTACTTCGGATATTTTTACTCTTACAAGCTGCCAGTTCTCCCTTAAGCTCTTTAATCAATGTATCTTTTGTACGTAAGCATTGTTCCATATCTGATTTCTAGGACTCACTAGCAGCAAAAGACTCATCTAGTGTAAGGTGCAGCGGAATGAATGTTGTATTTTCTCAAGATTAGTGATCTTTATTGCTCAAGGTTCCTTTTAGTTCTTAGGGAAAGAGAGAGCTTTCCGTCTTATGGAGAGTGCTATGATCACGAACAAAGTGAGTGGATATTGTGCGTGCAAGTGAATGAGACTAAGAGAAGGAGAGAGAAGAGATACGACACTCGAGAGGTTGTAAAACCCTCCTCCGAAGGCCCCACTCTCGTCGGCGAGAGTGGTCTACTTTGATTGCACAAAGGTGTACAATGTGAATGCAATGGACTGATGCAATGGGACTATGCCGATGACGACGACGGTGACGACGACGACGACTCGATGGCTGAAATCTGTAGGCTTCTAATCGCTGAATTCGGGGACTGTTTCGGTGGCTGAAAATGACTGTTTTGGCTGCGTTTTTCGAGGCTAAACTTGGGGGGACTTTTGCCACTGAATGGGGGCTGATCTGCTACCGTTCCTCTGCTAAGAATCTGCGTTTGTAAAGGGCTGAAATCTGCGTTTTTCAATGGCTGAAATCTGCGTTTTTGTTCATGCTGAAAAACGCTGGAGTCTGCAATTGGGGCTGGCGTTTTTGCATGAAAACGCTGGCTGGTGCTGTATCTGTTGAGGTTGGAAACGCTGGGATTGCTGATGTTGCCTGGCGCTAGGGAATGCTGAAAACGCTAATGGTTGAGGGTGGTTGGTAGCGGGAAAAACGCCAAGGATGGCCTAGGGTGCTGAGAGGGGGTATAGCTGAGAAGTTGCCTGTTGAGCGGGAAGCTCGCTGCCTCTTCTTCCAGAAAGTGCTAACTTGGGTTTGCTTATATATTAACTTAGCAAAATTGCCCTACCTACTTTTGTTGGAAAGTCACTTAAAAATAATAAGTGAAAATACCCATAAATAGGAAAATAGGCTAAATGCACTGGAAAATTCCCCTAACTGATGCTAATGGATTTGGGAATTCCGATGATCATGCTGTGTGCAACCGGAGGATATGCATCTATGCTAAGTGACTAGGCATGCACGGTCTACGGATAGACTCACAAAAGTGCCAGATCACTGCTAATCTAGACTTGACTGAACTGACTGAACCCTGCTGTGGTGTAGCTTGTCTACGAACACATAGGGTTGGGATGTGTCATGTGACATCTCCTCCTTTTCAAAGTGAGGTACTGGTACCGAACTGTATGGCGTCAAGGGAGATTGCCAACAGCATCCGGAATCCTGGAAGGGACTCTTCGCCGGTCCACTCTGATTTGTGGGTCGTGCGGTACTTGAACTTCATAAAGGTCTGCAACGCTTGCTTCTTTGGGCCGCGCCGAAAGCGACAAAATCTTCTGAATCTCCTTTCTTGCGTCAACTTCGTCTAGAGAACTGTTTGTTTCGTCTTCAAGAATCTCCATGGGTGAAACTTCCTGAAACAATCTCCAACACAAAAACATGAACATACCTATTCCATGTAAAGCGAAGGAAAAAAAATCTTTTCTTCTCTAAAGACTGTGCATGCAATGTAGATGAACAAATAGACGGAGTGACAACCCATTCATCAAACACATGCAAACAATGAGGTCGAATCTTTTCTGTTTGATCGAAATCAATCAACTGTGGCAAATCATAATGAAAATGCCCATGTTTGGTGCTGATACTATCATGTGCTCGTTCGGAAACTTTGTCATGCCAAGGAAGAGACATGGAATGCGACTTCCTTACATACAAACTTTTCAGCTTTTCATGAACAATCCGCATACATTCGTGCTCATCCATGAGAGAAACGTGCTCAACATACAATATGTCATGCCTAGTAAAAGGGATCACATAACGATGCTGACTAAAATACAGGAAGCCTTTACGAATGAAACACTCGAACAATGCGTGCGTATCAATCATGCGAACACATAATATTTCCTATGAGGGCTCTTTGGACCAAGGCTCGAGAGCCAAGAGCGCTTCTTCGGGATATATCGAATCGTCTTGTGGTGGTTCTTTGGACCTCGACGCGAAAGCCAAGATCGGTTCTGTGTGATTGATCGACTCTACAACGAGGTTAGCTTCACTAGGAAAAGCATCCACTAACACTTCATCCTTGTGAACAATCACATCATCTTCATGCAATTCATCATGCTTGTCTTTTTCATCCAAATCATCATGCAAATCATAAGCATTCAAATCATCATGCTTCTCATAATCATGCAAGTGCTGTGTCATGCTGTGGAGAAAAAGAGATTGAGAGAATCTCCTTATCCCGAATCCTTTCAACCTTGTCTTGCATAGTAGCAATGAGAGATGGAGAAGGAGCAATGTCCTCTCCATGAAAGACAATAGGAGAATCACTGTCGGCATTGATAGTTACAGTGTTAGCCTTAAATTTCATGAGAGCGTCATTATCACGAAACCATCGAATACCCAAAATCATATCACATCCTGAGAGAGGAGAAACAACAAATCTTCTAGTGAAGGCAGTCTGTTGAATTGCAAACAACACATCAAGGCATTCCTCGGTGATGAGAGCGTCCATACCAGGACGAAAGCCAGACCTCGATAGGAGATCTTGGACTAACTTCGAGGTGGGCTCTCTCAACAAGAGAGGAACTGATCACATCATGCATACTATCTGGATCAAACAATATGACAAAACGGTGCCCCGACGTACGACCATAACATTTAATGAGAGAATCATCAATGGGAGGGTCCTGAGAAACTGTGGGCACAATCGTGTTATCATTCATTGCATTGACAGATGTAGTGGGTGTTGTGGGTTCTTTAAATTCATTCGATTCAAGCTTAGGAAATGTTCTTTTTATGTGACCCTTAATGTGACAATGAAAACAACGACCTTCCTTAGAATAAGTGCTTTGTTCTTCCGAAGTGATGTAACCTCCTACAATTCCTTGTGCTACCTTTTCATAGGGAGTAAGCTTAGGTTTAGCAATTGTGTTAGCCTTACCCTTAGATTCATTGAAAGAATTCTTTGATAAGAGACTGTTGGAAGATTGGTTAGAAGAGTTATCATTCTTACCGTTCTTACCGTTCTGCGGGTTCTGAGAAGTCTGTGAGGTACTTGTGGAAGTCTTGTTCTCCTTAGGATTTCCCTTGTTGTGCTTATCTCTTGTGCGAGAGCAATCGCTACCGCCTGATCGATTGGATCGAATACCTCGACATCGTACTTGATATACTCGTCCAATCCAAAGAGAAAAGCCTCTTTGCGCTCATCATCCGACATGCGTAGTTGGGTATCTAGCTGCAAAACACGATTAGAAAAAGACATAACCGGCATACCATTTTGCTTGAGAGCGCGCCAATGGTCCGTCAATCGTTCCAAGTACTGAGGTGGCATAAACCGCGCCTTGAGCTTGTCTTGGAAATCAGCCCAACTAAAAGAGAGGGGCCTAAAATCGTCGGCTGCCTCTAGGTGCGCGGCTAACTGTGCCTCTTGCCATGCGTGGTACCAATTAATGGCATCACCGACAAGGTACATAGCTGCCGTCAAAACTTTGCTATTGGTCGTCTTCTTAGTTGTCGCAAAATAAGCATTAAATTGATGCAACCAAGAATGAATAACAATAGCATCCATCTTACCGTGATACTTACTGAAAGTAAACTTTTCTGTGACTGGATGGTTGGAATCTGCGTCGTGGCTTGTGCCACTTTACGAACTCCCACGATCTTTGGGTGGTGCAGTCTTCGAGGCTAGGACTTGGGCAATCAATTCTTGAGTGCGTAGCTCTCGTCGAGCTTCACGCTCGGCCTCCAAAGCCAATCTATGAGCGGCACGATCGGCCTCCAATGCTGCGTTTCGTGCTGCCGCTTCTTCCTTAGTTCTTTTCTTTCTTTTCTTGCGTCGTGCTCGCGTTCTAAAGCAAGGCGCTTGTCTTCCTGTTTATCCATCATGGCTATCATCTGCTTCATCATTGCCTCCATAGGGTCTGGCGTAGATGGCGAAGGGGGAGGGTTGAAGAAATCATCTCCGGGTGGGGACGAGTCTCCGTCGCCTCTCTCATGCTCATCACCTGTAGGCGAAGTATCCATTCCGCTTCAGGTGACGACCATGCAATATGATGTTTGGGTCTTAAGCTCGCGAGGAACTTGGGTTCTTGAGGTTCTTGAGGTCCTTGATTCGTGAGAATCTTGGGTTCTTGAGGTTCTTGAGGGTCTTGGGGTTCTTGAGGTTTTCTTTCGCTTGCAAATCGCGTTGAGAAGGATCTTCTCTTTATCGGAGTTCTACTCTTTTTTGCGGACGCACCCCTTGGCGGCTTTGCGCTCACACCAAGGTTGCTTTTTCCCACCTCATGTCGATTGGCCGGCCGCTAAGTGCACGGTCCGCTCTCAATGAGTGAAAAGAGACACAAGGGGCAGAACGAAGATGTGATCAATGGTGGAGAAAGCTCGTCTGAAACCTGCCTGGCCTGGAGCTCCTAAACCCTCGATCTCTGCGTAGCAGCTGAGCTGTGCCTCAAGTACTGCTCCATATAGCTTGGCCATCGTGTGGCCAATCATGATAGTCCTATAGTTCCCTGGGTCCAGGGTGTCGCCAGATTTGTGGATAGGCACTATGGTGTGCTGTGTCCACTCCTCTGGGAAGCCCTCCCCTATAGCCCGGTTGAAGACATGTGCAATCAACGGGGCTATAGTGGAGGCCGCATAAATGATGTGCTCACTCTGTAATCCAGTATGGTCAGCTGATCGTCTGTGCTGCATGCGGAGACCATGCAGCACAGACGAGAGAGAGAGAGAGAGAGAGAGAGAGAGAGAGAGAGAGAGAGAGAGAGAGAGAGAGAGAGAGAGAGAGAGAGAGAGAGAGAGAGAGAGAGAGAGAGAGAGAATAAATGAAATTAAGTGTTACATTAATGTATTCAACAGGCCAAAGTGACCTATGAGACCAAAAGTTACAACCATACCAGCTATGATACATAAAAGAAAACATCCTAGATCCTAGAACAATCCTAGCAGGAAAGGTAATGAACCTGCTAGGTAAGTAGGATACGAACTCATGTTAAAAATTGTAGAACGGGGGGTATGGCACTGAGGGAACACTAAATGGGGTGGCAAAAACAACGAGTCATCCCATGAACTGTCATATAGGCCTTTGTAGCATAGCATCAATCTCCTCCATGGTGAAAAGTGGGAGAGGTCTCACATGGTCTCAAGCGATGATATCCTTTATCCTCATGTATGCACACTGCCTATGCATAGATCTCCAAGGCCTCAGGCTACTCGAACGACCAAGCTGGACTACTCGATCAAGCAATATACCCTGTCAATACCGCTCAGTACCATCCCGAGTGGTGTTGGTGAAGAAATCCCTAAGCTCTTTCTAAGGCTGGCGCTTTGTGTGTCGACTTTCTGCTCCTCAAGAGTCTCTCTGAACCGGCGGATCTCATTGAGAGAGAGAGAGAGAGAGAGAGAGAGAGAGAGAGAGAGAGTCAATCTTTTGTGTTTGACCACACCTTATTGAGCTGCAACCCTCTATGGATCCTCATTTTAGCTTTAAGAATCTCTCCTCCTTTTCTTTCAGGGGAAGCGATTGGACAGGGGAGTATTCTTTGGATTTCAGTTTGTTGAAAAATTTTCGTGAGTCCGAAGAAAAAGCTGGAAGGTCTATTCAGTTGCAGGATAATGATGAAGCTCGGTTTTCATTTATTAAAGGCTCTTATGTTGAGGAGAGGATGACATTATCAGGTACTGGGTTGTGTTAGTGTTTGGCTTGATGGGAGGCATGGGCCTATTGACACAGCTGATCTCATGAGATTTATGTGTTGATATAATATTACTGAATGACAAATTTGTTTGTGGTCAAGTAAAGAGAGGTTTTCTTGTTAAAGGGCAAGAGCTCTTGTCAATCACCACTTCTCTCTCCAGTAAAAGTATCTCCTAATGCTTCAATATCTTTAGGGCACAGACCCCAAGAAAAATGTACGTAACATTCACCAAGAATACTTCTTGGTTGTGACCCCCTTTCGGTCTTCTTACTGCACAATTCTATCAGATTTATATACTTCAAGAGGTGCAAAAGTTTCCTCTTAATATTCTGCCAGATTTTGAGATATTGAGAAACAGAAAATCTTCCTCATACTGTGTCATCTATAGAGCTAGAGGAATCTCATCTCTGTCATTACTAAAAGAAAGAATACATTGAGCTGTAAATCCATGAGGCTTGGAGGTTGTGCTGCTGCACAAGTAGAGGGGATTTCTGGTGTTAACTCCCAGGAGTGGAATCCCTGCGTCTGTACACCTGTACCATCCGTGTCTACCACGATCGTCTGTCCCTCACCCTCACCCAAGACAACTCAAGACGTCTCCAGATCTCTGGGAAATGTGGCACACTATAGAATTTCAGACAATCTCAGTATTACTGTAAGACCAAGAGAAGCTATTGCCTTGTCTTCATGTATGTAATAGCAAAATGCTATGCTTGGGGAATTTGTATCAGCCTCTCTTTTAAGGGGTCTTCTTGGCAGTTATTTCTCTACACCATGGACACTCATGGTATGGCCGTCGACATCAGATTTTTAGCAGATACATTTTGCTCTTAGATTCACAATTGGGTGACCAGCCTTGAGGCTTGCTACTTAATGTGCAAGGGTCCCAAAAATTAAATAAAAATCTAGGGAAGGAAAACAATAAATAAAGTTAGTGTTTTGTCACGATCTCGTGACATAACCCCCCTCTTGAAATTGCAAATGTCCTCGATTGCATGCATGCTATACATACCATAGATGATTCACTGTGATTGGCACCCTATCAAACATGAGTATAAATGACTTGATGAAACCTCACACTTTTGTCATTTCTGCCTATCATAGAAGTGAGCATTGTACCTTTTAACATTTGTCAAGCAATGTACACTTCTATTGCACTGAATTCGTGTGTACGTGAGAAGTGCTAGCTCCAGTATCACCCCCCTTTTGAGCATTTGTGAAGACCTTTGACCTTTCCTCTACTGAAGTGATTTGAGTTCGAGAATACGTGGGTTGTAAACCAAAGGCTTCAAGGTAAAGCTACAATACATTTGGTGACTCTACCAGTCCACTTCCACTTTACATCCATATGTGGATAGTTCTTGAACTTCACCAAATAACGTCTTGCAATTTTTCCCTTAACTTTCCTCTCTTTATGTGCCGAAATCTGCTCAGGTACCAAGATCTCATCAAGTTCCTCAACTTCAGGTGGATCTTCGACTGGCATATCCTCTGACACATCTCCCACAAAAGGTCTTAGAAGACTCACATGAAACACATTATGAATCTTCTAATTGTTTGGCAATTTCAGCCTATATGGAACATCATTGATCTTGTCAATTACTTGAAAAGGCCCATAGTAGCGCATACTAAGCTTTGAAAACGACCTTTCCTCGCTCTTTATCTTCTTTAATCGTTTCTTTCAAATCGCACAGAACCCAATCACCAAGTGAAAACAAGAGTTTACGTCGATGACAATCAGCAAAGCAAAAAGAGTCTTCTTCAACACAGGCGTAATTTTCTACATAGCGAGAGTTCAGTGACTATTTCTCTCATTCATTACCGTCTCAGTTACCACTAGAGAGGCACGAGGATCATGCGATAGATTTGGTGCCAGATAACACTAACAATTACAGACTCTACACTAACAGTTTATGTGCAGAAATGAATAAAACCTATGTAATGGGCCAACACAAACTCATACAAGTCAATTTGATCAAGAAATGATGGTTATATAACTAACAATGAGATTACGTCAAGTATAGGAGGCAATAGTGACGTAGGCTAACCGATGGGAGAATGGACGCTATCCCTACATTTTGCCAAAGATCACCCACCCACTAGCCTTCCCACAGCCCACCTCCACATTGCACATGTAATAGACTTGGACATTCCAAGTCAAGAATCAATCACGACAGCACTAAATAACCACTTCAAACAATTCACAGATCACAATAGATTTGCATTGGCCCGGCGGAGTTCCGTGCCTGGAGATATTGGCCCCAAAGACTGGCGCCCCTCTCGGTATTTCTTTTTGTAGTAATCAATCATCAAAGTACAAGAGAGCGGTTAGGGTTTCACTCTCAGACTCTGCGTCCAAATGCTCTGAGAAGTGAGGCCCTAACCACTAATTTAAAGATTACAAGGGATGCCCAAAAGCAGAGCCCCAAAAGCTTGAAAGCAAAAGCAGATTCTCTCTCTCTCTCAATGAGAGTCAGTAAAAAGCAAGTTCTCTTTTTTCTCTCTCTTTCTCCCAAATCATAGCAAAAAGCTGAGATTTGCGTCACTCTTTTTTTTTTTTCACCGCCACGATTTTCGGAAATTATGGTTTTTGGCAGAAATTAGGGTTTCTGCTGTCCATAGCCACTTCATCACTTTGTGACATACCCCCCTCTTGAAAGCATTGTAATCGACCGCGATTACGCCTGCAAAACCGACAAAAGCCATAAACCGTCTTAGCAGACACTGACTGTTAGTACCTACGTACTAGGAACACACTTCTAGCACATGTACAAAATCGACAGTCACATCACACGACATCACAGGACATCACATGACATTTAACATTGATTCAGATCTTAGACCATGATTTATCGGCAATGTAGCTAGCAATCACATCTAGGTCCAATCGAGACCTCATCGATGTCCGATTGACTAACCCCTATTGCAACCATGTCTATTCGAGATCAATCAGACCAAAATGCTGCAGTCATTTCGTCTATCAGTTCCTGCACTCAAAAGAAGTCAAGAACAAATCAGTATCATTATCAGGAATTCCATTTCATAAAGTCATCCAGTAGAATACTGTCAGCTATCAGTATCCCTGAAGCTCAAAGAGACATCAGTGACTTTAGTATCAAAATCGAGGCATCTGTTGACAAGGGAGTAGAGTGACTCCCCTCTTGTGCATCCCACTGCACCAGATCTCCGGCCAAGCTGAATTTTGGGTTCCGTTTGGAGTAGACTATGCTAAACCAAAACATCGAGGTAAAGTTTCACAATCCGAAGAGTATCTTCTAGGTCCTCCTCCATCCACTTCGCATCAAATGCAGGAAAGTTCTTGAACTTAACCAAGAACTCGGACTTTACCTTTCTTCGTATCGTTATGTGCCAAAATCTGTTCAGGAACAAGGATCTCCTCGTTTTCTTCCACTTCGGGTTGCTCATCAGGCTCCCCATCATCAGGCACATCACCTTTAACAGGTTTCAAGAGACTCACATGCAATGCACTGTGAATCCTCCAAGTATCTGGCAGTTTCAATTAGAAGGAGACATCATGTATCTTGTCAGTGATCTGGAAAGGTCCGTAGTATCGCATACTGAGCTTTGGAAAAAGGCTCTCCTTTCCCCTTTTCTTTCGTAGGCGTGCCTTCTCAAAACGTTAGAGCATCCAATCATCCTCCTTGAGTTTCAAGTCGCGATGATGGCGATCCGCTGCCTTTTTCTGTCGTTCTTGAGACTTCTGCAAAACCTTGGCAAAAGCCGTATCCAAATCTCGTGAATGTTCAATTGCTTCAAGTATCTAATCTTTCGTGCTCAGGAAGGATGGAACCTTCGCAGCACTTTCAACAATCTCAAATGGCGTCTTTCCCGTCGAAGAGTGTATCTTGTTATTGTAGGCAAATTCCACCAAAGGTAAGTTGTTTTCTCATTGAGTCTTCTGATCCGAGATACAAGACTTCAATAAATCTAAAACCACTGAATTGGCAATCTTAGATTGCGCGTCAGTCTGCAAGTGGAACAATGACGAGAACTGCAACCGCGTGCCAATGTTCTCCCAAATTGCCTTCCAAAACAAACTCATAAATCTGGGGTCTGTGTCGGAGACAATCGTTTCAGACGTGCCATGTAATCGGAAAATCATCGTGATCTTTCTGTGTTCTCGGGAGATCAAAAATGAAATCCATTTCAATACTTTTCCAGGGGCAGGTGGGTATGGGTAAAGGCTTTAACAATCCCTGTGCCTTATGCCTGTCAAAATTGACCTTCTGGCATACTAAGCAACTGCGCACAAACTCTTCCACGTCCTTTTTGAGTCTCGGCCCAAAGAAGTACCGCTCTACCCCCTTCATGGTGGTAGCAATGCCGCGGTGACTCGTAAACGGTGGACAGTGGTGTTCAATCATAACCTTTTCCCTCAACGGTTGTGTAACGCACAACATAGTCTTTTTCATCAAGTAGCCTTCCCGAAGGGAGTATCCAGCTACTGTCTCCCCATCCCGTATCCGTGTGAAAATATCTGCAAAATCTGTATCTGTGGCATACTGATCGACCATATCCCCGAAGCTCCTATGATGTATCGCGGAAATAGCCGGAACCAATGGCTTCTAAGACGAAGCATCTGCCACCACATTCTTCTGTTCCTGCACATGGACAATCTGGAAGTGAAACTGTGACAAGATGTTCGCCCACTGCATCTGCTTTTCCGAAAGCTGCTTCTGTGACAAGAAGTAGCGCAAACTCTGATGGTCTATAAAGACAGTAAAATCGCTCCGAGTAGATAATGCCGCAACTGAGTAAGAGCATGGATAACCGCCAAAAGCTCTTTCTCATATATCTGTGCTGTCATCTCCGGCCTAGAGAACAATCGGCTCTCGTAAGCAATGACATGGCCTTCTTGCATCAAGACCACACCTAGACTACAACCATAAGCATCACAAAATACTTCAAATGACTTCTGCAAGTCCGGCAAAGTCAAATCTGGTCCTGTAGTCAATTTCTCTTTCAATGTCTGAAAGGCAGTCACCTCTGTGGATCCCCACGAGAAAGGGACTCCTTTCTATATCAAGATATGCAAAGGGGAAGCAACCTCTGCAAACTTTCGAATGAACCGTCTGTAGTACGGACACAGTCCCAAGAAGCTTTCAACTTCATGGACATTCTTCAGATCGGGCCAATCACGGATAGTGTCTATCTTGGCCGGATCCATTTGCACTCTTGTTGCTGAGACAAAGTGTCCCAAAAAGAATGTATCTCTGAAGCATATGATCTCTGTGTTCTGCTTCATTCTTGGAGAAACCAATGATATCATCAAAGAAAGTGCCAACAAATAGCCTGTACTCTCGAAAAATCCCGTCCATCATCCGGTTAAATGTCACAGGAGCATTGGTTAAGCCAAAAGGCATCACCAAAAAAACTCAAATAATCCAAAAGTAGTCCGGAAGGCCGTCTTTTAGACGTCTCCCGTCGCGATTCGGATCTGATGATATCCACTCTTCAAATCAATCCTACTAAAGCACGAGGATCCCTGTAACCTGTCGAGTATATCATCGATCCTAGGAATTGGAAAATTTGTTCGTGATGGTGATTTTGTTGAGAGCTCTATAATCAATGCACATTCTCCAAGATCCGTCTTTCTTCAAATCCAACAACAGTGGAGAGCAATATGGTGAAGTACTATGCTGGACAAGACCCTTTTCCAAGAGGTCTTTCACTGGGTTCATAATCTTTTCATTCTGTACTTGGCTCACACGGTAAGGTGGCCGGTTCGGTGGCGTGCTTCCAGGTATCAGATCAATGGTTTGATCTTCAGGCCCTCTGAAAAGCAATCGGCATGAGTGTGGAGAAAAGTCTTGGCGTTCTTTTGATCAGGTCAAAACATATTCAACCTTTATCCATCGTTCAGTTCTCTCCCAAAAGAACGAGTAAGAAACTGAAGTTCATCAAGTACAATCTCAAAGCCCTTCATTTATCAAAGTCGCTTTCTCGGCCCGGTAGTCAACCACGGCGTAGTTCTTGTGGTACCAAGGGATCCTGAGTAGAACGTCACTCGCGTGCCTTGAACACCCTTGTCATTGCAAACGAAGTTTGCCAATGCTCGGTGTAATGGCAACATCCCATCCGGGTGCCAGTCGAACTACCTCCGCCTGTGGCATCAGTCTGTTGGGTGTAATTTCCAAATCGAGCCGCCAATTCCAAGTGAAAAAAAGTTGGCCTTGGCTCCTTCAAAAGAGCTTCCTGATCCTTCACTTTGCCCCAAAAGCGGCAAAGTTTGTACTTTCATTCATTAGATTCGGTGCAGGTCCCACGCCATGTGGTACCAGTTCTGTTTTTCTATCTGCCTTTTTTGCCATGTTCCTCAGCTGCTCTTGAACTCTTAGGCCTGTCGTCGTCTTTATCATTCTGTTCTTTCTGTGCCTTTTTAGGGCACTTCGTGGAGATATGTCCATGTTCCCCGCATCCAAAGCACTTTCCCTCTCTGACGAAGCAAGCTCTCTCCTCAGGAGTAAGCTTGGGTCGTGCATCCTTTTTCTCTGGGTTGCTCTTTTTCTTTCTACTTTCATTCCCAGAAGTCTGTTCGGCTTGTTGTGTCATGGCCTCATCTGTGGGGTAGGTCAGACTGCCAGAGTGAATGGCAAAGCCCTGCTTCGCATGACTCATCAACTCCTGAATAGAAGCTGACTTCTGTTCCAAGCAGTGATCTCGGATCTCTGTAGGTAGACCCAAGATAAACCTCTCAATCTGTTCTCTGAACGAGATCTTCTTGAATGAAGAGGCGGGTAGAAAAGAGCTCCAGAATCTTTCACAATAAGCATTGATTGTATCTTTCTTGGTCATCCGAAGATGGTTCCAAGCAGCTCGTATATCTTGTTCATATTCTTGCGTCAACCAAGAAGAAATAAAAATCTTTTTAAATTTCAGCCATTTAACTCGCGCACTCTTGTTTAAAAGAAGCGTGGACCACCAAGTACGAGCATTCCCCTTAAGGTAGGAGGTAGCTCTCCGAATCTTTGAGTGCTCTGAATAGCGTCTTCCCACGAAAGCAATGTCAAACTGCTGTATAAAAGACAAAGCCTTCGAAGCATCTGAGTATCCTGAAAAAGTATCAAACTTGATCGAGTGGCCACCTTCCTTAAACTCTCGCGCTTTCTTGCTTTTATCCTCGAGAAAGTCATACTGGTTGGCTTTGTAAAAATTCTTCTTGTTCGCATAAAAGTTTCCATGATCAGAATCTGAGCTGTCTGTAGACGAGTCCTCGGTAGAACTGTCAGTCTCGGGGCGAGATTTAGCCTTCTTTGCCTTTTTCTTGCCCTTTCCGAAGCTTTGTTTCTTGCTTCGCTCTTTACCTTTTCTGTCTTTTTCGCTCGAATCTGAAGAGCTAGAAGAACTGTCAGAAGAAGGAGAAGAAGAAATGGGTACTCCTTCAAATCGAACATGCTTCTTCTGTTTCTTTGCCTTATCAAAAGTTGACTGACGACCCAAATATCCCGGGAAGTTAGTGCTTTTCTTCTGCTTTTTGCCGTGCTTTTTGGCTTTCTTTTGCGTGTCA
The DNA here is from genome assembly GCF_014529385.1 of Adiantum capillus-veneris. Lineage (NCBI taxonomy): Eukaryota > Viridiplantae > Streptophyta > Polypodiopsida > Polypodiales > Pteridaceae > Adiantum > Adiantum capillus-veneris. Next base: position 71,815,919 of record NC_140952.1, read on the forward strand.
AAAAGCTGAGCAATCCGTGCATCAACCACCTCTTGTAATTCCTTCTCTGTATATAGTTTGTGATCGGAAGGTTTCTTGAGAGCGGGTTTCAATGGTGGTGTAGTGGTTTTCTGCCACTGTGCATGCACTTCCTGAAAAGAAGTCTCGCTCATATATTTTGCCAATTTCGGATCCTTCGCAAAACTGAGCATCATCTTTGTTGCATCGTCGATCAATTGACGACGCTTCATCTCTCTTTTCTCCGCCTGAGTAGGCCGACGCGGGCCATACTGTCTGTCTGAATCTTCGTTGTGATCCCAGCCCGCATCTCCAGATGCAGAGGGAGTCGACTGATCCTTGCGTGAAGCCATAGGTGCCGCGGAAAAAAAAATTGGGGATCGGATTTCCCGTAGAAGAGAAATCGGCCGTGCACTGATACCACTGTAACAGACTTGGACACTCCAAGTCAAGAATCAATCACAATAGCACCAAATAACCACTTTAACAATTCACAGATCACAATAGATTTGCACTGGCCCGGCCGAGTTCCGTGCCTAGAGATATTGGCCCCAGAGATTGGCGCCCCTTTCGGTATTTCTTTTTGTATTAATCAATCATCAAAGTACAAGAGAGCGGTTAGGGTTTCACTCTCAGACTCTGCGTCGAGATGCTCTGAGAAGCGAGGCCCTCACCACTAGATTACAAGGGATGCCCAAAAGCAGAGCCCCAAAAGCTTGAAAGCAAAAGCAGATTCTCTCTCTCTCAATGAGAGTCAGTAAAAAGCAAGTTCTCTTTTTCTCTCTCTTTCTCCCAAATCATAGCAAAAAGCTGAGATTTGCGTCACTCTTTTTTTTTTCCACCTCCGCAATTTCCGGAAATTAGGGTTTTTGATAGAAATTAGGGTTTGCAAGAATTTTAGGGTTTCTGGCAGAAATTAGGGTTTCTGTTGTCCATAGCCACGTCATCACTTTGTGACAGCACATACTCATGGTCAAATTATGGAGGAGAGTTCCATTTTGGGGTTCAAATTTCTCCACCTCATCTGTTCTGTAGGCTTACTGGTTGTATTCATATGGCATAGGACAACCTTGGCCTTCAGGCAATTCACCAACACCGGATGAATGAGGTAGCCTTCCACGTCCTTGCCAGAGAACTTATAGCCAACAATGGTCGGGCATTGCATGGCCAATGTGAAACGGCAGTAGGCCCCCTTCTTTTTAACGATTTTCGTAAGTAAAATCGTTCCGTATGGCAGCTTCTGTCGTTGCCAAGGCAGACTTTATAACTTGGAGGAGGTTAGGAATTAAACTAAATGGGGCAAACGGAACACATGTCAGTAGGAGAGCAACCTGCAAGCCAACACACCATCCAAAAGGTCTCTTCCCAATTGAAGGCGCCAAAATATGAGAAGGGAGGCTGATTATCAGTTTTGTGAGTGGATTTTCGGGGTTTGCAGCTTTAATGGAAAGCTTGCCTTCTCCCTTGTCTCATGTACCACAATGATTTGCTCTCGTGCATCTCTCTCCCCCCTTTGCACATATGGTAATGCCCCACTAGTTGGACTACTCAAATGACCAACTACAGTTCTGTGGGTTTTATGCGTGTTTGCCAAGGCAAGAGCCTTCTAATCAAGAACCGGATTAGCTAATTGCTAATCCCCTAGAGGTACACAATTTCATCACAACAAATTGCAAAAATGGAGAGTTTTCTCGCTTGAAAACTGGTCCAAATCAAAGGGGAACTATCCCATTGCGTGCGGGAGGACACGCGTAGACATGTTTGCTCCGCTCAAAACGATCCAAAATAGAGAATTAAAGCCTGCTGTGGAAGCCTCGGGGAAGCCTTCGGGTGGTTATACAGGGATTTGGGCACCTGTCAGTGACCAAACAAAGAATTACAGCACACAGAAATTTAGTTATGTTTCACTACAAAGCTTCTAAAATGTAACGGAATCCGCCCTAGACGTGTACTTTTGATCTACAGGGGTTTTGGCGTCGTTATGTTGCTGAAATTGGGTCGAAAACCTGCAATTTCAGCCCTTGATAGGTTTGGATAGCTTGGTGTAAATGTTTGGGTCGTTTGTTTGCAATTGAATAAAGAAACACCGAAAGGGGCGCCAATCATTGGGGCCAACATGGTGTCATTGTCTACTTGGGAGCACTCTAGCTACCATGTCGTTTATTGTTTTGAGGTGGTGAATTTTAGTCGCAGGTTCATTTGTGAAGTTTCTTTGTGGCATAAAGTGCAGGGAAATTTAGACAGCATAGTTTCGGGTGAAAGCTAAAGTTTTACCACCCTTTAGTAAGGCTATTGGCCACTTTCAGTAATCTTATTGGCTACATTCAAATTGGTATGAACCAGTAACATACCGGTTACATTCCAGTAACTACAATCACTATTTCCTCTCTAATATTTAGATTTGGAGCATAGTGCTAGAGTGTGCCTTTAGAGGTGCTTCTACTATCTAGTCTATGTACACGACTTTTTAACATAGTATCAGGGCAATAGTCCTTAAAACCGGCCCGTGGTGGGGCGGTGGGCGTTGGATTTCACCCGAAATTCTTTACTTTAGACACACACACAGAGCACTTTGCAAAGGAAACCTGTGACGGGAATAAACACTTGAATACACACACGGCTCGGAAGCTAGAATGCCCCGAGCAGACGCCGACAACCTGTAGGCCCCAAAATTGGCGCCCCTTTCGGTATTTCTTTATACTTTGAGAGGGTAAATTTACAAAGTAGAGTCTTGGGAATCCTTTGTCTATATCCAACTAGATACCACTTGATTTGGCCAAATTTCGGCAACATAACAGCCCCAAAACTTGCGCGAAACCAATTTCCCTGGTGGAACTCACTTCCACTAACATAAACCCTCTGATTCCTGCCCAAAAACAGTAAATTCAGCACGCTGTATTTACTGGTTTTTGCCCTGTTTTCAGCCCTAAACAGTCCCCTAATTGTCCTCTGCCAGTGGGGCACTATTCCCAATGGTTCTGGCATCCATATGGCTGAAAAACAGTCAATTTACAGCGCATACACAACGCTGAAAATGCACCTGTACGGTGAGGTTATGACCCCCACGGGTGCTTGCTTTGGAGTAGCAGTTAGCTACCCCTGTTCCTGCTCAAGGAGGCTCTTGTCTCAACACAAAAGCATGAAACCACACAGCTGTACATCAGTCAAATGAAGAGCCCTCTTGTGGGGCATCACATAACTGCACGTAGGGGGAAGAGAGAGCAGTGTGTAGTGTGGAGGACATCACTCCTAGCACCACACTGTACATGAGAGGGAAAGAAAGCACTCCATAGCTCTTAACCTGTGAGTTCTCAATGAAGCATCCCCCCAACATAAATTGAGCGCCCCCTCTTCTGCGCTTGACCTGTAATGCAGCTGTGAACAAATAGATGCAAAAAGGGAAAGATTTCCATGGCTGCCAAAACCTGCGTATCGCTGAAAAGGCAGCAAAACAGCCTTGTAAACACGCATCTGATGCCTTCCAAAGCTGAAAATGAGCTCCTCGGTCCTAGGTGAAGTCATGGGAAGCTAAAAAATGGAGAGAAATGGCTGAAAATCACAGTTATCAGCCTCCAAAACTGCTCCAGAAAGTCAGTTACGAGTTTTGTTGTCCCAAACTTGGTAAATTGGCCAAAGAGTGCCACTTGGCACTCATGCATGCAATTTCCCCGCATTGGGTTTCCCGCTTAAAAATCTCTCAACTGGTGCATCAGTTGACTTTGCAGCAGAGTACTAAAATGTTCCCCTTGTCATACCGGAGGTAATGACGCGAACACATTTCACGGCCCAAAATAGCAGTTCCCTAAATTTTAGGAGATGCTTCCATTGGGCTCCCACAGGTCTTCTGACCATCTATCCTCATTGGGACCGCATCCAAAAGTGCAATGTGGCCCAACTGTCGGATACTTTTTGTTGGTAGTCCCACCTTGACTTTATGCCTTTATTGAGTTCACTTCCTAGTATCCACCAACTTGCTAAGTGCGACGGGGGAACCTACGTGATCTTGAACTGAGCCTAGACATCCTTTACTTTACGAGTTCCAGTGCCTACCAACTTCCCGTTTGCTGGTGAAACTACCGTTCACATTGACCATACAATGTCCGACCATTTGCAACTTCAAAAAGAGGGTCTCAAAAATTAAACAAAAATCATTGGAAAGAAACCAACTACTAAGGTTAGCAGTTGCCACGTCCTTGTGACAGTCCTAGCTATAGTACTTGGGTCAAGAGGCTAGAGGTATTGTCCTAGTTTTCAAGCTACCAAACTAATTGATCATGTGGACACTCTACTACAGCCTAGAGCCAAACAACCTAGAGCCAATCCCATAGACTAGAAAAGCCTAGAGGATTTTGAACTGGCACCTTTGTGACCCTACTCACAACACTTGCATGCTCGGAGAGATCCATTAGATCATTTAGGATCCCAATGGAACGCTCCTTGCATAACTGATTGTGCAAGGCACGCTAGTTAGCATTTTACATTTTTCATCAGCGCGTTTTCACGTACTGGCCAAAATTGCAGTATATGATGTGTACGACCATGGGCATGTGTCACTTGATGCGTTTTTGTGGGTATTATAGGTGAAGATCCTACTTAAAGTGACTTGGCACGTGTATGAGCTTCTAGGGAATTAATTTTATTATCCCTATGATAGACTCATGATGAAATTCCAATTGGCCAAGAGGTCATACGGTTTGCAGCCCAAGGGGCGTTGTCAATCAGCCTTGTGTGCAACTATTGCATTCACCTCGTAGCAGCGTTTTGTAGCCCCTGCATCAGCACTGATTTCAGCCATCAAAGGCCATCTCATTTGGTGCAGCTAGTCGCGAGAAGGCGTCCAAAAGCAGCATATTGCATATGCATTTTGCAGGTCAGTTTGTAGCTCTGATGATCTTTAAATTGATCCCACCTCAGATCCAAGCCAGAAGAGCCCCTAAGAAGTCCCAAGAACAGAACCACTCAGTTCTAGAGATCTCCATTTTCAGCCAAGTAGTACTTAGATCCGGCTTATCTAGCATAGCAATCATCCCAGGAGGTTCCTCATCCAAGGAGCTACTTGGAGCAGATAGAAGTCTTAGAGAGAGTGGAAGAGGTGCCAAGTCATCTACTGGTTTGTCTTAGTCAAAGATACCATCATCATTGCATGAGCATTTAGGGGTGGTTTCTTGTACACGTCACTTGACATACATAAGAAAATACCGCTCTGATAATGGAGTGGGGAGCCCTTGAGAGGGTTGGGGCAGCACCTTGTCACGCAATCTTCTCTCTCTCTCTCTCTCTCTCTCTCTCTCTCTCTCTCTCTCTCTCTCTCTCTCTCTAGGTACCCTCCACACATTGTACTAGAGTCACATATGGATGTAACCTTTTGGTTTTTGGTCTCTAGGTCATTTTGGCCTTTCGAAGACGTTAATATAACATCTCTCTCTCTCTCTCTCTCTCTCTCTCTCTCTCTCTCTCTCTCTCTCTCTCTCTGTGTGTGTGTGTGTGTTGCACCCCCCCCGCGTGTAACCTGCAACACCCTCGCGTAATCTACTGCAACCTCGCGTGAAGCCTGTTGCACCCCCCCCCCCCCCCCCCCCCCCCCCCCCCCCCCTTCGCGCATCCTCTCCCCCTCGCCTGCTGCTGCTGTGACAGCCCCCCCGCCCCCCAGCCCGCAGGTGCATAGATTTGGCAGACCTCAGAAATCCAGGAGGAAATTTCACAGTTTCGAATTTTTGAATTTTCGAAATCCTGCATTTTTCAGACCTGCAGGTACAACAATATGTTTTCAGGAATTTTCAGAATTTTCACGAGCAGGGAATTACAGAACAACATGAATTAGTAGAAAAGGAAAATGTATGATTGATATGAGGAAAACATACGTATGCATTATGCGGGACATGGATGTATCCGTAGTGCAGACTGTGGTTTTGTTTTTGATGGAGGCCATGAGCGCTTCGCCAGTGGAGGCCATGATCGCTTCACCAGTATGTAAGCCCCATACGAAGGCAACCTTTGTGCTTACAAACAAGCGGATAACACAAATGGAAAGGGAGATGAAAGAATGGAAAGCAGATATGGAGGGATGGTGAAAAGAGAAGGCCAACCTTCTTCAAATGTTTCTCAACGAAGGCGCGCAATGGAAGAAGGAGAAAGAGGACTTGCACGTAGAGCTACAAGCACTGAAGGCGGATTCACAAGCACTTAGAGAAGAGGTCACAGCCCTCAAGCAAGAGCTTGCGGATAGAGTAAGCGGTGGACTGGAGGAAGGGGAATTTTAGCCCTCGGTGATAGAGGAAATCAAGGTCATCAAGGAGCAGGTACGGATGATCAAAGAGGAGGAGAAACAGAAGGTGGTAAAGACGTCTTTGTGGATGGATGTGATCACGAAGACGCAGAAGAAGGCGGATGAGGCCGAGAAATGGATAGAAGTTGCTAAGAAAGGGAAAGGGAAAGAAACCATATCCGTCCCCACTCCTACAATCATCAACATGACTCTAGAGGAAGAGCGGCGAAGGAAAACTAGAGCCTCGCATATAAGAGTAACTGGTCTAAAAGACCGAGATGATGTGAAAGGGGAAGTCGAAGAACTTCTCCGCATGATGAGTAGTGAGGCTACTCATACAAAGGCATGGAGGGTAGAGAAGAAGACACAAGGCAATGGGGAGACTTCAAAAGGGAGATCTTTAATCATCCATTTCCCATCCATGGAGGCAAAGAAGGACTTCTTGAAGAAGCACCCTACACTAAAGAAAATGGGCATATTTCTTGGAGAAGACCTCACTCTCACACAGCTTGCGCATATGAGAGAGGTAATGCTAGAGATTCAAGTGGCAAGGGAGAAGGGAAAGACGGCCTTCTACAGAGATGGCCGGGTGGTGATTGTAGAGTGGCGCTCCACATGACGGTGCGAGACCTATGGGACCACACTCAAAGTTGCCACCTGGAATTGTAATGGATCTATGCGCCTTGATGTGGGTGCTTTTGAGGATAGTTAAACGGGAAGAGACATCATCTTCTACTCTGAGACACAGCAGACCCCTGGGCAATCTATACCTCACATTAGTGGATATAGATGGGAGACAGCCTGTAGACAGGAGACACGATCAGAGCACAGAGGGCGGGGCTCAGGAGGAGTGACAGTGTTATTCAGGGAGGAGTTGTAGCCATTGATACATATAGCCCGCAGGGATGAGCAAGCTAGGTACATGTGGGTGAGATTGAGAGTAGAGACAAACAGACATCTTTACATTGCTATTTGCTACTTTCCTCCGAGTACGTCAGTTTATGCACCACCGAGAGGACAGTCCCCCTTTTCTATTTTGGATGATGACATATGGGAGTTCTCTAGAGATGGTGACATCATCATTCTAGGGGATTTCAATGCTAGGACTGCCCATCATCAAACAGTATTTTATGATTTCCGAGGAGATGCTGAGAGAGCTGGATGTTGCAGAGATGGGCCTATCCAGGCTATCACAAGATGGAGAACACACTGAGTATGGACGACACTTGATAGACATGGGGACTGCACATGGATTGGCCATCTTGAATGGTCTAGAGAGATTTCCCGCTGCGGGGGGTTTTACATGCTTTCCACACAGACATGAGCCAGCACAGTGGATTATGTCATGGCACAACCGAGCCTCATCTCTAGTATCCAAGATCTCACGGTTGGACCCAGACTTGTTGGTGTGGCAGTGGATCATGCTCTTGTGTCGTTGACCATCTATTTTCAGTTTAGTGTAGCACACAGGCTATGGGCAGCAGCCCCTACTCTCTACACCTTCACGCGGGAGACTGACTTTGTATACTTAGATGGGATTTACAGACGCCTGTGCACAGAGGAGCCAGGGCGACCTCTGGAGGAGCTTACTACTATACTGACAGAGACACTACATGATGCAGTAGCAGAGGCATACCCACATACCCAGCCTGAGCAGAGACGCCGTTCGGGGAGCATGCCCCAGAACAGTTGGTATGATGAAGAATGCCGGGACACTAGAGCTAGACTTCAGAGGGAGGTGCTTTTGGGGGACATCACTCACAGACAGTCACAGATTGACTTTCGACGCCTAGTGCGGTGGAAGAAGAGGGCATTTTTGGCTCGCCTAGAGCAGGATCTATACCAGCTATTCTTGATTCAGGACTCATGTGAGGCAAGGCGGCTCTTTCATGAGCTCTCCCCTACCTCCCTGCCATCACTTCTACAGAGGCCTGGGGCGAGTACGCATCATCTCTGCACACAGTTCCTAAGCAGCCCCCCCTTCCCGACCCCCCCGATCCATGCCCACACACACATGCTTTTTTCACCGCTGAGATGGTGAGGAAGGCCATTTATAGGATGAGGACTAGGAGCATATGATCATGATGGCTAAGTGGCTGAGCATTTCATGCATGCCGGAGATTTACTAGCAAAGCTTCTAGCAGTTATGTTTAATCGTGCCATGTGGGAGGGGTCGCCTGATACTTGGAGCCTATCTACTATTGTACCTATGTTCAAGTCGGGAGACCCTATGGAGCTTGGGAATTATCGCACTATCATGATTGGACACACATTGGTACGGTTGTACGCATCTATTCTTGAGCAGCAGCTGAGTAGATGGGCAGAGAAGGAGGGGATACGCGCAGCCGGGTAGGCAGGTTTCAGGAGGGGTTTTTCTACTCTTGACCATATTTTGACACTCACAGCCATCATTGAGGAGGGCAGATCGCGTGGGAGACGGATGTAGCTTTGTGGATTTCCGCAAAGCATTTGACACAGTGCCCAGAGCTAGATTGATGCTTAGATTACAGCAGATGGGAGTACCCACAAAGCTCATTTGGGGGTTATGGCATTATACAGGTCAGTAGTGGGGCATGTACGCACCTCAGAGGGTCTATCCACACCGGTTCACTCCACTATTGGGGTGAAGCAGGCGCGCCCGCTCTCTCCTACTCTATTTGGTATGTATGTGGATGAGGTTTCTGACTACATTGAGAGAGATGGTGATACAGGTGCACAGCTGGCAGGGACATGGATTCCACTATTGTTATGTGTCGATGTTACTGTGTTGATCTCCGACTCTCCGGAGGGGATGCAACGTCACTTGGATGCTTTGCATAGGTTTGCCCAGGAAAGTGGTTTGTCCGTCAACCTTGGTAAAACCAAGGTCATGGTATTTAATACCACCCCACAGTGGATCAGGAGGTCAGCGCCCGCATTCACATACGGCCAGGAGACCGTGGAGTATACAGATGCTGACACTTACCTTGGAGTGGTTTTTAGTGGGCCAACATTTTCATTGAGGAGGGCAGCAGAGACTAGATTGACCAGAGCCCATGCAGCATTGGGTAGATTGGAAAGGATGTGTTCACAGGTTCAGTTTCAGGAGCCTCGGACGAAGCTTTGGCTCTTTGACACTTTGGTGGCTTCTGCATTGCTTTATGGAGCTGAGATTTGGGGACCTTCATTGGATCATCACGGGAGGACAGGCCACAGTGATGGATGGGGGGACATGGAGAAGCCTCTGGTCTCTATGATCTCGCGGCTCATTAGAGCCAAGGCTTCAGTACCATGTGCTATTGTACGAGCAGAGCTAGCTGCCCCCCCACTAGTGGTTGAGGCGCTCACCAGATCTGTCTCCTTCATACACCGCATGTCGGAACTTCTCAGAGACAGATATGCCCGCCCTGCACTTGAGTCCTCTTGACAGTTAGCCATGCAAGGAGATACAGCATGCTGGTATTGGGAGATGACATCATGGTTTCAGGCGCATGGGTTCAGCATAGACAGATTGCCTCCCTTCCAGTACTCACTGGATGCGCCCAGCCAACACAGGAGCTGGGCACGAAGATGGCTTTCTACAGAGAGCATCTCCTTCAGCTTACGGAGGATGGTTTTGTGACGAGGCCCAGATACATGGACACCCAATTGTCTCATGGGATACGATGTGCTATTGGCCAGATAGGCACATCTTCACACTAGCTGCGGATCGAGACTCGAAGATACAGCGGAGTACCAGCAAGGCCAAGACATGCCCCTTGTGTGACATTGAGCCTGAGACAGAGTTGCACTACACATGCCACTGCCCCGTCTACTACGAGATACGAGGCCGCTTCCATTGCTTGTTCAGAGAGGGCTTTGGACCATTCTCTAGAGTCATGCGGTACGAGGATCAGAGATGCCTGGGTTTGTTTTTGCTCGAGCTGTGCAGACATAGAGAGAGCCTGATGAGAGGAGAGGCTAGCCAGTCTCAGAGACAGATCACAGACTTCTTTAGAGCTGCCACTGAACACCCGGAGGAGTTACTACCACAGCAGAGCTCGTGGCCTCACACGAGAGGCACATTGATCGACCGAGCGACTGAGCTGGGGAGATCCAGACGCCCACGACTGCGGAGGACTACACAGCATCGACGGAGGCTACATGAGAGGATTCGGATCACTTTGGCTCAACATGCACGACGCCCGGTCAGACTACTGACCATGGAGGAGATTGATGAGATCCGCCAGTGACCGATGCTGGATCTCTTGTGATCTAGTTATCCCAGCTAGCTGCGTCATAGTTACCCGGAACGCGGAACGGGAACGGCAACGGGATCCCCGCGGAACGGGGGAACGGCTAGGGGTCCGGAACGGGAACGTCGCGGAACGAGAGGTATAAAAAACACCCAAATAGTGCAATTTTTAGCTCCTTGTGTTTAAATACAAGGAGTATTAGAGTGCTTTGACTCTAATACTCACAAAAAACTCGTTTTGAAGACCATTCAACCTTGCTATGACTAGATGAAGAGAGAGAGAGAGAGAGAGAGAGAGAGAGAGAGAGGGAGAGATTTGAGAGAGTGGGAGGGAGAGGAAGAGAGCTTGAAGGCTTGAAGCCTTGAGCCTTGAGAGAGTGAGTCTTGAGAGGGAGAGATCTTGAGAGTGAGAGGGAGAGAGCTTGAGCCTTGAGGATTAGCTTGTGAAGAGAAAGGGGAAGGGGGGTGCATTTTATGAGTCCTTGAGGCCTTGCACACTTTCAAAAGAAGCCCAAACATTTACTTCAATTTTTTCAATTTTTGCCAAATTTGTTTGTAGCCGTTGGCCGTTCCAAGGGCATTCCGGAACGGTCCGGGGGCGTTTCGGAACGTTCCGGAACGGCCGTTCCGGTTTGCATTGGCCACCCGGAATGTCAGACATTCCGGAACGTTCGGGAAGGGAACTGCCCCCCGGAACGTCGGAACGGGGGCTAGGGGGCGTTCCCCGGTAACTATGAGCTGCGTAGCTGCTTAGTTCACACCTAGCAGTTTAGGATTCCATAGTATTTTATTTTGTCATTCTGTCATCTTGTTACTTTGACTTTGTATCAAATCCACCACAGTGTTCTCTCTCTCTCTCTCTCTCTCTCTCTCTCTCTCTCTCTCTACGGGGTCTTGAGTTCAACTCTCCTCGTTGAATAGATCTTTAAGGTCTCTTGGGATGGCTTCCTACGACTTTAAAATTCTCTTCTTCTCGGGTGTGTGTGTGTGTGTGTGTGTGTTAAGAAGAAGAGGAAAATGGTATAACCTTTCTATCACCCAAGTGTGGTAGATTGGTTATGCCATTTCCCTCTTGAATAACAGGTCTTGAGTTCAACTCGAGTCCTCGTTGGATAGATCTTTAAGGTCTCTTGGGATGGTTTCCTATGATGTTAAAATTCTCTTCTTCTCGTGTGTGTGTGTGTGTGTGTGTTAATAAGAAGAGGAAAATGGTATAACCTTTCTATCACCCAAGTGTGGTAGATTGGTTATGCCATTTCCCTCTTGAATAATAGGTCTTGAGTTCAACTCGAGTCCTCGTCGAATAGATCTTTAAGGTCTCTTGGGATGGTTTCCTACGACGTAAAAATTCTCTTCTTCTTCTTCTTCTTCTCTCTCTCTCTCTATGGAATTGTAATGGATCTTTGCGCCTTTATGTAGGGCCTTTGAGGATAGTTTCACAGGGAGAGACATCATTTTCTACTCTGAGACGCATCAAGCCTCGGGGCAGTCCATGCCCCATGTGAGCGGATACAGATAGGAGACAACTTGCAGACAGGAGACTCGATTAGAGCGTAGAGGACGAGGTTCAGGAGGAGTGGTAGTCTTATTCAGGGAGGAGCTATAGTCTCTGATACATGTAGCTCGGAGGGATGAGCATGCGAGGTACATGTGGGTGAGACTGAAGGCAGAGACGGGCAGATATCTCTACATCGCTATTTGCTATTTTCCTCCTAGTATGTCAGTATATGCATCACCTAGAGGACAGTCCCCCTTCTCTATTTTAGATGATGAGATATGGGACTTTTCCAGAGACAGCGACATTATTATCTTGGGGGATTTTAATGCTAGGACTATCCACCACCAGACAGTATTCTATGATACCTCAGAGGAGTTGATGCGGGAGCTTGATATTATAGAAATGGGCCTGTCTAGATTATCACAGGATGAGCACACTGAGTATGGCAGATACTTGATTGATATGGGGATTGCACATGGATTGGCCATTTTGAATGGCCTACAGAGATTCCTTGTAGCTGGTGGTTTTACGTGCTTTCCACATCGGCATGGTGCTAGTACAGTGGATTATGTTATGGCTCCGCCAGGACTCATTCCTTTCTTTCAGGATTTCGTGGTGGGAACTAGACCAGTTGGGGTAGCAGTTAATCATGATATCTTGTCTTTCACTCTATCGTTCCAGTTCAACACAACTCCATTGGGAGAGGCCTCCACTCATACTCGGTATACCTTCACGAGGGAGACGGATCACGTGTACACTGATGAGATATACAGGTAGCTATGCACTCAAGAGCCAGGACGACCACTAGATGAGCTCACCCAGATTCTGATAGAGACGCTACATGATGCAGCATCCCCACAACCAGCCTACACGCAGACGATCCGGGAGCATGTCTCAGAACAGTTGGTATGATGAGGAGTGTAGAGAGACGAGGATCAGATTACAGAGAGAGGTGCTCATGGGTACTACTACACATTGACAGTCACGTATTATCTTCCGCCGCCTGGTGCAACGAAAGAAGAGGGCTTACCTATCTCAATTAGAGCATGATCTGTATCAGCTGTTTATGAGTCATGACGGCATGGAGGCTTTTCAATGAGCACTCTCCACCGCCGGCCATCACTTCCACAGAGACGGGGGAATATGCTACATCTCTCTATACAGCATCCGGGCAGCCACCTCTGCTTGACCCTCCAGAGGCATGCCCAGAAACATGTACTTTCTTTACTACTGAGAGGGTAAGGAAAGCCATTGACAAGATGAAGACAGGAAGAGCACAGGATCATGATGGTCTGGTAGCAGAGCACTTTATCCATGTCAGAGATATGCTTGCAGAGCCTCTTGCTATGATGTTTAATAGAGCCATGTATGAGGGTTTCCCTGAGACTTGGAGTATGTCCACTATTGTGCCTATCTTCAAGTCGGGAGGTCTATGCTTCACGGGAATTACCGAACCATCATGGTCGGTCACACTCTGACTAAGCTATATGCATCAATTCTTGAGCATGAGTTAAGTGGATGGGCAGAGAGAGAGGGATACGGGCAGCAGGATAGGCAGGGTTCAAAAGAGGTTTCTCCACTCTTGACAGATTTTGACACTCAGAGCCATTATTGAGGAGGGTAGACACCATGGCAGGAGGATATATTGTAGCTTTTTGGATTTCCGCAAAGCCTTTGATACAGTGCCACGAGCCAGACTCATACACAGATTGCAAGACATGGGGGTGCCCACAGAGTTGATCTGGGGGATCTTAGCTTGACACAGGACAGTGGTAGGACAGGTACGCTCTACTCAGGTCTTGTCCGACATGGTTCACTCCACCATTGGGGTGAAGCAGGGTTGTCCCCTATCTCCGACTCTCTTTGGGATATATGTAGATGAGTTTTCAGATTATGTACATACAGAGGGTGATAGAGGTGCTCAACTTGCAGGGACATGGATTCAGTTGCTATCATATGCTAATGATATTGTGCTGATCTCCGATTCTCCAGAAGGGATGCAGGGTCATTTGGATGCACTGCATGTATTTGCACGGGACAATGGATTGTCTGTGAACCTTGGTATGACCAAGGTAATGGTGTTTAACACCACGGCGCAGTGGGTAAGGAGGTCCGCCCCCACTTTTACATATGGTCGAGAGACTGTGGAGTATGCAGATACATACACTTATCTTGGGGCGGTTTTCAGTGGTCCAGTATTTTCCTTGAGGCGTGCAACAGATACGCGATTGACCAGAGCTTATGCAGCATTGGGGAGACTTGAGAGGATATGTTCGCAGGTTCAGTTCTAGGAACCTCGGACAAAGCTTTGGCTCTTTGACACTTTGGTCACTTCGGCCATGCTTTACGGAGTAGAGATATGGGCCCTCAGTTGATCATCATAGCAGAGCTGGCAGTACTGATGGATGGAGATGTATGGAGAAGACCTTGGTGTCTATGATTTCTCAGATGATTAGGGCCAAGGCATCAGTACCACATGACATTGTTAGGGTGGAGCTCGCTGCTCCTCCATTGGTAGTGGAGGCACTCACTCGATCAGTTTCATTTATGCATAGCACTTGGGCTCTCCCTAGAGACAGATAATGCTCGATTAGCACTAGAGTCTTCGTGACAACTAGCATTGCAGGGAGATTGATCATGTTGGTATGCAGAGATGGCATTTTGTTTACAGTTACATGGCTTTAGTATGGACCGGCTACCCCCATTTCAGTACTCTCTGGATGTACCCTCCATCCCCCTCACAAGGGCAGAGATTACCAGGCTCATCAGACAGGACTTGATTCAGTTGGATACAAAGAGGACATGGATACAACCTACAGATGAGCTAGGTACGAAGATGACTTTTTGTAGAGAGCATCTTCTCCAAATCACGGAGGATGGTTTTGTGATGAGACCAGGATACATGGATACTCATCTATCCCACGGGATACGATGTGCTATTGGTCAGATACGCACATCCTCACATCAGCTAGAGATTGAGACAGGCAGATTTAGAGGAGTACCTATTGAGTCCAGGATTTATCAGGTGTGCCTGATAGAGCCAGAGGCAGAGCTACATTACATATGTCACTGCCCAGTATACTATGAGATACGACACCGCTTTCACTGTCTATTCAGAGAGGGTTTTGGGCCACTTTCTAGAGTCATGAGATACGAGGATCAGAGATGCCTCGGATTATAATTACTGGAGATTCGCAAACACGGAGAGGACCTCTTGAAGAAGGGCACAATGAGAGAGATCCAGCGATAGCGGAAGATCACAGATTTCTTTCATTCATAGACAGAGGAGTTTGAGCAGCCCCCACAGCATAACAACACCAGAGGCACCAGAGGCATACTGCTTGATCGGGCGATAGAGTTGGGGTTGTCCCGTCGCCCACGGATGAGAGGGCCCTCTCGATATCGAGGCAGATTGCGACAGAGGATCCATACCATACTGGCGCGACATATGAGCCGTCCCGGATACTGATGTATATGTATATGATGCCTCGACTGTCAGAGAGCTCCATTGTATCAGCTCACCCTTTGTCTTCCCTTTGTATTAGTTTTCACCCCACCCCTACCCACTATTTTCTTTTCAGTGCTTTGTACTTTTTGTACCCAGACCTGGTATTAGATTCACCACATGTAACCTTTTGGTCTCATAGGTCATTTTGGCCTTTTGAAGATGTTAATATTACATTTCATTTCATTTCATCTCTCTCTCTCTCTCTCTCTCTCTCTCTCTCTCTCTCTCTCTCTCTCTCTCTGGGGTCGCTTCCACTCTCTATTCAGAGAGGGCTTTGGACCCTTCTCCAGAGTCATGAGCTATCAGTACCAAAGATGTCTTGGACCGTACGGCGTATCTACTTGAGTTACACAGACACAGAGATAGTTTACTGAGGAGATCTGGAGAGAAACAATCCCAGAGGCAGATTACAGATTTCTTCACACCAGACGTTGGACACATAGAGGAGCAGCCACCACTGCAAAGCTCAGCTCATACTCACACCCGTGGTACTCTCATTGACTTAGCATTGGACCTAGGGACATTGAGACGCCCACGATTGAGGAGAGGAGCTTCATAGCATCAACGGAGACTACAGCAGAGGATTCGAGCCTTACTATCTCGACATCCAGAGTACAAAGGAGGATGGATTCATCACCCATTGTTTCAATGGTCACACATACCCCACACAGTTCCAGCTAGTAGCACTTCTAGATTCATTTTCATATCTCTTTTTTGTACCCAGACATGGTATCAAATTCACCAGTTTGTAACGGAATGGTCTCATAGGTCATTTTGGCCTTTTGGATACGTTAATATATCATTTCATTTCTCTCTCAAGGTAAAGGAACATTCACTAAAAAAGGACCAAAGAACCAAGTAGTAAAACAACCAAGCAAGAAGTGGTGTTTGTGCAAGTATATTATTGGAATTTTTTTCATGTTTATCGTCTGCTGCGCCTGACGCCAACCTTGAGAACATTCTTTTAGACAGCTATGAACTGGCACAGTCTCTGAGCATTGTGGTCACCACCGTTTTAGATCTTCTTTTAAACTTGCATAGCACCAATGATCTCAACAAACACTCCTAACATTAAGTAATAGCTTTGTATGATTGTGGCTTATGAACCCAGTAGTACAAAAAGAGGATGTTGGGCATTTGTGAGTTGTCTGCTTTACAAGTTGGTAATGACTAA
This sequence comes from Adiantum capillus-veneris, assembly GCF_014529385.1. Lineage (NCBI taxonomy): Eukaryota > Viridiplantae > Streptophyta > Polypodiopsida > Polypodiales > Pteridaceae > Adiantum > Adiantum capillus-veneris. The sequence continues at coordinate 71,832,574 of NC_140952.1, forward strand.
TACCATGAAAACTGCAGCTGCTGTCTCCAGCAAAAATCAATCGATTTATGCAGCTATAGTATGTATTAAAACATTCTCAGCCATAGTTTGTCTGACAACACTCTTTCATGATTTTGTAGGTCACGAGTGCGATTCTTCCAAATCCATATGTCTGGCAAGAGAAGCGGAGCGAGCTCTTCAAATCCAAAATGGAAGCAATTCAGAGCTAAGCAAAAGACCTGAAGTTCAATCTGGGGCTGAGTATTTTGCTTTGCGTTCGTTTCAAGGATTGCAGCTGGATGATGCACAAAGGCCAGTCCAGCATTACGCTGTCGGACAAAAGGGAAGGGCTGCGGCATACTCCGGTGAACCAGCAAAACAACTGGGCTAACCTCAAGGTTCCTTCCAAGCCAGTTTTTCAAATCTTTGGCAGGTGTTCATTATAAACTGCAGGGTGTTGCATGCAAGTACCCCACCAAGTTTGGCTTTGCTCAAGTTCTTCCATGCACATCTTGTACCAACATGGTTATTGCTTGGTCATTTTCTGTACTAAAAATTCACAGAGAAGGCGCACCAGTGATGATGCACGCCTGTCCTCTTCTGACAGTGAACAGATGTGTACGAATGTACTGAGTGTAGCAACAACCATTCGTGGAACTACCTATCACGCATACAAGCATGGACATCTATCAGTTCCCAACTGATATGGTGATTGTATGATATTTTTCTGTTGACCTCGTTGTTTTTCACGGGACAGACATTTCTTAAAAGAGAATATATAGTCATCGTTGTTCAACCAACACTATTTTTTGGCACTTGTTTGCAGTCAGAATATGCTTTCTGTTGTTGCATGTTCATCATTGGACAGCTTCTTGTTACTTGGTCTCAGGACTATACAACTTCAATGAGGAATTTAATTAGAATATAGGACCATGAATAAAGGATTTCCACTTATGTTACCAGAGAATCACAGGAACATGGGACAATGACAGTTATAATCAGCCATGTATCGAACTATATGGATATATTGGAGAGCATGAGCTTAGTCATTAGGTGAAGAGAGATGGGTTCAAAGCATGGGGCAAGGCAGGTTCTGTCCCCTTGTGGAGTCAACCAAAAATTGTTCATGCTGTGTCATGGGCCAGACTTATGAGGAAATTCCAGAATGTTTGGTCTTGTAGGTGATTTAGCGAGGCATCTGAGACTGAATACTAAAAGGTTTGTTGGCTGTAGTGATTTTCGAGGTGGATGGAAGACATGCATGCTTGCATGGGCACATATAGGTTAAGATGTGAAAAACAGACTTTTTTGGGAAGTCTCTTCTACAGGTCGAGCAAAGGCATGCATTCCTTTATGCAAGTAAAGTCTGTTAAATTTGAAACAGTTAAATTCTATTTTCTTCAATTGTTGAAGATTTCCATTTCAAGGTAAACTTATGGGTGGGGGCTTAAATTGCTTTTAATCATTACCTCATACTTTCAAATAGTAGCCATCATTACCTTGCACTTCCAAATAGTAGCCATCAGTTTCCCTTTTGTCCGGCCACTTGTCACATACGACGACATCATCTCAACACACAGGATGTGACCAGACCAAGCAAAATTGTGAGGTGGAAAATATTAATTACTTTTGCTTGTTAATTTGGTTTCCCCTTTGATTGAAGGCCATGTTATTTACAAGATCTGAGCCATCGCGTGGTTGTGCTCTCTTCTACCATATGAGTTTTATCATTTGTATGTCCCATGACAAGCCATGAGGCAAAATATTATATGCCCATACTGACGCAAGTGCTTATGCCATAGGCTCAACCAAGAGAAGTCTATAGTGGCCTCACTTGAAACGGATCATTGCAAAAAAGAGAGTAAAAAATTTGTGAATTAACAAAGTGGCCCATGAGACTAGAAACTGGTGTATGTGTGGTTTGCGCATCATCGCGAAATACAGTGATAAACCTATAAGTGAAATACTGGTTCAAATGTGCCCAGCTCGTATATGTTTGATGTGCCTTTCTCAATTCGAATGTCTCCCACCAGACATTGCAAACACTCCATCATGTGTGAGACTCCAATGCAGATGAGACCATCTAAGCTTAAGATAAAAGCGAGATTTGGGATATTGCAGTGAGTGTAACTATCGCTTTTGTACCACGTCCATCCCGACAATCTCAATGTCACATTTTAGTTGCACAAATGTGGTGTCAGGGTTGGAAAGTAGAGGTGGCATACTGTTAGATAGTGGCTGGTGCTAGATCTCTTTGACATAGATAATGTTTCACTCAATGCGTAGTTTGGAACTTAGGATGACACAAGAAAGCAAAACCTTGGGAGATTAGTGATTGATATAGGATGGATGTGATGTGCATGAAAATGTAACAAACCTGTCTTCTTCACAGCTCTTATTGTACAAACATGATCCCTTCTATGTAGATACTTTGTTTTCAAGAGATCTTACGTATCCCTTTTGAGACGGATGCTATTTCAAACATGAATGCTCTCGCATTTCATGTTACCAAGTATGAAGTTTGACATCAGCATCCTTTCAAGCTTATAACTAGTGACTTATTGATGTCAAATATGATCACTTGAGGGCTTATCAATAATATAATTGATTTTACATCAATCGAAGCGAGAATAATAGTAATACAAGATGAAATTAGACAAGTTTTATGAGGTTTTTTAGCCCCAAAGGGGGCCACAACTGGTACTGGTATATTGGTACTGCTATATTGCAATACTCATATATGTATACTGGTACTAGTCTCATATTTTAGTGCTAGTACTGGTGCTGGTAGTAGTGATATTGATAGTACTGGTACTGGTATACTGCTATATTGGTACTAGTATATTGGTATTGATACACCAAAGAATCCTTTTAAATAACAAAGACACTAGAAACTATGTCAATGAATAGGTGATATAATTCCCATTCATAGTACAAAACAGTCTTTATACACAAGTATTAAAATCAAGAGCCAGAAGATATAAAAGTCCGCCATCGTGAAGGAACATTGAAAACTATAGTTGAGAAGGTAACCCTCACCTAAGGGTTAGAAGAAGTAGCCAACTATTCCCATAGCAGTCATACATCGACTTAGTATAGTCAAGAACATGCATGAGTCCTATACTGCAATATTGCTATACTGGTACTGGTATCCTAGTACTGCTATACTACTATACTAGTATATGTATACTGGTATACTGGGATTGGTCACAAATTTTCACTGCTAGTACTGGTATTGGTAGTACTGGTATACTAGTATTGGTATATTGGTACTGATACACCAAAGAATCCTTTCAAATTACAAAAGACACTAGAAATTACGTCAATGAAAAGGTGGTATAATTTTCATTCATCGTACAGAACAGTCTTTATACACAAGTACTAAAATCAAGAGCCTAAAGATATAAAAGTCTGCCATCTTCAAGCCAAGGAACATTGAAAACCATAGTTGAGAAGGTAACCCTCACCTAGGGGTCAAAAGAAGTAGGCAACTATTCCCATAACAGTCATACATCAACTTCGTATATTCAAGAACATGCATGAGTTCTACTACCATATCAATGGTAAATCACAACACAACCAAGCAGCTCGAAAAGTAGTCCATATTGGAGACAAAGTCACCTGAGATTGAGTCAAAGCAACTAGCTCCACAATAGCTTGCTTGTCTTTGCCTTTTGCAATAGAGCCAACAACACACACCCTTGCGAGTTAAATCCTCACACTCTCAAGGTATAGACAACCTTTCACTAGTACACACACACACACACACACACACACACACACTATAGACGCACACTTGTACCAATGCTAAGTGAGCATGGAAGCTCACCTTTTAAAGGCTTCGGTGCTAGTAGCCACATTCCATTCATAGCAACAAGGAGGGTCTGTCTTCAAGAGGGCAAGGCGGGTCCGTCTTTAAGAGGGGAAGAACCAACAGCGCCTCCTCGTACAGGAGAAGGAGAGAGAGAGAGAGAGAGAGAGAGAGAGAGAGAGAGAGAGATGCGTTGTAGAGCAGATGCCGCAGGACACATTTTACAGAGTCAAGCCAGCTCATCTAAAACTCATTATCTTTGTTAACTCACTAGGTGTAAGGTACAGTATATTACACAACCACCCACAAATTTCCTATTAAGAATTTCACCTCGTAAATACAAACCCCTTTTTTTTACAAGAGATTTTCTAGGTCAATATAAGATATTGAGGCTAATCTCCAGTTAATTACACTGAGGCCGTGGCAACAAGACACTCCTATATCTAGAAAGAGTTTAATCCTTGTATTAACAGCAGCATGTGTGTGTGTATGTGTGTAAAAATAACAGTTTTTAAGGCTAAAACATGATAAAATAGAGGAATCCGGCTAAAATTATTACAAATAATTGTACATAGTGGCTTATCATGTTGTCTTTGAATAACTTTGATTTATGGTATTCTTCAAAATTGATTTGCTATTTTTCTTTTATTTTTGTAATTTTTTGAAGAAAAAACAAAGATAAATAGAAAAGGCAGGTGATTTGGTGACGTAATGACAAAAAAAAAACAATGGTGATAAGAAAGTCAAGGGAAACATATGGTGAAGTCGGGGTACAATTATGAGAACGTTGCAGAAAGTCTAATCCGGCCAATTTTTGAGAAAAATGACAAATTTTTTGAAAGTTGGGCAACCAAAGTCCAAAGTAAGTAATTTTGAGCCTAGAGTGCATATTGCAATGAGATAGAAGCAAATGTCAAATTTCGTGGAAAGGGCCTTCCGAGACCCCCGATATAACAAATTTTGACCCCACTTACTAGGTCATTTCACTATTCACACTTAGAGAGAACTAGAGAGACCTAGAGCGCGTAGATCTTCTATGGCTTTGTACGGTGGCACAACATAGGTTGGTGCCAGATATGAGAGGTAGGCTCACTCTTCATGTTCAATGTTAACATCAACGCAAAAAACTAACAAAAGCGGCAATGTGGCATCGATGGGTAGAGAGAAAAATGGGACTGTAACTCAATGACCACTAACTCAATAGCTACAAGACTTGATAGGGGGTTGACCCTAGTCTAAATGAGCATGCCTATCCCCTTCCATACAACGTTATCTCATGAGAACTTGCAAAGCAAAAAGGGCTCCATTTGGTTTCCCTACAACCCCTTGTAAATGAAACATCTCTGAATATATGTTATGGTGTTTTACTATTTCTCTTTGAAAGCAATCTAGTTGGGTGACATCTATAACACGTGGGATACCCATGCATCACATGCATACGATGCCAATGCTAACAATTTCTTGTGTTGTTTCCATGGGTGCATGTGAGGGTTACCTTCTCAACTATGGTTTTCAAAGTTCCTTGGCTTGAAGATAACAAGCTTTTATATCTTCTGGCTCTTGATTTTAGTACTAGTGTATAAATACTATTATGTAATATGAATGGAAATTATGCCACCTTTTCATTGGCAAAGGATTCTTTGGTGTATATACTATATTGTTATTCGAACACCCCCCCCCCCCCCCCCCCCCCTAGAGACTAATTTTTGGCGTTTGTCCTCATATATCTATAGAATCAAGTTAAATAAGAGAATTATTACTCGGTTTCACGTAAAATTCCGCAATCAAACACAAAAAACCCAAAATCATAGAAAACAATGCCCTTTTTTGTACTCTTTTATGCTTGTTATGGGTTTGCATTGGCAATGCCTCCCCCCCTCCTAGTTGGAGTCCTCCTTGATGATCATGTATCACCCTAGGATATGTGTTGTGCATGGGTATCAACATTGTGCTAATGTTGGCCATGTAATGTAGACCTATAGGCATACTTAGTCAATGCATGGGAAAAAGTAATGTTGTGCAAGAGGAGAGTATAAGCAATATGCTTATTGGCATTCGATGCTGAGGTTTTTGATTTTGGCATAACCTATTTTAGAGTAGTAGAATAATAAGCATTCTAATTGTGCCGCTTGTTGTTTAATTGACATTGTATGCTCTTCTACTGTTGGTCCGTCTTGCGTCATGGGGTTGCATACTTGTTGGGATCCAGAAACCGAATATGTTGTATGCTTGGTTTTTTGTTGAGGAATCCACATCTGAGACTGAATCTTTTGAGCTTGCTACAAGCTCTTGGGTACCAAAATCTTCTTTGCATTTTGTGTAGTTGTCTGGACTTTGGTTCTAGTTGGATATTAGGTGTTTGTACTGAAGGGAGTTCCTTACCCCGTCTCTTTGGAATCCAAAGCTTGTCTTCATTGCTTTGAGCTACAATCAACCTTTTTGGCACCCATACATTTGTGATATACTGTGGGTTCGGTTTTTTGGGTGTGTATATGGAAATGGAGAGGTAGGTTTGAGCATTGTCATCCTTCTTTATCCTTCATCCTTCTTTATCCAGGTTTGCTTGGGTGTTGTTGCGGGCCGTGACAACTGCCTTTGCTTTGTGGGTTTCCCTGACATATTTAATGTCATTTTTCCTTTGTTGACCATAACTTCCTTGGGTGGAACAATTGCAGAAGTGATCTCTTTTGAAGTTCTCTTTGGTATCCATTACTGAACCGCTGTAAGGAAGGGTTGTTTGTCCTTATCTCCTAACGCCACTACTACTGATGGTTTATTAGCTTTGTGTGTAGAAAATGGAACCAACTGGCTTTCCTTTGCATGTTGAATATTGACTATATCAGAGTTATAATGAATTTGTACATTATACTTTCTTTGCCATGGCTACCTGAGTAGTAGAGGATGGTGCGTTGGCTTATCTTATACCACATAAAACTTATGCGGATAGACATATTGGTTAATTTTCACAAGTATGATTGTCCACCCCATTGCCTTGATTGAATGCTCCAAATAGCTTTGAATGTCTTGTTGTGTGGGTTGGAGCTTTTCCTCAAGTACAAGCGTCTTGTATAAGCTGTAGGAAATAAGATTTCCTTGAGCACATGAATCTAGAAGCACATTTGCTGCCACTTGATTATTTCCAACCTTGACTTTGATTGTGGGATCCATCATATCCTTTTCATCAATTTTTGTTACTTTGAGTACATTGATCGTAGTGGTGGTCCTTGTTGTTGCCTCTATTGTAGAAGCTTTCTCTTTGTCATTTGTTCCTTTGCTTTTGCTTGAGCTCCTTCAACTATTCACTATTTTTCTTGCATCTTTTCCTTCTCCTCATGGATTTTTTGAAGCATGTCCTGGGTTAGTGGAAAATGATACTTTTACAGCCTACATCCACTAATCAAATTGGGCATTTCTTCACCATCTAATTGTAGCAAGATTGACAACCCCGCTTTGGTGATAGATCTTTCATCACAGAGGGTCCCATCCCTCGCCTTTTAAGTTTCTTGGCATGTTTTTTTAATGTATAAACCAAGACATAATCGTTTGTTTTAAATTCTTTCAAATGTACATGCTTATCAAAAAACTCCTTTTGCCTTCTTTTCTGAGCGTAGATAGAGGCTACGATTTTCAAGCAAAGCTTATCTAGCTTTTCAAGGTCATCTATTCTCAAAGACAACTCATGGCCTGTCCATTATAGTTGTTTAGATACCCTTAGTGTTGGGATTAAAAACTCCATTGGCAAGATAGCGTTAAGACCAAACACCATGTTATATGGTGTCGTTCCAATAGATGTCTTATAAGCTATCGTGCAAGCCCACAATGTAGAGTGAAAATTTTGATCCCAATCAGTCCTTGAATCAAATACTATTTTAGTCAATACAATACACAAGGTTTTATTTGTAGCTTCGTCCTGTGGATGGTATAGAGTATACTTCTTGTGAATTACCATGACTTCATGTATAAGGTTTTCAATAACTTTATTAATGAAACGTGTACCACGATCACTGACAAGTTCTATTGGTAGACCAAACCTAACAAAGACATGTTCATAGAGAAATTGTGCAGTAGTCCTTGCATCCGTTTTTTGTGTGTCTTTTGCTTTAGCCCATTTAGTGAGATAGTCTATGGCAACAATGATAGATTGGGAGTGAGTTCTATAAGCGGACGGTGAAATTCAACCTACAAAGTCTATACCTCACTCAGTGAAAGCTCTGGCTCCCATCATAGGCCTTAATGGCATCTCATCCCTCTTTATTAGCACTTTGGTATGATGGCAAGCATCACATATTTTAACATATTCTTCAATGTCCATATATAATGCAAGACACCATATTCCCATGCTTTAGGACAATGTTTACTATCTTATCCCCTAAGAAATGGCCTCTACTTATTCCTCCATGCGCCTGCTCTAAGAATGGCAAGTACGTGCTTTCCATTGCACATATCTTGAGTTGATTATCCTTTCCTTTCTTATAGAGATGATTTTCAATCAATATGAAGTCTCTATCCTCTACTCTATAGCCTTTGATGTGCCCTAGAGGTATTTTCAAGAAATGTTCTTGTTGTCAGGCAGTCAATTATACATTGACTCCATTCTGGTGCAATTGTCACCTCAAATAGTGTTGCATGTTCTACTAGTGGTGTAGATTTGCATGTAGCACAATTAGTAACATATTCATGAACATCAACACACATATTGGTCAAATAAGCTCCTAATTGTTTCAAGCATTGATATGTTTTTTTTTACAAGCAATAGAATGCCAAGTCATGAACATGTGCTTCTAAAAAATAGGAATCATACTCTTTTGGACTTATGAATAATCATAAAGTGTTGTCTGAGCCTAAATGATACAAACGTCAGCCAATTAATTGAAAGTTTCTGGATTGCCAAACCGTCAGTTGTTTGAATTCTTACTCAACATTATCGAACTCTCCTCCATAGGATAGTAAACTGACTATCTTCTGAGACCACTCGGGTACCATTTCAACATTGAAAAAGGTATGCATTCGATGTCATTATCTACACTATGCCTTCTAAAGATTATTCATTTGGCAATTTGGAAAGATGATCTACTCAAAGATGTGTCTTACCCTTTTTGAAATACTACTATAAAATCAAACTCCAAGAATATGATAAACCATCGTACAATGCGTCGGGTATTGTATGGTTTGTTTACAAGGTATAAGAGGGCTTGATGATCAGTAAAAAACACAAACTGGTTTGCAAGGAGATAATGCTGAAATTTCTTAATAAGATACATCATCCCCAATCCTTCTCTCTCACTGATAGTGTAGTTCTTTTTAGAACATTTAAGTTGTTTGCTGGCATAACAAATTAGGAACTCCATATTTCCTTCTCATGACTGAGCCAAGATGCATCCTATAGCAAATGCCAAAGCATCAATATGAACATGAAAGATCTTTTCCCAATCTGGTGCTTTTGATACTAGAGCGGATATGAGTGCTTTCTTCAACTTTTGAAATGACTCCTCACACTCCTCTGTCCAGCCAAAGACTAATATAAGTCTATATAGGGGTTGAGCAATGGCTGCATACATGTGTATAAACCTCTTGTAATAACCATAGTGTCCCTTAAATCATTGTACATGCTTTGTGTTGTTTGGTCTAGGTATCTCTACAATCACTTTTATCTTATCCAAATCCGTAGATATGTCATTTTTTGAGACGATATGTCCTAGGATTATGCCTTGTCTAACCATGAATATTCACTTTTCTGGGTTAAGGCAGATCCTATACGTCTTGCACTTCTCAAGTACTTTTTTGAGGTGCTTCATATATTGACCTCTCAAGAGAGAGTGTACACATAGACCATCCATATAAATTTCCAAGAATATCCTCAGTATTCTTATAAAAGCATGTGTCATTAATCTTTGGAATGTTCCCAAGGCATTAGTCAATCCAAAGGGTATGGATCTTTACACATATATACCCCATTATGTGGAAAATGCAGTCTTATATTGATCTTCATCAGCAATTGCAAGCTGGTTGTAGCCAGAGAATCCATCTAAGAAGGAATATGCCCGCTTGCTTGCCACTCGTTTGAGAACATGGTCAGTGATAAGTAAGGGATAATTGTCCCTTATTGTGGTGTAATTAACCTTCTTGAGATTGACACACTCTCAACGTTTACCATTCTTCTTGGGCACTACCACAATTGGAGATAACCAGTCGGTGTGTTCTATCTCATAGATGAACTCAACTTCCTTAATTTTTTCAATCTCTTCTTTGATGCGCTTAGCAAACATATTATTATACATGTATGGTCTCTATCAGCTAGGCTCTGCATCAGGTTTAAATGGGATCATGTGCTAACATATTGTCAGATCTACTCCCTTTAGGTATTTATATAACCAAGCAAACACGTCCTTATACTCCTTGAGCAGACTTATGAGATTCTCTTCTTCTTCTTGATTTAGATCAGTTGCTATATAGACTGGCCTTGGCTCTTCTCCTAGCTCTACCAAGTCTATCTTCTTTGCATCCTATGGCCCATCATATGTAACCTTAACCTTTTGCTCTCGTATGGGATGTGTCATCACTATCTTTGTGTCTTGGATATTGAATTTTCTATAGTGGGAAGGTACACTCAATTTGTCGTCATTTTTCTCACCCTCTTCTTCACCACTTTCTATTTTTGTTGTCCATGCTTTCCTCATAGTTTTCTTGAGCTCTCTGTATTTCTTCTTTCTCTCAACCTTTGTCCATTTAGTTTATCCGAACTCATTTAGCCCTGCTTCTTTTGTTTTCTTGGGTTTTGTTTCATTTTCAAACTTTTGAGTTTGTTTTCTCAGGTTTCTTGTGTTGTCTCGTGTCTTTGGATCTTGAGATCTAGAGAATCTCCCTAAAACTTTGTCTTTAACACACTCTTCAGATTTTGCAAACATCAAACATTGTGTTTTGCCCCTTATTCTAGGCATCGGATTCTCTCTAGCCCTGCGATCAATTCTCTTTTCCTTATAGCGTTGTTAATGTCTAGATTTTGATTTGGAAAGTTGTAGAACCAGACATCCACTATTGTTTCCCCTGTTTCACTCGGGTTGTCAGAGCATTCATTATCTGCATCCTCATCTCACTCAAGATGCATTGGAGAGTTGTAAAACAAATCCTCTTTGTCTACTTCCATCGATTCATTTTTTGTGGGTTGTTCAGAGGATGGTTCCTCATCTTTCCTATTTACCACGCTAACCATATAGTATGGAACCACGTCATAGCCATCTTGGTCGCAAAACTTTGTCGTGGGACCATCCAAAATAGCACACACATCTAGGTTAGCTAGAATATGCATCCATTCTAAAGGCTCTACAGCTTCTTCAAGAAAGGGTTCAGGGACGTATTCCTTATCTTTAATATCCCTTTCTAGAATACAATCTTCTTGTTTTAAGCTTCCACAATGAGATGATCTACACATCCATAGCTCCTTTGGCTTAGCTAACCAAGCTAGGAGCTAAGATGCACCTAATGTAGCTGAATCAAAATCCTCAACTGGGGTTCAATACACATCCTTGTAACTATGATCTTTAAGGTTTATGCACGTTGTGGTTTCCATATGCCTGAGGTATATATGATCATATCCCTAGTCTTGTACCATCTTCAATTGTCGCATGATTGGTCATCCAAGTATTATGCCATAGTTGTTCTTCTTGCAAAAGTCTACTATAGCAAAGGTATGCTCATACTCAATGCTGCAAGAATTACAATTACCTTCTCTATTAGCCCCAAGGGTTTCTCCATATAACCAACTGCTAATTTCAATTTCATCCTAGTGGCTCTCAAGGCAGGTTTTCCCCATTTCTTCCATATCTGTTTGGTTGCAAAGGCCACACCTGCTCCACTGTCAAGAATTTCCATGGTTGTAATATCTTGAAACTCAACAAGAAGCATAGTATTTTGAGAGTATTTCCATCCTCACCTTCACAATACTCCTCTACCATGTTTAATGGTACTGGTCGCATGTTTAATTGAGGCTTCTCTAGTTCTCTGATCCCTTCTTGTATTGGTGAAGTCGGATCCTTTACATCAAACTAGCAAAATGGTGCAAGTCATAGGTGCAGACAATATGTCTATCAATACTTTAGAGTCCACCACCTGTTCTGAGGAGAGTCTTTGTGATTGTATTGCCTTCACATTAGAATTTGCTTCATACTCTCCCATATGAGAGGGTAAAGTTCTCAAGGATTAAGGTTGGATATTCAAAGATTTTACAGATCCTTTATACCTCCAATATGAGTGATATCCAGATCTGCTTGAGATCTTGCCTCAAATTCCTCAATAGGAGGAAGAAATACATTCCTCCCATTACTGATCTGGTTAACTCTCTGACTTAGCTCATTCGATTTGTTTGCTTCTCGTATTTATTTCCACGTTCATCTAAGCCATCTTCTTCTCTGTATATCTCAGGCATGATAGGATGGAAACCATAAGATGCCTGATCTATGGTATTCATCACTACCCTTGGCTTTTTGATTAACTCTACACATTCTAATTTAGCTGTGGGAATCTCGGCTCTCCTTTTAGGCTCGTGTCTTGGTGGGATCACTAGTGTTGGAGCTGGAACATGTTTTTTTGTCGGTGGCTCTAACAAAGCTTGGGCTATCTGGGTCATCTTCTGACACATTTGCAGCCTTTGATTTTCCAACTCAATGTATGGATAGGTCCTTGGGGGGTTCACCTCTTAGGCATGTAAGTTACCACGTGAGAGTTCAAATGAATGGGGATTTTTTAATTGCCAAAATATTAAAATATTAAAATTGATTTTAGAGGAAAACCCATAAGTTTTTGAAGAAAAAGGGGTCATTTTATAACCTTAAGCATGTAAGTAAAGGGGTTTTGTTAATCCTTTTGAACGCACGTTAAATTAATAGTTTCTTAACGGTGCCCCCCCCAAGGATAGGTCATCTATCTTTTTTCCTGGGTGTGGTTATTCTTAAGGCATGCCTCATAAGCTTTCAGAAGTGCATCTAGAGGTTCATTCACTTTTTCTACCAGTACAAATCCTTCGGAACTTGCACATTTTGGTTGCTCATTCTTCTCAAGCTGTGCCTCAGGTTTCTCCTTTTCCTTGTTGATTTCTCCTTCTACTTTTCTCAGTTTTTTCTCGGTTTATTTTAGCTCATTTGCTAAGGAAGTTTGCTCTTGTTCCTTCCTAGATTTCATGCGTGATTTCCTAGCCTTCCAAGTGTTTCATTGATTTTTTCATTCAAGACTTGGTGTCTCTGTTCTAGTTTCTCAATTATTTGGTTCTTCCAATGCTTTTTGAGCTCAGGGGGTGCACTATATAATCATGTTAATTTATAATGTGAGTTTAACAAGGGGTTTTTAATGCTCAAATTTTAGGTAAATTAACATAGATACATGAACATAAGGGGTTTTCACATTCCATTTGGAAAAAATTTCCTAAAATAAGGGGTCATTTTATTCATTTAGACGTGTTAAAAAAAAAACTCTCCAAACACACGTTATATAGGGGGTTTCTCAATAGTGCACCCCCAAGTTTTTGAGCTTGCTCTCTTGTGACAACCTATATAGGTATCACCGTTTCATTTTCAGATCCACTACTTGACGGGATTGCCTCTAACGCAATTAATGTTGTTTTTACCGTTTTATTCGGGTTTTTTGGGTAGTCACTAATCAAATGAGTTGAGCCACAATCTGCACAGTATATATTCACTCTGATGATCTTCATGTGAGGACAATCTTTCATAAGATGGTCACCACCACACTTGTAGCACGGTCCCAATGGTTGTCAAGGTGCTCCTAGAGCTGCTCTATATTGATAAACATGCCTTTGTCCTGTTAAGTTGCCATTGGCTATGAACAATAATGTTCTCTCATTTAAGCTGTATATGCCTTCTCCTGTAGCATGAGCTACTATTGGTGGTCTAGCATTTCCAATCATGCTCCAAGGTTTTGACGCTTTTGGCTCTTTGGGTGGATAGTATGTTGAACTAGCCATATATCCACTCGGCTCTTTGTAATATGCAAGCATATGCACTAAGAATTATTCCTCTGATTCTTCTCTTAAATAATTTTCTTATGTTATACTGATCATTTAATATGGGGACGTACCAAGGGAGAAAAAGCTAGAATATTGGTTAAGCTGGCAGACCGGCCACAATAGGGATCCAAAGGAGGGAAAATAGGGATCCAAAGGGGGGGCATCTGAAAAAGAGCAATGTGCAACAATGGGCTTTAAAGACCCTAAGGTTCAGCCCATTAAGACTTCCAAAATGCTAAGGTTCCAAAATTCAAAGGTTGTGTCCAAAGGTCAAACACTAGGGAAATTGGATGCTTTGTGTGTGTACCAAAAAGTCATCAAAATTCCTACAAAGGAGGGGACGAGCCTTGCAAGTATGGTATGAGAGAGAAACACACACACACACACACACACACACAATCAAAAGCTTCCTTTACACAAAGAGAATGAGGGACACATGTCAACTCCCTAGCCCAGATGCTCACACGGTGCACTCAAATCCTATTGGATGGCCATGGAGGTGGACCAATGAGAATTAGGCTAGAGTAAATCTAGTTTAATTAATATAAAAACACTTAATAAAAGAACCAACAAGAATTAAGCTCTCTAGAAGACTATTAGACAGTCTCCCAAGGGGTCCAATGAGCCTTCAATAGCCCAATGGCTTGCCTGATTCCTAATGGCGAGGAGAGAAAGGGGTCGAATGAGAGTTTAGTTGCATTAATTAATTACCTAAATCTCTTACAAAAGTGGAAAGGGGGACACATGTCAGAAGACTATCACTTATGCATCTCAAATCCTATTGGCGAAGCTTGGAGGGGTCCAATGGGAAGCCAACAAGAGGAAATAGCATGAGGGGTCGACCAAGAGAGAGAAAGGACTGAATTTCTCAAGGCATTATTACACACACACACACTCACACTAGCTCATGTGTGAAGCAAGAAGACTCTTTGTCTCTCTCTCTCTCTCTCTCTCTCTCTCTCTCTCTCTCTCTCTCTATCTCTCCTTCTCAAGCTTTAATGGAAAGCTTATCACCTACTCCAAGCTTGTGAGAAGGGAGGCCTACACCAACAACTCTTGGATTTGTGATGAAAACACAACCAAGAGACAAGCTTCAATGCACGTTCATCTCCTCTACCATGCTAATTACTAAGCTATGCTATGCTAATATGAGTGATTATGTGAAGAGATGTACATCTTTCTCGTAAGACTACTCCTTATTCCTCTCAATCTACTCTCATACCCCGCTAGCTCTCACCATCTTCGAAGGTGTGTGAGGTCTTGGATCTGAGATCGTGAGGGAATTGATGTTGTGCTTTATAAGTATTTTGCTTAGTGCTTGAAGCTTCCATCTTCATTGCACCATCTAGTTACTGAAGGAACACAAAGAATTGTATTGTAAAATATCTCTTTTGATGGGGGAAACCTATAATACAAAGCCTTTTGGAGGGAGGACCGGCTTCATGTAAATCCGGTCCTCAACTGTTGGCACACTTAATTTCTCTCTCTTTTCAAGTATTGTTCATGCCTATCTGACTAGGTGTTATGCTTTTTGTTGCTCTCTCCACCCAAGCACCCTTGTTATGCTCATTAGGAACCTATTCTAATGAAATGCTCACTATGTTCATGTTATTTTCCGCTACACACAAGTTACTAGGCTGTTAAATGTTACATTGGTATTAGTGTTAAGTATAGAGCCTGATTTACCCCTTGTAATTTTCTGTGGTAAAAATGAACATTTGTAAGGCCCCCATTATGAGGAGAAGCCATCATTCGTGAAGAAAAATAACTCGCCAGAAAATAAAATCACTCGCCGGAAACCTTGCTAGAATATTCCTTTTCGACGGAATATTATGGCTGGACGGCTGTCGAAAAGTGGCCGGTAGTCAATGGCCGATGGTTGGTGGTCGGAAGCCAATGGCCGGTGGCCGAATTCAATGGCCGGTGGACGAATTCAAAAGCGGACTTGTCTTCTTAAGGGCAGCCACACATGGGCGGATTGGAGAGTCTGATTTGGACTTATCTACACAAGGGCGGCTACACATGGTTGCCTCTCATGACAGAGGGCAACCCTTTTGGCCTATAAAAGGAGGCCATTTCTACACACATTTCATAGTGTGAAATTGATGCAACAAGGTGAGTGTGAGGTGGTGAGAGTGAAGCAAGGCGGGAGCTCTATTAAGGGTATAATCCCTTTGTAAACTACTTCTTGTTTTGAAGTACTAAAGACATTGAGTGGCTGCTTTCCCATGGACGTAGCCCACATTGGGTGAACCATGTATATCATGTGTACTCTCTCTCTCTCTCTCTCTCTCTACCCTATAATCTCTTGTGTGTGAAATCTATCTCTCTCCATTAAGTAATCTACTCAAATATCTATTTAGCTATGTCATATTTCCTAACAATTAGAGCACAAGGTTTCTCTTTTCTTGCTCAAGAAGAGAGGTCCTCAAGCTAGCTATAAATGGTTGTTATTATTAATTGCAATTGGGTAAGTAGAATAGGGATTTTCCAGCCTTGCAGTGTGCTTGCCTTTGTGCAGATAATGGGGCACCACCGTTGAGAGCTATGGTCTTAATAGTGGAGTCCTATGGTGCCTACGGCTTAACCACTATTGAGCTATTAGAAGCTTGACAGGAGCTGGTACTGTTTTGGTGTTGAAAGACCCTCTCTTCTATTCCTTGCAATTAATGGTATTCAAGCCACGGGTACAGTAGCTCGAGTGCTTTTCTAAAGGGGTAAAGAGGAGTAGTAACTAGAGGCGCCTCTTCGATTCGGGAAGAAGAAGAGGATCCATACGAAGGGCTCAAAAATTTGCTTCTTGATGACACATCTCATTCCCAAAGGAGAATTCAAGAGCCCCCACCAAAGGAACAAGAAAAAAACGAGTCTCCTGCCACCTCGGTGGAGATGGCTCCGCGAAGACGGTGGGCTAAACGCTCTCCATCACCTCCTAAATGGAGAAGACCATTGCACACTTCTCCACACCATAATTCAAAGAGGGATGACAAAAAGCAAGAGAAGAAAAAGGCAAGAAAGAGGTCACCCTCTTCTCCATCTTCTTCATCCTCTTCCTCTTATGAAGAAAGTGATTGTGCAAACAAAGAGAATCAAGGCAAGAAAAAGGCGAGAAAGAGGTCACCCTCTTCTCCATCTTCCTCAAATTATTCATCTTCTGAAGAAAGCGATGGTGCAACTTTTGAACCATAAAAAAGAAGTGGCCATAGGAATTCCTGTGCCACGTGGAAGAGGTCGTCCAAGCTCAAGGAGTTCAAAGAGGTAGGAAAGAGCATCTCTTTCCTTACCTACGATGGCACCTTTGGGGTATAAGCATGTTAACTTGTCATGCTTTTTGTGCTAGTTATCATGTGGCAACAAGCATATCTTGTAAGCATAATGAGAGTGTAACTTTTCAAACGTGTGGGAATCCATCGAATATTTCAAAATAGGGAGACCACCCTGAATCCACTTTCCTGACCATTTACGCAGTGTTACTCTGAGGGGAGTGGGGCAGTCAAAATGCGTGGAGAGAAGCGGAGTGGGGCAGTCAACATGCATGCAGAGAAGCGGGACGCAGGGGCCAGAGGTAAGAGGGACGCAGGGGCTAGAGGTAAGAGAGAACCAAAAACAAAGTCAACCCCTGAACTTTCTGCTGCTCTGATTCCCCAGCATCCCCAATGGCAAAGACCTTGCATACAAAGGGGAAGGATGACTCAGGTACTCTCTCTCTCTCTCTCTCTCTCTCTCTCTCTCTCTCTCTCTCTCTCTCTCTCTCTCTCTCTCTCTCTCTCTCTCTCTCTACCTCATTATGATTTGCGAGGATAGTAGCCGGTGCTGTCTTGGCTGGAGAGTTGTCCCTTGATGTCGGCTTTAGCAGTAGGACATCTTGTGAATAGTCACGTGAAATACAATCGCTCAAGTCGAAGTTAGGCTCAAGAAGCACAAACCAGTGTTTGATTTGAACCTTGAAATTGGAAGGAAGTGCTCAATACTGCACTTTCCTACTGCTAATCTTGTGACATTGGGGGTGTACATGCTGATGGAAAGCTCCAAAGTTTACAGTCCCAGTACAGAGCAAGTTCTGTATTACAGCAGAAGAGTTCAATGATGTTCATGGCCTCTCCCTGGCTGGTGCCAACCCCAAACTAGTGAGGTGGGATCACATCAGTGATGTGGAGTGGTTCAGTGTTTTCAGAGAGTCAAAGAATCGTAGTCACTATCGCATTAAATGAAGTTGTTTGCGTACTGATATGTTCGACCAGGTGATGCAACTGCATTACAAGGTGTACCAGAAGCCCCCAACAAACATGGAGATCAACTCTGCATTCGCCAAGGGGTTTGTAAAAGAATTCAGCCCGGCAGCAATTGCAAGTAGCTCAGCCATGCAATTCAATTGGGCTGAATTCGCTGTCCAGCATTTGCAGGACCTCCGAGAGAAAGGGTACTACGAGGCCCATGTCGAAAAGTGGAGGATGCGCAATGTGTGTCTAAACATCGAGGAGGCGCAAGCTGAAATGAAGGAGGATACCAAGGAGACACCCATCTCTCGCCACAACACTCACCAGCAGGCTGAAAGCCTGTCATTTTTTGGCGTTGAGAATTTGCAGCACATAAAGGCTGCCTCTGAAATTCTCAGCAAACAACTGCAAGATGCTAAAGAACATCTTCTAACTGCAAAATCAGACTTTGAAGCTGCGAGGGTTGTCCAAGCAAGCAATGCTAGGGTCACCCCAATTGTGCTTGCTATGAGACAAAAGCTTCACGACGCTGAAAATGAATTACAGAGGTTACTATAGAGCGACAGCGTGGATGCAAAGAGGGAAATAGAGTGTAAAGTAAAAATAGAGACATTTAAAGAGACATTGGAAGGTTTGGCATTTCCTGATAGTGAGGACACTCTTGCTGCTGACTCAACTTGTGAGCGTGTAAGTGCATGACTTTTATGCTTCTACCGTATGATTGGAATATGTGCACAACAAACTTATGTACTTACCATGCTCCTCTTTTTTTTGGTGTGCAGATTAATGTGGAGGTTATGGAAGCAAAAGTGAATGAATGTGAAGGTCAATTGCAGCTCCTAATGCACATGAGAAAGATGCTACAAGGCTCCTCCATTCCCACTGCCCTGTGTAATATGGCTATGGGCACTTTTATCGAAAGTATAGAAGGGGTATGCGATGGGACGATGATCAACCCGTGCAGTGGCTGCAGTTTGCCACTTGAAGTAAAGGGAATCTCCGCCACGGTCAAGATGCCTTGTGGGCATAGCTACCACTTTCTTTGATTTGCAGCTGCATGCTCCTTATCGACAAAATGTAGAGCTGTGACCTGCCAGCAAAGGATACCACAAGAATGGTGTTGGAAACCCACAGGGCAAAGACATCCAATCACACCAACATCTGGTAAGATTGTACATGGTGTGCTAATTAGCATACCCAGTGTGTTAATTAGAATATTTAGTGTGTTAACTGGATATGCTAATTAGCATATCTTGTATGCTAATTAGCATACTGGGTATGTTGATTAGCATACTGGGTATGCTAATTAGCATACCTAGTGAGAATATTGAGTGTGCTAACTGGATATGCTAATTAGCAGACCTTGTATGCTAATTAGCATACCCTGTGCTCAATGAACAGATTAGAGTAAGTTTGGCATATTAGCATATCTAGTAAGTTAACTACCATATCCAAATGCTAACTAGCAAACTGTATATGCTGATTAGCATACTGGGTATGCTGATTAGCGTACTGGGTATGCTGATTAGCATAATGGATATGCTTATTAGCATATTGGATATGCTAATTAGCATACTGGGTATGCTAATTAGCATACCCAGTGAGAATATTGAGTGTGCTAACTGGATATGCTAATTAGCAGACCTTGTATGCTAATTAGCATACCCTGTGCTCAGTGAACAGATTAGAGTAAGTTTGGCATATTAGCATATCTAGTAAGTTAACTACCATATCCAAATGCTAGCTAGCAAACTGTATATGCTGATTAGCATACTGGGTATGCTGATTAGCGTACTGGGTATGCTGATTAGCATACTGGATATGCTAAATAGCATACTGGGTATGCTAATTAGCATAGTGGGAATGCTCATTAGCATACTGGGTATGCTGATTCACGTACTGAGTATGCTGATTAGCATAATGGATATGCTTATTAGCATATTGTATATGCTAAATAGCATACTGGGTATGCTAATTAGCATACTGGGAATACTAAATAGCATACTGGGTATGCTAATTAGCATACTGAAGACAGTCCTTGTATGCTAGCTACCAGCAGTCCCAGTATGCTTATTAGCATATCCAGTATGCTAATTAGCATACCCAGTATGCTTATTAGTATACCCAGTATGCTAATTAACATACCCAATATGCTCATTAGTATACCCAGTATGCTAATTAGCATATCTTTTATGCTAATTAGCATACTTGTGCTCAATGTACAGACTAGAGTAAGTTTGTCATAATGGAAAATCTAGTAACTAAGCTACCATCTCCAGATGCAAACTAGCATATTGGATATGCTAGTTAGCATACTCAGAAATTTGAATTAGCATACTGGGCTTGTCAGCATAATGGATTCCAATGTATGCCAGGCCGCACACATAGTCACACCATATCAAACATTTTCTAGCATACATGACATGCTTATATGAGTCTTAATCCACGTTTTTTGTTGTAGGCTTGGGGCAGTCCCTCCGTGATGTGGGCAGTGTGCATGACACGAAGGGCAAGGGAAAGGCTGTAATGGAGGACCTTTCGATCGAGGAGAGTGATGAGGTGGATATAGGTGAGAACCCTTCGACGGAGAAGGGTGTTGATCTGGATGCAAGGAGTGAAGGGGTGGATGAGGGCTCCCAGTAGATGCCAACTGAAAGCATGAAAACAACAGAGGAAGGCGGTGATGCGAGCAGGAACTCAGAGGATGAAAAAGAAGATGATTTTTTTGTCATGGCTCCTCGTGTGCCCTGTGTGCCAGCGATGCCTGCTGCAACTGACAAAGCAGAAGCTTCTCAGCAAACAGTGTCTAGTGGCTCAGGGGAAACTTTGAAGAATGACAACATAGAAGATGAGCAAGAAGTTGGTGACAACAGCCCTCTCGAGGGTTTTTTGCGTAAAGCTCAGCTGAAAAGAAAAGTTGGCCTTGAAGAGGTACCCGAAGGCATTGCAAGCATAGCCTCTGGTTCAGACAAGGCTAAAAGCTCCAAAGGTGAAAAGAAAGCCACCCGCTCAAGAGCTTGCAAAAAATTGTGTTAAGACTTATTGCTCCCTACCCGGTTGTGCCCTTCACTGTATATGCTAGACCATTTTGAAACCCAAATGCGTATTGTAACTGACATGCATTTTGTTTTCCAATGAAAATGTATTTTTGTGAAATATAAATCTGAGCAACAGTTCATTGTAATTTTTGCGGTTTTTCTTTTTTAAACTTGTTCATTTCGTACCGCGGTTTCCCTATAGAGGAAGAGAAACATGCATTAATCGTCATGCCTGATGCAATTGCGGCCATGCAATGGTAGAAATTACGGAGATGGCGAGTCCACAAAGCCAAGCAGTTAAGGAGACAGAAAATGGAGATTGAAAAACGCCTTGAACGATATTCACAGCTTGCCCGTAGTATTATTGAGCGCCTAAATTATGTGCACCCAAGTGGGCCTGTTATTTTTGCTGAATGGTATCCTCTACCAGACCTAATATGGGTGCCTAAGCGTTTATGTGATGAAAAAAGGGCTCTGGTGCTGGACCTGAACGGTCTTTTGGTGGCAGTGGTAGAGCCTCGTTTTGGTGAAAAGCCCCCGACATATGCGATGAAATGCTGAAATACGATGTACTTGATAAGCAGGTGTTCTGTCGCAAGGACAACCATTTTTTTTTGGACTGGTGCCTGCAGTTCTTTAGAGCAGGTGCCAAAGATTACTGGGTTTTTTGCTCTTTGGCACCTGCTCTTTAAAAACAGTACGGCAAATACTCACTACTTTACTATTGAGGCTTGTGCTCCATATAAACACATTAAAGAACTGCAGGCACCAGTCCAAAAAAAAATGGTTGTCCTTGCGACAGAACACCTGCTTATCAAGTACATCGTATTTCAGCATTTCATCTGCATATGTCGGGGGCTTTTCACCAAAACGAGGCTCTACCACTGCCACCAAAAGACCCAGAGAAAACCTGTGTTTATGAAAGACTTATCCTTGTTCTGGAAACACACTCCGGGGTACAATGCCCAAAACACACTTATAATCGATAATAGCTTCTACAAAGTGTTTCAGAACCCACCACAAACTTGGCTTGTTACTCCCAGTCTAGAGCACCAGAGTGCTGAGCAGAGGGAAAAGTTCCTTATAGAAACTTTGAAGTCCTGGCTTTTTCTTTGTCTGCTAACGGATGATCGAAAAGCATATGTTGCTGATAATGTGTTTGAGACAGGCTCAGATGAGTTTTCTCATGCAGTCGTCAAACGTTTGCTTGACATTCAAAAGAGGGATATAGAGGCTAAAAGACTGGAAGAAATTCATCGCAAACAGCGGGAAGCTGACCTAGAAGCAGAAATAGATAAAGAAAAGCTGGAGAGGGAAAGAAGAGAAAGTGAGCAGCATAGTGCCAACCTAGAAGCAGAGAGAAAAGAAAAGAGGCAGTAGGAAGAAGACAAACAGCGAGGACAGCCCGGTCACTACAAGCGCCCTCCGAGGAGGCCTTAAGGGTTTTTGGGGCAGTGACTGTCATTGTAAAATTGAACCCTATGTAAATAATTTGATGCTGGAAATTAATGTAAACAGTTTGATAGTTAGCATGCTGACACAAGATGTAAACAATTTGATAGTTAGCACACTGACAATTAATGTAAATAGTTTGATAGTTAGCATGCTGACTACCTTTATAATAAAACTTCATACCCTTACAGCAAAGTGGTATATAGAAAATCCAGTGGATACAACTTAAAAGCTGAAGGGCATGCTATTACAGATTGCTTCATAGTTTTCTGGAGTGATTGTGTACACCTGCCTTCTCCTTGGGACGTGCTCCATGGGTATTTTGATACATCGCACCAGATGTGAAAGTAGGTGGACGATAGGTTGCTTGTGGTCTAGCTTGAAGGTGTATGCATCCAATTGCTTGTAATACAGTCCTTGCACAACATATGAGCCTCTGTCAAGTACATTGCTCCATTCATCAATGTACCCCTTCTCCACCTTGTCATAAAA
Source organism: Adiantum capillus-veneris (assembly GCF_014529385.1). Taxonomy (NCBI): domain Eukaryota; kingdom Viridiplantae; phylum Streptophyta; class Polypodiopsida; order Polypodiales; family Pteridaceae; genus Adiantum; species Adiantum capillus-veneris. The sequence goes on from NC_140952.1 coordinate 71,855,578, forward strand.
TCTAATATCTAACCAACCCAAATGATTTTCTCATATTAAATTGATCACTTAATGTGGGAGAATAAACGGGAACAAGTGTTAAGATATAGATATGTGCTTATAGATCTATCTCAACACGGGGCCAATGGTAAAGGGGCCCAAAAGGGAGATGGTCTATCAAAGAGCAAGGCTAACCAATGGAGCATAAGACCTTAGGGTTAGCTTCATTGAAGACCTCCAATAAATGTGTGTAAAAGTCCTTTGACCTTAGGTAAGCTAGGGCTGAGCTTGAGGTGGGAACCCAGCCCAAGCTCGAGGTGCTTGTCCTGCTTGAGGTGCTTGTCGTGCTTGAGGTGTTTTTCATGCTTGAGGTGCTTGATTAAGATGCTTGAGGTGCTTGACTGGCTCCATGCTTGAGGTGCTTGAGGTGCCTTGAGAAGCTTGCCTGAGATGCTTGTGGGAACACCCCCTAGTTCAAGTGCTTTGTCATGCTTGGTGAGTAAGGTGCTTGATCACCTAAAGTCAAAAGCATTCCTACAAGAGGGGGGGCGAGCCCTTTTCCTAGGGGCTAGAGAGAGAACACCCACTCACACACACAAGGGAAGCCCCAACTTGAAGAGGCAGCAAGGACACATGTCAGGCCCCTACCCATGTTACCTTCATGTGTTGCTTGAAGCCTATTGGCTAAGCTTCAAAGGGGTCCAATGATAAATTACATGAATTATCTAATTTTTTAGCATTTATCTAGCCCTCTCTCTCAAAAAGGAAAGGGGGACACTTGTCTCAAGGCTACCCCTACTGCTTGTAATGCCTCCTGCTCATGATTGGCTAGGCCTGGGAGGGTCCAATGAGCTTCAAGCATGAGCTACAAGGGGGGGTCGACCCAAGCTAGCTAGGGGCTTGCTTGAGGGGTATACTCACCCACACACACTCACAATCACTCTCATTGTGTGCTATGCAAAGTGCAAGAGCTCCCTCTCCAAGAAAGTAGAGGTTGAGAGCCTACACCAACACTCTTGGCTATGGAGTGCAAATCCAACCAAGAGCCATGCTTCAATGCTTGAGCTTGTCATCTCCTTCTTCTTCATTACTATGCTATTATGTATGCTAGCAACAAGAGTATGATAAGTGAGGAACTAGTTCTTTCTCCTATGAAATGTTTCTTCTTCCTCTTCCCTACCCTCATTCCCTGCTAGCTCTCTCCACCTTCGAAGGTGTTTGAGGTCTTGGGACTGAGGCTTAAGAAAATTAAAACTTTCTTCAAGTTCATGTTATGCTATGATTGGGATGCATGAAGCTTTCCATCTTCATTGCATCACCTAGGTCACAAGGAACACAAAGAATGTATTGTAACAAGTCTCTCTTAATGGGAGAAATCATAATACAAATGCCTATTGGAGGGGGGACCGGCTCCACATAAATCCGGTCCTCAACTGTTGTCATGTTCTCTAAATTCTCTCTCTTGCAAAAGTATTGCTCATGCCAAGTTAACTAATTGCTATGATTATGTTGCTATCTTCAATTATGTCTACCCGCTATTCTCACAAAGTTATTTCTCGAAAGCATTCTCATTAATTTCCGCTATTCTCAAGTTGAATAGGCTAATTGCATTACATTGGTATCAGAGCATTTGGTTTCTCTTTTCTTGCTTAAGAAGAGAGGTCCTTAAGTAGCCTATAAATGGTTGATGTTGTTAATTATAATAGGGTAAGTGGAACTGGGATCTAATATCGGTTTTGTTAAGCCCACTATGTGGGGGATGGTGCACACCTCGGGAGCTTTGGACTTAATAATGGAGTCTTTTTAGACTTGCCTACGGCTTTACCATTATTGAGCCATAAGAAGTCCAAAAGGAGCTAGCCCTTGGCAACTCTGCTATGTTAGACCTACTCCTATACTCTCTATAATTAACCACTTTGAGCCGTGGGTGTAGATACTTAAGAGCCAATTTTTAAATACTAAGAGGAGTGGCAACTAAGGTTTTGAATTGCCAAAGCATACACTAAGTACATACATAAAATTTTGTTAACATGGCTGACAATAATCAAGAGAGTAGAATGAACATCGATAGCTTTGATTTTGCACATGAAGGTGCTAATGATGATGCTCCCATGTTTGTGAATTATCTTGTGACTAGGTTGCAACAAGCTATGGGCAACCCTACCTTGCAAGCCGAAGTTACTCAACAACTTCGTGCCTATGGAATTTCCCTTCCTCTCCAAGAGGAGAGAGAGCTTAGGAGGCCTCTTGAAGAGACCCCCAAAAGAAGACTCTCTCCCATTCGAGAAGAGGAATCCAAAGAGAAAGAAAGCAATGAAAGTCTAAGTTCTTTTGAAGATGTGGCTCCACGAAGAAGGCGGTCTAGACGATCGCCTACTCCTCCCAAGAGGAAAAGAGCAACCCATAGTCCTTCTCCTCATCACTCTGAAAGGCAAGAGAGGAAACAAAGGAAGAAAAGGGCTAGGAAGAGGTCACCCTCTTCTCCTTCTTCTTCACCTTCCTCCTCTTCCGATGAAAGTTATGGCTATTCTCCTAGAGAATACAAGAGGGGAGGACATCGCAAATCATTTCTTGCATGGCGAAGGTCACAAAAGCTAAAGAAGTTCAAGGAGGGAGGAAAGAGTATCTCTTTTCTCACCTACGATGGCACCTTTGGTGCTACCGACAAAGTCTTGGCCTTCATCCAGCAATTTGACGGGGCCTTTGGGGACGAGGGCTTCACAGAGTCCTCCAAGCTACGTCATGTAGCTATGCACTTCCAAAAATCAGCTCGTCAATGGTGGGCTAGCCTTCGTGGCAATGGAGAAGCCCCAAAGACATGGAAAACTCTACGAGTTTCCATCATGAAGCAATTTCTGCCAAGCGATACTAAAGATAAAGTTCTTACCGAATGGCGCGGCTTGAAGCTTCTCTCTCATGAGTCTATCAACAAGTATGTAGACAAGTTTTGGGATTTACATCTCAAAGCTACTGTCTTTCAAAAGATAGACTTTGCCGAGCAAAGACAACAATTCTGTGTGGGATTACCTGAAGAGATGGCCGAATACATCAACTCTCAACGGCCCGGTACTATTACCGAAGTAATCCACCACACCATGGTTGCTTCACGCATCAATTTCCATCAAGGGGCTAGACGTAATGTCAAGCCCATGGAAAACAAAGATAAAAATGATGCAAAGGGGAAATCCAATGCTCAAAATAATTCCCAAGGCACTTCCAACAACAACAACAACAACAACAATCGGTCCAAGGAGAAGGGAGTTTACAAAGGTAAAAAAAAAACTCTCTCCTGAAGAGCTTGAAGCTTTTCGCAAGGACCATAAGTGTTTCAAGTGTGGAGAGCAAGGACATGGCTATCGTTCTTGCCCCAAGAAGAATACTCGCAATGAGACTCCTAGAGCTTCCACCATTGAAACTCCAAAAGAGGATGCTCATTGCAAAGGATCATCACTCTCCTATGCTTGGGGAAAGGTAAGAGAGCATGATGCCTTCATCTTGTTTGACCCTGGCTCTACTCTTAACTTCATATCAATAGAGTTGGCCACCAAGTTGGGCATTCAAGCTTTTGAGATGGGAGATATAGTAGTCGCTGATGCAACTTTCAAGGGACAACAAGCCTCCGTTACTCCCTTGATTGGGAAGTTGAGGCTTCATGTCCAAAGCTATGTCGACAAAGAAGACTTCTTCATCTCTCCTCTCCAACATCAGGGTGTTATCCTAGGGGCACCATGGTTTGATCGCATGGCTGCCAACATGAAGTTCCCTGAAAGGAGAATTTACTTCACTTACAAGGGAAAGAACATGTATATAGATGCTAGTGAGCGTGGTCGCACTATTCCACTTGTAAATCCTCTTTCTTTTGATAAGTCAATGAAGAGCTCAGTTTCTGCGTACATGATTTTTGTCAAAGAGTCTCCAAAAGATACTAATGTTTCATCAAATGTAAATGATAGGAATCAAGAAGAGTTAGACTTGTCTAATTTTCTAAAAGGATTCCAAGATGTGTTCATCGATGGTATCCCTATGGAATTACCTCCAAAACGAGGGGATGATGACCATCGTATTGAGCTCCTTCCTGGAAGCTCACCACCTAACAAGCCTCCTTATCGAGTCTCACAAGCTCAACAAGAGGAGATCATGAGGCAAGTACAAGAGCTGGTAGACAAAGGGATGGTGAGGCCTAGTTCCTCTCCCTTTTGTTCTCCAGTCCTTTTAGTGCAAAAGAAAGATGGTACATACCGTATGTGTGTGGACTATCGAGCACTAAACCATATCACTATCAAAAACAGATTTCCCGTACCTCGGGTAGAAGATCTGTTTGATAAGCTACAAGGATCTACCTACTTCAGTAGGATTGACCTTAAGAGTGGCTATCATCAAATAAGGATAGTGGATGAAGATATCTTAAAGACCGCGTGTCGCACAATGTTTGGTCTTTATGAATATCTAGTCATGCCTTTTGGCTTGACTAATGCACCAGCTACGTTCAATCGTTTGATGGAGAAAATTTTTAGACCATATCAAAAATTCACTGGAGTGTTCTTTGATGATATCATCATCTACTCCAAGTCTTTGGAGGAACATAAGCAGCATCTCCAAGTGATTTTTCAAGCATTGAGGGAGAACAAGCTTTATCTCAACCAAAAGAAAAGCGAATTCTTCCTTCAAGAGATTCAATACTTAGGTCATATTATCTCTAAAGATGGTATCCAAATGGATCCATCAAAGTTAGAGGTAATAAAAGCATGGCCTAACCCAAGAAATCTACATGAGCTAAGAAGCTTTATTGGTATGTGTGCATACTATAGACGCTTCATAGCAAAATTCTCTCAAGTAGCAGGACCACTACACGACTTAACTAAGAAGAATGTTAAGTTTGTATGGACTGCTAAGGAGCAAAATGCTTTTGAAAAACTCAAAGAGAAGCTTACTTCCCAACCAGTCCTCGTGCTTCTGGATCTCTCAAAGCCATTTGAGGTCCAATGTGATGCTTGTGGTGATTGCCTTGGAGCGGTTTTGCTTCAAGAAGGGCATGCCATAGCATATGAGAGCCGAAGGCTCAATGGTGATGAACGAGTCTTGGGCATTTATGAGAAAGAGCTTTTAGCTGTTCTACATGCCCTAGACACATGGAAGCACTACCTATTGGGGACTCCATTTATCCTATGAACCGACCACCAAAGTCTCAAGTATTTCATGACGCAAACCAAGCTTTCCGACAAACAAATGAGGTGGGCACATTTTCTTTCGCAATTTAATTTCCATATTGCTCACATAGCTAGTAAGCACAATCAAGTTGCCGATGCACTTTCACGACGACCAAAACTTAATATGGTGTCTATAGCTACTCACAATGATCTATCCTCTATGATAGATGAGTATGCTACTGACCCTGACTATAGCTACTCACAATGATCTATCCTCTATGATAGATGAGTATGCTACTGACCCTGACTTTAGAGACATAATGTCAGCCCTTGCTTTAGGGAAGAAAGAGGAACCATTCACCTTGCAGGATGGTTATCTTCTCCACGACAATAGGCTATGTGTTACTCATTCCCTTCGTGAGAAGGTTATGTATGAATCCCATGCTCCTCCATATGCAGGGCATAGAGGTATTCAACCTACTCTCCGAGGAGTAGAGACGTATTTCTATTGGCCTACCATGAAAGTGGACATACAAGAGTATGTTTCAAAATGTGTAGTATGCCAAAAGACCAAGTATGATAGAGGGAAGCAACCTGGATTACTCCAGCCATTGCCTATTCCAAATTCACCATGGGAGAGTATATCCATGGATTTCATCTTTGGATTGCCCAAGTCTATCCATGGGAATACAGGAATATGGACAATAGTCGACAGGTTTAGCAAGCAAGCACATTTCATTCCTGTCAAAAAGACTATTAAGGCACACCAAATGGCAACTCTCTTCATATCTCAGATTTTCAAGCACCATGGATTACCCACATCCATCGTGTCAGATAGAGATTCTAGAATGACCAGTAATTTTTGGAAAGGTCTCTTTGAAAATCTAGGAACAAGATTGAATTTCTCTTCGGCCTATCACCCACAAACGGATGGCCAAAGTGAGATAGCCAATCTTACGATACTCGATCTACTCAAAACTTATGTTACCGAAGTAGATCAACACTCACAATGGGAAAAGTATTTACCGCTAGTAGAGTATGCCTACTATAATACTGTACATACTTCTACGGGGAAAGCACCTTTCGAGATCATAGAGGGAAGACCTAAAAGTCCCTTGCTACTGAAAGTACATGGGAAGATCTTCGCCGCCGATGAGTATAGCCGTGACCTACAAGAATCTTTTCAAAAGATTAGGGAGGCTATAGCCATCTCTCAACAAAGGCAAAAAGCTGCTGCTGATAAGCATAGAAGAGCCTTAATGTTCAAAGAAAATGATTGGGTCTTACTCAAGTTTCCTAAGGCTCGAATAAGGCAAACGACGGGCAAAAATCCTACGGGCCATCAAAAGTATTATGCTAAACTAGCAAAAAGATACTATGGTCCTTTCCAAATCTTGAAGCCTATCAATGAGACGGCTTATCAACTCAAGTTGCCCAACCATTGGCTTATACACAATGCCTTTCATGTAAGCTTACTTAAGCCCTACAAAGGAGAGCCACCAATTGAACCAATTATTGAAGACCCTCCCGAAGTCGAAGACCAAGAAGAGGTGCTACAACCCGAAGCTGTCCTTTGGCACGGTATCTTATTAAGTTCAAAAATTATCCTTTTGAAGATGCTAAATGGATGCAAGGAGTACAACTTAAGGATAGTATGAACCTTGTCAATGCTTACAATGCTACATTAGAGTAAGCAAATGTACAAATTTCTTTTAAATGACTCATGTTTTTGTCTTATATGACTAGTCCTCTTTTTAATTGTGCACAAATTTAACTAGTATGCATGCTTAGAATCATGTTTGTGATGACGACGTCTCTCAAACACCAAGTAGAATTTGTCACTCTACTTTGGGAGAATGAAATGGACTAAAGAGCAGACATGCTTGCGGAAGCTATGTCTCCCAAGCACCAAATGGATTAGTCATCCATCTTGGAAAGATGTCGTAGGGTAAAAAGGGATCCTTTACCCGCTAAGTACGATTGACTAATGACTAAGACTTTATCTCTTCTACCTCATAGTCGAGGACGACTATGATTTCAAGAGAGAGGTAATGTCATAAAATCTAATATCTAACCAACCCAAATGATTTTCTCATATTAAATTGATCACTTAATGTGGGAGAATAAACGGGAACAAGTGTTAAGATATAGATATGTGCTTATAGATCTATCTCAACACGGGGCCAATGGTAAAGGGGCCCAAAAGGGAGATGGTCTATCAAAGTGCAAGGCTAACCAATGGAGCATAAGACCTTAGGGTTAGCTTCATTGAAGACCTCCAATAAATGTGTGTAAAAGTCCTTTGACCTTAGGTAAGCTAGGGCTGAGCTTGAGGTGGGAACCCGGCCCAAGCTCGAGGTGCTTGTCCTGCTTGAGGTGCTTGTCGTGCTTGAGGTGTTTTTCATGCTTGAGGTGCTTGATTAAGATGCTTGAGGTGCTTGACTGGCTCCATGCTTGAGGTGCCTTGAGAAGCTTGCCTGAGATGCTTGTGGGAACACCCCTTAGTTCAAGTGCTTTGTCATGCCTTGTGAGTAAGGTGCTTGATCACCTAAAGTCAAAAGCATTCCTACAAGAGGGGGGGCGAGCCCTTTTCCTAGGGGCTAGAGAGAGAACACCCACTCACACACACAAGGGAAGCCCCAACTTGAAGAGGCAGCAAGGACACATGTCAGGCCCCTACCCATGTTACCTTCATGTGTTGCTTGAAGCCTATTGGCTAAGCTTCAAAGGGTTCCAATGATAAATTACATGAATTATCTAATTGTTTAGCATTTATCTAGCCCTCTCTCTCAAAAAGGAAAGGGGGACACTTGTCTCAAGGCTACCCCTACTGCTTGTAATGCCTCCTGCTCATGATTGGCTAGGCCTGGGAGGGTCCAATGAGCTTCAAGCATGAGCTACAAGGGGGGGTCGACCCAAGCTAGCTAGGGGCTTGCTTGAGGGGTATACTCACCCACACACACTCACAATCACTCTCATTGTGTGCTATGCAAAGTGCAAGAGCTCCCTCTCCAAGCAAGTAGAGGTTGAGAGCCTACACCAACACTCTTGGCTATGGAGTGCAAATCCAACCAAGAGCCATGCTTCAATGCTTGAGCTTGTCATCTCCTTCTTCTTCATTACTATGCTATTATGTATGCTAGCAACAAGAGTATGATAAGTGAGGAACTAGTTCTTTCTCCTATGAAATGTTTCTTCTTCCTCTTCCCTACCCTCATTCCCTGCTAGCTCTCTCCACCTTCGAAGGTGTTTGAGGTCTTGGGACTGAGGCTTGGGACAATTAAAGCTTTCTTCAAGTTCATGTTATGCTATGATTGGGATGCATGAAGCTTTCCATCTTCATTGCATCACCTAGGTCACAAGGAACACAAAGAATGTATTGTAACAAGTCTCTCTTAATTGGAGAAATCATAATACAAATGCCTATTGGAGGGGGGACCGGCTCCACATAAATCCGGTCCTCAATTGTTGTCATGTTCTCTAAATTCTCTCTCTTGCAAAAGTATTGCTCATGCCAAGTTAACTAATTGCTATGATTATGTTGCTATCTTCAATTATGTCTACCCGCTATTCTCACAAAGTTATTTCTCGAAAGCATTCTCATTAATTTCCGCTATTCTCAAGTTGAATAGGCTAATTGCATTACACCACCTTCTCCTTTTCTGCAACACACTTGACCAGATAGAAATCCACATCTTCGGCATTGGTTAAAGCATCTGGATATACAGCAAATGTGTCTCCAGAACATAGAGCGCTACTCAACACATCATGATGACCTTCGTATGTGAAGTCATCATAGCCAATGACTTCCTCTGTCAAAACTTCATCTGTTTGCTCAAGTAATGGCTGCAGAATTTGATAATCCCAAGCCTCCACGTGAGCTTTATTGATGCAACGATTCCACCTTCCGTTCATGCATGCATCACAGAATCATGCCAACTTTCTTGTTGCAAGGGCAGTTGGATCCTGTGGGTTGTGACCACGAATAGCATGCAAAGAGCGAGTTTTTGCCACAGTGGCACAATTCCACTTAACTTCCCTGTTAACATCTCCCTCTTTAACCTCCTAGAACACACGAGCACATTCCCTTTCTTTTGAAGGATATGATGCAGGTGCTCCATGCGATAGGTTGGCCTGGCAATAAGCAACCACATCTGCTGCACACTGCAATATAGCTCCATTAGGTTTTAGTTGTTCATGGGTGAAGGTTCTTTTCACAACTGCTCCTGCACCATCATGCTTGCCCTTGCCATGCCCTGATCCAAAGAAGAACCAGCTCATCCCAATCCCTATGAGTCCACCATATCTTGCAACAAAATAGAAAGGCTTGGCTCCCTTGAATTGCGAGGCCGCACCATCTGACCACACCCAATGTTGTTGTAACCAGTCACGGTGTAGCATGAAGCAATGTTGCACAAACAGTGTGTCATGGACCCTATCATTTGATATGAAGAAGTGGATTGTTTTGACTGCCTCCCCTGCGTTGCGGTAGTACGTTATGTGTACAAAAATAGTTACTTGACTAGAGTGCCAATGCATTGACTGAATCTCATTTTTCTCCTTGAAGGCATAATTTTCAGCAAAGTCAACAACTGAGACAATGACATCATCCAGAAAGCGAAGTATACAATCCTTAAATTGTTGTCCTTGCCATCGTGCCACATAGTTATGAGTGATGAAGAGCTTCAATTGGTCTGCAACGTACAGTCGAAGAAACTCCCAACACTGCATTTATTTATGCAAAAGATCTTTTCTTTTCTTATTGTTTCCATGCCTGTCTTTTGCTTCTACATACACAAATACTTTCACATTAATACTCTTACCTGGCTTTGCTGTTTCTAAGCAACATAATTCTAACTTCTTTACTCCACATATCTTACAGTCTCCCATCAGGCATTCCCTTCTATGGAAAACTGCATCTGCTAGATTTGGACAGAGAACGGACTCCCACATCTGTGTGACACCTTTGAACGTGTGATGTGAAGCCAGGCAGCCGCTGCTAATGTTCTTGCCTGTAGCACAGATATTGCATACACAGTTGCAACATGTATCATGCAACCCAAAAGCACGAGAGCGCATGTGGTTCAGTGCGTCTTTCAAAAAGGTCATCTGCGGTATTTGCAACAGCATGTGTACCTATCCTTCAGCCTCCTGCAAAAGAATGGCTTTAACATCTCAAACATCCTCATGCCAATCTTGCAATCTGGATGTTTTTGTTTGAATCTTTGAAAGAGCTCAACCTGCAATATCCATATTTGATCAGTATGTTTACTAGGAGAAATAATCCAAACAGGACTATACGCATTGCTACTTAATACATCCACCATAGATACAAATTGGTGTGTTAAACAACACATTGTATGGTCCTAACATGCATGTAACTGGGTATAACATTGTATACTAAGCATGCTAGTTAACATGCTGAGTATGCTAACTAGCATGCTTGAGTATGGTAACTAGCATAGCTGAGTATGCTAACTAGAATACTAGCTGTGCTAACAAGCACAATTAGTGTGTAATGTAGCATACGAGGCATACTCATCAGCATGCTAGTTAGCATGCTGAGTATACTCATCAGCATACTGAGTATGCTAACTAGCATGCTGAGTTAGCATACTAGCTGTGCTAACTAGCATACTCATTAGCATACTAGCTAGCATACTCATCAGCATGCTAGTTAGCATGCTCAGTATGCTAACTAGCATACTAGCTGTGCTAACAAGCTCAATCAGTGTGTAGTTTAGCATACGAGGCATACTCATCAGCATGCTAGTTAGCATGCTGAGTATACTCATCAGCATGCTAGGTAGCATGCTGAGTATGCTAGTTAGCATAGCTGAATATGCTAACTAGTATACTAGCTGTGCTTACAAGCATAATCAGTGTGTAATTTAGCATATGAGTCATTGTTAACCACATGAATGTGTGCTAAGAAGAATAGAAGGTATGCTAACTAGCATACATATTGTGCTAACCAGCACACTTATTATGTTGAACAACATATCCAGCACAATACGAATGCTAACTAGCATAAATTAGCTTACCTGTTATGCTAACTAGCATGCTGAGTATGCTAGTTAGCATAGCTGAATATGCTAACTAGCATACTAGCATAAACCAGCTTACCCGTTATGCTACTTAGCATTCTTAGCTATGCTAACTAGCATACTCAGCATGCTAGTTAGCTAGCTGAGTATGCTTACTAGCATGCTATATTGCTAGTTAGCACAACTGAGTATGCTAACTAGCATACTAGCTGTGACAACAAGCAAAATCAGTGTGTAGTTGAACATATGAGTCATGGTTAACCACACAAAGTGTGCTAAGAATAATAGAAGGTATGCTAACTAGCATACATATTTTGTTAGCCAGCACACTTGTTATGTTGAATAGCATAGCCAGCATACTAGCATAAAAGGTTTTAAAGTAGCATATATATTGTGCTAACCAGCGTAGTCCTCAAGATCACTAGGCATGCTAACTAGCAGAAGATTTATGCTGAACACCATACCCACCATACAGGAATGCTAACTAGCATATACCATAAACCAGCTTACCCATTATGCTAGTTAGCATACTACGAAAGGTAGCTAGCATACTCATTGTGCCAAAGAACATACAGAGCATGCTAGTTAGCATAATAGGTATGCTAACTACCATAAAGGGTGTTATAGTAGCTTACATATTGTGCTAGACAGCATACTTATCATGCTAAACAGCATACTTATCATGCTAAACAGCATACCCAACATACTAGGAGTGAGACTATGCTAACTAGCACAACATACATAGCATAACATATTGTGATAACTAGCATGCTCTGTATGCTAGGTAGATTACTAGCATGCTAGAATGCATAAGTTATGGCGCAAGTATGTCATTGATCACCTGAGACTCATCCAGGAGGTGCACAGGGTGTTTTATGTAGCTTTTCCTTCCCACTCTCTTTCGACAAACATCCTTCTTGTTGGGTGAAACATGAGTCTCCTCTGTCCAAAATGTGTAGACCAATTCCTTAATTTCATCTGTGATAGGGCTATGATGGTGTTGCTTGTGACATTCAGCCAATGAAAACAGTCGAGCATTGACACCAGACTTCACCTGCCGTGATTTTTCTTTGAACAAGCTGTGACGGTCGACTTTTAGGACCCTGGAGAATTTGGCAATAGGCATGTTTTCCTTTGAATTTATCATCATCTGCAATGCTGCATTCTTCAAAAACAACTCGTCGTTAGAAGCTGGCTGCTTGACGATAGCTAGTGTGTTGCGAACATTGGAGACAATTGCACTCTGCACAGCAGCCTCCTCCTGTAAAGACTGATCACGGATTTCCCGAACAAGCAGATGTTGAGCAACAAGATTCCAGATTTCGCACTTTGCTTCTTTGTTGAGACCTTCAGTCCTGCTCTTGAAAGCTTTCACAATCTCGAAGGAGATTTTCCTTTTCTCCTCATCGTTGACGGCATGATGTCCTCGTTTAGTTGTCATCTGTCGGTGCTCCCGCTGTTTACGCTTTCTTTCTGTCTCATATTTCCTGATAATAGAAAGAGCTGGATGCTGGTAGTTGTGATTCATTTCTTGTAATGGCTCCCTTCTGCCTCCATTTCTAGTGGCAATAATGTTTTCTGCTGGTTTTCCATATCTGCAAGTTTGCTAAGCTTTGACAACTCAACTTCGAGGCAAGAAGCAATGCGAGAGAGAGAGAGAGAGAGAGAGAGAGAGAGAGAGAGAGAGAGAGAGAGAGAGAGAGAGAGAGAGAGAGAGAGAGAGAGAGAGAGAGAGAGAGGGAGGGAGGGAGGGAGGGAGGGAGGGAGTAGGAATAGGGCAAACTTTAAACTGGTCTGAGAGTGAGACAGAGAGGGAGTCTGCGCCGCACAGAGAGAGAGAGAGAGAGAGAGAGAGAGAGAGAGAGAGAGAGAGAGAGAGAGAGAGAGAGAGAGAGAGAGAGAGAGAGAGAGAGAGAGAGAGAACAGAGGCCACACCCCACGTCGTCGTCGTAACCGAAAACAGAGTCCACACCCCATATGGGAGGGAACAAATAAGATATCTTATGGTTATTAAAATTTCAAACTTCACTTGCTCTTTGGTTTTGAATAGATGCTAACAAGCACCTCTTACTAGCATTGTCCAGGACACCAAAAAGCATGACAATTTAACATGCTTATACCCTTTGGTGCTACGGACAAAGTCTTGGCCTTTATCCAACAATTTGATGCGGCGTTTGGAGATGAGAGCTTCATGGAGTCCTCTAAGCTATGCCATGTAGCCATGCACTTTCAAAAGTACACCTGGAAATAGTGGTCTAGCCTATGGACAAACGGTGAAGATCCACGAATATGGAAAGTTTTAAGAGCTTTCATTATGAAGCAGGTTTTGGCCACCGATGCAGAAATAGGTCTTTGGCCACCGATGCCAAAGACAGTACTCACCAAATGGAAAATCTTGAAGCTCTATCCCTACGAATCCATTCATAAATATATAGACAAGTTTTGGGACTTACATCTCAAAGCCACTGTCTTCAAAAAGATGGATTTTGGAGAGCATAAACAATAATTTTGTGCGGGCTTAACTGAAGAAATGGCGGAGTATGTCAACTCCCAAAGGACACACACCATATTTGCGGTCATACACCATAATATGGTGGCTTCTCGAATCAATTTCCAAACAGGGGCTAAGAGAAATTGTAAGCCCACGAAAAACAAGGGTTTCAATGAGCCTAAGGGGAAGGACAATGTCCAAAAGTGTCCTAAGGGCAATTCCAATAACAACAAAGCCAAGGAGAAGTGAGTTGACAAAGGCAAAAATAAACTCTCTCCTGAAGAGCTTGAGCGTTATAGCAAGGATAACTGCCGTTTCAAGTGCAGCGCAAGGGCATGCATACCACGCTTGTCCCAAAAGAACACCCGCCATGAGCTTCCTAGAGCTACCTTGGTTGAAATCCAAGAAGAGGAAGCTCACCACAAAGGATCTCCTCTATGCCATGCTTGGGGAAAGGTAAGAGAACATGATGCTTTTATTCTCTTTGACCTTGATTCTACTCACAATTTCATATCCACAAAGTTGGCGACCAAGCTAGGCATCCAAGCCTATGAGATGGGAGATGTCCTATCCACATATGGTGCTTTCAAGGGGCAAGAAGCTTCAGACACTCCCTTAATTGGGAAATTGAGGCTCCATGTCCAAAGCTATGTGGACAAAGAGGACTTCTTTATCTCTCCTCTCAAGCACAAGGATGTAATCCTAGGGGCACCATGGTTTGATCGCATGGCTGCCAATGTTAAATTCCTTGAAAGGAGAATCTAGTTTAGGTTCAGGAAAAATGATATGTACATAGATGCTAAGGAAATGGGTAACACCATTCCCATTGTACTTACAAAAGCTTTCAATAGGTCAATAAAGAGCTCTATTTCAAGGGGTTTCAAGATGTCTTTATTGACGATATCCCTTATGAATTACCTCCTAAACGAGGCAATGATGACCATGCAATTGAACTCCTTCCAAGAATTTCACCACCTAATAAACCTCCTTATAGAGTTTCTCAAGCTCAACAAGAGGAGATTATGCGGCGGCAAGTGCACGAGCTAGTTGAGAAGGGCATGGTTAGGCCTAGCTCATCTCCATTTTGCTCACTCGTGTTACTAGTGCAAAAGAAAGACGGCACATATCGTATGTATGTCCAATATAGAGCACTAAATAGGATCACTATCAAAAATAGGTTTCCAGTTCCACGAGTAGAAGACTAGTTTGATAAGCTACAAGGGTCTACCTACTTCAGTAGGATTGACCTAAAAAGTGGCTACCATCAAATAAGGATAGTTGATCAAGATATTGTAGACACCACATTTCGCACTTCATTTGGTCTTTACAAATACATTGTCATGCCTTTTGGCTTGACCAATGCACCAGCCACATTCAACCGCTTGATGGAGAAGGCCTCACCGAACCTTTACTGGAGTGTTCTTTGATGATATTATCATCTACTCTATTTCACTAGATGAACACAAGCAACACATCTAGGTAATATTTCAAGTCTTAAGAGAGAATAAACTTTATGTTAATCGAAAGAAAAGTGAGTTTCTCTTACAAGAGATTTAGTATTTAGTCACATTATCTGTCAAGATGACATCCAAATGGATCCATCAAAGTTAAAGGTAATAAAAGGATGGTCTAAACCAAGGAATCTTCATGAACTAAGAAGCTTTATAGGTATGTGTGCATACTATAGATGCTTCATAGAAAAATTCTCACTAATAGCAGGACCATTACATGACCTAGCAAAGAAAAAAAATAGGTATTCATGGTCTGCCAAGGAGAACAATGATTTTGAAAAGCTTACCTCTCAACCTGTGCTTACACTGCTGGATCTCTCAAAGCCATTTGAGGTCCAATGTGACGCTTGTGGTGATTGACTTGGAGCTGTTTTGATCCAAGAAGGGCACTCCATAGCCTATGAAAATCAAAGGCTCGACCCTGTTGAGCAAGATCTAGGCATATATGAAAAGGAACTCTACATGCCTTAGACTCATGGAAGCACTATTTATTGGGGATTCCTTTCATTCTGCGGATGGATCACCAAAGCCTTAAGTACTTCATGATGCAGACCAAGCTCTCCAACAAACAAATGAGGTGGTCAAATTTCCTTTTGCAATTTCATTTTTGTATTTCTCACATTGCTGGCAAGCATAATCAAGTAGCCGATGCACTCTCAAGATGGCCGAGACTGAATGCGGTTTCCATAGCGACTCACAATGATCTATCTTCCATGATAGATGAGTATGCTGTTGATCCCAATTTTAGAGATGTGATTTCAGCCCTTGCACTAGGGAGAGAAAGAGGAACCATTTACTTTACAAGATGGTTATCTTCTCTATGGCAATAGACTATGCGTTACTAACTCACTACATGGGAAAGTAATGTATGAATATCATACTCCTCCTTATGCGGGGCATAGAGGAATTTAGTCTACCCTAAAAGGGATTGAAACATATTTCTTGTAATGGAAATGGCCTATGAACTTTGAGAGTAGAGAAATTAGGGAATTAGATAAAGCACTTTTGTGAGCATAACGGGTGAACTTAATTGATGGTAGCAACATAAACATGGTACTTAGTTAACTTGGCATGAACAATACTTTTGCAAGAGAGAGAGTTTAGAGAACATGACAATAGTTGAGGACCGGATTCATATGGATCCGGTCCCCCCTCCAATTGGAATTTGTATCAAATAGTTTCTCCCATCAAGAGAGACTTGGTACAATACAATCTTTGTGTTCCTTGTGACCTTGGTGATGCAATGAAGATGGAAAGCTTCATGCATCACAAGCATAACATAACTTTGTAGAAAGCATTAACTATCCCAAGCCTCAGTCCCAAGGCCTCAAACACCTTTGAAGGTGGAGAGATCTAGCGGGGAATGAGGGTAGGGAAGAGGAAGAAGAAAAATTCCATAGGAGAAAGAAATAGTTCCTCACTTATCATCACTCTTCTTGCTAGATACATAATAGCATAGTAATGAAGATGGAGAAGATAGAAAGCTTAAGCATTGAAGCATGGCTCTTAAGCTTTCCATCTTAAGCTTAAGAGAAACCAAATGCTTTGATACCAATGTAATGGAAATGCCTATTGGAGGGGGGACCGGCTCCGTATGAATCCGGTCCTCAACTATTGTCATATTCTCTAAACTCTCTCTCTCGCAAAAGTATTGTTAATGCCAAGTTAAGTAAGTACCATGTTTATGTTGCTACCATCAATTAAGTTTACGCGTTATGATCACAAAAGTAATCTCACAAAAGTGCTTTATCTACTTTCCTAATTCCGCTACTCTCAAAGTTCATAGGCCATTTCCATTACATTGGTATCAGAGAATTTGGTTTCTCTTTTCTTGCTTAAAAAGAGAGATCCTTAAGTAGCCTATTAATGGTTGATTTTGTTAATTATGATTAGGGAAAGTGGGACTGGGATCTATTATCGGTTTTGTTGAGCTCACTATGTGGGATATGGTGCACATCTTGGGAGCTTTGGTCTTAATAATGGAGTCTTTTTAGAATTTCCTATGGATTTACCATTACTGAGCCATAAGAAGTCCAAAAGGAGCTATCCCTCGGCAACTTCGCTATGTTAGACTCACTCCACTACTCTCTATACTTAACCAATTTGAGCCGTAAGTGTAGATACTTAAGTGCCTATTTCAAAGGCTAAGAGGAGTATAAACTAAGGTTTTGAATTGCCAAAACATAAAATAAGTAAACACATTAGTTTAATTAACATGTCTGACAATAACCAACAGAGTATAATGAACATTGATAACTTTGATTTTGCACATGAAGGTGCTAATGATGATACCCCCATGTTTGTTAATTATCTTGTCACTAGGTTGCAACAAGCTATGGGCAACCCTGCTTTGCAAGACAAAGTTACTCAACAACCTTGTGCCTATGGGATTTCCTTTCCTCTCCAAGAGGAGAAGGAGCTTAGGAGGCCTCTTGATGAGACCCCCAAAAGAAGACTCTCTCCCATACGAGAGGAGGAATCCAAAGATCAGGAAATTAATGAATCCATTAATTCCTCCGAAGATGTGGCTCCACGAAGAAGGCGGACTAAATGATTGACAACTCCTCCCAAGGGGAAACGGTTAACCCATAGTCCTTGTCCTCGTCACTTCAAAAAGGAAGAGAGAAAACAAAGGAAGAAAAGGGCAAGAAAGAGGTCACCCTCGTCTCCTCCTTCTTCACCTTCCTCCTCTACGGATGAAAGCTATGGTTATTCTCCTAGAGAATACAAGAAGGGAAGACATTGCAAATCTTACCCTGCATGGTGAAGGTCACAAAAGCTCAAGAAGTTCAAAGAGGGAGGAAAGAGTAACTCTTTTCTCACCTATGATGGCACCTTTGGTGCTACTGGCAAAGTATTGGCCTTCATCCAACAATTTGATGGGCCTTTGGAGACGAGGGCTTCACGGAGTCCTCCAAGCTATGCCATGTAGCTATGCACTTCCAAAAATTGGCTCGTCAATGGTGGGCTAGTCTTTGTGGAAACAGTGAAGCCCCAAAGACAAGGACAACTCTATGAGTTTCCATCATGAAGCATTTCCTTGCAAGTGATGCAAAGGACAAAGTGCTTACCAAATGGCAAAGTTTAAAGCTTCTCTCTCATGACTCTATCCACAAATATGTGGACAAGTTTTGGGATTTACATCTCAAGGCTACTATCTTTCAAAAAATAGACTTTGCCGAGTAAAAGCAACAATTTTGTGTGGGATTATCCAAAGAGATGGCCGAGTATGTCAACTCTCAATGGCCTGGTTCTATCACTGAAGTAATCCATCACACCATGGTTGATTCACGCATCAATTTCCAACAAGGGGCTAGACAAAAAGTCAAGCCCATGGAAAATAAAGACAAAAGTGATGCCAAGAGGAAAACCAATGCCCAAAATTCTTACCAAGGCTATTCCAACAACACCAACAATCAATCCAAGGAGAAGGGAGTTTACAAAGGTAAATATAAACTCTCTCCTAAAGAGCTAGAAGCTTTTAGTAAGGACCACAAATGTTTTAAGAGTGGGGAGCAAGGCCATGGTTATTGTCCTTACCCCAAGAGAATTACCCACAATGAGACTCCTAGAGCCTCTATGTTTGAAGCTCCAAAAAAGGATGCTCATTGCCAAGGAGTTCTCCTTTCCTATGCTTGGGGAAAGATGCAAGATCATGATTCCTTTATTTTGTTTGACCTTGTTTCAACTCACAACTTCATATCCACAGAGTTGACCACCAAGCTAGGCATACAAGCCCACAAGATGGGAGAGAAATTTGATGGAGCTATCAAGGGACAAGACCTCTCAATTACTAATTTAATTGGAAAATTGAGGCTTCATGTCCAAAGCTATGTGGACAAAAATGATTTCATCATCTCCCCTCTCAAACATGAGAATGTTAATCGTTGGGGCACCATGGTTTAATTGCATGGATTCCAACATGAATTTCCTTGAAAGGAGAATCTCTTCACCTACAGGGAAAAGAGAATGTACATAGATGCTAATGAGTTGGGGAACACCATATCCTTGCAATAAAGGGAATCAAGAGGAATTAGAGTTGTCTAATTTCCTAAATGGACCCCAAGATGTTTTCATTGATGACATCCCTAGTGAGCTACCTCTAAAATGAGGGATGATGACCATGCAATTGAGATCCTACCAGGAAGCTCACTGCCTAACAAGCCTCCTTATCGAGTTTCACAAAATCAACAAGAGGAGATCATGAGGCAAGTGCATGAATTGGCGGAAAAAGGGATGGTGAGGTCTAGCTCCTCTCCATTTTGTTCACCATTGTTTTAATGCAAAAGAAAGACAACACATATCACATGTGTGTCGACTATAGAGCACTAAATAAGATTACTATCAAAAATATATTTCCCATGCCACGCGTAGAAAATCTATTTGATAAACTACAAAGTTTTGGCCTGACAAATGCTCCAGACGCATTCAAACTCATGATGGACAAAAATCTTTAGGCCACTCAAATTCTCTTGAGGAGTACAAGCGACACCTCTAGGTAATCTTTCAAGTTGTGAGAGAGAATAAACTTTTCATTAATAAAAAGAAAAGTGAATTTTTCCTACAAGAGATTCAATATTTAGGTCACATTATCTATAAAGATGGCACCCGTATGGATCCAACAAAGTTAGAGATAATAAAAGGATGGCCTAATCCAATGAATCTACTGGAGGTACGAAGCTTCATAGGTATGTGTGTATAATATAGATGCTTCAAAAAAAAAAATTCTCGCTACTAGCAAGCCCGTTACATGACTTAACAAAAGAGAACGTTAAGTATTCATGGACTGCAAAAGTGCAAGAAGCTTTTGAAGAAGCTTAAGGAGAATCTTATCTCTCAACGTGTGCTCACACTACTAGATCTCTCGAAGCCATTTGAGGACCAATGTGATGCTTGTGGTAATTGCCTTGGAGCTATTTTGCTTCAAGAAGGGCATGCCATAGCATATGAGAGTCAAAGAATCAACTTCAATAAGTGAGTATTGGGCAAATACAAAAAAAAGCTACTAGCTATTGTATATGCCCTAAACACGTGGAAACACTATCTCTTGGGGACTCCATTCATCCTACGAATGGATCACAAAACCTCAAGAACTTCATGATGCAAACCAAGATCTCCGACAAACAAATGAGGTGGGAAAATTTTCTTTTGCAATTTAAATTACATATTGCTCACATTGTTGGCAAGCACAATCAAGTGGTTGATGCACTTTCACAATGACCATGGGTAAATGTGGTGTCTATAGCAACTCACAATGATCTATCTTTTATGATAGATGAGTATGCTACTGACCAAGACATTAAGTATGTAATTACAGCCTTTGCAATAGGGAAGAAAAAAGAACCATTCACCTTGAAGGATGGTTATGTTCCAAACAACAATAGGCTATGTGTTAATCACCTATACAATACGAAAGTCATATATGAATCCCATATTTCTCCTTATGCGGGGCAAAGAGGGACTCCATAGTTTACTCTTCCAGGAGTAGAAATGTATTCCTATTGGTCTACCTTGAAAAGTAAACATACAAGAGTATGTTTCAAAATGCGCGTTATACCAAAAGTTGAAAATTGATCGAGGGAAGCAACTTGGATTGTTTCAATTGACAGACTTAACAAGAAAACACACTCTATTCTTGTCAAAAAGACTATTAAGGCACATCAAATGGCAACCCTCTTCATATCTCAAATTTTCAAGCATCATGAATTTCCAACATCCATAGTGTCGGACAAAGATCCTAGAATGACCAATAAGTTCTAGAAGGGTCTCTTTTGGAATCTAAGAAGTAGATTAAATTTCTCTTTCGGCCTATTATCCACAAATGGATGACCAAAGTGAAATAACTAATCTAATGATTCTTGAATCTACTAAAAGCCAGTGTCATGGAAGTAGATCAACATTCTCGATGATAGAAGTACCTACCTCTTATAGAGTATGCGTACAATGACATTGCACATACTTCTATGGGTAAAGCACCTTTCGAGGTTAAAGAGGGAAGATTCAATAGTCCCTTACTAATTCAAGTACATGGGAAGATCTTTGCTGCTGCTGATGAATATAGCTGAGACCTACAAGAATCTTTTCCAAAGATTAAAGGGGTTATATCCATCTCACAGGAAAGGCAAAAAGGGCTGCTGCTAATAAGCACAAAAGAGCCTTAGCCTTTCAGGAAAATGATTGGGTCTTGCTAAAGTTTCTCAAGGCTCATCTGAGGCATACTATGGCAAGAGTCCTACGGACCACCAAGAGTTCGATGCTAAACTAGCAAAATGATACTATGGTCCTTAAAATTCTTAAGCAAGTCAATGAGATGGCTTATCATTTGAAGTTGCCCAACCATTGGATCATGCACAATTTTTTCCATGAGAACCTACATAAGCCTTACAAAGGAGTGCCATCAAAAGAAGCAATAGTTGCAGACCCTCCAAAAATCAAAGAGCAAGAAGAAGTACTTCAATCTAAGTCCATCTTATGACATGAAGACAAGGTATTAAGAAACGATAAGATTATCTGACGATATCTTAATTAAGTTAAAGAATTATCCTTTTCAAGATGCTAAATGGATGCAAGGAACCTAGCTTAAGGATAATATGAACCTTGTCAATGCTTAAAATGCTCCACTCGAGTAAGCATATGAAAATGCATTTTAAATGAAAAATGTTTTTGTCTTATAATACCTGTTCTCTTTTTATTATGCACAAATTTAAATAATATGTATGCTTAGAATCATGTTCGTGGTGACGATGTCTCCCAAACACCAAGTAGAATTTGTCACTTTACTTTGGAAGTATGATATGGGCTAAAGAGCAGACATGCTTGCGGGAAGCTACGTCTCCCAAGCACCAGATGGATAAGTCATCCATCTTGGAATGATGTCGTAGGGTAAAAAGGGATCCTCTACCCACTAAGAAACATGGACTAATGACTAAGCTTTATCTTCTCTACCTCATAGTCAAGGACGACTATGATTTCAAGAGCGAGGTAATGTCATAAAATATAATATCTAGCTATACCAAATGATTTTCTCATATTAAACTGATCATTTAATGTGTGAGAATAAACGGGAACAATATTTAGAAGAGGGACATGTGCTTCTAGACCTATCTCAACACGGCACCAAAAGGAGAGATGCTTGCATCTCAATAGGGGTCCAAAAGGAGATGGTCTATCAAAGATCAAAGTGAAATAAGTGCTTCTAGACTTACCTCAACAGGGGACCAAGAGGAGAGATGGTTACATCTCAATAGGGGTCCAAAAGGAGGTGTCTATCAAAGAGCAACGTGCATCTAATGGATCTTAAAAAACCTTAGGGTTAGATTCATTAAATACCTCCAATGGTTAGTGTTAAAAGTCCTTTGACCTTAGGCAAGCTAGGGCTGAAGCTTGAGCTAGGAACCTGACCTAAACTTACATTTGACCTTAGGAAAGCTAGGGCTGAGCTTGAGGTGGGAACCCAACCTAAACTTGCCTTTGACCTTAGGCAAAGAGCTTGAGGTGGGAACTCCACCTAAGGTGCTTGTCATGTTTGATGACTAAGGTACTTGAGGTACTTGTCATACTTACTGAGGATGGTGCTTGAGAAGCTTCCTATGCGTGGGGGGTAAGGTACTTGAGGATGCGTGGGGGGTAAGGTGCTTGAGTCAAAAAGAGACCCTACAAACTTAATGAGGAAGTTGCTTGAGAAGCTTCCTATGCATGAAAGTCCCAAAGTTAGGGGAATCTTTGACCTAACCTTGCACTCACCCAAAGGGCACCCCTTTTCTAAAAGGGCACATGGGACACATTTCAGACTCTCATTAATCTTAACCACATGGTGTGCTTGAATGCTATTGGTTGGGATAAAGAGGGGTCCAATGAGCTTCTAGTTCCATCCAATAAATATCTAGCTATTTTAAAGCTCTATCTCTGTGTAAGGGGTAAGGAGGACACTTGTCAAAAGACTACCCATGTACTTGACTACATGCTGCATGTGATTGGCTAGGGGGAGAGGGGTCCAATGAGCTTGCAGCATGTGGAAAAGTTGCAACTCACCCCAAGCAAGCAAGGGGGGGTGCTAGGGGGATATACACCACACACACACTCATTTTGTGGATGGATTCTCACTTGGTGAAAGTAGAGGAACTCCACCTCCTTCTCCAAGCTTGTGAGAAGTAAGAGCCTACACCAACATCTTGGCTATGGAATGGAAATCCAACCAAGATCCATGCTTCAATGCTTAAGCTCTCCATCTTCTCCATCTTCATTACTATGCTTTTATGTATGCTAGAAAGAAGAGTGATGATAAGTGAGGAACTGTTTCTTTCTCCTATGGAATGTTTCTTCTTCCTCTTCCCTACCCTCATTCCCCGCTAGCTCTCTCCACCTTTGAAGGTGTTTGAGGCCTTGGGACTGGGGCTTAGGATAGTTAATTCTTTCTACAAAGTTTATGTTATGCTTGTGATGCATGAAGCTTTCCATCTTCATTGTATCACCAAGGTCACAAGGAACACAAAGATTGTATTGTACCAAGTCTCTCTTGATGGGAGAAACTAAAATACAAATGCCTATTGGAGGGGGGACCGGCTCCGTATGAATCCGGTCCTCAACTATTGTCATGTTCTCTAAACTCTCTCTCTTGCAAAAGTATTGTTCATGCCAAGTTAACTAAGTACCATGTTTATGTTGCTACCATCAATTAAGTTCACCCGCTATGCTCACAAAAGTAATCTCACAAAAGTGTTTTATCTAATTTCCTAATTCTTCTACTCTCAAAGTTCATAGGCCATTTCCATTACATTTCTATTGTCCTACCATGAAACCAAGCATACAAGAGTATGTTTCTAAATGTGTGGTATGCCAAAAGACGAAGTTTGATAGAGGGAAGCAACCTGGATTGCTTCAACCATTGCCAATCCCCGATTCACCATGGGAGAGCATATCCATGGATTTTATCTTTGGATTTGTTAGCAGCGGCTAACACAGGCTACACCAAATATGCATCAAGCGGGAGATATCTATGGTTGTGCATAATATTTCCACTTTGTATAAGTCTTGGGCTCACTTGGAGTTCCAAAGTTGTATATGGTAGTTTGAGGGCTCAAGCTTAAACACATAGTAGAAGGGAAAGTGGTGAAAGCCTTTAAAAGGAAGCCTTTGTGTAAGGAGGCTTCATTCTTGAGTATCCACTCTTGAGAATCCACTTTTGAGAGCTCCCTCTCTCAAAAGTGTTCACTCTTTGGCCTAGCCTTGAGCTTAATGTCTATGCTTGAGAGGCTAGTGCTAACCATTTTAATTAAAGTAAGCTCTTCTTGATTAATCTAATTCTTATTTTCTCATTAGTCTCTTCTTCTCTACATTTCATCTTGTCATGAAGTAGTATTACACTTTCATTATTCTAGATTTGAGAGATGTATGTACTTATTGCTAGTAACCACTCTTATCTCTCTACGAGCAATAGATTTGCGATATCTAGCATCACAAATTAGGGTGATTAGGTTGGGTCTTAATCTTCTAATTTGTGTGTGTGCCCTATTCTTTGCTTGTGTGTGTAGATAGGTTTTATGAAGCTCTAGCACCATTCACCTCGTGTGTATAAGCTATTGATGAAGTGCCTTAATTGACGTGTGGTAATTAGTGTGTGCTTATCATTAGTGTGTTTGGAGTTTCTAGTCTATGGAAAGTCGGACTTCGGTGGGCTTGATGTGTGTAGGAGATTAATTGATTAGTGATTAGAGTAGGTGTAGAGTTAGTCTTGCAATGGCTAATCTCTACTTGCAATGGAGAGGCGATCTCTTGAATCCTCTACTCCATTCATCCGATGCTCGTGCTTCCATGCCCTAGCCGGGTTGTCGATCCACGGATTTGATAATTTTGTGTGGGTTGCGATAATTATCAAATCCGTGGATCAGCAACCCGGCTAGGGCATGGAAGCACGAGCATCGGATGAATGGAACAGAGGATTCAAGAGATCACCTCTCCATTACAAGTAGAGATTAGCCATTACAAGACTAACTCTAAACCTACGCTAATCACTAATCAATTAATCTCCTACACACATCAAGCCCACCGAAGTCCAACTTGCCATAGACTAGAAACTCCAAACACACTAATGATAAGCACACATTAGTTACCACACTTCAATTAAAGCACTTCATCAATAGCTTACACACACAAGGTGAATGGTGCTAGAGCTTCATAAAACCTATCTACACACACAAGCAAAGAATAGGGCACACACACAAATTAGAAGATTAAGACCCAACTTAATCACCCTAATTTGTGATGCTAAATATCGCAAATTTATTGCTCGTAGAGAGATAAGAGTGGTTACTAGCAAGAAGTACATACATCTCTCAAATTTAGAATAATGAAAGTGTAATACTACTTCATGACAAGATGAAATGTAGAGAAGAAGAGACTAATGAGAAAATAAGAATTAGATTAATCAAGAAGAGCTTACTCTAATTACAATGGTTAGCACTAGCCTCTCAAGCATAGACATTAAGCTCAAGGCTAGGCCAAAGAGTGAACACTTTTGAGAGAGGGAGCTCTCAAAAGTGGATCCTCAAGAGTGGATACTCAAGAATGAATCCTGCTTACACAAAGGCTTCCTTTTAAAGGATTTCACCACTTTCCCTTCTACTTATGGGTTTAAGCTTGAGCCCTCGAACTACCATATACAACTTTGGAACTCCAAGTGAGCCCAAGACTTATACAAAGTGAGTGAAAATATTATGCCCAACCATATATATCTCCCGCTTGATGCATATTTGGTGTAGCATGTGTTAGTTGCTGCTAACATTCCCCCCTTCCTAATTTGGCGCACGTCCTCGTGTGCCGGTGAAGCAAGACATGGTGACATGGTAGAAAGCAAGTCCATGGAAGAAATGTTGAGCTTCAAAACATAAGAACAAGTAATGAGCATCAAAGGCCAACAAGGATACAAACCTAAAATACATTGAACAATCATGCAAAGTAAGTTTTTTGCTTCCAAAAGATGAGTCAATCATAGTCAAAAACTAGACAACATAAAGCAAAAAAAAAAACACCTAAACTATTGTGAAGATTAAACCACTTGAAATTTCAGTTTTATGCATGAAACACAAGCAATCAATTATTACCCTAGGCTAATGCAAGTTCATAAACCTACTAGCCTAAAAACTATGTGAACAATCTTAATAAATCATTCAAGCTTATCATGTCCACGGGCTATAAAAAAGATCCTAATCTATTAGTACATCGTCATAGATTTCTTTTTTTGAAGCTCATGGAAGTTTTTTTTTTGTCATTCATTGAAAAAATTTAAAGTACAATCACAAGGCTACCACCCTAAGGCAATTCTAGGTGCGACTCCTGGCTCCTTGAACCCTCAAGAAGGTGTTCCAAAAGCCTACTAGCCAACCAAGGCGACGGCTAACCCCTATTAGCCGAGGAGATCGGTTTAGGGCCTTGACCAAGCAAGCCAAGGTGATTCCCCTCGCCTGCCAAGTGCGCTAGGCCTCACATAGACACAATATAACATAAAGATTTTGATTTTCATGTGTCTAGTAGCATTTTTGCTACTTTTTTTTGGACACTTTTTTGCTTCATTGATTCATGTTTTAGAACATTTTTATTGCTTCCAATATGAGATGCTAATGGAAATTGGATTAAAGGACTAAAGCCTAATCATAGCCCTAGGTCATGTTAAAAATGAATCGAGTATTTAGACTATCACTAAGAGTCTAGGACTAGCAAGAAATGATCCTACATTAATCTAAGGTCAAGGCCAATTACCTATGATTAGCACACAAAAAACCTAATTTTTGATGAGTTAATTTTCACAAAGCAAAGTGTTGAAACTTTAGGATGCCTAGCTTTCGAACAAAAAAACCATAACTTAGAAGCAAAAATTACTTAAGCCAAGCATAGAGAATGAAGAGATGAATAAAAGAGCAAAAATCATGGAAGGATTACACCTATTCATGCTCTTTGTGCATCCTCGAGCAAGCATCCCCTTTGTGTAGAGAAGCCTCTTGATCTTTTTATTTGCAAAAGAAGCTGATTTGAAGCTAAGTGTGAGCACAAGCTTCAAAGCCTTTTATTGAAATCCAAAAAAACACAAAAAAACATCAACGAAAACCTAAAACTAGGGTCTTGCATACCCACATTTGCCAAAGGGAAAAAACTCAAGGGAAAAAAATGCCTTTGGTTATGCACATGATGCTCTTTGATAGCAAATTTATGCATACATATCAACCATGAGAGATAAAATGAGCTTCTACATAAGCAAATAGTGCAATTTTTACCATCTCTTGAGCATGATTCAAATTTGATTATTTTCTAGCTCAATGAAATATGGAATTTAAAACAAGCCAAGAGCTGAAAATAAAGCAACTTTTGAATGAAATGAAGTGGCTCTCGATAGCCAAATTTTACAATTTAAAGCTTTCCAAAAAGTTGGCTAACAATTAGCTCACATGAAATTTTACATTTTTTAGTGCAATCTATGAGCTAGAGATGACTACAACTCTTAATGGAATGAAAGTGAATGGATTTCAATAGCCAAATTATGTACTTGAAAGCTCAAAAAAGTTGGGTAAATACTAGCTCAAATGAAAAAAATTCACTTTTGACCAAGCTATGAGCTAGCATGTATACAACTTTAATCCAAACATTTGGAATGGCTCTAATTAGCCAAGTTTTGCAATATTTTTCAATGATGACCCCTTCTTGGATCAATGAAAATCACACACCTGCCACACCTCTTCAAAACAACTCAACTCATTAGTGCTCTTAAGCATTTGAACATTTAAAGTAAGCACTAAAAAAATCAACCACAAACCCAAAATTTTCATGCTCTCTTTTGGCCATTAAAACAAGCTCAATTTTAATGCTTTCCAATGATTTTTCATTCAAGTCGAGCACTAAAATGTATCAAGCAATGCCAAGCTCAAGCATAAAGCACACTCGTCATAATGCAACTCTCATGCCTGCATGCATATCACAAGGAATTTTTCCATTTAGCATTAACATAATACTCAAAGTTCAAACCAAGGCAATGAAGCTTGTTTGTGCATATCAAAAAGAGCTTGCCATTTAGTGCATCACAGTATTTTGGCATTCAAAGTAAGCATTAAAAGCATGCTAACTCACAAGCCCAAAAGTTTTGGTGCTCTTTTTTGTCCATAAGATCAATGTTAGTGCTTTGCAGTGATTTTTGCATTCAAATAAAGCACTAAGAATTCACAAGTCAAAAATTAATTCTTAGTTTTGGCCAAAGAAAGCTCAACTTTTTAGTGCTATGCAAGGACTTTTAAGCACTGAAAAATGCAACAAACAAAGGCCAAGCCTAAGCACAAAAGTTGCAATCATTCATCAACTCTTCATCAATGTAATCTCATGCTCGCACGCATCACGTTAAAGAATTATTCTTCTATTGCAATGAGATACTTTAATCAAGGTGGCACTAATCCAATGCAAAAGCCAAGGTTTGGGTACAATGAAGTTCCTTCATACCTTCAAAGGCTCACTCGATCATAGCACACATGATTATATACAAAGCAAGAAGAGTGAGAAAGAGAGACACAGAATGACAATCACTTAATTGACATAAGCTCATTCAAACTTATTTTAGTGCTAAAAGGAATATCTGTCAGACACAAACACTAATCATCATTTATTGCAAGGAGGTTCACTCCCCACCATGAAGCGATTTTTTGGATTATCTCAATGGGCTTACCTAAATTTTTCCTAACTCTTGCTGCCTCAATTTTGTCAAGTTCCTGCATTACTTGATCATGTTTATGGTTTCGATTATTTAATGAGGTTCTTTGAGTCGCAAAGGTGCGAACTACCTTGTTTTTTTATTAAAAAAAAACTTTTCTTTTGTTGTTTTAATTTTTGCTACGCTCATAGACAGGTGGTTACATAGAGCGGGGAAGATTGGGAGCAGGGACACGGTAGTGTACTAGGAGTGTGGGCATTCCTGTGTGCTGAGGTTGGATGCTCTTGGGGATTCTGCAGGGATTTGGTGAGCACGCCTATGCCTGAGCGTACTACTAGTGATTGAGAGAAACTTGAAGGTCATAGCTACGACTCCTCGAGTAGCAGCAAAGATCAGTGTGCATTGTGTCCTGTTTAATGGCAGGTGCCAGGTGCTCTGGCTCTATCAATTCATGTCAAGCATTGAACTCCAACTAGGTGCAATTTTCAGCACGGATATAAAATGACTGGGACTGTGAAAGGGTGTCTGTGGTTTTGACGTTGGTGGTTGATCTCAGTGCAGGCACTGTAGGTGATGATCAAACGCAGTAATCGGTAAGGCGAGACTCGGGGACCGGGGCGGGCAATGGGGCCGCGTTCAGGCTTGGGGGTGCACACATGTGTGTGTGTGTGTGTGTGTGAGTGTTGTGAGCAACTAGGGTACTTGGGAGCCGCAATCTTGTGTGTGTGTGTGTGTGTGTGTTGTGTTGATGTGATGTGGCCAGCAAAGCAGGGTCGAGGTCTACACATGTGTGTGGGTGTAGTTGTAAGGTAAATGCTGCAGCAAGGCACAGTGCAATACACAACTATTGCGGCCATTTTCAATGGTTACTGTACAGCAATGTGGACACGTAGACATGAGAAATAGCGTAGGAGCAGCATGCCGTCGATACTCTGAGAAGCTGAGAACAATAGTGTAGGTGCACTGTGAGAGCATTGGAGCAATCTCCGAGCAGATGAAAGAGCGCCAAACGTTATAATCGGCAGAGTGTGTGTGTGTGTGTGTGTGTGTGTGTGTGAGGACGGGGCAGAGTAAAGGTGGGATGGGCCGAGTAAAGCTGTGTGTGCGCGCTACAAGCGCATTAACAAATCTGTGGCGAGTTGATATTGGACAGCCTGGCAAGAACCGTGCTCCATAAGTCAACAAATCGAGAAAAAGGGAGCGATGGGTGGGTTGGCTCCGGGTTAGCAATTTAGCAGCAAGCTGCGTCTGCTGGAGCATGTGCGAGCATTGAAGGACATGTGTAGAGATCAATTCCGCTGATAGAATCATGGGCTGGTAGAACCTGGCAGCTCCCTTTCAAGAATAGCGAGTGCCAATCAAATGTGTGAGGTGGCGAGATGCCCGCAAGGATTCTACTCTAGGTGTGTGTGCGCTGCAAGCAAGAGATCAGGTCGTTGTGTGCGTGTGTGTGTGTGTGTGTTGTGTTGATGCACCATTATTGGCACTGGCAAGACAAGCAACTTTTTGGCTTATTCTTTTTTTTTAAAATTTTATTTTTCAAATACCTCTTTAAATGAGGAGTCTCCCATGGGAAATGTGAGCAAAAACTATTGGCATTGTGTATGTATGTGTGTTGTGAGCTCTTTTATCATTGGCAATACAGTACAGTACGCATAAACTAGCTACTGCATCCCTTGTGCATTTTTTTATATTTTTGAAAAAAGCTCATTTACGGATCCGTTCCCACACACTATCTAAAGTAACTTCGATTATGTATTTTTGCGCATGGGACATATGCACCACAATTTGGTCAATCGATTGGTTCATCATAATTGTGTACGCAACCTTCTTGATTTCTTCATGTTCAATCGATTTGAGCATGAATTTCAATGACTAGTCCGAAAATTAAGTTTACTCCAAAGCATAGTGCATACATTCAATTAGGTCATACATTCCTTAATTGATTCATCATGCAAGCTCAAAATTTTGTTATCGAAAGGCGGTTTACATGAATCATTGCGTACACACATGTATGTAGTGCATTACTTCTCAAATGCAATTTGTATCCGATTTCAATCATTGCAATTTTGAATTGCTCATATCCCAAAGCCCTAATCATCCAAATCAAATCGGATTTGTCATTTGGTTTGTACGGTTACACTTAATTGATTATAGCATTTGCAAAAGCACAATTCAATGAAATTTTTACCAATTTCCATCAAATCGGCATACACATCAATTATTTTGCCAAATTAATCATCATAATTGGTAAAAAATACCAATTATTCATTCAAGCACCGGATTGCACATGCCATTGAGTAGGCACACACACCCAAATTTAGGCCAAAATTTTATGCAAAAATTACATTAATTCCCCATTGCAATGCTCAAATTGCAAACTTAATTAAGCATAAGTGAATGCATGCATGCTCAATTTTTCAAAAATTACACTATTTTTACCCAATCAAGCAATGCACACACTAAAAAATTAAGCACAATTGATTGAATATTTCTCAATTGGTAATGAATTTAGGCTTACACCTAATGATTGCACACACTTTCTTTGCAAATTTCATAATCAAAAACCATTTAGGTGTCCCAATTGACCATCAATCATTGAAAATCAAGTGGTCATGGATGGGCACACACACTCAATTTTTGCCCAATTTTTTGGCAATTAGGCTTATCCAATGTTTGAATTAGCCTCACATACTCATCATTTATAGGATTGTCCACGTGAAGTCGCATCATTGCACACACAAGTGTGTGCACCATCAATTTGGTTCCAAAATTGACCATTTGTAGGTAAAAAAATCACACACTCAAATCATCAAATTAGGTATTTATTAGCACAATTAACTTGATTAGAGTGATGATTCCACCTCTTGCAAGGGGATTTCACATACTTTACACTTCAAATGTTAGTGGTTAGGTTACAAAGGTTAGTCAAAATTAGTAGAAATTAACATGAAAAGAAGCGAAATTAGTAAGGGTTAGCATGAAATTAGTGAAATTGGGGGTTTGGGATATTCATAACTCAACATTAGCATCAATTTTTTGCACAACATCATCAAATCAAACCAAAAAATGAGTTACACACATTCAAAAACCAACAAAATTAGTAATGAAATTACTCTATTCTACACATCCTAAACTCACTAGCTTAGGTTATCGATCCCCGGCAACGGCGCCAAATGTAGGGAGGCGTTGTAGTACGACCTAATTGTAACCCACACAAAATTATCAAATCTGTGGACCGGCAACCCGGCTAGGGCATGGAAGCACAAGCATCGGATGAATGGAGTAGAGGATTCAAGAGATCACCTCTCCATTGCAAGTAGAGATTAGCCATTGCAAGACTAACTCTAAACCTACTGTAATCACTAATCAATTAATATCCTACACACAGCA
The DNA here is from genome assembly GCF_014529385.1 of Adiantum capillus-veneris. Classification (NCBI taxonomy): domain Eukaryota; kingdom Viridiplantae; phylum Streptophyta; class Polypodiopsida; order Polypodiales; family Pteridaceae; genus Adiantum; species Adiantum capillus-veneris. Next base: position 71,887,830 of record NC_140952.1, read on the forward strand.
AGCCCACCGAATTCCGACTTGCCATAGACTAGAAACTCCAAACACACTAATGATAAGCACACACTAATTACCACACGTCAATTAAGGCACTTCATCAATAGCTTATACACACGAGGTGAATGGTGTTAGAGCTTCATAAAACCTATCTACACACACAAGCAAAGAATAGGGCACACACACAAATTAGAAGATTAAGACCCAACTTAATCACCCTAATTTTTGATGCTAAGTATTGCAAATCTATTGCTCGTAGAGAGATAAGAGTGGTTACTAGGAAGAAGTACATACATCTCTCAAATCTAGAATAATGAAAGTGTAATACTACTTCTTGACAATATGAAATGTAGAGAAGAAGAGACTAATGAGAAAATAAGAATTAGATTAATCAAGAAGAGCTTACTCTAATTACAATGGTTAGCACTAGCCTCTCAAGTATAGACATTAAGCTCAAGGCTAGGCCAAAGAGTGAACACTTTTGAGAGAGGGAGCTCTCAAAAGTGGATCCTCAAGAGTGGATACTCAAGAATGAAGCCTCCTTAGACAAAGGCTTCCTTTTAAAGGCTTTCACCACTTTCCCTTCTACTATGGATTTAAGCTTGAGCCCTCAAACTACCATGTACAACTTTGGAACTCCAAGTGAGCCCAAGACTTATACAAAGTGAGTGGAAATATTATGCACAACCATAGATATCTCCCGCTTGATGCATATTTGGTGTAGCCAGTGTTAGCCGCTGCTAACAGGATTGCCTAAGTCTATCCATGGGAATATGGGAATATGGATGATAGTAGACAGTTTTAGTAAACAAGCTCATTTAATACCTGTCAGAAAGACTATCAAAGTCCATCAAATGGCAAACCTCTTCATTTCACAAATCTTCAAGTACCATGGCTTGCCAATGTCTGTAGTGTTGGATAGAGATCCTAGAATGACCAGTAATTTTTGGAAGGGTCTCTTTGAGAATTTAGGGACAAAGCTAAATTTCTCTTCAGCCTATCACCCGCGGATGGCCAAAGTGAAATAGCTAACCTAACACTTCTTGATCTACTAAAAGCCTATGTAACGGAAGTAGATCAAAAGTCCCAATGAGAGAAGTACTTACCCTTAGTGGAGTATGCCTACAATACCACTGTACATACTTCCACGGGAAAAGCATCTTTCGAGGTAATTGAGGGAAGATCAAAAAGTCCCATGCTACTTAAATTACACAAGAAGATCTTCATTGCAGATGAGTATAGCCAAGACCTACAAGAATCTTTCCAAAAGATTAAGGATGCTATCTCTATCTCACAATGAAGGAAAAAGGCTATCGCTGATAAGCATAGAAGAGCCCAAGATTTTAAAGAAAATGATTGGGTCTTACTTAAGTTTCCCAAGGCTCGACTAAGGCACATGACGGGCAAGAATCCTACGAGACACCAAAAGTACTATGCTAAGTTAGCAAAAAGATACTATGGTCCCTTTCACATTCTTAGACCAATCAATGAGATGGCCTACCAACTCAAGTTTCCCACCCATTGGCTCATACACAATGCTTTCCATGTAAGCCTACTAAAGCGTTACAAAGGAGAGCCACCTCAAGAACCAACTATTGAAGACCCATAGGAGATCGAGGACCAAGAAGAGGTGTTGCAGCTTGAGTCCATTCTTCGACATGAAGACAAGGTATTAAGAGGCGGTAAGACTATCCTATGATAAGGCATACAATTAAAGGATAACCTAAACCTTGTCAATGCTTCCCTTCAGTAAGAAAATGTACAAATGTTTAAAATGAACAAAGTTTTTGTCTTATAAGACTCTCTTTTTATTTATTGTGCACAAATGTGAAGTAGTATGCATGCTTAGAATCAAGTCTCCCAAACACCAAGTAGAGCTTGTCACTCTACTATGGAAGATTGATAGGACTAATGTGCAGACATGCTTGAGGCAGCTTAGGCTCTCAAACACCAAATGGACTTGTCATTCATTCTGGAACGATGTCGTAGGGTAAGTTAGGGATCCTCTACCTGCTAGAAAAAGGACTAACAAATAGGCTTTATCTTCTCTACCCCATAGTCGAGGACGACTATGATTTCAAGAGAGAGGTAATGTCATAATAAATAATATCTAATTCTCCTAAATGATTTTCTCATGTTAAACTGATCATTTAATATGGGGAAGTACTAGGGGAGAAAAATCTAGAATATTGGTTAAGCTGGCGGACCGGCCACAATAGGGATCAAAAGGAGGAAAATAGAGATCCAAAGGGGGGGGGCATTTGCAAAAGAGCAATGTGCAACAATGGGATTTAAAGACCCTAAGGTTCAGCCCATTAAGAATTCCAAAATGCTAAGGTTCCAAAATTCAAAGGTTGTGTCCAAATGTCAAATACTAGGGAAATTGGATGCTTTGTGTGTGTACCAAAAAGTCATCAAAATTCCTACAAAGGAGGGGGCAAGCCTTGCAAGTAGGGGATGAGAGAGAAACACACACACATGCACGCACAAGCTTCCTTTACACAGAGGGAATGAGGGACACATGTCAGCTCCCTAGCCCAGATGCTCAGAAGGTGCACTCAAATCCTACTGGATGGCCATGGAGGTGGATCAATGAGAATTAGGCTGGAGTAAATATAGTTTAATTAATATAAAAACACTTAATAAAAGAGCCAATAAGAATTAAGCTCTCTAGAAGACTATTGGATAGTCTCCGAAGGGGTCCAATGAGCATTCAACAGCCCAATGGCTTGCCTGATTCCTATTGGCCAACATACAAAGGGGTCCAATGAGAGTTTAGTTGCATTAGTTAATTACCTAAAGCTCTCACAAAAGGGGAAAGGGGGACACATGTCGGAAGACTATCACTTATGCTTCTTAAATCCTATTGGCTAAGCTTGGAGGGGTCCAATGGGAAGCCAACAAGAGGAAATAGCATGAGGGGTCGACCAAGAGAGAGAAGGGACTGAATTTCTCGAGGCATTGTTACACACACAAACTCACAATAGCTCATATGTGAAGCAAGAAGACTCTCTCTCTCTCTCTCTCTCTCTCCTTCTCAAGCTTTAATGGAAAGCTTATCACCTACTCCAAGCTTGTGAGAAGGGAGGCCTACACCAAAAACTCTTGGCTTTGTGATGCAAATCCAACCAAGAGACAAGCTTCAATGCATGCTCATCTCCTATACCATGCTAATTACTAAGCTATGCTATGCTAATATGAGGGACTATGTGAGGAGGTGTACATCTTTCTTGTAAGACTACTCCTTCTTCCTCTAAATCTACTCTCATACCCCGCTAGATCTCACCATCTTCAAAGGTGTGTGAGGTCTTGGGTCTGAGACCGTGAGGGAATTGACGTTGTGTTTTATAAGTGTTTTGCTTAGTTCTTGAAGCTTCTATAATACAAAGCCTTTTGGAGGGGGGACCGCCGGCTCCATGTAAATCCGGTCCTCAACTGTTGTCAATAGCTTAATTTCTCACTCTTTTGAATTATTGTTCATGCTTAGCTAACTAGGTGTTCTGCTTTTTGTTGCTCTCTCCACCCTAGCACTCTTGTTATGCTCATTAGGAACCTATTCTAATGAAATGCTTACTATGTTCATGTTATTTTCCACTACACACAAGTTACGAGGCCATCAAATGTTACATTGGTATCAGAGCATAAGGTTTCTCTTTTCTTGCTCAAGAAGAGAGGTCCTCAAGCTAGCTATAGATCCTCAAGCTAGCTATAGATGGTTGTTATTATTAATTGCAATTGAGTAAGTAGAATAGGGGTTTTTCAGCCTTGCAGTGCACTTGCCTTTGTGCAGATAATAGTGGAGTCCTACGGGGTTTTTGCCTACGGCTTAACCACTATTGAGCTATTAGAAGCTTGACAAGAGCCGGTACTATTTTGGTGTTGAAAGACCCTCTCTTCTATTCCTTGCAATTAATGGTATTCAAGCCACAGGTACAATAGCTTGAGTGCTTTTCTAAAGAGGTAAAGAGGAGTAGTAAATAGGGCTTGAAGTGCCAAAGTACACCTAAAAAATTTTACACCTAAAAGTTGTTAGAATGGTTGATAATAGTAAAGAGAGTGAAATTAATGTTGACAGCTTTGATTTTGCTAATGAGTAGGCTACTAATGATGCCCCTATGCTTGTTAACTACCTTGTTTCTAGGCTTCAACAAGCCATGGGCAATCCATCCCTCCAAAGTGAAGTGGAACAGCATCTTCGTGCTCATGAAATTCTCCAAGCTCCCCACCATGATGAGAGAGTACCTAGGAAACCTCCTTATGAGACTCCCAAAAAAGGCCTCTCTCTGATTTGGGAAGAAGAAGAGGATCCATAAGAAGGGCTCAAAAATTTTCTTCTTGAAGACGCATCTCATCCCAAAGGAGAATTCAAGAGCCCCCACAGAAGGAACAAGAAAGAAGCAAGTCTCCTGCCACCTCGATGGAGATGGCTCCACGAAGACAGCTGGCTAAACGCTCTCCACCACCTCCTAAATAGAGAAGACCATCACACACTTCTCCACATCATAATTCAAAGAGGGATGACAAAAATCAAGAGAAGAAAATGGAAAGAAAGAGGTCACCCTCTTCTCCATCTTCTTCATCCTCTTCCTCTTATGAAGAAAGTGATGGTGCAGACAAAGAGAATCAAGGCAAGAAAAAGGCGAGAAAGAGGTCACCGGCCTCTTCTCCATCTTCCTCAAATTCTTCATCTTCTGAAGAAAGCGATGGTGCAACTTTTGAACCATAAAAAATAAGAGGCCATAGGAAATACTATGCCACATGGAAGAGGTCGTCCAAGCTCAAGAAGTTCAAAGAGGGAGGAAATAGCATCTCTTTTCTTACCTAAGATGGCACCTTTGGTGCTAGGGACAAAGTCTTGGCCTTTATCCAACAATTGGATGTGGCGTCTGGAGATGAGGGCTTCATGGAGTCCTCTAAGCTACACCATGTAGCCATGCACTTTCAAAATTCCGCCACACAATGGTGGTCTAGCCTATGAGAAAACAGTGAAGATCCACGAACAAGGAAAGCTTTAAGAGCTTCCATTATGAAGAAGTTTTTGGACACCGATGCCAAAGACAAAGTACTCACCAAATGGCAAAGCTTGAAGCTCTCTCCCTACAAATCCATTCATAAATATGTAGACAAGTTTTGGGACTTACATCTCAAAGCCACTGTCTTCAAAAAGATGGATTTTGGAGAGCATAAACAACAATTTTGTACGGGCTTAACTAAAGAAATGGCGGAGTATGTCAACTCCGGAAGTCCACACACCATATTTGCGGTTATACACCATACTATGGTGGCTTCTTGAATCAATTTCCAAACAAGGGCTAAGAGAAATTCTAAGCCCACAAAAAACAAGGGTTCCAATGAGCCTAAGGGGAAGGACAATGTCCAAAAGTCTCCTAAGGGCAATTCCAATAACAATAAAGCTAAGGAGAAGGGAGTTTACAAAGGCAAAAATAAACTCTCTCCTAAAGATATTGAGCATTATCGCAAGGATAACCACTATTTCAAGTGCGGCGAGCAAGGGCATGTGTACCTCGCTTGTCCCCAAAAGAACACCCGTAGCCATGAGCCTCCTAGAGCAACCTTGATTGAAATCCAAGAAGAGGAAGCTCACCACAAAGAATCTCCTCTATGCCATGCTTGGGGAAAGGTATGATAACATGATGCTTTTATTCTCTTTGACCTTGGTTCTACTCACAATTTCATATCCACAAAGTTGGCCACCAAGCTAGGCATCCAAGCCTGTGAGATGGGAGATGTCCTACCCGTAGATGGTGCTTTCAAGGGGAAAGAAGCTTCAGTCATTCCCTTGATTGGGAAATTGAGGTTCCATATCTCTATGTGGACAAAGAGGACTTCTTTATCTCTCCTCTCAAGCACGAGGATGTAATCCTAGGGGCACCATGGTTTGATCACATGGCTGCCAATGTTAAATTTCCTAAAAGGAGAATCTACTTTAGGTTTAGGGAAAAAGATACGTACATAGATGCTAAGGAAATGGGTAACACCATACCCATTGTACATACGCAAGCTTTTAGTGATTTTTTGTTTAAAGATTCTCAAAATAAACCTAATGCTTTAGTAAAAGAAAATATAAACAACCACAAGGAATTAGAGTTATCCAATTTTCTCAAGGGGTTTCAAGATGTCTTTATTGATGACATCCCTTGTGAACTACCTTCTAAATGAGGCAATGATGACCATGCAATTGACCTCGTTCCAGGAAGTTCACCGCCTGATAAACCTCATTATAGAGTTTCTCAAGCTCAACAAGAGGAGATTATTCAAGCATATCGTTGCATACAAAGAAAAAATTGTTTCTGATGTATTTGTGACTTTTAAAAGGTGATACATTGCTTGCCCTTTCCATTGAGCACTCAAGGTGGTACATTGCTTGCCCTTTCCACTGAGCACTCAAGGTGGCAACTAGAAGGGCTTTGGTATGCAATAATCGTTGGATCATTTTAAATATTCAAAACTGCATAAGAGAAAACTTTCATATTTTGATTCTTGAGACATCAGCATTCAAAACCTCAAATACTATCAAACTTTCCATGTAGATTAACTAAATGTATGAAATTGCGTGGTACATACACAATTGGGGTGCCTAAAACCTTGGTTTCAATGTTATTATGGAGAACACAATATTTTCAAGAGTTTTTGCACGATAAAAAATTCAAGATAGAGTTCAAGCAACGAGATTTAATTGAGTTAGGGAGCCCAAAAAATACGTAGTTTCTTGGTTTAAACATATAAAGTCATTTTTAGTTGTCAAATTGCACTAGATTAGTACCAGTCTCATGAGGGGACCTTCGGAAGACCAAAATTATGCTCTTATTCCTCACGTGCTCAAGTATGAAATTATCTCTATAGCTTGTATGTGACTTGAAAACTTATCTTTGAAGTGCATTCCATTGTTTTATAACACTAATTGCTAATACTTGGCTTTTATAAACATACAAAAGGCCATCTCTACAAAAAGACATAATAATTTTATGATTTTTTTGGCAAAACAGCTTGAAATTTTACTAAAATTTATGTCTTAGAGCTTACCAAAATTCCCTCCATATAGATTGTATTTTGATATGGAGAAAAATCTAGTGTTTTCTTTCCCTCATAACCAATATATGGTAGAAGCAAGGTGTAAAAAACTTCTTTCTAGCTTGAATAAATTGCCAAAACTTGGTAGAAAAAAAGGACACTTTAGTGTCTCAGGACACTTAAGTGTCCAATTACTAAACTAGTGTTAAGAGAGAATAAACTTTATGTTAATCGAAAGAAAAATGAGTTTTTCTTACAAGAGATTTAGTATTTAGGTCACATTATCTCTCAAGATGGCATCCAAATGGATCCATCAAAGTTAGAGGTAATAAAAGGATGGCCTAAACCGAGGAATCTTCATGAACTAAGAAGCTTTATAGGTATGTCTGCATACTACATACGCTTCATAGAAAAGTTCTCACTAATAGCAAGACCATTACATGACCTAACAAAGAAAAACATTAGTATACATGGTCTGCCAAGGAGAACAATGCTTTCAAAAAGCTTATCTCTCAACCTGTGCTTACATTGTCGGATCTCTCAAAGCCATTTGAGGTCCAATGTGACGCTTGTGGTGATCGCCTTGGAGCTGTTTTTCTCCAAGAAGGGAACACCATAGCCTATCAAAGTCGAAGGCTTAATCCTGTTGAGCAAGCTCTAGGCATATATGAAAAGGAACTCCTCGCAGTTCTACGTGCCTTAGACTCATGGAAGCACTATTTATTGGGGACTCCGTTCATTCTTCGGATGGATCACCAAAGCCTTAAGTAATTCATGACGCAGACCAAGCTCTCCGACAAACAAATGAGGTGGGCAAGTTTCCTTTTGCAATTTCATTTTCATATTTCTCACATTGCTGGCAAGCATAATCAAGTAGCCGATGCACTCTCAAGACGGCCGAGAGTGAATGTGGTTTCCATAGCAACTCACAATCATCTATCTTCCATGATAGATGAGTATGCTATCGATCCCGATTTTAGAGATGTGATTTTAGCCCTTGCACTAGGGAAGAAAGAGGAACCATTTACTTTACAAGATGGTTATCTTGTCTATGGCAATAGACTATGCGTTACGAACTCACTACATAATGTATGAATCTCATGCTCCTCCTTATGTGGGGCATAGAGGGATTCAATCTAACTTTTAAGGGATTGAAACATATTTCTATTGGCCTACCATGAAAGAAAACATACAAGAGTATGTTTTTAAATGTGTGGTATGCCAAAATACAAATTTTGATAGAGGGAAGCAACCTGGATTGCTTCAACCATTGCCAATCCCTAAATCACCATGGGAGAGCATATCCATGGATTTTATCTTTGGATTTTCTAAGTCTATCCATGGGAATACGGGAATGTGGATGATAGTAGATAGGTTTAGTAAACAAGCTCATTTTATACCTGTCAAAAAGACTATCAAAGCCCATCAAATGACAACCGTCTTCATTTCACAAATCTTCAAGTACCATGGCTTGCAAATGTCCATAGTGTCGGATAGAGATCCTAGAATGACCAGTAATTTCTGGAAATTTCTCTTTGAGAATTTAGGGACAAGGCTAAATTTCTCTTCGGCCTATCACTAGCGGATGGCCAAAGTGAAATAGCTAACCGAACAATTCTTGATCTACTAAAAGCCTATGTAATGGAAGTAGATCAAAGGTCCCAATGGGAGAAGTACTTACCCTTAGTGGAATATGCCTACAATAACACTGTACATATTTCCATGGGAAAAGCACCTTTCGAGGTAATTGAGGGAAGATTAAAAAGTCCGGTGCTCCTTAAAGTACAAAAGAATATCTTCGCTTCAGATGAGTATAGCTGAGACCTACAAGAATCTTTCCCAAGCCGTCCAATTTTGATCTGCCTCATTTGTAGACAAAACTTCTTTGCTAAACATAGCTTCAAAAGTTGCCCAACTCTGTGGTATGATATTATTCTCCTTGAGAGACATCCACCATTTGTAGGCCTTGCCTTCCAGAGTTAAGCTCATTTGTAGAGCTCTGACTATGTCCGGTGTACGTCGTAAGGTGTGAATTCCATCCCACTTGCTGAGAAAGATGTTCACTGCATCCTTACTGTGATCTCGATCTTCTCCCTTGAAAATCGGTGGTTTGGTGTTTTTCAACAATTCATCCTCCTCTTTTGCAGTGAGAGTATGCAACGTATCAGCATTTGGGCCTTCCCCTAGATTAGAAGGGCCTTGCCCTTGTGTAGCAACCTGATCATGCATGTGCGTGTCAGCAGGACCCTTGGACTGCTGTTGCATGAATTGAATCACTAATGTGGATAGTTTAGTAACATTTGCATTTAAAGGTTTAAAATTTTCATCCAATGACTGACATGCGTGTCTGAAGTGCACGAAATTCTTGAATATCGAGAAATTTGTAAGTGTCATCACTTGCCGTAGCGTCGCGGGTACTCTCCTTGAGAGGATCCGCCGGCTGCGGTCCATCATGGGCAGGATCATGCGTACTTTGCTCAAAATAAAATGTCATATTGATATCTGAATCCATGGCAACACAGGCAAGGAATAGTCAAAAAAATACATGAGATTGAGAGCACTTGCAAAGTGTAATTAGCCTTGCTAATTCCATCAAAATCGATAGTATTTTGGTGGAAAGTGATCCGAATTGTCCACCATAGAGGGAATTCCGCAATTCCTTGGTAGCCGAATCAATTATGCTTGCAATCGTTAATTGATTTTGAAAGATAATAGTACTTTGAATTCCCGTTGGAATTCTTTGCTTAAATCTTCGAGTTTCTATCGGTAATATGTAGAGAATTGGGTACTCAAAGTTTGTGCCGGCCGTGTCGAGATGCCGTACCTTGTTGGGCCTTGCTGAATCCGCACACGAGGGAGGGGGGGTACCCCACTATGGGTACCGCCCTTTGTTCTTGAAAAAAGGGTGTGGCCACTAACCCCCAAGGGGTTGGGCGCCCTTGTAATGTGAAAAAAAAACAACTCAACGGCTATGGCCGCTTATAGCAATGTGCGAGCAAGAAAGGGAGGCCATGGCGGCCGCTGTGTTGAGCTAGGGGCTTTGGCCCTGGGTCGTGAAAAGCTTCCCCGTCCGGCGTGATGCCATAGAGCCCGCAAGGGGCGAGTTCAGTGCACGTCCCGCCTCGGTGGCTCCTCCTTGCAAGGGGGGTTGCCCATGGAATTCCTGCTTGTCGTCCTCCTCACGGGAGAGGTGCTCCACGGTTTCTTGACCCTGACATGCAACTTGCTCATGCAAGTTTGTGTGGCTCCCCTCCTCCATGGCTGTGCCTTTCCTAAAAAAGAACCAAGCTCTTGATACCAATGTTAGACAAGGGGAACTAGAAGTTAGGAGTCCACCACCCAACCACCCACTATATAGCATAGCCCCTGGCCCTTTGCCCTAGTTGGACTCCCTTTCCACATTGCCTAGCCCGGCCTTGCCGGTGTCCTGACACCAATCTTGCACAAAACCAACAACTCGCAACCAAAGTCATCCCAAAATGAGAGGAAAAGCTCCTAGGCAATCTGGCATAACATGAAAGTTTACTGTAACCTTCACGTTGTGAGCGGGATGGAAACACACACAACACCTCTATAATGGCTCGACACACACTCTTGGGATGATACACACATACACACTATGGGGCACCACTCGGCTTACACAACCCACCTGGCCGAGACAGGGAACACATCGACGATGGAGTGAGAGAAGAGAGACTATCCATTTTCCCACTCAACATAGAGATACACACACATACACCCAAAAAACTCAGCTCAAAAGAGGAATATTTTTTATGTGTAGATACAATTGATCTTGGGCCAATAGCAATGGGGCAAATCGCTCACACAATATGGATGAAATATGCTAGATACAATCACAAATTGGAGCAGAGGCTTCGCTCAAAAAGAGAAACTTACATAGCCATAATAGAAGAAAAATAGTGAGGAATTGGGCAAAATGGACAGCACCATTGTGTCTGGAACGGCCAAAAACCCCAGTCTACAATATCAAAGTGCTCAAATCCGACCTCGGATGAACAGTTTATGACCAAAACAGGCTCCAAAAACATCAAAAATTGAGTTGCGACTGTTCCCCCTCTTCTCTCCACACTTTGCTGGTTTTTTTCTCAGTTTTTTAAGTGTCCACACTTCACTTTATTCCTTGGGCACCTTTGGACTTTTGATTGACCTCAAACGGACCCTGAACGGCCAAAAAATGGCCACCCAGTGCATTTTTGTCACCTTTCTACATCCATCCGCACACCTGGCACTCAACTTTTTCCAATAATTCATCCCAAAATCACGTGAAGTGGCCCCAAAATACAGTTCTCATGATGACCTTTCTGCGTAATTCATCATAAAGAACACCCCTGTTGTGTCCTCGCTTACCACGTGCAAGTATTGACCCCATTCGACCTCCTGACGCCATCTGACATGCCTGCTTACTTCATGGCAACGGCCCGCTGATAGATTCCTTGAGAAGCTTTACGCTCCACCAAATCCTCATTATTGTAGAAAAACACACTGATATTGGTGACAATGAAATCGATGTAATATGTACAAGCTGTCCCACCTATATACATGTGGGCCCCACGTAACCACCTGGCTCTAGAAAATGGGCAATCCTTTATTTGATGCACCATGCATGTGTATGTACATATGCATAATCACTTCTTCCAAAAAACTCCTAACATAATTTGTCCATCCCCTAGCCTGCTAGATCATTCATGATCAGCAGCAACAAAAGAGATATGAGACTCGCCGCATCATAGGTCTCCTCATCCCTCACATACATTACTTGTTCTACAGACAGCTCATCTTACTCCACCATCATTAATCTATCATGATATAATTTAAGATGCAATCCATTTACCCTTCACTTATGTAGAATCCCATTCAGGTTAGCTAGCTGATATGTACCATTCGGAAAATAGTCCACTACCTTGAAAGGGCCTTCTCACTTAATTTGAAACTTCTTTTGGAGTGTCTTGTCCAGCTTACTGTTGTAGCGCAAAACCAAGTCATGTTTCTTGATACCCTTACTTTTGAACTTTTCATTTATCTTTTCTAAAGCCTTATCTTGCATCTGCCCATAATGTTCCAATGCGCTCATCATATCCAGTTGAACCTCTTGTAATTGTAAGAGCCTCTCTTTGAATGAATCACTGGACCGCCCAAGCAACTTCTCTAACATCTTGACCATAGGCAACTCTACTTCCATAGGCAATAGTGCTTCCTTTCCATATACCAAATGAAATGGAGTAAACCCTGTACCTGTCTTTACCGAAGTACGGTAAGCCCATAATGCACTAGGAAATTCCAAATTCCAATTCTTTCCTTGGTGCTTTCTCACTTTCGAAAGAATTTGTACCAACTCACCATTGAATCTTTCATTTAAGCCATTACATTATGGATAATAAGGAGTGGTATGCTGGTGCCTAATATTCATCTTTGCGCATAAAAAGTCTAACAGTTTAGCTCTAAATCCTGGCCCCTTGTCCAAAAGTAGCTCTAGTGGCACCCCAAACTTACAACATATTTCATCGTACACAATTTTTTCCACCTCCTTTGCAGTGATTTGTTTTACTGCTATAGCCTTGCCCATCTAGAGAGATAGTTCACTGTAGTCAAAATATAGCTTTTTCCCCTGCTTGTGATAGGTAACGGGCCTATTGCATCAATCCCCCACTTTTCAAACACATCAAATGCCATAATGGTTTCTTGTAGCTATAGCTTCAACACTCTCTTCCCAAATTCTTGACACCTATTGCAAGACCTACACCAATGGTGAACATCCTTGTGAAAACTAGGCCATACATACCCCTCTTGCAAGATCTTATGCAAGGTGACCTTTAGAGCAAAATGTCCGCCACATGCACCTTGATGATTCTCTTCCAAAACTCTATAAAGATCCTCCCGCCAAGGTACACGTCTCAACACAAGATCAACCCCTTTCATGTACAAGACATCACCAATCAATTTTTATCTAGATGCTCTACGCACAAAACCATACTTCTTAGACTTTTGAATGTCCTTCGGAAGGATTCCTGTTAGCAAAAACTCCTCTTCTTGAGACAAACTTTCCCGGCCATGATAAAGTGGTAAATTGGTCCTTAACACAAATAGATTCCCAATCATGCTTTGAGCTGCTTCATGTGCCTCTTTATTTAGAGAACACTCAATGTGTCTAATGCTCCATGCTTTGAACTTTTTTAACAAGCCTTTAATTCTGAAACACATTTCCTTCAATGAGGTGTTCTTGCTCTTCCACACACCCAATACTTTCTTCAGAACTAACAAGGCATCACCTTTTATGCTCAACCTTCTAATCCCATGCTTCAAACAAATGTGTAATTCGGCTTCCAATGTAGCATATTCAGCCTCATTGTTACTATGAGCATCCAATTTGAACCCTCTCTTGCATACTAGCTTCCCCTCTGGATCATAAAGTGCTATACCCCCTGAAGCCGCATCATGGCTCTTTTTGTATGAGGCATCAAAGAACAACACATGTGCATTGCTGATCTGTGGCACTTCTTCAACTACCCTTCTCACCACCTCTTCCTTAACAAGGAGGGGATTCTCCTTGTAAGTCAAAAAATTAGCTAGGGTAGCCCTTGCACTGTCTTCCACTAAAAAAGAGAATTCAAACTCTTGCAACTCAATTACCCATTCCTTGACCACATTTGACATATTAGTTCCAATAATTAACTATGGTAAAAAGGCGTAACTTGTTAAGAAAACAAAAGGTCGTGATAGCAAGTAATGACAAAATTGTCGACAAGCAAATATTACACTGGCCATTGCTAGCTCTACTTCCAAAAATTGCCTTTCTGCCACCAACTTCACTCGGCTTGCACAATACATTGGCCTCATATAAAGGATGCCCTTCCCCTTTTGCAATAGCATGGCTCCAATGGCATCATCCAATCAGGAGCCTTCATGGCTGACAACCTCCCTAACACCTCTTTCACCTCTTGAAACACTGCTTCACATTTGTCATCCCATTGCAATGGATCATGCTTTGCCACTAGTTGTAATGGATAAAGGAGCTGTGAAGACAATGGAATAAAACACGCCAGGTACTTCACTTTGTGTATAAAGGTTGCCAATTGCTTCGTACTTGTAGGTGATGGAAGAAGAATAATAGACTTAACCTTGTATGGATCATCCTCAATGCCATTTTCTGACACCATATGGCCCAATAACTTCACCCTTGGCTATGCTAGATGAAATTTCTTTGGATTTAATTTTCCTCCACATTCATCATATCAAGCGAATACCATCTTCAACTTCTCATGGTGTTCAGCTCTACTGCTGTAGACACAGAAGTCGTCCATAAAAGCTTTAACACAACTACCAATGAATGGTGCCAATACCTAATTTGCTCTCTCTTGATAGAAAGATGGTCAATTTGACAACTCAAATGGCAATACCGTGTAGCAATAACAACCCCATGGCGTAATGAAAGTTGTCTTTGTTCGGTCTTTAAGAGCAATCTTCAACTGAAAATAGCCTGAAAAACCATCACAGACACTGTAGCTCTCATAAATTTCCACTGAATCCAAGATCTGATCAATGAATGGAAGAGGGTATGGGTTCTTCTTAGTGGATACATTTAAGGGCTTAAAATCTACACAAATCCTCCACTTTCCATGCTTCTTTGGGCTAACCACTACTGGACTCACCCATTCTGTGGTATCTACTGGGACTATGAACCCTACCTTTAATAACTTGTCCACCTCTTCCCGCAAGCAAGGCTTCCATCTGCTCTTAAACCATCCTTCTTAGCCTTTGCCACACTGGCTTAGCACCTTCCTTCAGCTCTATATGCATCTCTTCTCCCTTGAACCCTCTAATCTCTTCATATGAAGTAATGAACAAATCAAGAAAACTAGCCAGCATGTGCAAATATATCTCCTTGTCCATAGTTGAGAGGTTTCCACTGATCATTTGTGTCATCAATTCTTGCTTCTTTGACAATTTAACCTTGGTTTGCATCAGCCCTTCAATCACTTCGTAAGGCCCTTCACTTTCATCTTCAATATCATTTGCAAATGCAACTAAACTTGACTCGTGGATTTGTTTTTCCATCAAAAGAAATGCAACATCAACATCCTCAACAATACTATCACTGTCGTCGTCAGTCTCTGGAATATTCTTTATCACTAGACTCATCATCATCTTCATAAAGTTACTCCAATCGTTTCCTTGTGTCCATATTATATAGCTTCTTGGCATCTGTGTTTCCATAGAGGCTAATCGTACCACGTCTCCAATCTTGAACAACTCCCACTGGACGTAACCATGGTCTGCCCAATATAATAGGATATGCTCCCAACCCCGCTGGCATCACATGAAAATCAACCACTTCCTTTGCATCATAGGCCTCCACTTCTAAGCTTTTTACAACACCCAAACATTTTACTTTTTGATGGTTTGCCAATCTGATCCAAAAGCATGACACCCCAGTCACTGTAAGACCCATCTTCTCAACGCATGAGTGTGTTATGACACATATTTGGGCTCCACCGTCACCATAACCTTGTCCCAGATTTTTTTTTTTTGTGCCACACATCTACTATTAGACAAATGTATGGTAGCTCATCCATCGCCAACACCTTCACTAAACCTCTCTCTAGTTCTTTCTCCATTGGGTTAACCATCCTCTTCCACTCTTGCTTTAGCTTAGGCACTATCTCTATAAGCTGCCCAAAAGTAACATCTGCTTTCTTGCTTGTCAGATCCTCCTTCAAGTCATAGCTTAATTGCCCATCCCCTAGTGGAAAATTTGAAACATGAAACTTGCGACGAGCCCTTCTTTTTCTCTTGGCCTTGAAATCCTTGTCTTCATGGCTCTTTCCCTTCTTCTTGCTAGGACCTGGGGAACTTCTTCCTTCCTTATCCTGTGTGGTCCTCTTCTCAATAGGCATCACTAGTGTATCCTCTAGCTTTGCTGCCTTCTCCAAGGTGACCACACTTATCACTTTTGTCTTTCCCTTTTCCTCTTGGGTTAATCCACTGGTTTCTTCTTCTCCCTTAATTTCAATGCCATAATCATTTGACCTGGTTAGCACCTGTCTTGGCAATGGATACAT
The DNA here is from genome assembly GCF_014529385.1 of Adiantum capillus-veneris. Classification (NCBI taxonomy): domain Eukaryota; kingdom Viridiplantae; phylum Streptophyta; class Polypodiopsida; order Polypodiales; family Pteridaceae; genus Adiantum; species Adiantum capillus-veneris. Next base: position 71,903,933 of record NC_140952.1, read on the forward strand.
GTCTCCCCCCATCCTTTGTGGCTTATCACATTGTGGGCTGATGTATCCCAACTCTCCACAATTATAACACGTGGATGTCTGCCTCCAGAACCTACTATTTCTTTGTCCAACACCATTCATAGGTTTTTCTTCACCTCCTGGCTGATTTGCAAACCTCCCTTGACCTCGATGATTTTCCACATCACCTAGCATGTTTAGGCTAAGATCCTTCATTAAATCTACCACTTGCCTCATGTCTTGCCTTAGCCCATCATCTTGAACTACTGTAGTGACCACTGCTGGCATAACCTGAGGAGTAACAGAAATCACTGGTTCATGATGAACCTCTGGCAGGCGACCTTGCAAAGAATCCATAGGCTGAAATTCAGACCTCCTGGGCAAAGACTCTACTCCTATCTGACTCATTCTTCTCAGCTTCGACTCTTTGTTCCTCACTACCTCTAGTGCATCTTCATATGTCCTAGGCTTCTTTAGCTCCACTTTCCAACGTATATTCTCCCAAAGACCAACCAAGAACTTGTCCTTCTTCATCATGTCAGGTGGGGGTACCTGTGGTGCTAAGGCCTTGCACATCGCTCCCATGCCATTGAAAACCTACATATGTACGCATCTACTAGCTCACCTTCCCTTTGCACCAAACCCTGTACTTCTTGCCACACTTTGTTAGGATCTTCTATCTTCACAAACTCCACTTCCAATCCATGCCTTAGATTGTCCCTATTTAATCTCACAGGTGGATCGGCCGCACACAACTACTCTTCAAATGCTTTGCACCAAACTCATGCATCACTCTTCAAACAAATTTGGAGAAGATGTAACATCTACACAGGATCATGAATCTGGTTGCTATTGCAGGCAACCTCCATCTATTCCAAAAAGTCTTCCACATCTTCGTCACTTCTTCCATGAAATTCCAGATAAGAGAAAGCCATGGCTACCCAAGTTTTAATGCTTTGAGAACCCCTTCTAACACAGGTGCAAGAACCCAAAACTTTCTACTGACTCAATCCCCTGAAACTTCAATGGAGCTCATCTTCAGATAAAAAAAAACACATGCACATCAAATGAGTTTTCATAGCTAATCATCGAAATTGCAATAAGCAAAGGGGATTCCAGTATCTCTCTTAATCTTCTTGGCCAAAACATAAAGACTATGCACTGTTGCAAAAAATCTTCCTGGACATATGAACATTTATCTAGATTCTTTGTGCTAAATGAAAAGGAGTGAATTGAGGTCCGTTTTGATCGTCCATTAAAGCCAACCATGCAGCTCTCAAGAAGGTACACCTGACTTATCCTCTAATTTTACCAAAATTTTAGCAGCATAACAACATAAATGGCTCAAAAGACCAAAAACCAGCCATCACAACTTGGAAAATTTTGTCAGAGTTTTCCCAGAAGTAGAACAATAAGAACCCAAAATATAGATTGTATATGTATGCATAACCTGCCAACAATGGAACCCAAGCATGAAATCACTAGTACATAGCCTATGAGGAGGTCAGGAAAAGGGTGCTCCAGCCACTTGTATCATCGAAAGGATCTCATATTTGAGAATCCCCCAGCTCAATAAAACCTCACCTCGACCCTCTCACGAAGGCATATCCAAATCTCGTATAGTCAAGTCTAAAAAATGACTATCTTCAAGACCAAGGCTTAAAAATGGCTAGGACTACCAAATAAAACCAAGTATGGATCCACAAAGACGTACAATGGCAGTATCCACAAGTAACATACAATACAAGACAATGTGCTCAAGCAGGGGCCAAATGAAGCATACCCATGGCAACTGCAAGTGAATTTCACTTGCCAGTATATCACTCTACTCCAGCTACCTGTACCTATGTGAATCACTTGTACCTATAATCTGTAACTTGTAACCTGTAATCTGTGATTTGTAATCTGCAACCTATAATCTCAAAGCTGAAGGCACTCGAAGAAGATCCTCCGTGGGGGCGCCAAAAGAATGTGAGCGAGATGGAAACACACACCGCCTCTATAATGGATCGACATATACTCTTGGGATGATACACACACACATTATGGGACACCACTCGGCTTACACAACCCACCTAGCCGAGACAGGGAACACACCGATTGAGTGAGAGGAGGGAGACTATCCATTTGCCCACTCAACACAGACACACACACACACACACACACACACACACACACACACACACACACCCCCCAAAAAAATCAGCTCAAAAGAGGAAGATTTTTGATGTTTAGATACAATTGAGCTTGGGCCAACACCAATGGGGCAAATCGCTCACACAATATGGATGAAATATGCCAGATACAATCACAAATTGGAGCAGAGGCTTCGCTCAAAGGAGAAACTTACACAACCAAAACAATAGAAAAGCAGTGAGAAATTTGGTAAAATGGATAGCGCCACTGCATCCGGAACAGCCAAAGACCCCAATCTACAATATCAAAGTGCTTCAAATCCGACCTCGAATGAGCAGTTTATGGCCAAAATAGGCTCCAAAAATAGCATAGCACTCATGATGGATTGCTCAAGTACCAGTTTGGAATGCATAGAATGAGGAAAGTGAGTCTAGAGAAAATATTTTGATCAAATACTCTTAAAAAGACAAAGTCTGCTCTTGCACAAGCTATCTATTTTACAAGCGGTTCTATGTTGATGGTCACACGAGATCTATGGAAGCATGCATGGAAGAAGATCGGTGTGTATGGTGCTGGTTTTTTCCCTCCATCATATCACTAGTTGTGCACAACGTTCTTGTAAGGTCTCTGACCCCGATCAAAAAGAGCACCCTTGTACCATGAAACAAACATAATAGAAAAAGTTACTATTTTTAGCAGTTTTCCAAATTCTGTCAGTGCCATGATGTTCAGAATGTTTTAAAGCTTCGAAATGTGAATTAAAATAATTTTTGTAAAAAAATTCCAACAATAGCAAGTTTTTGGTCACTCGACCCGTCCAGTTTTGATCGTCTCGAAAAACTACACCAGTACCCCGAATTTCAAAAAAATGCATTTTCGGACCCCTGGGGCTGCTAAATATGGGAGGTACTCGGGCCAGTACGTCTTAGTTAGAGCTTCGCATAGCAATTTTCGGCATCAAAATCCGACTCGTGTGACCCGTTTTAGCTTAGAACCAAATTTCCTAAAAATTGTTCGGGGAGGTACCGGGGGCCCGGGACCTCCCCCGGGGGCCCGGGACTGTGTGGGAACAGGTTCCAGCTCACTCCAGATCAGCTTTAGCGGCTAGGGGGCACCCTCTTGCCTTGTGGGAGTCTTTGGGAAGCTGCCAAGCCAGTAACTAAGTCTCAGACTCAGTTAACCAAGCCAACCTGACACTTGGTGGGTAGGGGAACTGAACTTGCCAATGCGGAGACTGAGTGCTCACTCAGATGCTTATAACAGCACAAATCGATTTTCAGCTTGTAGGAGCCTATTTAAAGACCTGCACACACAGACACACAGACACACAGACACACACACACACACACACACACACACACACACACACACACACACACACACACATGCTCACACACACAGTGCACACACAGACACACCTACACACACTCTGGGAAGGTGCTGCCGGAACACACACCTTTTGAAGGAGAAGCAAGGAGGGAGGTGCTGTCAAATTCTCGCCTCAAGAAGCTCGATTAGATCAAAGAATTGAGAGGATTATCAGCCCTTAATCACGGTAACCACGGTTTAATTAATGCTTTTTGCAAATCCTTTTCATTACCATCTAAATTTCTCGTCTATTATGCTTATTCCTAGTCGTAATTCTCTATAATTACTCTCTAAATTCTTCTTAACCATATTCTATTATGTAATCATCATCCCATAGCTGAATTATCAGCCATTCATCACTCTTAATTAATGATTAGTGCACGATTATTAGAATTTTCTCTCTCTAGGTAGCATAGAAATTAATCGGTAAGCTAGTAATTGTGTAGATTGATGAGAATCACTCTTTCTATCACGCATTAATATTGTAGCTAAGTTAGATCCATCTCTGTTATGCATTAAGATATAATTAAGGTAAGATTAATATGTCATTAAGTCTCTAAGAGGTGGTTTTTCTCACACCTATGCATGCGATGATTCTGCACCCTCTAATTGCTAGGAAAGAGATTAATTGTGCTTAATACATCTCTCTGGTAATTCCATTAGTGAAATCCTATTATTCTTAATCATGTAAGCTGAGTAATTATCATTTAGAGCCGGTTCCCATAGGATTATGCATCATCCATAATGATTGCTATATGGAAAAATCTAAACCCCTCATATAGCAGGCATTGTTTGATGTTGCTAATCTATCATTTGGCTTGTTATGACGCTTGCGGACATTAGATCTTTTCTCCAAGTTAACCATTTTAATTAGTGAGTTTAAAATGGCCCCGGTTAAGAGGACTCACTTTGGTGGAGCCCACGACCACGAGGCAGGAACGAGCAAGGTGAACGGGAAGAGAAAAGCTCCCATGGAGGAACAAATACCGGCCATCTCACGAGCCATCGACGAAGAAATGGAAGAGGTAGATCATAATTTCATTCAATTTGTTTAATTTAACATTGCACACGTTTAGTTAGGAATGAAAATATCCCCAAACATGTTGGAGAAATCTGACGAAAACCTCGGCATTGAATTCATTGTACATTAAGTTCTAAAGTAGGAAGGAAATGATTGATGGGTATGCTGGTTGCAATTAGGAAAGAATGTCTGCTAGGGAAAATTTAGCTTGACATGTTCATTTTATTTCCAATGTTGAATCAGTCCTGACCCCCCTACTGATCACAGGGGGCAGAGTTCCTTGTTAAGGGCTCTTGAATCCACGACTTGCTTTCTATGCGGTGGATACCCACGACTTGCTTTCTATGCGGTGGGAACCCACGTCTTGCTTTCTATGCGTTGGGAGTGTCCATGACGTGCTTTCTATGCGATGGACATACCTAGTTGTATGGGCAGCTAGGCGACAACGGGAGGAGTGAACTCTCGCTGGAGGGGGGATGTTGTACCTCCAGAACATTGGAACTTTTATGAATAAGTTTGAGTATAATTTTTACTAGAATTCTGTCTTGGTGCTGTTTGCAATACTGGTTGAAGGGCTGTATTAACGAACAATGTGATTCGGAATTAAACAAGGAATCTTTATGTTGAACAACCTTTGTGGTAGTAATTAGGTCACACAAGGAAGTGTGAGTGTGGGGGTGGAAAGTGGGGGCTTGGCTCAGGTTGCCAATGCCTACGAGATGGGTGGTCCCGATTGGTCGCGAACTCTCTGTCCCCATTGTGCTTACTTCGATATTAGTAATACTCATTGCCCCTAGAGCGGTGAAATCTCGAGTGTACGTGCCTCTGAAACATGGGGAAAAAGGCACTCGGGGTTTCTCTACTCTTGGAAGATGGGTCTTAGGATCGCTAGATAGTTCAAGTACGCTTCCCCTGTGAGGTGGAGCTAGATCTCCCTGCTAGTAGGCTCGAACTCGACTCACTTTGTGATGAGAGATCGTCCGCTAGTCGAACCTTGAACCATTTTGTTTGCTTCCGCAATAGATCTAGCGGCCACCGGGTTCACCATCAGATCCGCCATTGGAAATGGCGGGGTGGGGACCTCACAGTTCTTGGATGAATTCTTTGTAGACACCCAAAAGGAAGTTGATAGATTGATCTTGAAATCAATTGATCAAACAAGATGCACTATAGTTAGTGATGGATGGTCAAATGTCCAATGTAAGCTGCTAATTAATGTGATGTTATTTAGTCCTCGCGGGGAGTGCTTTAATAAAGTGGTTGATAGCTTGGGTGAGATAAAGTCAGGGAGCTATATAGCTGATATAACAATAGAGACAATTCATCAAGTTGGTGTCCTCAATGTAGTACATTGATCATGGATAATGCCAAAAATTGTAGAGCAATTGGTCGTCTCTTTGAGGAGCAATCTCCTACCTTGCACACGTTTGGTTGCAATGCGCATAGCTTGAGTCCTGTGTTGCAAAATTGGTATAGAAAAGGCAACATTGATTGGTTCAAATTCATTATAGATAAAGCAAGGAAGGCGATGAAGTTTATTTTGAAGAGACAACGTGTGCTAGACATGTATCAAAAACGTATGTCCACAATATCATAGCTTTCATGTGAAACAAGATTTTGGACTAGCTTCTACAATGTGGAAATTATTTTGCAAAACAAAAATGGTGTTTTGAAGACATTTGTCTGTGCTGCCTTCTTTGAGTGGAAAAGAAGAGCAACCAAAAAGAGTAAAAAGAAGGTGCACTCCTTGAAAGTTCTTATTGATGATAGACATTTTTGGTATGATTTTGGTGACACATGGCGATGAGGCATGTGATGATATCCTTGCGTCAGTTTGATCTTAAGTTGCCCAATATAGGGAAGGTGTACATGGGCTCGTATATGGCTCAAGAGAGCTTGACCCTCCTTCAGAGCCTGCAAATTGTTTGATAAAGCCCTTGAGAGCACCTTTTAATAAGGCTAAAAGGGATATCTTAAATAAGTATGTACATTCTGGATGGCAAAGCTTGGGGGCCCTCCAAGGATGTAGAGCATGCTCTGTGGAGTCCTTGATGTTGGTTTCTTGCTTCTCAATGACCACTCACAATGCCAATCCCCAATCAATGACACCCACATGAGGCACACCCTCCTTAGTGAAATTAGTCATGATGTTCCATGGGCGCAAGTCACAGTGTATAATTCCTTTGTTGTGTGCATGTGCCATGGTCTTCACCAGGGCATCCATAAAAGAAGGCACCCAACTAAGCACCATATGCTTGCACATCTCTAACTCTTGCTCTATGGGGGGGTGTCTAGGATCTTCCTTTTGAGCCACCAGTATGTTAGAAAATCTGCCTTTAGGTGGTGGAACACACTCTAATATGTCACCCAGATTTGTTCCATTAAAATGAGGAAAGATTAGGGACCATGTCTCTTGGTGTGTTTGTGATATGAACCTTGCAATGCCCCTGTGGAACAACTGCACGCTTGCCTCTACAGAGAAGGATTGGGGATCTCTGTTGCATCTCCTTTGAAGTCCTCGACCACATACTATATTTTTTGTGGCAACCAAGTGACTCCTTCAATGGTGCACTTTGAAAGAACTTCATATCAGCCTTTGCCAAGATTTCTACCATTCTTGATAGCCTTGTGTGTGTGGCAAACACCGATGGCACACTTGGACATAAAGGGGGTGCGCAATAAATGCTCATTGTCTGCCCCAGCTTCTGTATCAGACCTTCTTACTACTGCATCTTGAGAGGAGGCTAGATGAAAAAAAGATGGATCTTTCTTTGTGGCTATGGACATCTTGCACATAAATATTGTGCATGCTCTTTTTGATTTTGACCTCTCTGCATGCCATACATTAGTCCAATGCTCTAGCTTGGCTGGATCTAAATGTCTCTTAAGCATTGTGTCATATTTCCCATAATACTATCTATTAGCCTAAGGATAGACTTTGCATTGTAAGCTAAGAAGTGTATCCAAAATGTATCAATTATGGCATTAAGGAAATGCAAATACCACCATTGAACTAGCCTAAAAAAACAAGGCATCATTCAATGCCAATAGTAGAGCTGATGTCAAAAGAAACATTGAACTAACCTAAAAACGGGTTAATTTTATTTGAGAATTAATCAATTTGTGTTTTTTGGCTAAAGGTGATGCTTTTTTGAGTTTATATAAGTATGGAGCTCTCTCATATGTACACTCTCTGTGGTGGCGTTGAGGTAGGTGAAATAAGTACTGAGGGAAGGAGAGAGAAGAGAGATTAGACAGAGAGAGAAAAACATATTTGTGAAATATATATATATATATATATATATATATATATATATATATAGAGAGAGAGAGAGAGAGAGAGAGAGAGAGAGAGAGAGAGAGAATGCCAAAGTGGAAGCGGCAGTCGAGAGAGAAAATCATTTGCACAATAGTCAAAAGTTTCTTTGTGCAATGATAGGGGCATAATATCAAGCATATATTCTTGTACACTCCACTAAATCAGTTAGTGGTGGTCACTCATGGCACTAGTAGATGCTTTTTGAGATTTGGGACTACTCATGGCACTAGCAAATGCTTTTTGAGAGCTGGGACCCCTCATGGAACTAACACATTCCTGTGAGACCCTACGCCACTCATGGAACTAGCGGATGCTTCCTGAGACCATGCTACTTTAGCCTATATAAAGGTAGGTAGCATATGCAACACAAGTGACTCTATTGTGCCAATCAAGAGAGATTTCTTTCTTTCCCCTCTTCTTATCACAATGCCTATATGGTATGCAACTATTGGGAATGAGATCGTTGGAAAAATCCACAAAGAACTTCATAAACTTCCCCCCAATGCACTCCTTGATGAAAAGAAGATGTTCAGGCATAGGGAGCGTGACACAACAAATCCATCAGAATGTTCAACCGTGTAAACCATGCTCGCAACACTGGAGACTAGAAACTCAATCAAGGCTATGAGACAATGAAAAGTGTTCTAGCAGAGTGGGAGACATGGGGCTACATTGACAACACTCGGAGAGCCGTTTTGCAGGCTGAGATCAACCATCTGCTCATGTGCAAACGTACTATCAATCTGGTGGATTATCTTTAGCTCTAATGTGGTGCAAGATCTAGGTGATATTCTTTCTTAACTAATATATTTAAATAATTATGCACTAGCAATCAATAAATTATATTTTCAAGTTTGATGCCTACGCCTAATGTTGTAAACAACTTATTTTAATTATATGATGCACTAAACAAAGCTTATATATTTTTGTGGATGTATTAATTTAAATCTCTTGCTTCATGTTTCAATATGTATCTTGAAAGAATAAGGGGTAGGAATTGCACATAAACTAGTACTTAAAACAATTGCTTGAGTTGAAGAACTACTTATGTGCACAAACACACACACACACACACACACACACACACACACACACACACACACACACACACACACACACACACACACATTCTTAGACCAACATTGCAAAGATTTTCTTTTCTTGCAGCACACTAATTAGAGCCAAAAATCATATATACGTTTTAAAGCAAATAAGACCACAAATCATGCCATCAGAGTCAAATACATTTGTGGCGCATGCCATCAGAGTGAAATAAGTCCAAAGAATATGCATGCAATATAATAAAAAATCATGCCATATATAGATGATACCTTTTGCCCAAGCTTGAGCTTTTTGAATCAACGTAAGTTTGAGGATGCAAATACATTCACTAATCTACCACATGATATGACCAAAATTAGAGTACAAAAAAGACATAGATTCCATAAATGCAACGGTCACTCTAAAAGGTAAGTAATTTGCTCCCAAATGTTTGAACAACTTGCAAGTTGCTTTTGTGTTTTGCTTAAAATCTGAAATCATACGTTGCATAAACAAAGTTTTTCTAAGATATATATATATATATATATATATATATATATATATATATATATATATATAGAGAGAGAGAGAGAGAGAGAGAGAGAGGGGGGGGGGGGGGGGGGGGGGGGGGATGGGAGGGGATCCAAGCAAGAGAGGGGGTATACTATCCCACACAAGCACACACATAAATTCTCTCATTGTATGGAGTGCAAAGTGCAAGAGCTCCATCTCCTTCTCCAAGCTTGTTGAGAAGTTGAGAGCTACACCGACACTCTTGGCTATGGAATGCAAACCCAACGAAGAGCCATGCTTCAACGCTTAAGTTTTCCATCTTCTTCATCTTCATTACTATGCTATCATGCTATGCTAAGCAAGAAGAGTGATGATAAGTGAGGAACTATTTCTTTCTCCTATGCATGATTCTTCTTCCTCTTCCCTACCCTCATTCCCTGCTAGCTCTCTCCACCTTCAAAGGTGTTTGAGGCCTTGGGAGACTGAGGCTTGGGATAGTTAATGCTTTTTATAAAGTTTATGTTATGGTCCTGATGCATGAATCTTTCCATTTTCATAGAATCACCAAGGTCACAAGAAACACAAAGATTGTATTGTACCAAGTCTCTCTTAATACAAACGCCTTTTGGAGGGGGGACTGCCGTCTCTAAGTAAATCTGGTCCTCAAATATTGTCATGTTCTCTAATACTCTCTCTCTTGCAAAAGTATTGTTCATGCCAAGTTAATAAAGTACTATGTTTATGATGCTACCATCAATTAAGTTCACCCTATATGTTCTCAAAGTGATCTCACAAAAATGCTCACTTTAATCCTCTTAATTTTTCTATTCTCAAAGTTCATAGGCCATCTTAATTACATTGGTATTAGAGCGTGTGGTTTCTCTTTTCTTGCTTAAGAAGAGAGGTCCTTAAGTAGCCTATTAATGGTTGATTTTGTTAATTATATTAGGGTAAGTGGGACTGAGATCTATTTTTGGTTTTGGTGAGCCCACTATATAGAATATGGTGCACACCTTGGGAGCTTTTGTCTTAATAATGGGGTCTTTTTAGACTTACCTAAGGCTTTACCATTATTGAACCACAAGAAGTCCAAAAGGAGCTATACCTCGGTAATTTTTCATGTTAGAACCACCCCACTACTCTTTATAATTAACCAATTCAAGCCGTGGGTGTAGATACTTAAGTGCATATTTTCAAAAAACTAAGAGGACTAACAATGAAGGTTTTAAAATGCCAAAGGATACACTAAGTAAACACATAAGTATAATTAGCATGGTTGACAATAACCAAGAGAGTAGAATGAACATTGATAACTTTGATTTTGCACATGAAGGTGCTAATGATGATGCCCCCATGTTTATCAATTATCTTGTTACTAGGTTCCATCAAGCTATGGGCAATCCTACTTTGCTTATGGGATTTCCCTTCCTCTCCAAGAGGAGAGAGAGTTTAGGAGGCCTCTTGATGAGACTTCCAAAAGAAGACTCTCTCCCATAAGAGAGGAGAAATCCAAAGAACGAGAAATAAGTTCCTCTAAAGTGAATCCCTAAGTTCCTCTAAACATGTGGCTCCATGAAGACGACGGTCTAGACTATTGCCAACTCCTCTCAAGAGGAAATGGTTAGCCCATAGCCCTTCTCCTCATCACTCAGAAAGGGAAGAGAGGAAACAAAGGAAGAAAAAGGCAAGAAAGAGGTCACCCTCTTCTCTTTCTTCTTCTCCTTCCTTCTCTTCTGACGAAAACTACTATTCTCCTAGAGAATACAAAAGGAGAGGACATCACAAATCATACCCTGCATGGCGAAGGTCCCAAAAGCTCAAGAAATTCAAAGAGGGAGGAAAAAGTATCTCTTTTATTACCTATGATGGCACCTTTGGTGCCACCAAAAAAGTATTGGCCTTCATCCAACAATTTGATGTGGCCTTTGGAGATGGGGGCTTCACGGAGTCCTCCAATCTATGCCATGTAGCTATGCACTTCTAAAAGTCTACTCATCAATGGTGGGCTAGCTTTTGTGGCAATAGCAAGGCCCCAAAGACATGGAAAACTCTATGATTTTCCATAATACAATAATTTCTTGCAAGCGATGCCAAGGACAAAGTGCTCACCGAATGGTGAAGTTTGAAGCTACTCTTCAATGAGTCTATCCACAAATATGTAGACAAGTTTTGGGATTTACATCTCAAAGCTATAGTCTTTCAAAAGATAGACTTCTTCAAAAGAAACAATTTTGTGCAATATTACATAAAGAAATGGCCGAGTATGTCAACTCACAACGCCCTAGCACTATCACCGAAGTCATCCACCACACTATTGTTGTTTCAAGGATCAATTTCCAACAAGGGGTGACAAGAAATTTCAAGCCCATGGAAAGAAAGGATCAAAATGAAGCTAAAGGGAAGAGCAATGCTCAAAACTCTTCCTAAGGCAACACCAACACCAACAACAACAAGGCCAAGGAGAAAGGAGCTTACAAAGGTAAAAATAAGCTCTCTCCCAAATAATTAGAGGCCTTTCATAAAGAATATAAATTCTTTGAAGTGTGGGGAGAAAGGACATGGTTATCGTTAAGTTGGCCAAAAGATATGGACGCAATGACACTCCTAGAGCTTCCATGGTTGAAGCTCCAAAAGAGGATACTCATTGCAAAGGCTCATACATCTCCTATGCTTGGGGAAAAGTAAGGGAGCATGATGCCCTTATTCTCTTTGACCTAGGCTCTACTCACAACTTTATATTTATGGAGTTGCCCACTAAGTTTGGCATTCAAGCTTTTGAGATGGAAGATACTATAACTGCCAATGTAGCTTTCAAGGGATAGAAATTGGGAAGAGGCTTCATGTTCAAAGCTACATCAACAAAGAAGACCTTTTCATCTCTCCTCTCCAACATGAGGAGGTTATCCTAGGGGCACCATGGTTCAGCCGTATGGCTCCCAACATATAGTTTCTTGAAAGGAGAATCTATTTCACCTACAAGGAGAAGAGCATCTACATAGATTCTAATGAGTCGGGGAACATCATATCCCTGGTAAATATGTTGGATGTTAATAAGTCAATGAAAAGCTCTATTTTTGCGTATATGATTTTTGTTAGAGAATCTTTAAATGATTCTAATGTTTTCACAAGTAGCAATAAAGGGAATAAAGAGGAATTAGAGTTGTCTATTTTCTTAAATGGATTCCAAGATTTTTTCCTTGATGACATCCCTAGTGAGCCACCTCCCATGCAAGGGGATGATGACCATGCAATAGAGCTTTTACTAGGAAGCTCACCACCTAATAAACCTCCTTATTGAGTTCTACAAGCTCAACAAGAGGAGATCATGAGGCAAGTGAATGAATTGGTGGAAAAAGGTATGGTAAGGCCTAATTCCTCTCCATTCTGTTCACCAATATTTTTAGCACAAAAGAAAGATGGCACATATCACATGTGTGTCGACTGTAGATCACTAAATAGGATCACTATAAAAAAATATTTCACGTGCCATGGCTAGAAGATCTATTTGATAAGTTACAAGTTCTGGCCTGACAAATGCTTCAGCCGCATTCAAACTCATGATGGACAAAAATCTTCAGGCCACTCAAATTCTCTTGAGGAGTACAAGTGAAATCTCCAGGGAATCTTTCGAGTCTTACCGTGTGGCGAACGAGATTTTTCGAGTGAAGGAAAATCCGAGAAAATGAATAAAGAAACCAAATGGGCTTTGTTAAGAAAGATAAATGAAGATCCTACTTTAATAATAGCAGGATCTTGAATCCCTAAGTAATCGTAGCAATATAATTGTTCAAAATTAGACTCTAGATTCTTTTACGCAATTGATACTTGATGTCGAGCAATGAGAAACCCAAGCTAGTAGCAAAGCTTTTAAAAACCATGCAATGATCCACAACTACATTCAACACCATAATTTTTATTTTAACTTTAATTTTTAAGGAGCAATCTAATGCAAGTCAACAATGCTCATACATCTACAAAGTTTCTAAACTATACTAAGAGAGAATTGCAATATCTTATACGGAAAAAAGAAAGATTTCTTTAGAGTTGTAAGATAACAAGTGGAATATTTAGTGGAATATAGAGAACATCATGTCGTGCCTCTGCACTCTAATACCAACAAGAAATGCTATGGTTCTATCTCGTGACTATGAAGAGTCACACTAGTCATCAATAAAGACATTGCATCTCTGACACTTCTTGTGGGTGTCAAAATCGTATCGTATATCAATAGCCATGGTTTTTGCAATCCCCTCAGCATAAACTAGCAACACACTTCTATACAAAGAGAAAAAGATAAGTCTCACAATCCACATGCAAGCAATACAAAATCTACATCATAAAAGCACAAGAAATCTCAAATTGTTGTTTGAATCATTATCCATAGTTTTCAAATACTAAACAATGATACAAAAAAGTGACAAAATAGCATAAAAGTATGATGGAAACATAAAATAGGTGGGGGAAATGAAGTGTAAGGTGGACTCTCACTAGTCATCAAAGGGGTTGACACATGAAGGCATGTCACCCACATCATCAACATCAAGAGAGGTGGAGGATCCCTGTCTGCTTTGCTTTTTAGGGCAAAATAATGGTTGCACATAATTTGAAATCAAAGTGTCATCAATGTTGACTGCTGCACACACCTGCCCTGTGCCTAAACATGCTGCCAATACGGGCGTTGTACCACATCCCAAATCCAAACAAAGACCTCCAGGCCTACAAAGAAGCTCCACAAAACATGCAATAAAAGAGTGACTTCGTTGCAAGCCACCATGCCATGGCTCTCCTGATGATTATCTGGCTAGAGAAGACTCTAGAAGATGGTGCATCATGTAAGAATCCAAAGGCTACATGCCAAGCCAATTGAATAGTGGGGTGCTCTCAACCACAAAGCAAGGTGGTTGCATGCCAACCCCTTGCACCATAAGTAAGAGAGACCAATGACACTACACCACCACATAGACAATTAGAGGGCAATCACAATAATAATAACACACCAAAATGAGAAACAAACAAGTTAATATGTAGAAGAGCATTACCTCAATCCGACCACCAAAGCTATTACCATAACCATAAGCTCCATGATGGAGGACCACAATGCGACGATGAATAGACATCTCTGGTGCACAACAAAATCTCTCAACCCAGCCAATGGTATCTCCTGCAAGAGTTTCAAAAGTCACAATAGAAAACACACAACAAAAATTGACAAGTATTGTATAAAATTATGATTGAAGCAAAAACCTGCCATAGAGACCATGATCAACAACCACCCTGAGTCTGAAAAACTCGAAAATGCAAGTTGCATGCCTGCACGAACATGATCCTTGCCACAAATATCACAAAGGGGTACAACAGGGGAGGCTAATGGGGAACCACCAAAGGGAAGATCCAAAAAAGTAAAATCAGTAGCCCATGCAACTCTTCTCCCACCACGCACGCACAAGGTCCCATCGAGGCGTGCACATCCCATGTGCTCATGAACACGAATCCATGCCGGATGTCGAACACCGGTCCTAAAATCAACAACAATGGCTATGTAGTCCCCAGAAATGGCCATGCATCGTGAGTCAGGCAATGAGGACAGAGAAGACAAGGGAATATCAACAATGTAGACAAAAGAAATGGTCTTCTTTGCAACAATCTCCCCAAGAGGTACTGCGATACAAGAGGCTAAACAAAGTGACTTAACTCCAATAAATGAAAGAAACAAACATTTGCATCGCAAGTGAAAGCTCACCATGCTCTCGCTCCATGTTTGCATCCACCCTAGTCTCAACAATCACCTCCTGTCCCTTGTGAGAAGTATTTGTAGCTTGAAGAAAGCAAAAAAACACAATATTACCAGTATGTAAAACAAATAGTTTTAGGAAAAAGAGAATTTAAATCTCTTAGACAAATTATGTTTGAGACTGTTTTGAGTAACCATTTACCCGATATTACCTCATCCACTCTAAGAGGGAGAGGCACATCGACGGATGTGCCGCCAACTCTCATAGTATCGTGAAGCTCTCTCTCTCTCGCCAATACATGCCTAGAAGCCATGTCTATCCACCATGGACATGCCTCCATCTCCCAAGTAGTGAGAAGGGGAGTACATGCATCCTTCCCCAGTAGAAAGTTGTGCCCACTGCTTAGCTAAGAATGGAATCCCTGGTAAAGCCTTTTCCAACCAAGAATAATAGAAATCTAAAACAAAATAACAAAATAACATCACTACACACTTCGTAATTATGAAAATCTTGAAATAAAAGTATGATGAGCTTGACCTGTAGGCTAGCCGCTGAGATGCCATGCGTACCATGTCCACTTTTTTCTAGCTTGCTTGTAAACATCTTTTGTCTTAGATTCAAGAGAGGTCTCCAAAGGATAAAGATAGGGTCATGCCTCAAACTTGAGCTCCTCAAAGTAAGAGGCAAGAGAGCAATCATGAGGCAACAAAATACCACCAGCAATGTTACTCAAGTCCTCCACAAACTTTGTGGCCCTATCAAAAATCCTTTGTAGAAGGCCCTCTCTACGGATCCAACTACATAACAAGGAAGATGAGAAAAAACTAAAATAATCACAAAAAACTAACAGCTCTACATCAAAGATTCTTGAAAGTCAAAGGAAACTTTACTCACATGCGATACACATGATCTCCTTTCTTTAAACCATAAGATGATCTAGTAATCTTATCTGCCTCAAGCAAGGAAACCCATAACAGTTTGCTCAAGACAGGAGCATCATCCATAGCAATCAAGTTCAGTTTCTCAAGTGTAGCCCAACTATCAGGACCCCATTTGAGTGCAAGAACTCAAACCACCCAATCCGGTCCAAGATTCGGATCAACAATATTTAGCAACTAAGTTTTTGAGCAACGAATAGAAAACCAAGTTTAAACAATTATTACACTATGTGCAAAACACCCCCCAAAAAAAAAAAATTCAACCACCTTCCCAACGCGCTCTCCATATTTGAGTGCTAAATCATTCAATATTTTCTACTCCTCTTTTATAAGTTCTTCATTTGTCATTGTGTGCCTAGCTTGCTCTATTATTTGGCTCAATTCCTTGGACATTTGAACCTTCAACACATGCTTAAAATTAAATAATTTGCAAAAAACAAGCACATACTCTTTGGCTCAATTACTTGGATATTTTATCCTTCAATACACAATTTAATATATGTAATTTTCACAAAAAGAAAATATGAGATCGTTCCAAAAAAGCAAGCCAAAGATACTTATATTGTATAAGAGCTTTCCCAAGTATCGATGAGTAAGTGGATACCAAGGCTCCACACCCTTCGAGTATTTCTTACGGGTTGCAGCAATCAACTTTTGATCTTTTTCTGGTAGCCCTGTTACATAGGCTTCATGATCTGCTGCACAAATGTGGGAGCAGTTGACAAGCTCATCCCTAAGATGCATGACTACAAGAGCATGTGTGTTCATGCTATTCCAAGGTCATATACAATATATACAAAGTCAGAAACACAACATAGAAATTTTCTGCTAAAATATATAGAAAGTCATGAAACTTACAAAATTCATTCTTTGAAAGCTACTAAGCAGAGCTATCTCTGGCACTCGAGTAGGATCAATAACTGTACAAACCACGCTACAATTTTTCTCTCAATCAATGGAGAATCTCTCTTTAATAGCAGCCACCCAAGCCACAAATCTATGATTACCCTCCCAAACGTAGAACATTTTATTAGAGAGAACTTGAAGATTTGGTCTTTTAGAAAGCTCAATTTCAAACTCTTTATGTATATCAACCCATATTGGGTCCCATGAAGTAAGAAGGTCCTCTGCAAAAGAGATAATCATAGGCAGAAAAGAACACTCAACTACTATTTATGAGAACAACAAAAAACACCATAGAAACTGACAGTAGGAAAGACCAAAGCAGAGAAATGAAATACCTGTCACATAAGCTTCCTCCTTCTTGCAATTCCAAACTAAAACATAAATGCTCCTTTTTCTTGCATGTAGCCCTCCTTTGCAAAAGCAGCTTTCAATCCACTAACATCATCTCGTAAGCCTCTCACCCTTGCATAAGGGCTCAATCGGCATAAAGGAATTGGTGGACAATCAAAACAACTAAACATGCGAGTACATTGAAGAATATCTTGTCCTCTATGCATGCAAAGTTTGTGCGCTTCCCCTGTCTCAGTCTCTATTGCTACTTCATCTCTTACGGCATAAGGCACTATTTGAAAACATGCCTCTTGTGGGGCAAGGAGATTTATCAAATTCATTTATGGAGCCAAGCACCAAGTCCTGACTTTGCATCTCCTCCTTCTGTGTCTCCAAACCATCTGTCATATCTATGACAGAGACTGCACTTATTTGATCACTACTCTCTAAGATAATGGAAGCTTGAGTTGAAGAAAGTCGTCTCCCTCTACGACCGCGTCCACGAATTGAAGGACTTGCAAAACAAAACCAAAAGAAATTTATTTACTTCACTAAAATTCCCTCTAGGCGTGCATGCCAACGTCGAATGCGTAGAGGCAATTCAAAAAATCAAAACTTTATCTTATTGATCTCCACCTAAGAATCCATGTCGGCGTGGATTGCTAGAGGGGAGCTAACAATTTTTTAAAAAGCATGATCAATTATAAAATTTTATCTTGAGAAACTCCCTCTAGACATCCATGTCGACGTGGATAGCTTGAGGGAGCTTACTGAGTTTCATAAAACATGATTAAATTCAATGCGAGAATGAATCACTACCCCTAAACCAATGTCGCAAGAAACTCCTTCTAGCCATCCATGCCGGCGTGGATGGCTTCAGATAGTTTTAAGAGAAGCTATGTAGCTCTAAAGATTTCTAGAGAGAGCTTATAATAGGTAGATTTTCATATTCAAAACTCCTTTTAGCCATCCACACCAGCATGGATGGCTATAGGTAGTTTAGGCTTAGAATCACAATGATAAGAAAGCCACACAGAAGTTTAGTTAATCCTTCTGTAGTGGTTTGGTTTATCCTGTTGCAATGTTAGAAAGCTTTACAAAGAGCATTACATAAGGCTTTTGTATTCTTTAAAAGTATCAATAATTTTAGTTAAAACATTAGCCTTACAAACGTTATCTAAAACATTGAAAAAAAAGACTACT
The DNA here is from genome assembly GCF_014529385.1 of Adiantum capillus-veneris. Classification (NCBI taxonomy): domain Eukaryota; kingdom Viridiplantae; phylum Streptophyta; class Polypodiopsida; order Polypodiales; family Pteridaceae; genus Adiantum; species Adiantum capillus-veneris. Next base: position 71,922,437 of record NC_140952.1, read on the forward strand.
TGTAGCCATCTACGCCGGCGTGGATGGCTATAGGTAGTTTACAAAGGTACCTGGCAGGAGGTTTTCAGGCCGAGGTAGACTCCCTTCTCCCCATGGCAGAGGCAATATCAAATAATCCAAGCTTGGTTCAATTTGTGCTGCCGAACGGAGAGGACTTGAGAGATTAACTCATTAGACAAAGATTAACTCATTCAGAGAGATATTGAAAGAGATTTCCTAATATTAGCTAACACAGTAGGCTGGCCTCAGATGGCGCCATGCAAGAAAGCCTCAGTGGGTGCAAGTATGCAAGCAAGCTTGAAAGGGCGCAGGCAAGGAGCGTGAAAGGGTGCAAGGAAGGAGCGTGAAAGGGTGCAGGGAAGGAGCACTTGAGAGCAAGGAGCATGAAAGGGCACAAGGACTCTGTCAATTCATTGTGCAGGAAAACGGTATGAGAGAGAGGCGTAGCAGATGCGTTAAAAAATTATTTAGGGGACTGCTTGCGTTAAAAAAATACAGTAGGGGCCTACATGCCCCTTTCACATAATGAAACCACGACCACTTCTCGGCCGGTTGCCAACCACGACCACAAGACGACCGGTTTTTGAGTTCTTAGCATGTAATTTGTCACAAATTACCTTTCAAAAAGGGCAATTATATCTAAAAATAATGAATAAATTCATCTCCAAAGCCTATGTAACATACCTAAATTCTAGTTTTAGCATCTTGTATTGATAGACAGTCAGTCTTCTTATGAAAAGCTACAAATTTTTTTGCCTTTCAAGAAATTTAATCTCACGACCAGGGGTACTTTGGGAATTTTGGAAAACTTGAAGGGAATTTTTGGAATTTGTGATAAAATATTGGGGTGTTTTGGGAATTTCCGCAAATTAGAGGGGTATTTTGGTAAGTCTAAAAAATATGTACATGTCAAATATAAATAATATAGGTGGAAAAAATATAAAGGGGTCAAAATAAATCTCTCTCATTATAATTCTACCATAAAAAGATGAATATTTTTTGTAATCTAACTTATGAGAGTAATAAAGAATAGATGTAGGAAGGAAAAAATCACAATAGTGAAAAAATATACAAATAAATAGAACTAGTTTTTTTGGATTTTTGTTAGGATGGAGTTACACCAAAAATAAGAGAAGCTTGCATGAAATTATTTTTATATGGAATAAAGAGTACGCAAAATGGTAAGAAAAAATATGGTAATATTGAGTCAATGTACATAGCATAAATAACACACCATAGGTAGAAATATTCAAATAAATACCAAAATAATTATGAAAAATCCTTTTATTTAGGCCCTATATACAATGTTATATTTACACACAAATGGGCCATAATATACTTATATTTTATATATTTTTTATTTTTTTGGCTCAACTAGCTCAGTGACTAGCTAATTAAGGGTTTTTAAGAAGATATGGGAAAAGTCCCTTAACTCATACACACCTATATATAGTGAAATGGTAGGCATAGCCACAGTGTTTGAGTGATTTGATAGGGTGAGGTAGCTTACTATGGAAATTATGGAAAGCCGAAAAACGGCTATCATTAGCCCCCCCTTTAGATAATGGTACATTCATGTACCATTTATCCGACTATACAACATGTAGATTGTGTAACGTATGTCTTTGTCTGCTCTCATCTTTGAAGAACCTTTGTTGTATGATTAAAAAACCTTGTGTGATATGAAAGGTTCTCAGATCCAATAGCAGGATGTAATGAAGTAACGGAGTAAACCTCCTCCATTGAGAAAGTTTCCATAAGCACCCCCCAGGATCAAAGATCTTGAAATATCTTTCCCAAAGAGAGATGTATGGTATGGAATCACTTACTGATTTCGGTTGAAGAAACTTGTAGATTTTATTATTGTCCATCATTGCATCTATCACTATGAATGTGATATAAAAGATTGGTTGCTCTTCCTCCTGTGTAAAGTTGATGTATCTGCTACGATCTTCAAGAGCTTGTATGAGCAAATTCCTGAACTGTAGCTCATAAAATTCATTCAACCTGGGTAGGCTCATCAAGTAAAAAATTCTATGACCTTCATGATTTATGAAAGCTTGATTCATACTTCCAACCTCTATTGGAAGATATTGCAAATAGTTTACCACATAAGTAGATAATAGACGAAGGTTTCTATTGCTTCCAACACATTGGAAGAGAATAGATTTTGGTACTGATTGATGAAATATCCACATGTAGCAATCAAAAAGTTTTTCATCTATGATGAATACCAGAAGCATCACAATGTGCGACCTCCATACACCAAAGAACCAAATGAAGAAGGTTTGGAAACATCCGTTCATCACCAAGTATTCATGTCCTCTTCCACTTAAGAAGGTATGGTGTCCCCGATGAAAGGTATATGTGAAGAGAGGAGAAGTTGACTTTGAAGAGGTGAAACCTCTTCAAAGTCAATGTGAAACCCAATGTGAAGATGATTTGGGATTCAAAAGCTTGGACTTTCTTGCTAAGATATTGTCCCATGAATGAAGAGCCACCCACTAAAACACCATTGGAGAGAATGATACCCTTCTGACAATTTTCTTTTATGATTTTATTTTTTACTACTCTCTCATGTTCTTCATCCCCTTCTAAGCCCCCCCTTTGGCAAGGTTGTAACTCTTCACATTGTACCACCTCAAAGGTTGATGGATTACTGTTTGATTTTGTGAAAACTTTGGCTTCTTGCATGATAGGTTCCTCTATGCTTAACATATATGGGTCATACCAATGCTTTTCAACATCCTCAAACACTTTTTGAAGATTATCCTCACATGGATTCAACTCACACTCTTCTACTTTGTTTTGGAGTTGGCATTCCATGTACACAATCATCTCTTTATGATCAATGTGGTCTATGATCTCCCCACCTATGATCTCATCTTCTTCTTCACTCTCTTCTTTTAGACAAGATACAATTTCAGAACATTCCATAAGATCAAGATTACCTTCAAGGTCTTCATTCTCCATAGAGTCATGTTGCACAAAAGCTTCGTCTGCTCGGACTAGAAATTGATCCTCCGCCAAAAGGTTGGATGTATCCATTATTGAATAATCAATGCCATTTGAGATATCTTGTGTCGATTTTTGCATGCTTGTGATAAAGGTAGAAGAAAGAGATTCTACATTTGAGTCTTGGCCACACACTTTACCACTTGAATAATCAGTTGGCATGTAAGTAACTTCTTCAACATTTGTCGGAGTAGAAGGAGACAAGTATGGCAAAGGAGATGACTCCTTGATAGAAACACTTTCATGATGGTTGGTTCTTCCAGCATGATGGAAACCATTTTTGATGTAGAAGTACTTGTGAAACTTCCTTCGGGCAATAGTGACCGCTTCTTCAAAGGTAGAGGGTCCACTACAAGTAACCATTGTCTTTAGGAAAGGAGACAAACCCGAAATAAATTGCTCCATTTTTACATAATTTGGAAATGTAGAACTAAATCCACATCTTCCCCATTGATGAGAAAAAATATCCTCATAAGCATAGTAGTTTTCACCATGTTGTTGAAGTCTCCCTAATGAAGCCCATGCTGTCTCTGTTGTTGGAAATTTAGAGAATCTGGTCTTCAAAGCTTTGGAAATTTGGGTATATCCATCTTCAATCTGAGAAGACATACTCCAAAACCATTGCTCAGCGTTGCCTCTAAGGCATAGCAATAGAAAATCCCCTTTTTTAATGTCATCCCTTTTACCAAGGATACGAAAAACCATTCTAAAATCAGCAAGAAAATCATCAACATCTTCTTCTAGATTTCCGAAGAAGATTGGGATATCATCAAAGGTATAGCGTTGTTGGGAAACAAACAAACTGAAACACCTCTATAGTGATGTCACCCAAGAGCGTTGAAAGAGAACTACAAGACACCAAAAGATTTGCAAAATCCTTTTGAAACACCACAAGTCCAATAGGAGTAGACCCTTAGGAATTTACTAGCCGTCACCCACCCAAGAGACTATGTCACATAGGAGCAAAACCCTGCCAAAGCATGGATTTACAGCACACGCCGACCAATGCATATGAAGACAAGAGCCTCTCCTTTCACAATCAAACATCACAAACCCACAACTTCAACATCAATTCCACAATTCATAGATACATGCCCTCCGAATCTATCTACACACAATTTGCCACTAGGCTGCCATAGCCATAACCCTGCAGAGAACTAGTCGTAACCTGATGAGCACAACTCCAATTGGGGCACTTTAAAGCTTGAGAGAAAGCTTTAAAAATGACTGGCGAGAAATCTGAAGATGACTAAAATTGATTCCATACTCCCCCATGAGCAAAATTGACGCGAACAGAGAGCTGTCCCAGCACGACTACACGTAGACAAGGCTAGTCAGGGCAAAAAACTGCATCCAAGAGCACCAAGGAGACAGAACGAGCTAAAACCTACAAATTTCTGATCTTTGACTGAACCTTTTTTAGTTTTTACATGAGTTTAAGTTATATACAAGGCTCACTTCAAAAAACTCACTCACGGGCACTTACAGTAGCCCGACAACTGTCACTAGACTAGCGACTTGCAGTGCATGTACATGTGCTTGCTAAAGAAAGCTAAAAAACCCACAAAAAGAAAGCCCACATGCCCTTTTGACATTGGGAATCATGTCCGTATGTACAAATTTACAAAAGACGGGGTGTCAGAAATGCGCCCAACAGCGTGTCATAGTTTCTCAATGCTAGAACCACACAAAGATTAGTTCCAAACAATCATTTTTCTCTCATGACATCAACTAACTACACAAAGTTTTGAAAGGTCTTTTAGCATGAATTCTAGATTCTTATGTGAAAATGTTTTTTTCCTTTCTTATGTTATGCTAATCCAAACCATATTCTAGATCAATTTTTGTTGCATTGAAATTAAACTCAGTCATACAAGTTTTCATGATTCATATAATCTTCTTGATTATGCTAAAATTCAAGCATTCATGCAATACAACAACAATAACCACAAAGTCAGTCCTACGTGGGGGCACCAATTTGAAGCGGTCCGGGGCGGCGGGCAACAAGAAGAGTGGCCTCTAAACATCCTTCGAAGCTCCCGTGCTGCTCAATTGGGGTTGGGGCAAGCACAATCAGAGACAACAACAACCCACAGCCAAAAACCAAACAAGAAAAGGGGCACCACCTAGTTGTAGATGCGAACTATGACGCACGTGATATCTCCTTGTACTCAAACGCACAAAGAGAGGGGAATGCAAGATAGCGACACACACCAAACATAAACATTCACCATGCCAGAGAGAGGAAAGAGCACAAATCAGCTTGAGCAACTCAGTCTTAGCCTTAAAGACTAGATGCACACAAAGCTTGATGAGAAATAGAGAGACAACACAAAACTTGACCTTGTTGCCAACACACAAATTGTCTTAGGGTCACGGGAGCCCTCTCACCGAGCACCCTCTTACAATTGAAAGTTTTGGCAAACGATTCAACAAGCCCTCAAACCACCAAGCATGAAATGGCACAACCAACTTCAAGGACAATATACCTTCAACCACCTGATGAGCCAACTTATCAAATCAATTTGGACAGAAGAGTCGTAGTTGCAGCATACAATTTCACCCAAAACTATGAATCTTATTTATGGACAAGAGTAGGCTACAAGTGTGATTACAGAGTATAGTATCACTCCACTCCTCTAGATGGCATAACTAACTTCAAGATTCTCTATGCACCTATGTGTAATGATGGAATAGAGCACTCACGATGCACACACTCTACACAACTAGGCTTGAAGAGTGGTGTGTTATGTATTGAGAATGGTGTGGTGTAGTGTGATCATGTGATGATTTACAAGGGGGAGAAGGGCTCTATTTATAGGTTTTAGAAGCCTCGATTAGGATTAGGCCTAATCAAGTTTATTTGAAGGAATAAAAGATTATGCATATATACATATATATATATATATAATGAGGGTGGGTCTCTCTTGTCCTTTGATTCACATGGATGTGGGCTCAAGGGAAGAGAATTATTGAGGATGAAAGGATAGAGGATTGAGTGAATAATTTGGGAGTTCCTACTCTAGTAGAGGGTGCATTTTACAATAAGGTTAGTGGTTAGTAGTTAGTAATTATCACTACAAAATATTTACAAAATCATTCACCAAATGGTGAGATATATGATGAGAAAAGTTAGAGAAGGGATGAGCTTGTAAAGAGAGGTTGAAGCTTTGGAGAAGTTGACATTCACCTCTTTACAACACCGGAAGAAGAAGCAGTCAGAATGGCGAAGTAGCGCGTGTCGATGAAGCTTATCTTCAAACCTTGAAAAATTCATGATAAAAGCCTTAATTTGTAGAGGTTATCCTTTGATTTTTTCTGATTTTTTGAAGTTCTTTACAAAGGTGAAGAGAGTATGGTAATATGGACATATATGTAGAGAGAAAGGGGGACACATAGGGTGTAGAAATGGAGGATGAAGGGTATGGAGGTGTGAGAGATGTGGCAATGGTGAAGAGGGTGAATTAGGACATGGGAGTTGCAGGTTTGGGAGTGGGAAGGAGAGGGAGGAGTGTGTGTGAAAGAGGAAAATGATAAAGTGGAAGAGGGAGTGTGGCTGCATAGCATGGGCAAACTGGGGTCCACCAATAAAATCATAGCTCACAGCTCGTAGCTCCAAAAAATATGAAAAAATTTAAGGTGAAATCTCAGCTCACGAGCTACAACTTTTGTTTGTATCACCTTTTCAAATTCGGGGAGCATGTGATCTTTAAAAATTCAGAAAAAACGACTGTTTTTTCCACTGCACAAGGTTCTTGTGAGGTCCTTCTTTGGATGATTCTTTTGAATACCTCCAAGAGTGAGCTCCCCATGGTGCATGCATGCATGCCACATACCCTTGACCTTATTTGGTAGGTCTATAATTGAAGATATTGTTGAGATCATGATATAAGTGAATAGTACAACTAAGAAAATCAAATATTGAGGGGTCTAAAAAATATGTACATGTCAAATATAAATAATATAGGTGGAAAAAATATAAAGGGGTCAAAATAAATCTCTCTCATTATAAGTCTACCATAAAAAGATGAATATTTTTTGTGGTCTAATTTATGAGAGTAATAAAGAATAGATGTAGGAAGGAAAAAATCACAATAGTGAAAAAATATACACAAATAGAACTAGTTTTTTTGGATTTTTGTTAGGATGGAGTTACACCAAAAATAAGAGAAGCTTGCATGAAATTATTTTTATATGGAATAAAGAGTACGCAAAATGGTAAGAAAAAATATGGTAATGTTGAGTCAATGTACATAGCATAAATAACACACCATAGGTAGAAATATTCAAATAAATACCAAAATAATTATGAAAAATCCTTTTATTTAGGCCCTATATACAATGAAATATTTATACACAAATGGACCATAATATACTTATATTTTTTTTATTTTTTATTTTTTTGGCTCAACTAGCCCAGTGACTAGCTAATTAAGGGTTTTTAAGAAGATATGGAAAAAGTCCCCTAACTCACACACACCTATATACAGTGAAATGGTAGGCATAGCCACAGTGTTTGAGTGATTTGATAGGGTGAGGTAGCTTACTATGGCAATTATGGAAAGCCGAAAAACGGCTATCAATGTCAAAGGTGGCCAAGATATCAATGCAGCCCCATGGCCCTAGGGCCATAGGATCTCTATATGGATTATGTGTCACCCTATGGTCCTTGATCTTATACATTGCCACCCCATGACCCTAGGGCCATAGGATTTCCAAATGGAAAATAGGCAATGTATGGCCCTTGAGCTTATACATTGCCACCCTATGGCCCTAGGGCCACAAGATCTCACAACATACAATAAGAGAACCTAAGGCCCCTAAGCTCAACGGTGCGGGTTCAAGGGTGGCCAAGATATCAATGCAGCCCCATGGCCTTAGGGCCATAGGATCTCTATATGGAACATGTGGCACCCTATGGACCTTGAGCTTCTACATTGCCACCCCATTACCCTAGGGCCATAGGATTTCCAAATGAAACATAGGCAATGTATGGCCCTTGAGCTTATACATTGCCACCCCATTACCCTAGGGCCATAGGATTTCCGAATGGAACATAGGCAATGTATGGCCATTGAGCTTATACATTGCCACCCCATGGCCCTAGGGCCATAGGATCTCCATATGGGACATGTGCCACCCTATGGTCGTTGAGCTTACATATTGCCACCCCATGACCCTAGGGCCATAGGATCTCCAACTAGAAAGTAGGGCAACGTATGGCTCTTGAGCTTATACATTGTCATGGACCTAGGGCAATAAATCTCCAACTGGAACATAGGGCTATGTATTGGAGCTTATCCATTGTCGCCCCTAAACCCTAGGGCCATAGGATTTCCAAATGGAATATAGGGAAACTTATGGCTCTTGATCTTATACATTGCCACCCTATGGCCTTAGGTCCACAAGCTTTCACATTGCCACAGTAGGGCCACAAGGATCTCACAAGATAGAAGAAGAAAACCCTATGACATAGGATTTTCAAATGGAGCTGAGTGCACGCTTTGATCCTTGACCTCCAACATTGCCGTCCTATGGTGTGAGCCCAGGGGTGGCTGAGATGTCTTCATAATAATTTCGGCCATTCAAGGTATATCCGTAAGTGGCATAAATTAAAAATAAAAAAATAAAAAAATTACGCTACGACAAACTTTGTCATAATGGGTTTTCAAATACACTTATTGATATCGGACAAAAAAATAGCGCACAATTTTTGGGATAATTATTTTAAAATTTAGCTATTTTTAGTGTTTTTTTACTATGCAGATTTTGATTATGAAGTCAAATTTTGCTTCATGGGTGTCGTTTCACTCGTACTACAAAGATATGGACATTGACAAAGCCTTGTACCAACCTTTTTTTTTCCATACTCTTTTTTTTTTCCTGAAAAGCTTTCAATTTCGGAGCCGACGAGCTATGTCTCATTTTCGCACAAAGCCTAGAACTCTAGTAATCTCGACTGCAAACCCGTGAGAACAACCCCTACATTCAAAATTCGAATTATGAATTTCTAACCTAACGTAACTAACCTTATCTCTCTCTTTCTCTCTCTACCACAATTTTTTTCGCGCTGTCGCTCTCTTTCTCTCTCTCGTTTCTTGCTCGAAACCTACACAGAAACGCGCATAGAGCTTGTCTTTCTCTGTCTCTCTCTCCCTCTCTCCCTACGCATATAGTTCTACGCCATCGTTGCGATGCGCACACAGATCTACGCAAAGCCATTGCCACAACCTTCAACAGAAGGACTATTGTCGCGACCTCCCAAACACAGATTTGTTATCATCATCGTCGCGGCCTCAACACACCTAAGTGACTGCTTGCTACTGCTGCAGCCGGTTTTCATCAAACACAGATTTACTCAGAGTTAACCTGTAGAAACCCTAAACTTTTTTCTTGATTCGGTTTTAACTGTTCTTAATCTAATTACATTTTAGCTAAGTTGTGAATCACCTCTCTCTAAAACAATAAACAAAAATCATTAATTACATCTCTAAAACTGTAAAACTGTAGACTGTAGAACTATAAAACAGAAAAATCTCTAATTACAGATCTAAAACTGTAATACAGAATACTCTAATTAGAGACCTAAAAATATAAAACAGAAGACACTAATTAGGGACCTAAATTTGCAAAACAAAAAACTCTTATTAGGGACCTAATTCTGTAAAACATAAAACTCCTCATAAGTGACCTAATACTGTAAAATTGTAAAACTCTAACTGCAAAAATCTCTAATTACAAAAAAAAATTATAAAAATGCAAAAGACAATAACTACAAAAAATGCTGAAACTATGGATACCCGTAATTGGGTTGTGGGGAGTTGGGCACACGTTGTAAGAGGACGAGTAGAGCGCATTGTTGTATGAGGATGGATTAGGGATGGGAAAAAAAAAGAGGCAAAAAGGTGGGAAAGAAAGTGTACACTATATGTGTTTGTAAGATATGGTGTAATATAGTTTCTTTAAATTCATTTGTAGTCACTAAAATAAAACTAGACATCGAATCTTTAGAAGGGCAGATAGGGTGTGGCTACATAGGGTTTCACCTCATACTAAAGAGTAACATATGGACCTAAGGCACCCTATGACCATAAGGCCATGGGGTGGTCTCACATCGTACTATAGGGTGACCAATGTCCCATTTGGCCATAGGGTGCCAATGTACAATCTCAAAGGTCATAGGGTTCCCTATGTTCCTATTGAAGATCCTATGGCCATAGGGCCATAGGATCTCCAAAACATATATATGGTACTATGGCCATAGGATCACATGGTGCTCTATGTCCGATCTAGAGACCTTGTGGCCCAAGGGCCTTAGGGTGGCAATGTACAATCTCAAGGGCCATAGGGTTCCCTATGTTCCTTTTGGAGATAGGGTGGCACTAGGGCCATAGAATCTCCAAAAGCAACATAAGGAACCTAGGGCCATAGGATCAAAGGGTGACCTATTGGAGACCTTGTGGCCCAAGGGCCATAGTGTGGGAATGTACAATCTCAAGGGCCATAGGGTTCCCTATGTTCCTTTTGGAGATCCTATGGTCCTCGGGCCATAGGATCTCCAAAATGAACATATGGCCCTACGGACATAGGATCACAGGGTTCCCTATGATCCTTTTGGAGATCCTATGGTCCTCGGGCCATAGGATCTCCAAAATGAACATATGGCCCTACGGACATAGGATCACAGGGTGCCCTATGTCCCATCAAGAGACATTGTGGCCCAAGGGCCATAGGATGGCAATGTACAATCTCAAGGGCCATATGGTTCCCTATGTTCCTTCTGAAGATCCTATGGCCCTAGCGCCATAGAATCTCCAAAAGGAACATAAGGAACCTATGGCCATAGGATCAAAAGGTGCCCTATGTTCCATCTTGAGACCTTGTGGCCTAAGGGCCATAGAGTGTATTTGTACAATCTCAAGGGCCATAGGGTTCCATATGTTTTTTTTGGAATCCTATGGTCCTATATCCATAGGATCACAGGGTGCCCTACGTCCCATCTAGAGACCTTGTGGCCCAAGGGCCATAGGGTGGGGTGACAATCTACAATATGAAGGGCCATAGGATTCCCTATGTTCCCTAGGGTCACAAGGTGCCCTACGTTCCATTTGAAGACCCTATGGCCCAAGTGCCATAGGGTGGCAATGTACAATCGCAAGGGCCATATGATTCCCTATGTTCCTTTTGGAGATCCTATAACCCTAGATCCCTAGGTGCATGGGGCTGCCATGGTGCCCGTTAATATGCACCATGGTGTACCCTATGTACGTAGGCCACCTTCGGGCCCTTGGATTCCCTCTGTCCCATCTAAAGACCTTGTGGTCCAAGGGCCATAGGGTGACAATCTACAATCTCAAGGGCCATAGGATTCCCTATGTTCCCTAGGGTCACAAGGTGCCCTACTTTCCATCTGAAACAATGAGGGCACCTTGTGGACTTTGGGCCATAGGATCTCTATGTAGAGCATAGAGCAAAGAGCATAGAGAGCTTCTTACTAGCATAGAGGGAACCCTATGGCCTTTAGGCCACAAGGTGTCAATATAGAGATAACAGAGGTTCTTACTAGCATAGAGGGGACCCTATGGCCTTCAGCCCACAAGGTCTCCTCAATATAGAGAAAATAGTGTTTTTTACTGTCATAGAGAGCACCCTATGGACCTGGGTCCATAGGTTGCCAAAAAACTGTCATGAATGGTTTCTTTAAAACATACAGGGCACCTTGTGCCCTTAGGGTCATAAGATTGTAGAGCATAGAAAGGTTCTTACTAGCATACAGGGGACTCTATGGCCTGAAGGCCACAGGGTCCCAATATGGAGCATAGATCGGTTCTTACTAGCATAGAGAGACCAAATAGTGCTTTATACATGGGGCCATAAGGTGTCAAAACAATGAGGGTTTTTCAAAACAATGTGGGCACCTTGTGGCCTTGGGGCAATAGGATGTCAATATAGAGCATAGAGCATAGAGAGCTTCTTACTACCATAGAGGGAACCCTATGGCCTTCAAGCCACAGGATGTCAATATAGAGAAAACAGAGGTTCCAACATAGAGGGGACCCTATGGCCTTCATCCCACAAGGTCTCCTCAATATAGAGCAATAGTGGATTTTAATGGCATAGAGAGCACCCTATGGCCCTGGGTCCATAGGTTGCCAAAAAACCCTCATGAAGGGTTTCTTTAAAACATACAAGGCACCTTGTGCCCTTAGGGTCATAAGATGTGTAGAGCATAGAGAGGTTCTTACTAGCATACATAGGACCCTATGGCCTGAACGCCATAGGGTCCCAATATAGAGCATAGATCGGTTCTCACTAGCATAGAGAGACCAAATAGTGATTTATACCTGGGAGCATAATGTGCCAAAACAATGAGGGTTTTTACAAAACTATGAGGGCACCTTGTGGCCTTGGGGCCATAGGATGTCAATATAGAGTATAGAGCATAGAGAGCTTCTTACTATCATAGAGGGAATCCTATGGCCTTCAGGCCACAGGGTGTCAACGTAGAGAAAATAGAGGTTCTTACTAGCATAGAGGGGACCCTATGGCCTTCAGCCCACAAGGTCTCCTCAATGGCATAGAGAGAATCCTATGGCTCTGGGTCCATAGGTTGCCAAAAAACCCTCATGAAGGGTTTCTTCAAAACATATAGGATGTGTAGAACATAGAGAGTTACTTACTAGCATAGGGGGGACCCTATGGCCTTCAGGCCATAGGGTGCCAATATAGAGCATAGCTCGGTTCTTACTAACATAGAGAGACCAAATAGTGCTTTATACATGTGGCCACAGGGTGCCACAACAACATTGAGGGTTTTTTCAAAACAATGAGGGCCCCTTGTGGCCTTGGGGCCATAGGATGTCAATATAGAGAATAGAGCATAGAGCATAGAGAGATTCTTACTAGCATACAAGGAACCCTATGGCCTTCAGGCAGAGGGTGTCAACGTAGAGAAAACAGAGGTTCTCACTAGCATAGAGGGGAACCTATGGCCTTCAGCCCACAAAGTCTCCTCAATATAGAGAAAATAGTGTTTTTACTAGCATAGAGAGCACCCTATGGCCGTGGGTCCATAGGTTGCCAAAAAACCATCATGAAGGGTTTCTTCAAAACATAGAGAGCACCTTGTGCCCTTGGGGTCATAGTATGTGTAGAGCATAGAGAGGTTCTTACTAACATACATGGGACCCTATGGCCTGAATTAGGGTGCCAATATAGAGAATAGATCGGTTCTTACTAGCACAGAGCGGACCCTATGGCCTTCAGGCCAAAGGGTGCCAATATAGAACAAAGATCAGTTCTTACTAGCATAGAGAGACCAAATAATGCTTTATACCTGGGGCCATAGGGTACCAAACAATGAGGGTTGTTCAATGGCACCTATGGCCTTGGGTCCATAGGTTGCCAAAAACCCTCTTGAAGTGTTTCTTCAAAACATAGAGGGCAATTGTGTCCTTGGGGTCATCGGATGTGTAGAGCATAGAGAGGTTCTTACTAGCATATAGGGGACCCTATGGACTTCAGGCCATAGGGTGTCAATATAGAGCATAGATCGGACCCTATGGCCTTCAGGCCAAAGGGTGCCAATATAGAGCATGGAGAGGCTCTTACTAGAATATAGGGGACCATATGGCTTTCAAGTCACATGGTGCCAATATAGAGCAAATAGTGTTTTTACTAGCATATAGAACATCCTGACCTAGGGGGATTGGTTGTCAAAAATCCATCATAGAAGGGTTCCTATGGCCTTCAGCCCACAAGGTCTTCTCAATATAGAGCGAATAGTATTTTTCAATGGCATACAGAGCACCCTTGGGGCCCTTGAGGCCAACCCTATGGCCTTCAGGCCTTAGAGAGCTAATATAGAGCATGGTGCTTTATATCGGCATAGAGACAATGGCCCTAGGGCCATAGCAAAACAATGAGGTGTTTTTGGAAACGATGAGGGCACCTTGTGGTCTCGGGGCCATAGGAAGTCAATATAGATCATAGAGCATAGACGATAGAGCATAGATCACAAAGAGATTCTTAGTAGCATAGAGAGAACCCTATGACCTTCAGGCCACAGGGTGCCATTATAGAGTAAACAGAGGTTCTTACTAGCATAGAGGGGACCCTATGGACTTCATCCCACAAGGTCTCCTCAATATAGAGAAAATAGTGGTTTTTACTTGCATGGAGAGAAACATATGGCCCTCGGGTCATAGGTTACCAGAAAACCCTCATGAAGCGTTTCTTTAAAACATTGTGGCCACCTTGTGGCCTTGGGGCCATAGGATGCCAATGTAGAGCATAGAGAGGTTCTTACTAGCATGCTGGGGACCCTATGGCTTTCAGGCCACATGATACCATATGGTGTTGGTGTAGAGGCTCTAAAGGGGTATTTATGCCATTGAAGGGATACTTCTTTGAGGGTCCTCTAATGTCATAAGGGAACATGTGATCACACTACGATAGAGTGGCCTAGGTACACTTGTAGAACCAATTTTTTGGCACCCTTTGGACCTAGGACCACATGGTTTAACATAGAGGTGACTCTATGGACCTAGGTCCATATGGATGTAATAATATCCATCTTGTCTAAATATATGTCATTCTTTTTACAGAAAATGTCTCAGAAGAGAAAGTCAAAGTCAGTTGATGCAACAGGCTCAACACCAAGTTCTTGGTATCTAGATTTTCACTTACCAAATGGTGGAAGTGATGAGAAAGTCCAGTTGTTCTTTCAAGATAAAGAGCAATTGCCCTTCAAGGACTGTGGTATTGTCAAGGAGATAAAGAAAGATTGTTCAGATATTGAAATTCCTTCATGCCTTGGAGTAAAACTACTCAATGGTGACTCCTACTTGTTGGAGCCTGTGGCCTTTGCTCAAAAATTGGTGAAGGTTGATTATGAAGGAGTGACAATGACAAAAGCAGGGTGGGTGGAGCTTCAAGACGACACTTCAGGTGAGAAATTTATAGACTTATATATTGAGGGCTTTAAGAAATTCAATCAATATTTAGGTAAATTGAGCAGCACAAAGAAGAATAAGAAGCGAAAGAATGAAGACACAGGTACAACAAATCAATCTAAGACGCTCAAGGAGAGTCAGACTCCCTCAATTGGAGAAAATAGTGGAAATGTGGCTGAAGAAAATCTTTCAGTTATACCCTTACAGACTCAAGAAGCAGGAGATTCTAGTGGACTTGCAACCCTAATAGTTGGAACCCCCTCAGTGGTAGTGGTTGTGGACTCAGCATCCTTAGCTGTGTTGGACTCTATTATACAGCCCAAAGAAAAAAATCTTGATAAAGAAGTTGCCAAAACTTCTAAGAGTGGGCTAGATGGATACGTCGGAATTGAGCACTATTTTAAATTTGGTGTACAATTCACCCAATTGATCCCATTTGAGCAATGTAACCTTGCACCAGATGGCTATAGATGTAGACCATTGTCATATGTTTATGTGAAATATCTCTTGAAGCAATTTGCAGGGCACTCTAGGCCAGTCTCCAGTGTAGCAGACTTGATGCCGTATAACCCAATTACAAAAATGCCTTTACAAACAGCTAAAGTGCATGGAGACAAGCTATCAACATACCACTACTGGATTCTAGCTAGTCAGCATTCCATCATAGTGGATAGAGCTTTTTCTTGCGTAACAACAACACTAAGTATGCTTTGAGAAAAGAGTTCTACAAGTTTAGAACTGCAAGGATAGTGGTAGACTCTCCGAAAGAGGTTGCTGTTTGAATTTCCAAAATGGAGAACATGGAGATAATAACAGCAATGAAACACTAGCCTTATGTGGAGGTCTTGAAGCATGGCCGTAGTCAATGGCTTGCATATTCTAAACCAACAAAATCCAAGGCAGGTGTTCCTGTCGGTCATCCGAGTCGAGCAGGTTGGGATGTAAGTTCCACTTCCCTATGCTTGTTTTTGTTACAAATATGTCTTGAAATAAAGTTAATTTTCTTTTCTTTATTTTGAAGGCCTTCGTAAATGTGGCGAACATCGTGTTCAACCATAAATCATTTGCCAACAAAGAAGCACACATGGTCATGTACGATGATGAAATCTATGATCAGTGGATACACATCTTGGACAAGCATCAGACATCAATTGATCGTGGGCGACAACCAAGCATAACAACCTTTAGATTCCTAAATGGTTTAGAAGATAATGATGTCAAGCTACTACAAGAAGAGCTGGCAGATGAGAAGATCTGCTTAGTGAAGCAACCACGTCAAGCGGGCATGCTCGACCTCACTGCACGTGCAACGGTCTTAAAGAAGACCAGGTTTTTTGAGCCTCAAATGTTGATGGCATTTAAAGAGATAGATCCATCAACAATAGCAGTTACTTCATGGGATAAATGTAAGTCTCATTATAACATTACAGATGAGATTTACAAATCTCTCTTCACGAGTTGTATGCAATGGCTAAATCTCCTACTACAAAAAGGAAAGGAGAAAGGGCCAATTCCTGAGATCACTAGGGGATATGTGCAGTGGATCATTGCACAAAAGAATGGCACTTCTAGTTTGCAATTCATTTTACCATGGACAATCAAGTGTGTTGGAAAGAATTTGGAAAGCTCTAAAATTCGTGTTGGTGTTTGCATCATAGACACAACACACAAAAGTCTTACATCTAGTGGTTGGAGTGCTGCCCAATTTGGTAAAGTAATTGATGGAGTATGTGGGGTAGCACATCAACCATCAGAGTTTTTAATTGCCGGCTTAGTCAAGTATCAGCATGTTGCTTCCCTAGAGAAGGCAATTTCTGAAAAAGCTAAATGGTATAAAATGCATGTTCTACCTTTGAGCTCCTTAATGGGATCAGGGACCATCCAAACATGTGCTCTTTGCAAAGTAATTTTTGGGGTTTGGGCATTTTTCAGTCAAGGAGAGCAGTACACCAACTACTCTAGTGTTAAAGAGTCATTGTTGGAGCCAATTCATACTCTCTGGATCAATGACGACGAGTATGATGTTGTGACCACGGCCAAATCCTTTTTGTACGTCGTGCAATCAAATGCATCTGTCTCAAAGAAGATGATCAAGTGATAGATATCTTCTCATTAGGCTATGGGACTAAAGAGGCACTACAACAACAGAGAAAGGTGATATCAGTTGCATGTAGTAGTGATCAAATGACGCAATTGAAATCTCTTTGCCATTCCATAGTGGAAGAAGACCTTGATCTTAGAAGGTGGGCAGGTGTGGATAACACAGAGAAAGTCAATGCCAAGGATTTAGAGAAAGAAGAAATTGAAGAACCATTGGATGCAAGTGCTGAGGCCATTCTAGAAATTCTACAGGAACCAGGTTAAGCTAGCCACCCATGATATTACATTACTGATATTTAGATTATTATTGTTGTCATTTTATTTTATTTGTCCCATCTCAAATCTGCCCATGATGTTAAAAACATTGATGTTTGGCTTGTTATTTTTCTCAATTTATTTTCTTTGAAAAAATGTGAACTTGTGAGTTTGAGTTTTTTCACAATAAATGAATTAGACTTAAGTGTATAATATTATATGGATATGTTTTGGTAAATAGAATTCTACATTTATATATGGTCATAAGATATATATTATGTAATACTTTAAAGTTAATTGATCATATGAGGTTTGGGAAGAATACACTATGACTTGAGGATCATAGAGTTCTTTGTAGACTTGAGGATCATAGAGTTCTTTCTAGACTTGACACCCTATGGCCCTAGGGCCATAGAATCCCCCAAAAGAAAATGGGGAACCCTACAACCTTACAGATGTAGGGTGATTACACCGAGTCTCTAAAAGGGCACATAAGCATCTGGGTTACTCTATAGCCTTAGGCCCATAGAATCCCCCAAAAGCATTTGGCTACCCTACAATCTTACGGATATAGGGTGATTACATAGAGTCTTTAAAAGGGCACATAAGCATTTGGGCTAGTCTACATCCTTAAGGCCATAGGGTGTCAACACAGCTATCCTACAATCTTATGTATATAGAGAGATTACATAAAGTCTCTAAATGGGCACATGAGTATTTGGGCTATTCTAGAAGGAAACATAAGTTATCCAAGAGCATTTGGAATACCTAAAGCTTTAGGGCCATAGGGTGGTGACATAGAATCTCCACAGGGACACTTAAATCACCCCATGGATGCAAATCACCTAGATCTTATGGACACATCTTATAAAACATCACATGATACCCTATGGCCTTTAGACCATAGGTTGGTTATTCTAGGTCACCTAAAGACTCTTTAAGTGTTTCAAGAACATTTTTCTTTGGCCTTATATCTTGTGTCCATATACATTAGGGACATATATTTCTTATCTTGTGATTAAGGTTTAATATTCTATTGAGAATGAAATAAGCTAGAAAAAACTAAAAAGTATTTAGTCCTCAAAATTCCAAAATGAGAGTTTGAACAATTGATGTATGATCATTTTTTGTTGGGTGTAAGTTCTTCTATTGTGAATTGATGGTGTAAGTGTTTGAAATAATTATCTTTGTATTGCAACTAACTAGATTAAACATATATTCAACATTTGTTGTAAATGAAAATTATTTGCTTAGATAGTAAACATCGAGTATAAATGGTTATTGAAGCATTTGTCCTTTGGATTATGTGAAGATCTAGTTCTTTGATTGTAACAAGATTTTATTCAAAGATATAAAGTGCGAGTATTTTGTTCCAAACTATGATTTTGTTTCTCTTCTAGATGATGTAGAGAATTGGAATTTATATCTTGAATTTTTTTCAATAGAGGTGAATGGCATAAAATGGTAACCATCTTTTTGCAACATTTTTCAGCCTACTCAACGTCCTCTTCCTCATATGTGTATATATTTTTCTACGCTATTAAGTTATCTAGAGTAAATTCCCCCTCTTTGTTTAACCTTTGTGGCGACACATAAATTGTACTCTTCCCAAAAATGCCACCTTAGTCATATATTTATATTACCACCCTTTTCTTTTTTGCTTTGTAAATAAAATTAAGCATACAATAACCAACTATCTACCCCCAAACCTTCTTACCTCTTGTGAATTAGTAGTAGAAAAATAAAATATACATCTTCCATCCCATATAGATAAATTACCATGGAAAATCAACTCTCCACTTGTCTTTACCAAAGATTATGGTCCATCTCTACAAGTCTTCTATGCCCCCTACATAGGTGGCCCAATATCTCTTAGGGATATACAGATAGTTTTTCTCCTTTAAAAAAGACTCAAATTGTATATTCTTTTCACAAGAAAATAATATTGGGCCCTCATCTATTTGTTTAAGCATCATACCCTTTTGAAAAAGAATGATTCCCCTTGGATGCATACAAGCAAAGGGCCCATACAAGAAGACTTGGAAGCAAAAGGTTCCCTAGCCCAGTGTGGACCTTCCAAATCAAATTTCTTGATGCATGGGCATGAAGAATAGTCCAAATTCATATCAAACATATTGAGAAGGTCAAATTTTCCTTTTGAAGCATGTCATTCCGAACTACAGGTAAAAAGTTATGGTCAAAATAGTGTAAATCTGTCAGATTCGCAGCAAAAGGGAACTGTAAATCAAGTAAATCAAGAGGGTGAGATCTTATTTTTCCCCTACTCATCTTCTAGAAGAGAAATGAGTGTTCAAGGTCACTTGCATGTGATGGGACCAACCTAAAGATGCCTTCTAAATGCCAAGACAGACAAGTTGAGATACCCCGCAGGAGCCACCCATAGGGCCTCATGGTGGAGCCCACCTACATTATGCACCCCTATGGAGCCTTCACGGTCTAAAATGATATTTTTGGTGAATAAATAGTCCCTTTTATGTCCAATATTCAATGAGTGGTCAAAGGACACTTAATTAGGGCTAATCGCTCACCCTAATTAAGTGTAGCATAATCCCACTCCTACACAACTATAAATAGCCCCCCTTGGAGAGACTCAAGGACACACACCTATATTTTCAACTTCATGTTGTTCTTGATCAATAGTAGAGAAACCGCCAACTCTCCCTCTTTCACATCCTCCCTCCTAACCCTCCTCTTTGGAGGAAGTGCAACTCTATCCTCCACTCTTTCTATTCTACAATCTCTTACTCCATCAACCCAATAAATCATTGTAGCACCTCAATAACTTGTAAATACATCATGATCTCTCTCATGGTTATGTTAATGATCATTAAATAATCTTCAACCAATCCAGTGTCGCAATTCGTGATGGTTAGCCAGCGTCTGTCTACCCCTTAAAAGGTGTGCGAGAAATCAAGTAAGTGTTCTACTCTCAATTTACCATTGGTTTGTTTCTCCACACTTATTCAATTAGTCTAAAGAAAATTCTCACTCCAAATCTCTTTTGCTTCATTACATATGCATGTGGCTACCTCTCATGGTGATTTTATTTGTCACGGCATTGCATAGATGGAGATGAGCTCTCTATGCAAAGTGTGTTAGTTCGATGTAGGTGATTCTCTTGTGTGTTTTGAGAGGCAGGTCTTGTGCGCATGATTTTTTGATGAGTGCTTGAGAGAGAAGTTTGGATGTATCATGGGTATTCTTATGGGGAGAAGGTGAATGCTATTCCACAAATTGCATATTTACATTTGATGCACGGCATTGGGTTGCATAATCGTTGATGGTGTCAAGTGTCCAAAGTGTACATAGAGTAAGGGTTCTCAAAGTGTGTTGCTTGAGTGGGTGAGTTCAAGTGTTATTTTGATTGGTTTCCTTCTCCACTCCCAAAAGAAGGTGGTGCCCTAAGTAGTGTGCGTACCTCTTTACGAACATTTTGTGAGGGTAGGCCCATTGGTTTGGGTTTAGAGGCCCCATTTCAAAAATCTCGCCCTCATAAAGTGGTGCCCCCACTGAGGAACATATTTCCAAGTTACCTTCAAATTTTTAGTGATGAACAATGGAGTCCCCATCTATCCATGTCATTTTGCACAACACATTAGAGTAAATGTTCACATAGATAGAAAAGTCTTTTTCCAGCAACGCATTGTTTTTATGCTTGGTGCAGAAAGACTTTGAGAAATACTGGCATCAACCAATCCATTTATACTTCCAATCATCAATTATGAAACTTCTTTTGATGTTCACGTGTTCATTTTGTTTTAAAGGCAGGAAAAAGGAGTGGTGAAGGGGTGCTCAAGGGCCATATGAAGGAACGAGGTCTTCAAACCAACAACGAGGAGTAGCACATGAATCACGATCAAAACAATGAACCTTTTAGGCCTATTTCTCGGCAATCCATTCATATAATCATTGCAACTAAGTTTAGGTTTCAATCTATCATAAGGAGGATATTTGGATCCACTCGCCTCAATGAAATCAATGCTTCAATTAATCCATTTATTCTACCTATGATAAAGTACGAATTAACAATGGATGTGTATATCTTCATTTTAATGTAATCAGATTTATAGTGTCAACAATCTTGTGCGGCCCGTAAGAGAAAAGTTTCTTTTAAAAAAATAAAAATTCAAAAAGTCTAAACAAAATGTCAAGTTCTTTTCCCACGTTCTATGCAAGAAGTGGGGAAGATGCGCAAGAGTTTCTTGACAACTTGGAGATGGCACATCTCATATCCGGGAGAGATGAAGAGGAAGTAAAGCTACGAGCCTTCCCGTTGGTTCTAAAAGCAGAAGCTAAAGCATGGTATGAGACCTTGCAACCCCAAATCAAGTCAAACTAGGAGAGACTGCCAGCAAGCTTCCTCTCCAAGTTTGGGGAAGGTGCCCCATTTCAAAAAGCTCGCCCTCAGAGGGAAGCTAGGACTAGTAGAATTTTTTAGCTTGTCATGTAGCAATCGGAACATTGTATCAAGGTTTATTGCAAAGAAATGATTGTATAATGTATAGCCATTGTTTAAGTTTGTAAATTGGAAGTAGAAGGCAATGCAAGTTTCAAAACATGTGCAATGCCATAAGGAGAATCCAACACAAATACTTTTGCCCCTCAGGATTTGTAAATTAAAGTTCATGGTGAGCCGGACCTTCCATCCACCAACAGATCAATGCATTTGTGAATTAAAGTACTTGAAAATTTGATTTAAATGTTTGAATGTTATGATGATATTTGAAGGCAAAGACCCCTTTAACTGTGTGGCAAAGCAACAAATGTATGATGTATGATAATGATTCAATTTTGTATATTGGATTACATATTTATTGCATTATTAACTTACATATTTTGCTAGCATAGAGGACACCCTATGGCCCTAGGACCATAGGATGCCATCATATCCCATGTACAATTTCTCTTTTACCATAGAGGACATCTTATGGATCTAGGGTCATAAGACGCCAACATAGTGCATAAATAGCTTCTTATAAGTATACACGTAAACATAGTGCATAGAGGGAATTTTACTAGCATAAAGACCGCCCTATGTCCTTGGGACCATAGGGTGCCAACGTAGAGCATAGAGGGCTTTTTATTAGCACCTTGTTGCCCTTGGGACGCCATAGTGCCATAAAGTGGTTTTTGTATATATAGTAGAGAATTCTCACACACATGATACCTTGGTCACTATCTAGCCCTTGGACCATATGATAGTAGCATAGAGGACACCCTATAGCCCTAGGGTTTCCTTCTATCCCTAGGGCCATACACTGCCAACATATAGTATACATGGTTTCTTCATAGAGCAAACCTTTTAGCCCTACACTATAGAGTGGAAACCTAGACCATATAATGTATCCTACTAGCATAGAAGGCACCCTATGACCCTGAGGCCAAAGAGTACCAATTTAGGGCATAAAGGGTCTCTTCCTAAGTTGAAGGGCACCTTGTGGCCCTAGGGAGCACCCTATGGCCCCAGGGCCATAGGGTGTCAACATAGTCAAATGGGGTGTAAACTTAGAGCATAGAGGGTTTCTTACTATCATGGAGGACACCCTGTGTCCTTGGTGCCATAGGGTGCAAACATATAGCATGGAGGGTTTCTTGCTAGCATAGAGAGCACCCTATGGCCTTGGGGCCATATGATTCCAACAAAGAGCATAAACGGTTTTTTCATAGCATAGAGGATAGCTTATTTCCCTGGGGCCATATGATACAAAAATAAAAGAGACTTAAGAAGGGTACCTAGGCCACTAAATCACCATGGGCCATAAGGTGGTCTTTGTGGGGAATGCTCCTAAAGGGTTCCTTGGCTATCCTATGGCCTTTGGGCCATAGGCTGGGCCATAGGCTACCAACATAGAGTTTAGATGGTTTCTTACTAACATAGAGCTCACCTTGTGGCCTACGGTCTTTAGATTCTAATATAGAGTTTCAATGGTTTCATACTAGGCGTAAGGGTCACCCTATGGCCTTGGGGCCATAGAGTGTCAATGTAGAGCGCAGAGGTTTCCTTTCTAGCATAGAGGGCACCATGTGGCCTAGGAGCCATTTGATGCACCCTATGGCCCGAGGGCTGTAGGTTGCCAATGTAAACAAGGTTTCTTAGTAGCATTATAAATGGTACCTTGTGGCCCTCAAGTCTCCATAGGGTGCCAACATAGAGCGTAGGGGGTTTTTCTTACTAGCATAGAGGACATCCTATGGCCTTGGGGCCATAGGGTTTCAATATTGAGCATAGAGGATTTCTTACTAGCATAGAGGCTACCTTGTGGCCCTAAGTCCATAGGGTGCAGAAATAGAGAATAGAGGATTTCTTACTATCATACAGGGTACCTTGTGGCCCTAGGTCCATAGGGTGCAAACATAGAGCATAGAGGATTTGTTACTAGCACAGAGGGAACCCTATGGCCCAAACGCCATAGAGTGATAACATGTAGTATAAAGGGTTTGTTACTAGCATAAAAGGCAAACCTTGTGGCCCTCGGGTCATAGGGTGCCAACATAAAGAATATATGGTTTCTTACTAGTGCTCGTAGAGGGCATCTTGTGGCCGTATGACAACCCATGGCCTTAGGGCCATAGGGTGACACATAAATAAAGTACCATATGGCTTTGAAGCCATATATCTATTTATATGTTGAGACCTCCCAACAATCCTAACCCTATGTCCTTGAGGCCATAAAGAAACATATTTTGCATTATCTTAAAGTCATAGAGATATCTACAAAGAGAACCGTATGGCCTGAAGGCCATAAGAAACTTAGTCAAGGAAATCATCCAATGCAAGAAGATCATGGCAATAGAAAATGAGACTTCTACTCTAGAGCTTAAAGGCATAAATGTTTCTCCAAGTATACTTCTAGGCGCCACCATCATGGACAAAGAACTAATGTAGCTAGATAAATATTAGGAATCTCTAGACAATAAGGAGCATAAAAATAAATTCATTGTAGATGTGTTGTCAGTTAGTAAATTTGTTATTTGCGATTAGTTTTTCTAAGAGTGTGACAAAAAAGAGTTATCAAAATGTAGATACTTTGGAATCTAAAATTAGGTGTTCTTTAAACTTGCAGTCCTTCAACAAGATATTGCGGCTGACAAAGTTTTACTCGAGATTTTTGGTATAGAGGATGCTAATGCCATTGACCCTACTGAGAAAGATTCTATCAATCTCCATGTCAACCAAAGAGTTTCTGACGAAGATGACAAGAATCTACAAGTCTTTGAAGGTCAACTGCTACAACGACTGGAGATAAATTTAAAGAGTAATCCAATGGAAGAAGACAGTGAAAGTTCCAGAACATGTGCAAAGGAAGAAGAAGAATCTAATGAAAATATTCTAGTAGCCCAAGAGTTGGGAATTGGATTGCATGACACCACAATGGAAGTAGAAGGTTTTTTTTTTTTCTGAAAAGCTCATTCAATTTCGGAGTATTAACTTACACATTTTGCTAGCATAGAGGACACCCTATGGCCCTAGGACCATAGGATGCCATCATATCCCATGTACATGTTATGGATCTAGGGTCATAAGATGCCAACATAGTGCATAAATGGATTCTTATAAGTATACACGTAAACATAGTGCATATAGGGAATTTTACTAGCATAAAGATTGCCCTATGCCCTTGGGACCATAGGGTACCAACATAGAGCATAGAGGTCAAATGGGGTGCAAACTTAGAGCATAGAGGGTTTCTTACTATCATGGAGGACACCCTGTGTCCTTGGTGCCATAGAGTGCAAACATATAGCATGGAGGGTTTCTTGCTAGCATAGAGAGCACCCTATGGACTTGGGGCCATATGATTCCAACAAAGAGCATAAACGGTTTTTTGATAGCATAAAGGATAGCTTATTTCCCTGGGGCCATATGATACAAAAATAAAACAGCCTTAAGAAGGGCACCTAGGCCACTAAATCACCATGGGGCCATAAGGTGGTCTTTGTGGGGAATGCTCCTAAAGGGTTCCTTGGCTATCCTATGGCCTTTGGCTACCAACATAGAGTTTAGATGGTTTCTTACTAACATAGAGCTCACCTTGTGGCCTACGGTCTTTAGATGCTAGTATAGAGTTTCAATGGTTTCATACTAGGCGTAAGGGCACCCTATGGCCTTGGGGCCATAGAGTGTCAATGTAGAGCACAGAGGTTTCCTTTCTAGCATAGAGGGCACCATGTGGCCTAGGAGCCATTTGATGCACCCTATGGCCCGAGGGCTGTGGGTTGCCAGTGTAGACCGTAGAGGTTTTCTTTCTAGCATAGAGGGAACCTTGTGGCCTAGGGGCTATTTGGTGCTCCCCTAGAGCATACAAGGTTTCTTAGTAGCATTATAAAGGGTACCTTGTGGCCCTCAAGTCTCCATAGGGTGCCAACATAGAGCGTAGAGGGTTTTGCTTACTAGCATAGAGGACATCCTATGGCCTTGGGGCCATAGGGTTTCAATATTGAGCATAGAGGATTTCTTACTAGCATAGAGGCTACGTTGTGGCCCTAGTCCCTAGGGTGCAAACATAGAGAATAGAAGATTTATTACTATCATAGAGGGTACCTTGTGGCCCTAGGTCCATAGGGTGCAAACATAGAGCATAGAGGATTTGTTACTAGCATAGAGGGCACCCTATGTCCCAAATGCCATAGAGTGATAACATGCAGCATAAAGGGTTTCTTACTAGCATAAAAGGCAGACCTTGTGGCCCTCGGGTCATAGGGTGCCAACATAAAGAATATATGGTTTCTTACTGGTGCTCGTCGAGGGCATCTTGTGGCCCTATGACAACCCATGGCCTTAGGCCCATAGGGTGACACATAAATAAAGTACCATATGGCTTTGAAGCCATATATCTATTTATATGTTGAGACCTCCCAACAATCCTAACCCTATGGTCTTGAGGCCATTAAGAGACATATTTTGGATTATCTTAAAGTCATAGAGATATCTACAAAGAGAACCGTATGGCCTGAAGGCCATAAGAAACTTAGTCAAGGAAATCATCCAATGCAAGAAGATCATGGCAATAGAAAATGAGATTTCTGCTCTAGATCTTAAAGGCATAAATGTTTCTCCAAGTATACTTCTAGGCGCCACCATCATGGACAAAGAACTAATGTAGCTAGATAAAGATTAGGAATCTCTAGACAATAAGGAGCATAAAAATAAATTCATTGTAGATGTGTTGTCAGTTAGTAAATTTTCCATTTGGGATTATTTTTTTCTAAGAGTGTGACAAAAAAGAGTTATCAAAATGTAGATACTTTGGAATCTAAAATTAGGTGTTCTTTAAACTTGCAGTCCTTCAACAAGATATTGCGGCTGACAAAGTTTTACTCGAGATTGTTGGTATAGAGGATGCTAATGCCATTGACCCTACTGAGAAAGATTCTATCAATCTCCATGTCAACCAAAGAGTTTCTAATGAAGATGAAAAGAATCTACAAGTCTTTGAAGGTCAACTGCTACAACGACTGGAGATAAATTTAAAGAGTAATCCAATGGAAGAAGACAGTGAAAGTTCCAGAACATGTGCAAGGGAAGAAGAAGAATCCAATGAAAATATTTTAGTAGACCAAGAGTTGGGAATTGGATTGCATGACACCACAATGGAAGTAGAAGGCAATGGAAGTTCCAAAACATGTGCAACGCCAGAAGGAGAATCCAACACAAATATTTTAGCACCCGAGGATTTGGAAATCGAAGTGCATGGTGAGTCAGACCTTCCAATTACCAACAAACCAATACTGACTATAATAGTGAGCTTGTGTGGATTGTTCCTGAGGAGATGCTGGCAAAAGTCCAAGAAAATGAAGAGCTTAAAGTTTGGGCATGAGCATATTGTTCTTCGTCCAGGATGCATTGAGTTTTTAAAGGCTCTATTTAGCAATTTCAATGTAGGGATATGTTCAGCTCGTAATGACATGCATGTTGTGGACATCATCAAGATTTTAGAAAAGGAAGCTAAAGAAAAATTTCCATTCTTTATGATCTGGGGGCAAAGCCAATGTCAACCATGCGTAGAATCAAGGATCACTCGCTTAGATAATCTAGGAGTAGAAGCACTTTTCAAACCGTTGGCTATTGCATCATCAAAATTTGGGCTTGGTGCAAGAAGATTGCTTCTTGTAGATGATGAACCATTGAAGGGATGTGTGAATCTTGCATTGAATTTTATTTTTCCACCATCACTTAATGTTGATGATGAGGAGGATAATATCCTCCTTGGGGAGCTGCTACCATATATCAAAGCTCTCAATCATGTTAATGGCATTCGCACAGTTACAGGGTCTCATTTATATGGACAAGCACCCATTGCTCAAGGTCATGAGCTTTTTAACCGTATACACAAGGTTGTTGCAGAGTGGGAGGAGAAAAATCTAACTTTTCTAGGAAAAACCTACTGCACGGGAAGGCTACCAGAAGTTTCTGGTCCTCTTCACGATGAGAAAGTTACAACATCTAGCACTATTGGAATGTCCACTCGAAGTCAAAGATAAGAAACTTTCAGCACATGATCGAGAAAAAGTAAGGGTCTTAAAGAATATCAAATCATTATCAGCCTTGAAAGGTACAGAAGCAATCATGCTTGCCCAAAAATTGGGATACAAGGAGCCTGTGATCAAAGTACATGAAGCCAGGAATTATATAAAGCATCTAAAAATTCAGTATGATCTCAAATAGCCCTATATCAAGAAATGATGGAGCAATGTTTTGTAACATTTTGTCATTTACAAAGATCTTTATGTACTCAAAGACTTTGTTAGAGTGCTTAGGGTTTCAAGATATATGAAGATGTAAATGATTAATAGTTTTTTAAATTGTCTTTCAATACTATAAGTAACTTTTGAGTTTCATGTGCCAAATGCTCTTTTTTTTTAAAGCTTTTATAGTTGTTTGCTTTGAAATTTGAGTTCACTGTGCCATCAAGGACAATCTACATGCTCATAAGGTCATGTGTTCTTGCATAGGACTTACTAAGTGTAACCACAAATTAGCACCCTATGTCCCTACGGTCTTCAACACACTTAAGATCTCTATATTAACTTTTTTTTTTAATCATTTCAGGGCTTCTAAGAAATTTTTTTTTACTATTAGATTATCACAAAATAGAGGAGTTCCCTTTCATATTACATCAAATATCACATTCAAACCAAGAGCAATGGTTTCATTATCTACCAACATCTTTCAAACAGGACAAAAGAACGCTTATCTTGGATTTAGAGGGTATATATGCTTCTTGCAACATTTGAGCTGCTTCAATCAAGGCCAACTTGGACCAAGTACATGTGCATTGTAGAAGGTAACAATGAGGTGTATGTTGTGCGTCCAGATGCAGACTATTTCTTAAGATTTTGCATTGAGTTCTTTGAGGTTTGGATTTGGAGCTGCCATCGTTTACAAAAAGCTCAACACATAATCAAGACCTGTTTTCCTACACAAAGTCACAAATTCAAGATGATTATGGATAACCGGTGCTGCCAAAATTCAAACAAAAATTTTTCGACCATATGGAAGCTATTTGATTATTTAGATGGGGGCAACACTATAATATTTGATGATAGTCCATATCGAGTGATGTGGAATATGCAAGGAACTTATATGATTTTTCCAAAGTTTTGGAACCAACCTACTCAATTGCTTCAAAGTTTTTTAAAAGATGAAATTGTTCCATGGTTATGTGGATGGTTGTATGCTAAAGACACGAGAAACTATACAATAAGAAATTTTGTAATGTTCCATCCTGATCCTGAGACTCACTATGTAGTGCAATGTTATATGTCTCAAAGGACTCAAAATATCAAGAGAAGGAGGCCATTTTAAGTGTACTAGTTAAGTATTCTAAATAGCATCTACCAAGTATTTGGCAATGTGTACTTTTCAAAATTTAAACTTGATGGAATGTTGTGGGATATCTTGAAACATCTTTAAACTGTTTTTTTAATGAAGTGCATCCTATTGTCAGGAGACTTCTCTCATTCAAGTTCTTTGGTTTCATTGTTTGATGCTTCTATGGTATTGTTAACTTTTTCTTCTTATTAATTATCTTTATTAAGTGATCCAAACAATCATAATGTTCTTGACATTTGGTAGTGTTACAAAACGGTGTTTTTTGAACACCCTCAATCTTGGAGATATCATACTCTTTCTAGTTAGTACTTTATTGTACATGTGATGAAGACCATCATTTTTATGAAACTGTCAAGTTGGTGGTAATCTTTATGTTTATACTTTATACTATTTTGACATGATCAATGTATACAATTCATATTATTCACATCAAATGGTGTTTTTAAACACCTCCTTTTTTTGAAACACCATCTCTAAAACCTTTGAGTGAATTTTAAAGCATGTACTTGATGTAAAAAATATTCATCTTAACATTGATTCTTTGGCACAAACTTATATTAGGATTTTTTATATTGTAGTTTTTATGTTAAGAAATAATTTCAAACTTAGAATTATGATAGTTTATCTAAGTAAGTGCCTCATCTAACTTTGTATAGTTAAATAAAATACCAAATGGAATTATAGGTGAAATAGATGACATCTTATGGTCTTAGGGACATAGGTTACTCTATAGTATTGTTTAGATTTTTTAATTGTTTGCGAACATAGATCATAGAGGGTTTTTCTCACTACCATAGAGGATATCCTATGGCTTTGCGGCCACATGGTCTCAATATTGAGACTAGAGGATTTCTTACTAGCATAGAGGGTACCTTGTGGCCCTAGGTCCATAGGGTGTAAACACAGAGTATAGAGGATTTCTTACTAGCACAGACGGCACCCTATGGTCTAAGGCCATATGGTGACAACATATAGAATAAAGGGTTTCTAACTAGTATACGAGGCACACCTTGTGCGCCTGGGGACATAGAGTGCCAACATAGAGCATAGAAGGGTTTCTTATTGGCATAAACAACATCTTGTGTCCCTAAGACAACCTACAGCCTTAGGGACATAGGGTGGCACATAAATAAAGTCCCATATGGCTTTGAAGGACTGGATCTCTTTATACGTTGGGACCAGCTAACAATCCTAACCCTATGGCCTTGAGGTCATAAAGAGACATATTAAAGTCATAGACATGTCTACGAAGAGCACCATATGGCCTTAAGGCCATAGGTGCAATAGATGGCATCTCATGGTCTTATAGCCATAGGATACTATATAGTATTGACTTTTTAAGTGTGAAATATTAGTTTGAATGTTGTTTAAATTATCGTGTATTTAAAACTTGATAGCATGCTACAAAACCATGACCAAGTATTTTGTTATACATGGATTAAGGTCACCAAATTAGACAAGAGTGTTTAATAGTATTTTCCTTTACATATTATCTTTTTTAATTGCTGTAATCAATCTATATGCTGCTTTAAAATCATATCAATTGGTTTTTTTGACACCTCATTTTTTGAGAAGCTACTTCTAGAAGCATTTGTTGAATTTTGAAAAGCACTGATGTCATACAAATCCTCTTTCCAAAAACTATATTGGAGGTTTATTCTTAAATTTTATAGTAGAGAAATTAAAATAGACTCATACAATCATGATACTTTATCTAAATTAAAAGCAACTAGAGCTTAGAAATCATTAAATAACACAATCCTAGCATACACATTTAGAATTTGGGAAACGCGATTTTTCCAAATTATCTAAAATGGTGTTATGGCCTAATCCAAGGAATCTACATGAGCTAAGAATATTTATTGATATGTGTGCATACTGTAGACGCTTCATAGAAAAATTCTCTTAAATAGCAGAACCATTGCATGACTTAACAAGGAAGAACTTTAGGTACTCATGAACTTTAGGTACCTACCTCTTATAGAGTATGCGTACAATGACATTGTACATACTTCTATGGGGAAAGCACCTTTCAAGATTAAAAAGGAAAGATCCAAAAGTCCCTTACTACTTAAAGTATATGGGAAGATCTTTGCTGCTGCTGTTGAATATAGTCGAGACTTACAAGAATCTTTTTCAAAGATTAAAGAGTTTATATCCATCTCAAATCAAAGGCAAAAAGGGTTGCTGCTATTAAGCACAAAAGAGACTTAGCCTTTAAGAAAAAAGATTGGGTCTTGCTAAAGTTTCTCAAGGCTCATCTAAGGCATACTACGGGCAAGAATCCTATGAGCCACCAAGAGTATTATGCTAAACTAGCAAAAAGATACTATGGTCCTTTCTTTTAAAATTCTTAAGCCAATCAATGAGATGGCTTATTAGTTAAAGTTGCCCAACCATTGGCTCATTCACAATGCTAATGATGTAAGCGTACTCAAGCCTTACAAAGGAGATCCACCAAAAGAACCAATAATGGAGGACCACCAGAGATCGAAGATCAAGAAGAGGTGTTGCAGCCCAAATCGGTTCTTCGACACGAAGACAAGGTACTAAGAAACAATAATGTTATCCAATAATATCTTGTTAAGTTTAAAAATTATCCTTTTAAAGATACTAGATTCTTAAGGATAATATGAACCTTGTCAATGCTTACAATACTACACTAGAGTATGCAAATGAAAATGCATTTTAAATGAACAATGTTTATGTCTTATAAGACTCATTCTCTTTCTTTTATTGTGGACAAAATTAAGAAGTAGGCATGCTTAGGATCATGTTTGTGGTGACGACGTCTCCCAAACACCAATTAGTAGAACTTGTCACTCTACTTTGAAAGTATGACATGGACTAAAGAGCAGACATGCTTGCGGCAGCTAAGTCTCCCGAGTACCAAATGGATTAGTCATCCATTCTGGAATGATGTCCTAGGGTAAAAACAAATCCTCTACCCGCTAAGAAACATAGACTAATGACTAGGATTTATCTTCTTTACCTCACAGTTGAGGATGACTATAATTTCAAGAGAGAGGTAATGTCGTAAGATATAATATCTAACTTTACCAAATGATTTTCTCATAATAAGCTGATCATTCAATATGGGAAGATAAAAGGAAAACAAGACTTAGGATATAGATGTGTGCTTCTAGACCTATCTCAATAGGGGACCAAAAGGAGAAATGGTTGTATCTCAATAGGGTTCTAAAAGGAGATGATCTACCAAAGAGCAATGTGCAAAAAGTGCTTCTAGATCCACCTCATCGAGGGACCAAGAGGAGAGATGGTTACATCTCAATAGGAGTCCAAAAGGAGGTAGTATATCAAAGAGAAATGTGCATCTAATGGAGCTTAAAAGACCTTAGGGTTAGCTTCATTAAAGACCTCTAAAAGTTAGTGTTAAAAAGTCCTTTGACCTTAGACATGGTAGGGCTGACTTTGAGGTGGGAATCCTACCCAAGTATGAGGTGCTTGTCGGCTTGCTAACTAAAATGTTTGTGGGAACCTTGCCCAAATCTTGAGATGATTTTTATGCTTAAATGACTAAGGTTCTTGAAGTGTTGAATTCAAATATAAATGCTCAAGAGGCATAATTAGTTTCCATGCTTAAAAGTCTAGGTGCTTGAAGTGTTCAATTCAAACCAAATGACTTAAGAACCACATAAGACGCATGTTAAGATTTCCCCCATTTGGTCCCTCTTGTGCTTGAATCCTATTGGATAAAATTTTAAGAGGTCCAATGAGAAATTAGATGCATAAAAATAAATAAGTGCGATATTTCTCTCAAAGAGGAAAAAGAGGACACATGTCCAAATGATATATTAAAATAATACGAGAGAGAGAGAGAGAGAGAGAGAGAGAGAGAGAGGGGATGGGAGGGGATCCAAGCAAGAGAGGGGGGTATACTATCCCACACAAGCACACACACATTCTCTCATTGTGTGGAGTGCAAAGTGCAAGAGCTCCATCTCCTTCTCCAAGCTTGTTGAGAAGTTGAGAGGCTACACCAACACTCTTGTCTATGGCATGCAAATCCAACCAAGAGCCATGCTTCAATGCTTAAGTTTTCCATCTTCTTCATCTTCATTACTATGCTATTATGCTATGAAAAGCAAGAATAGTGATGATAAGTGAGGAACTATTTCTTTCTCCTATGAATGATTCTTCTTCCTCTTTCCTACCCTCATTCCCTACTAGCTTCTCTCCACCTTCGAAGGTGTTTGAGGCCTTAGGATTGTGGCTTGGGATAATTGATTTTTTTTATTTATGTCATGTTCATGATGCATGAAGCTTTCCATCTTCATAGTATCACCAAGGTCACAAGATACACAAAGATTGTATTGTACCAAGTCTCTCTTGATGGGAGAATCTATAATACAAACACCTTTGGGAAGGGGACCAAATCCAAGTAAATCCGGTCATCAACTATCATTATGTTTTGTAATACTCCCTCTCTTGCAAAAGTATTGTTCATGACAAGTTAATTAAGTAATATGTTTATGTTTCTACCATCAATTAAGTTCACCCTCTATGTTCTCAAAGTGATCTCACAAAAATGCTCACTTTAATTCTCTTAATTCCTCTATTCTCAAAGTCCATAGACCATTTCATTACAATGCATTTATGGGCTGTTTATTGTCTTCTTTATAAGAAAAAGGAAATATTTCACTCTTTGATATGTTGCTGTGTAGATGATGTTGATTTTGAGCGTTATATTAGTGGCATGAAGTTTGGAATGTATTTGCCTAAACAATGGTATTGGGGAAGTATCTTGAAGAAATGCTAAGGATCAAAGGAAAATGATTGATGAGCTGGTGGACGGTATTGAAGCATGGTTTCATCAACGGTTGAGGGAGCACATTGATAAAGGTTTTATGGAGCTTTGGAGTAAGCTTAACACAAAAGATTTGGATGAAAAAATACCAGAGCTCATGAAATCTTCGAGGAGAGTGTTATTCAAGTGATACAATTGAAATCTTTATGGTTGATATTCTCTTTTGCATTTAGACTTTTTATAATAAATATGTCACTAGGTAAAGGAGCTCAAAGAAAGTTAAATGCATTTTATGTAGGTGACTAATTCAGCTTTAGATCAAACTTTGTTAGAGAAGTTTCCAGTTGTTGTTGAAAGTTGGAGGGACCTCTCTTCTGAGGAGTGTATGTATCCGCTATGGATGAGAGATCCTGGTTTGCTTTCTTGGGAAATTCAATATTACCTTTGGTGGCTAGATTATGGTCGAGACGCCTACCCATGCGATGAAGGGAACTTATATAAAGGTCATTTTTTTGCATTTATAAAAAGTACAAAATTGTTAAAGTGCTCATATTATTTAAACTAAATTTGTGAGAGAAACATATTCTTGTTTACTTTAGAGCACGTTCTTGAAAGAAATGAAGAGGTTATTGCGGAGTTTGGCTCGGCTTCCAAGAAAGCCACCTCTTCAAAAAGAGTAGACACTAGTACAATCTCCTCTATAAAGAAACGATTGTAATTTTTTGAATCCAAGAAGCCCAAGAAGTCCCTAAAAAAGAAAAAGATAGGTGCTCAAGGTTCCACAGGTAAACTTGCTTGTAAAGATATCTAGCTGTCACTTTCTGTCTATTCAACAAGTCTTGATGAAATATTTTATTTTCAGATTATGCAATGCCCTCCATAGATTATGATGTGACCATTGTTGGCAACATGACAGATGTTTACAAATTTTCTTTCGATGGTGAGAAATAGTAAATATATGTGAGAAGAAAGATTGACTATGTGGTGTGTGTTGTGAATGTTTAAAATATATGTGTTTGATCGTATGCAGGATCTTTGATTTTCTACATTCAGCCAATGTTGAGGGGAAAAAGAGAAATGAATTGGCCTCTTTTTTGTTTGTAGATTTTTCAACAAATTTTAAAGTTGAGCAATCTTTGAAGAACAAGGTATGCATTCTTCAAAACCTCAATGGGCACCTCTACTCTATGCCAATTTTGGAACTTTAAATAAATTTACAATGCATAATATGCAGGTCCCTCCATGGAATCAATTATCTCAAAAATTGAGTAAGAAAGTGGCCATAATAGCTTCTAAGTATGTGGCAGACAATGGGTGGTACGTCACCTTAAGCTCCACTGATCACTTTGGCATTGTGTATGGCCATGCCATTGAGATGGGATTCAAAATGATGCACACCATCCTTATTTTTATCCCCGATGATTATGTGTAAAATACCATTGAGATTGAGAGTAAGTAAAGTTATTTGCTGACTAAAAAATCATAGTCATAGTTTTCTTGAAGCTTCTTCAATTAGATCACTCTAATTGTAAGTTTTAGGTGGAGACACTATAGCTAGGATTGTTTTATCATAAGGGTCAACGTCTTATCTACGACCGACAAGATGGAGAGATCGTGAACAACAACTCTTTTGATGCCAAGTCCGGAATACTAGTGGAGCGTGTTGACGGAGAGTACGTTGGAGGACATGCTCTTAGAGGTGCCACCAAGTGTAGCCTTGACTTCTTTTGGTAAGAAGATATGCTTGCTACTATGTCTTGTTAGACTATGTTACATAAAGTAAATATGTGCATGTTTCTTTTCTTTTTTCAGCTGGCTCGTGCAGACATTTACTATGGAACACACCTCCGTTGTTGATATCTTTTCTGGATGTGGTGGCTTGGGCTATATCTCGCTGAGTTGTCTAGACACTAAATCTGTATAGATAGTGATCCAAGGTTCTTTCAGTAACATCTTACACGCTACAAGTCCCAATGTGTAAGTACTATTCCAGCAGTTGATGTAGATAGTGACGAGGAGACCGACTGGAAACCATATGAGCCCGAATCACATTGCCCTTGATTGACATCTACATTGGTATTTTCTAAACTGTGATATGTATGGGACCACATATGACTATGGTGTTTGGTTGCCACTTTTTTGTTTTGATTGAAGACGTTTTTTTAATGTTGAACGTCTTTATTAATGCAATCATGATTTCTATTTATTATGCTAGACGGAAGCTAGGTGAGAGCTTTGGATTTACCAAAGTAATATACCAGCACATAATTTTTTGTGTATGCATTTTCTTCTTCCTGTGAGCATTTGGCTGCTACACGGAAGCAAGTATTGAATGGGGATTTTTTTTTTCATTTTTACATCGTTATGTTGCCAAAATTTTGATAGCTTGTCAATATAATTATTCTTTTGATGTTGATCATGTTTGGAAACTTAATCATGGTTTCATATATAATGCTAGACAAAAGTTAGGCAACCTTGATTGGTGTGCACAATGATATACCAACACATATTTTTTTGCGTATCAATTTTCTTCTTCCCATGAGCATTGGGTTGTTGGACGGAAGCAAGTATGGAACATGGGATTTTTTGGTTTGCATTTTCATACCGTTATGGAGCCAAAATTTTGATAGATCTTCAATGTAGTGATATGCCATGACATCTTTTTCTTGCATATATTTTTTTTTCTTCCCGTGAGCATTGCGTTCCTAAATGGAAGCAAGTATGGAACGTGGGATTTTTTGGTTTGCATTTTCATACCGGTATGGAGCCAAAATTTTGATAGCTTGTCAATGTAGTGATATACCATGATATCTTTTTCTTGCGTATATATTTTCTTCTTCCCGTGAGCATTACACTTCTACACGAAAGCAAGTAAGGAATGGGGATTTTTTTTTTTGTGCATTTTCACGCTGTTTTGCTACCGAAATTTTGATAGATTACCAATCTAGTCAAGGTTTAGGGTTTTTGGCTAGTCCAAAGTTATATAAGCTTTAAATTGGTGTGCATATTAATATACAAATCTAGAATTTTACTTTGTCTCTCTAAAGATTTTAAAAGAGAAGTCATTCTCTCTCTAGGATTTATACTCTCTTCTTCCAATGGTGCACGCATAGCTACTATCTCTCTAGAATTTATACTTTGTCTCTCCATCAACCACACATATATGGAGTCTTATGATGATTGAAAATTACATTAAATAGATACTTTATGCTATGACACATGTTTGGTTAAAAAAACTCAAAAATTTGATGAATCGTCGAAAAACCTTGAAATGAAAAACTCTCAAAAGTTAAATCCCCCCTAAAAGCCAAGGCATCGTCAATGAAACTAAGGACACCTCCAACCCAGTAGTAGAGTTGATGCCGAAACCAACACCGAACTAGCCTAAAACCACATATATCACGCACAAAACATAGAAAGCAGCCTATTAGCTTACATACGACACTTCCAACCCAATAATAGAACTGATGTCACCGACAAGACTAATAGAACTACCTATAAATTGAACATAACCAACCATGTTCAACAATAACACTTTCGGTTCAAAATAGAATCAATGCTGAAGTGAACATAGTCGGCACGTTGTAAAACATTGCCTACTAGTCTAGCATTTCACAACAACAACTGGTCCAATAGTAGGACCGATGTTGAAGTGACAAGCAAGATTTTCATACTTTTAAATCTATATTTTTTTTTAAAAAAAAAGTATACCAACATGAATACAAAGAAAACAAAGAGCTTATGAGATTAGGCTAACATTTATACCGTAAATTTTTGTGTTGCTTGTAAGGGCTTTGGAAATCTTGGCAAATCTTTAGGTTCCTGGGAAGCTCTGAGGTAGAGGGCAAGGCAATTGTGAAATGGGGGCCCTATGGACCCTTTCTAAAGATACCTTAGAGGCCTGCCAGGCTACGCATTGGGCTCGTCCGGCACACAGCCCCCCAAGCTGGCTATGTTGCCGAGCGTGGCCTGGTGGGCTATAACATTGTACAGGTGGGAAAATCTCATCGGACCTTTAGGTTCCCTTCAAGTCACCATGCCATTTTCTGTGAGTGTGAAGAATTGTAAATTGAGAATTTTGTTAATTAACAGTGTGATCACAAAAAAACCACATGCTCACGTGAATATGAAATCCCTGGCAGAATCTTGAGACTCATTAAACCCCATTCTTCTCACATTTTGTGTCTCAAATCCTTGTGGATTGGTTTGTGGTAACTTTCGTGTGCTTGCACTTGGCTATATGTAATATGTAAAGATTGGAAGGATCTCAGGGAAACATTGGTCTTGACAAACCCCGTATTAGGTTTGTTGATTTATCCTCTGACTCTTCATCTACTTTTTCTTTTATAACAATCATATGCCACTTATTAACTATATGGTTCAAACACAACTCAATAGTCGATTTCATCATCAAAATATCTATCTCCCTTGTAATCCATAGGCACTAATTTTTTGAATTCACTCAATCTATCATCTATCTAGACACAATAATGCTCCATTGCACTTTTCTATATTTTGTATCCTTGGCCATTTTCAGATAGGTATTGCACTTGCATGAGTTGTATCTTTGGTTTGGTATTGGAAGTTTCAATGCCCTCATCTTCACTATTAGAACTCACACATGCAAATCTTTTAGACATAATTTGGTAGTATTTGTTAGATGATGTATCCAACAAGGTTCCTTCCTACTAGAAGCTCTTTAAAGGCTTTGAAAAACCTTGATGTAAACTCTCTCCATTTTGATATGGTACTAACACTATCTCTTTAATTTAAACTCTCTTTAGTTGATATGGTACTAACACTATCTCTTTGATTTAAACTCTCTTCGATTGTTGATATGGTACTAACACTATCTCTTTGATTTAAACTCTTTTCAATTGATATGGTACTAGCTCTATCTTTAGTTGATATGGTAATATCTCTATCTCCTTGTGTTAGATTCCTAAATTGATGAAGTTATCATAATCTCAAAAACATGAAAATTTGTAAATAAAATGTAGTGCAAAATCCCAACATTTTACTTGATTTTCAAAATTTGTGTACCTTCTTTCTAGTTAAGTAAGGCTCATGTCAATCCTTAATTCTTCAACAGAAAATCCAATAGGACTCAGTGATTCTTAAGTTTATTGAATATTTACACTATGAATTTATCAAATTTTGTTGACTTTTTTATGCCAAATTTTGAAAACCTTTTTAGCTAGGTTAATATACTTATATTTTTCAAATTTTACATTGAAAATCACTAATAAGTTCCTTGACACTAGGGCACGTTGTTGTATGAACCTTGTATGAGTTGGACATTAGCAAGAGATAGTCTTGAGATTTTGGTAGGTCACCTACTATATATGTCTAAGCAATACTGATATAGGTCTTTTTCCACGACGCTATCAACCATGGGTTGGATTCCATATTCTACAACATCTGCACTTGATCTTTGAGCACTCAATCACACACTATGTCTACATTATATCTTTTCCAATTTGAATTTATTATGATGGCTCAACCCCGAGTTCTTTTGTTTGTCTTTAGCGGTTTTTGTACTTCCTTCTTAGATTTCTAGGCTCTAGCTTTTCTTGCTAACCAAACCTCCTAGTTGTGCTTCTCTATACTAGCACTATGAAGTGAGTACCTCTCTAGCTAAAAATTACTCCAGGGATGATGGGTTACAATCCATCATTGTAGGACTTGTCTCCTAGAGTTGTACCACTTGTAGAGAAAGCCAATGGTAAGTGTTTTCCAAATATTTCTTGGTTTGGATTTTAAAATTCCACAGTCTCTTGTATTTGAGTCTAATCATTCTAACTTCAAGGATTCTTTTCAATTTTAAAATCCTTAAACTCCCTTGTATTTGGGTCTGATCAGTATGACTTCAAGGATTTTCTCCAATTTCTTGGTTTTGATGAGGTTTTTATAGCTCTTTTTCCACCCAAATGGTGACACTTGTGTTTGCAAGTGATAAGGATTCAAGGTATGCAATTTTTTTAAAAAAGTTCTCTGTGTGGTACATTGGTCATGATCTATGTTCCCTACCAGTTTTCAACCAAACTTATCAAATATGTTCTACAGGGTATTTGGAAATCTATCCCCTTGACCTTTTGTAATTTGGTTTCAATTTTCCTTGGTTTCCAACACTTCTATTAAATATTAGAGTTTATTGTCTTTTGCCAAAATATAGTTTTGGCCTAGTTTTTCTCTAACTTTTGTAAGCTCAAATTGGTGGCATTGTGGCCTAGTTAACCTATTTCTATTAATTGAAATAAAAGACTACAATGAAATGAACAAAACTTGAAAGTATGAATAATGGTGGTGGAATGGATAACAGTTTAAAAGAAATGAGAAAAATGGTGATAGAAATAATTTATTTCCTCTTCAAAAACAAACACTCTTTGTTACCAAATGATAGATCTAACCAGTCATCGACTCCTAACATCTATCAAATGAAAAAACCCCATTTTAACCCTATGTTGTTAGTGAAAATGGAATGGGTTTAAAATTCTTGGATAAACACAAATATGGTTACAAAATCACTTCACCATCATAGGATCAATTCCTAGCAATGATGCCAATGTTAGTGGATCATTGTGAAAAACGTCTATAGCATAGATACATGGCCCTAGCACACTCTCTTGTCAATACTCAAGGCAGTGACTAGGATAAGGCGTAGAGAGGCATTGGGTTATCAACCCCACAATAGAGTAACTACTACTAGAAGATGCACTCAAGAGAAATCACAAGTCAACACAGAGTA
This sequence comes from Adiantum capillus-veneris, assembly GCF_014529385.1. NCBI lineage: Eukaryota > Viridiplantae > Streptophyta > Polypodiopsida > Polypodiales > Pteridaceae > Adiantum > Adiantum capillus-veneris. The sequence continues at coordinate 71,963,131 of NC_140952.1, forward strand.
ATCAATTGTCAAGCAACCGATCAATCTTCACTCCGACTAAAAAGTCTCAGCCAAATGAGCTTGAAACACTTCAAAACTCTAGATTCCTATAGGCAAGGACTATCAGGATAGTTTTGGACCATGAAAACCGAATTCTAGAAGGTACAAGAATCTTGATCCATAATTTCATAGGTCAACAAAATGTGAATAAAAATAGTCTTACATCTGTCGTCAAGGCCTAGAAACAACCTCCTATCAAGAATTTAGCCTTTGAACTTGAAATAGAACTTAAAAAATATATTTGAGCTCACAAAATGTAGACCTGAACCTTTATCAAATTGACAATGATTGCATTGAATAGATAGAGGAAGAGGAGAGGAACACAATGCACTTCTTTGAATTCAATTTGGATTACCAAAATGAAAATAGTATTGATTACAAAAGAACTATGTACCTTCAACTTCACCCGCAAAATAGCTTTCTTAAAAGTCTCCATGTCCCTCAAAAATGACTTACATACCTAGGGGCTCTAAAATGTGGCTTTAAGCCCAGTTCCCATGGATAATGTACAATTACATTCAAAATGAATGGAATGGATACAATTACACTTTAAATATGAGAACTCCCAAGCATCTTTTATCATGTGGTAAATACAATGAGGGAATTTCATACTATAGGAGTATCCTCTATAGCATCTACAAACACTTAGAAGTTGCCCTTGATGTTTGGTCTAGAGGAGAGTTAGCATCTTTTGGCTAGATTTTATCAAGGAGGACGGTCTCTCAACAATAATCACCCAAAATTTTATACCTCTTGCTAAGTTAATGAGCATAAAATTCTCGGATAAAGAAGCTTCTTGTTGTCAAGCTCCAGTTGTAAATGATGTTAAATCCAAGCTCATTTGCTCACCATTTTGTCAATTTCTACCCATACTTCTAAAGCTAGTAGGCTAGCTTAGAGTTTTACTCAATTAGAGATATTGATGATGGCTCCTTCTTGGTGTATACACACTTGATGTTTCACTTGGTGTCTCATAGGTCTAATCTTCCTCCATGCCCTAATCAAGTCTACTCCCCAAATATTGACCATTTTGTTAGTGTTTAGATAGTTGTGCTGCATTACCCATCATGGCAATCAACAAGTAAATAAGTGAATCATACTTTTGGCTATTTTATTGATTTTGAGTATATATCTTTTTTCATTGAGCTTTGATCAGACTCCTTAAATGAGTTTCTATTGATGGACCTTTTACAAAATCAAGCTACCGTTTATAAATGCAACACAATTGTGTCACATATCTAGCTTTGATGATCTTCAGTTTTTGCAAATTTAATCACAAAGTAGAGACAAGAGTAGAGAGCAATCAAAGGGATTGGTTGGTACTTCATCTTGGTAATCAACCTACAAATTTATCTAACAACATAGGCCTATGAATTGATATGTTTAGAGAACTTTGCTCTATGCATGGAAGAAGAGGTGAGATGGACTGCAATCCTTATGGGATCCATGAATCTTGATAAAAAGAGATACCTAGACGGAGAACCTTTTTTAATGCCCTTTTGTTGTATATTGTTCTAACACCTCATATCTTCCCTTCTCTTTCAACCCTCAAAGTGGTGTCTTGGAAAATCTTGAAAATCCAAAAAGTAAATTCACTAATAGCCACATTCTCTAATCTTTTCATGAGATCTTATAGACTCTTCACACACTTGATTATCAACCATGATGAAAGCCTAAAGAGTTAGCGGACTGTTTCATTTAGGATGCTAGCAAACCTTTTTTTTAAAGAGTTGTCTTCACTTTGCACTTGGAGAATTTTGTAGGTCATACTTTACAAGAAAGGGACATCTAAATAATATTGTTATCACAACCTTTGACTCTTGAGTCTTGAGCTCTTTGTTATATGTTCTTCTAAAATACTTTGGATAGCTTATACTTTGGATGCAACGTCTCATGAAGGAAATCATCACAATGTTATGAAAATCTTCACGTACATTCATGAGGAACAATGATAGCTTATATGTGTGGATACAACCTATCATAAGGTATATGATCACAATACCATGAAATCTTCAAGAAAAGCTCACTTTTGAGGAATCTCTTTCTATGAAGTACTTGGCTAATGGAATATAGTTTGCACACTAGTGATGTATTGGAATATTAGGAGCTAATGCCGCAAGCTATCTACCACCTGGCTCTTCGACTCGAGTGCCAAGGCCAACTAGTTGGCACACACCTTTTTCCTTTTTGCTTGGAGTTAATCCCAAAGGATCTTGTTTGATTCCCCTTAATTCAAACGTTGGCACCGCCTATTTAATGTGAGAGTTTTCTCAAAAACTCGCTCATGTGCCCATATATTGCACTACTCTTTAAGGACCTTGTTGGCCTTTAGTGTCTCATGCTCAATAGACCCTAGGTTTAGGATAATGCAACTTATAAGCTTTGAATTTTATCTACATTTCAAATCAGAAGGTGAAATAACCTACTTGAAATCGAGTGATCTATTTTTATATATATAAAAAAAGAACCGTTGGTTACCCTTAGAAGTTCTCACATGAAAGCTCTCCAAGTCTCCAGGAGAAAATTCTTTGGAGCATTTTAATTTGCAATGCTAAGAATCTTTTACCTTCAAAGAGGCCTAATATAGCCTTTACATAGCTCTTAATCTTTTTGCTTATACATGACTCTTGCTTTCTCAACAAGTAAAAAGTGCAACACAATTTGTCGTCTTGTATTAATAAAAAATGTTGCAACTTGATATTTAAATCAAATCAAAAGATAGAATATTATTTTCTGCATCAATCACCTTAAACAAACATTGATAATAAAATATTTGTCTATTACTTTTTTTGGCTACTTTTGGACCACATTTTGCTTAAAGCAAACATGTCTCTTGCAAGTTAGCCATGGAAAGCCCACCTCTAATTCAAAAGCTATGCACTCTCTCAAATAGGGACAAAACTTTATATCAATCTTTCGCATTCAGATTGAAAGTCATAAAGTTGATGCAAAACTTCTAAAAGACTGATGATACCACAAGAAAGAATTAGGGGCATGAAAGCTTCGACCTACTTTGGAGCATTTTATTTGAACTTAATGAGCTCAAACAGTTTGATGGTGGAAAGTTGGTGACATACCCTCCCCAATGTCCCCATGACCCATAATGAAGGGACCTTAATTGATGAGATGCTTCCTAGGGTTCTCTGTTTATAACTAGAGTTCAAAGTGGTAAATCCATATGCTAACAACCACAATAGGTATGTACCTATGTAGTGCACATGGGTTTTGCCTAAGAAAACAAGAGCAATGTTGATATTTGGAATTCCTTATATCATGCCAAGGCCAAAGATTATGGGCCGGTCTCAACATAGCTTAAGGGTGCCTACAAAGGGCAACAACTAAGTGGAGAGTGGGCATCTAGACTCCAGTGGTCTCAGATCCATATCAGAGACGTGGAGCTATTTTTAGCCAAGGAGATGCATGAAGTGGGGCTAAATTTGGGAGCTCTTGGGGATGACGATGGTGTGAAAAGGCCACTTGGGAAAGGAAAGAGAGGAGCAGAGCCACCAAGAAACCACAACCTAAACGCAAGTTCTTTACCTCTATGGGATACACATTGGGGAGCGCAAAAATCTTCATCTCAATCATTGTTGCTCTCGGCATCCGTGGAAGGAGCCACGACTTTTCCTCCCTCTATAAAACAAGCGAGTAACACCATAGCTCACAACTCAATGGTGTTTTCTCATTGTGGCTACCCAAAGCAGCTTTTAGGGTTCCTTTTGAATTGCAACCCTAAAATTTGAAATGCACCCTTGAGGGTTGCAAGCCAAAAAATTAAAAAAAAACAAGAGAGGGAACCCACGGCCGGCATCCCGCCGCCCCTCCCCGTACCCACCTTCTTCTTGCTGGTTTGGCAAATCCCTCAAGGCGACCAAGGCAAGGCAAATCATCACGAGAGATAACTGGTAATCTATAATTTTAAAAAAATATAGATATTTTTGCAAGTTGCAAGTATTCAAGAGGTCATGTTGTCGTACCTCGGCATGTTCAAAACTTACAAGAGAATTCCTAGAAATTGGAAGGATACACGAGGTGGTATCTAGCAAAGCAGCATCGAGTCACCAAGGTGGCAATATCTCACAAAAATTTCATGGTATTTTGCAATCCGATTAGACCGATCTTCTTTAATGAGCGTTTAAAAATCAGCAAAGCTCGCATTTGGACTACGCTTTTTAGAGGTTCAACATCGACATCAACCATTCTCTACAACTTGGTGGAAGTAAATTAGCAAGCCTAATTACTTTTGATTGTAGTGGTTCACAGTCGCTTTTGATCTATTCTCATTCGGCAATTTCATCTAAGGAATATCTTTTCTATTGCTAGCACATCACAAAATTGGCATGGATTTGGACATTGACATGCAACATACATTTGATTTTGAAAATCCTACACAAGTTCTACCTGCAATTGTCCCTCGGCATCCTCTACTCTCACAAAGGGTACCCACATGGCAACAAAATTGAATGATAGCTACAAATTTCTTGACATCCCAGAATCTAGAGCACTACAAACACGCATGATTTTTTTAGAGTCTAATTTTTCAAAGTTGAATGAGAATGTCTCCAAAATGTCTGATATATTTGTGTAATTACTACAATAATCAGTCAAGGGCAAGGTTAATGAGAGACTTGGGTTTTTGCATCCCACGTGCCTAGTGGGACCACACCTAGTTTGCAGGAGCAAGGCTCCAATTTAGAGGGGTTGCACTGTCTCTCTCAAAAATAGGTGGATGACTTGTTAAAGAATACCAAGCCACCCATTTTTAGCTAAGAATAAAGGGAACCCGACAAAGATACTATGAATATATTCTTGAGCAAATGGGATGGGATTCACAATCTTAGACGCACTCTTGATGTAGTCAAGGCACTGCAAACATATCTGACACTAGAAGGCAAGGCCTACAAATGATGCATGTCTCTCACAAGGAGAAGAGCACCATACCACAAACTTGGGCACCCTTCAAGGCTGTGGTTAGAAAATAATTTTTGCCCATAAATAAAGCGAACAAAAATTAGTTTGCTTGGCATAAATGCTTTATGGGTCAACATAGGACCTTGCTGGGGTATATCTTGCACTATTATGATGTAATTCTCAAGCTGAGAGGGTTTGGATATATTTCAATAAGTGTCAGAGTGTTGAAACTAAAGCTTCAGAAGTATGGCAAAACTTAGGACCATAATGTTGAGGAGGCCATAATGTGAGCACATATACACGACGATCCCAATGAGAAAGCATTGCATACTATTCATGTGTTTGAAATTGCACATGCAAATGCACGCACATAGCATGTGAACAATAAAAGAAACTTTATAGTAGTCTCATCTGCGGCATCCAAGAAGACCAAGGGGTCTAGGGGACCTCTGTCTAGTGAAGAGTTTGAGAAGGTTAGAAAGGACAAATGATGGTTTACATGCTTAGGGAGTGGACACGGCAAAAAGAATTGTCCCAAGGGGAAATCTTCTACCCCAAGGTAAGGCAAAAGCAGTGCACATGGTGCACTTGCTACCTCTTGGGTCCTCCTCTCGTTTTTCCAATGTAGAGGTAACACAGATCAAAGAAAATCATGAGTGATGTATCACAACCTCAATGTGGCAACCAGCAGCCTTTGATCCACATGAGTTGGTACGTATGCATGGGTCTATCCAGGATCACAAGGTGCAAATCTTGGTGGACGATGTTGCTTCACACAATTTCATTAACTATAAGTTATTCAAATGGCTTAAGTTGCCCCAGACTCCAAGTTTCCACCATCATTACAAGGTATTGATGATAAATTTCCATGATGCTAATATGTGAATACTAAAGTGAAGGATGTATCGTTGGAGATGTAATGGTATCACACATATTCCAAGTCATGAATATGGATCGGGCAAGTGTGTCCCTTAGCTAGGAGTGGTACATAGTTTAGGATCATCACTTAAACGTAGTTTTGAGCACAATAGTTTGATGTTTGAAGTCAATGGCATGCACGTGCTATTGTTGGGATGGAAGGATGTTCCTTCGTTGCCACTCATTTGTACAGAAGAGCTAATGAATCTCTCTTCTCAAGATGAAATAGAAGAACTGTTTTTGTGTTACTCAATGTGTCATTCCCTCTCAAATGTTGATAATGTTTTGAATGACAATTTATCAACGCCGCGTGCTTCTCTCTCTTCTCTTCCACCTATGGATCCTTATCTCTCTAGAACAAGCAAATGTTTGTGATAAGTTAAAAGAATTATTAATGGAATACAAAGATTTATTCGTAGATGATTTGTCATAGGGTTTTTAACAACACGGGCTGTGCAATGTGGCACAACCATGGTTGCAGGCAGTAAGCCCGTAAGTAAACCACCCTACAAAATGCCTCATTTTGAGGCTATTGAGGTGAAACTTCAGCTTGTTGACTATCTCAGTAGAGGGCTTATACAACCCAGTTCTTCACCATAGGCCCTCCCATCTTTTTGGTGAAGAAAAAAGATGGTACTATATACATGTGCCTCGATTACCATAGGTTGAATGCGATTATTGTTATGAACAAGTATCCATTGCTGAGAGTGGATGAGTTATTTGATAAGCTCACCCATGCTTGTTTCTTTATGAAGGTAAAATTGCAATAGAGATATCATCAAGTATACATTAGGCTTGCTCATATAGCCAAAATTGCATTCCAAACAGAGTTTGCACACTATGAGTTTTTGGTTATGCCTCCATTATGCCTCTGAGGAAGAGCACTTACAACATTTGAAATAGGTATTTGAATTATTTTGAGAAAATAATTTATGTGCCCAAGAATCAAAGCGTGATTTTCTCAAGGAGAAAATTCACTACCTAGGGCATGTTATTTCAACTCATGTGTAACATATAGATAAATCCAAAGTGGATGCCATTAGTAGGTGGACTTCTTCTAGAAATCTAAAAGAGTTATGGATTTTCTTAGGATTTGCAGGTTTTTATTGAAGGTTCACTTACAAACTATGTTCATATTGTTGTTTCCACGACAAATCATTTGAAAGCCAAAGGGAAAACCTTTCAGTGGGGGGAGAATCTCAATAGAAAAGTTTTGATGCTCTCAAGGATGTATTAACCACAGCTCATGTTTTGGCTATTGTGGATCCTTTAAAACTGTTTGTTTTGGAAATGGATGCTAGTAACCATGCTATTGGAGCAATCCTTCTTGAGGAGGGAAAGCCAATTATATTTGAAAGAAAAAATTGATTTCAGCACAACAAAATTATTTTGCTTACAAAAGACAATATGCAATAGTTATTCCTTTGAAGATGTGGCTCAAAGGAAACCTGTAACCACTACAAGCATACCATAAGTGAATGTCAGGAAACCAAACTATGGCGAAAAATCCTGGGAGAAATCTGGCAGAGTCTCTCCTGTAAACTGAGCAAAAAGCTCAAGTACAATCTCTACCATAAGACATTCCAAACTGGCAACAAAGTGGGAGATAGCTCTACTACTACACAATCATGAAACCATGATCAAAATGTATCAAACTCGATGCTCATATATGCATAAAACCAACTCCACAATCTGCAATCTTTGCAAGCACGCAATTTGGGACAAACAGCTTAACTGAGCGTAAAGCGCATAAACATATATGCAAGTAGAGAGCAAACTAGCTCAAAATGCATCCCACAATAGAAACTTCCTACAAAAAATTGCAAAAAGACCTATGAAACATGTGATTGTCTATTTGTAGCCACACAAGAAAACATAATCCTCACTTCTGCGAGAGTGGGTATAAGAAGACTAAATTGTGTCCAAACTGGCAAAACCTATCAAAGTGAGAGTAAATACTAGATCATTGTCAAAGTGGGAGTCTAACTCAACCACTAAACCATCAGAGAGTAAGATGCAAGACAAACGGATAGTGTTTCCCCTATGTTTTGAGCAAAAGCTCAAAAAAATCACCAAAACAGACACTCAATGTCTCAGTAAATAGATCCACAAATGGCATACATGCACTACCAAAACCCTCGCAAACTAGCTCACTCCTAAACGAGTGGCTTTATGGACCTGTACCTGTCCAAAAATGTTGTAAACTCTTGAACCAACTACATGTGAGCTACGGCTAGCTCAAATTGTATTCGTAATATATGCATGAAATTGCACCAAACCCTGCAAAATACTACTCCCCTGGAATGTCCCACACAATCACACATAGTCTACACTGCAACAAAGTGCAAACTACGAGCAAAACCATCAAGATACAGACACACTACCTCATTGGTCGATAAGCACATCAATCGAAAACCAAACACACATCACAACCACTGCCTGTGGTTGAAATTTCCATCCAAGAGCCGCATTCGTGGGAAAACTACTCCAATATGGTTTGTTAGAGTCTCAATGCACCGATGGGTGTTGTCGAAGCTGGAAAGTAGAGAATCATCAAAGCCGTAATGACCAAATCAAAGTCGAGATCCGATGGTGCCGGAGGAAACCGTCTGATCCAAACCGCTCTGGAATGGGAGGGGAGTTGCTGGTGAAACTATGCTAGAGTGGAGCCAAATTTCTCTCGCTATGTCGAAGTCGATAAAACTGGTCGATGCCTCCTTACGTCATCAAACCGAAGTACACTAGCCAAATCGCTCAGTTGCCAATGTTGAGAAGAAATGCCAGAGTCATAGCCGCCAAAATCGGTCTCAAAACCGGTGTGCCAAGGTGATGCTAATCGTCTATGCTCAAAGCGGTAGAGGAGGATTGCCGAGAAAATCATCCAGGAGAAGTACTCTCAACTAGGAAGAGAAAAACCGTTGAAATCGGGCAAAAAACCACCGAAAGATGTAGGGCCGATGTTAGGGAGACAACCGAGCTTATTCGCCCGTGTCCATACATGCCTATCTGTATGTGTGTGTGCAGCCGCATTGAGAGCGTACGCGTTCTCTCTTGTTGACATGACCAAGAGAGCTCCGAAGCTCACTCTCTTTCTCTTTCTTTCTGCTATCGATGCCAGCTTTACACTCCCTTTCTTGATCTCGAGTGTGTGTGAACACGCTCTTGGAAGGAAATTTTTAAAAAAGGATTTTTAAGGCTCAGCTCTGTCAAAATATGCAATGGGTTGCTAATTCTGTCGAAAAAAACCTACTCTGAGTCTTCCACTCTCCCAACCCAACTCCCCCTTGCTCCCAATGCTGCTAGAGATGTAAAACTTCTCGTGTTGCTTCAAATTAGCCCGAGCTCTTGCTCTACAACCCAATTCATGGCTTGCAATATTCATTGTGTGAGTGTGAGTGTGTGTGTGTGTGTGCGCACGCGCGCACAAGCGGTGCCTATGAAGCTCAATTTGCTTATCCTTAACTACTCAACACTGTCCTGCTTGGTGCTCTCTTTTCTATTGCCGAAAGGCTCCAAAAAGACCAACGTTGTAGAGAAAAATTGAATTCCTTCAATTTTCAACCAAGACTAAATATGCAAAAACCAAATTTGTGTTGATATTTTTTCATGACTGATTGGTGTTGTGCATATAAAAGAGCATTTGCAAGAGTTCTTTGTACAAAAACTAAAATTCTGTAAACTTGGACATCATACGCGTATGATGTCTCAAAAGGCATCTGAAGACCAAATTTTAAAGGTTTAACTGCACAGTGTTTAAAAGGGGGTTTTACCCTAAGTACACCTTGAGACTAGAGTTTTGACCAAATCTTGACACCCAAAAGACAAAAGACGGAGCGGGAAACGGAAAGAAAAACTTGTGATTCTGAGCACATTTTTGCATGAAAATTGATAGAAGTGCTTGAAAACCAATGTTGAAGACTTGGGGATGCCTGTGAGTGAATTCTGACCAAAATTCATCAGCAGACATCATATGCGTATGATGTTTGAAGGGTAATTCCAGGAGCAAACGTGAACTTTTGACTTTATACCCATCTTTTGCATGTTGTGTTGAGCAGATACGCCAAGTTTCAGTTCATTTGGAATTATAGATTCAGGAGGGATTTTACTCTTTTAGGGCATTTCCTTCTCAAAAAGTGATGATTTTGTTCAATTTTGATGTCCAAAATTTGATGTGATCACATATTCTTGTTGTACACATCAAGGGGCACCTTGGGTAGAAATAACTCCATTCTGACCACCTAGACATCATACAAAAATGCTGTCTTACAGGCCAGATTTTGGGTCAAAAGTTACATCTGAGTGCATTCTTGTAATCTAGAGCATTTAGAAAGCCTATAGGCGAAACTCCATTGAATTTGAAGCATTTTTGGGCTTGTACAGGCCATAAGACGCATCTAGGAAAAGTGAATGCTTGAATTGATCATACCTTGTTAAAAAAGTGTTGGATTTGAATTTTGAAAGCTACTATGGGTTGCCAAGTGTAGTGAGGACCTCTAAAGTGAATTTCACTTCATTCTGACCAGTAAGACATCATACGTGTATGATGTTTAAAGGGCACTTTTAGGGACCAAAATTGACATTTGAACTTACCAAGGTGTTTAGCACCATTAAACAAGCTAACAAAAAAAAATTCATCTGATTCTGAGCACATAGACATCATATGCTTATGTTGTCTCCGATCAAGATCTGAAGGTCCAATTGCACTTCTGACCACATAAGATTTTTGGAAGTGATGATTTAAGCTTCTTTGCAAAAATTCATCTCATTTGGACACATATTTTTGAATTTAAGGAGATTTTTTGCATATCCAAGAAGGTAAAGGTGAAAAAGTAGTTTGAGCATATTCTTGTTGTATTCATCAAGGAGTACCTTGGGTAGAAATCTAAGTGAAATCTAAGCCAAAAGACATCAGACACGTATGATGTCTTATGGACTAGATCTGGGTCAAATCAAACATCTGAGTATTCCATAGTGTCCTAGAGCATAAAAGAAGTCCCTAGCCAAATTTCCATTGAATTTGGAGCACATTTGAGCTAAAAAGTGCCAAACGACAAAAATTGAGCAAGGTTCATTCTTGTATTGACCATAACTTGCACAAAAAGTGTTCAAATTGAATTCTAGAAGTTGTTGAGAGTTGTTTGAGTGATAAACAATGTTTGGATAAAACTCACTTCATTCTGGCACAAAAGACATCATACACGTATGATGTCTCAAGCCCCAAATTAGAGGACAAAACTCACATCTGAGCTTACAGAAGTGTTTGCCATCACAAAATAGGCCTAGAGATCAAGTTCCATTCAATTTGGATCACTTTTGGCTTAGCTAACCTCCCCGGGAAGTTGCAGGCAACCAAATACAAAAAACAAGTGATAGACCTAACTAGAAGTGTCAGAATCACAAACTAAGACTTGAAGTGGTTAGAGTACATCAAGGAGAGTCTATAGTTAAAGTTTGGAGCAATTCTAAGTCAGGAGACATCAAATAGGGGTGCTAGCTCCTTGTTTTTGGGGTCACAGGAAATATCCTCCATCTGGTTCACAATTGGGAGGCCTTGTGAAAGGGTTCATTTGGTTTTGTAACTCCAATAACATGCACACCTAGAAGGTTCACAGCATAGTTGAAGGGCCACCAGGTCCAGCTCCTGGTGTTTGGGTGGTCACAGAGGGCACAAATTTGCAACCTCAAGAGGTAACACAACTGCAAGCCAATGGTTTTGTTTTTCAAGCCGGAGTTACATCAGTATCACGAATGCATGAAATAGTTCCATTGAACCAAAGAGTTGCTAGCTGAGCATCCGTCCCAAATTTAGAGATGGAAAGATTGTGAAATGGAGATCACGATTAACAAAGGAGTTTCATGGCAAGATTGAAGTGGGTAGAACCATGGTAGCAGAGTTGGTGCGAGAGGTCATTGTGGTTTTCAATGAAACACATGTTTTCTATGTTAATATTGTGGGGTCAAGTGCAAAGGGAGTGACATACTCTGTGTCAATGTTAGATTTTCCTAGATGTACTTGCAAGGATTTTCAAAACCGGGAAAGCAAGCGCCTTGTGTATATGCCATGTTAGCACATTTACTTCATATTTCTGCAAGTACTTGGCCTTGACCCTCATTGCTCATGAGTTCATGCATCAGGCGGGTTCAACGAAATTGGAGTTAGTCCAAGCACTTGGAGGTTCATGGGTGCTGATGCAGCCTTAAAGGCTTGTGGACCTTGCTATGGTTTTATAGAAGTAGTTTTTTCGGTGATATGTGCTTATGGCTATTAACTTTTGCCCCAAATATTCTAGTGCGGCAATATTTTTTTTGTTGCACTCTCCATTTTGATTTGTAGATTCAATACACCTTTTTGGTTAGTTTCAATGTTGATAAAAGGTTTTTGGCATGTGTTAGAGATAGAATAAAGTCTCTAGCCACAGATTAACTGTTTTGGCCATAACTTGAGCTACCGATATCGGATTCAGAAACTTTTTTTATCAAAATGAAGCTCCAGAGTAGCTCTACAAGATTTAGTGTGACCCTCTGAATATTAATACAAGGCTCTAGAGTAGCTCTACAAGATTCAATGTGACCCCTAAACAAAAATTAAAGATCCTTTGTGTCATTCATTGTTTGTCAACATCCCAAAAACCGTTGATTAAGGCCTCAAAATTCATCCGGAAGTTAGGGGTGTCTAAAACTAACAATTTGAGAGAATTGTATGGAAACAATCGCGATTTTGGACATAGTTTTGACTTTTTCCTAGCCAAAGCATTGGAACACATTGGTATAAGTCTACTTACATCAAGTAGAGCTTATAAGCCCAAAAGATCATATCCTCTTTAGATTCAAACTCAACTTATAGAAGCTTCAAAATCCCAACGATAAAGAAGCATCCACCTGTTTCACAGTTTGGCCATGAGAACCAAATGACGCTTTGCGTGTTCAAAGCCAACCTTGATGTTTTGGTCCACTTCTGGTAGTTTGATCATGGATGAATTTACCGTTGGGCTTGTAGACAACCCCAAGGAGCACCTAGTCATGAAGTTTGGTGCCAATCTTTCTAGATTGACTTCTGCTGGCTCTAAGAAGTTACGGTTTTTCTAGCTGTCCTAAACCAGCATAGGAGGTCATAGACACACTCTATAGCCTAGGATTAAGCCCCTATCAAGTCTTGTAGCTATCGAGTTAGTGGTTGTTGAGTTACAATGCTGTTTCGATCTCTTCCCCGCGATGCCACATAGCCGCTTTCGTAGGTTTTCCACAATGAATTTAGCATAGAACAAGTAGAGTACATGGTAATGAGCCTACCTCTCATGTCTGGCATTGGTTGATGTCCCATGTGCGCCATACAAGGCCATAGAAGATCTGCACGCTCTAGGTCTCTCAAGCTCTCTCTAATTGTGAATAGTGAAAATGAGGTAGTAAGTGGGGCCCAAAATATCTTATATCGGGGATCCCCAAGCCTCTTGCCACAAGATTTGACATGCGCTGCTATCTCGTCATGAAATGCACTTTAGGCTCAAAAAAATTCCCACTTAGACTCCATTTGCCCCATTTTCCAAAAAATTGTCATTTCGTCCAAAAACTAGCTAGATTGAGCTTTCGCAACTTTTTTTTCATAATTGTACCCAAAATTCACCATAAGTTTCCCTTGTCTTATTGATCACTGATGTATTTTTCTTTTGTCATTTCATGCCCATCTCTCTTGATTTTTCTCTTTCTCTTCTTCGGATAATTAACAAAAAAAATAAAAAATAAAGTAGCCCAAAAAATACCAACAAATTAAAATAAATAAAAAACAACACAATAAATTGCTATGTATAGTCATTCATAATATTTTTGGCCGCATGGTATGTTTTTCTCATTTTTATGCATAAAAACTACTATTTTTACATATATACACACACCTAAAGGCTCATTTATGGGGGTTTTCCTCATACCACTGTAGAATCACATTATATAATGGCATACATAGTTGGTTCCACCAAAAAAATTGCAATTAAACGCAACAAAACCCAAAAACATACAAAGCAGTGCCCTTTTAGTACTTTTCTTAGTCAGTCGGGTTTGTATTGAGAATGCCTTCCCCCCTCCTAGTCAGAATCCTTCGGAATGACGATGTATTTCCCTAGGATATGTGTTGTGCATACCTTAACAAGCTATGCTAATGCAAGCCATGTAATGCGGCCCTATATGCATACTCGATCAATGCAGTGAAAAAAGTTATGTTGTGCAAGAGGAGGACATAAGCAATGTGATTATTGGGTTTAGATGTTGAGGTTTCATGTTAAGTCAATTGCAATAGGATAGCGGTGAAATAATAATCATTCTAATTGTGCCGCTCGTTGCTTGATTGACAATGGAGATCCTGGTACTTCTAGTCCGTGTTGCCACTTGTGTTGACATGCTTGTTTGAATCCAAGATCCACATATGGTGTTTGTGTTGGCTTTTGTTTAATTATCCAAATTTAAGGTTGGTCTTTTTGAGCTTTCCATAATTTCTTGGGTACCAATCTGCTTCACATTTTGTCTATGGGCAAATGGCTTTGGTGTTGGTTGGATGAGAGGGGTGGGGTTTGTACTGAAGAGAGGTTCTTGTTGTGTCACTTTGGAATCCAGAATTGCGCTTGATTTCCTTGTGCAGCAATCAACTTCTTCAGTACCCATACTTGATTGTACCATTGAGGTTGTTTGTGGGGTTTAGAATTTGTCTTTATTGAGATAGCTTTAAGCTTGATCTGCTTAAATTGTGCAACCTCTGCCTACTTAACCGAGACTTGCTTAGGTATGTTTGTGACTACAGTGGTGGCCGTTGCCTGGTCGATTTTTCGGATTGATCCCTTGGACTATTCTTGATGCATGGCTCTACAGTAGTAATCTCCTTTATTTTGTTCTTTGGAATCCATTGCTAATTTTTTGTAGGGAAAGGTTTTTTGCCCTTAGCTTGTAAGTCTGTTACCACACGTTTGTGGTTTGGTTCTGCCACAAATGGAACCACTTGATTTTCTTGCACACATTGAATGTTCATTGTGTCAAAGCTCCAATCAATCTGTACATTATACTTCCTTTGCCATGGCTAATCGAGCTCCAACTAGTCTGTACATTGTACTTCATTTTCCATGGATGACCGAGCAATAATGGATGATGCATTGACTTATCTTCTACCACATAAAACTTATGCGGATACAGATATTGATTAGTCTACGCATGTATCACTCTCCATCCTAGTGCCTTGATTGAATGCTTAGAATAACTTTGAAGGTCCTACTGCGTTGGTTGAATCTCTTCCTCAAGTTTCAGCTGCTTTTATAAGCTGTAGGAAATAAGATTTCCTTGAGCTCCAAAATCTAGTATTGCACTTGCTTCTACTTGATTACCTCCAAGATTGACTTTTATTGTCGGATCCTACATATGCTCCTCTTGTATATCTGTCACTTTGATTACATCGATCTGTAGTGGTGGTCCTTACTGTTGTTGTTTTTGTAGAGGCTTTTGTTTTGTCATGTGCTCCTTGGCTTCATCTTGAGCTTCTTTGACTACATGTTGCTATTCTTGAGATTGTTTCTTTTTTGTATGGATTTGTTGAATCACTCTTTGGGTTAGTGGTAGATGATACTTTTTAAGACGACAACCACTAATCCAACTAGAAATTTCTTCACCATCCAATGTAGCAAGCTTGATAGCCCCACTTGGTGATATATCGTTGATCACCAAGGGTCCCATCCCTTGATTTTTAAGCTTCTTAGCAGGTTGTTTCAATGTATAAACCAAGACATAGTCTCCTGTTTTAAACTCTTTTGAGCATACATGCTTATCAAAAAATTCCTTTTGTCTTCTTTTATGGGAATAGATAGAGGCTACAGCCTTCAGGCAAATCTCATCTAGTTTTTCAACGTCATCGACTCTTGAAGACAATTCATGGTTTGTCCACTCAATTTGTTTAGCTACTCTTAGTGTTGGGATCAAGAACTCCATCGCAAGATCGCATTAAGGCCAAACACCATGTTGTATGGTATTGTTCCAATATATGTTTTGTAGGCTACTCGATAAGTGTGATAGTTTAGTGTGTAATTGTTGGTCCCAATTTGCTCTTGAATATGATATTATTTTGGTCAAGACAGTGCATACAGTCTTATTGGTAGCTTCAGCCTATCCATTAGCATCTGCATGGTATGGAGCAGACTTCCTATGAATTACCATGAATTCATCTAAAAGATTTTCAATAACTTCACTAATGAAATCTGTGCCACAATCACTGACAATTTCTATGGGTAGACCATATATAATGAAGATATTTGCATATAGAAACTGTGTTGTGGTCCTTGCATCTACTTTTTGTGTGGCCTTAGCTTTAGCCCATTTTGTGAGATAATCCGTAGCCAGAATGATATATTGGGCATGAGTTCTGTAAGCGGGAGGAGGGGGGTGGGTGGGGGGGTTTGTGAAATTGGTCCAACAAAATCTATACCCCATTTAGCAAAAGTTATGGTTCCCATCATTGGCCTTAGGGGCATCTCATCTCTCCTTATTTTTACTTTGGTATGTTGACATGCATCACATCCCTTAACATATTTTTCAACATCCAGGTGTAATGTAGGCTGGCACCATATGCCAATAGTTAAGACAATTTTTGATGTCTTATCCCCTGAAAAATGGCCTCCATCAATCCCTTCATGTGCCTGCTCTACGATTGGCAAATACATGCTTTTGGCAGAACATATCATGAGCTGATTTTTCTTTCCTCTCTTATACAATTTATCTTCAATTAGTTCAAAATCTCGAACCTCTATTTTTATGGCCCTTTGTCGTGCCCTCAAGGTATTTTCAAGAAACTTTCTCGTTGTCGGGTAGTCAATTATGTTTTGGCTCCATTTTGGTGCAAGTGTCACTTGAAACAATGTAGCATGTTCTACCAATGGTTTAGACTTGCAGGTTGCACAATTAGTAATGTACTCATGAACATTAATGCACATATTTGACCAATACATTCATAAATATTGCAAGTGTTCATATGTTTTCTTTTACAAGCAATGAAATGCAAAATCCTGAACATGTGCTTCCAAAATATAACAATCGTAGTCCTTTGGACTTATGCATAGTCATAAAATGTTACCTGAGCTTAAATGATACAACCGTCCACCACATTAGGAAATTTCGGAGGTCATTTGGAGGGCCATATGAAGAGAGAGAAAAATAGAGCGCGTCCAATGAGCATGAAGGCTACGTTACGTAGGAAAGTACGTGGAAAGACTCAAAAAATAGGAAAATAGCATAAAACTTTCACGAAACTAGGATTGTAGCATAGTAATTTCCTTCCTTTTACCGAGATTTTAGGTGCTTGCGTGTGGTCCCACTTCTGATATTCTCTTATGGTCATTAACGTACTCGAAGGTGACCATTAAGCCCACACAAGATATTGGAATTCTAAAACACTTTCCCTCCATTAGAATGCTTTCAAAGTGAATCTCCCTCCACTAAAGCTTTTCTCTGAGAGTTATGGCATCCACGTCTTCTCGCCCAAGAGCCTCCAGGTGTTTACTGTCTCTCACACCAACAACCAACAACGGCACTTTGCCTAGAAGGCCAAGTAGTAGCATATCCTCAATTACAATACTAGCTTCAATAAGTGCAGAGAACCAATGGGTTGGACAAAGGATAAACAAAGGTTCATGGGTCCTCATGCAACCAAGAAGACCCAAGAGGTCTAGTGGTATCAACGTTTACCGCTCAGCATGGAAGGCCAGGGTGTTGGATTTCAAAGTTGAAATCGGCAAAAGATCTGTAAAGGAAGTTCTTGTTCAGCATGTGTTTACCCATCCAGAGGTGATAGCAAACGGTGGAAATGTATCAGATATACATCAACCACGTTGCAATTGTAAGTACTCTTGACATGTGAACTTACTGATACTCTCATTATAACTTTTCTTATATATTTTGCAATGTTTCTCCCGCTTGTTATGAGTAATGTCTCCACTCTTCACAGCTCAATTACATTAGATTTGTCATTTGTACTTATTGATACTCTTAGTTTAACTCTTCTTATATATATTGCAGATGTTTATCCCTCTTCTTATGAGCAATGGGAACCTGTGGAGTGCATAATAGGCCTCTTCCATGTTGTACATGCCCACATTGGTTCTCTACAGTACTCAGAGAGGAGCAGCAAAAGACTGGCTGATGAGGAAATCTTTTTTTATGACCACTTTTACCAACTCAGCTCAGGGAATAAGAATGGCATGTTGGTGAAAGTGCCTCTACCAACCGATTGGAACACTGTGGACTGGCCAGTTCCCGAGGAAACAATGGTGGAGGCAATGCGAAGTAAGCTCTACAAGGATATACAAAGGTCTCTACGTAGCTCTATTCCTACCAAACTGGTTAGAATTGCAAACATTTGTCCTGTTGCACTCTTCATAGAGCTGTTTCATAGCTACAACATCAGAGTTACAAAAACTATGTTCATGTGCAAGTCATTTCAGCAGTCATCCTGTGACAAACTTCTTGACAAAGGATGGTATGCAAAGGAAGAGATTGGTTTACGGTGCGAGGTCGCGCTTGATACTCTAGTTGTCAAGTACATGATTGCAAGCCAATCACTGTTACTCTCATTTTGGTATATGCGATCACAAATGCTAAACGGTAAGTACATTCCTATGGACCAGGTTTCTTCAGGTTTGGAAGATAATCCTACTGTGGATGTGGAAGTGATTGATAAAGAGCATGGCCTACTATTGGTGGTTACAATAAGGGAGCTATGCAGTCTTCAACATTTGAGAAATGACATCATTGAAGAGTCAATGGACAAGGAACTATCAGATTTTTCCTTTTTCTTAGCTGGCCGTAAGGTGATGCGGTGAAGGGAAAAAGATATTTTGTGCAAAGAGTTGGATGGTCGGGTTGAAGTAGTGTCAATGTAACAGATATTCTTGTAAACCCAAGTGTATACAAATGACTTTCAAGACATGAAGTTTATTGATCTCATTTTTCAATTGTGCCCTGTGAAAAAGTGTGCTTGAAATACATTTCTTTACCACGTCAAATCTCTCTCTCTCTCTCTCTCTCTCTCTCTCTCTCTCTCTCTATATATATATATATATATATATATATATATATATATATATATATATATATATATATATATGTTAGACAAGACAAAGACAGATAGAAGAATCATCTTAATTCATTAGAAAGTACAAACTCGTCCGTGAACAATGGACTGAGATACAATTTTTGTAAGTATGGAATCAGAATGTCTTCAAGGTAAAAATCGAAGGAATTCCCCTCGAAAGAAGGTGGTGAGATAGTTGTTCCCGGCGGATTTAGTTCTCCCTTTTCAGGAGTATCATCAATTAGTAGTGTATTAGTTGCATCAAAGGGTACACCGATTTGGCTAAACGGTTTGTACAAAAGAGGTAATCCTAGTTTTTTAGGGTGGTAGTGGCCCTCAACGGTAACGCATTTTCTTTGATCATACAAAAAGGCAAAATCTGACGTGTGAGCTTGGCATACACTGCAAACTATTGCAACTAGTGGCGACAAGTTTTGCCTTTGCATTGAAGACCATATGGCAACTCTGAAGCGCGGAAGAAGAAACTCAATAAATTCCTTGGTTCCTGGACGAACCACGACTCGACAAGTTCCCATCCGAAACGTTTGCAAATCCTCAAAGGGTCCTCTGTCACTGAGAGGCACCCGCTTCAGCAGCAATCCATTGACGTCCAAGATAATCAACCTCTGTAAAAGTTGACAAGTACATATAAGTAGTTAGAAGCTGAACATATTTTTCCATACTTGAATAGACATTACCGGAACAACCGTATCTACAGGTAGCAAGGGTCCATACTGGGTCTCTATAGTGTTCATGTCGTTGTTGCTCTCCTCCGCTTTATCTTCATAGTCATCATTCACATCTTCATCAGGGGTCTCCCCCATGGCCCTTTCTGCCTCATTCAAGGTTGATCGGCTTGCCTCATACATCCTTGCCTGATCCATATCATTTTTCTCATCCCTAAGCCTGCTTTCCTCATCCATATTCTTTTGCTCATCTATAGGCCTGCTTTCCTCATCAACCATAAATATGCACTTTTATGCATTAAGATAAATCCTATAAGTCATGCACTTCTTGAATGCTTTTTTGAGGTGCTCTGTATGTTCATCTCTCAAGAGAGAGTGCACACACGTCATTCATGTATATTTCCAAGAATAACCTCAAGTATTCCTTAAATGCATGTGCCATCAATCTTTGAAAGGTAGCTGGGGCATTGGTCATGCCAAAAGTCATCACCCTATACGCGTATATATCCCATTTTGTGGCAAACGCTGTCTTGTATTGATATTCAAGAGCAATTGCGAGTTGGTTATATCATAAGAACCCATTTAAAAAGGAGTATGCCCTCTTATCGGCCACTCTCTCCAAGACATGGTCAGTAATAGGTAAGGGATAATTATCCCTTATCATGGTGGCATTAACCTTCTTTAAATTCACACACACTCGTAGTTTACCATTCTTCTTAGGCATTACCACAATGGGAGATACCCAATCAATGTGTTCTATCTCGTAGATAAACTCAGCCTCCTTTAGTTTACGAATCTCCTCCTTGATGCACTTATTGAATGTATCATTGTACGTGTAAGGCCTCTGTCAACTAGGCTTTGCATCGGGTTTTAATGGGATCTTCTGTTGGAATATTGTAGGATCTACTCCTTTTAGGTCTTTATATGACCAAGCAAACACGTCCTTGTATTCCTTGAGAAGACTTAAGAGATTCTTCTCCTCTTTCGGATTTAGATATGTTGCTATGTAGGCTAGCCGTGGCTCTTTTTCGGGTCCTGCTAAGTCTATTTCTTTGCGCCCTCAGGCCCATCATAGTACTTGTCCTTTTGCTCTTGTAGAGGTTGCGTCATCACTACCATTCAATTTTTGGGGAGAGAGCACAACAACCCCTAGAGCTATTAGGGCGGGAAGAAGAAGAAGAAGAAACCATGGATCTTTTTTTATGGTAGAAGAAAGCGTGAACTTGCTTCCAATGGCCCAGGAAATTCAGTAAAGAATGCTTGGTTATGGAGCAAGAGCTTTTGGTGGCGGGAGAATGATACAATATCGTAGCTTTCTTTCAATACCATAACTACATACAGACCCTGGGCCCGCATGATACCTTCAACACCGTAAAAACGAGGTTTTATCTCATGTTCTTCTCTTTCTTTTGTATTTTTTGATTTATTTCTCCTATTTCTACGTTACATTGGCTTGTTGTTCATTGGGTGTGCCTCCTTTTCTCTCTCCTCAATAAGGCCCTCCAAATGACCTCCCAAATTCCCTAATGTGGACTGGTTATGTGCAATAGAGACTGATTATTCTCTAGACCATAGAGGTTTACTTACGAATTTAAGTGAGCACCATTTATAATTCCAATAACAAAACACATGCTGCATGGAAATCTTATCCCATGAATGAGTTGGTGTTACTACTACTCTAATTTAGAAGAGAAGATAGGACATATGTCACTATATAACTATTTTTTCATACTAGGTGGCACATATAGTAACTGAGTATACAAGATGGCATACAAGGTTAATGAGGTATTCACACTAGTTTAATGTACGCATGCATCCAAGGGAAACTTAGGTTCTAAAAATGATTATGTGATAAAACATATATAGGACAACACATACATGGAAACACTTCTATGCGCTTAGCCACGGCTCACTAAAATGATTTTTTGTAGGACAAGCAAGCTACTATAAATACGATTGTCAACATTTCAAGTGATACTAGCTAGCCAAACTAAGATTGATTTTGTAAACCATAAACTTGCTATAGATAGAGCTACCCTAATCAAATGTAAACTAAACTGTACTATATCCTATCTCCCTTGAAAAACCAAAATCCCTTGTAATAAATAATCACTGGTAGGCTAGGGATGTCTCTCTTTGATGTGACATCAATACAAGATGGTGAGATAGTCATGTACCTCTCTTCCCACATAAAATAATGAATGTTCTAGCAATCTCATCTTTATGGATGGTGGTAGGTACTTTATCTCACCTTCATCAACTACTAAGCGCCTCAAATCTATGTAGTGATCATTTATGAAATATAATGTACCTTATGATTGTTTAATATTTTTATTGAGGGTACTATAAATTTTTCTTTGATAAAAAATTTTCAAGATTCAAAATATATTAGGGTAGGCCCAACTTGAGGCACCATATTGGAAAGCACTCTACTCACCTAGGGAAAGATAAATGATGACACAATCCAATAGCAAGAGTATGCAGCCTATCTAGTCAATGATTGTAAATCACTAAGCCTACTTAAGAGGCTATTCTTTAATGAAGCATTTGCAATTTGAGCATTATCATTGTTTCTATACTCTCTCTTGATTTTTATGCTTTTGCACTTGGCATAGCCTAACTCTAATTTTCATACCTCTAACCATAACCCTAACACCATGGTAAAGCTAAGACTTTACCCTCCATAGTCTAATGATAAATCATCGGTGATTAGGGAGTACGCTTCTGCAACTAACCCAAAAAGTGGCAATAGAGTCGATGGTTTACACCCAGGCCTGAATAAATCCTCTCTTCCTTCTTTCCCTAATCACTATTATTGCTCATAAACTTGGCACGCTCTTGGCAATACGAATGAGCCACTACCCTTCTTAATTTGTGGCATTTTGATTAGTGGTTCTTAATAATCTTGTGTGTCTTGCAATTCTCAATTATTGTTCTTCGTTGTGTTTATGTTCAGGTTGCTTTACCGCACCATCACTCTCATTCCAGGCACCATCGCTTTATGTGATTTATGTGTGTGAGAATCCATCAACAAGAGCTATCAGACATTATCCATTTTCTCCAATCGGTTCCCATATGTGCATTTAATTGCTTAAATTTTTTTTGCAAGTGAGCACATCATTAGCTTCTAGTTTTTTTTTACTCAGACAACCTACAGTAGCCAAAGAAACTTTGTCTATGTGTGTGTGTGTGTGTGTGTGTGTGTGTGTGTGTGTGTGTGTGTGTGTGTGTGTGTGTGTGTGTGTGTGTGTGTGTGTGTGTGTCTTTTGAGAAATTTAATGCTCGTTGCTTTTCTTAAGCCATACCACCTTTTTTGTGAAGACCCATGAGGTGGGAACCCCCTAAATTTAGGAGGATCAAGCCCTAAAAGAGGGTGCTCTCAAAAGGTGACTACTATTGAAACTCAAAAGAAGCATCAAGGCGGAGTTCATAACTTATAAGCAAATCAAGTCCATCGACTAGATTGTAACCTACTAGCCGCTCACTTAGTCGACGTTCAATAACATTCCATTCGCCAGCCGATTGCATCTGTGCGCTTGACTATTGTCTGGTGGTTTCTACTCTTGCACATCCAACTACTTGGGTCTGCCCTCCTTTACCTATTTTTGGCCGATCGACGGACTCCCCTACACGATAAACAGCATAATAATTTCATTTCCGTTCCGCCTTGTAGGACCCCCCTTCCTATGGCCCAACATGACTCAAAAGGCATCAAGGCCCTTGCCCCCTTTCCTTGGCAAGAGCTGTGTCCCACATGCATTGAACTCCATCTACCGATTTGAAGCCAATAGCCTTGCAAGGGGCCATTCTCATGAGCAAGAGCTTCAAGCCCAAGGTCTAGAATGCCGAAGGGCATGCTCCCACAACTAGTGAGCGAGTAGCACAAAATTGACAAAATCCAAGGGCTCCTTCCTATTGGTTATGAGCCTTGAATTCTTACTTCCATTCTTTGAGATGTATGTCAACACTTATGTCATGACAAAAATATAAGCAATATTTGTGCACAAAAGCACACATGGTTTACACATTGCATACACATTGAGTGTACTCTAAGATCGCACATCATCAACATGAGCACACACATGATGATCACACACACAAGAAGCATAAACATTGAAATTTATGTGTACTTTACACTATTAGCCATGAAGAGTGCATCCTCTACAAAATGGAGCAAAACACCAAATGAAAATCAAGCAAATGAAGATGAAGAAAACAACACGACAAATGGTGCCAATGATGGATGAAGATGAAGATGATGACAACAAAAATGACATTAAAATACATAGAATTTTTAAGAGGAACCACATGATGATCTCTTCACACAAAATGAACGAATGAATGAACATTTGTGTACTACTAGTGAACCTACTAAGCCCCACTTGTGAACCATAGCAAGGATCTAGTAGAGAACTGCTATGATGTATCATGGGACATTGAACAGTGGTTGTTGAATCCACTAAGATTCACCATGATGTATCCATTGTGGAGAACTGTGATGTGTTGAATCTAGTGATAATTGCCATGATGTATTAGGTAGGTGAATCATGTTAACCTAGGAGTACGCCATGACATGAACACATGAAATCTTTGTAAAACCCTAAGTCTGGTTTAAGGGGGCAATTGTAAGGGTAAGCTCAACTTGAGGCACCATATGGGAAAGCCCTCTAGCTACCTAGGAAAAGATAAATGATGGCATGGTCTAGTAGCAAGAGGATGCAACCTATCTAGCTAGTGATTGTAAAGCACTAAGACTACTTAAGAGGCTATTCTGTAATGAATCATTTGCATTTTGAGCATTATTATTGTGTCTATGCTCTCTCTTTATGATCTTTCTCTTGGCATAGCCTAGCCCTAATTTTCATATCTCTAACCCTAATCCTAACACCATGGCTAACTCCATAGCCTAATGCTAAACCATTGGTGATTAGGGAGCTAACCCAACAAAATATCTTCAACCCTACATTTCTCTTGGCTTTTTTTGTATGATTTCACATTGTCTTGGACACTTTGTAGGCCTATTTCAATATTGAATTGTGAATACTCATCTAACAATCTTAGTATGAGTATGGTTCCTATTGAAGGGCAATTAAACATAAACATGCGCAGACACACATGCACACACACACACACACACACACATTCATTGCATGCCAATCCCTTGCTGTTTCTTGGAAAATTTGGACAGGGTACTTTGTTATTCTCTTTCCACCTCTCAAAGACTTACAGGATGTTGGCAATCATTCCAACATGATGATGTTGTAAATTCAATTGTTAGCACATGCCTTTGTTCTAGCTCAACCAAGTGTAGCTCATGAAAAAAAAAGTGTAATCAATGAGTATGAAGCAAATAGAAAGCATGCATATAATGAGAGAGAGTCAAAGAAAGGGAAGCTTTCAAGCTAGAATCAAACATGTTAGGTTTTGAATTTAATCACTGCAAAATTACTACACAAGTGATCAAATGTTTGACACACTGCAAAAAGGGTCTTGACAATGAGGCAAAGGAGGAAATCATCAGTAAAATTCTGAAGCATCGAACATTGAGATACCTGAAGATTTAATCTACAAGAGCTGAGGTATGAGCAAAAGGTTTTGATAAGTGGAATGCACAACACTCTCAAGGCAACAAAGATCCAATGAAGAGACCAAAAATCTTGAAACAGTTGTTTATTAAATAGGCAAGTATCATGATGGTTGTGAGTTCCACAAGCATAAAACCAAATATAGCAACTACATGAAGGCTTCTTGGTATCCATCAAAGATACTTCTATGCACCTGGATCTTGATTGAAACATAATCATACACAACTACCATTGCGTTTGCGTGAGCAATCATCATACACAAATAGTGTAATTAGAAAGTAAGTGAAGACCATAGTGGTGTCCTTTTGGACTCAAAGTACACATAGATTGCCCATCAAAAAGGATTTCTATAGAAAGCGTATTGTATGCAAAGTGTTTGAGAAACAACTAGTGAATCTTCTTGAGAAACCTTAGGTTATTTTTGACTTCTTGAGAAACAAAAGAATATTATTTTCATTGTTATGGCACCACTTTGATTGTCCTTCAATTACTCTAGTAGCTAAATAATAGTTTGTTGATTGCTGCACATTACTTCAGACTTGATAACTACTACTGTCAGATAGGTAGCTAACTCTACATGCTCTCTCTCTTAGGGATTGGTACCAACACTAGCAGTTGCCATTGTGATCCTTATGATTACCATTGGTAGCTTTCATGCTATCCTTGGTAAGGTAGCTACTAGTCTGATAGTGGTTTCTACCAATCTTCCATGGTGTTCCCGGTAGAGTGGTAGGTACTAGTATCAACTTGCTAGTTACCAATCCCATAGTGCTAGCTCCCATGGTAGTCTTGTGTTGACAGCAAAACACGCGAAAGCCCATTTTTTGTATCATTTAATTTTCCAAGCTCAATGTAATTATTTTTTGGTACATAATCAAGTTTCCAGATTGTAACCTAGTAGATATGCGGAGCAACTGAACCCATAGTACATAGTAGGAGGTAATTCTCATAAGTTAGAGCCTCCAAGGCTGAGGTATAAAAGCCAATTTTTGTAACCCTAAGAAGAATGTTTGAATTAATCATCTTTTGAACTCAACTAAGCGTGCCCTGATTGTGTGTTTTGTGTAAGAGAGTGAATGAGGTCTTCTTCTACTCTCTACACACACTACAAAAGCTACATTGCAAAGGTGACTACACCATGGTGTTAGCAACAACAATATCTATGCTTCAATGCCAAGCTTGCACGATTTTGGTCTCTTCACAAAGAGATATCCCACGAGATTCAAAGTGATTTTTCTCTCTAACCGTGTATCCGTTTTGTGATTGCTCTATGTCATTGCATTTTAACTACACATTAGGCCTAAACACGTTAAGGATCAGTGACCTGTAATTTTTGGTCTGTCTTCATACACGTTTTCTGCACCAAGTGTTTGCAGGTAGTAATTTGGGTTATAGACTTTAGGGTAGTGTCCTCTAGGTGTGTAGAGGGTACTCCTTGAGGTTTGTGATGATTCAACAATGTTAGGTCATGTTTTGGAGAGCGTAGCCATTATAGGTAAGGTAACAAGTGTGTATACAAAGTGTGTTGTGAGTTGATTGCCTCTGCTAGTGATTGTTTCTAGAAGTTTGAGTAGATGATTGACACCCATCTATTTT
Organism: Adiantum capillus-veneris; assembly: GCF_014529385.1. NCBI lineage: Eukaryota > Viridiplantae > Streptophyta > Polypodiopsida > Polypodiales > Pteridaceae > Adiantum > Adiantum capillus-veneris. Next base: position 71,989,956 of record NC_140952.1, read on the forward strand.
CTTCCATACGCCTATAGGTAAAGCTTCATCCTTGGTTGACATCTTGTTTGTTGGCCTTGTTCTCACCTTGTTAGAAAATGCGAGTAGTGTATCTGTCCGTCAACATTGGCGCCACTTCCAGGGACGAGAGCCCTAGATAGATGACCTTAGACTAGTCCTATGAGGTGGAAGTTTCTTTGGCTTGCGAGAGTCTTGTTATTTTACTTTAGGTAGGATTCGAGAGGTTTTAGGGAGCTTTGTGTCTTGCCTGGGTCTTTTGCAGTAGACAGTTTTAGTTAGTTTAGTATGGTTGTTGGTATTTGAGTCGTTGTGGTGGTGTAAAATTGTTTACTAGTCTGCGTGTGGAAGTGAGCTGTTTTTCTATCCACAATTGCAAGACCCCACAATGATGAGTAGGAGTAGTTGTAGATAGGACATGTGATTGTGATCTAGAGCTATTCATCATTAAGCTATTTTCTTATATGCTTGTTTGCATTTTTTATCTCAGAAAATGTTATTTTTAGGGATAACATGCAATAAACAAGTTTCAATAGACAGGTGTGCATGGGTGAGTGATGTTGGGCATACAAGAACACATATATAAGAGATCTGGATGAGAAAACTGTAAATTTTTATCAGCAAACATCATACGCGTATGATATCTTAGGGCCTAATAGGAGACCAAATTTCCCAAAACATACTGCACCAGAGTGTTCTAAAGGGGTGTTTTACCCTTAGTACACCTTGAGACTAAAGTTTTGACCAACATTTGGTCCCCAAAAGACAAAAGTTGTGTGTGAAAATGGAAAAAATAGGAGACTCGTGGTTATGTGCATATTTTTAAATGGAAATTGGTAAAGGTTCTTAGGATACTTGTGCATGAGTTTTGGACAAAAACTCCACAGTAGACATCATATGCGTAGGATATCTCAAGGGTAGATCTGATAGCCAAACTAGACTTTTGACTTGATACCCATAGTCTGCATATTGTATAGAGCACAGACACCAAGTTTCATCTCATTTGGGCAAATAGACTGATTATTGAGATATTTTTACTCTTTCCAAGAAGTTCCTTCGTAAAAATTGGTGATAAGATGTGATTTTAATAATTAAATTGTGATGTGAGCACTTATGCATAAATGTAAACATCAAGGGGCACCTACGAAAGAAACAAAAATTTCATTCTGGCCAATTAGACATCATACACGTTTGATGTCTGAGAGGCTTGATTTTGGGTTAAAGGGAACATTTTTGTGAGCCATTGTGATTAGAAGCATAAGGAGCAAATAGGCCAAGTCCCAATGAATTTGAATTAATTTAAGGCTTGTAGAGACCAAGAGACGAATTTGAGCAAGGTGAATTCTTGATTTGACCATATCTAGCACCAAAGGTGTTGAAAGTGCATTTTGCAAGTTACAGTGATTTGCTCATGTGGTAGAGAACCTATGGAGTGAAATTCACTTTATTTGACTAGATAGACATCATACTCATATGATGTCTCAAGGGCACATTTAGTGACCAGAATTGACAGCAAAGCTTATCAGGGTATCAAACACCCCAAAGCAATCTTAAGGACCAAAGTTCCCCAATTTGGACCATGTTTGGCTTAGTTAACCTCTTGGAGAAGCTGTCAGTAACCAAGGCCTACATAGGAGAGATTGACCTACCTACATGGGTTAGAACTTCAAAGTAATCCTAGACTTGGACTTAGAACATCAAGGAGAGTGCATGATTCAAGGATGAGTCAATTCTAAGAAACTAGACATCATATGTGTATGATGTCTATATGATAGTTTTAGTGCTCAGATTTAGACTTTGATGCTCCAAAAGTCTTCCATGTGATCCTAGCATTTGTTTTGTCTTATCACATCAGGTCTTGGAACTCATATAAGGGTCTTGGCTTTATATACACTAGTAAGTGAGAATTACCGATTTCACAAAGAATTGCAGAGTCAAAGTTTTGTACAGATAGCCACAACCAAGGACCTTGCAAGTTGGTGATTAGTTGGAACTGCAAAGTACTCTACCAATTTTAAAGGTGGCTTGGAATCAAACCAAGATGAAGGAACAACTGCAAGAAGACTTCTAAGGTAAGAAGTTTGGGTTGATAGTTGTTTGTGTGGAGGATTTGATGAATTTGAGATTTGAAAGGTGTATTCAAAGAGAACGGAGAGTAGCAGGAGATCAATGAAGCTTAGTGTGGGCAAAAGAGAGTGTAAATGAAGCAAGGATAGATCCACTAGCACCAATCATAGAAGAGGGCAGTGACACTGACAGCTCTTTTGAAGGATCGTATCAGTGGATGGTTACCCAACAACTTGGAGGTTTCTAGCACAAGGGACCATGGGATAGCACCTCTCAAAAACCCTTAAACATGCCAAAATACACTACAATTTTTCTTAAGGGAATCAATGACCATGGGAACTTGATGTATATTTATGTTCGAGGACGTCAATGCATTTATATTGAAGAATGGCTAGCAAGAGGATTAGCGATAATCATGGTAACTGACGATGGTGATAGGCTTCACGATGTGGAGGGAAACCACTATCTCATTGTCAAAGACCCAGAACATTACAATTGATGTGGAGATAACGTAGCAAAAGGGAAGATAGTTATAGAGACTCAAGAAATACCTCCTAAACTCACTCTTTTTGGAGCCTGCTACATTTATGACAAGAGAGTGGAGAGAATGGTGATGATTCAGTAAAATATTGAGATTTACAAGCATGAGGAAGGAAGAGTTTCCTCTTACTACCGGTGCATGGAACCCCATGTGAATGATTTAAGCATGAACAAGTCTTGTACTTGTTTTCATATGAGTCGATAACAAGAAACCACATTATTTTTGTCGATAAGTAGGAACAAGAATATGAGCCAATTCATCCAGACGATGTAGGGAGAGTGATAACTCTAGAGTTGCTAGCACAAGCTTTGGTAGGGAAGCAAAAGCCCATAGAAACCGCAAGCAAGTCTATGAATCCCTTCTCAGATAATTATGACACCACAACACAATCAAATAAACAACCATTGGCTACCCTCAGAACTCACAAGCATGGCCACTATCATTTCCAGCATGGCTCGTAACAGTTTGCAACACCAGACATGAACAAAAAAGGGGGTGGATACCAGGCGGTGTTAGGGATAGAAGCACCACCAAAACTACCACTCCATTAGTAATACCAGGATGACAATAGAACAAGAATGATAAATCCAATTAGGACTGCATCACAACATCAAGGACAAGAATAAACACTTACTAGACCAGTCAAAAAATATGGATTAGGAGCACCCCTAGGGGAAGAACATGTACCATATCCTAGGCCAAAAAGGGTTCATAGTGGAGGAATAGAGGATCCTATGTTTAGAATGGCACATCACTAGAGGATTAGACCTTCTCAAGTCCAAAAATGGGTTGACAAGAAATATTCTGCAAATAGTGATCCAAGGGATCACGCGACAGCATTTGTGCATGTCATTAAGGATGCAAATGTACTAGGCTTTCCCACACTATTTGCAGGGTTTGGATTAACTCTAGAGGAGGATGCCACCGCCTGGTTCAAACTTTATTGAATGTAGAGATTTTGAATCAATTTTTATCAAGGAATTCTCTCAAAGAGGGATATCTCATAATGCAGTTTCACAAATCCATCAGTTCATGCAAAAAGAGGGAGAATCCGTTAGAAAAGCGGCCTTAAGGCTGAGATGCTATGTAAAATTTTGTTGTGTGGAAGAGTTACCAGCTTAGTCTCAACTCATGCTTATATTTATCTAAAGACTGGGAAATATGGATCTTCAGAAGGATTTGCATATGAAGAAGAGCTCAACTTTAAACGAGCTGACTAAGGAAGCTCTATACCTAGTAGATAATTGTGTTGTCTACAAGGAAGGAGACTACAAAGACTTGGATGATGACTCATCATCACAACAAAGTGGATCTAACTAAGTCTACAAAATTGGCACAAAAGAGCGAGGTTATGATAAATCAAGAGAAATTTGTTGAGGTAATGCTCAAAAGGATAAGCCTTTTTGCTAAGCCTCAAGCTAAGCAACCCAAGTGTTGTGCCATTGAGAAAAAATGGACAAATCATGATACAAAAGAGTATTACTTTAACAAGGTGTATGTGAGAGAGAAACAATATGCCCCACCAACCCAAGTAGCACCTCCTCCACTACCACCAACACCTAGGTATATAGTAGGGAATTTGCGAGGACCAAGAGGGGTTGAACGGTCGCAACCTGTTTTGGGGCAACAGTCACCTTTGCCACAATTCAGACCTATGTGCATTAGGTATGCATCCACTATAGAGGACTCAGAGGAACAATCCTTAGTGCTTGTGCCTATGTATTACAAAGAGCGAAGTGAATAAGAGGCTAGTTCAACATACTATCCACTCAAAGAGCCAAAAGCACCAGAACTTTGGAGCATGATTGGAAATATTGGACCATTGACAACATCTCAAGCTATAGGAGAAGGTAGATATACAATTTGGATGAACGCACATTGATGTTTATAGCCAATGGTGGGTTAATAGGAAAAAGACCTACCTATTAATAGAGAGTATCTCTAGGAGCGCCACACCAACCTTTAGGACCATGCTACAAGGGTGGTGGTGACCACCTTATGAGAGACTATCCTCATACAGAGATCATTAGAGTGAATGTGTACTATCCAGATTACAGGATTACTCATTTGATTAGTGATTGTCCAATTGAGGGGGTTCATCGTTTAGTATCCTCATATATAACGTGCGTTGGTGGGGTATTTTAAAAACTCCTCTTTTAACTTGTCTGAATGAATAAAATGACCCCTTATTTTAGGAAATTTTTCCAAATTTGATTATAAAAACCCCTTATTTTAATGTATATTTGTTAAATTGCCTAAAATTTTGTATTTTAAAAACCCCTCTTATTGAATACTACATTAACGTGATTACATAGTGCACCCCCCGAGCTGTCCAAAAAACCCAAATAAAATAGTCAAAACGACATTAAAAATATTGGGGACGATCCCGTCAAGTAGTTGTTCAGAAAATGAAACGGTGAAACCTATACAAGTTTCCAGAAGTGTGCAAGCTCAAAAAGCAAGGGAAGAACCGATAATTGAGGAAGCCAAAATAGATGTTATGAACAAAAAATTCAACAAAACACCTGGAAGGCTAGGAAGGCATGCATGAAATCTAGGAAGGAACGCGAACAGACAACCCTAGCAAAAGAGTAAAAACAAACCAGAGATAGGTTAGAGAGATTAGAGAATCAAACTAACCTTGAGTTGGAAACCCCAAAGATCAGAGAACCTAATGAGAGAAAGAGATCAAAGAGTGCAAATTCTGGAGGATCTGTGTTACTTGAAAAGGTGAATGAACCTTTAAACACACTTATGAAACCCTACAAAGTGCGACTTCAAACTAACCTAAACCAGGGAAAACAAAAGGATGATGTATCCTTATGTAGAGTTAGAAAAGCAAAGGTTGGATATGTGTCAAAAAATGATTCAAATTGCCCAAGCTTTGCTAGAGCCACAAAAAAGCAAGCAAAAGAGTCGTATAGAAGTTCCAGGTCCAAAGAGTTGGATAGAAGTTCCAGGTCCAACACCGATAATCCCACCGAGGCATGTAACTGAAGAGACCATTGAGAATTCCACAGGTAAAATAGAAAGACAAGGGTAGTGATGCATACCACAGATTAAGCATTTGAGGGTTTCCACCCTATGATACTGGAGGCCTACATAGTTGATGATGGCTTAGACAAGCTTTGGAGACAAATACGAGAATAAAACAATGCAAAAGATTTGAGTCAAAAAGTCAATGAAACTAGTAAGGGGAGGGATGTCTTTCTTCCACCTATTGAAGAGTTCGAGGTAGGATCTCAAGAAGATATGGACATTCGCTCATATTGGGGAGATAGGGAATCAACACGATCTTTAAAGAGTCAACCTCAATCTTTGAAAAACCTTATACTCAAAGACTCTCGTCAAGAAAGGCTATGGATCCTAAAGGATTGATAGACATACAGTCTATGCCTATGACCGTTTCATATTATGCTAGCAGAGCTTCTCCAAATAAGACCAAACATGTAGGCGACTATTGAGAAATTCTTGGAGAAGTTTGGGGTAAAATATCCAACATACAGATTCAAGAAGGGATCCACGAACTAGAAAAACCTCAATTGAACAGAATACTTATACCATTAAACAAGGTTGGAGAGTATTGCGAGGGCGAAGATGGAAATACTACACTTTCAGTAGAGTTCCAAGGTGTAATAACCATGGAAATTCTTGAGAGTGGAGCTGGTGTTGCTATCGCCACCAAGGAAATTTGAAAAAAATGGTCAAAACCACCCTTGAGGGCTACTAGAATACAATTTCAACGAGCAGATAGATACATGGAGAACCCCCTAGGAGTTCTAGAGAAGGTGATTGTTACTTCTTGTGGCATTAACTATGAGCATACCTTTGCTATTGTGGACGTTGACAAGAAGAACAATTATGACATCATACTTGGACGGCCATTCATGCGACAATTGAAGATGGTTCAAGACTGAGGATATGATCATTATATACCTCCGACACATGGAATCCACGACGTGCATAAACCTTAAAGACCATAGTTACAAATACGTGAATCAAACCCCACTTGAGGAGTTTGATTCAGCTACAATAGCAGGATTGGAGCTTCTAGCTTGGTTAGGCAAGCTCAAAGAGACATGGATGTGTGGTGTTTCACACTATGGAAGTTTGGACTGAGAAGAGTATATTCTCGAAAGGATGCTTGAAGATAAGGAATAAGTTCCTAAACTTTTTTCCCAAAGAAGCACTAGAGCATTGGAATGGACTCATATTCTAGCAACCCTAGATGTGTGTGCTATTTTGGACGGCCCCACAATAAAATTTTGTGACAAGGACGGTTATGAAATGGTTCCATACTATATGATCAATATAGTAATTGTGAATGATGAGGAATTAGTCCTAGAAAAATCCGGAGATGATCAATTCGTAAGCGTGGAAGAAGAGGAGACATATTATGACTCCCAGAGCATTTTGAACGAGAGGATGACACAGACAATGAATGCTCTGACAACTAGAGTGAACGGGAGGAAATGATAGCAGATATCAGGTTTTATGATCTTTAGAATAAAAAACCTAGACGTCAAGAATTCTACAAGAAAAAGAGAGTTGAAACAAACCAAGAGAGAACCCTATGCTTAGGTTAAGGGAAACAGCATAGTTTATGCTTGTAAAAGTTGAAGATTGTGTCAGCGATAAGATATTTGGGAGGTTCTCTAGAACTCAAGATCCAAAAATAAAAGAAAGCATAAGAGACATGTGAAAAAAAAACTAGAAAGTTGGAATCTAAAACAAACCCCAAACAAACAAAGGAACCAGGATTAAACAAGTTTGGAGAAACTAAATGGACCAAAGTGGAGAGAAAGAAGAAGTAAGGAGAGCTTAAGAAGACTCTCAGGGAAGTATGGACAATTGATGTAGAAAGTTTGGAGGGAGAAGACAATAAAAATGAGGACAAAAAGAGTCAGTCATCCCACTACAGAAAGTTCACTATCCAACAGTACCATAAGCTCTATCACTATCTCAAACTCCATCAATATAGATAGTCAATGGCAACAACAGACAATATACAAATTTTCTTGGGTTCTTATGCAACCAAGAAGGAGTAAAAGATCCTCAACAAAAAATCTATTTCGTTCAGCATGGAAAGCACAAGTGCTAGATTTCAAAGTGGAGGTGGGCAAGAAAACTGCTAAGGAAGTTTTGGTACAACATGTCTATAGTCACTCCGATGTGATTGCTAATGGTGAAGATGTCTCATTGGATTATAATCTCAATGCAACTATGAGTGTGTTCATAGCCTTCCATCTCTATTCTTACTCAGACCTTACTGTTCTCTTTAATTTTTGTTTCTTTTGAAGAGGTAGAACAATATTAACAGAGCAAGATCTATTTCTCATAAATTCTTCATTCGTTTCAGTAGTTAGACTAGGTGTCTTACATTTTTTTGTTGCAATTGCAAATGTCTATCCTTTATCATACAAGGAATGGGAGCCCCTTGAGTGTACTATAGGTCTCATCTCTGTAACCCACACTGACACTGGTGTTTTACAGTATGATGGAAGAACTAGCAAGAGACTTGCAGATGAAGGAATTTTCTTCTATGAGCATTTCTACCATCTCAACCAAAAAAATCAAAAAGGTAATCTGGTTAAACTCCCTCTCCCTACCAATTGGAGTTGTATTGACTGGCTAGCCTTGAACACCACCGTGTGTGAGGCTCTTAGAAGCAAGCTATGTAGGGATGTGTAGAGGTCCCTACAAAATTCACTGCCCACTAAATTGGTAAAGATTGCTAATTTTTGTCCTATAAGTTTATTTGTGGAACTATTTCACACTTGTCACATACATGTTGCAAGGAAAATGCTGGTATGTAAATCTCTAGATGCTTGCTTTTGTGACAAGCTACTTGATAGAGGTTGGTATGTTAAAGAGGTGGATGACATACATTGCGAGGTTGCACTGGACACTTTGGTGGCCAAGTACATGATCAACACACAATCCCTTCTCATCTCCTTCTGGTACCAGATCTCTCAAATTGTTGCAGGCTACTCTAAGTTTATTCCTATTGATCAAGAGTCAGCAGGCCTAGAGAACAAGGGTGTCATAGATGTGGAGGTATTCAACAAAGAGCGCAACCTTGTGACAATGGTCACAATAAGAGAGCAATGCAACCTTCTACAACTTTGGCACGACATCGTGGACAAGTCCGCGGAGAAAGAGCCCTCACTATTCTATTTCTTAATTGGTGGGTGCAAAGTAATGCAACGACGAAAAAAGAGATTGTATGTAGAGAACTAACTGGCCGAGTCTAAATCGTGCCAGTGTAACTTGAATGAATCTATATTCATGACTTTAATTCCAACGTTTCTTGCAATTTGGTTATATGTTTATTTCAATTGCAAGATGAGGTATGTCTCACCACCTATGTCCCTTTGTTAGCTGTTAGTGTGATAATTGTATATTTTGAACAACATATACAGAGCTATGGATAATCTCTCTCTCTCTCTCTCTCTCTCTCTCACACACACACACACACACACACACACACACACACACACATACACACACACACACACACACACACACACACATTTCCATGGCACCACATTGATAAGCACAAAGAATCATATTAATCTAGATAGCGAGCATTTCAGAGAGTATGTGTAAGTACAAATTTTGAAACAATCAATGGGCTGAAATACAAATTCTCGAGATAAGGAATCAAAATTTCCTCTAGATAAAAGTCATGTTCATGACCTTCAAATGAGGGTGGGAGAGAGTGGTGCCCGGTGAATTTAGCAAGCCCTTATGGGGTGTGTCATCTATCAACAAAGTGTTGATATCATCATGTGGGACATGGATTTGGAAAAAAAGGTTTATATAATATTAATACATTTGGTTTGGTAGGGTTGTAGTCGCATTCAATGTAAACACACTCCTGCTGCAAATGCAAAAAATCAAATTGCAAACGTTTGATTCCCGCTACATTGCAAACCATATTTACAAGGGGATTGAGGTTTCTCTGTAGCATAGAGGACCATATGGCAACCCGGAACCTTGGAAGTAGAAATTGTATAAATTCCTTTGCTCCTAGATGCACAAACATCTACGATCGCATATCCTGAAGTTGCACAGGTTGATAACTTCTGCGTGGGGATCATACGGCTCCCGAAACACCAACAATCCATTTACGTCCAAAATATCAGTCTCTGCAAACATTTCTTTAAACAAATAAGTAGTTAGATAATAGGTTGATTTTCATATTCTTTAATATAGATTATTACCAATACAATCATAGGGATGTCTAGCAAGGGTCCATACTGGGTTTGCCTGCCATCAAGGTTGTCTTTTTTAGTGTTAAAATCCGTGACCGTCTTCTCTTGTTCTTTTGTTGTTCGAGACTCTTGGGTCTCCAGTGTTGAGAGATCATTGCACCTGAATTTGCTTCTGATGTGCTACCATCGGTTTGCGTGTCAGGCATAAAAGACTCTTGATTTTCAAGCTCAACAGGTGGAGATGTGGTAGAGGTATGCTCTGCTTGAGGGTTAGAGAATTCTTTTTCAACCCCTCTCTCTATATAAACTTCATCCTTCTGAAACCCTCCAAGTACAAAGGGAGTTTCAACATTTATTTCTTTCTCAACCCCTAGATCCATGTGATCTTGCTCCTGTGTGGGCTTCCCATCATTTGGGCTTTTCTCCTTGTCAAACTCTCCCTCTACAGCATTATTGTCTATCAAAAATAAAACCAATTTATAATTATCAATACTCACAGTCTCAACTTTGGATGCATTCCTCGAATTGAGTTTATTGTCCAGATAGCTGGCTTGTCAAGTTCAATGCACACGAGACTTGAGTGTTGGTTGCTCTCATATGCAAAAATTATGGTTGTTACTTGCAACATTGGACAATGAGCAAGCCACTTCTCAAATGTGTCGACAGGGGTATTTTTCATTTTGAGAAAGGGAGAAAGCTGGGAATCCAATATATATATATATATTTGCATGGCATTGTGGAGGTAGCTGGCTCTTTATCAAAATACAAGACAATTTGATGTTGTTAGTCTTTAGCCTCAAGGTTGAATAAAAATATACTAGAGCTGGTGAAAGCATCTTACTTCAAGAAGATATATACAATTGAATCTGTCATTTGAGCATCTGGATCCCGCAATATATTGATATCTGCAAAATCTAATGCAAGTATTCTTATACCATCTTCTAGCTGTATATCTATTATTAATCCTTCCTCCATAGATGAAAAAATTTTGTTGTTACTCACATCGATTTTGTGTGTTACAATGTGCTAGTTGTTAACCTCTTCTTCTATAGCATGTGTTGCCTTTTCCTTCTCTTTCAGTTTATTTAACTCCTCTACATGCCGATTTTCTTGTTCGGCCCTGGCCCTGGTATTCACATCGTGGGTGACTTCTACAATCTTCACGGCCTCTGGCTTTGATGGAGGAATAAGAAAAATTTCCTTCACTTTATTATCTATAAACTCGTTGGACTAGAGCAGCTTATCATATCTCCACCTTACTCTTTTCAGAGTTTCACTATCTTTGTCCATAATTGTTACCCTGTGTGCATGTGCTGCAAAAATTGTTATGTCATTGAAATATTCCAACAAAAAATCCTATGCTGCCTCTTTCTTTTAGTGCTAGCAGTGCAATAGGTTTCCACCTCGTGGTCCAAAACATGCTTCCTCACATATTGACCTGACTAGTCTTTGGAATGGAAGTTTTGGTACTAGAAGCTCGATACATTTTTGAGCCCTCTTGATTTCTTAAAAAATATGATGTGTCTTTGTAGACTATTCATCCTTGAAGCTTTCAAGATTTTCATGGGCTTCCCTCGTCTCTTCCTTTTACTAGAAGATCTTCCTTCTACTTTAGCAGTCAAAAACCTGGTCCTTTCCCTGCCTTCCTCGCACTCGCCTTTGTTCTTGCCATTTAACTGTAATCCTCTCTCTCTCTCTCTCTCTCTCTCTCTCTCTCTCTCTCTCTCTCTCTCTCTCTCTCTCTCTCTCTCTCTCTCTCTCTCTCTCTCTCTCTCTCTCTCTCTCTCTCTCTCTCTCTCTCTCTCTCTCTGAGTGGCATTATGGCATGCGGGAACGATTTAGAGACTGATAGAATGAAATCCGCGGGCCATTGTGCAAACAAGGGCTCTAATTTAAACCATCTCTCTCTCTCTACGAGGGGCATTATGGCGTGCGGGAATGATTTAGAGACTGATAGAATGAAATTTGCATGCCATTGTGCACACAAGGGCTCTACTTTAAACCACAACATTAAAATTATTTTTTATCACTCATAGAGACACACACACACATTAGGAAAAAGTGTCAATATGGCGCGCATAAGACGTAGCTTAATGTAGAGTCGTCTCCGCGTGCCATTGTGGAAACTCAGTAAATATTTGGAAGGTTGTTATTTTAGCTTGTGTATCAGTCCCAGTAACATACCATTTTGAGTTAATTATTCACACAAACACCCACAACACTGCTCTCTATCTCCTCTTGATGTCTCTCTTTCATACCTATAGCTATGTATTTATGGACAGCAATACCCTCAGTGTTGTCACCTTGTGCACTGCTCTTTGAGCTGTTGTCCTTCTATATCTCTCTCTCTCTCCCCCCCTGTCTCTCGTGATGGATGCTTGCACTATCCTCTTCTCCATCTCTCTCTCTCTCTCTCTCTCTCTCTCTCTCTCTCTCTCTCTCTCTCTCTCTCTCTCTCTCTCTCTCTCTCTCTCTCTCTCTCTCTCTCTCTCTCAGGTGCTACAATAAGCCTACCAACAAATATTGTGCAACCATTTAAGTGTGAAAGTGACCTCTCAATCAAAATTATACAGTGCAATAAATGACCACTAGCTAGTTTTCACCGTTTGACACGTTTAAAGCATGTAGTTATTATTCATGCATGTCGACAATGGTATTATGAATGATATGAGAGAGAGAGAGAGAGAGAGAGAGAGAGTGGTGCACATTTCACTAGGTTGAGAGAGAGATTTCACTTAGGCAGATTTCAAAATTTTAAAGTGAAATTACATTAGAACTCATACACACACACACACACACACACACACACACACACACAGTGAGGGAGACGTCTCTCACATCTTTGGACGTTCATTGAGGATCCTTCTTGCGTTTATCGTTGACAGGAGGTAGTCTTCATATTTCACTAGTTCTCAATTGCGGCCTTCACCATACATGATGTGCAGATTCTGCGATCTTATCTTATACGTCTTCTCGCAACAAGATATGGCTATGACTATTCTTGTCAATGGATTTCCTCCTGGCCAGCGATCTGTTCCTCCTTTCCAAGGCCAAGGATTTCTAGGCTAAAAAGCAAAGGTGTTGTTAGTTCTTGAAGGCGATGAACTCTCTGATGTTGTCCTTGGAAATCGTGTTTGTCTGCCTCAACCTGTTGATACACATCATGATAACTTGCTTATCACTGAAGGACGCACATTTAAAGATTGGAATGTTGCCCATATGGATTGGCAACAACGTGATAAAGTAGCTTGTCGGTATATTTTTTTTGCTCTTACCGATTCCCTTTTGCTTGATATATATAAACTGCTTACTTCCCACGACGTATGGAAGTACCTTATTGCAAACTTTCAGAAGAAATCTGTTACAAAAATACTTTATTTGAGAGGGTTGCTTAACAAGTTACAATATGAAGTTGGTACTGCCATGACGGGACATATTGAATCTTTCAAATCTATTATTAATCAACTTGCTGCCGGTGATCCTGTTCCACAAAAACAATTGATTACACTTCTTCTTGATACGGTGAAGGACTCCTCTTATGATAACATTGTTACTATTCTCTCCAATAAAGATGGTCTGGATTTCGAATAAGCCTGCATGTCTTAATTGAATACTCTCAACGTCAAGAACGCCATAATGTTGGTCATGATACAGCTATGATTTCACAAGAGGAGACTGAGTCACAACAGATGGGACGTGCTTTTTATGCTCAAAGGCATCCATTTCAACGAGGAAACCATAGAGGTGGACGGCACGGTAATGTTTTTCTCTCGTCTCAAATTTCCCAATAAGCAATGTTCTTACTGCAACAGAAATGGCCATACTGAAGATGATTGTTGGGCACATCAATATGATAAAAAACACAATATTACCACGAAACAACCACGTTTATCTAGAGACTCTTCTTCTTCTTCTTGTGAATATTGTGGACGATCTGATCATCCCAATCATATGTGCTATAAGCGTCGATTCGACACAGGTCGTAATAGAGCATATGCTATTGGATATCGAAACAATATTGTACCAAAAACAAGCTACATCCTATGTTCAGTTGCTCCAGATAGAATACTTCATGTACGTGATGGATCACTTCTTATTGTCGATTCTAGTGCTACAGGAAATATGACATATCAGTCCAAGTGGCTCCATAACTATCATCAACTACCAGCTCAAAGTGTTGTTTATCTTGCTGATGATATGACTTGTCAAGTAAAGGGTATTAGAGACTTATATCTTGGTACCTTATCTTCTTCCACTCAAATTTTGCGAGGATTATTACATGTACCTGATCTTCAACATAATCTTCTTTCAGTTGCTAGACTTGTTGATCTTGGTCTATTTGTTGGATTTGATCATACCAAATGCCGAATTGAGAAATATGGACAGACTATAGCCACTTCTCCTCGAAACGGTAATTTGTTTGAACTCTCTCTCAATGATGATGTATCAAATGTTGTCACTGCTCCAGGTGATCATGATTGCAAAGTATGGCATCATCGTTTTGTTCATGCTGATTTCTCAAAACTCCTTGATCTTCAACGTCGTGATCTTGTTCATGGCATGGATCTTAAAGCCCATCCCCATATGGGAATTTGTGAGTTTTGTGCTCTTGGGAAACATAATCATAAACCCTTTCCTCTTTCAAATACAACTCATTCTCATGACATATTGAATCTTGTTCATACTGATATATGTGGACCTCTACCTTCTTCAAGATCACAATATCACTACTTCATTACTTTCATTGATGATTTCTCACGGTATACGACTGTATTTCTACTTAGACAGAAATCTGAGGCCTTATCTGTTTTCAAACAATTCCACAAGACTTTATCTGCTTTCAAACAATTCCACAAGGCTACGGAACTTCAAAACGGCCGTCGCCTTAAAAAGCTTCGTAGTGACAACGGAGGCGAATATGTTTCTCGCGAGTTTGTGAGTTACTATGCTGACAGTGGAATTCATCATGAACACACTATTCCATATTCACCTCAACAGAACCGCATTGCTGAACAAAAGAATCGCACTATCCTCAATGTTGTAAGATGTATGATAATTCATTAAGGTTTATCTCGTGTTTTCTGGGTTGAATCTACTTTGACAACAGTATTTATTTAGAATCATCTTCCTACTATTGCACCCTCTGGTAAGATACCCATCACATCATGGGCAGGTGACATTCCTTCTGTATCTCATTTTTGAACCTTTGGATGCATTGCTTATATTCATATTCCCAAAGAAACACGAACAAAGCTTGATGCTCCTGGTCTTAAAATTATTTTTATTGAATATTCTGACACTTCCAAAGGCTACAAATTGTATGAGCCTTCCTCCAAGAAAGTAATTGTGAATCGTGATGCCACTTTTAACGAACAACTTATGGGAGGCTCATGGTCCATGGATGATTCTAATGATACTAAATCATTGCTTCAAGCTTTTTCATTTCATTCAGATGATGAAACTCTTCCTATAGAGCAGCTTTCCTCTTCACAACCATCCATTCCGAATGTTGCCAATGATGATATTGATATTTTTGTTGATCTGCCTATTGATTTTGAACATGGCTCATGTCATGTTTATGATGACGATATTGTTGATAATGCTTTCTCTACTTTTGAAGATCACGTTACTTATGATGAAGCTATCTCTTCACCACAAAAGGATCAATGGCAAGAGGCTATGGAAGCAGAGTATGATTCCCTTATCTCTAAAGGTACATGGATACCAACTGAACTACCTCCTGGTCGTACAGTTATTAAGTGTAAGTGGTTGTATAAGACAAAAGAAAAAGCAGGATCTTTTTGCAAGTTCAAGGCATGTCTAGTTGCAAAAGGTTACTCCCAAGTAGCTTGTGTTGATTATCAAGAGACCTTTTCACCAGTTGTTCGCATTACAAGTGTTCGAGTTTTATTGGCATTTGCTGTTCAATTTGATTTAGAAGCTCATCAAATGGATGTGCGAACTGCTTTTCTTAATGGTGACTTGGAAGAGGAAATTTATATGGAACAACTAGAAGGGTTTGTTATTCCAGGTAAAGAAGACCTTGTTGCTCAACTCCATAAGGCACTATATGGTCTCAAACAAGCTTCGCGAGCTTGGTATACAAAATTTGATCTTTTTCTCACCTCTAAAGGATTATATCTTGCTCTTTAGATCCCAAATTATACATAAAACACCAAGGTAGCAGCTTTGTGATTCTTGCTCTTTATGGGGATGATACCATCCTTGTTTCCAATGATTTGAGATTTCTTCAGCAAGTGAAAAAGTTATTATTTTCTGCATTTGATATGGTGGATCTTGGAGAGATTCACTCGTGTCTTGGCATTCAATTCTAACGAAAACCATACAAAAGGTATTTTATTCCTTTGATAGTCAAAGTTTCTTGCAGATACTATTCCAAAAATTGGTATGGAATCTGCACATTCGGCCAACACACCTTGTCTTGTGAGATCTACGAAGAACACTTCTGACAATGGTGGTCAACTTGTCACAAATCAACCTTATGCTAACTTGATTGGATGTCTTCAGTTTGTTGGCATGAATACTCGTCCTGATATTTTGTTTGTTGCTAATTATCTTGGACAACATCTTGCACGTCCTTCTCTTAAGCATTGGTCTGCAACAAAGCGTGTATTATTGAAATACTTGAAAGACACTGAAGATTTTGGTTTGGTCTATCGTTGACAACTCACATCAGATTCCATGCAATCTCTTTCTCTTTTGGGTTACACAGATGCAACCTAGGCAAGCTCACATTTAATTATGCGATCTACTAGTGGAAATTGCTTCTTTATAAATGGTTGTCTTGTTTCTAAGACCAGCAAGAAACAACGCTGGTGCAGCCAAAGTTGCTCCGAGCTAGGAGATGGTCAATGCCAGGCAGAGGCAGCATGTGACTGCAGTGCAGAAGGCTAGGGCAGGTGCCAAGGCCCTAGGCAACCCAAGCGTAGCGGAAGTGTATGCTAAATGTGGTTTTTTAGGCCAAAGGTGTGCTGCAAAGAGCCAAACAGGTTGGTGGCCTACTATGCCCGAGATGTGGGTTTTACATGCTAGAATGTAGTGTTCAGTGTGCTCTAGAAGCCGGTCCAGATGGCTCATCAAACGGAGCCCCACTGCTCAAGATATTGCAGTTTAAAGTTGGAGTGTGTTGCAGATCTCCGACGGACACGACAGCTAGGGACAGGTGGCCCGGGCTCATGATAGTGTATACATATGTAGTGCTCGAGTTGTGGAGCATGCCTGTCTTCTCGGATTGCAAATCGGAGCTCTGGATAGCAAGTTATGGCCATTAGAAGACTTTCTGGGGGCCGGTTCTGAGCCCACTTGACCGCATGGGAAGATGTGCCATCTGGCAGTTTTATGGCCTTGCCAAGGTTCTCAGTGGAAGTGTGCATCATGTGGAGCTAGCACGAATTGACGGTTCATCAAAAGGACACTCAGTCAGCTAGATGCGGTAGGACGAAGTCAGAAGGTGATGCCGAGAGAAGAATTGGCAGATGTTTTTCATCATTTTTTCGGCCTCGAGTGGCACTCCTAAAAACCTCAAAAGGCGGCAAGGTTTTTATGGGCCGGGACCGGCACGAAAAAGATTCGGCATGGCTCGACGACACGAAGTTCTGACGCGCGGGCAAGATATAGGGACCGGGTAAAGGCAAGCCCAAAAGGGGGTTTTTTTTTAAGTTAGCATGGGGATTTTTTTCAATTTTTCAAGGGTCTTGGAGGCCATGGGCCACAGAGCTCCCACGTGGCGCAAAAATGAACCCACATGCGGGTGGCGAGCGGCAGACCACGCTGTATCTACTCCAGGGCGTGAGCCCCTTCATTAGCATGTGAAGGAGAGAGAGGAGCTCCTTGAGCTCCTGAACTATGGTGGCGAGCGCCTCTGGCGCTGCACAGACGGAGACGGGCTGGTTTTGGCGGGAGTTGGCGAGGCGGGGTGGTGCAGTGGCATGCCCGCGTAGCGATGAGCAAGGCGGTGCGCCGTGTGACAGGCAATGATGTGGCAACCCCAGTGGGGGGGTCCGTTCCCGCATCCCTAGGGGCGTCGAAATTTTAAAGGAGAGAGAGGGGGCAATAGCGATATCACTATTGCCTCCCCCCTCGTGTAAGGGGAAAGTCCCATAGCATAGTAGGTGAGCCAAAGAGAGAGAGAGAGAGGGCCAGGAGGCCTCCAAAGGGTGCAAAGCAAAGCCAAGGCCGGACAAAGTGAACCAAAGAGCAAAAGGGCCAAGGAGGAGTCGGATGGATAGAGGGAGAGAGTCAAAGTCAAAATTGAGCACCATAAGGTGAGCCTAAAGAGGGTAAAAACTGAAGGATAAAAAATAAAAAATAAAAAAGCTAGGGGGCAATAGCTACATCGCTAATGCCCCCCCCCCCCCCCCCAAGTGCAAAGAGTGAAGAGGAGAGAGATAGAGCAAGGCGGTGCCCCCTTCCCAAAAATTGCCAATTCAAGGTGCCAAGTGGACCAATTAAATTGTAAATTCTTAAATTAAAGGCCCCCCTATAAAAGTCAAAAATGGATCAAATTAAGGGCTTTTTGTTTTGCCTTTTGAGGTCGCGTTTGAAGCCTGCAAAGTGGAGTTCTCTAGCAAGCTAGCCCCTTTGTAACATTTGCTTGAAAGTGGCCATGGTGATGGCATTGCAAGCCAGTGTATATGTTTTCTCAAGTGCAATCAAACCACAGTTGCCTCCCATGCTGTTGTTTGCCCTTCCCCCCTTCTCTTTCTCCTACTTTCATGGTTCTCCTCGGTGCCGACTGTGTGGAAGTGTGTGCCCCCCAGGGCCGACGGTGTTTTGAGTGAGGGAGTGAGATTGAGTGTCTGTGTGCGTGTGTAAGGGTGGAGACTGGCAGTGGTAGTAGGTGTATCTTGTGTGGTGGTTTGTAGAGTGTGTGAACAATGGCAATTGAGCAGGCGGTGGTCTGCTAGTGTAGAGTGTTTCTTTGAAGGTGTTTTCCGAGAGGATAGGGGTGATGTGAATGCCCTGAGCTATAGAGAGGCCCTTGTGTTTGTGTTGGGCGTGTTCCCCCATTCCCCCTCTCCATCTTTTGGTGCCCCCACGGAGGAGTATGTTGATGCTCCTAGTTGAAGTCAAAGCGGTGATTTTGGTGATGCCAAAGGTGCGGCCTTTGAAGAGCAAGTGCTGCTAGTGATGGCTTGGGCAGGATTTCCCATTTTCACTGGGGTTGAAGATGCGGAAACTTCGCTTCAAGACTACGGATTGTTCGTGTTGGAAAGCGGTTTATCGAGAGAAGATGGTGCGGTACAGGTGTTCCCGCTCTTGGTTCGTGGTAAAGCAAAGCTATGGTTCGATAGCCTGGGTGAAGAAGAAAAAGCAGATTGTGTGGCCCTGGAGGCGGCTTTTCGAAGCAGATTTGTTGGGGATGCGCAGCTGGATGTCGTAAAGCGGAAGCTAGACAGTTTGAAGCAAAGCTTGGAAGGAGATTTTCAAGCGTTCGAGTGGGAGTTCGAAGCCCTTTGGGGAAAATTGATCAAGGTAACTGCTGCAGAAAATGCCAGTTTTTTGAAGTTGTGTAAGTTTATGAATTGCCTGCATGAGGAAGTGCGAGATAAGGTGGAAATAGAGGGTCCAATTTCGTATGAGGAGGCGGTAGCTCTAGCGAGAGGGCGAACCAAAAAGATTTTGAAGAAGCGCGAGGCAAGGTGGTGTTTACAAAGTGCTGTGATGCCAAAGTAGTGTGATGTGATGGTAGCGGAGCCGCAGGTGATGCAAAGAGAAGTGCAAGTGCGAGAAGAACCAAGAGTTCTTTGGCTACAAAGAGACAGGATGGTTCCTATGCCAAAGATTCCGGCTAGAGCAGTTCCAGTTGTGGAGGAAGTGCAGGTGGTTCTAGAGTGGACAAAGAATGTGCTGCCAAGTTTGAGTGAAGCTATTGAAGCTCCATTGAAGTGCAGTAAAGAGCAAGGAGTGCGGTTTGCAGACGAGGTGGAAGCGGTGAAGCTAGAGTAGGTTCCTGAGCTTGAAACCGAAGAGGAGATTGGTCGAGTGACAGTAGCTCTATGGACGCGGACACGAGTTGGGAGACCAAGTCATCCCAATCCAGGTATGATGAGTTTGACCTCTTACATGTGAGTAGAGAGGCAGTGAATATGTGCGAAGAGCAGCATGAAGTGCAAGCCGAAGTGCTTAGTGAAGACCAAATGGAGCAGTCTAGGCCTATAGGTGGTGAAGAGCAGGTAAAGCTGGTTTGAAGTGCCATGCTAATGGTCATATTGATGAAGATAGCTGTAGAGTATGCCATGGTGGTGCAACAAGTGCAGAATTTTTCCAAAAGGTGTGAAGCAATTGTACCTATGGGAGAGGACGAGGAGGATGTGATAGAGAATGAGTTTCTCTCTTCCTTGGCAGAAATTGAGGATGCAGCAGTAGAAGAGCAGGTAATTGCAGCGGACAAGCAGGTGGTGCTTATTGACCTTGAAGGGCCAATTGACGAGGAGGAGCTTGACAATGGTGGAATTGAGTTCATGGCAGGTGAGAAGGGCAAAGCGGAGTCAAAGTTAGAGATGCTTGCTACGCAGTCAATGCCCTCTATGAGACAGGTGATGCGGATTCCAAAGTGGTGTCCAAGCTTTCTAAGGAGGTATGTCAGTGGTGGTTGAAGGGAATGCTAATCAAAGCAGCTGTGCAGTATGCAATTGAGCAGGTGCAGGATCTGCTAGATGAGGATCTAGCTTTACATGGATGGGAGGGCGGGTCAGGCAGGTCATGAGTGTTGATTGAGCAGGATGGTGAGCACGAGAGTGCTCTATTTGGTGTTTTTGGAGGAGCTTGGTTGCGGGTGGGCAGTTTGCCAAGAAGTGCTTGGATTAATAAAAGTGTGTGGATGGCACCTTGGTTATGTAGTTGGATATTTGCCTTGGTGTGGCACTATGTAAAGCTGTTTCAAATGGATGGAAGAGACCAATGCAAAGTGTTCGACCCAGGCGGTTGATAATAGATAAAGCAGGGGGTTGGGCAACCCGCATGAACAAAGACGGTGGGTAGAAGGTGCCAGTGGTGTACATATATTCGGTGGTTTTGCAATGTACAGAGAGTCTGTTTTTGGTGTGTTTTTTTTAGTGCAATAAGGCCATGTGTGGTTGAACATAAATGTTCAACGAGGGGGTGCGCAATGATGGTGCAGCCAAAGTTGGTCCGAGCTAGGAGACGGTCAATACCAGGCAGAGGCAGCATGTGAGTGCATTGCAGAAGGCTAGGGCAGGTGCCAAGGCCCTAGGCAACCCAAGGGTACCGAACGTGTAAGCTAGATGTGGTTTTTTAGGCCAAAGGTGTGCTGCAAAGAGCCAAGCAGGTTGGTGGCCTTCCATGCCTGAGATGTGGGTTTTATGTGCTAGAATGTAGTGTTCAGTGTTCGCTAGAAGCCCGTCCAGACGGCTCGTCAAACGGAGCCCCCATGCTCAAGATATTGCAGTTTAAAGTTGGAATGTGTTGCAGATGCCCGACGGACAGGGCAGCTAGGGACAGGTGGCCCGGGCTGATGACAATGCATACATATGTAGTGCACAAGTTGTGGAGCATGCCTGTCTTCTCCAATTGCGAATCGGAGCTCTGGATAGCAAGTTATGGCCATTAGAAGATTTTTCGGGGGCCGGGTCTGAGCCCACTTGACCGCATGGGAAGATGTGCCATCTGGCAATTTTATGGCCTCGCCAAGGCTCTCAGTGGAAGTGTGCGTCATGTGGAGCTAGCACGAATCGACGGTTCGTCAAACGGACGCTCAGTTAGCTAGATGCGGCAGGACAAAGTCAGAAGGTGATGCCGAGAGAAGAATTGGTAGACATTTTTCATCATTTTTGCGGCCTCGAGTGGCAGTCCTAAAAACCTCAGAAGGCGGCAAGGTTTTTATGGGCCGGGATCGGCACGGCTTGACGGCACAAAGTTCAGGCGCGCGGGCAAGATATAGGGACCGGGTAAAGGCAAGGCCAAAAGGGGTTTTTTTTAAAGTTAACATGGGGATTTTTTTCAATTTTTCAAGGGTCTTGGAGGCCATGGGCCACAGAGCTACCACGTGGCACAACAATGAACCCACATGCGGGTGGCGAGCGGCAGACCGCACTGTATATACTCCAGGGCGTGAGCCCCTTCATTAGCATGTGAAGGAGAGAGAGGAGCTCCTTGAGCTCGTGAGCTATGGTGGCAAGCGCCTATCGCGCTGCGCAAGCGGAG
This sequence comes from Adiantum capillus-veneris, assembly GCF_014529385.1. Lineage (NCBI taxonomy): Eukaryota > Viridiplantae > Streptophyta > Polypodiopsida > Polypodiales > Pteridaceae > Adiantum > Adiantum capillus-veneris. Next base: position 72,011,964 of record NC_140952.1, read on the forward strand.
ACGGGCTGGTTTTGGCGGCAGTTGGCAAGGCGGGGCGGTGCAGTGGCATGCCCGCGTAGTGGTGAGCAAGGTTGTGCGCCGTCGGACAAGCAATGATGTGGCGACCCCAGTGGGGGGGTCCATTCCCGCGGCCCTAGGGGCACCGAAATTTTAAAGGAGAGAGAGGGGGCAATAGCGATATCGCTATTGCCTCCCCCCTCATGTAAGGGGAACGTCCCACAGCAGAGTAGGTGAGCCAAAGACAGAGAGAGGACCCGGAGGCCTCCAAAGGGTGCAAAGAAAAGCCAAGGCCGGACAAAGTGAACCAAAGAGCAAAAGGGCCAAGGAGGAGTCGGATGGATAGAGGGAGAGAGTCAAAGTCAAAATTGAGCACCATAAGGTGAGCCTAAAGAGGGTAAAAATTGAAGGATAAAAAATAGAAAATAAAAAAACTAGGGGGCAATAGCGACATTGCTAATGCCCCCCCCCCCCCCCAAGTGCAAAGAGTGAAGAGGAGAGAGATAGAGCAAGGCGGTGCCCCCTTCCCAAAAATTGTCAGTTCAAGGTGCCAAGTGGACCAATTAAATTGTAAATTCCTAAATTAAAGGCCCCCCCTATAAAAATCAAAAATGGATCAAATTAAGGGCTTTTTTTTTGCCTTTTGAGGTGCCATTTGAAGCCTGCAAAGTGGAGTTCTCTAGCGAGCTAGCCCCTTTGTAACTTTTGCTTGAAAGTGGCCATGGTGATGGCATTGCAAGCCAGTGTAGATGTTTTCTGAAGTGAAATCAAGCCACATTTGCCTCCCATGCTATTGTTTCCCCTTCCCCCCTTCTCTTTCTCCTGCTTTCATGGTTCTCCTCGGTGCCGTTGGTGTGGAAGTGTGTGCCCCCCCCCCCCCCCCCCCCCCGGGCCGACGGTGTTTTGAGTGAGGGAGTGAGATTGAGTGTCTGTGTGCGTGTGTAAGGGTGGAGACAGGCAGTGGTAGTAGGTGCATCTGGTGTGGTGGTTTGTATAGTGTGTGAACAATGGCAATTGAGCAGGTGGTGGTCTGCTAGTGTATAGTGTTTCTTTGAAGGTGTTTTCCGAGAGGATAGGGGTGTTGTGAATGCCCTGAGCTATAGAGGCCCTTGTGTTTGCCGGGCGTGTTTCCCCATTCCCTCTCTCCAATGTTGTGTTGCAGTTTCTACAACTGAGTCAGAATATGTCGCGGCATCAATTGCAGCTCGTGAGTATATCTGGCTTTGACAAATGTTGGTTGATATTGGTCACTCTCCTCTTTCTAGCACACCTTGCGGTGTGACAACCAAAGTGCTATTAGTCTTGCAAAAGACTATGTTCAACATAATAAGTCAAAGCACATTGATGTCCATTATCATTATGTCAGATATAAAGTACGCAAAGAAACCATTATGGTTGAACACTGTCCAAGTGACCAAATGATTGCAAACATTCTTACCAAAGGCCTCAAAGAGTCACGTTTCATCCTCTTGCGCTCGGAGCTTGGAGTTTCTTTGGCCTCACTCTTTCTAGATTAGCTTCTCTGCTATTATGGTAGCTTTGTACATATGACATTGTAATCCTATAGGTACCATGCACTATGCACACTCCACATTTGCACATTCTGATCTCTGGGTCACTTCTATATTTGTACATAGTGATAGCCGTTTTTCGGCTCTCCATAATTGCCATACTAGATTACTCCACCCTACCAAATTCACCCAAACGCTATGGCTATCCTTACCATTTCACTGTACATAGGCGTGTGTGAGTTAGGGGACTTTTCCCATATCTTCTTAAAAAACCCTCAGCTAGCTAGTCACTGGGCTAGGTGAGCCAAAAAAAATAAAAATAAAATAAAAAATAAAAGTATATTATTGCCTCTTTGTGTGTAAATATTTCATTGTAAATATGGCCTAAATATAGGGATTTTTTATAATTATTTTGGTATTTTATTTAAATATTTCTACTTAGGTGTGTGTTTTATTAAACATATGTACACCTTCTTTCATCCTCTTACACCATAAGTATATTTTTTGCCAATATGTACATACTCTAACCTTATATTTTTCCTTTATACAAATCACTCCCACATTTTCACCCTCACCCTCGTGAAAACAAAAAATTGATTTCTACTCATTGGTCAAGTTTATTATATTATTTACTTGCATACCTTTTCCTCTTTCACCCAAAATAATTCAAAGAGGAACCATATCATATGATTCCAATATCTTTCCATATCCATAACTCCTCCATATTTTTATTATTATTTTTACTCATTATTCTAACACCATGTGCTCATTGAGCTAAAGTCCATGAATAGTCCATACACTAGTCCCACCATGTATATATTTCTTTATTCACCAATAATCCTCCTCCATGCATGTGTCAAGGGCAACTTGGATGCTTTGTATTATGATATGACAAAGGAGGGGCTCACTCTTGGATGCATTGTACAAATTCAACAAAGGAGGGGTCCACTAAAAGACTTTTGCAAGCATAAAAACAGGCTTTTTGGTGAGAATTTTGGCACCTATTTCCACTCCGAATTTGGAGCAGTGGTCAAAAGAGAAAATGTATCCCACGCTTTGAATAATCACCTCAAATTTTTTCATGATTTTTGGAGCTACCAGCAGTGAGCTATGATTTTTTGAGTGGACCCCAGTCTGCCCACTTTTTTCACAAGTAGCCCATAGTCTTCTCTCACCTCTTTTCACACTTCTACACACACACACACACACACATTTCTCTCAATCCCTCACTCAAACCTGCACCTTCAATGGTTTCTCTCACCTTCTTCACCATTAACCTCCCCACTTACTCCCATAGCTCTCATATGAGCTCTCCATGTACATACACCATCTCTATGCCTCTCTCTATTATCTCCAAAGTACGATTCCATCTTACTCCTTATATATATACATAAATTCAGCATGTGTACCATGCTTAACCTCTGCAAATCAAAAGATCTCATCAACGGAATTACCATTTTCATCACGATGATCAACCTTGGCAGCGGTGGCGTAAAGAAGAGAAGACGAAGAAGAAGATCGATGGTCATTTTGAGAACCTACACAAGTAAGTCCAAAACTTCTTCAAGCTTCACCATCACAAGGATTTGCTCACTTCATTCAACCATCTTACTCCAACCATCCCACCCATTCTACCCATTGTAAATATATCATTAACTTTCTAGTGATTACTAACACTAACCACTAACATACTAACACAAAATAGCCATTGACCTAACCATAAAAGACACCTCACCTCAAGACATGTGTATAGTAACTCTCTCTCTCTCTCTCTCTCTCTCTCTCTCTCTCTCCCTCCTTACTTACTTTCACCTTATCTACCATCAATAATGCTCTCTTTTGAGCCCACACCCATGACTCAAGCAGACAAAGAAGGCCCACAATGTTTTGATATTCAAAAAAATCATAATCCTGATTTGTTAGCTTGTAAATTAGGATTTCCAATAATCCTAATGAGGGGTCTCCAACCTATAAATAGGCCCCTCTCCTTCTTGTAAAACAACCTCCAACATCTCACATAGCACCCCAACACTCTATGCGTGAGGAGAGACTTAGGTGTAGCAACCACTTGTGAACTTCACTCTTGGTGTGAGAGAAGCCTTCAAGCTACACATTGCAAGTGAGAGAGCGTGAGTTCCACAAATCTCAAAACCACTATTGTACATGCTCCTTCATCATCAATGAATTGAGGTTTGGTGCATCAAAGGCGTGATTCAACGTTTAAATCTTCGTCCTTCCATTTGTGCAATACGGTTTGGTGAATTCAAGGTGACTTGTGTATTTTGAGTTTTATCGGTTGATCTTGATTTTAGAAAGTGTTTTAGTGTGTTTTTCATTGCCAGTTTTGTGTCCATTGTAAGAGGGTATTGTGGTGAGAGGTCTCCCACACCCTAAGACAGTGTGTGTGTGTTTTGGCAATGATTAGCAATCACTAAGCATTGAGTGAGTTTTGTACAAGTTCTACGATAGCATCATAACGAACCATCTCCATTTGCAAGTCACAAATAAGATATTACGCAAGATCCTTCCCTCTCTCTCTTCCCTTTGCTCTAGCTCTCTCTGGTCCATTTCATGTGTGTCTTGGTGTGAGGTTGCTTGTGTGTGTTGTGTGGTGCATCTTCTTGGTTGTGCCAAAATCTCTCTTGCGTCCTAGTTCGCATACCATAACTAGGTGGTGCCCCTATCTTGTTTGGGTTTGGCTGTGGGTTTGTTTTTGTGTTGTGCTTGTGGTTGCCCCAGCCCCAATTGAGCAGCACGGGAGCCTTGAGGGGTGTTTAGAGGTCGCCTCTCTTGTTGCCCACCCCGGACCGCCTCAATTTTGGTGCCCCCACTGAGGAAAGGCTTGTGTATGTTTTGTGTAGGCTCAACCCTTAGCATAATCAAGTAGCTTGCATGAATCACGAGAATTTGTATGATCCCTTCATTCCCATTGCAAAGCAAAAGGTACACATAATTGTTAGTACTAAGTTGCAATTTCAACGTGTAATTCGTAGAATTTTAGGTCCTCTTAGGTTGGCAGAGATAAACGCATCAGTAAATCCTTTTATTTTGCCTCTCATTAGGTACGACCTTAGTTTGGACGTCTATATTTTTGTTTTGTTTTAAGCATAAGGTCATGCATAGACAATGGATAATGGCCCAAGAATAGAGGTTTTCCCCTTTCATTTCACTCCACACATTAGAATAAACATTGCAATTAGTAGAAAAATCCATTTTCAACAACGTATGGTGTTCATGTTTGGTGCCCAAAGAGTAGGAGAAATTCTCGCGTCACCAAACCCTGTCATCCTACCTCTCATTGATTATCATAGGTCATTTGATGTGAATATTTTTATTTTGTTGTAGAATAGATTGCAATTTAGAGAATATTATTGTGTAGATCTTTTAAAGAAAGAAAAAACAAAACGCGTCACTTTGAAATCAATTCAATGGAGAATCAACGCCAAATGTCTGGATATCCTCTTTTCTTTGGAGAGCCTGGAGAGGATGCAGAATTATTTTTGGCAAATTTCAAGATGTCTTGTCGTATCAAGAGGATAGTAACTGATCAAGAACGTGTAGAAATGTTTGAGGTAGTCCTTAGGAAAGATGCTAGCACTTGGTTTGACTCTTTGCCTGAGGAAGTTAAAGAAAATTACATGGAAGTTGTCAATCATTTCAAGAGATACTTCTTTGATCCCCAAAACACTCAAAAACTATGGCAAGACATTGTTTCTCATAAGCAAAAAGACTTAGATGACTACTACTTGTACAAGCAAGAGTTCCTACGTCTTTGGGCTCTATGGATACGAAATGTTGCTAACCTTGGTGATGGTGCAGAATTTCTAAAGAAAGAGAGGTTCATAGTCGGACTCTTTCCTGACCTTAAGGTAAAAGTTGAGGCGGGTGCACCTGCTACCTTTGATGCAGCTGAAACTAGGGCTGCTGAGAAATATAGGAAACTCAAGTGCTTAAGGGGGGAGGTTCCAATAGAAGGTCTTAGACCCAAAGGTAAGTCACAAGCATCAACATCTAAGGAGCTTCCTGAGGTAACGGTTGAAGTGATTGAGAAGTTAAATGAATCCTTAAGCAGCCTGTCAATTCACCTTGCACAAGCCGTAGGTCCAAAGGGACAAGCAAAGAAGTCTGAAGAGCGAGACCCACGACCTAGGAGAGTCTTGCAATGTTGGAATTGCGGAGAGTCTGGACATGGGATGTATAATTGTCCTTGGCCCCGTGGAGAGCCAGGGAGACCTAACTTGAATTACCCAGTGATGAATGCAGGAGAAGGAGCTGGTCAACAACCAAGGCTTCTACAAAGGCCAAATGGACCAAGACCACCTCCACAAGGGGTAGAAGGAGTTCCACCTTTGCCAGATCCAAATGTGCATGTGGTAGAGGTGAAAAATTCAAATGAGGTTGACATGGAAGCCAATGGCATTAAGCGTGGCCGACGAAAAGGTAAAGAGAAAGAAGGAGTCACATCACAGAGTGACCATGGACAAGGCAAGAAGGCAAAGGAAACCAAGGAAACCAAGAGGACTCGACGTCGTATCAACCTCCAAGACTTCCCTCTTGGACATGGTATGGCTCCGTACAACTTGTTGGAAGACATGAGAGGTAAGGGTCCTGATATTTCATGGCCTCAATTTCTTGCATTATGTCCACAAGTTAGGAGGGATTTAACAAGGGCAGTTAGCACTAGGAGAAAGGTAAAAGAGAGTGTGCCTGTTGTAAAAATTGCACAAGCTGAAATGAATGAGGACATTACACCGGTGCTAGACTGTTACATCAAAGGGAGATTGGTTAGGAAAGGTCTAGTGGATGGGGGTGCACAAATTTGCATCCTGACAGAGGGACTCATGCAAAGACTAGGCATGCACATCCATGAGACACCTGAAATCAAAGTGAAAATGGCAAACAATAGCAAGGCTAGGTGTGTAGGCATTTGTAAAAATGTTTTGTAGAGGCCTTTGGCATTAAGAAAGCGGTGGATTTTTATGTTATGTCAACCAAGGGAAGTGGTTATCCATTTATCCTAGGAAGACCATGGCTAATGAAAATGCGAGCTTTGCAGGATTGGGAGAGTGGGAAATTAATTTGCAGGAATGACAATCATAAGAAGGTTGTCTTTGACATGAAGGAGCAACGCCAAGAGGAGCTCCATGAAGAATCATCTCAAAGTGAGACGGAAGAAGGTTGGACCGATAGCACTTCAGAAGAAGAAAGTAGCGGCAGCATTACTGAAGAGGAGTCTTCCATCGAGGTCATGGGGGTAAGGTTTAAGCCAAGCAACCAAGAGACCTCTTGTCAAGGCTTGGAGGAGGTAGGTCCTCAAGAGAACCAAAAGGTGGAAGATGAAGGAATGTTAGAAGGTATGTTGTCTACAACACTTACAAAGGATGAAAGAGAGGAGTTCAAATGTGTGCTAAGGAAATTTCCGAGGCTTTTTGCTAAAGACTACACCGATGTGCGTGGAGTAGATGTTGTTCAACACAAAATTGAGTTGAAGCCAGAGGCCACACCTAAGGCTCAAAAGCTACGAAGGCTAGGAGTCATTAAGGAGCAGGCTCTACTCAAGGAGGTAAGAAAGCTTCTAGCAGTAGGTTTCATTTATCCAGTGGAGAATTCAGAGTGGGTCTCTCCCGTTGTTGTCACTCCTAAGAAAAACGGCAAGTGGAGGGTGTGTGTGGATTATCGTCCACTCAATGAGGCAACAAAAAGAGATCACTTTCCCCTCCCATTCCAGGATGAGATACTAAATGAGGTAGCTGGTCATGAGAAGTACACTGTGTGCGATGGCTACTCGGGTTACTTTCAAATAGGTATCGCATTGGAGGATCAATTGAAAACAACCTTTATCACTCCTTGGGGTTGTTATGCTTTTAGAGTCATGCCATTTGGCCTGACAAATGCTCCTGCAACATTCCAACGTTTCATGAACATGGTGTTTCAAGCATTCTTTGGAAAGTCAATTAGGGTGTTCATTGATGATTTTTGCATTTATAGCTCAGAATCATTGCATCTACAAAGGGTAGAAGAAGGTTTAAAGAAGCTCTACGACATGGGAGGTCAACTCAACCCCGACAAGTGCCACATAGGTGAGGATGAAGTGATCTTGCTCGGTCACAAGGTTTCCTATAAAGGCATTGAGGTGGATCCTTCAAAGGCAAAGGCTCTTATTGAGCTCCCATCACCGAAGAGTCTTAAGGAGGTCATCTCTTTCATTCAGAAGGTGAAGTATATGTCACGCTTCATTCACTTAGCCTCGGAGTTGCTTCATCCTTTGCAAAAGTTGACACAACAAGTAGAATTTGCATGGTCTGATGAGCTTGAAGAGTATTTTTGTAACATTAAAGTCATTTTGTCAGAGCTACCAACACTCATGCCTCCTTGTTGGGAGTACACATTCTTTGTTAGCTCTAGTGTTGGAAGGGAAACAATTGGTGCTGTGTTGCTACAACAAGATCCCCACAGTACAAGGATGCGACCCATCTACTTTGCTAGTAGGGTCATGAATGCTTTGGAGAGAGACTACACAGAAGCAGAACTCATGATGCTTTCTCTCATGTTTGCGGTGAGAAAGTTTAGATCCTACCTACTACCAAAACCTTTTGTAATTCTCACTGCAGAAAATTTGTTCCCTTGGGTGTCATCTCAAATGAATCTTAGTACTAGGATCTCAAAGAGGATTATGGAGTTGCAAGAGTTCCAATACTCTTTCAAGGTAGAAGATAGTGTGCGTGCACAATTGGCAGGGATTCTCACTTATAGGGTACATGAGAAGGAAATTAAGGTGCCTCAAGTAAAGACCCTACCATTGCCACCACCAAAAAGTATTCCCAATGCTTTTACCTTGTTCTTTGATGGAGCTTTTCGACAAGCCACAGGGAAAGCAGGGGGAGGGCTAGTGTTGCTCAACCCAAGTGGAGAGGTGGTCACGAAAGAGAAGGTCAATCTACCAGGTTCAACTAGCAACAATGAAGCAGAATACGACACACTACTTCATGGTTTGAAGATGTGCATTGGCCAAGGGATAAAACGTCTCATGGTAAAAGGAGATGCACTTCTCATTGTTAAACAGATTTTAGGCATTTGGGCATGCAAGAATGAAAGCTTAAGGACAAAAGTTCATGCCATTCGTAGGATGTTTAATCAGTTTGAAGAAGTGCAACTATATCATATTCCGAGGAAACAAAATGAAGATGCCGATTTACTTGCACAACAAGCAGTTACATGTGTTGAGAGAGAAGTGCAGGTCATCATGGTGGCAGCAGCTGTCAAGCAACCGAGATACCAGGGATTAGAGTCATTGGCTCCCATTATCGGCTACATTTTTGAGGGTGAGTTTCCACAAGACTTCACGAAGGCTCAGAAGAGGAGACTCATGAAGAAGGCAAGTTTTTATCTCTTCCTAGAAGGCTCCCTCTATCAGAAAGGGAAGGATCAAGTGTGCAGAAGAGTACCAACTATCGAGGAAATTCCAGCCATTCTAAAAGGTTTGCATGAAGAGGCATGTGGTGGTCATTTTTTCCAAGAATCAACTGTGAAGAAGATTTTGCTTGCGGGGTATGTTTGGCCAAGCTTGCATGTGGATGTTCAACATTGGTGTAAAAGCTGTCACAATTGTCAGATAAATGGAAATAGAAGGTTGGTGCATGGCCCGAGGCAAATAGTGCTTGCAAATGGACCCTTTGAAAAGTGGGGCATTGATGCTATGGGTCCTCTGCCTAGGACAAAAAATGGTAAACTCTACATTCTAGTGGCTGTAGACTATATGACAGGTGGGTGGAAGCTCAAAGTGTGGCAAGAGTGAATGAGAGGACAGTTAGCAAGTTTGTGTACACTCACATTTGTTGCAGATTTGGCACACCTTTGGAGATTGTTTCTGATAATGGTCCAGGGTTTAGGAAGGGCTTGCTCACAGAAGTTTGTGAAGAGCTTCACATTCTACATCGTCATAGCACACCATACTACCCACAATCAAATGGTTTGGTGGAGAAGGCTAATGGTGTCATTGCAGGAATCATTAGAAAGATGGTGCAAAACAAGACAAAATTATGGGATGACTTTTTGGATGGTGCCTTGTGGGCATATCGAACCACATATAGGGAAGCCACGGAGTTCACACCATTTCACTTGGTCTATGGTCAAGAGGCTTTGCAGCCTATCGAGCTCAACATTCCAACAATGCGACTTCATGGCAAAGGAGCACAAGATGATCAAGAGGTATGGATGGATCGACTTCTTACGTTAGTGGAGCTTGAGTGGAAAAGAGAAGCAGCATACGAGTGCTACAAGAGGAAAGCCACACAAGCGAAAGAAACGCACGACAAGAAACTGAAGGACAAAGGCATCAAGGAAGGAGAGCTTGTGCTAAGGTATGACAATCGACTTGACAATCGTTTTGATGCCAAGTTTGAAACTAGATGGCAAGGGCCATACATAGTCAAGAAGGCTTTCAATTCTAGTTACTATCAGCTTATGGACATGAATGGTAAAGAGCACTCCAGGAAGGTAAACGGGTATCGCTTGAAGCCCTATTTGAATCGCCTTCTACCAAAGGATCTACCAAAGATCTGTCCAAAGGCCGCTGTCTCATGTAAGTATTGTTACATCAAGCATGAGTGTAACTCCAGCCAAAATTCTGAGGGGCCAAACAATGAAGATCTCGTCAAGGACTCTGAAGCACTCTCTTTGGAAAAGATGCTCTATGATGGTACATGAATATACCATCATCCTGGGGGAAGGGCTAATGATAGCCGTTTTTCGGCTCTCCATAATTGCCATACTAGATTACTCCACCCTACCAAATTCACCCAAACGCTATGGCTATCCTTACCATTTCACTGTACATAGGCGTGTGTGAGTTAGGGGGCTTTTCCCATATCTTCTTAAAAAACCCTCAGCTAGCTAGTCACTGGGCTAGGTGAGCCAAAAAAAATAAAAATAAAATAAAAAATAAAAGTATATTATTGCCTCTTTGTGTGTAAATATTTCATTGTATATATGGCCTAAATATAGGGATTTTTTATAATTATTTTGGTATTTTATTTAAATATTTCTACTTAGGTGTGTGTTTTATTAAACATATGTACACCTTCTTTCATCCTCTTACACCATAAATATATTTTTTGCCAATATGTACATACTCTAACCTTATATTTTTCCTTTATACAAATCACTCCCACATTTTCACCCTCACCCTCGTGAAACCAAAAAATTGATTTCTACTCATTGGTCAAGTTTATTATATTATTTACTTGCATACCTTTTCCTCTTTCACCCAAAATAATTCAAAGAGGAACCATATCATATGATTCCAATATCTTTCCATATCCATAACTCCTCCATATTTTTATTATTATTTTTACTCATTATTCTAACACCATGTGCTCATTGAGCTAAAGTCCATGAATAGTCCATACACTAGTCCCACCATGTATATATTTCTTTATTCACCAATAATCCTCCTCCATGCATGTGTCAAGGGCAACTTGGATTCTTTGTATTATGATATGACAAAGGAGGGGCTCACTCTTGGATGCATTGTACAAATTCAACAAAGGAGGGGTCCACTAAAAGACTTTTGCAAGCATAAAAACAGGCTTTTTGGTGAGAATTTTGGCACCTATCTCCACTCCGAATTTGGAGCAGTGGTCAAAAGAGAAAATGTAGCCCACGCTCTGAATAATCACCTCAAATTTTTTCATGATTTTTGGAGCTACCAGCAGTGAGCTATGATTTTTTGAGTGGACCCCAGTCTGCCCACTTTTTTCACAAGTAGCCCATAGTCTTCTCTCACCTCTTTCCACACTTCTACACACACACACACACACACATTTCTCTCAATCCCTCACTCAAACCTGCACCTTCAATGGTTTCTCTCACCTTCTTCACCATTAACCTCCCCACTTACTCCCATAGCTCTCATATGAGCTCTCCATGTACATACACCATCTCTATGCCTCTCTCTATTATCTCCAAAGTACGATTCCATCTTACTCCTTATATATATACATAAATTCAGCATGTGTACCATGCTTAACCTCTGCAAATCAAAAGATCTCATCAACGGAATTACCATTTTCATCACGATGATCAACCTTGGCAGCGGTGGCGTAAAGAAGAGAAGACGAAGAAGAAGATCGATGGTCATTTTGAGAACCTACACAAGTAAGTCCAAAACTTCTTCAAGCTTCACCATCACAAGGATTTGCTCACTTCATTCAACCATCTTACTCCAACCATCCCACCCATTCTACCCATTGTAAATATATCATTAACTTTCTAGTGATTACTAACACTAACCACTAACATACTAACACAAAATAGCCATTGACCTAACCATAAAAGACACCTCACCTCAAGACATGTGTATAGTAACTCTCTCTCTCTCTCTCTCTCTCTCTCTCTCTCTCTCTCTCTCTCTCTCTCTCTCTCTCTCTCTCTCCCTCCTTACTTACTTTCACCTTATCTACCATCAATAATGCTCTCTTTTGAGCCCACACCCATGACTCAAGCAGACAAAGAAGGCCCACAATGTTTTGATATTCAAAAAAATCATAATCCTGATTTGTTAGCTTGTAAATTAGGATTTCCAATAATCCTAATGAGGGGTCTCCAACCTATAAATAGGCCCCTCTCCTTCTTGTAAAACAACCTCCAACATCTCACATAGCACCCCAACACTCTATGCGTGAGGAGAGACTTAGGTGTAGCAACCACTTGTGAACTTCACTCTTGGTGTGAGAGAAGCCTTCAAGCTACACATTGCAAGTGAGAGAGCGTGAGTTCCACAAATCTCAAAACCACTATTGTACATGCTCCTTCATCATCAATGAATTGAGGTTTGGTGCATCAAAGGCGTGATTCAACGTTTAAATCTTCGTCCTTCCATTTGTGCAATACGGTTTGGTGAATTCAAGGTGACTTGTGTATTTTGAGTTTTATCGGTTGATCTTGATTTTAGAAAGTGTTTTAGTGTGTTTTTCATTGCCAGTTTTGTGTCCATTGTAAGAGGGTATTGTGGTGAGAGGTCTCCCACACCCTAAGACAGTGTGTGTGTGTTTTGGCAATGATTAGCAATCACTAAGCATTGAGTGAGTTTTGTACAAGTTCTACGATAGCATCATAACGAACCATCTCCATTTGCAAGTCACAAATAAGGTATTACGCAAGATCCTTCCCTCTCTCTCTTCCCTTTGCTCTAGCTCTCTCTGGTCCATTTCATGTGTGTCTTGGTGTGAGGTTGCTTGTGTGTGTTGTGTGGTGCATCTTCTTGGTTGTGCCAAAATCTCTCTTGCGTCCTAGTTCGCATACCATAACTAGGTGGTGCCCCTATCTTGTTTGGGTTTGGCTGTGGGTTTGTTTTTGTGTTGTGCTTGTGGTTGCCCCAGCCCCAATTGAGCAGCACGGGAGCCTTGAGGGGTGTTTAGAGGTCGCCTCTCTTGTTGCCCGCCCCGGACCGCCTCAATAGATACACAATTCACTTTCACATCATCATCGCTGGTCGCTGTTTCATATTTTCACATTGTATAGGGGCTTGGGTTTTTCCCTTGAGCTCCCCAAGGGTTTTTTCATCCAAAGCTAGAGACCTTTGTTTGAGTGGGGGTGTTGGAGCTATATATGGCTCACTCTACTCAACTTGGTTTCACCTATATATTTGTATCTTGTCCTCAATATGAATCAGTCTTTGGGAGCGTACATGGTGTGTCTCTTGTCTCGTCTCTCTCTCTCTCTCTCTCTCTCTCTCTCTCTACATCTCAACATGATGGTGTGGGGATAGAGGAACCCCCCAATGACTTAGAAGCTTCAGAAGAGGAAGAAGTGCATGTAAGCTAGAAGTGCATGTAAGCTAGAAGCTTCAAGTGACTAGCACCAAAAAGAGAAACATTGATCTTTCTTCTGCCAGTGAGCCAGCTACAAAATGAAGGCAAGGGGTTGAAAATTCTGCATGTGTGGATGAAAGACTTTTTGATTTTGCAGTATCTGCACGAGCTGCTGAAATGTTTGACAAGGTCTCTTCTCAATGCCCCATTCATTCTGGATGACCTTATAGCTCAGTACAATGATTTTCTCAAGTCTAAAAGAGACAAGTTTGAGCTTGAGGTCCACAAGGGCAGGGTGGTTCTTGCTGACATGGTGGTGGTGCACATAAAAGATTGTGATTCCATAAGACGGTCATACAAGAAGTACCATCAGCTGCCTATTATCTATAGACCCTCATGGTGTCCTATGCACGAATGAGATTGCAAGCTAACTAAAGAATCATTTGGATTCCTTCTATTCTTAAATTCTCTATTTGCTAGTCTATTGAATGATCCTTCAGAGGTAATGGATGAGGAGGATCTACCACTTGATGAACAAGATGATGAGGACTTGGATTCCAATGAGGTTCTTGAGATTGAGGAGGATATTAATCTTGAGGCAGAGGCTAAAGAGGTGCAATGAAGAAAAATACTTACATTTAAAACATCTGACATCAAACTACCTCTGGATGTCTCTAGCTTTAATGAGAAACAAGTCACATTGATGCTTCTTAGGCTGCTAGACTTCAAATTTGCTGAGAGATCCTACATTTTCCTCCATGAAATTCAAAATATATTTTCTTCAAGGGAAAACTTTGCACTTTCCACACTCTCCAAATTTCAAGAGGGGAGGAGTGAATTTGTATCTAATGACAGCAGTGACAACGAGGCAATGGAAACCTCTAGTAACCCGATGGAGTGTCTCAAACTCTACTTTGACAAGGCAGAAAATTATAGAGAGACGCTCCCAGATGAGGCCACCTTTAAAGCTATCAGAAACAACCTCAGGCCATCAACCAGTACTCAAGAAGTAGAGGATTGGTTTATGCATCTCACACAAGGGTTCACGAGGTCAGTGGACCTATGGAAAGATGACTTATATATGCAATATGAGAGCTACATGGTAAGCCCCCTCACAACCCCCCCCCCCCAAAAAAAAAAAAAAATCTAGATGTCACTGTCTTTCTCTAACTTATACTTTTATGTACAGTCATGGATTGTTGAAAAGGATGACTATCTTCACCCTCGGACAAGAGAGTACCGTGGAAGGGATGCATCACTAGGACAATACCTTGCCAAACTCTAAGACGCACCCATAATAGTACTCCATAATGGAATGTCCCAAGAGGGAAGCACTGCAACATTTGCCCTCAAGACACTCTCACGCTTCCTAGGTGGACCAATGCTACCACAAAATGCAAACAAAGTTATCCTCGTCGACAAAGTTTTTGCTACGAGATGTTTTGGATGTTGTCTAGGGTACACTGGTGGTCGTGCAACTTATTATTACATATACACAGCAATGGCACTCACTTTGGGGAAACAAAACCCAAATGAACTATTATATTATGGCAAACATGTAATGATCTGACACAAGGGTAATGTGCCAAAAGATATCCATTATCTATCATCAAGTTGACAGACTTGTGACTTCTATTGTATCTATTATCTCATTAGGCATCTCTTGTACATGTTGTTACCTAAAATCAAAATCTCTTGATCCACCTATGGCTACCATATTGGTTGTCTCTCTCCACTTTCTCTAGCCTTCACGAGCACACATTAGGAAAAGTTTGGACTCAAATTTGGGCCATGTAAGAAATGTCATGTCAGGTAGAGAGAGATAATAGAAAATTCATTTTAACCCTTTTTCATACATGTTTTCTAAAATCTGGATATCTTATTCATGCAAGGTATGTTTATTAAAAAACCAAAAAAGTATTCTAGTCATGATAACACTTCATTGTGCACGGCGGCTATTGAATTCAATGTCGAATATCTCAATCTTCTACATTTTTGAAAACTAAGCTCTGTTTCCTTGCCTCCTTCTTCCCCCACATTCCCTCCTGCGTTCCCTCTCGCGTGCACGATATTCAAATTGCCAATCTTCTATCGTGCACGCGATATTCAAATTACCATTCTTCTATCGCCCCCACCTTCTTCTGCACACAGTTTCAATCACTCATGCCTCAATCGACACTTGTAGCTTCTCCACGAAAAACTTCTACGAGGAATAGAAGAGATGTGTATCACATGCACATAGAGCTCTCACGCAAGTATGAACTCCTATGCAAGGAAAACAAACATCATATGCTTTCTGAAGCTTCAAAAAGGAGAACTTAAGATCACAGGGCATGAAAAATGTGGACCTTTGGCTGGATGGCAGAATGTATCCAAAACATCCCGTCACAAACTCCACTCCACCTTTTAAGGATATTATGTTGGAGATGTACATCATGGCTTGTATGGCTACACTAAGCAGTTGACTGCAAGAAATGAAGTTCTGCCAACAAGAGAGAGATATTGCATACAACGAGAATATCGTCTTACACCAGAAACTCGTGCAATGTACTGAACAAGTTGAAGGCAGCAACAAGGAGACCATCAAGGAGCTTACACAACAACTCAGAGAGAAAAAAACATCGCTAGGTCTTTGCCAAAGGGAAAGAAAACTAAGAGACATCGAGGACTTGAAAGTTGTTCGGGAGGAATCAAGAAAAGAGTGCAAGCCATCAAGTGATTGCATCTATACTTCTTAAGTTTATATCCATAAACTCTCACATCTCTTACTACTAACATGTTTGCACAGATCTTTTCCTGACAAGGAAATGGAACGCAGCACAACCACCTCCTCGGCCCATTACGGGCTCATATTGAATCACAAAAATGTAGCTGGCTTCTTGGATGATAAGCGCTATGGTAAGATCGTTGCTAAACAGCTTGACAGCATTTTACAGGAGAATAAACTCTCTGCACGGGACGTTCAATCAATTTTGGATGAAGCTGGTATATCCAATAAGGGATATGCTGCCATTTTCAAGTATGTAGCATCATTTGCAATGCTGTTCCACTAGAAAAAGGTTTTGATTCCTAACTCCTCTTACTCAGGTCTATGCAAAGACAAGTCAAAAAGTTCCACATCAAGCACACGCTACTTCCAAATCCTTTCTCTATTCAAAAAACGAAACATGAAGCCAACAAGGAGGTGCTTCAAAAGCTAGGAAGTCCTTTGCACATTAGATCGACAGACAGATCACCAATAGAAGAAGAAATGGTCTATGACAATTATAACAATATTTTCTATGATATGATTGTGATGCAATTATACATTGTGCAGTTGTTCGATGTTACGCTTGAAGAGTGCAAGGGCATCTTGAAGTTTGTCATCAATCTATATGAGTGCGAGCTTGTAAAGGAGAGGTTGAGCGAGTCACAATCACACTTATGAATAGAGCTCTAGATGCAAGCATTAGACTAGATGATCCTCAAAACTTTGATGTGTAATATGAGCACAACATTTTCCTTCTTGCCACGTTCAAGGTGCGTAGAAGTTATGTTTAAGATAATTTATCGTTATGTTTTAGTTGAATGCTTTCAAATGTGCATTATAATAAGTTCAAAATTATCTTTTTAGGTGCCCACTAAGAACTTTGATATATTGAATTGGGTTTTTCATCAAACAAACATACCAGAAACAATAAGGGAACAGAGAAATGAAAAGAAATTGGATGGGAGGGCATGGGATCCTACAATGTAGAGTGGCACATGGCTGGAGACCTAAAAATCTTGAAATGCATGCACAACGTTTCCAAAGGAGCAACAAGCAAAAGCCCTTGCTTGTATTGCATGGGAGGGGTTCACATCCTTGACAAACCATTTTGCAGAAGAGCTCCGGATAGGCATCTGCGTGATCCTAACGTTCGCCCCAATTTGGATATCCCACTATCTAGAGTACACATATGCACAATGCATGCACTTTGTAGAATAATAGAAAAACTAATGTTGCTCTCCATCTGTCTTGACTGGACCACTCGGCCTCTCTCTGGGAAGCAAAGGGCAATCTCAGCCTTAGAGACAGCCTTCTCATAAATGGGTTTGCATGGAGGACATGTCATGATACATCAGGATGAGAAGAGATCGAAAAATTGTCGGGATGTTCCAAAGAAGTTGTCTATCGGTAGTGTGAAAGCCCGACTCTTCCTTTTCACTATCCACAACTGAACGACAACACAAAAGCCAAAGTGCAAAAGAAAGACAAGCATTACGATACAACATTTGGAAAAATATGCACAACGCTGTAGTTGACCATGAGACAATGGTGTAGCAAGGACTCGCAAAGCGAATGTATGGAAAACCTTGGATGCAATATTCAAGTTCTGCGAATTGAACTCATGGACTGATGGCAACTATACAAAATTCCAAGAAGCTGTGGAGACCTTCTACAAGACATTCATAAGTGCATGGACAAATCAACATATTACTCACTACATGGTACCATAGTTGGTTTGATGACATGATAATCTTTTGAATTGCGAATACTCATCCTTATAATGTCTGCATGCTTTGTATGCATCACATTATCTATAATCACATGCCTTGGTTTGGAAGGCAATATGGCAGCTTTGGTGTTTGGTCTACACAGGGCATGGCAAAAACGCGCTACCAAGCTCACACTGGTTATTTCAGTCACACTCCACATGGAGGTGGTGCGGACAAAGCAAATCGCTTAGAGGAGCTATACCATTGGACGTATCAAAAACTAATGCATAGGTCACATCGCAAGGAACAAGTCAAGCAAAGTCAGATTGGCCATGCGATGAGATTAGCCAAAAAACCGTGAAGAAGGGAGATATGGGAGTTATCGTCTATGGTTAGAAAACATGCCGATAGGTGGCTACAAAAACAGTGCGTGGGAAGGGTTTGGACAACACCATTGCAAGTTATGTCATAACTCTCAGCCATAGCAAGATCCAAACACCAAACTTAATGTATCTAGAAGAATCAATGTAATTTTAGCGTTTCATATTGTGAATGATGGTTGCAACAAAATTAAAAATGTGGCAAGACATTGATACTCTTATTATTTTAACTTTTCATAATGTGAACAATGGTTGCAACAAAAAAAAGTACATTGCAAGACATTGTTACACAATCAATCTAACTTCGATGCATAAACAAATATATTCTATTTATTTCTATTCATTTGGAAATGATACAAAATATTATGGCCTCTTGCCCTTATCTGAAGGAACCTCGTCCTCGTGCCTTGGTCTCTTTGAATGACGCGTTTCTTCATCAGCATCTGTCGCAAGCACGTTGAGGTTGAGCAATTGGATCTCCTCAATGCCTCAACCTGCGGGGTCTCTTCTATAAGTTGAATGATTGGCAGCTTTTGTTTCAGCAGATCATGTTTTCCATATTGTGGCAACTAGCGTGGGTCTGTGATTCCACAAGCTAGACCATATGTAGCATGTGACAGAAAGGAGCGACTTCACAGGCCATACATGCCAGGCCCTACACCAAAAATTGAGACCGTTGCTTGCTTGTCTACCAGCATCACCTTGTCTACGTTCCATCTGATGGCCACGCCTCCTAGACATCTTGAGAGTGTCTTGAATACAAAAAGAGGGAATTCAGCCTTGTCCTCGGAGAAGCTGGATTGGAAGCAGAGGAAGATTGGTGCATTCAAATTCTCCAAGTACTAACCAAGGGAGGAATTGTTTCCCAAGTCTCCTATACCTCGTCCACAGGGACGAGGAATGAACTTATCATCATAGACTATGAGCTACGAGAAATAAAAGCCAAGTGTTGGTATATACACATGAAACTCTCATACGGAGAAGTAAAAAAGTATTTACACAGTAGTATACCTTCTTATTTTTATCTTCTTTGAGTAATGCAGCATTCCATAAGTCAAGTGTACTCTCATTTGCAGAGGATGAGGAAGGTGCCAATGTCGTTGATGGAGAAATTCTCTCCATCTCTGTGATTCCAAGCCTTCATGTACCACCTGTGTGACTCAGACTCCGTTGGAAGCGTTGCGGCACATGCGGCTGCATCTTTGTATATCATTGCTAGTGCCTCTGTTGGTTCAATAAACTCACCCGTTGTTACATGAGCATCCATGACAGAATACTTGTCATCTGCAGGGTCGATTATATTGTCATCCGCTTGTAGATTTTGAGCAACTATAGTAAGGCAATAGTCCTCTCTCAAGTCAAATATTTCATTGATGACATTGATGATCACCGATGGGGACAGTTGGGAGCACATTTGTTGGCAAAGGTCCCTCTGGCAACTAAACACCTACTAAAACACACAAAGCACCACTTGGTGGTTGCACCAACTCGTCACTAGTGACCGAACGGTGACTGCTCTCGGCCTCCTCTATTGTGTCCCGGTATGAAGGCTTTTAGATGTACTCCCATTAGGAATCGAATGGTTTCAACTCCATCAAGAGTTTCCACACAAATGAGAATTGTACGTTGCACCACGGAAGGTGAAACACCTTTCATGTCATGATATGTCCAAGCAAATATATCCTTGAGTTCCTTGAGAAGCTCCTTAAGTACATATTCCTCAATCTCTGTCAGACCTTGGGCAATGAAAACAGGTTTGGACTCCTCACCTAGTTCCTTAACTATCACTGGACCATCATAGACTCCATTACTTCCATCGATAGGTTATTTGGGCCTTTGTATACACAATCTTATGCTCCTCCGTGGTGTAGGATTTGAAATGCTCAGGTGCAAGATGTAAATATGTGGGGTCTTGTTGTTCTATGGACTGTGATTTCTCTTCTGCTTCCTTTTGTTGTTGAGCTAGCTCTTCATTTTGTCATCTCCTTATAGTATGGCTCAACTTTGGCTTCTCTGTAGCTTCTAGTTGTGCAATGTCAATGGGTTGTGGACTGCACCACATGACATTTTAAAGGTATCAATTATTTACCAACTTTCGATGAGCATCACATGCCCCCACATAATTAAGCCATTCTGCTTTAGATTTCTTTTCATTTATCCTAGCATGCACATTTGCTCAATATCGTCGCCTCTTATATCTCTACTTCTCTTGTTTAATTTTTTATTACGACCTTCCTCCAGTGAAGATTCACTAGATGAATCGCTACTCGTATCTTCTCCTCTCCCGAATAGATTGTCAATCAGGACACTGTTGGGCTGCTCTATATGGTTTGTTTCCACATTTGCGCCTATATTCAATTCAAATTATTTGTCCTTAGAGTCGGTTTCAACTGATGATACAGAATTTGAATCATTTGAGCTATAGTCTTTTGAGACACTACTAGTTTTAGTGTCAATCAAGCCATCACCTTGTAGGTCCCCGCGAGCTATATGCATTGCTCCTATCATATTTAAAGATACGAGTTGTGGCATTTCATCCCCTCAAGTGTTACCCAGGTCGCCCCCCTATTTTCCCAAGTGTATATGGTTGCTGCTATGTGGACCCAATCCACGTTGTCATACTCAATCATCTTAGGTAGAACATCCATATAAGGGGAATCTTCCCCGACATCAGTGTCCTTTTTGTACGTGTAACAATACTGCAATGGGGCCGAGTTAATGTGGTGTAAGATCTATGATCAATTATAAATCTATTTCCTAGAGGATGTGCTCCACCAGTTACAAGATCAACTCGACTCCTCTACACTAGTAGCACCCGATTTGAATTGTAGGACATCTAACCAACCCACGTGATAGATGTGACATGTGTATAGGTCAGTTAAAGTCTCTGTTTGTAGTCCATACTCCCAATTTTTATTTAGAAATGCTCCATCTAGGATTGAGGTGCTAGGGGTGTCCATTGAACTAGATGCAATGTGGCTCTCTATGGTTTGACCCTTAGTGGTTGCTAATTCAAGAGCACTCGATTGCTCAACTAGCATGGATGTTGACATAGGGGCCTTCGCCTTTAGCTCTCTCCATTGCTCTGCCTTGCGTAATCTTTCGATTTTCTTTTCCTAGCCGCAAGGATATGTTGCTCAACCTCTTGCACTTCGGCAAGGCTTCTCCCATCATGTAATATAACCTTGGAGGAGAACAGCTCTGAAGAGTCAGGGAGTGCAGTGAATGGAATATTCACATGCACACTCTCCAGGAGCATGGGGTCTATATTGGTCATGATGGTGAATTTACTTCCTCACCCCCTTCATTTACATCGCTAGCTCCATATTCAAAGCGAGTGGCTCTACTAAAAGTCTCTTTCAAGAACCTAAACATCCTCGGCCCGAATCGTGGGCCCATGGCATGCATGCCTTGTCTTAAACTATCGGAATTGGGCATCAAGTAACCTTCCATGATTTTGTAGTCAAAAGAAGAGTCACTAGATTTAATATGTGGGCCCTGAGTGGTACTACCTTAGGTTCCCGCTGAGGGCCTAAGGCCTAATGTGGAGGAATAATGGGTGTCCACGTAAACGAAGAGACTCTCTATATGATCGTCCTCTAGCACACGACCAGAGCATAGGTGCATGTGACCACAACACCCTAGAAGTGTTGGTGAGGGTCCGTGAAGACCGCTCACCTAATTTTTTTGGTGTTTTGCAACCCAAATTTACTCTCTTTTTTTTCCTTTTTTTTTAGCAATCCACAAATATGGCGTGTGATAGCTCAAAACGAGTGTCTTGTGGTTAGTGAGACATGTCGTGCTTTACAGTCCCCAATTCAATTACTTAAGGCCCTTGGAATCCTAAAAACAATCTTCTTTTAGTCGAAAAGAAGGCTAAAATCAGTAAGTCTAAGGGCGTAAGCGTGAAGGGAAGGGTGGAGGACTTGACCCACATGCCCTCCTCTTGAGAGGGTAGTCTATAGTAGAGTCTATACTATATCATAAGATTGAGGATTGAGGCTTGGGCTTGGGAAAAGGACAGAAATAAATGGCTTCACGAGGCAGCACAGAGTGCTCCTCGAGCTTGGTGCAGGGAAATCCCTGACAATGGCGCCAAAAATGTGTGCTTTTACTGCATGTGTCAGAGACTGGGGACTTAGCGAACAATTTGTGCAAGCCACGAATGGTTGCAAGCACACAACTAGACTATCCTAGTAAGCTCAAAGGGGCCAATCGTGTGTCACTCACCGCTCTATGCTTGCCATCGTGAAGGATTTCGTGCTGCGAAGAAGAGGGAGCCGCTGCCGCTGCACTCAACTGCCTGGCCGCCACAATGCTCTCTCTCTCTCTCTCTCTCTCTCTCTCTCTCTCTCTCTCTCTCTCTCTCTCTCTCTCTCTCTCTCTCTCTCTCTCTCTCTCTCTCTAGCATACATACACACACAGACACACACACTCGTGAGCACACGATGGAGAAGAAGGTAGAGGTAGAGCAAGAGTACTTCTTTAGCATGCACCTCCAGAATGAGGATTTTAGGTCAAAGCGACCTTTTATATGCACCTACGCACCTATAGGACCGACAAGCTTAGTCCATGACTCAAATAAAGTGATAAGGCGTCCGTCAAAGGTGATAGGGTGTGCGTAAGTGATTAATAAAGGGACAAGAAGTCAAACTTGAAGGCAGTGTGCAATTCATGCTTGGTAGGCCGCTATTTCCATTAGGAAAGTAGATTTCTAAGTTTTGGGTTTGTAAATGGAGGTGGATGCCGATGATGTAGTATGCAATTGGATTGGAATTGGTTTTTCAAAGATTGTAATTGAAGCTATCATTGATTCCAGGCGTAAACTTTGAGATTCTTTCTCACTTCCTACTGCTATTAATTGTAAATTTATAATCAAAACTCAATCATCTTTCATATTTATGCTCTAATTTTGAGGTTATCTAGTTTCTAGCACTAAACTATCCATCTTTGCACCTTGACCTTTTGGTTCTTAGTCTATAAGATGATCTTTGTACACAACTAGAGGCCCGGTGCCTACTCGGTCTCCCTTGGAAACTAATGCACTCCGACAAAGTTGGTGCATATCGACAATGGTGTATGCAATCAGAATCTTTAATTGAAGTTTCTCTACCGATTACATGGGTAAACTTTGCTACAAGTTTGCACTTCCTACTACTGTTAACATCAATTTTGTGCTCATAGATCTCTTGCATCATTTGAAATGCTCACGGAGTTTTCTTTGTACTAAAGCATCTTCAAAGGAAGGGGCTCCTAGGTGATATCCACGTCTCTCGTATATAAAGCTACTAGAGGTTGTGTCCCAAGACCCTGTTCCTCTCATTATGTGAGAGGTGGATGTGTGGTGCATGGTTGTCATGCTATAACTGTGGATTCCCTATTGTCAAAACCATTGTGTGACTATGGTATACCAAGATCCTCAATTCCCTACCTCAGCCAACTGTACAAAAGCCTCAAAAACTTGATATGATAACTGATCATGTGACAGGCACTCATATGACATCTCCCTGAACCTATCTAGAGGGCATGTGGTGTGAAATAGGGTCATGGGTGGTGCAGTGAACTCGGCTCGAACAATATTACGAGATGCTCTAGATTAGCTCAATATCATATGTTCCATCATGGTACCCGTGACTACTCTATTTGTGTCCACCAATGTACAGCTAAGCCTGGCGTCCATACTGTGGCTCCGTACATCAATACGGGCATGACAAGAGTGTCAAAAAGGCAACCCTTCATCCCAAGCTCCTGGAAGTGTGCTTGGTGGCACTGTCTCTCTACATAGACAATACATCATATCCCCATGTTAACTTAAGGCTACGCCAAGAGTGTTGTGACAAATAAAAGAAAACGACCCGTACACGTGCACACACACACACACACACACACATAGAATCATGACACTAAGAAAGAGAGTGCCATGGTTGCAATTGTGTAGGGTAAAGAAATTGAAAGCGAGGCAATACCGTGTGTGTGTGTGTGTGTGTGTGTGTGTGTGTGTGTGTGTGTGTGTGAGAGCGTGAGTGAGAGAGAGAGAGAGAGAGAGAGAGAGAGAGTTCTAATACTATGAGAAGAGTGCCAAGATATAAGGTGCTTCGTCTTAAGATTTATAAAATATATTACCTTGGTGGTGGGGGTATATTTGTTCCTTTTGGAATGTTATGTTCTTGTGTGCACAAGGATTTTCAGAAAAAGAATATTCTGTTCATGATTTGATTTCTATATAAGCTACTTGCACATTTTTTAACACTAGAAGACAAAGGGTGGTGTGCTTTCTACAAAGCCAAAAAGAAGTTCAAGAAAGGTGCTGAAGTGAGTTTTAAACATTCATGGTGTATGCAAAAAGGTTGGGTGATATTGTGAAGGCTTAAAGAAGCCTGGATGAAAGTGAGAGGGTCATGATATTGCAAAGATTTCCATTTTGTGTAGAGTGGGCATCTCTCATGAAACACAAAAAGCTCCCAAAAGAGTTAGTGTACTATATGTGCATGATATCACGTGAGCCCAACACAATGATTCTGTTATATGGCTATCTATGGTAAGTCATTCTTTTCTTTTAGATTGTTATATAAATGGAAAATGTCATGAATATTCCTGATTATCATGAGGGCACGTAGCAATTTAAGTACTACATAGTAAAGCATTTATGCCTCAATTCTATATACCATGGGATATTGAATGAACATTGAACCCCAAGCAATGGGATCGATGACATTGAATTGAGAGACAATTCTCGATGACATTGAATTGAGACACAATTCTCACGACATACGATAGCCACATAGCCATTAGATTCGCTCAAGTTTACTTTTTTTGTTTGAGTTCACTTTTGCTTGGGGTGGTTTACTTTATTACGAAGTGAAGTGACTATGGGAGTAATGAAATGCATGTGGTTGTGTGGTTAGGGCATTGGGCTATGAATTGGAAGGTCATGGGTTCCAAACCTGAGCGAAGGGAGCTGGTCAACATTGATGACTTTTTCTTGCCTTTCGGTTGCTCTTCGAGATTTGTGTTGATCGTCGATCCCCCACCTAAGGCTTCGCTAGATACCCCGTGGTATATAGTGTCCGGGACTTGATAGAAGAAAGAGGTTTCTCAAAAGTGAGGCTTGGTGATTATATGTACTTGAGGATTTTTACAAAATTTTGGGGTCACTTACTTTAATGATGGGTTGTATCTAAAAGAACAAGTTGTTTGTGTTGCCCATATTCCAAAGAAGCACATCAAACAGTTCAAAGCTTGTGTTTATCTTTGTATTGAGGTGATCTCCCCTTTGCAAAGTAGGACAGACAAATATTACAAGTGTATGGTGAAAGTTAGTCCAAACAAAGGGCCTCTCTTAGAATCCTAATGAAAGTTTGTAGGGTGCATTAGGCTTTCCCTGTAGTTGATAATCAAGTGTGTGAAGCTTTTGTAAAATACCATCAAAAGATTTAAGACTTTGCCTGTGTGTGCTTTGGTTCTTTCAAGCCTCCACTTTGAGGGTGGGTTCAGGGAGAAAAAGGTATAAGGTGTGAGGAAAATCACCATAAAAGGGGCATGTGAGAAAAGATCCCTATCAAAGGGTCTTTTTTGATAAAGATTCATGGCTCCCGACAATAAGCACTGCATATTCGACCTAGGGTAAAGGAGCGAATTGTAACACATGTGTCTTTTAAAAGTCATGCACGCCCCAATTTAGAGACAAAAATTTGGAATATGTTAGGAATCTTGCTTATGTGTCAACTTGTGATTTGTTGAAAACTGTACCATTAGTGGGCCTTGGGTGTTTCTAACCCCTAAAAGACCTCAAAATTTAAACTTTCTCAAATTGGTTGCCCAAATTAAATCAAAAGAAAATATCAATCTTGGTATTACCTAATCCGCCTTTGCATGAGGAATCTCATGCAAGTTTCAAAATTCAAATCTGACCAAATTTGCAAAATCCCACCCAAAATTACACTTTTTTTCTTGAGTGTCTCTAAACTCACTCCATTACCCTACCTCTACTCGAGTGCATGGAATGAGCCTATATGAACCAAGGCTCACTATAAGCTTTTCCTCTAGTCAAAGAGCAAAAAGGAACACTTGAAAATCTCCAATTTTTAGGTCAAAATATGAAGGATTTTTCGTGTGAACAAGGTGATTTGTACCATTTTACCAATTTTCTCAAGGCACACAAAAAATAAAATGTAGCGAGGATTTTGCAACTTTGGTTAGGTTTTTTCTTTTGCAAATAGTAATATGATCATATCACTGAGCATTACTCATTATGTGCCTTCTTGAACGATAGGAAGATGTATATGCAACAGAATCCCCTGACATCACCGAGAAACATGTTTTAGTAGCCTCTAGGGTAAAGGGGCCAATATAAGGCCACTTAAGAGGGGGGGGAGCCAATAGAGGGACATTCAAATTGAAATGATTAGATCCTATGCTAGGATTGATAGTTTTGAATAAACTTTATGTAAAAATATAGCCCATAGCAAACTCTCATCATTCCACATGCCATACCCATCAAAATTTCCGTGTATCTTGAAAAAAATTGCCATTTGATTCAATGTTGTCCTTGTATTGGACCCCGCCCGTTATTGGGCCCTTTACCCTAAACTGGAAATGCCTAAACTCCTCAAAGTTGTTGAAAAATATGGGATGGGGAAAGGGTGGAAACCCCTCATTTAAAACATTGGGCCTAAGCTTTAATGTTCTTATGGTTGCACCTTTAATCATCTCTTCATTTTTATATGTTGATAATTTGATTCTATGTTTCTTCTTGTCTTTCCTATAGGGTGAAACGTTCTGCGTCGATGCGTCGTGTTTGTGAATGGAATGTTTAGTAATGACATTGTTCAACCCCTCACCCCCTTCTACTCTCTCTCTCTCTCTCTCTCTCTCTCTCTCTCTAACACACACACACATTAACACATGCAAGCTTTGCAGGGTGTCAAAAAGTGCCATATTGTAGGCATGGAGGCCTTTTAAAGTTGTAGTTTTGGCAAGGTTCTTCCCTAGAAACATGTGGGTGGCTAGGGTCTTGGACATTTCAATGAGACCAAGAGGACATTCGGTTCCTACATGGAACCAAAATGGGGACAATGGTTCAAACAAGCACAAGCACAAGCACTACGAGAGGTGTGTGTCTGTATGTGTTAATGCGGGGGAGGGGCTTCCTAGGTGCCTACTAAAGGGACGGGGCTATACTTAGATAAAGTTGTTGTTTAGGTCAAATACTTGTCCACATTGTGTGAGTCCGGCCAGGGGGGGTTTGTTTGTGGGGGCGCGCAAGGATCTCTTTAGCTTTTTGTCTCATCCAATGGACCCTCTCTCTCTCTCTCTCTCTGCGTCGCACCCTTTTCCACCTGGCACGCGGAGCGCCCCTCGTTGCTCCAACTGGGCACTCTCTCACTCTCTCTCATGCACAAACCGGAACTCTTTCTCTCTCTCACACACACACCTAGACGACTTGCCACTTGGGTCGCTGTAGTCGAACGGCGGGTTGGTGAGAGCAAATGGGTCCTCTCTCTCTCTCTCTTTCCGGTGAGCAAAATTCAGCAAATGGGTTCGTTCTCTCTCTCTCCCTCTCTCTTACACACACACACACACACGGTCCGTTCTCTCTCTCTCTCTCTCAAACACACACACAACGCCGCCACCCGTCGCTAATCGGATCTCTCTCTCTCTCTCTCCCTCTCCGGTGAGCAAAATTCAGCAAATGGGTCCGTTCTCTCTCTCTCTCTTAAACACACACACGGTGCGTTCTCTCTCTCTCTCTCTCTCTCATAACGCCGCCACCCGTCGCTAACCGGATCTCTCTCTCTCTCTCTCTCTCTCTCTCTCTCTCTCACACACACACAGACACGACTGGTGGGTAGTTCTTTCTTCCATTTTACTTCAACGGACTACTAAAGGGACGGGGCTCTAACCCCTCTCTCTCTCACACACACACAACGACTTGCCACTCGGGTCGCTGTAGTCGAACGGCGGATTGATGCGAGCAAATGGGTCCCCTCTCTCTCTCTCTCTCTCTCTCTCTCTCCCTCCCCCCCCCCGGTTGAGCAAAATTCAGCAAATGGGTCCGTTCTCTCTCTCTCTCTCTCTCTCTCTCTCTCTCTCTCTCGCCGCCACCTGTCGCTAACTCCTTTTTACTTCAACGGAGGTTGAATATATGTTATTTCGATCTGATTGACCTCTTAGATTGTTTGGTACCTCTTTAGGCACACAACAGTGAGAGAGGGAGCAACTCCTCTCTTTTCAGATTCTAGGTAGAAAGAGTTTTACTGTGTAATATTGTGTGTGCAATATTATACCTCCCCCCTTGCAAAAAGCTCATTCAAACTTGCTCTTTATATAAAGGGGAGAGGAATGCAAGCTCTTGATCCGCACTAAAGAGGAGTTGGGTCATTCAGCAAGTGATCAGCTCCAATGGCCATCCCTCTCTTCTGTGCTTTCTCCCATTTGCAATTGAACACCATCTTTGCCCTGCTCTTCACCTCCTTCACCGTAGCTGTTAGCTTCCTTCTCGTGAAGTTCAACAGCTGGTACTATGAGCCCCCCCTTAAACCCTGGCAAGCTCCCCTTCCGCCCGGCAACTTGGGTCTGCCCTTCTTGGGCAACATGCCTCGCTTCTTCCTTGCTTTCAAGAGCGGCAATCCCCAATCCTTCATCGGGAGCTACATCAGAAAGTAAGCAAGCAAGCTCTTGACATAATTCCTTCTTCTTCTTCTTGAAGTGTCTGGCAATGGATAGCTGAGCTCCTTGTAGCTATGTGGACATGTATGATGTGAAGTGGGTCTTTTCGTCGAATTTCAGGGCATGTCAGTTTAACGCACTTTTCGATCAGCATACTTTCTACACCAATGGTTGCCTTACTAGTCAGAAAGCTAGCTATATATGTAAGCAATGCAGGCAATTCAGGCTAGTTTGTTGGTGTAGGAAATGCTAGAATTTTGCTATAGAGCAATCCTTCATACAACACCATGGAGGTACTTCTCGAGTGTTGGGAGCGATGCGAGTTTATTGAGCACGTCCGCCGCTAGTAAAAGTAGCTGATGGTGTTGGCTCAAAAGGGGTGCACTTATAAGAAACCATCTATATCACATGCTTTCAAAGTGGTATTAAAAAACACCCTGTCCTTACGTATTGTGAGGCAATAGAATGACTCCTTTTTTTTAAAAAAAACTTAACAGGGTTTTT
Source organism: Adiantum capillus-veneris (assembly GCF_014529385.1). Taxonomy (NCBI): domain Eukaryota; kingdom Viridiplantae; phylum Streptophyta; class Polypodiopsida; order Polypodiales; family Pteridaceae; genus Adiantum; species Adiantum capillus-veneris. Next base: position 72,041,292 of record NC_140952.1, read on the forward strand.
TCTAGGTAAGTTTCAATTTAAAAACTTCTTACACTAAGTTAAAATGATATAACTTTAATGAATTAAAATACCCCTCCTTTCGAACACTCGAGTGGTACACTAACATTTTTTGAGGTGCACGTGTCCCTCGCATAGCACGTGTTCGATGTTTTGGTTAGAGCCAACCATGTGGGACAATTAGAGACATTGTTTATAATTGATTTGAGAATCTTTTAGATATATACAAGACTTAGTTTAGTGGCAGACCAATGCTCAAGGAGAATTTTGCAAGAAGGCATGAAAGTAAGAGACATCTTTTATATCTTTTCAAAATGAATTCTGTTTGCTTTGTGAGTGGCATGGATATCTCTTGAGGTGTTGCAATGATGGAAAGAATGATGGCTATTCAAATATTTAAGCTTCTCCACATCTTTTGGAGCACATATGCCTTGCTCATTTGCTTAGATTATAGTTCATGAATCTTTGAAAATGATCCTTCAGAAGGTGAGAATGGCTGTGCAATGTATTGGTTTGCTTACAATGTTGAGTATGTATTGCTCGTCGCAAAGCTTTTCTCGATCTGTCGCATTACATGTGTCTTGAGTGTTTCAATGCCCTCTTCGATAAATGTTGAGCATTTGTTGCAGCCTGAGTGTTTTAGCATCAACAAATACCCTCTTCAACAAATTTTGAGAATTTGTTGCCCTTAATGAGCTCTGCAAGTCTACATGATCAATGTGGGTTCGGCGGGTGGCACTTGAAATGCATTTGGGAGGATTGTGTGGGATGTTAAAATTTGTCCTTCTTTGCAAGAATGCAGTTAGTGTGGTTCGTCTAACATAAATTCCATTGTTGGTATGCTAAAACAACCTAAGTGGGCTACGCCTAGATCTCATTTATTCAACCTAAGTGGGCTAGGCCTAGATCTCATTTATTCATTCTTATTAATATCAAGGGCTTTCAAAGGCATGTGAAGCATTTTGTTGTTTTAGGAGGACCACATGAGTCTTCACCTTGTTTAAAATGCATTTGCATCTATGCGGGTGCGGGGGGATTTCAAGAGTAACAATAAGGGAATGCTTCTGCATGCACCAAAAGCCCCTAGATTACTCATAATTTTGGGAACATGATTTGGATATGATGTGGATGTTTAGTGTTGTGCCAATGAAGTTCATGTGTGTGCTAGCACGGACACCGCTTATTGATGGTACAGAACTAGCACAAGAGGATCTAGAAATTTTCTCATGTAGGAAAACGAAGTCTTTTCCAGTGTTTTTCATACAATGCATAACTGTTAGGTTTCCAAGCCCGTGGGAACACTGCTTATAGCATGCAGTCAGGTTCAGTTGGAGTTTGAGTTGTGCATGGCAAGTTTTGCTTCATATACATATTGTAAGGTTTGTTTTTACACACAATTATTAAGAATAGCATGTTGTTTTTGTTCTCTTGCTGTGTCGAGTCTCTCTCTCGCTCTCGTTCTGCTGCATCTCTCCTCCACGCCATGGTAGTTCCACGGTACCACCCACCATAGCTCCCATTAATAACATCATGAGCTTCTGCTTGAGAGGCACCGCATACCTAGCTAGGTACAATTGGGGGCAGGAGACCACCGCCCCCCCCCACCGGGCCGGCGGTCCCCTGCCCCCAATTGTACCTAGCTAGGTATGCGATGCCTCCCTCACAGAAGCTCATGATGTTGAGGTAAGTCACAATGTGGGAATTATTGTGAGAATTTGTACAAAACTTCTTGTGTATAGCCCTCATGCACCCCGCACCCAATGATGTATAGGCTAAGTACATGCATTCCAGCCTATTAGTTAGATGTGTGATTGATGTATGTAGAGATGTTGATAGGAACGAGTAGAGTCTTGAGACATGTACACATTTGGGATGTTGATGTGGATGTGGATGTTGATGTAGGTACAAGAAGAGGGGACTATACAAGGCATTCATGTTTGGGCAGCCAACCATTCTAGCAACAAGCCCAGAGGTCTGCAAGACAGTGTTGATGGGGGAGGAGCAATTTGTGAGCGGGTGGCCGGCGTCAACAGTAGCATTGATGGGGCGCAAGGCATTCACATCACTGGCGCCACATGAGCACAAGCGGCTCCGCAAGCTGACGGCGGCCACGCTCAATGGCCCCCCTGCCCTACACAAGTTCATGCCAACCTTGCAATTCTACATTACCCAAGCGCTCTCTAATTGGGCCTCCACCCCTCATCCTATCGCTTTGCTCACAGAACTACGAAAGGTTCTCTCTCTCTCTCTCTCTCTCTCTCTCTCTCTCTCTCTCTCTCTCTCTCTCGTGTGTGTGTGTGTGTGTGTGTGTGTGTGTGTGTGTGTGTGTGAGAGAGAGAGAGAGAGAGAGAGAGAAGGAGAAGGAGAATGAGAAGGGGAGAGAGAGAGAGGGGGGGGGAGGAGGAAATATCAATTACCTTTCTATTGCCCTAGGGTTTTTTTTTTTTTGAAGTGTGCTCCAGGTTGATTTTTGATCGGCACCCTTGCCCTTCAAATTATCTCCAATTCCCTTTCGTAAGAGGTCTTGAGTTCAAGATTAGACGGAGCCGTTGGATTCTTGTGACATTAACATTTCTCTCCTCTTCTCTTCTCCTTCTTCTTCTTCTCAAATGACCCTCTTTATTTGTAGGTCTTAAGTCTAAAACCCATGGGATTGGTCTGTTGAGATTGCTCATACCAGGTTTCAAGATTCTCTTTTCTTCGTCTTCTTCTTATCCTCCTCCTCCTCCTCCTCCTCTCCTCGCTCTAGGGTAAAGGGACCAATAACGGACCAGGTCCAAAACAAGGCCACCTTAAAATCAAATGAAAAATATTACCAAAATATATGGGAATTATGATTGAGGATGGCATTGGGAATGAAAAGAGCTTGATAGGATCTATCTTTTCGTATCAATTTCATTGAAAGCTATCAATCCTATCATTTAATCTGGATCATGTGTCCCTCCATTGGCCTCCATGTTTTAAGTGGCCTTATATTGGCCCCTTTATCCTAGGATGCAACAATGCCTCACCACATTGTGCTGACACTGAGTTCACAAAATTCACCATGGATTCCTTTTGGGTTGGGGTGTTCTTTACTTCCCGCACGCACCCACAATGCATGCGTGCATGTATACACCCAATGAAACTTGATCCTAACATGCAAAAGGGGCCACATTGATGAGGTGTAGCCTCACCCATACAAAATTATATCAAGTAGGGTAAAGGAGCCATTAAAAAACCGGCCCCCTGTAGTAGGACTCGTCGACGGCTTTTAATACTACAAATTACCTCCAATGTTGGGACATATTCAAGCTAGTGTTCTACTGGTTAGCGCAGGGCATGTTGCATCATGGCCGTCGGATCGTGAGATCGAGTCGATGTGGTAGAGTAATTCATATTTCACCCTTCGTTGGCTTCTCTTTCACATCATTTTTTGTCACACACACAAAATTTTGTTTTACGTCCTATGTACTGCACGTCTCGCCATTCGCGATACGACTTCCATCCCCAATAGATCTTATGCTCAACTATCAAATGCGCCCTCCCAAGCTATGAGCCGAGCAAGAACGCGATTGAAATCAATCGCCTCTCTTAGGTGGCCTTAACTTGGCCCCTTTACCCTATATCAAGTTCACTCAAAAGGTTTAAAGCAAAACCCCTTCTCTTATATGCCTCGGGGTTAAAAGTATGATCCTTTCTTCTAATACAATACTCCTTATTTTGAACTTATGTGGTACACTCACATTTTTGGAGGCGCACACCGCGAGCCGAGGGTTGCTTCCCATTGCCAAACTTTGTACTATTTCATGGTTGTGAAAGAGCCTCACAAAGGTATCCCCATGGACACATTGATGCCTTAGGCCTACTCAATCAAACGATGCAAAGGTCTCTGTGGATGCTCCATGTCAACTAATCTTCTTAGTTTCATGCTTTAAATTCTAGGCTTATTTCCTCTACCCTTGGCAAAGGTTCGAACGATCATTTTCTTACATATACATAGCAAATAGTCTATTAATAGCTGGTTATTTTGGCTTCTTTTCTTACAGTTTTGTCACTAGAAGGGAGAGGCCAATGCTCCACCATTCCAGCTTGTAGTGTAATTTTCCTTGTTAAAAAGTGGAAAGTTTCTAGGTCCTGATTTTATTGAAACTAGTACAGTCGGCCGCCTTCGGCGGCCTTTCCCTCTCCTCCTCTTTATCGCATGCAAAGGGGCTTCTTTTAGTTTTGGACTTTAGCCTTCAGGTCGCAGATTGCGACACGTATAAAGGGCCTCCCCTTCCGTCTCCCCTTCCGTCATATTATGTTAGTAGATGTATTTCTCAAGGTCAAGATTTAGTTATTAATATTCATAAATAAAAAAGAATTTTGTGTAAATTCCTCTTGTTAAACAGTGAAGAATTTTTATCTCTAGCGGTGGAAGCTACACTAAAATCAATAAAATGAAAGAAAAGTCAAGCCATGCAAGGCTGTGAAATGTGAAATGAAGGGACCCATTGACAAACTAAAAACAAAAGAAGAAGAATTGAATTGTAAATGTTAAAAAGTAGGTGTGTAGACGCTATCCCAACTATGTCTTGAACTTCACAACTATGCCAAAATCGGCATAGTTACAAAGAGAAGGCATAGTTATTCATTTGATGCTCCTTTTCGCGGGTGACCAAGAATGAGGCTTAGTTACACCCAAGAAGCATAGCTCAATTGGTGAGACCTTTGAGATGTAACCCCAAGGTTGAGGGTTCGAGGCTCACAAGTTGCATTCTCTTAGGTGTATTCTCCTCCCCTGTTGGGGGGGTGGTTCCCATGGTTGTAGTTGTAAATACATGATATGTGTATAGTTTCTCCCTGCTTCCTTTCCCGCACCGATGGTGGAAAAAAAAATGAGGCTTAGTTATCAATTCAAATAACTAATAACTATGACTTGCGTGACCATAGCCTAATGTGAAGCATCAAATTGGCCCAAAAAAAAAAAAAGTAGGTCCAATCGATGTAGGAGATAATAAATTTCCAAATGTAACCCTAACTCTCTTTTCCTTGAGCCAAAAACACCTCAATCATAATGACAAGGAATGGCCATCGAGAGATAGATACATGTCAAGAAGGGCACCTTGTCGTTCGATTCATTGCCCTTTTTATATCACTTACACAGTTAAAGTCATCAATTATCCTCATCTTTGTTTCTTGTTTTGAATGTAAGTCGTGAGCTCAATCCTCTGATATCATTAAAGTCATACTATTATATTGCCCATCAATTGTCATTGCACTTAGTGCTTGTCAGCCACAAGCATTTGATATTGTTCTTGACAATTTTTTGCAGGTCACCTTTCAAATCATAGCAGACATATTCATGGCTTGCAAGCCTGGAGAACGATGCGATGCAGTGGAAAGGCAATATCGAAAGCTCAATCTAGGCGTGAGGGCAATGCCAATCAATTTCCCCGGAACAGCATATCATACTGCACTCAAGGTACCTTCTCATTTTTAATTTTATTTTTTCGGCACACTAGAGGGCCGACAAGGGGAGGTGCTTATCCCTTCCAAATATTAGTCATGTTACATGGTCGGGCAAGGGCCACGTACCATCGGGCAAGAGCCACGTGTAGGCATCACCACACTAATTTTGCAATTATTTTGAACATGGTGAGTAGTAATGTCACATTTGTTTAATGCTAAAGCCTAGATCTCATTATATTGCTTTGCATCTATGGAGCCCTAAAAAGATTAGATTCATACCTTTGTACCTACATCTGCATAGTGTGTGTGGGCATGTAAGAGAGAGAGAGAGAGAGAGAGAGAGAGAGAGAGAGAGAGAGAGAGCATAAGTTCAAGACTTGAATTTTTCCTTCTAGGTGAATTTGAGCTTTCCTTAGGCATATTACTTTTATTCATGATATCTTGCACTCAAACTTTTCTAAATTCCTTTTTTTTTCCCCGATAGTCTCGCAAGAACTTGGTGGCTTTACTTCAAGAAGTTCTTGATGAGAGGAGATCCTTGATGCAAAAGGAAGGTTCTCATAGATGGGATGACACGCTCGAGGCACTTATTTTGGCAAGAGATGATGTCGGCAAGGCTTTGACAGATGAAGAGATCATTGATGTTCTACTTATGTACCTCAATGCTGGCCATGAGTCCTCTGCACACACCATTATGTGGATCCTCATACATTTGCAAAAACACCCTAGAGTTTTGGAGAAAATTAAGGTAATTTGCTAGACTTTTGTTTCTCATGCTTACCCTTGTAGCAAAGTGGCTCCTCTTGCAAGGTTCTTGTATAAATTAGGTATTTATGCGTGCATGCATGAGCGTGTGTGTGTGTGTGTGTGTGTGTGTGTGTGTGTGTGTGTGTGTGTGTGTGTGTGTGTGTGTGTGTGTGTGTGTGTGTGTGTGTGGTTTTTTCTTATTTTTTTGCTTTCCTCGTATATTTGTTGACAAACTAGTACTTTGTCTTGACACATCAAGGCATGCCATTGATTAAACCTCATTTCCTTTTTGGTATTTGATAGAAAGAGCATGCGGAGATTCGAAAGAGTAACGGAGGGATCAAATCTCTAAGCTTTGAAGATTTTCGCAAGATGAGATACACATCCCATGTAAGTCAACAAAAAAGACTGGATAATTATTCTTGAAGTATGCATGATTTGAAGTTGGAGCATCGGTTCATCTTGTTTATAGCGTTGAAACACTTGTTAAGGATGTGATTGCACGAAGCATAGCCATCAGTAACATGCAACTATACTATGCCAAAATTGGCATAGTTACAAAAGGCATTGCATAGTTGCATATAAGAAAATAACTAGTGCACATGTGACCATGCATGAGGTAGAGTTATTTGTAAAAGTAACAGTTAACTATGCATCACATGACCACTGCCTATGCCATGCATTGTTTGGTTAGTGTCTGCATATGCTCACATGCTCCCCTGTTGAAAGGTCACTTAACTAAATCAAAATTATTGCTTTGTGCTCAGGTTATTGATGAAACATTGAGAATTATCAACATTTCACCCATGGTTTTTCGCAAGTCTGTTAGGGATGTGGAGATAAATGGTAAGCTTGAGAGTGTTTCACCATAACTTGGAAAGGGATAAGAAATTTTTGGTATTTGAAATGGTAATTATCACATGGAATTATGCAAGAGAATGAACTCTTTTTCACCATCACATGGTCCTAGGTACGAATATTATAGCAAAAGTTTGTCCTTGGTGTTTTGCAAGCCTCTTAGTGATGTACATGATGACAACTCCATAATATTTTGTTCTCATGATGATTTTTCCATTTTTAAATTCCTTACATGTTAGTAGATCTTTACAATTCCAAAAAAAAAAAACTTTCAGAATATCTAAAATACAAAGTGAAGGGTGATAGTGGAGGAAATTAAAAGCCTCATGGCCTTGAAAGTCAAAGGCAGTGAATTCACAATATAAAGTTTTTGTAGCGTGCACGGTGGCTTCGGTATTTGCATTGATGTATCACCTAAACTATAAAAGTGATCATACATGTGTGTACATACATACATCAATGACTCTGTTCTTTATAGAGTTGGGAGCATGCTTGTGAATGATTTCATTGACTATGGTACTTTCATATTTTTAATGAAAGAATGAGTTTTAATTTCTCCTCTAAATTGAAATGCTCTTAGGTTATACCATCCCTAAGGATTGGCATGTTCAAACTTGGATGAGGCAAGTGCACTTGGATCCAGAGGTGTATAGTGACCCCTTTGCATTCAATCCTGATAGATGGGAGGTATGAGTCTCTGTTTTGATATTCACTTTCAGACAAATTGGAGAAAAGTATTGATGTATCTTGTTGATAATGCCTATTTCAGAATATTCTACTAAAACAAGGAGCTTTTATTCCCTTTGGAGCCGGTGTTCACATGTGCCCAGGAAATGATTTTGCAAAGCTGGAGATGGCCGTCTTTTTGCATTATGCAACTTTGGACTATAGGTAAGCCCAAATCTGTGTCATTAAAATTCATAAACTAAAATATGAGTGCCTTGCCTTTTAGAGATCCAAAAGTCAGTTCATAATTGAGGAATCTATGCTCATTGGTAAAATTCATTAAATCTAGGTTTTTTTTTTGGCAATTTTTTAGAGATGAAAATTTTACTTATGGAAAATATATCTATCATGGAAATTCACAAATGACAGTGTCTTACTTTATTGTTTTGTATGCTTTTTATGAGCTTCTCAACGAGAGGAAAAATGGATGCCCTCCACTTTTCTTACTTGGAAGTTGGAGTAGTACCGCTATCTTGACTGTTCTCCCTGTTGTTTTACCATTTTTCCATATTCTCCTGTTCCATTTTTTAAAGCCAAAAGAAATAACTAGCCTTTACCTCTTTTTTTAAAAAAAAACTACACTTAAATAAAACGATGTTTCATGTCCAAGCATAGAAACATGATGAAGAAGTCATCCTCTTTGCAAACGTAGTGAGAAGCACATTTTTCTTCTACTGTTAATAGCCAAGAATGATTCATAACCTTCTACTTCAAAAGACTACATGTACTAAAAGCACATTTCTTATATAAGCATAGGTACCTTTTAAGTAAAATTGCTTTGTTTGGAGAGATAATAACAAGCATAAGAACATGTGGTCTAGTTAAATCTAAGTTTATGACATTTTTTGTCTTTCAAAATGTAGGATTGAGCCACAATCTCAACAAGCTCCAACAGTTTACCTCCCACACCCAAAACCCAAAGACAATTACCCAGTTCGTGTGCTTCAGCAAGAGAAGCCTTTATCAGAATGAAGAGAATACCGCTACCATACCGTGATTTGCAGAGACACCCCTATTGAAACCTAGGCACTTGTATAGACATTATGAGATAGTCATTAGATATGTAAGGGAGTCGGAGCTGCCTTGAGGCATGAGAGGATCACATTAGCAGCTAGCTAATAGAGAAGAGATGTAAATTTTGTAATCCTACAAATTGAGATATACTTCAAAAGTTTTGTTAGAGGAGGATGTGTGGAGGCTATAGTCACTAGTCCCCAAGTCTACTCACTAGTCCCCAAAAGTCTACACATTGAGTAAAGCCCACTAGCCAATTGCACTATTAGGTGCAAGATGTCCATGTATGCAAGTGACTATATACATGAAAATTTATTGATTAACCTTCTTCTCATGAGTGTATGCTGAGATTCTGTGAAGAATAGAACCAGACAACAGGGGAACACCCTTAATGACAATCTGCAACTCTGCAATAGTGAGTAGGAAAAAAAAATTGAAGTCTGGCATTGACATGTCATTTATTTCCAAACTTGTTTTAGTGGGCCAAAATTGTCGGTATCAAAAAAAAAGGGGCTAACCAAAACTTGTGCCCAGATGTATAAGGAGTTGATATTGTAGTCACTGTGTAGCGAGCCACTTCAAGCATACACTATATCTCTTTTCACACAGTCACCTCCAAGAGAATATGCCAATGCATATAGAATACTCAAAAAATAGCTATGCCGAAAGGTTTAGAATACTCTAAAAGTAGCAGGTAGCCACACTTCTGAAAAAAAAAAAAAAAAAGTTAATAACAAGGGGAAGAAGGTAAGTTCACTAAAAAAAGGTAAACAGAGCCTGTTGACAAGTTTCTTTCGTCTCGATTACCAAGATGATGACACACACAACCCCGCCCCCCCCTCTCTAACATATATGACAATGACTGCACTCCAAAGTGTACATGATCAAAGGCTTGTTGCCGGCCCATATTATGTATGGTAAGGTACTCCCTGCAATGACACTGCTGCAAGGCTATGACAGGCCTTGCAACATACATGCCATCTCCAAAGAGACTCCACTAAGACTTCAGTACATTCCAACTTGTAAAGATGGCTTGTTGCCATAACTTAATTTGCGCACACATTTTGTTCATTAAAAATGTAGATGTATTATACAAAAGGAGCGTTGAAATCCAAAACAGCTTTAGAGTTACACAACAAGATACAAAACTGCCTTACTACAAATCAAAATCAAAGCAAGATGGTGCTGAGCAACTCGTTAGTAAAGCTGCAATTTGGGACAAAACGGAAGCTACCTTCGGACACCTGAAAAGCATGTTCATGTGTCGACCAAACTTTGCCTAATACATGCTTTGTTCCTTGCATTCATCTGCCCAGGGACATTGATCTCTCACCCTTAAAACAGCTACCATTACCTCCTGTTGAACCCTCCAGGAACGGAACCTTGAGGTTCTCCACCAGAACCACTTGGTCTAGCATTGGGACAATCTTTTGACCAATGACCTTGAGAGCCACACTTGAAACAAGCACCAGGGGCAGCACTCCCAGAGGATGCTCCCATATTTGTACCAATCCCTGACCTTCCATAACCACTGGCATTTGGGTAGTTTCGGCTCACATTGGCCTCAGCCCCGTATCTGTTAAATCCCCCTACTGCGCCTTTACTACCAGGGCTAAACTGTTGATTTGGGCAATCTTTGGCCCAATGGCCAACCTGGTCACACTTGTAACAGGTCCCCATAGCTCCACTTCCAACCTGTCCAGATCGCATTGTACCACTAAAAGCTTTTGGAGTATTGCTTTGAGCTGCAGAAGGGCAATCTTTTGCCCAATGGCCATTCATTCCACATTTGTAGCATTGTCCACTAGCAGCATTTGATGCAGGCATATTGTTCGACACAGGCACCCTCTCCTTATAAGGGCTTAGCCCATATGCTGGAGCTGTGGATGAAGCAGGCACATTCTCATCACACCATTTGAAGAAGCCACAAGACCCTTCTCCCTGTAGATTCGGATAATTTTCTAAGATCAAGAAGTAAGAACGTTCAATCATAGAAACAGAGCCCCTAGAAGCCACAAGACCCTACTCCCAGTAGATTGGGATGAAAAATAAGATTAAGAATATATTAAGACCCTTCTCCCTGTAGATTAGCATGATACTAAGCATATCCAATCATAGAAACATCCAAGCATATACATCCCATAAGGTCAGCTCAGAATATGGTAGCGCTAAGCTCTTCCCAATGGCATTATAGGAACCAGCATACCGAATGAAGGCTCATGGTGAATCAGATTGGAAAACAAAACAAAAGATGGCTGGCTCAAATGAGAAGGTTAAAAAAGCTTTACATTGTGAAAATCACCTGATTGAGAGGACATCTATAGAACTGCCGGCCCATGTTCTTCTCAGTCTTAGCTGTTAGTGTGATACACAAACCTGCCCCACAAGGACAAGATAGTTCTAAGAGGGTGCGACTGTCACTATGTTCCTTCGGCAGTCCCTGACTTGTGCTTGTGTTGCCGTCACACCATTCAAAAAATCCACACTGTCCTTCTTCCTGTACAGAAAAAACTCCCAATGGTCCTTTGATGTTTGAGTTGGGCATTTTTTAATAAAGGAACAACAATCACAAAAAGTATGATTCCTTCACACACACACAAAACAAAAGCAAAGCAACACCTTTCTCAAGGGACATCGGTAAAACTGTCGACCTGCGTTTTTCTCTGTGTTCGCTGTCAGAACCTTGCATACTCCTCCTCCGCAAGGGCAACCCCTCTCTGGCACTTGCGACTGGCTGGGTCTATTGAAGCAGAAAAGCAGGTAGCTAAGTCGTTACTCTTCCATTATCATGATATAGACACATGCATTCATGAGAAGTCTAGTAAAAAGTTCAAATGAGACACTTTGAAACCATTGTTGCAAAGACAATCGAAGTGGCCACGCATCTGTCAAAAATGTTTGATTCGCAACCAGACCGTCACCTACCCTGAGAAGCACATAGAGGTTGCTGTTATAGAGAACAGGCCAAGGCTGACTATCCACAGCTGGCAGGGTTTGAAAAAAGATATATTTTTACGTCCAATGCCATTCCAGCAATCCAAACTAACTGGAATAATTGTGTACAAAACATACGAGCTTGCCACAAAGCTATTGCCCTTCAACTCCTCACATGATCCGTTCTTGCATAGTCTCAGTAAATACCAAATGACATTTCTCAGAAAAAAACAAAAGAAAGCCATGACAAATGTGCTTCAGCAAGCAAATAATGAAGAAGATAACAAGTAAGGAGCAAGCACCGTACAAGTTACTGCTGTCAGGTGCCCAAGGATTAGGATTAAAGGACTTGGAAGGACAATCTCTGGCCCAATGTCCCTCCTTGCCACAATGAAAGCAAGCACCTGAGCCTCCACCCTGTGCACCACCACCGTCAAACCCTAAGTTTACGGAAGCTGAAGAAGCAGCCCCATATCTTGGTTTGACATCAGACCTCGCCTTGGAGGTCATTGCTTGCCATGTCTCACTATGTGTGCCGCGGAGAGCTGCCATGTAATCCCCCTCAGGCTCAAGCCTTGACCTCTTTGAAGCAGCTTCTTTTTCATCAAAGCCATGTCCAGCGTCTCCATGGCGCGCATCATAGGGGCTATGTAAGCTGGAAGAAACACTTTCAGCAGGCTCTGCATGTTGCCTATCGTGCTTCCTCCTTAAGTCTCCTACTTCTTGAGACAGTCGCCTTCGGCCATCCGCTTCTGCTTCGGCGACGGCGGACAGAAAGGCAGCGTCGTCTTCGTCTGCGTCCCCGTCAAGCGTGAAGTGGTCCATTGCGCTCTGCATTCCATAATTTGAAAACGAAATTTTGAAGGAAGAGACCGCAAACAGAAGTCTTGAACTCAAGACAAGTCCAGAGAAAGGAGAGCATGAGAGAGAGGACCTTTTAAACTCCTTTGTGCCAAACTAATTCAACTATCTGCATGTGGATAAAGGAGTCTGTCTAAAAGTTACATTCCATTTAAGTGGTTAGAATTGTTTTTGGTAGCTACTGTCCAACACCGCATTCTCTAATTTGCTTTTGTCTCCTTTGCTCGTTGGACACAAGTTTGCATGTATGTAAATTGAGGCCAAAATTGTTGCACTTTCTATACCATTTTGTTGGTTATGTGTGAGCTCGAGGCTCAGATTGCCATGTATAAGCTTGAACCTTAAAGTGCCATACACAAAGGTAGTCATGAGCTAGCACAAGGCAAAGAGCCTCTAGTTGTTCATTTTGTGAAGCTCATTAGCCAATATGTGTTCTGTTTTTCAGTGTCAAATTCGACCATTGGTTTTTTGGCATGTGAAGTTGAATGGTGAACTTGAATTAACATGGACAATCTTTCTATGTAGTTATAAAGATCAAGATCATGTGTGTAGGACCATTTGCAAATGCTTGCATTCAAGCAACCTTGTTTACTTAGGATGGTTCAAGGTCTTTATTACTAAAAAGCATTACCAATCAAGCTAATCCCATGATAGGACAAAAACCATGAAAATTCCTCAAATCACAAAATATTTACCTTTGTTGATGACAACGAGCCAAAAAGCAATCAGACAAGGCAGTTACAGTGTTACCCCCCCACCCCAAACCCATCACCCCTGCCCAAAAAGAAAGAAAGATGCATCCCACTAGGAAGATTTGTGACACACATTAAGAACAAAGTCTATTGGTACGAACTCTAGTATTACACATTTCAATGTTCTAGTGATTTGACAATCTAAATAGGGAGGCCCTTGCTTCTAATTGATCATGGGAATACAACATTCGCTTGCTATGCCATGATTGACAACTTTAATTTCAAGGAACCCAATGTATCAAGCAATATAAATTTTCAAACATCTCTTGAACTATTCCCCCAATTTTGAGCAAAGTTAATATCAATGCAAGTACAAATATACTCACAAATTGTGATGAAGTAGATTCACACTTATGTCGAGGAATTCCATACTCAAGCATCTTCTTTCACTAATAATTACATATTGTTTGTGAGAATATTTGTATTCATGGACATGGTTTATCGAGTTAAGATGTTGTAAAAACTATTGATATACAATAAGATCAAGTTACTTACTATGGACTAACCAGAATCGCTAACCTTACTACCGTGCATTACGGCACAATTTTTGGTAACATCATGTTGTAAACTAAGATATGTTCTTGGAGAACCTCGACCAACCTTACTACACCACCATGACTTGATACAAGAATATGGGCCCAAAAGTTAGCATTGCAAAAATTTTACTCTGTAAAGTAGCATGGGTCTTTATCTATTGGAGCTAGAACACTTTCTTGAGATGGGTTATCACTCCTAAAATTTGTTCTTACCATTTTAGTGGGAACTTTGAAGAGTTGGAAATTAAGTTGGATGAATGATTTCTAGTGTGAGCAAATGAGTCAAACTAGGATTTATACAACTCAAAAGTTAATGATCAAAACAAATAGCCATTGAATTGTAGATTACTGAACAAGAAAATTGAAATTGAAACCACAACTATAAATGGAAGAAATTAGACCATGATCATCTGCACCAATGTATTAAACAACTAATACAATGCAAAAGATAATAAGTTGAATGTGAAGCTAAGATGCAAAATGGGTACAATTTAGTACTAGACAACAATTATAGCTCAGGCAATGCTACCTTAAAGGATTAATAACTAAACGATTGAACCCAAAAAATGTTATGGGTGTTTCTTTCATAGTCATATAAACTCCATCACCCCTCTACCAATATGTTTTGATTGTGTGGTGCCTTCTATCTATCATCCATTAACTATGGCCTCGGCATTGTAAGCAATGTTTCTGCCTTCTCCTTTCCTTCCTTTTTTCTTGTATTTTGGTATCAACAAAAATTTACTTCAGTTTCAAAGTTTCTCATGTTCTACAATCTAGTTTTTTCGTTACTCTCTCATAGTAGTATTACTTCTCTTGCTTGGTCTATGAAAAAAATTTGAACTCTTCTTCCAAACAAAGAGTCAAATGTATACTCTCTCCATTGCTTCCTGTTTCCTTTGTAGTCTCTAGCACTCCCGCCGGCTTTAGTCATCCTTGAGCGCTTTCAACTCGCCCCTCCAAACCACCATTCACCGATCACTAACCCCATCAAATCACTGATTTGACCTTCTTCAATTGATTCGTCCTCTACAACTATGTATGCCTAACTTTTTTTAGGTGGTATTTTCTTAGCTCTTCAAACAAGCTTCTTCTTTGGATGAATTTGATGACTATTATTGGCTTAACAAGAGTGCCCCACCAGTTCCCTCGGGGCACTTTCTACATCCATACGTGCTTAACACTCTTCTTGGAGGTAAACAAATTTACAATAACTTCTTCATGTATATTGATATCCATCGTCAGTGTTCTAAGATCTGAATATGGAATGTTTAATTGAGTCTCACGTTGTGCTGATTTTTCAACTTGATTATTTTGTTTACCTTCATTGTCTTTGCCTTCATCTTCTTGTTGATCCTTTTATTTAGCCTTCTTAGAGTTTACTTCCCAATGGGTGATTCTTTTAATTGCTAATAGCTCAAATTCTTCATATCTTTTGACTTGCATCGCTTTCTCTTATGGTGTTAAACCACAATTTTTCTTCATTTGTCATCATAAACAAATTGCTTCTGTTTCTCTAGTATCTTGTTTCCCCTTATTGTCAAGAGCATCTGGATTAGCCCCATACATGTGAATATATGTGTGGGGGGGGAATGAAGATGATTCACTCTCTTGACACCACAAGAAGACTTGAAATATGAGAGAGTACAAACCAATGTAATACTCAAGACCCAAATAGGTTTCATGATACGTTATTCATAAAACATTTTAAATGTGAATAATTGATGTATAATATATTCAGCCATATTTGAACAAATTATTATACTATGACACGTCACTATTTTTTAAAATCTTGTATTTGTTCTTACATATTGATCGATACGTTATTGATCGATAGAGTAATCGATCAATAGTCTTATCAATCGATTTAAATGGGTATAAATACTATCGATTTCACCAGGTTGAACATCTCTCACCTTCTTTAAGCTGCAATGTTAACCCGAGTAGCAAAAGGTATAGAGATTTAGATTTTCTTTAAAAAAACATTAAATGTATTTTGTAGAAGAGAAATCCTAAATTGGCTAGTTACATGTAGCTTGAATATATGATACTTTAGTTTTGGCTTTAGAAGCTGGACAATATTGAAATAGATGAGATTTAAAGAATTTTTTAGCTCCATCTTTTTTCGATACTTAAAAATAGTTGATGTCATTGGATAATCATTGGCATTATTATTGTTGCATGGACAATCTCTTGCCTACTAATAAATTAAGCATTTGAGTCATGTGTTAAGTTTTAGAGGTTAACACGTCATATAGGTTTAGAGTGTTGGGGATTGGTATAAGAAATAAGGGTTACTTTTGTGGATTATGGTATAAATTTAGTTAACCCCTTGAAGATGATTTTTGAATAACAATGAACGAGGACATACTTTGCAAATTGGATATAATCAAATAGGGTAAGTTGTCTGTTAGGAGTTTTATGCAAAGAAAATTAAGGAATTGACCAAGCAGTTGAATGAGCCACCATCAAAAAATAGATGCATGCATGGTTTTTGAGTGGGTTCAGAAGAAAGCAATCAAGAGAACAGGAAGTGTCAGCACCAACTCAAAAGTTTAATGATCTGGTGCAAAGAGCTCTGAAGTTAGACCAACATGCCAAGAAAGAGAAGGGCCGTAAAGGAAAGGAGAGTTCTAGTTTTAGTGAATCATCTATTGAAGGATACAACATCAACTCCAGCTCTTCATATAGTGATTTGGAGGACACATCTAAGAGTAGAAAGAGGGAAGCCTGGACTAAAAATATTGAGACACTATCTAAGCAGATATATAAGGTATCCACCAAGATCAAACCTTCAGTAGGAAAAGTAGAGACTTGGTGCAAAAAATGCAAGTCAAAAGAGCACAGTTCTCATGAATTTTTTCCAATGCACTTATTGCAAAGATTTTGACCACCTATGGAACAATGCAAAAGAAAAGTGCATAATTTCAAGGAAGGAAAAGATGTTTCCATGACAACTCTGACAAATCCAAAACCAGCTAAGCAAGAAAAGATACAAAGAACAAGGATAATGGAGCTAGTACCAGCAATATGGCAAGAGGAGAATGCTATCAAAAAATTTCGGTAGAGGTAGGGGTAGAGCTTACTTTACCATACGAAACTTTAGTTGATATACCTATGGAAAATATGAACACTTGGCAGTGCAACATCTAGATAATCTTAAAATATGGACACTTTGCAGCGCAATGTCCAAATAATCTAAAAATATAGAGCTAACTTTAGCAGACGCAAGTTTAGTTGCTATACTTATGGAAAATACGAACACTTTTGTAACACAATGTCTAGATAATCTGAAAGACGAAGTGGTCAAAATAAAGGTGGAAGATCCAGTTCCAAAGCATGTGATTCATTAGGAGTTCTGGAGTTGTCATCAAAGAATTACGAGGTGAGCCATCCAGTCAAACAAGGCAAAGCAAAGAGGCTCAAAAGTGGAGAAGCAAAGACCTATTTGGAAGGCCAAGGAAAAGGCCAAAGAAGTGGATGAGAGGCAAAAGCATGTGGGGGCGCGTTGCGTGCGTGCTTGTGCAAGGTGGGTGAAGGTAGGCACCTCGGTAGGCACTTGCTTTGGGGGAAACACACAGGACTGTCAAGAAGTAGTGTGTGTCTCTTTATTAGTTTTGTATATATGAGAATTTATGTAACATTTAATGGTCTAAAAACTTATGTGTAGCGGAAATTAGCATGAACATAGTGGGCATTTCATTAGAATAGATTCCTAATGAGAATTACAAGAGTGCTTGGGTGGAGAGAGCAACAAAAAAAACATAACACCTAGTTAGATAGCATCAACAATACTTTCAAAAGAGAGATAAATTAAGCTATTGACAATAGTTGAGGACCGGATTTGCATGGAGCCGGTCCCCCCTCCAAAAGGCTTTGTATTATGGTTTCTCCCATCAAGAGAGACATTGTACAATACAATTCTTTGTGTTCCTTCAAGACTAGCTAGTGCAATGAAGATGAAAGCTTCATGCACTAAGCAAAACACTTAGTAAACACAACTTTAATTATCCCCGTTCTCAGACCCAAGACCTCACACACCTTCGAAGATGGTGAGAGCTAGCAGGGTATGATAGTAGATTGAGAGGAAGAAGGAGTATCTTACGAGAAAGATGTACATCTCCTCACATAATCACTCATATTAGCATAGATTTAGCTTAGTAATTAGCTTGGTAGAGGAGATGAGCATGCATTGAAGCTTGGCTCTTGGTTGGATTTGCATCCACAAGCCAAGAGTGTGTCGATGTAGGCTTCTATCTCACAAGCTTGGAGTAGGTGATGAGCTCTCCATTAAAGCTTGGGAAGAGATAGTCTTCTCTTTCTTCACACATGAGATTGTGTGAGTGTGTGTGTGTGTGATAATTCCTTGCAAAAAATCATCCCTTCTCTCTCTTGGGTGAGCCCTCTTGCTAATTGCTCTTGCAGGCTCCCCATTGGACCTCCCCAAGTCAAAAGCCAATGGCTATTGAGCAGCATAAGTGATAGCCTTCTGACATGTGTCCCCCTTTCCCCTTTTGTGAGAGCTTTAGGTAATTTAATAATTAAACTAAACTCTCATTGGACCCCTTTGCCTCCTGGCCAATAGGAATCAGGCAAAGCCATTGGGCTCCTGAATGCTCATTGGACCCCTTGGGAGACTGTCCAATAGTCTTCTAGGAGACTTAATTCTCATTGGTTCTTTTATTAAGTGTTTTTAAATTAATTAAACTAGATTTACTCTAGCCTAATTCTCATTGGTCCACCTCCAAGGCCATCCAATAGGAATTGGGCACACCTTGTGGGCATCTGGGCTAGGGAGCTGACATGTGTCCCTAATTCCCTTTGTGTAAAGGGAGCCTGTGTGTGTGTGTGTGTGTGTGTGTGTGTGTGTGTGTGTGTGTGTGTGTGTGACTTTCTCTCTCATCCCCTAGAAGAAGGGCTCGCCCCCTCCCATGTAGGGATATGCAAAGACTTTTTAGTTACACACAAAGCATCCAATTTCCCCTAGGGTTGACCTTTGGACACAACCTTTGAATTTTGGAACCTTAGCATTTTGGAAGTCTTAATGGGCTGAACCTTAGGGTCTTTCTAGCCCATTGTTGCACATGGCTCTTTTGCAGATGGCCCCCCCTTTGGATCCCTATTTTCCCTCCTTTGGATCCCTATTGTGGCCGGTCTACTAGCTTAACCAATATTCTATCTTTTTCTCCCATGGCACTTCCCCACATTAAATGATCAGTTTAATATGAGAAAATCATTTAGGAGAATTAGATATTGATTATTATGACAATTTAAAAGGGTTAGTGAGTTAGCGAGTGTAGGGAAAGTGTCTGGGCGGCCGACCACATGGTCTTTACCCAACAATCTCCCACTTAAAGGCCAATGTGGCTGCACGTGGTGACTAAAGCTAGTATGTACAACCGTGAAGCATGACAGCTTCACCCTTGTACAAAACTATTCAACCTACACCCATTAACTCGATTCAATGTGCAAACCGCTCCGTAGCTAAGCTCTTCGTAAGAGCATCGGCTGGGTTGTCATCAGTGTGGACCTTGGCAAGATCCAAACGTTTATCTATCAACACATCCCAAATGATATGATACCTCACCTCAATGTGTTTTGACTTGGAATGAAACACGAGATTCCTTGCCAAAGCAATGGCACTCTATCTATCACAGTGAAAAATTGGAATTTGGTGGATGTCTAAATCTCCCACTAAACGTGCCAACCATATAGCTTCCTAGCTGGCATTTGACAATACAACATACTCAACCTCTGTAGTGGAAGAAGACGTACAATCTTGGAGAGATGATCTCCAAGAAATGGCTTCTCTTGCAAATATGAAAATGTAGCCATGCATAGATCTCTTACTATCTCTACAACCCGCATAATCTGCATTCGTGTAACCAACAATAGATGCATTGTTGTTGCCAAAGTGTAAGCACCTACTTGTTGTACCCTTCAAATATTCGAGGATATGTTTCACTGCTATCCAATGTTGCTTGCTAGGATTAGCCGTTTACTGACTAACCACTCCCACTACAAATGCAATGTCTGGCCTTGTAGCTACCATAGCATACATAAGACTACCTACAACCAAAGAGTATGACACACTTGCCATTTCTGCTCTCTGAGCATCTAACTTGGGAGAATCTTCCTTGCCAAGTTTCAAATATGATGGTAATGGGGTACTCACTGCCCCCCCCCCCCCCGCCCCCCCCTCTGCATATTGAAATGATGCAAGACTTTGTGGATATAGGATTCTTGAGATAACTAAAGAATGCCTCTTTTTTGGTCTCTCTTGATACGCATACCAAGAAAATGATTTGTTGGGCCCAAATCTTTCATAGAAAAGTTTTTGTTGAGCATTTGCTTCAATATGGCAATCTCCGTAGTGGACTTTCTTGCAATGAGCATTTCATCTAATGAGAATGATCAGAGAACCATCACCGAGTTTCTTTATATACAAGCAGTGATTCTTTTGACTCGTTCTAAAACCCTAGGATCGCATTAAAGCGTCAAAATTTTGATACCATTTCCTTGACCCCTCATTCAATCCATAAAGTGCTTTCTTGAGTTTGCATACAAGCTCCTCTCTATTAGGTTGTTCAAAACCTTCAATTTGCTTCATGTAAACATTCTCTCATAGATCCCCATGAAGAAAAGTTGTCTTCACATTCATTTGGACAAGATCCATGTCCTCTGCCATCTTGACCATTGGTAAGAATCTTTTATCAAAATCAACTCCCTTTTGCTGCCTAAATCCCTTAGCAACCAATCTAGCCTTGTACTTAGGCTTAGGATCATTAGATATAAACCCATTTGCAAGGCAAGGCCTTCTTGTTTTTTGGTTGAATATTGTTCTGGCAATTCAACCAAGTCCCATGTCTCAGATTGTATGGCCTACTCCCGCTTAACCTTATCTTTCATTTTCATGGCTTCTTGATAACAAGATGGCTCACCGCAGTCTGTCAGCATAATGTAATACAACCCTAGCTAAAATCGCTCAGGAAGATGTGAGGATCCCTCAAAGTCAGACTTCTGCTCTATGGCATGTCAATTGAAGCATTTCTAGTGGAAGGTACGTCACAAGGCTTCTGAGTTGTCAGAGATTCCAAGACAATGTCCTCAAATGTGACCTTTCTATATTCAACCTCTTCAATAGGTTTCTTATGCATCTTTGATTCATTGAAGATCACATGTGAAATGTGAATTAATTTGCATGATTTTGGGTGCCAAAGACGATAGCCCATCTCTCCATCTAGATCATTGCCAAGGAAAATGCAGTTATGCAACTTTGGGTCTAGCTTTTTTTGGTGCTCTTTGGGCACATATGCATATTCCTCACATCCAGAGGCACGCAAATGATCATAATGTGGCTTCTTGCCATACCACAGCTCCTCTAGAATCTTGTAATCCAATGGTGTGCTAGGTGACATGTCGATAATGTGTACCGTTTGTGAGTAATGCTTCTGTCCAAAAACCTTGAATCAGGTTCGCTATATAAAGCATGACTGTGACTTTCTCGTGAATCATTCGATTCATCCTTTTTGCAATTCCATTTTGATTAGGTGTGTAAGGTGTAGTAAGCTGCCTCGTAATACCCCTCTTACTACATAAATTCTCAAACTCCTTAGAGACATATTCTCCACCATTGTCAGTCCTCAAGAATTTGATATTCTTGCTAGACTGATTCTCTACCACAATGCTAAGAATTTCTAGAAAGTAGAGAAGACCCGATCCTTGTGTTGTAAAGGATAAACCCACACCTTTCTACTGGAATTGACTATAAAAGTCAACAAATAGCTAGCTCCCCCTAGAGACTTGGTCGACATAGTACCGCAAACATCACTATGGACAAGCTCTAATGGCTGCAAACGCTTCCTATTCAGTGGCGATAAGGTCGTCCTAGTTTGCTTACCATACAATGCAATGTTCACACATAGAAAAATCAAAATAACTCAACACAGGCAAGTACCCAAAACGAGCTAGTGTTTTCTTTCCTTCTAGCTCATATGGCCTAGCCGGATATGCCACAACGTAGTAGACGAAAACTCAACTACGAATATACAATCCTCTTTTACACACAAAACGAACATAGAGTAAAGTGTTTCATGTTTTTGACCCCTGAGAATCACGAGATTTCCCTCATTGATTGACCATGAACCATTCCCAAAGGTGGTCATGTAACCCAAGTCGTCAAGCTGACAAGCAGGTATCAAAATTTTCACTAACTTGGGGACATGTTTGACATTCTTGACTATGAATTCCATGCCATTTCGCATGACTAGCTTAATGTCTCCAACACCATGTATCTCAAGCTCATAGGCATTACCAAGATTGACTTTGCCACTAGTATGTGCATATGTAGAGAACCATTCTCTATGAGGTGTCACGTGGAAAGTGGCTCCAGAATCTATGACCCAATTCTGATCAAAGCTAGCATCTCGTGCAAGAAGAGCATCTGGACAAATGAGAACATCTAAGGAACCGAGGACCTTAGGCACATCTGCAATTTTGGGAGACTAGCACATTGAGCTCGTCAATCTTAGCTTTGCCCTTGCTCTCAGTGTTAGACATTTTATTTTCTTGAAACTTTTTTTTTTGGCCATATGCGATAATCTTTCTTTACATGTCCCTTTTTTTGCCAATGGTAGCACTCTACATTGCGCAAAGAACCTCTAGATTTGCTATGAGAGTTCCCACGATCCTTACTTTTGGGATGGTATTGAGTGCGACCTGTATGACTCTTGCCACTAGCAACATATGCATCACCTTGCTTTGCAGGTTCCATAGACTTCCTACGTATCTCTTCACTGAGTAGAATGGAAACCCAAACAGCATAAACCAACTTGTCTTTAGGTGCAAAATTGCTAATCGTTGTGCAAAAGATATCCCATGAAGAGGGTAGAGAGCACAATAAGAAGATAGACCACACTTCTTTATTAAACTCCAGTCTTTGAGATGTCAATTGACTGAAAATTACATTGAATGCATTCAAGTGCTCAAAAATTGTATCACCTTCTTTCATGCAAAGCTTGAAAAGCTTCTTCATCAAGTACACTTTGTTGCTTGCACTTTTTCTCTCATAAGTATTGGATAGCTTGTCCCATAAAGATTTAGCAGTAGCTTCATTCACTATAGGAAAATAGACATATTTGGCTAAATGTAAGCAAATAGTGGACCTTGCTTTTGCATCTAAAATCTTTCATTGCAAACTCACTCATTGAGAGCGGACCGTGCACTTAGCGGCCGGCCAATCGACGTGAGGTGGGAAAAAGCAACCTTGGTGTGAGCGCAAGGCCGCCAAGGGGTGCGCCCGCGGAAAAGAGTAGAACTCGGGTGAAGAGAAGATCCTTCTCAAACGCGATTTGCAAGCGAAAGAAAACCTCAAGACCCTCAAGATCCTCATGAACCCAAGAACCCAAGACCCTCAAGAACCCAAGTTCCTCGTGAACTTAATATATGGTTTCTTATTTCATTTAGATGGGACATTTAAAGATTTTTTTTTACTATGCGTGCTCAAAGATGGACTCTAATTGACCTTTTTGGATTAGCACATCTTGGACTTGAGCACTATGGTTAGCATTGTGTGTGCTCAAGAAAGTATGCATCTGTTAGCCATCCACAGAGAAAACTGGTGCCAAAATGATTGCCAAGAGTGTCAGTGAAGGCGTTGTACTTGTGCGTGTTTGAAAACCTAGAGAAATAAGTGTGCATGGGCTTAGAAGCCCCCCCTGTAAACCTACTGTGAGAACGCCTATGTGTCGGTGTAGACTAGGAAGACGATGTCCAATTCTGTCGCGCCGGAGAGAAATATGTTGGCCGAATAGCCACCAAATCGGTCAAGGCCAATGTTGAGGCGCCAATGCAAAGCTGAAAAGAAATGGTCGATGTTGCCTTTCACAGCCGGACGGAAGTGCTTGCCGATGTCGTAGTTGTCGATGCCGAGCCAATGCTGAATCGCCAAGAAGAAGGTGTCACCAAAGCTGTACCCACCGGTGTTGTGCCATTGCTGTTGGAGAAGAGCCAATAGTGCTCTCTCTTACTAATCTCATACCAATGATGAGCTGCCAAAAGTAATCTTTGAAAACGACTCTTTGTTCCCTCGCTCGCTACCAAGTGTGTGTACACTCTAGGAGAATAAAAAAATTTATTTTGCTTTTTTGTCGAGTATGTCTATGAGTGTGTGTGTGGGAACAACACCTTACACACACACACACACACACACTATGTTTCCTTAGAACTGTGTGTGTGTGTGTGTGTGTGTGTGTGTGTGTGTGTGTGTGTGTGTGTGTGTGTGTTGATTCTTGCTCAATTCCACTAGCTCATGCGGCCGGCTTTCAAAAGCCAAGGCCGCAGGAACAATCCCCACTCGGGGGCAGCCTTATAATGTAAAAAAATTAAAAAATAAAATAAAATTGTTATGCAGACTACCCCCCTTGCTCGGGCACAGGAGTGGGCCGCCCCCCCTTGGCACCACCCTCTCTCTCTCCTCCATTATCTCCCACTCTCTCTCCTCCATTATCTCCACCACCCCCTCTCGTTCGTCTGCAAGCAGCCAGCTCTCTCTCTCTCTCTCTCTCTCTCTCTCTCTCTCTCTCTCTCTCTCTCTCTCTCTCTCTCTCTCTCTCTCTCGTTCCCCACCCACCCACCCACACACACACACCCAAACATTCACACTCACATACAACCCCCCCCCCACACACACACTCTCACCCTCTCCCCCTCTCGTTCATTCACTCTCTCTCTCTCTCTCTCTCTCTCTCTCTCTCTCTCTCTCTCGTTCCCCCACACACACTCTCACATACACCCACCCACACACACACACACACTCTCGCTCGCTCTCTCTCTCTCTCTCACTCTCACTCTCGCCATACCTCTCTCTCTCTCTCTCTCTCTCTCTCTCCACACACACACACACACACACTCATGTATACACACACACATATACGCACTTACACACACATACACACACACACACACACACTCACAAGCACACACACACACTCACGCATACATTCAAACAAACACACGCATGCCATACGCACGCACAAGAAGAAAAGACCGAAGGAGCTCGACATCGATGCCCAAACAACAAAGAAGAACGACAAAATCACGCGATGGCGATGACAAATCAAGAAATGACGACGAAGGCATGCCTCGACCAGCCTCGGAAGTGACGAATGCGCTACACCGACACACTAGCAAAGCCCGCGATTCACCGGCATCTCGTCCATGATGCATCTCCGCAGTAAACATCCGTAGGGTAATCTATTTTTCCGTTTTCAAGCCAAAACCTTGTATAAAAACATTTGTATATTGCTACCTCTCTCTAGGTGATGGTCACAAAGGCCCACCTAGGAGATATCATTTTAAAATTCTCCTAAAACAAAGCAAGGGTCAACTATCTGGGACCAAGCTCCTTGCTTTATCTCTCCTAATTAGGTCCCTAACCTAATCAGATTATTCGAAACTAAGCAAGCCTGCACCTATAAAAGGGCACTAAGAGGTCACTATCGAGGGGGGTTCAGCACTTGAGAGGGAAGCCATGCACACACACTGACTCCAAGGGTCGCTTCTCACAAAAGTGGGGTCTCCGCACACGAATTTTTCCTAGAGAACACACTATAGTCTCTCTCTCTCTCTCTCTCTCTCTCTCTCTCTCTCTCTCTCTCTCTCTCTCTCTCTCTCTCTCTCTCTCTCTCTCTCTCTCACCACGGTCTCCACCTCGTCGAAACGAAGGTTTCTGTAAATACCACCTTGCATTAAGTTTGCCCTCACATCTTGAGGGGTTTTCATTATCTACGTCTACATATTCGTCTCTCTCTCTCTCTCTCTCTGTGCAGTGTGTTGTGATTAGTGTTATTTTGCACCGCTGTTGTTTGCATCCTAGCCACTCAAAGCTAGGTGGTGTACCCTATTCACTCCCTGTGACGAGTTTGGCGTGCACGGTGAATAGGGTGGCGTTGGGGTTCATTTTGCGTTGGCGCTCGTCATTTGGTGCCCCCATTGAGGAGGACTTCTTGATAACCTTAAGTTTAGAATGCTGAAAACGATGCATGTCGTTGACCATGGACGAGTGGCTGCGAGAATTCTCTAATTGGAGAATGGAGGAGGAAGAAATTGAAGAAGCATTGACCGCCTTCATCGAAGTGCTGCTATGGAAATACACCGTCGTCAACACTCGAGAAGTAAGTTCCCCGTCTCGCATCTCTCACTTTAACCGTAAATCAAGAGCCACCAGAGGGAGGGCTGCAGGCTGCTCTCATTGCCGTCACCCACCGCACTCCATCAATGAGTGCCATCAATGGAGGTAAAGGAGAAGCAAAAATCCTCTACATTGACATCCACTGGAAAGAGATCATCCATATTAAGGAAGGAAAGAGGTTGGTAAAGCCTCTCTTCCCAAAGGAATGTGGAAGTAAAGGTATAGCCTCTGCTCTTAAGTGGCCCAAAGGGGCTTCTCGTGCCAAAGGAAAAGGAGGGATAGGCCAATCCTAAATCACATGACCCCCAAGGAAGGAGAAACACCTGGCCACGCGAGTGCTTCGATTTTGGAAAGCAGAATCGTGCCTAGGATGCAAAAAAAAAGGTCATCCAAAGCAAAGTTGCGAAAGATCGCATATCGATTTGCGGCACGCATGTGAGTGTTGCTAGTTTACTTCGACAACCCCGAAGTAGAGGTGGTAAGGAGGTTCCAATGCCCTAGAGAGGAGTGGTTTGGCTACTGTCCTCACTGTTTTGGAGGGTGGGTAAAGGGCCTTCCTCCTCTCCTTGTACAACTCATCCTGAAGAAACTGTCTACCACCACGGGTGAAACCCAGTGGGCCAGAGATGAGCTGCAATTAAATGGTGTGGAATTCATGCAACGATCCGATTACGGTAACTACTTGCAATTGTTGCTAGCTAAAAGGCTAGGAGTGGTCAAACACGTTGTAATCACTCCATACGTTCTGAGCAATGAAGAGAAGGTGGAGCCTATGAAGGGTGATGACCTCCTGTGGATGTGCCGACTTGTCAACACCGACATGGTAAGGGTATAAGTGATATACCTACACTCTGTGCATCATGGCTAACGGACCGACCGGATTTTCATTTAGGTTTTTGCAACACATGCACGTAAATATATATGTAGACAGGAAGATCTTTTATCAGCAGAAGATTTTGTATCTATTTGGTGCTGCGATGCTAGGAGAGATGCTTAGCTCCCCAAACCCCATTATCCTCCCCGTGTTGGATCACCATCACTCCTTCAATGTTTCCATTTTCATCCTGTTTTAATCTATCCACCCAGCCTTGTAAGAAAGCGGTTATAAGCGGCTAAGTCATTTGTGTTTAAGAGGAAAAAAAAAAGAGTTTAAAAATTGTGTTTTGCAATGGAAAATGTTTCTTTCCCAACCTTCGGGGGTAAGGTGGGGGAGGATGCTTTGGATTTCCTAGATAATCTTGAAATAGCATGTGTTGTCTCTGGAAGGGATGACGATGCTTTGTGTTTGCATATTTTTCCATTGTTAATGAAAGTGGAAGCAAGATCATGGTACAACGCTGTGAGCGGGATGGAAACACACACAACGCCTCTATAATGACCCGACACACACTCTTGGGATAATACACACACACACACACACTATGGGGCACCACTCGACTTACACAACCCACCTGGCCGAGACAGGGAACACACCGATGGAGTGAGAGGAGAGAGACTATCCACTTGCCCACTCCACACAGAGACACACACACACACACACCCAAAAAACTCAGCTCAAAAGAGGAGAATCTCTGATGTTTAGATACAATAGAGCTTGGGCCAACACCAATGGGGCAAATAGCTCACATAGTATGGGTAGAATAAGCCAGATACAATCACAAACTGGAGCAGAAGCTTCGCTCATAGGAGAAACTTACACAGCCAAAATAGTAGAAAAAAGTGAGGAATTTGGTAAAATAGACAGCGCCATCGCGTCCGGAACGGCCCAAAACCCCAGTCTACAATGTCAAAGTGCTCAAATCTGACCTCGGTTGTTCCTCCTCTTTTCTCCACTCTTTTTCTAGTCTTCTCTCTGTTTTTTCAGTTCCCACACTTAGCTTTATTAGTTGGACACCCTTGGCCTTTTAGATGACCTCAAACAGACCCCGAACAGGCCAAAAATTGACCTCGCAGTGCATAGTTGTCACCCTGCTGCATCCATCCACACACCTGGCACTCAACTTTTTCCAATAATGCATCCCGCCACCACGTGAACTGGCCCCAAAATATGGTCCTCATGATGACCTTTTTGCATAATTATCACAAGAAAACACCCACGTTGTGTCCGTACTTATCCGCGTGCAAGTATTGACCCCGTTCGACCTCTTGACGCCACTAGATGCCATCTGACGCACCTGCTTACCTTATGTCGTCGACCCGCGGATAGCTTCCTTGAGAATTTTTACGCGCTACCAACTCCTCATTATTATAGAAAAAACACACTGGTACTGGTGACGATAAAAATCGATGCACTATGTACACCTTGTCCTATCTGTACACATGTGGGCCCCACGTAACCACCTGGCTTTGGAAAATGGGAAATCCTTTATTTGATGCACCATGCATGTGTATATACATATGCGCAATCCCTTGCTCCAAAAACTCCTGACATAATTTGCCCATTCCCTAGCCTGCTAGATCATTCATGATCAGCAGCAGCAAAAAGCGATATGAGACTCGCAGCGTCACAAGTCTCCTCATCCCTCACAAACATTCCTTGCTCCACAGACAGCTCATCTTGCTCCACCATCATCAACCTGGCATGATATAATTTAAGATGCCATCCATTTACCCTTGACTTATGTAGAATCCCATCCAGGTTAGCGAACTGATAAGTACCATTCGGAAAACACTCCACTACCTTGAAAGGGCCTTCCCACTTAATTTGAAACTTCTTTTGGAAGGTGTTGTCCAGCTTACTGTTGTAGCGCAAAACCAAGTCATGCTTCTTGATACCCTTACTTTTGAACTTTTCATTTATCCTTGCCAAAGCTTTATCCTGCATCTGCCCATAATGTTCCAATGCACTCATCCTGTCCAGCTGAACCTCTTGTAACTGTAAGAGCCTCTCTTTGAATGTATCACTAGGCGGCCCAAGCAACTTTTCTAGCATCTTTACTGCAGGCAACTCTACCTCGACAGGCAATAGTGCTTCCTTTCCATATACCAAATGAAATGGAGTAAACCTTGTACCTGTCTTCACCGAAGTACGGTAAGCCCATAACGCACTAGGCAATTCCAAATCCCAATTCTTTCCTTGGTGCTCTGTCATCTTCGAAAGAATTTGTACCAACTCACCATTGAATCTTTCATTTAAGCCATTACACTGCGGGTAATAAGGAGTTGTATGCTGATGCCTAATCTTTATCTTCGCACATAAAAAATCTAGTAGTTGGCTCTAAATCCTGGCCCCTTATCTGAAAGTAGCTCCAATGGAACCCCAAACTTAAAACATATTTCATTGTACACAATTTTGCAACATCCTTTGCAGTGATTTGTTTTACTGCTATAGCCTCTGCCCATCTAGAGAGATAGTCCACTGCAGTCAAAATATAGCTTTTCCCCGTGCTTGTGATATTTAACGGGCCTATTGCATCAATCCCCGACTTTTCAAACACATCAAACGCCATAATGGTTTTTCGTAACTCTGGCTTCAACACTCTCTTCCCAAATGCTTGACACCTATTGCAAGACCTACACCAATGGTGAACATCCTTGTGCAAACTAGGCCAAACATACCCTTCTCGCAAGATCTTATGCAAGGTGATCTTTAGAGCAAAATGTCCGCCACATGCACCTTCATGATTCTCTTCCAACACTCTGTAAAGCTCCTCCCGCCAAGGTACACGTCTCAACACGAGATCAGCCCCTTTCATGTATAAGACATCACCAATCAATTTGTACCTGGATGCTCTACGCACAAAACCATACTTCTTAGACTTCGGAATGTCCTTTGGAATGATTCCTGTTAACAAAAACTCCTCTTCTTGAGCCAAACTTTCCCGACCATGATAAAGAGATAAACTGGTCCTCAACACAAATAGCTCCCCAATCATGCTTTGAGCTGCTTCATGTGCTTCTCCATTTAGAGCACGTTCAATGTGTCTGATGCTCCATGCTTCAAACTTTTTTAACAGGCCTTTAATTCTGAAACACATTTCCTTCAATGAGGTGTTCTTACTCTTCCACACACCCAGCACTTGCTTCACAACTAACAAGGCATCACCTTTTATGCTCAACCTTCTAACCCCATACTTCAAACAAATGTGTAAGCCAGATTCCAATGTACCATATTCAGCCTCATTGTTACTATGTGCATCCAATTTGAACCCTCTCTTGCATACTAACTTCCCCTCTAGATCATAAAGTGTTATAACCCCTGAAGCTGCATCATGTCTCTTTCTGTATGAGCCATCAAAGAACAAAACATGTGCATTGCTGATCTGTGGCACTTCTTCAACTATCCTTCTCACCACCTCTTCCTTAACAAGAAGGGGATTCTCCTTGTAAGTCAACAAATCAGCTAGGGTAGCCCTTGTACTGTCTTCCACTAGGAAAGAGAACTCAACCTCTTGCAGCTCAATTACCCATTTCTTCACCACATTTGACATGTTAGTGCCATTAATTAACTGTGGCAAAAAAGCATAACTCGTCAAGAAAACAAAAGGTCGTGGTAGCAAGTAATGACGAAATCGTTGACAAGCAAATATTACACTGGCCATCACTAGCTCTACTTCCGAGAATTTTCTTTCTGCTACCAACTTCACTCGGCTTGCACAATACACTGGCCTCATATAATGGCTGCCCTTCCCCTTTTGCAATAGCAGGGCTCCAATGGCATCATCCCCTATTGATGGATTTACATAAAAAACTTTCTCCCAATCAGGAGCCTGCATGGCTGACAGACCCCCTAACACCTCTTTCCCCTTTTGAAACACTTCTTCACACTTGTCATCCCATTGCAATGGATCATGCTTTGCCCCTTGTTGTAATGGATAAAGGAGCTGTGAAGACAATGGAATAAACCGTGCCATGTACTTCACTTTGCGTATAAAGGTTGCTAATTGCTTTGTACTCGTAGGTGATGGAAGAAGAATAATAGACTTAACCAGCCTCAATGCCATTTTCTGACACCATATGGCCCAATAACTTCACCCTTGGCTGTGCTAAATGAAATCTCTTTGGATTTAGTTGTCCTCCACATTCATCATATCGAGCCAATACCATCTGCAAATTCTCATAGTGTTCAACTCTACTGCTGTAGACACAGAGGTCATCCATAAAAGCTTTAACACAACTACCAATGAATGGTTTCAATGCCCAATTTGCTCTCTCTTGATAGAAAGATGGTCCATTTGACAACCCAAATGGCAATATCATGTAGCAATAACAGCCCCATGGCGTAATAAAAGTTGTCTTTGTGCGGTCTTTCAAAGCAATCTTCAATTGAAAATAGCCTGAAAAACCATCACACACACTGTACCTCTCATAACCTGCCACTGAATCCAAGATCTGATCGATGAATGGAAGAGGATATGGGTTCTTCTTAGTGGGTGCATTTAAGGGTTTAAAATCTACACAAATCCTCCACTTTCCATCCTTCTTTGGACTGACTACTACTGGACTCACCCATTCTGTGGTCTCCACAGGAACTATGAACCCTGCCTTCAATAACTTGTCCACCTCTTCCCTCAAGGCTTCCATTTGTGCTTGACCCATCCTTCTTAACCTTTGCCGCACTGGCTTAGCACGCTCTTTCAGCTCTATATGAATCTCTTCGCCTTTGAACCCTCTAATCTCTTCATATGAAGTAATGAACAAATCAGGAAAACTAGCCAGCATGTGCAAATATATCTCCTTCTCCATAGTTGAGAGGTCTCCACTGATCATTTGTGTCATCAATTCCTTCTTCCTTGACAATTCAACCTTGGTTTGCATCAGCCCTTCAATCACTTCATAAGGCCCTTCACTTTCATCTTCAACTTCATTTGCGAATGCAACTAAACCAGATTCCTGGATTCCTTTGTCCATCAAAAGGACGCAACATCAGCATCCTCATCACTGCTGGTAGTGCTATCACTATCCTCATCAGTCTCACTGTGGAATAGTTTTCATCACTAAACTCATCTTCATCTTCATAAAGCTCCTCCAATCGTTTCCTTTTGTCCACATTATATAGCTTCTTGGCACCTGTCTTTCCATAGAGGCTAATCGTACCACGTCGCCAATCTTGAACAGCTCCGCTCCCACTGCATGTAACCATGGTCTGCCCAATATAATAGGATATGCTCCCAACCCCGCTGTCATCACATGAAAATCAACCACTGACTTTTGCATCATATGCCTCCACTTCTAAGCTCTTTACAACACCCAAGCATTTTACTTTCTGATGGTTTGCCAATCTGATCCGGAAGCCTGACACCCCAGTCACTGTAAGACCCATCTTCTCAATGCAAGAGTGTGTTATGACACATATTTGGGCTCCGCCATCCACATAACCTTGTCCCAGATTTTTTCTTTTATGCCACACATCTACTATTGGACAAATGTCTGGTAGCTTGTCCATTGCCAACACCTTTACTGAACCTCTCTCTGGCTCTTTCTCCATTGGGTTAACCATCCTCTTCCACTGTCGCTTTAGCTTAGGCACCATCTCTATAAGCTTCCCAAAAGTAACATTTTCCTTCCTGCTTGTTAGATCCTCCTTCAAGTCATAGCTTAACTGCCCATCCCCTTGTGGAAAATCTGAAACATGAAACTTGCGACGAGCCCTCCTTTTCCTCTTGGCCTTGACATCCTCGCCTTCATGGCTCTTTCCCTTCTTCTTACTAGGACCTAGGGCACTTCTTCCTTCCTTTTCCTTTGTGGTCCTCTTCCCAATAGGCATTACTAATGTATCCTCTAGCTTTGATGCCTTCTCCAAGGTGACTACACTGATCACTTTTGTCTTTCCCTTTTCCTCATGAGTTAACCCACTGGTTCCTTCTTCTCCCTTAATTTCAATGCCATAATAATTTGACCTAGCTAGCACCTCTCTTGGCAATGGATACATGTATCCCCCCATCCTTGGTGGCTTTATCACATTGCGGGCTGATGTGTCCCAACTCTCCACAATTATAGCATGTGGGCGTTTGCCTCCAGAACCTACCATTTCTTTGTCCAACACCATTCCTAGGCCTTTCTTCACCTCTTGGATGATTTGCAAACCTCCCTTGACCTCGATTATTTCCCACTTGACCTAGCAGGTTGAGGCTGAGATTCTTCATTAAATCTACCACTTGCCTCATGTCTTGCCTTAGCCCATCATCTTGCACTGCTGTAGTGACCACTGCTGGCATAACCTAAGGAGTAACAGAAACCACTGGTTCATGATGAACTCCTGGCTTGTGACCTTGTAAAGAGTCCATAGGCTGAAATTCAGACCTCAGGGGCAAAGACTCCACCCCTAACTGGCTCATTTTCCTCAGCTTCCACTCTTTGTTCCTTGCCACTTCCAATGCATCTTCATATGTCCTAGCCTTCTTTAGCTCCACTCTCCAACGTATATTCTCCCAAAGACCAGCCAAAAACCTGTCCTTCTTCATCATGTCAGGCGGGGGTACTTGTGGTGCTAAAGCCTTGCACATCTGCTCCCATGCCAATGAAAACTTACGTATGTACGCATCTACCGGCTCACCTTCCTTTTGCACCAAACCTTGTACTTCTTGCCACCCTTTTTCAGGATCTTCTATCTTCACAAACTCCACTTCCAATCCATGCCGTAGATTGTCCCAACTCAACCTTATAGGTGGATCAGCTACACGCAACTCCTCTTCAAATGCTTTGGACCAACCTCATGCATCACTCTTCAAACAAATTTGGAGAAGACATAACATTTGCGCCGGGTCATGAATCTGGTTGCTAATACAAGCAACCTCCATCTTTTCCAAAACGTCTTCCACATCTTCATCACTTCTTCCATGAAACTCCGGATAAGAGAAAGCCATGGCTAGCCAAGTTATGATGCTTTGAGAACCCCTTCGAACACATGCAAGAACCCAAAACTTTTGACTAACTCAATTCCCAGAAACTCCAATGGAGCTCAACTTTACATAAGGAAAAACACATGCACATCAAATGAGTTTTCATAGTTAATCATCGGAATTGGCAACAGGCAAAGGAGATTCAGGATCTCTCTTAATCTTCTTGGCCCGAACATAAAGACTATGCGCTGCTGGAAAAAAATCTTCCTGGACACATGAACATTTATCTGGATTCTCTGAGTTAAATGAAAAGGAGTGAATTGAGGGCCATTTTGATCATCCATTAAAGTCAACCATGCAGCTCCCAAGAAAGCACACCTGTCTTATCCTCTAATTTTGCCAAAATTTCAGCAGCATAACAACATAAATGGCTTAAAAGACCAAAGAACCAGCCATCACAACTTGGAAAAATTTTGGCAGAGTTTCCCCAGAAGTAGAGCAGTAAGAACCCAAAATATAGACTGTATATGTATGCATAAACTGTCAACAATAGAACCCGAGCATCAATTAGGAATCACTAGTACATAGCCTATGGCGAGGTCACAAAAAGGGTGCTCCAGCTACCTGTATCACCGAAAGGATCTCCACGTTTGAGAATCCCCTAGCTCAATAAAACCTCACGCTATCAACCCTCTCACGAAGGCTAATGCAAATTGCGTATAGTCAAGTCTCAGAAATGACTATCTTCCGGACCAAGTCTTAGAAATGGCTGGGACTGCCAAATAAAACCAAGTATGGCTCCACAAAGGCGTACAATGGCAGTTTCCACAAGTAACGTACAATACCAAACAGATAGTGCACTCAAACAGGCGCCAAATGATGCATACCCATGGCAACTGCAAGTGACTTCCATTGTCACTGTATCACTCTACTCCAGCTACCTATACCTGTGTGAATCACCTGTACCTGTACCTGTCCCTGTAACCTGTAACCTTTAACCTTTAACCTGTAACCTGTAACCTGTAACCTGCAACATGTAATACCGAATCTCGAAGCTCGAAGCTCGAAGCAGAAGGTACTTGAAGAAGATCCTCCGTGGGGGTGCCAAAAGAATGTGAGCGGGATGGAAACATACACAACGCCTCTATAATGACCCGACATACACTCTTGGGTTAATACACACACACACACACACACACACACACACACACACACACACACACACACACTATGGGGCACCACTCGGCTTACACAACCCACCTGGCCGAGACAGGGAACACACCGATGGAGTGAGAGGAGAGAGACTATCCACTTGCCCACTCCACATAGAGACACACACACACACACACCCAAAAAAATCAACTAAAAAGAGGAGAATTTATGATGTTTAGATACAATTGAGCTTGGGCCAACACTAATGGGGCAAATAGCTCACACAGTATGGGTAAAATAAGCTAGATACAATCACAAACTGGAGCAGAAGCTTCGCTCATAGGAGAAACTTACTCAGCCAAAATAGCAGAAAAAAGTGAGTAATTTTGCAAAATGGACAGCGCCATCACGTCCGGAACGGCCCAAAACCCCAGTCTACAATGTCAAAGTGCTCAAATCCGACCTCAGATGAGCAGTTTACGGCCAAAACAGGCTCCAAAAACAGCAAAAACACAGTTGCGGCTGTTCCTCCTCTTCTCTCCACTCTTTTTCTGGTCTTCTCTCTGTTTTTTCAGTTCCCACACTTAGCTTTATTAGTTGGGCACCCTTGGCCTTGTAGATGACCTCAAACGGACCCCGAGCAGGCCAAAAACTGACCTCGCAGTGGATAGTTGTCACCCTGCTGCATCCATCCGCACACCTGGCACTCAACTTTTTCCAATAATGCATCCCGCCACCACATGAATTGCCCCCAAAATCTGATCCTCATGATGACCTTCTGCATAATTATCACAAGAAAACACCCATGTTGTGTCCGTACTTATCCGCGTGCAAGTATTGACCCCGTTCGACCTCCTGACGCCACTAGATGCCATCTGACGCACCTGCTTACCTCATGTAGTCGACCCGCGGATAGCTTCCTCGAGAAGTTTTATGCGCTACCAACTCCTCATTATTATAGAAAAAACACACTGGTACTGGTGACGATAAAAATCGATGCACTATGTACACCATGTCCTACCTGTACACATGTGGGCCCCACGTAACCACCTGGCTTTGGAAAATGGGCAATCCTTTATTTGATGCACCATGCATGTGTATATACATATGCACAATCCCTTGCTCCAAAAAAATCCTGACAACGCCTTGGTGCAAGGAGAGGTGGGATTTGCTAAGAGCAGCATTCCTAAGGTGCTTTGGAGAAGGCACCACATCCGAGAAACTATGGCAATTGTTGATGGAGTCGAAACAAGGAAGTATGACTGGATATGCAGCATACAACTCAAAGTTTGTGGATCTATGGGGACGATGGGTTGCATAGCCGAGGGAGGGTGAAGGGGCACCGGATTTCCTAAAGGAAGACCGGTTTGTGGCTGGCTTATGGCCAATTCTTAAAGAGAAGGTGAAGGGAGGGTTTCCTACTACGTATGAGGTAGCATCTAAAGTAGCCCGCCTTAAAGATAAGAAGTTGCATCTACAAGCTAGAACTACCGAGGAAGAGAAATTGGGAAGGGCCCGACCACACCTAGCCGCACCTACAGCAGCCGTGTAGAGGAATCAACCACTTGAACCGACTGAAGATCAACAAGACCTGCTCAACCGAATCACCAACTAGCTAGAGAATCTTTCAGTACATCCCGTGCAGCAAGTGCATGCACCTGCCAGAAATCCAAAGCAAGGAAGAGGACAGCGAAGATAGAATCAAGACTACCATTGTGACAACTGTGGAGAGGACGGCCATGGCATGTACTACTGTCCTCATCCAAGAAGGCAAAAATTCAATAGAGGAGGAAGGCAGAATCAGATCTCTCTACCAAGGGCGAGACCACCATCGCCCTGGCAACCAGAGTAGATTCCATCGGTCCAAACCCTTCGACCACCCGTACAACTACCACCACCACCACAACCTCTCATTCCACTACTACCTCCACCACCTCCTAGAAACCAAGCAGTGAGTGTCATTAGTCTTGAGGCTAAAGGAAAGGAGAAGGTAGAAGAGCGTGTCAAAGAGAAGGACAAAGGAAAAGGAAAAGGAAAAGTAGAAGAAGTGGATGCCATGGGAGTGAAGCATGCCAGGCATGAAGAGGCCTCTCAAAGGGAGGAAAAGATGAAAAGAAAAGGAGAGTCTAGCAAGCATGTGTCTAAGCCTCAGTGAAAGGTCGACATCGTGGATTTTTCGTTGGGTGAGTATGCTAAACCATATGATCTAGTTCAAGATGTTTTGATGCAGGGTCCGAAAATAACTTGGTTCCAATTACTCCATCTTGCACCAAGGATGAGGAGACAATGGACGAAGATGGTAAGTACTAGAAAGTCAAGACCAAGGATAGCTGGGGCTATCTCTGGGAGGAATCTAGACGACATCCTACTTATCATGGATGCCCACATCAAGGGGCAACATATCTCAAACATCTACATAGATGGTGGTGCACAAATATGCATCATGAGTGAAAAAATGATGCACCATCTAGGCCTAGAGGTAAGTAGGCCGGCACCCTGCCGAGCTAAAATGACAAATAACATCAAAGTGAAGTGCGTAGGCATTGTGAATGTAGTCAAGGTGAAGGCATTCAACACAGAAGTGGAGGTAGATATTTTTGTCATGCCACACAAAGGGGAGGGCTACCCTATCATTCTCGGAAGGCCATGGCTCATGGCTATGGAGGCTAAGCAGAGGACTGGAGTACCGGAATGATCCAAATGAAGGATGCTAAGGAAAGGCCCATATTCTACGACATGAAGACTGGGAAGCAACACAACATGATCTTAGAGGCATCAAAAGATGAATTCTCTAGTGACTCTTCGACCACCTCGGGAGAAGAGACGACAACAACTGAAGAGAGCGACAGTAGCATCGAAGTGATGGGAGTCATCCTTAGAGATCCAAAGAGATTGACAAAATCTGAAACACCACAGGAGAACCAAGAGGGACCATCAGGTATGCAAGCCTTGGTGGATACAAGTAAGTTACATCAGATGCTCTCCAGTGAGTTAGCTAGTGAAGAGAGAGAAGAATACATCTCTATGCTGGGTAACTTCACCACACTTTTCATTGATGGTTATGACAAGATCACATGCATCATAGTAGTGCAACACCACATAAGACTCAAGGAAGGAAGTAAGCCTGTAGTGCAAACTCTCAGAAGGCTTGGGGTAGTTTAGCAAGAGACATTGCTCAAAGAGGTAAGGAATTCTCTACAGGCAGGTTTCATTTACCCCGTCGAAGACTCAGAGTGGGTCTCTACAGTGGTGGTCACGCCAAAGAAATACGGTAAGTGGAGAGTTTGTGTAGACTACAAACCTCTCAATGCCGCAACAAAGAGGGATCATTTTCCCCTCCCATTCCAAGACGAGATTCTCAACGAGGTAGCAGGTCATGAGAGCTACACAGTATGTGATGGCTACTCAGGCTACTCAGGTCACTCTTCTCGGCCATGTAATTTCAGCAAAAGGAATTGAGGCTGACCCAAGCAAGGTTCAAGCTTTAGTGTCTTTATCATCACCCACAATAGCTCAGAAATTGGTCTCTTTCCTTCAAAAGGTAAGGTATTTGAGCAAGTTCATTCACTTGCTCTCTCAAGTGGTTCTCGCTTTATAACAAGTCACCCATAGAGATGTCTTCCTATGGAGCAAAGTGAAATAGATCCTGGCTTCACTTCCCACCATTGCACCCCCTAGATGGGACAAGCCATTTTATGTTAAACCCAGTGTAGGAAGTGATACACTTGGAGCTGTACTAATGCAAAAGGACCCCAAACCTCTTTCATGTGTCCTATCTACTTCTCTAGTCGTGTCATGACCCCATCAAGAAAAGGATTCACCACGGTAGAGCACATGGTGCTTGCATTGATGTTTGCCACTACAAAGTTCCACTTTTATTATCTATTTCCTAGACCCTTTTTAATTCTAACAATGGAAGATGTCTTTCTGTATATGTGATGCAACACATGGA
The DNA here is from genome assembly GCF_014529385.1 of Adiantum capillus-veneris. NCBI lineage: Eukaryota > Viridiplantae > Streptophyta > Polypodiopsida > Polypodiales > Pteridaceae > Adiantum > Adiantum capillus-veneris. The sequence goes on from NC_140952.1 coordinate 72,080,225, forward strand.
TGTCTCGTCTAGAATCTCTAAGTGGCTTGTTAGATTACAAGAGTTCGATTACACTATGCAAGTGGAGAACTCCACCCAAGTTAGTCTAGCAGGTATTCTTACTCATCGTCACTATGAGAAGAAGCTAAAGGTTGACACAAAAGGCAAAGGAGTGACACCAATGGTGGAAGTTCCTCAGCTAGAAGGAGCTCACTCTCTTTTCTTTGTTGGAGCTTACAAAAGAACAATGGACCAGGCTACAACTGGCATTGTCATTTTCAATGAGCAAAAGGAAAAGGTATTTTCTATTGGGCAGCTGCTACACTTCCACTCCAACAACGAAGCAGAGTACGCGGCCCTAATAAGAACAATGTGTTTTAAAAGGGATTCATCCCCTAAATGTGTTTGGTGATACCATGCTCTTGATTCAGAAGATAAATGGCACTTAGGTTTGTAAAAATCAGGTTTTGCTTGTCTAATTACGCCAAGCTAAGGATCTTTTAAGAAACTTTGAAGCGGTACAGTTATTTCATGTCCCTAGGGCAAAAAATCAAGAAGCAGATGCTCTAGCCAAGGAAAGAATACAAGATGCTCCCATAGGAGCTATCAAACTGAAGCTGCCCCTCTTTCAGGGTAGCGATGCTATGCATGTGTTTGGTGGACGAAGCGACAAGCGGCTGTTTCTAGAGAAGGATTACATTTTTATGAGAAACCTTTGTAAAATTCTTTTGTAAGGAAACATCTCTAAGCCGAGAACTTGTCAAAGGATTTATGATTATTCTTCTGGGAGCAATTGTATATTAGAGAGCCAGTTAGAAGTTTAGGAGGTTTTGGCCGGACAAGCCATTTGTAAAGATCTAATCTATAAAGGTCATTTTTTGTAAGTTTGAACATGATCTTTTTGATGAAAAACTGAGAAGACAGAGTACGTTTGAGAGCTCCTTCTTGTTCCAACTTGTAATCTTCGCCATTGTGGCTACGGTAATCCAAATTCAGATTTGTTTATTACATTGTGTTCCTCTTACCTTGCTCTTCCATTCAAGTGTAATCATTCAAGATTTGGCGTAGGTTTTCAACTACGAGTTTGAGGCCTTAAATCGCTGTTTTGAGTGTCTATATGCGTGTTTTATGTTGTTTTGACCCTAGGAGGGGCTTTAGGGACCCTAAAACGACCCATTAGGATCACCTGTTCGCTGTTTTTGCTGACTTTGAGACAAACGATCGTGATCTTTGTACCTCTCCAGAATACTGTGACAGTGATAGGATATGTTCTTGATAATCCCCTGTAGCTTCCCTTCAAGTTTCGTGCGATTCCGATATGATTTGCATGGTAAACGGGCGTGATGACTGTAGAGCTGTGTAGAAGGACATAGGCAGATTACTTGGCGGTAATCCGTTTGATTTGCTTGTAGAGTTAGTAGTTGCATCTCTTTGAGTTCACTTCATTAGGATTGACACCCTAGTGAGTTTCCATGCCTCATCCGAGTCGCTTCCCTTGTATTGATAAATATGTTGATGCTTGAGAGCTATGCTATGGACGTCCGTCACGGCGACCCGCAAACATTGGCGCCGCTGCCGGGGAATGCACCTTAGGTGATGAGTGACCGAGTGCGTAGTTAGATTCCTTAAAAAAGATCAATCCACAAATCCATTTTACACCTCAGTTAGGTTGCTAGACAAGGGTGTAGAGCTCAGTGGAGTCTAGAGCCGGTGGACCGGCTAGATCCTCTCTTAGGAGATTTAGGGAGCTGTGAGGGAGAGTGTTAAAGCATTTTTGCTCTTCAATTTCTCTAATTCGATTGAGTACTGAAATCTCACCTGAAATCCGTCGTGTTTGTTTTGTTTGATTCATTTCCTTATGTTTTTTCAGTTCTATACTTAGGAGTAGGATAAGCAAATCACATTTCAATCAGATTTGGGTAAAAGTTAGAGTCAAGAAACCAAGGAACCATAACTTTAGCAAAAAAGCCATAAGACTCTGAAATTTTGAAAATCTGACCAAACAGGGTTGATATTGATTCAAATCACAAAGTGGTAGCACAAAACACTGGGAAATACTTGTCAGAGGGAGTTGACCAAATTTCATCAGATTTGGCCCAGGTACTACGATCGCGATCGGTGTACCTCAGTGTCAGAATTGTACAAGATTTGACATGTGCCTTCCTGATAAGATTCTAAACAAGTTTGTCTAAAGCAACCACACCCAAAAACATCAAAAATCAAGAAAAGCACGCCACTTGGGTAAAACTAGCCTGACAGGCCCAGAAAGTGCAAAATCTTGGCTTTTGGTGATCCAAATGCAAAAAGACTTGGGGGATAGCCTTAAAACATCAGTGTCTACAAGTATGTCAAATTTGGTCTAATTTGGGCCCAGAAGTACGATCGCGATCGGTGTACCTAAGTGCCAGAATTTGACTAGATTTCATCTGTGGGATCCTCAGGTGTATACAAACATAAAAGTCTACAGGACCTAGAGCCAAAAACCTCAAAATACCTGTCAAACCATCTGAATACAGATCCAAGTCAAAAACTGCTAAACTGGCTTAGAAATTGACTTTCAGTAGACCAAAACACATCAAAACTGGGAAGGAACCATACAGAGGGATAGACTATACACAGGAAAACCCCAGATAGCTTCCAAATCCCTAATCAAGCACTAAAATCAGATCAAACTAACAGATTCTGGGAAATAGACACTTCCAACCAAGAACTGGTAAAAGCTTGACTTTTTAGAGTCTGGTTACAAAAGTATCAGAGAGATAGCCTTAAAATAGCCTAGTAAACAAACTGATGAAGTTTGGTCAAATTTGGGCCTAGAAGTACGATCGCGATCGGTGTACCTCTGTCCTAGATCTAACTCATTTTTGACCTGTTCATAGACCTAGACTATTTAACATATCAGGAGTTGTCAAAACTCAAATTAAACATACTGTCAATAATCTGCAAGCAAAATTGTGTTGAGATCATTGTGAAAGTGTTGAATCTGCTAACAGTTGGAATGATACAGTAATCTCATAGCCATCCAGTGTATTCATTTGCAGAGACCGATCAAGTAACAATCCATGCAGTCGCAGGAATCGGAAGATCATTCCATCTCCAGGTAAGAGGTTTGGATTCAATCAGTAAATCCCACTTTCTTCATGTTTTTGAGATCGGGAAAACAAATCAACACCAGACACCTAAATTTAGCGGATCAAACAAGTGTTGTATCAACGGAGGAGAGTGTAAACCAAGGGATAGTACGACCGTTAGAGCCGATCCTTGAAGAAGGCATCTCCGATACTTCTTCAGAGAGATCTTCCGAGTATTTCACAGAACACTGGGGACAATTAAAACTAAACGGAAGAGAAACCATGGCAGCAGGACCATCACACCCCTCGGCCACATTAAAGCTATTGTTCATCAAGTATCAATATGACAACAAGCAAGGTGCCAAGATATACAAAGATGGTATGGACCGCTACTGTGTGAAAATAGAAGATAGACCAAGTGAGTTCAGGGACTTAGTGCCTGTGAGCTATAGCGGAGATAGGTACCTAGATGACGAGGGTATCATGTGCTTGGTAGTCCTTAATCATAACATTGTAGACAAGTGGGGATTGATGGGCACAAAAGCCAAAATAGACGAGGAACATGAGGAAAAGGCACCAACAATGAGCTTACCTAATGCGAGATTAAGGCGAGAAAACAAAACGTTGAGAGTCAACATGGATAATGTCTACTTGGGGTTATACAAGTATAATAATGGAGAGCAAGATCTCTATTATAGATGCGAGGAACCCTACGTCGGAGAGATGACTGAGCGGAAAAGACTTTATGTCTTCACCTACACAGAGAGAGCGGAAACGAAAATTGCCGCATACGACAAGTATGGAAGACGATATGCAACAATCGATAAAAAAGAGTTAAGAGGATATACATACTTTGGGGGACCACTTCACCAGTATTATGTCACTCCAAGACCACTAAGACCAGCACCTACAACTGTCGTGCCAGAACCAGTGACACAGGTGGAGGGAGGACTCATTGTTGGAATTAGGGTTGCAGAGAAAACCACACAGCTTGGAGAAGACGAAGGAAGCTCAAGGCACACAATAGAGAGTGTGTTACTTAGTGTGCAATGGAAAGATAGATAGCCTTAGAGTGATGGGTGTATATACAATGCACGGGGGAAAAAACCTCCTAAAGAGGGAAAAAATGCCCCGGCGGTCCTAGTGTGTTCACACACATCACTACCACATGTATATGGTAACAAATCCCCCCTGGAGTGATGCTGTGAACGAGAGCTGGCACATGAGTAAAGGGAAGTGCCATGCCCTGAGGACAAGATCAGTCCACAAAGGGGAGTAAGCCCAAAGCTTTGCGGAAAGCTTCAAGATTCTCACGAGACAATGCCTTTGTGAAAAGATCTGCAAGGTTGTCCTGTGTTGGCACATAAGCCAAGCTGATCTCTCCTGCTGAGAGCCTCTCCCTGACACAGTGGTAATGCACCTCAATGTGCTTTGTGTGAGCATGAAAAACTGGGTTCCTCGCAACTGCCAATGCGCTCTGACTGTCAGTGTAGATAGTGTTGGCAGTGTCCTGTCCAACACCCAAATCAGCCATAAGGCCTTCCGAGCCATACACACTCAACCGTAGCTGTGAAGACTGCCCTATACTCAGCCTCACAACTCAAAGTGGCCACAGTAGGTTGCTTCTTGCTCAACCATGATATACATGAACTTCCAAGCATGAAACAAAAACCTGATGTGGACACTTGCGTGTCAAAACAACCAGCCCAATCTGAGTCCCCAATCTGAGTCCGAAAAAGCATGTAAGTCTGGCGGCAATGATCCCCCCTTGGGATAAAACAAGCCAAGATGTAAAGTGCCACTAAGGTAGTGGAAAATCCTCTTGACAGCCTGCCAATGCTTAGACCCTGGGCTATGCATAAATCTGCTGACCTGTGAGACTTCAAACTGAATATCTGGCCTCGTGTTGCATACATAAATGAGGCATCCAATAGTAGTTTGGTAAAGAGTGACATCAGCAGGATCGCCAGCATCATGTAGACTCAATTTCAAACCTGTTTCCATGGGAGTGGCAATAGGTTTGCAATCCTCAAGTCCAAACTTACATAGCAATGTCTCTATGTAACTTTTCTGACATAAGGAAATACCACCATCACACTGCTTAAACTGTATACCCAAGTAATGATGCAACAGCCCCAAATCTTTCATCTTGAAAGTAGCATTCAAATCAGCCTTAAATTCAACAATATATCTCTCATTTGGTCCAGTGATCAGCAAATCATCAACATAAAGAACCACAATGAGAAGTACATCACCCTCACTCTTTACATACAATGTGCTTTCTGTTGGACTGTTACGAAAGCCTTGTTTGACCAAATGAGTGTCAGCTTTCTCATACCAAGCACGAGGAGATTGCTTCAACCCATACAAAGCCTTCTTACATCTGCACACTTTGTCCTCTTGTCCTTTTATGACAAAACCGCAAGGCTGCGTTACATAAACTTCCTCAAATATGTCGCCATTCAAGAAAGCAGTAACAATGTCTGATTGATGTACATCCCAACCAAAATGAGCTGCCAATGCACATGTAGAAAATGTACAGTAGTCATACAACAAGTGGGAGCAAAAGTCTCTTCATAATCTATGCCTTTTTTCTGTGCATAACCTTTTGCAACAAGTCGAGCCTTATGGCGATCGATCTCACCATCCGGCTTGCGTTTCAACTTGTAAACCCACTTCGTACCAATGGCCTTTTTGCCAGGAGGAAAATTACATAAAGTCCATGTGTCATTTTCTATAAGTGCATCATATTTTGATTGCATGGCAGCCATCCAATTTTCTGAATTTTGTGCTTCATCAAAAGTCAGAGGCTCCTCAACATCATGTAAGCTAGAAATAGCCAAAGCATAACAATCTGATGCATAAGATGCATGGTGAGAGCCTGAATGAGTACGACTAGACAAAGGTGCATCCAATTTACTGTCACGCAAAGTGTGCACCAGCCATTTTGGCATACCTCTAGCCTGCTCATTTTCAGCCCTTTCCTCATCAAGTACATCATGTACATCTGCATCAGTAATAGGCTGATCTAAAACATTTTCAGAAACACCCATAGGCTGTACATTTGCCTCATTGGAACTTACATTTGTATTTCCACCACTGAAAAGAGGCAACAAAGTGTCATAAATGTCCTGTGAGCTTACATTACTGTCTCTAGTACATGTCAGCAAGGGCTGAACAGAATCTTCCACAAACACTACATCCCGAGAAACCAGAATACGTTTTGTTTGTGGATGATACAACCTGTAACCTTTGCTTTCCGCACTATAACCAACAAAAATACATTTGACAGCCTTATCATCCAATTTTCTGCGCTGCACTTGTGGCACCAAAGCATATGCCAAATAGCCAAAAACACGCATGTGCTCAATAGAAGGTTTTCTATCATGCCATGCTTCATATGGAGTAATAGACTGCAAAGCTTTCGTAGGACACCTGTTAAGTACATAAGTGGCACACATAATGGCCTCAAGCCAAAAAGAATGCGGCAAAGCTTGACTTTTGACCATGCATCGTGCCATTTTCGTCAGTGACCTGTGTTTCCTCTCAGCAACACCATTTTGCTGAGGTGTATAAGGCACTATACATTGGTGTTTTATCCCACGACTAGCCATAAATGCATTAAATTCATGAGACATATACTCCCCCCCTCGATCGGAACGGAGGGTGCCCATAGTACATTTCAAGACATTTTCAGCCATAGCCAGAAATTATTTGAAGCACATAAAAAATTTGGACTTCGCTTTAAGCGGAAATACCCATGCATGCTTGGAGTAATCATCAATGAAAGTCACGAAGTACAGGTAATTGCCCAAGGACGGAGTTTGCATGGGCCCACAAACATCACTATGCACAAGCTGCAACCTGCATGTGGCCCGAACTGAACCATCCTTTGGAAACTTAGAACGCTGCATGTTACCCAAAATACAGCCTTCACAACCATGTTTGACAGGTGCTTCAAGAGGTGGCAAAGAATCAACCATATCAGATTTCTGCAAACGCAGCAAACTGGCAAAATTCAGATGACCAAAACGTGCATGCCAAAGTTTTGCATCTGAAATAGCCCTTGAATCTGCAACATCATTTGCAAAATTTTGTCCACACTTGTCATACAAAGTGAGCTTATACAGCCCATGGCACAAAAGCCCAGATGCAACAATTTCATCACCGAAACTGAGATCATGAACTGTACATCTGTCATCCACAAATTTGACTACAAGTCCAAGTCTAGCAAGTGCGGATACAGACAAGAGATTTTTCTTGATCCCAGGTACATAAAGTGCATCAACAAGTGTGAAGGAACTGCCATTAGCAGTAGTGAGCACAATCTTTCCAACTCCTTGAACTGGATAAGAGGCGTTGTTGGCACAAGTGATTGAATTCCTATGAGGGACAACTACGAATCGAGGTAGTGCGGTTCCTATCTCTACACATATGGCAGTAGGTCCGACATTTGCAACCACCCCATCACATTTGCCTCCTAGTAGTAGATTTGGGGCAGGGGAGCCAACGAGAGCAACCCACGACCTCCATGATGCCCAAGAACGATTAAGTCGAGACACGGGAAAAATGAGATTGATCGTAGACCATAGACGGATTAGGCCATCCCAAGTAGCGAAGTGCATGCCGAAGAAGTATAGCGGATCGAGGGATTCATATGCCCATGTATCGCTCTTCAAGCAAGTCTTAAGAGCAGATCAGATCACTAATTTTCATACTCAATACGAGGGATTCGGGCTGACCTTGGAAGGGACGGCCTTAACATGGTTTCAACCTTTAAACCCTAAAACTTGTCTGAATATTGAACATGTATTGCGCGAGTTCGAGGAAGAATTCTCAAAACGGGGTATAAAGCATAATACTATATCGCAGATATATGCTTTTAAACAAAGGGAGAATGAAAAAGCGAAGGAAGCAACCTTGAGATTCAAGCAATACATTGAGAGGTGCCCGAGGAGGGGATTACCGCAGAACGAGAGATTGTCTGTGCTCTTTGTTGAAGGACGTAGGAATGAAACCTTGAAAAAGGACCTTCACTTGAAGGCATGTAGCACATTTCAACAGGTTACAAGGGAAGCGTTATATCTTGTCGATAACTACAAAGCATATGGAGAAGTGTCAGAGGATACCGATTCAGTAACCAGTGGCTCTTCATCGATTAAAAGCGAACCCTCTACCAAGAAAGATGCTCAGGAGTCCTTGATGCCGACAGCTAATCAAATGATAGAGGAGGTAACGAAGAGAATGCAACAACATATGATATCAAATCCAGTGATGAGACAGTCTCAGACGAGGAAGTGTGACATATGTGGGGGGGATCACCCGACGCCGTGGTGCATACAATAGCCGAAAGCACCAGTTGCGAATGGACGAGTACTGAAATGGTGCGCCATAGAGCAAAAATGGACAAATCATAGCACGGATGAATGTTTTTATAACAAAAACTACGTGAGAGAAAGACCGTATGGACCCCCAACAGGACCATCCCAACCACCTCCTCCAAGATATCAAGTTGGACCAAATATGAATCTGGTAGCAGGAGCAGACAGACCTCAACCTGTGTTGGGTCAACAACCTCCATTACCACAGGAAAATAGAGCCATGATTAGGTATGCTCAACCTTCTGAAGCATCACCAGGAACAAATAGTACACTTCAAGTTTCTTATTATGAGGAACCGAATGAGCCTTACGCAACAGAACCTGAATGACAAATGTACGCAGACGAAGCCTCTCAACCGTGGGGAAATAGCGAGGGTATGGCACCACCAACGTATGTAGCACAACCTTCAAGAGATCAATATTTGGCAGAAGAAAGATCGCTAATGTTCATTGCGAACCAGAATTACAAACCAAGAGGGTATCCTAATAGGCCGGACAACTTATGGGACCACCTCCTCGAAATCAACCACCAATTGGAAAGTGCTATAACTGTGGAAGTACAGATCATTGGGAGCGTAACTGCCCTTTCAAAGGCGAAAGAGTGAAAATTTTTGGGTTTTTGTGACGGATGTGGTGTGAATCACATATTGCCAGATTGCCCAAAGAATCCGGACAACAAGGGAAAAGCAACTATGAATATTGTGGGGGTGATACCAAGTGCAAGCAGCGGATCAGAAACCGATCCCATGATCCAAATCAATGCGATAACCAGAGCCCAAGCCAAGGACTTAGGGAAAAACGAGTCCTTGGAGGAAAAGGTCGAGTTGCCGATACCCACAGAGAATGAGAGTTTATCCGTGAGAAACCAACGAAAATCGTGGAAGGCGAAACGAGACAGGATGAAAACAAGAAGGTTGAAAACCCAAATTGTTATGCAAAACGAATTGCATGAAACAAAGGAGCAACTGAAACAAGAGAGAGAGAGAGAGAGAGTAAAACTGCTGAGGTTAACAACAAGCCGAGGAAAGCGTCCTCAGGGGGATCAGTCTTGGTTGAGAAAGTGCTAGAGCCGTTAGATGCTCTATTACAAGCGTACGAAGCAAGGCTAAAAACAAACCAAACCTTAGAGCAGAGATGGTTAACTTATCCTCAACCAGAAGTGGAAACGAAGCGTTTGGAAATGTGTAAACACCTCATTGAAACATCGCAAGCGTTGATGAAACCTAAGGTGGTTAGAACCCCAGAACAAGAAGTGCCGATTCACAGAGCGAGAAAAACTAAAAATCGATGAACCAAAACAAGTAAACGGACCCAGGCTTGAAATGATATTGTCACTGGATCACCGAGTGGTGCCGAATACGACTGATGACGCTAAGTCAATGACGATAATTCCAATTCCAGAAGTTGAATAACAATGGCCACAACACTTATGGGAAACCATTAGAAACAAAAAGAACGGAAGCGCAATGTTACAGTCTGCTCCAATTCCTGAGATTAATCTGTATAACGGATTTTATCCAGTAGATATACAATCGTTGTATGGGGATGCGAGAACGGAGGTTTCGATGGAAAGCAAAGCTCAATCCTTGAAAACCTTGCCTTCATTTATAGGTTAACACGAGGCACAATCGGAGATAAGGTTAGTTCCATCCCAGATGAGAACTATTCCACATATGGTTGACTCAAAAAGTCTTCAAGAGATGCTGTCGACACCTATAACATGCACAATCACGCTGTCCGAACTCTTGAGAGTTAGACCACACTTATGGGAGGACATGGGAAAACATTTGGAGCACAAAGGAGTAAAGATTCCTCTTCATACAAACCCTACGGGAGAAGAAAACAAACGTGAAGGTCAACCCAAAGCCCAACCAGTGCCCATAAACAAGGTCAGAGATTACTGTGAAGGCGAGGAGGGTAATACAACCTTACCTGTTGAATATCAGGATATAAAAACGATAGCTATCCTAAACAGTGGAGCGGGAGTGGCGATTGCTACAAAGCAAATCTGGGAGAAATGGGGCCGTCTAGCTCTCAGAAAAAGGAGAATGAAACTGCAACTTGCAGATGGGTATGTAGAGAGACCACTGGGAATCTTGGACCAAATAGTTGTAACTTCGTGTGGAATTAACTATGAGCACACCTTTGCTGTGGTGGATTTCGAGAAAACGAACAACTTCGACATTATTTTGGGACGACCTTTTATGCGTCAACTCAAAATGATACAAGATTGGGGGTACGACCAAATCTACCTAAGGCACGAAGAGCTAATAACGAAAATCAACATGAAGGATCACAGCTATAGAGACGTTGCAAAAACACCAGTGCAAGAATTTAATTCAACCACTGTAAATGAAAAAGAAATACCTGCATTGATGCAAATGAAAGCGCATGTTTAGATGTGTGGAGACATAATCAAAGAGGAATGCGTTTTGGAAAGATCCGTAGAAGACGAGGCTTATCTCCCAGAACCTTTCCCTGAACATTTATTTGAGCCATTCAGGTGGACTCAAATATTGTCAACCTTGGACGTATGTGTTAACGAATGCACGGCTACAAAATTTTGTGACGAAGAAGGATACGACCTAGTAACGTTGCAAATGGCTAGCGTCATCCTTGAGTCAGGATCGGAGAGCGAGGAACAAGAAGAACCACCACGTGAGAATGAGTGTAAAAGAATAATTGATGAGATATCTGTAGTGAACGATAAGAATCGGATCGAGGAGGAATTCACGGATTCACTAAAGGGTGACCTTCCATCACTGGATGATGAAATCCAAATGATAGAGGCTGATGATGAAAGATCAAGTGGATCAGAGACGAATAGGAAATACAGGTCGAGACAAGACAGGTTTTACGAGTTTCCTAACCAAAAACCTAATCGACAAGAGCGGTATAAGTTCAAGAGAACAAGAAAATCAAGGGTGAATAAGCATAATCCGATGCCTCTTGTCAATGACAGAACGGGATATCTAAAGCTTGTCAAAGCTGATGATTGTGTCAAAGACGAGGTCACTGGCCGGTTTATCAAAACTAAACCATGGAAAAACAACAAGAAAAACAGACACGAAAAGTGAACGACTAAGTCGCATAAAGGGGGGAAAATAGGGTCCTGAATGACCAAAATAGAGAGGAAAACGGAGTACAATAAGCTCAAGCGAACCCTCAGAGACATATGGACGACTGACTTTGAAACAAATGAGGACACGAGTTCTGACAAGATGGATGCACCGTCCCATCATAAGAAGTATACCATACAAGATAGGAAAATCATAGTGCAACAACCAATGAGGGAATTGAAGGAACCGGGTACATCGTACGATGGTCCTGAAAAATCCAAACAAATAGATCTAGCGGAGCCAGAAGAAGATCCAAAACTTGCATATATTGCCACGGATCTTACTGAAGAAGAGGAAAAGCTTTTGGTAGCTACTCTTAAACAATATAGAGATGTGTTTGCATGGCCATACAAAGATCTTAAGGGGGTGGATCCAAGTATATGTCAACACACAATACCCCTTAAGAATGACGCCAAACCCAGCAGACAACGTCCCTATACTTACAATGAAACGTTTGCCAAAAAGATCAAGGAGGAGATAGATAAACTTAAAGAGGCAGAGTTTATTTACGAAATTGAGCACACCGATTGGGTTTCACCGATTGTGGTGGTCCCAAAGAAAAATGGAAAGTTAAGAGTGTGCGTCAATCTCAAGAAAGTAAACGCTGCTACAATTCGGGACAACTATCCCCTACCCATTATTGATCATGTAATAGAAAGGGTGGCAGGAAAAGAGGCTTATAGTTTCTTAGATGGCTTTTCGGGTTACAACCAACTCTCAATAAAGCCAGAGGATCATCACAAAACGGCTTTTGCAAGTGAATGGGATATTTTTGCATTCCGGGTAATGAATTTTGGCTTAACAAATGCACCAGCCACATTTCAGAGGCTGATGGGTCATGCTTTTAAAGAATATCTAAGACAGTTCTTAGAAATTTACATGGATGACTTGTGCGTTTACTCTCTTGTAAGATTGGAGCACATAGAGCACTTGACCAAGGTGTTCGAAAATTGCAGACTATACCGGATTTGCCTGAATCTAGAGAAATGTGTCTTCATGGTAAGACATGGCAAAATATTGGGACATATAGTGTCCAAAAACGGTATTTCGACAGACATGGAGAAGATCAGCGTCATTGTTGATCTACCACGACCAGTAAAGGTAAAGAGGTACATGCATTTATGGGCCATTATGGACATTATCGCAGATTTATCTACTCATACACTATAATTGTAAAACCACTTTATGCGCTGATAACTAAATTTGAGTGGACGGATGAGTGTGAGAAAGCTTTTCAAAGTTTGAAGCAAAGGTTAATTTCCGCTCCAATTTTGAAGGCTCCGGATTGGGAAAAGATATTTCACATCCACGTAGATGCATCAGCGTATGCAATAGGATGCATACTTGCACAACCTGGAGAGAACAACATGGATTTTCCAATAAGTTACTCCAGTAGACAACTGAACAATGCAGAGAAGAATTACACAACAACTGAGAGGGAGGGTTTGGGTATGGTCTATGCGGTGAAAAAGTTTAGACACTACTTACTTTCCAATAAATTTGTATTCTTCGTTGATCACCAAGCACTGCTATACTTAGTAAACAAACCTTGCAGTACGGGAAGGATTGTTCGATGGTTCATCATACTGCTTGAGTTTGACTTCACGGTAGTAGTCAAAAAAGGAACTACACACCAAAGAGCGGTTCATTTATCTAGAATGATGCATGGAAGAAAAACCAGTAGGGGTTGATGATGTTTTGCCAGATGCATATCTTTTCAACATAGAAATGGTTCCAAGATGGAACGAGGATGTAATTCCTTTGCTGACTATCGGGTCATTGAATGTGACAAGACAACCATCTAGCATTGCAGCATCCAGATCATTGGTAATGTTGGCGGGCAGGCTATACAAACAGGGATCGGATCAAATCCTTAGGCTTTGTGTTGAATCGAGTGAACGGGAATTGTACCTAAACCAGGCTCATGTAAAAAAACGGGGATTCACAATGGGCATGCACAGATGTATCAAATATTGATGAGAATGGGTGTGTATTAGCCAAAAATGCAACATAGTGTTCATATGCATATCAAATCATGCGTTAGATGCACGCTTCAAAATCCAATAGAGCACGCGACTCTATTCAGATTATCTGTAGCACCCCGATGGAGTAACTACATTGTTGAATACCTCACCACCAGGATACTGCCTGAAGGGATGAGTAGATCACGTATCAAAAAGATCACGAAAGAGGCAGAAAACTATGTACTGATTGAGGACAATCTTTACAAGAGGGGAAAAAACAATCAATTGAGAATGTGCGCGACTAAAGAGGAATACATTCCTATCTTAGAGCAAGCACACGGTGGACAAGCTGGTGGACATTTCTCAGCTGACAAAACGGCCAAATCAATTCTTATTGCAGGCATATGGTGGCCTACACTATTCATGGACGCTGAGGAGTTTGTGAAACGATGTGACGATTGCCAGAAAACAAAAATTCCTAGAGCACGAGATGATATGCCCTTGAGGCCAATGATGGGAGCAAGAGCATTTGCGAAATGGGAAATAGATTTTGTAGGACCGATAGCGCCTTCGGGATATAAAACTCACACTCAATACATTATTGTGGCAACAGATTATCTAACAAAATGGGTGGAAGCGAAAGCAACAACCAGAAATGATGCAAAAACGACAGCACAATTTTTGTATGAGAACATTTTCACCAGATATGGCTTACCAATAGAGTTAGTGAGCGATAGAGGAACTCACTTCATCAATGAAGTGATCGAATTCATGTTGGATGAATTCATGGTAATTCACAGGAAGTCTGCTCCCTATCACCCACAAGCAAACGGCCAAGCAGAAAGTATGGATAAGATTTTGGTGACAATTCTCACCAAAATTGTTGGCGAATCGAGAGTTGACTGGGATCAAAAGCTGCATTCAGCTTTATGGGCATATAGAGTAGCTTACAAAACATCAATCGGAACGACATCGTTCAACATGGTTTATGGAATTCAAGCGATCTTGCCACTTGAATTTCTTATCCCCACGCTTCGGGTCGCTAAACAGTTAGAATGGACGGGCCATGAATTATCCAATCAGGTAGATGTCCTAGAAAAACTGGATGAAACTAGATTGAGAGCCGTTGCATCAATCTACGCGCAAAAACGAAACATAAAATCATTCTTTGATCAACATGTTATTAGCAAGGAATTTGCTACTGGGGATTATGTCTTAATGTATACCCTGAAACAGCATTCCCGAAAACTCAAAAAGCGAGGCAATGGATTCTATGTGATTCATGACATATCATCTAGCGGTGCCATTAAACTTGCGACATTAGAGGGAGAGGAAATGCCTAACTGGATTAGTGGTTGCAGACTAAAGAAATACAACCTACCACTAACCTCAGAGATGCTTGCCAAAATACAGGCTGCGAAGGAGCGCAAGAACAAAGCAAAGGAGACAAAAGCTCAAGTGCAGGAGGAGGCCAAAGTCAGGATTTTAAAACGAAAACAAAACTTACAACAACAAAGACTTCCTCAACCAGCAGAAACGACTCAAATTCCTTTTTCTATAATTCAAACTAATGAGCAATGGGAAACAGGAATCGATGTTCGCATCAATGTCAAACTTCTGTATGGCAGATATCAACGAGCATTGATTGACACAGGAGCAAGAGTCAATGTGGTCAACTTCTCCACTTACAGGATGCTTACAGATGAACCCCTAGTGCAATCCACACGTGATCTACAAGCCGTAAACGGTGCAACAATGCCAACATTGGGGATAGTAAACTTACCAATCAATATTGATGGAAATAGTTGTCCTCATCATTTTTTCGTAATGAAAGATGGAGAAATCAGAGAATCACTATTCTTGAGAGTTCCATGGATGAGAACGTACAATGCAGTCACTGAATGGTCAGAACATGCGTTAATGTACACACACGACTCTAATACGTACATGACTCCATTCGCCAAAACAGATCACTCGTGACCGACTATCCCCATCGACAAAAAGCAACCGACTCAACATCCAAAAACACCACAAAAGGTTATTCGAAGAGTATGGATAAAGAAAAGATTGATGCCCAACAAACCGAGCAAGATATGGCTACCTAAAGACAAACTCCAGACGGAAGGAGCACCATCTCAAAGACCTTCAGGAGTTACTCCAGAGTGGAAATGGCAACCAACACTGGAGAAAACTAAAGATTCGGTGACAGAGCTCGAAAAGAAACCCAAAACTCAAAACAAGAAGCCCGAACCTCTAGAATGGCACTGGAAACCAGTGAAAACTAAAGTCAAATCTCTAAACATGCAACAAACCGCATACAAATGGGTTCCAAAAATAGTTGCCATCACAACACCCATAATCAGGGAAAGAGCAATTCGACTGCAAGCTCTTCTGTTCCATACACAGCTACCCTCGCCATCAAAAGCCATTGAAAACTACATTCAGTCCCCGCATCTTGCACAACACCTTGTTACCCAACGCATTGTCTCAAACATCAGAATAGGGCCACATTACACGGCCATGCATAGACACAAATTCCAAAACCCATGCACATGCACCCAACCTTCGTCCGGGACGACTCAGAGAAGGAAGGGGGGAGTAATTGATGAATCTAGCAGTCCGGGCCATTAAGGGGTCCAACGTGTATATATGTACATAATGTGTGTGTTTTTTCATTATTTAGAGTTCAATTTCGAACATATTCGATCAAAACCTGGCATTTTTAGCGTTTTTTTATCATCCGACCAGCATAATAATGAGCTGTAATGACAAAATCCGGAGCATTGGGATGCTTCTAGAGAAAATATATGATTAGGGATGAGTATAATAATTTTGGCTAATTTTTGCCAGTTAATAAGTATTTTCAATTTATTTTGTTTGATTTTCGTTAATAAAACATCAAAAATTAAAAAATATCGCTCACAAGTGTCGGAATCAAGTTCTGGAAGCAAACGGCGAAGTATCATGATAAGGTTATCAAGAATGGAAGATATGAAGCTAATCTGAAGATGTTGAATTTCAGCCTTAGTAATCATGAATACATTTCGCCAAAATCGCATCAAATGGTCATACGACGCCGGAATGACAAGCGGTTCGACCCACAGGTGGTATGCAGATTATATCGTGGAAAATCAGCCCTATGTCACAAAAATCTCGGGAAGATATAGGCCAGGTAGGCCAAATTCTAGCTCATTGTTCATTTTCACATTTTGAGAGAGAGAAGAAGAGAGCTTCTTGACCTAGAGCGAGCTGCCACATTTCTACCCCGTACAGATGATCGGACCCAACATTTTATACCAGATTTCACAGGTATGTTCCTTATCAAGTAAAGATCAAGTCTATTACGCATGCAAGTGCGAATCGTTGCACAAACGGGCGAAGCGATCAAATCAAAGTCGGATCGGGTCAAATAGGTCAAGGGCCCTTAGAGGCATCCAAACAAAAAATTTTCCAGGCACAGAACACATCAATGTGCTCCCCACAAGGTCAGGAACAAAGCCATAGGATCAAATCACAGTTTGGTGGTGGTACACCGATCGCGATCGGTGTACCTCACAGACAAAATTTGGGACAGAATATGCAAAAAACCTCCCCTCAGCCTCGCCTACAATCTGCTGGTGTCAAAATTAATTTTGGCCTCTGTGGTACGATCGCGATCGGTGTCCCCAGATGCAGTTTTGCAAATTTTGATTTGGCCCAGGCTTGGAACTCAATTAAAAGTACACTCTCTTGAATTTTCAAGGAAAATGTACAAATTTTGCTCATGGAATGGGCCTAATTTGTCAAACACAACCGAAAAGGGAAAATTTGACCTACAACTACCAAAATCCGGTTAAACATAATGATGGATAGTTTGAAAGGCACACTTGTCCGACCAAGAGTCAAAATAGTTGTAGAAAACCTCGAATGGATCTCAGAATCTCCTACAAGTACAGATATAGTCATTTCAGTCTCGAATGATGACACAAAGATAGAATTGGAGCCGAACCAATGCCAAAGACCAAAAGGTGACTTAGGGATGCTCAAGTATCACATGGATATCCAAGGAATGCCTGAAAAATGCACAAATCTGGAAAAACATCCTAAGATAGGGTATAAAGTGCCTGACCAAGTCAAAATCAGACAATGGAGTAGGCTGATGGTAGCAGCACCTCATGGAAGCAGTGGGAGCTCTAAAACTAACTTCAACTAACTCCAAGATCCAACCAAATTATATTAGGAAAACCCAATATGGCTAGACTTAGTAAAATAAGGTCAAACAGTGGAAAATTGCTCTAATTTGTTCATTTTAAGTCCAAACTTGGAAATAAATCATCAGTGGGCTAGGCAGGCATAGGGGTCCATGACCACCTAGTTTTCACAAAAAAAAGCTCAGGTACTATGATTGCGATCGGTGTACCTCAGCATCAGATTTTAACCAAAACCTTACAGATCCCTTGTGTACATCTTGTTCAAGTCACCAACCATTGACGAAGTTTCAAGCCATTTGGACATCCAAAACTCATAAAAAGACAAAGTCTAGTCCAAAACTCCCTTGTAACCCAAAATTGGGACCTGTAAACTCAAAAGTGGTTCAAATGAAACACAGAGTGGACCAAAATGACCCTCCAACTATCAGCAACCCAATCATGTGATCAAATCTAATTTTGGCCTCTGTACTATGATCGCGATCGGTGTTCCTCAGGTCCATAATTGGCTTAGATTTTAATCAGTCATAGCTCTAGTCTTCCTAGTCCCACTGGTGAAATATGGACAAGAATGGATGAAATTTGTTCAAGTTATGATCAGTTTTAACTTATGAACTGTTTTTTACTAAAAGTCTAAATGCGATTGATTGCAAAGGGAAAATCCTGACAGCTTGTGGTTCTCCTGACATAGAATGCCTTGCCAAAAGAAAGAAAGGCTGTCATAATAATCAATATCTAATTCTCCTAAATGATTTTCTCATATTAAACTGATCATTTAATGTGGGGAAGTGCCAAGGGAGAAAAAGCTAGAATATTGGTTAAGTTAGCAGACCGGCCACAATAGGGATCCAAAGGAGGGAAAATAGGGATCCAAAGGGGGGGCCATCTGCAAAAGAGCCATGTGAAACAACGGGCTAAAAAGACCCTAAGGTTCAGCCCATTAAGACTTCCAAAATGCTAAGGTTCCAAAATTCAAAGGTTGTGTCCAAAGGTCAACCTTAGGGAAAATTGGATGCTTAGTGTGTGCCCAAAAAGTCTTTCTACATCCCTACATGGGAGGGGGCGAGCCCCAAAGCTAGGGGATGAGAGAGAAAGCCACACACACACACACAGGCTCCCTTTACACAAAGGGAATGAGGGACACATGTCAGCTCCCTAGGCCAGATGCCCACAAGGTATGCCCAATTCCTATTGGAAGACCCTTGAAGTGGACCAATGAGAATTAGGCTAGAGTAAATCTAGTTTAATTAATTTAAAAACATTTAATAAAAGAAACCAATAAGAATTAAGTGTCCTAGAAGACTATTGGGCAGTCTCCCAAGGGGTCCAATGAGCATTCAGGAGCCCCATGGCTTGCCTGATTCCTATTGGCCAGGAGGCAAAGGGGTCCAATGAGAGTTTAGTTTAATTATTTAATTATCTAAAGCTCTCACAAAAGGGGAAAGGGGGACACATGTCAGAAGGCTATCACTTATGCTGCTTAATCCCTATTGGCTTGACCTGGGGAGGTCCAATGAGGCAAAAGCCAGACTAACTTAGCAGCTAGGGCTTCGCCCAAGAGAGAGAGGGGGCTGATTTTTGCTTGGCATTGACACACACACTTTCACACTTGACCATGTGTGAAGGGAAAATACTCTATCTCCTCCCAAGCTTTAATGGAGAGCTCATCACCTACTCCAAGCTTGTGAGATAGAAGCCTACATCAACACTCTCTTGGCATGTGGATGCAAATCCAACCAAGAGCCAAGCTTCAATGCATGCTCATCTTCTCTACCAAGCTAATTACTAAGCTAAGCTATGCTAATATGAGTGATTATGTGAGGAGATGTACTTCTTTCTCGTAAGATACTTCTTTTTCCTCTCAATCTACTCTCATACCCTGCTAGCTCTCACCATCTTCGAAGGTGTGTGAGGTCTTGGGTCTGAGAACGGGGATAATTCAAGTTGTGTTTGATTAAGTGTTTTGCTTGGTGTATGAAGCTTCCATCTTCATTGCACTAGCTCGTCTTGAAGGAACACAAAGAATTGTATTGTACAATGTCTCTCTTGATGGGAGAAACCATAATACAAAGCCTTTTGGAGGGGGGACCGGCTCCATGCAAATCCGGTCCTCAACTGTTGTCAATAGCTTAATTGCTCTCTCTTTTGAAAGTATTGTCGATGCTATCTAACTAGGTGTTATGCTTTTTGTTGCTCTCTCCACCCAAGCACTCTTGTAATTCTCATTAGGAATCAACTCTAATGAAATGCTCACTATGTTCATGCTAATTTCCGCTACACATAAGATTTTAGGCCATTAAATGTTACATTGGTATCAGAGCTCAAGGTTTCTCTTTTCTTGCTCAAGAAGGGAGGTCCTCAAGCTCGCTACAAATGGTTGGTATTATTAATTTCCTGTGAGTAAGTAGAATAGGGATTTTTCAGCCTTGCAGTGCGCCTGCCTTTGTGCAGTTAACGGGGCATCACCGTCGAGAGCTATGGTCTTAATAGTGGAGTCCTACGGGGCTTTTGCCTACGGCTTAACCACTATTGAGCTATTAGAAGCTTGACAGGAGCCGGTGCTGTTTTGGTGTCGAAAGACCCTCTCTTCTATTCCTTGCAATTAATGGTATTCGAGCCGCGGGTACAGTAGCTTGAGTGCTTTTTCTAAAGGGGTAAAGAGGAGTAGCAACTAGGGCTTGAAGTGCCAAAGTACACCTAAAAAGTTTACACCTAAAAGTTGTTAGAATGGCTGACAATATTAAAGAGAGTGAAATTAATGTTGATAACTTTGATTTTGCTCATGAGCAAGCTACTAATGATGCTTCAATGCTTGTTAATTATCTTGTTTCTAGGCTTCAACAAGCCATGGGCAATCCATCTCTCCAAAGTGAAGTGCAACGGCAGCTCCGTGCTCACGGGATTCTCCAAGCTCATCACCATGACGAGAGAACACCTAGGAAGCCTCCTTGTGAGACTACCAAAAGAGGTCTCTCTCCGATTCGGGAAGAAGAAGAGAATCCATATGAAGGGCTCAAGAACTTACTTCTTGATGATGCATCTCCTTCCCAAAGGAGAACTCAAGAGCCTCCATCGAAGGAACGAGAAAGAAGCGAGTCTCCCGCCACCTCGGCGGAGATGGCTCCACGAAGACGGCGGGCTAAACGCTCTCCATCACCACCAAAGCGGAGAAGACCATCACACTCTTCTCCACGCCATAATTCAAAGAGGGATGATAAAAAGCAAGAGAAGAAAAAGGCGAGAAAGAGGACACCCTCTTCTCCATCTTCTTTATCCTCTTCCTCTTATGAAAGCTATGGTGAAGACGACAAAGATCAAGACAAGAAAAAGGCGAGAAAGAGGTCACCCTCTTCTCCACCTTCTTCAAATTCTTCATCTTCTGAAGAAAGTGATGGTGGAACTTTTGAACCATCAAAAAGAAGAGGCCATAGGAAATCCTATGCCGCATGGAAGAGGTCGTCCAAGCTGAAGAAATTCAAAGAGGGAGGGAAGAGCATCTCTTTCCTTACCTATGATGGCACCTTCGGTGCTACAGACAAAGTTTTGGCCTTTATCCAGCAATTTGATGCGGCGTTTGGAGATGAGGGCTTCACGGAGTCCTCTAAGCTATGCCATGTAGCTATGCACTTTCAAAAGTCCGCCAGACAATGGTGGTCTAGCCTACGAGCCAACGGTGAAGCTCCACGAACATGGAAGGATTTAAGAGCTTCCATTATGAAGCAGTTTTTGGCCACCGATGCCAAAGACAAAGTACTCACCGAATGGCGAAGCTTAAAGCTCTCTCCCAATGAATCCATCCACAAATATGTAGACAAGTTTTGGGACCTACAACTCAAAGCCACTGTCTTCAAAAAGTTGGATTTTGGAGAGCAAAAGCAACAATTTTGTGCGGGCTTAACCGAAGAAATGGCGGAGTATGTCAACTCCCAAAGGCCACGTACCATATCGGCGGTAATACACCATACTATGGTGGCCTCGCGAATCAATTTCCAAACGGGGGGTAAAAGAAATAATAAGCCCCTGGAAAACAAAGGTTCCAATGAGCCTAAGGGGAAGGACAATGTCCAAAAGTCTCCTAAGGGAAATTCCAACAAAGCTAAAGAGAAGGGAGTTTACAAAGGAAAGAATAAACTCTCTCCTGAAGAGCTTGAGCGTTATCGTAAAGATAACCGGTGTTTCAAGTGCGGCGAACAAGGGCATGCGTACCGCGCTTGTCCCCAAAAGAACAACCGCCAAGATCCTCCTAGAGCTTCTTTGGTTGAAATCCAAGAGGAGGAGATTCACCAAACTCACCACAAAGGATCTCCTCTATGCCATGCTTGGGGAAAGGTAAGAGAACATGATGCTTTTATTCTCTTTGACCCTGGTTCTACTCACAATTTCATATCTATGGAGTTAGCCACCAAGCTAGGCATACAATCCTACGAGATGGGAGATATCCTACCCGCAGACAGTGCCTTCAAGGGGCAAGAAGCTTCAGTCACTCCCTTAATCGGGAAATTGAGGCTTCATGTCCAAGGCTATGTGGACAAAGAGGATTTCTTTATCTCTCCTCTCAAGCATGAGGATGTAATCCTAGGGGCACCATGGTTTGACCGTCTGGCTGTCCAAATTTCCTGAAAGGAGAATCTCCTTTAAGTTCAGGGAAAAGGACATGTATATAGATGCTAGGGAGATGGGTAACACCATCCCCATTGTACATACACCAGCTTTCAACAAGTCAATAAAGAGCTCTATTTCCGTGTACATGATTTTTGTTAAAGATTCTCAAAATGAACCTAATGCTTTAGCAAAAGAAAATAAAAGCAACCAAAAGGAATTAGAGTTATCCAATTTTCTCAAGGGGTTTCAAGATACAAAAAACAAAAGCTCGGCAAAAAACAAAAGCTACATGAACGCAGGGCCGATGCTAACAAGAATAGCATATCAAGCCTTGGGAATGATTGAAGATCTGCCAGCTGCCAGCTCTCAAACGGCCCTAATCCAGAAAGCAAAGCTGGTTGCTCATTCAGTAAGGACGACCCCTGGTGCCCCCTGGTGCGACATCATCGCGCTAAGCAAAGGCCTCCAACAAAAGCTCGAGTGATGAAGAAAAAACGGAGACTAAAGAAGAAGGAAAATCTCAAGAATCGAAAGACAAAGGGCCATCAGAGTTTGAAGAAAGCGAGGAGGAAGACTCCACAAAGCCGCTCGAGAGAAAAAGAAGGGAGATAAGTGCAGTACCGCAGTCGGACCTTCACAAAGCATATGCAGAAGCCCAACAAAGAGTCGAGGAAAGGATAACCAAGTTATGGGCTGACAGACAGGCAAGAGCCGCTGCAACACAAAAAACACAAAAAAGAAGATTCGAAAAGGAAAGGCAAGAAAGAATAGAAAATGCAGCTCGCATACGGGTTGAGAAGCAAAGGTGAGAAGCAGAGCAAAAGGCTGTAGAAGTGGACATTTCTTTGCAGTCCACTGAAGGAACGAACGAGAAAGATGCAGTTGATGAAACAAACCAAGCAGAGCATCTAAAGAAGATCCAAAGAGAGAGGAATGTGGAAGTGCAACGGGCGGCGGATCTGACCCGCCAAAGAATCATCAAGATTTTAAAGAAAAGAAAAGCAGAAGCATCTGCTTCGCAACGAGGGGAAGACGCTTCCAAAAAGAGGCATGTACGAGAAGAAGCAAGCCCACCTCCTCCCTCACCTAAAACATCGCCTCCTGCCTCGCTCAAATCACCACCTCCTCCCTTGCCGAAATCTCCTCCTCCTCCCCCTTCTCCATCGAACAAAAAACAACCACCTCCTCCTCCTTCAACATCACAAAAGGAGTTTATACCTCCTACAGAAGCAATCGGATACCACGAAGCCTGCCAGGCAGTTGCTGATTTTGATTATAAGCAAACTTTAAAGGAATTAGAAAGACAATTCCAATGCCAGCACGTGGTGCTGAGTGAAAAGGAAAGGCAGTTACAGGAGGCCCAACAAAAGCAAGCATCTGGGCAAGAGGAGTTAGAGAGACTGAGAGCGTGACTAGAACTCACAACGGAGGAAAGAGACCTTGAGCAAAAGTAGGCTCAATCTATGATCAAAGATTTGGTGGACGTCATGACAGATTTGACCGCCCACCAAAGAAAAGGAATGCCAAGAGTTGACGGCAAGAGTACAGAAAGCAACGGAACAGCTTGCCTATGAGATCGCAAGATTTCAGAGACTTAACAGTTCATACAACACTGTCAAAAGCACTCTGACAACCTTGATGGCCAATCAGGAACCTACTGGAGCATTGGTCTCCACATCTGACAATGCCACAACAGTGAACACTATAGCGGCACTGAAATCAGAGCTAGAGCAAGAAAAGCTTCAAAGACAGCTGCTCGTATCAGGAATGGTGGCTCAGACGACGGCAAATGTGCAAAAGCTAAAAGAACTGGAGTAGCAACAACTAGCTCAAGCAAGCACCGAATTACAGACTCAGAAGCAGATCGGTGACACATTGCTGAAGGAAAAAGAAGATCTGATTTTTCAAAAACAAATCAGAGCAGACAAATCCCAGAGTCAACCGCAACTGCTGCCCGGACTGATTTGCCTGACAACAAGTGCCTGATTTGCCTGAAACATCACACCAAGGGCAACAGGAGCATGAATTTGAAGGGCCAGATCTGGATATTAGAGATGAGCTCAATGAGAGCATTAAGGACATGCCAGAGGGGCCAGCAAAAGAGTACATGCTCTATGAAAAGAAGATAATGGAGTCAGCGGCCCTGGCCTACTTACAGCCAGAAGAGCAGGTGGAAGGGTTTGGCCATGAGTACCTCCCACTTCCTCTGCTATGCCATGAAGCAATTCTGTGGAAAGAAAAGATGCGGCCAGCCCTACCACAAAACAAAGAAGGGGGTTACGAAGGCATTGCACTAACAACGAAAGAAGCCCAGATGCTTGTCGATGACCACCCAAAGTGGAGGCAGAAGTTGTTGGACAAACAGCCACATGATCTAACTAACTACCACAAAGCTCCTCAGCATATACAAATAGATCCTACTTTCTGACCAGTCCCTAGAAGACGCACATGGAAGGATTTTGCCACATGGAAAGGCCCTAGGCCACAAAAACTGAATTACCCGGTCTTGACAGCTCATCAGTCCCCTACAGTAGCCTACATGATCAACACACTGAATTCAACAATCACATTGCTATGGGATGTCCCCGACGTGGCGTGTCAAATGCTAGTAAAGATAGCCCGGATGATCGTCACCTGCATCCAGGTGTTTAAAGACACTGAAGGCGATGATCATCCGTGGAATCTGTTCTTGGAAGGACATAGAGAGATCTACTGGAATCTCCAAGATTCACCGCCACGACACGTTTTGATGGCAATGTACTCCAAGATAATGTACCTGCCCTCACACTACTTGCAGACATTCGAAGAGGCCTTCGTCACAGGATTCTTCGAAATTGACTCACGGATTTTCCATCCTATGGCGAAGGACCTCAAGGCACGATACGTAGCATACCAACACACGTTATCTGAAAATCCATTCAGACAGCATCAAGAAGCACTGGAAGCTGTCCTTCGAACAAGAAGTTTTTCAGCAACACTTGCTTCATTGGAGCCACATCAACGGCCAAAACAATGAACATGCACGAGGGCGTGCAAGGATAAGGAAGGGGGGAGTGTTTGGCAGACGAAGCGACAAGCGGCCGTTTCCAGAGAAGGATCATATTTTTATGAGAAACCTTTGTAAAATTCTTTTGTAAGGAAGCATCTCTAAGTCGAGAACTTGTCAAAGGATTTATGATTATTCTTCTGGGAGCAATTGTGTATTAGAGAGCCAGTTAGAAGTTTAGGAGCTTTTGGCCGGACAAGCCATTTGTAAAGACCTAATCTATAAAGGTCATTTTTTGTAAGTTTG
Source organism: Adiantum capillus-veneris (assembly GCF_014529385.1). Taxonomy (NCBI): domain Eukaryota; kingdom Viridiplantae; phylum Streptophyta; class Polypodiopsida; order Polypodiales; family Pteridaceae; genus Adiantum; species Adiantum capillus-veneris. The sequence continues at coordinate 72,105,819 of NC_140952.1, forward strand.
AACATGATCTTTTTGATGAAAAACTGAGAAGACAGCGTACGTTTGAGAGCTCCTTCTTGTTCCAACTTGTAATCTTCGCCATTGTGGCTACGGTAATCCAAATTCAGATTTGTTTATTGCATTGTGTTCCTCTTACCTTGCTCTTCCATTCAAGTGTAATCATTCAAGATTTGGTGTAGGTTTTCAACTACGAGTTTGAGGCTTTAAATCGCTATTTTGATGCGTGTTTTATGTTGTTTTGACCCTAGGAGGGGCTTTAGGGACCCTAAAACGACCCATTAGGATCACCTGTTCGCTGTTTTTGCTGACTTTGGGACGAACGATGGCGATCTTTGTACCTCTCCAGAATACTGTGATAGTGATAGGATATGTTCCTGATAATCCCCTGTAGCTTCCCTTCAAGTTTCGTGCGATTCCGATATGATTTGCATGGTAAACGGGCGTGATGACTGTAGAGCTGTGTAGAAGGACATAGGCAGATTACTTGGCGGTAATCCGTTTGATTTGCTTGTAGAGTTAGTAGTTGCATCTCTTTGAGTTCACTTCATTAGGATTGACACCCTAGTGAGTTTCCATGCCTCATCCGAGTCGCTTCCCTTGTATTGATAAATATGTTCATGATTGAGAGCTATGCTATGGACGTCCGTCGCGGCGACCCGCAAACATTGGCACCGCTGCCGAGGAATGCACCTTAGGTGATGAGTGACCGAGTGCGCAGTTAGATTCCTTAAAAAAGATCAATCCACAATGCTATGACAGTGATAGGATATGTTCCTCATAATCCTCTGTAGCTTCCCTTCAAGTTTCGTGCGATTCCGATATGATTTGCATGGTAAACGGGCATGATGACTGTAGAGCTGTGTAGAAGGACATAGGCAGATTACTTGGCGGTAATGCGTTTGATTTGCTTGTAGAGTTAGTAGTTGCATCTCTTCGAGTTCACTTCATTAGGATTGACACCCTAGTGAGTTTCCATGCCTCATCCGAGTCGCTTCCCTTGTATTGATAAATATGTTGATGCTTGAGGGCTATGCTATGGACGTCCGTCACGACGACCCGCAAACATCATGATATCATCAGTTTCTTAGATACAAGAGAATGTCCTAAAGGGTATACCAAGGGCCAAAAACAATGGCTTGTCCGAAAGGCAACAAGATACCACCTTATAAACATCACCTTGTACTGCAAGGGCAAAGACCAAATCCTCAGGCGAGGACCAATCCCCAGTGAAATCACAGAGGTAATCTCAAGTTTCCATGATGGTGTTTGTGGCGGCCACTTTGCTCTAGAGATTACTAGTAGGAAGATTCTACATGCAGGATTCTCTTGGCCTAGCCTGAATAGGGATGTGCATCATTGGTGTAAAACATGCAGAGCTTGTCAAGTATCCAGTGATCGAACACTAACCTGTGAGCCACAGACCCCTATCATCTCATATGGCCCATCTGAGAAGTGGGGAATAGATGAAATTGGTCCTTTACCAAGGGCCCAGTCGGGTAAACTTTACATTCTAGTTGGTGTAGACTACATGAACCGATGGACGAAAGTAGCAGCCACCACACGCATTACAACCCAAGAAGTGGCGAAGTTCATATTTGAGCACATTTGTTGAGGCTTTGGCACACCTCTGGAGATAATATCTGATAGAGGGCCAGGTTTCAAAGGCGACTTGGTGGGATGAAAAAGCTAGGTATCACATGCCGACACTCAACTCCATACTATCCACAAGGCAATGGTCTAGTAGAAAAGGTAAATGGTATGATCTGTAAGACCATCACAAAGCAAGTGAATAACCACACAAGTGATTGGGATAAGCATCTCATGGACGCTCTTTGGGCCTACCACACGACATTCCAAACATCACTAGGTTTCACCCTTTCCATTTGGTATATGGAAAAGAGGCCATTCTACCCATCGAGGTGTAGATAGCTAGCTTGCGAGTCATGGCTAGTTCAGTTACAGTGCCCAATTGCCCATCTCCACAACCACATCTTAGATCTAGAAAGGCTTCACTTAGACATGGAAGATGCGATCAACCACTATGCAACGCAAACAGAACGGCGTCGACTCACATTCAATCAAGGGCTTAAGGAAAAGGGTTTGAAGAAAGGCATGTTACTATTGAGATACGACAACCTATTCGACACTAGGAAAGATAATAAGTTTCATCCTAGATGGGAAGGGCCATTCATCATCAAAAAGTGATACGCCAATGGTAGCTACAAATTGATGGAGGCTGATGGTTGAATTCACAAGACTAGGGTCAATGAATGGAGGCTCAAAAGGTACTTCTTAAGATTTGATCTAGAGTTCATGGTAGATATTCCAGAGGAGACAGAACCCTCCAACTCCGCTACTAGAGAATCAGAGGTAGAGATAGAGGCATGAATGCCTCTAGCCAGAAGGGGAGGGCGGCTTTGGCTTTTAGGCCACGAGAACAAACCCCACTCGGGAGGAGCCTTATGATGTAAACAAATGAAAAAACATTTTTTTGTTTTGCAAACCGCCACCACCACCACCACGCCACCGCCACCCCCCTTGCTCGCGTGCATGCAGGAGTCCCCCCCCCCCTTTAGCACCCCCTCTCCCTCTCCTCCATTATCTCCCACCCTCTCTCTCCTCCATTATCTCCGCCACCCCCTCTCTCTCCCTCTCGTTTGTCTGCAAGCAGCCATCTCTCTCTCTCTCTCTCTCTCTCTCTCTCTCTCTCTCTCTCTCATCAACCAGGGGACCACCATGAGACAGGCTCACTCTCTCCCTCCTAACACACGCCACACACACTCTCTCTCGTTCCCCCACACACTCACACACACCCACACCCACCCACACACACACACACACACATACACACATACACACACTCGCTCTCTCTCCATCTCTCACTCTGGCCATACCTCTCTCTCTCTCTCTCTCTCGTTCTCTGCGTAGTAAAACTCTCTCTCTCTCTCTCTCTCTCTCCCTCCACACACACACACACACACACACACACACACACACACACACACACACACACACACACACACACACACACACACACACACTTACCTACTCACATATACGCACCTACACACGCACACACTCCCACATAGACCTACTCTCTCTTTTACCACACACATACACACACACACACACACACACACACACACACACACACACACACACACACACACACACACGCTATTACACTAGTCATTTCTCAAGTGTCACCACTTTATTTACTTTGAAAGAAACTTTGTTTTTTCCAAAAAAACCCCCCTCCTTGCTCTTCACTTTTACATGTCTAGTAGACCATCCATGACATGATCACACAAACAGCTGTCACAGTAGAAACAGGTGTTTGGACGTTCTGACAAAGGTAGGATTCGAGTAGATAAGAGTACACCACACTCCAAGGTTCGTGGTGTGATATTGAAATACCCTCTGAGTGGCTGGCCATAACTGCGATACAAAAAAATCTTTCGAAATGGAAGAAACTGCGCTAGCAGATATAATCGTTCTGAAAAAACTCGCTTCATTGAATATTCTACATAATAGTATCATGGCCCTATACCCATTGCTTCAGTTACCATCGCCAGACGAATGTTATTCCTAAAATGTTCTCTACCCCAAAGTGTCACCCTGGTCACTCAGTTCTGATATGTCCACCACTTCGTCTGAGTCATATATGTGCCTAACTGCGGAAATAAAAGCCGTTCATAACAGAGGAGTGTGGCTCGCTTAGTAGACTCACTTGACTGCAGAAGATGTGCAATAGATATTTCTAAAACCTGTTCCCCAGTATGAGCCATAACAGATAAATATGTAGAATACACCCGATGACAATGTTAGATGTTTACTTTTAACTCGCAATCAGCTACTCTCAACAGTTGCTATACACTGGTTTGTTAAAGAGATACTCGTCTTATATAGACTGATTAATGACTGAACCCAATGGTTGTGTTTAACAAGAAGGAAATCACTTTACTTTGTAGGCCTCGTCTAGTTTTGCTTTAGCTTCTGTCTCTAAATCTGTCCTAATGGACGGAGCTTTTACCTTAGACTCTGAAGGGATAAGATGTTATGGATTACTGGCGGTTTGTATCCAACCAATATTGAGAGCACAAGCTCGTATAAAGACCGTATATCAATTTTTAAAAATATGGGCTTACATACACTTGCTATCTATTGCCACTTGCAAGTTAACACATAAATTGGTTTGATAGTTTGTTATAGTGTGTTATTGTGAATGTGGGACTGCCTTATACATAAAGGGAAAACATTCCTTGTATAACTCTCACCGTATGAGGTTTTTGTATTCTCTGCAGTACCCTATTGTGTGTATCGCGCACTGGGGTTCTGCCGCTTGTAAGGAATTTCCTTGCTTTGCTGAGCTGAGACGTTTTGTGAGCTCTCTTCTGGCTTCTCATTCCCAGATCTTGTGCTGAGTATGATCCCGGAGTGAATGGTCTTTAAGGCCGGCCTCGATGGGGAAGCGTGCAGTTTTCATGCCCGTCTGTAGCGTGACATAAGCTCACCTATAAATGGATCATCAAGTGAGCGCCTATGCTCACTTAGCACTGTGATTTGTGACCTCTGTGTTGCTTTCAATTCTACGTTGTTGTGTGACTTCATCATGCCGAAAAAAGTGATAAAGCTATCATGGAGGCTTCTGCTTCAAACTTACAGGTTATATTTCTGTTGGTTTCAAAATTTAAAAAAAAGAGGAGATATTGTAGATCGGATTCTGCCTGTTTGCTTAACGGGAAGTCATGCTTCAAATTTATGATTGATATATTAGTGAACATTGGTAAAATGTAATTGCTCTTGGATCTGATGCTTGAGGAATTGTTTGGACTGGGTACTGGATGAATTTTGAAAATTATGGCTGGGGCATTTGGCTACCGGATGATTATGACTCTAGAAGTTTACTGCAGGGCAGCCGAATGGGGTGTAATGTGATGAGGATGTTGATGGTATGCATATCATTAAATGGTTGGTGATTTGAAAGCATTTAAAACTGAGAAATTATTAAAGCTTGAAAATATCTATTGACATGGCTTTTTTGCCGGGGTTGTTGCTTACTAAGGTATAATTTGCAGGTTATATTTCTGTTGGTTTCTAATTTTTTAAAAAAGGGGGGATACTGTTAATCGGATGCTGCCTGTTTGCTTGACGGGAATTAATGCTTCAAAATTATGATTGAGATATCAGTTAACATTGGTAAATTTTAAACTGCTCTTTCAACTTGATCTGGTGCTTGAGGAATTGTTCGGACTGGTTACTGGATGGAATTTTGGAAACTGTGGCTGGGGCATAGTGTTACCGGATGACTGTGACTCGAGCAGTTTACTATATGGCAGCCTAGTGGAATGTAATGGGATGAAGATATTGAAGTTATGCATATCATTAAATGGTTGTTGATTTGAAGCATTAAAAAATGTCTGCTTACATTGCTTTTTGCCGGGGTTGTTGCTTACTAGTTGTAATTTGGAGGCCAAAATGAAACTTTTTAGGAATTGTTGTAACTCACCAAAGGTAAGAAACCCTAAAAATGGTTAGCTCAAGGGTGACTTACTCCTTCTCACTTGGTTCTGTACTTGGAATTATGAGTATTTACTAGCATGGATATGGATTTTTTACTCTCTCTAGCTTACTATACGGACTGAAGGTAAGAAGTCTTATTTTAATTTTTTAATAATAAACCCGGGTCTAGAACCGATTTATCTGATATAGGGAAATATGGTATTTGTTTACCTCTAGACTGTTGGAAGATATGAGCCTCATAGACTAAAGTTGAAGATTCCCATTTTATAAACATTTTGAAAGAACAAATTCCTGGTCTATAAATCACGGTATTTTTGGGATTTGATAAATATGACTCTGTTGGATTGGAAATGACAGCTCTCTTGTCGATATATCTGTATGGCTGTATTGTGGTTTGGAAGGCATTCTGTCTATTAAGGAAAGGGTAGTTCTGATTGGCTGAGGATGCCGATATATCTGTATGGCTGTATTATGGTTTGGAAGGCATTCTGTCTATTAAGGAAAGGGTAGTTCTGACTGGCTGAGGATGCCGATTTCTTGAAGAAGGTAAGTATGAATCAGTCACTGCAGGGATTTGAATCGGGCTGATGGTTTTATAAAAATATATAAAATATGTATTGCTCAAAACTGGGAGCGGGAGCAGAGATTGTCGGATTCCCTGATAAAGTTGTAAAACAAAAGATTCGGTTTACAGCCCGATATCTCGTATTTATGTGAACTTTACTTGGCCTACTGGTATGCAATATCTACTACTGGAAGTTTATAGATGTTCTTGGCTTGATACGTTTACTTCGATTATATTTCGGAAATTGTCTGGACTTGCTCTATTGACTGAGCTATCTAAAAAACTATTGTATGATGTCTGGTTTTATTACGAACTTTGACAAAAGTTTGTCAGTCATTGCATAATGACAGCGGCAATTTTTTATAATATTTTGGATTATAGCTTGAAAGGGCGTAGATCTGAAAAGTAGTTAAAGATCTCTGGTTTATAAAAAATATATATATACTTGGAATTTTTTTTGGATTAAGATCTGGTCCGAAAGTTGAATTTTTTTTTCTCATTTTGAATTAAGTGTTGTCCATAACTAAAATCTGGCCTTTAATGGAAGTTAGTTTGTAGTTCTCTCTAGTCGGATTAAGAAGGTAGTTCGTGTCTGGCTTGGATAATCTGCCCAAAAAAACTTACTAAGGTTTTGAACTTTTTTTAAAGTTTTTAGATCCTAAAATTAAACAGCTACACTATGATGAATTCACTTTCCGTATTGGATTGGCAATAATCCACGGATCTTTTTTATTTTAAACAAGATACTAGATAAGAACTGTGTTTTTTTTAAAAGTGACATGGATAACAACTGGGATGCCCAGCATCACCTGCGTATAGTCACGTGCTAACGAATTGTTTTCTTGTGGCTATGGGTGCAGGTAAGGGCTACCTTCTTTTAAAGCATTCAGTTCTAAGTTATTGATGACTATGGATGTTCGCTTAACTTGAAGCTACATTACTCCGAAGTTGGGGATGGCTTCACCCCATGATTTACATTGATGACCACTTTTTGGGGCCACTTCACGTGGTTTTGAGAAGCATTATTGAAAAGAAATGAGTGCCGGGTGTGCGGATGATGCAAAAAGGTGACAACTATGCACTGCGAGGTCAGTTTTTGGCCTGTTCGGGGTCCGTTTGAGGTCATCTAAAAGGCCACGGGTGCCCAAATAATAAAGCTAAGTGTGGGAACTGAAAAAACTGAGAGAAGACCAGAAAAAACGTGGAGAAGAGAGGAGGAACAGCTGCAAGTGTGTTTTTGCTATTTTTGGAGCATTTTTTGGCCCTAAACTGCTCATCCGAGGTCGGATTTGAGCACTGTGACATTGTAGGGTGGGGTTTTGGGCGTTCCGGCCACAATGGCGCTGTCCATTTTGCCAAATTCCTCACAGATTTTCTGATGTTTTTCTGTGTAATCTTCTCCGGTGAGTGAAGCCTCTGCTTAACTTTGTGGTTGTATCTGGTGTATTTTCTCAATACTGTGTAAACTATTTACCCCATTGGTGTTGGGCTGAGCTTCATTGAGTCTAAACAACAGCAATTTGCCTCCTTTGAGCTGAATTGAGAGTGTGTGTGTGAGTGTGTATGTGTGAGTGTTGAGTGGGCAAGTGGGAAATCTCTCTCTTCTCACTCCGTCTGTGTGTTTCCTGTTTCGGCCAGGCTGGTTATGTAAGCCGAGTGGTGCCCCATAATGTGTGTGTGTATCATCCCAAGAGTGTGTGTCGGGTCATTATAGAGGCGTTGTGTGTGTTTCCATCCCGCTCACATTCTTTTGGCGCCCCCACGGAGGATCTTCTTCGAGTACCTTCTGCTTCGAGCTTCAAGCTTCAAGATTCGGGGCTACAGGTTACAAGATACAGGTACAAGTGATTCAGACAGGTACAGGTAGCTGGAGTACAGTGATATACTAGCAGTGATGTCACTTGCAGTTGTTGTGGGTATGCATCACTTGGCGCCTATTTGAGCGCATTGTCTGCTGGATTGTACATTACTTGTGGAAACTGCCATTGTACGCATTTGTGGAGCCATACTTGGTTGTATTTGGCAGTCCCAGCCATTTCTGAGACTTGGTCTGGAAGATAGTCATTTCTAAGACTTGACTATACGCGATTTGCATTAGCCTTCGTGTGAGGGTCGATAGCATGAGGTTTTTATTGAGTTGGGGGATTCTCAAATGTGGAGATCCTTTCGATGATACAGGTAGGTGGAGCACCCTTTTTGTGACCTCGCCATAGGCTATGTACTAGTGAGTCCTACTTGATGCTCAGGTTCTATTGTTGACAGTTTATGCATACATATACAGTCTATATTTTGGGTTCCTACTGCTCTATTTGTGGGGAAACTTGCCAAAATTTTTCCAAGTTATGATGGCTGGTTTTTTGGTCTTTTGAGCCATTTATGCTGTTATGTTGCTGAAATTTTGGCAAAATCAGAGGTTAAGTCAGGTGTGCCTTCTTGGGAGCTTCATGGTTGGCTTTAATGGATGATCAAAATGGCCCTCAATTCACTCCATTTCATTTAACTCAAAGAATCCAGATAAATGTTCATGTGTCCAAGAAGATTTTTTTCCAGCAGTGCATAGTCTTTATGTTCGGGCCAAGAAGATTATGAGAGATCTTGGAATGTCCTTTGCCTGTTGTAATTCCGATGATCAACTATGAAAACTCATTTGATGTGCATGTGTTTGTCCTTATCTAAAGTTGAGCTCCATTGAAGTTTCTAGGGATTGGGTAGTCAAAAGTTTTGGGTTCTTGCACGTGTGTTCAAAGGGGTTCTCAAAGCATTGTAACTTGGGTAGCCATGGCTATCTCTTATCCGGAGTTTCATGGAAGAAGTGATGAAGATGTGGAAGATTTTTTGGAAAAGATGGAGGTTGCCTGCATTAGCAACTAGATTCATGACCCTGTGCAGATGTTATGTCTTCTCCAAATTTGTTTGAAGAGTGATGCACGAGTCTGGTCCAAAGCATTTGAAGAGGAGTTGCGTGCAGCGGATCCACCTGTAAGATTGAGTTGGGACAATGTAAGGCATGGGTTGGAAGTGGAGTTTGTGAAGATAGAAGATCCTGACAAAGTGTGGCAAGAAGTACAAGGTTTGGTGCAAAAGGAAGGTGAGCCAATAGATGCGTACATACGTAAGTTCTCATTGGTATGGGAGCAAATGTGCAAGGCCTTAGCACCACAAGTACCCCCGCCTGACATGATGAAGAAGGACAGGTTCTTGGCTGGTCTTTGGGAGAATATACGTTGGAGAGTGGCGCTAAAGAAGCCTAGGACATATGAAGATGCACTAGAGGTAGTGAGGAACAAAGAGTGGAAGCTGAGGAAAATGAGCCAGTTAGGGGTGGAGTCTTTGCCCATGAGGTCTGAATTTCAGCCTATGGACTCTTTACAAGGTCGCATGCTAGGGGTTCATCACAAACCAGTGGTTACTGTTACTACTCAGGTTATGCCAGCAGTGGTCACTACAACAGTGCAAGATGATGGGCTAAGGCAAGACATGAGGCAAATGGTAGATTTAATGAAGAATCTCAGCCTAAACATGCTAAGTCAAGTGGGAAATAATCGAGGTCGAGGGAGGTTTGCAAATCAGCCAGGAGGTGAAGAAAGGCCTAGGAATGGTGTTGGACAAAGCAATGGTAGGTTTTGAAGGCAGACGCCCACATGTTACAACTGTGGAGAGTTGGGTCACATCAGCCTGCAATGTGATAAGCCACCAAGGATGGGGGGAGACATGTATCCATTGCCAAGACAGGTGCTTACTAGGTCAAATGATTATGGCATCGAAATTAAGGGAGACGAAGGAACCAGTGGACTGACCCAGGAGGAAAAGGGAAAGACAAAAGTGCTAAGTGTAGTCACATTGGAGAAGGCATCAAAGCTAGAGGATACATTAGTGATGGCTATTGGGAAGAGGACCACAGAGGATAAGGAAGGAAGAAGTGCCCCAGGTCCTAGTAAGAAGAAAGGAAAGAGCCATGAAGGCGAGGATGTCAAGGCCAAGAGGAAAAGGAGAGCTTATCGAAAGTTTCATGTTTCAGATTTTCCACTAGGGGATGGGCAATTAAGCTATGACTTGAAGGAGGATCTGACGAGCAGAAAGGCAGATGTTACTTTTGGGCAGCTTATATAGATGGTGCCTAAGCTAAAGCGACAGTGGAAGAGGATGGTTAACCCAATGGAGAAAGAGCCAGAGAGAGGTTCAGTAAAGGTGTTGGCAATGGATGAGTTACCAGACATTTGTCCAATAGTAGATGTGTGGCATAAAAGGAAAAATTTAGGACAAGGTTATGTGGATGGCGGAGCCCAAATATGCGTCATAACACACTCATGCGTTGAGAAGATGGGTCTCACAGTGGCTGGGGTGTCAGGTTTTCGGATCAGATTGGCAAACCATTAGAAAGTAAAATGCTTGGGTGTTGTAAAGATCTTAGAAGTGGAGGCATATGATGCAAAGGTAGTGGTTGATTTTCATGTGATTCCAGCAGGGTTGGGAGAATATCCTACACTAAGATTACCTTGCACATACCTAAGTGTGCGTCGTACTCCATCCAAATGTGGCTTCCTCGGAAGCTGCATGAACTGACTCTCCAAGACTACTGTGTAGCTCAAGTCTGGCCTCGTGATAGTCAAGTAGATTAGACTACCCACCATTCTCCTGTACATATTGACATCCTCAACAACATCACCCTCCTCTGCACTCAGCTTTGCATTCACATCCAAGGGAATAGAAATTGGCTTACAATCAGCCATACCATACTTTGACAACATGTCCAAAGCATACTGTCTCTGTGATAGCCATACACCCTCTGGAGTCCTGATCACCTCAATGCCAAGAAAGTAGCGCAACTCGCCCAAATATTTCATTTCAAACTCCTGTTTGAGAAGACCCTTCACATGGTCAATCTCGATAGCATTGTCACCAACAATAATAAGGTCATCTACATATATGGTAATGACCACAATCCCCACATCACTCTCACGTACATAGAGTGAATGATCAGCATGAGCTCTCCTAAAACCAATACTAACAAGATACTTGGCAATCCTGTCATACCATGCTCTAGAGCCCTGCTTCAAACCATACAAAGCTTTGAGAAGCCTGCATACATAATCTGGGTAACCTAGATCGACATAACCAGGTGGTTGATCCATATACACTTCCTCTTACAACTCACCATTAAAGAAGGAATTATTTACATCCATTTGATGCATAATCCATCCTCTAGATGCAGCCACTGCTATGACAGCTCTCACAGTCATCATCTTTGCCACTGGAGCAAAGGTCTCCTCATAGTCTATGCCATACGTCTGTGCATAACCCTTTGCGACCAGCCTTGCCTTGTGACGCTCAATGTTACCATCAGCCTTATGCTTGGTTTTATACACCCATTTACAGCCAATAGCTTTCTTGCCACTTGGCAATGGCACCAACTCCCATGTGTCGTTTGCTTCCAATGCAGCCATCTCTTCATTCATTGCATCATCCCAATGCACATTTCCAACTGCATCCTCAAAACATGTGGGCTCCACATCCTGTATCACCTTAGCCATGTAGGCTTGGTGATGCGCTAGATACCCATCATAAGTCAATTTTTGAACTGGATTTTTGACTCTGCTAGATCTGCGCGGTCCTGGGTCACTCCTTTGCCCTCTAGCATCTTCTTGTACTTTCCTTACACCAGGTGTCCTGACAACCGGAATTCCAAATTCCTCATCAAGACTTTGTTCAGAACCATCTGAATCCATGTTTACGTGTGAAAAAACTGATGATGCATCAGCCATAAAGGGAGGTTCATCAACCTTTTCCTTTCCTTTTCGTGATACATTCCCTGTACCTGTTGGTGGAGTAACCTGCGTACGTAGTCTACCATTTCATGGTTTCTCAACAGAGCCACGAGAAGAGGACTCTTGTGGTCCACTCAAAACTTGTGATTGTGGCCTCACATTTTGTACAACCACATCATCTTTTACATCAACCCCAATAGTGCCATGTGCATTACTGTACCAGCTGCTCATCTCATCAAAGACTACATCTCTGCTCACTCGTAATTCTCGTGTAGTAGGATTGTAGCACCTGTACCCCTTTTGTTCAAGGGAATATCCCACAAGAATACATTTCTCTGATTTAGGATCCAATTTTCTACGCAACTCATCTGGTACATGAACGTAAGCTATGCAGCCAAACACTTTCAAGTGTGCCAAATCAGGCTTTGTACCTGTAAACTTTTCCTCAGGTGTTACATCATGCACCGCAGCTGTAGGTGTCCTGTTCATAATGTACACAGCTGTATTTACGGCTTCAGCCCAGAAATGATGAGGCATGTTCTTCTCATTCATCAATGCACGTGAAACCTCTGCAATGTGCCTATTTTTCCTTTCTGCGACCCCATTCTGCTGTGGAGTATATCTGCATGTAAACTGCCTGCGTATACCATGCATTCGTAGAAAATCTGAAAAATCATTGGAGAAGTACTCTCCCCCTCCATCTGACCTCAATGTCTTGATTTGCATATCTGTCTCCTTCTCAATCATGACTTTGAAGTCTTGAAAGTGACCAAACACTTCACTTTTGTTACGCATGAAGTAGACCCATACTTTCCTTGTATGGTCATCAATGAAAGAGACATAATACCTGCAGCCATGTATTCTTGCAGTATTGGTTGGACCCCAAACATCTGTGTGCACCACCTCAAGTGGATTTTTACATACATTGCGCTCATGTGGAAATGAGCCCTTTGGCTGTTTTCCAAACTGGCATGCTGCACACACTTTATGCATACCATCCACCTTGAATTTGGGCAAACCTTTTACAATCTGTTTTGATTGCATGCTGCGCAATCTCTGCTCATTGACATGGCCAATGCGTTTGTGCCAAATGTCAACATCAGCCACAACACCTGTGCCCTGTGCAAATAATGCAGCTTTTACCTCAGGCATGTCTACATTCAGCGTAAACATTCTACCCACACATTTGCCCTCTGTGATCAGCTTACAGCCATTCTGGAAATCTTCTACATAACAGCCATTCGGATTGAAGTGAACTTGCAAACCCTGCTCAACCATTCGTCCAACAGAAACAAGATTCTTTGTAATGTTTGGGACATGAAGTACATCTGCTAAGTACTTTGATTTCCCACTCTTCGTATTTAGAGGTATGTCCCCTACATGAGCAATGGGGTGAGCTGTGTCATCTCCTGTCTGCACATAGCCTGACACATGTGGTTTGCACATATCTCTAAACCACTCTCCACGAGACGTCATGTGATTAGAGGCACCTGAATCCACATACCAAACATCATCTTGGGTGGAATTCTCTGCAGTCATTGTATTCATTACATGCTGCATAACAAACATGCACTCGTTTTTGCTGTCATCTGCATCTCTGCTAGTAGATGCATAGTTGCCCCGTTCTCTCTTTCCACTTGCTTTTCCCTTTGGACAGTCACGTGACATGTGACCTCTTTCACCGCAAGTCCAACATTCTCTGCTATCTGGAGTATGTTGCTGCCTGCTTGATCCTGCACCATGACCTCTTTGACTCCCCCTGCCTTGAGACTGGTTTCCCCTGCCACCTGTATTGTTTTGATTTGATTGACCTTCCAGAAATTGGCCCCTGCAACCCCTTGGGCCTCGACCACAACCTCTACCTCTACCTCTATTGGAGTTAGAATAGAAGGCTTGTTCAGAATTATTTCTGCCATGAGAAGAAGATGTTTCAAGGTTCTTCTCCTCCAGAATAAGCATAGAAATCAAATCTTGGAACACGGGGATGTCGTCTCTTGTATTCATGGAAGACCTGAAATGTACATACTCATCTCCTAGACCATCCAAGCATGCACGGACAATGTCATCATCTTCCACTGAGACTTTAATAGATCCAAGAGCCTCAATGACACTCTTGATCTTCAAGGCATAATCATTGATTGAGAGGTTGTTCCTCTTAACCTGATTTAGCTCCGACTTTAGTTGAAGCTTCCTGGCCTTGGTGTTCACCTCGAACACTCTGCCTAAGTTTCTCCATGCAATGGCGGGGGTTTCAGCATCCTGTAGATAGCCCATCATGCCATTTGTGATGCTCATAGAAAGCCAATACATCACTTTGCTCTGGCCTTGTTGCCAGTCCCTCAAAGCTTTCCTTTGTTTTGTTGTAGCATTTGCCTCGGGAATCTCTGGTTCCTTTTCATTGTCTCCTTCTACATAGTCCCAATAACCTTTTCCTTTTAGGAAATTTATTATTCTGAACTTCCATGAAGGGTAGTTATTTTTCTCAAGCTTCTCAGTAACAATCTGACTGAAACCGTCAGACATCTTGAAGCACTAAGACAAAATAGCTGCAATCTACAAAAACCTGCAAATCTGTTGAACCTACTATCGTGGTACCTATAACGCTTCCTACACTCAACGAGTGTCCACAATCAAACGTACATACAACCACAGTACTTGTACATTAAATCTCTGTGTAGTGCACTTCAGAAACCTGTTCAGAAATCTGGTCGTGGATTGCGAACGAAGGGATTGTGATGCTCTTGCTCTCTTAGCCTCTCTTGCCCGCACCAGGCTCTGATACCATGTAAAGAATGAGGATGCAAGAGAGATACACAAGACAAGCACAAAGCACACAGAGATGGAAAGCTTCTTCTTCTTCTTTACAGAAAAGAGAGTACAAAATGCCTAAGTGCTAAAGCTGAAAAGTAGCACATATGTACATGCGGTCACTGAGTGTGAACTCGCTAGAAGCGTACTAGGCTGGCACTATAAGTGTAGTCCAGCTGTAGAATCACTGGCAGAGATCCTCCGTGTCGGTCACCCAACGCGCCAGTGAGTAAATGCCGTAAGCGGCCAAGACCCGTAGTGGATGCTAGCTCAAGGTGTAGAGCTCGACATCTCAACAATTGCTACATAGTATTGCCATTTGGGTTGTCAAATGGACCTTCCTTATATCAAGAGAGAGAAAATTGGGTGTTGGAACCATTCGTTGGTAGTTGTGTTAAAGCTTTTATGGATGACTTCTGTGTTTATAGCAGTAGGGCTGAACACCATGAGAAGCTGCAGATGGTATTGGCTCGATATGATGAATGTGGAGGACAACTAAATCCAAAGAAATGTCATCTAGCACAGCCAAGGGTGAAGTTATTGGGCCATATGGTGTCAGAAAATGGCATTGAGGCTGATCCAGATAAGGTTAAGTCTATTATTCTTCTTCCATCACCTACGAGTACGAAGCAATTGGCAACTTTTATACACAAAGTGAAGTACATTGTCCCATTGTCTTCGCAGCTCCTTTATCCATTACAACAAGTGGCAAAGCATGATCCATTGCAATGGGATGACAAGTGTGAAGAAGTGTTTCAAGAGGTGAAAGAGGTGTTAGGGGGGTTGTCAGCCATGCAGGCTCCTGATTGGGAGAAAGTGTTTTATGTAAATCCATCAGTAGGGGATGATGCCATTGGAGCCATGCTATTGCAAAAGGGGGAGGGCAGCCATTATATGAGTCCAGTGTATTGTGCAAGCCGAGTGAAGTTGGTAGCGGAAAGAAAATTCTCGGAAGTAGAGCTAGTGATGGCCAGTGTAATATTTGCTTGTCGACGATTTCGTCAATACTTGCTACCACGGCCTTTTGTTTTCTTGATGAGTTATGATTTTTTGCCACAGTTAATTAATGGTACTAACATGTCAAATGTGGTGAAGAAATGGGTAATTGAGCTGCAAGAGTTTGAGTTCTCTTTCCTAGTGGAAGATAGTACAAGGGCTACCCTAGCTGATTTGTTGACCTACAAGGAGAATCCCCTTATTGTTAAGGAAGAGGTGGTGAGAAAGGTAGTTGAAGAAGTGCCACAGATGAGCAATGCACATGTGTTGTTCTTTGATGGTTCATACAGAAAGAGCCATGATGCAACTTCAGGGGGTATAACACTTTATGATCCAGAGGGGAAGCTAGTATGCAAGAGAGGGTTCAAATTGGATGCTCATAGTAACAATGAGGCTGGATATGCTACTCTGGAAGCCGGATTACACATTTGTTTGAAGCATGGGGTTCGAAGGTTGAGAATAAAAGGTGATGCCATGTTAGTGGTGAAGCAAGTGCTGGGTGTGTGGAAGAGCAAGAACACCTCATTGAAGGAAATGTGCTTCAGAATTAAAGGCCTGTTAAAAAAGTTTGAAGCATGGAGCATCAGACACATTGAACGTGCTCTAAATGGAGAAGCACATGAAGCAGCTCAAAGCATGATTGGGGAGCTATTTGTGTTGAGGACCAGTTTACCTCTTTATCATGGTCGGGAAATTTTGGCTCAAGAAGAGGAGTTTTTGCTAACAGGAATCATTCCAAAGGACATTCCGAAGTCTAAGAAGTATGGTTTTGTGCGTAGAGCATCCAGGTACAAATTGATTGGTGATGTCTTATACATGAAAGGGGCTGATCTCGTGTTGAGACGTGTACCTTGGCGGGAGGAGCTTTACAGAGTGTTGGAAGAGAATCATGAAGGCGCATGTGGCGGACATTTTGCTCTAAAGATCACCTTGCATAAGATCTTGCAAGAAGGGTATGTTTGGCCTAGTTTGCACAAGGATGTTCACCATTGGTGTAGGTCTTGCAATAGGTGTCAAGCATTTGGGAAGAGAGTGTTGAAGCCAGAGTAACGAAAAACCATTATGGCGTTTGATGTGTTTGAAAAGTGGGGGATTGATGCAATAGGCCCGTTACATATCACAAGTAGGGGGAAAAGCTATATTTTGACTGCAGTGGACTATCTCTCTAAATGGGCAGAGGCTATAGCAGTAAAAAAAATCACTGCAAAGGATGTTGCAAAATTTGTGTACGATGAAATATGTTTTAAGTTTGGGGCTCCATTGGAGCTACTTTCAGATAAGGGGCCAGGATTTAGAGCCAACTACTAGATTTTTTATGTGCGAAGATGAAGATTAGGCATCAGCATACAACTCCTTATTACCCGCAGTGTAATGGCTTAAATGAAAGATTCAATGGTGAGTTGGTACAAATTCTTTCGAAGGTGACAGAGCACCAAGGAAAGAATTGGGATTTGGAATTGCCTAGTGCGTTATGGGCTTACCGTACTTCGGTGAAGACAGGTACAAGGTTTACTCCATTTCATTTGGTATATGGAAAGGAAGCACTATTGCCTGTCGAGGTAGAGTTGCCTGCAGTAAAGATGCTAGAAAAGTTGCTTGGGCCGCCTAGTGATACATTCAAAGAGAGGCTCTTACAGTTACAAGAGGTTCAATTGGACAGGATGAGTGCATTGGAACATTATGGGCAGATGCAGGATAAAGCTTTGGCAAGGATAAATGAAAAGTTCAAAAGTAAGGGTATCAAGAAGCATGACTTGGTTTTGTGCTACAATAGTAAGCTGGACAACACCTTCCAAAAGAAGTTTCAAATTAAGTGAGAAGGCCCTTTCAAGGTAGTGGAGTGTTTTCCAAGTGGCACATATCAGCTGGCTCTACTGGATGGTGTTCTACATAAGTGAAGGGTAAATGGATTGCATCTTAAATTGTATCATGCTAGATTGATGATGGTGGAGCAAGATGAGCTGTCTGTGGATCAAGCAGTGTTTGTGAGGGATGAGGAGACCTGTGATGCGGCGAGTCTCATATCTCTTTTTGCTGCTGCTGATCATGAATGATCTAGCAGGCTAGGGGATGGGCAAATTATGTCAGGAGTTTTTTGAAGCAATGGATTGTGCATATATACATATACATGCATGGTGCATCAAATAAAGAATTGCCCATTTTTCAGAGCCAGGTGGTTACGTGGGGCCCACATGTGTACAGGTAGGACAGGGTGTACATAGTGCATCGATTTTCACTATTACCAGTACTAGTGTGTTTTTTCTATAATAAAGAGGAGTTGTTAGCATGTAAAACTTCTCGAGGAAGCTATCCACGGGCCGATGACATGAGGTAAGCAGGTGCGTCAGATGGCATCTAGTGGCGTCAAGACGTCGAATGGGGTCAATATTTGCACGTGGAGAAGTACGGACACAACGTGGGTTTTTTCTTGTGAGAGTTATGCAGAAAGGTCATCATTAGGAACACTTTTTGGGGCCAATTCACGTGGTTGCGAGACGCATTATTGAAAAGAAATGAGTGCCAGGTGTGCGGATGATGCAAAAAGGTGACAACTTTGCACTGCGAGGTCAGTTTTTGGCCTGTTCGGGGTCCGTTTGAGGTCATCTAAAAGACCACGGGTGCCCAACTAATAAAGCTAAGTGTGGGAACTGAAAAAACTGAGAGAAGACCAGAAAAAACATGGAGAAGAGAGGAGGAACAGCCGCAAGTGTGTTTTTGCTATTTTTGGAGCATTTTTTGACCCTAAACTGCTCGGATTTGAGCACTGCGACATTGTAGGGTGGGGTTTTTGGGCATTCTGGATGCAATGGCACTGTCCATTTTGCCAAATTCCTCATAGATTTTCTGCTGTGTTTCTGTGTAATCTTATCTGGTGAGTGAAGTCTCTGCTTAACTTTGTGGTTGTATCTGGTGTATTTCCTCAATACTGTGTAAACTATTTGCCCCATTGGTGTTGGGCTGAGCTTCATTGAGTCTAAACAATAGCAATTTTTATCCTTTGAGCTGAATTGAGAGAGTGTGTGTGAGTGTGTATGTGTGAGTGTTGAGTGGGCAAGTGGGAAATCTCTCTCTTCTCACCCCGTCTGTGTGTTTCCTGTCTCGGCCAAGCTGGTTATGTAAGCCGAGTGGTGCCCCGTAATGTGTGTGTTTATCATCCCAAGAGTGTGTGTGGGTCATTATAGAGGCGTTGTGTGTGTTTCCATCCCGCTCACAACGTGTAGGTTGTTCTCTCTCAGACCCTAGTTCTAGTTTAAAAATCTCCTACTATTATATAATTTATTATATGATAATAGGCTGGGGTGCTATCACACTGTCACTGTGGTCCTTATTGACCTGACTGGTGAAAGGTTGCTAGCACTACCATTGCACTCTATATTATCACTTTTCAGAAAAATTTCCCCTGTTTTTTACTTTCCATTTCACTAGTTTATTACGTCTGTCTACCGGGTTACTGGAAAGCTCACTGCAAGAATAACGGTCTGTTTTGACCCAGAGAAAAGAGCTCTGATTTCAGAAAAACTACGGCTTGCTAAAGAAATTGAAAGCTTCTTTCCTATATCTCTCATAGAATTCGGCCCTATCTGCACAGGGCTGTAAAATTCAATAAGAAGTAAAAATCTATATAAGAGTTTCGACACCACCCAACTCTTCCTTACGATGTAATCTAACTAATGTTCTTGAAAATCTATGCAGATTGTTTCCTTATCCCAAGGGCTCTCTCTTCCTATGGAACCCCTTTCCGTCACTGCGTTACTTATGTTAAAGTGTATACAAGATAGTGAGGCTTCTGCCTTAATTTGTGATGCCTCTAAGGATTCTAGTCTGTCTCTTGTCCAGCTTATTTCTTTTGACCAATGGATGAAGGTTCCTGCTCTCCTTGTTAAGAATAAATCTGATGGTATCAACCTATTGCTGGAGTTTGCTTCTAATCTAGCTGGTATTTCCAAAACCCATATGCAAGACTTAGCTTCCTTCTCGTCTAAAGGATCTGAACTTTCCAATCTCCTCAGAAAATTTTGCAGGCTTAGTCCCATCTTTATTACGGCTCCCTCCACTCCTATAGTCCCTCCTCCTAACAGCCTATTTTGTAGGGATGGTGCTGCTTTGGAAGCAGTAAAAGAGTTTCAGAAGGACCTTTGGTCACTTAGTGAAGCGTCCCTGTTGGATATGGTGCCGAAAGTATCTAGGGCCTTTCCTTTTTTACCTTCACGTCAGATTGAGGTAGAATCCTTGGGGGTAGAGCGCAAACTTTGGCTGTTCCCAAATAAAGGGTTTATTGCACCTATTTCGATGGAAACTTGGGTCTTCCTTGCCAACTTGGCACCTTCCACTATTGAGGAGTGCAAACTTAAAGTCCTCAAAGGAATTCAGCTTTTGGATAAAGGTGATCTGATTAAAGCTCCGTTCAATATGAATTTCCTGGATGAAAAAAAGTGTGGTTTAAATACTGGGTTATATGCAAGAACCAAAGGTGTGATGACCTTTAGTAAAAAAAATGCAGATTACTATACTGAAACAGTATGGAATGTATTCAGGCTGTACCTTAAGTGTGCTTGTAGGTTTTTAAACCCTAAAGCTTCTTGCGAGTCAAGCATCATCTGGTTTGACCATGCAATTTGGTTTGCCCTCAACAATCTACCGAGTATCTTTCCTGACAAAGCTGAAGAATTTCATCTCTCCCTCTTTTGCTCATGGCTTGGTGGTCAAGCTAGGGAGCTGGTCCTGGCTCAGATCGCTTTTATTCAATACAGATCTATTATGTGTGACACCCTCCACGAGCTTGGTTCAGATGAGTGTGGCACTCTTCTAACCACATATGGCAGTTACAAAGGAATAAAGAGTATTGTGGGGAAAATCAAGCCTAGTATTGATGATGATGAAACTCAAGTCTCCAAACGTCCTAACACTCTCATCTCTCCTGCTGCTTCTTACACCTCTTTTTTGACTCCCTCCTCGAGTGATGCTGTTTTTGGAAGAGGGAGGGGTAGAAGTTATGTTAGAGGCCGGGGAA
The DNA here is from genome assembly GCF_014529385.1 of Adiantum capillus-veneris. Lineage (NCBI taxonomy): Eukaryota > Viridiplantae > Streptophyta > Polypodiopsida > Polypodiales > Pteridaceae > Adiantum > Adiantum capillus-veneris. The sequence continues at coordinate 72,126,487 of NC_140952.1, forward strand.
GGAACCTACCAATCAGAAATCTTTTGGATATGTAATTTACAGGTACAGAAGAACGCCTGTGGCAGACTCTGCCTACCGCCAAAGGATGAAGCTTGTAATAGAGTATTTTCACATTGCTTGTTTACTAGCAAGATTTTGGATTTCTTTACTCCTCAAGCTATCTTTTCAGAATGTTTTGGACATGTTTTTGGATCAACTCTATTACTAAATGATGTGATGTTTGGTTGGAAATACTTGCCACTTATCAAGAATCGTTTTTATTCGAATGAATTCCTGCGTAATGAGAAAGTTCCTATCTGTTCTTGTCATCTTTTTCCGAAGTTTTGTAAGACTTTTGCTAACTTTGGCTCACATGTGTGTACTACAGAGGTTGGAATTATATCTGATATTCCTATAAGGAACCTCTTGAAAAAAGGCTTGAACCATATTCCCCCTTTTCCACTAAATCCTCAGCTGGCCTTAGTGGCTCTACTTGAATGCCTGGCTGACTTGGCCTTAAAACTCCAACTGGAGGAAGAAGCTAACATTCTACTTACCTCTACACTAAAAAATCTTTTTTGGATAAGGTTAGGCTTATGCCGCAAGAATGGCTTTGCTCTGATACTACTTGGTTACCCTTAATTTTGAAACTTCCATTTCAGAAGTTAAGGACAAATGGTTCATTATTGGACTTGATAAAGCCTCTAATACTGCTTCCTTATTTGTAAAAGGTTAGCATTTGAATCCGCATACTCTAGGCTCAACGGTCTTGAATTTTTAAAAATGGATACATCTCCGCTGGATACTGTGACACTTTTAAATATTGAACTTGCTAGACTAGGTTATTATCCAAACTCTCTGAAAATTCCTGTTCTCTTCCCAACTTATAAAAATCATAAGCATAAATTTAGATGGATTTCTGACGCTTCCAATAGTCTTTTTTCCCAGATTACAAATGATATCACTTACTGCTTAAATCCTATTTTGGAAGAAATTGAAGCAATTTGCGCTATCAAACGCAAGGATCTCAAAATATTCAGAAATATAGATTGCTGCCCTTTTTGGATCATAAAAAACGCTACTGAGGTTTCTATTAACCTCCCAGATAACATTTTCTCTATCTTTACGGCAGACATAACACAATGTTATGAGAATATTCCTCTAAATGGACCTGAAGGTCTGTTTAATACTCTATCTATTCTTATAAAGTTAGCTTTTTCTCACAGAAAAAAGCTCGGATTTACATGTATCTCAACTAAAATGCATAAAGGCTGGGTAAAACAATCGAATAAATCCACTCCTTTTGTATTTAAAGAGGATGATTTGTATAAATATATCTCTTGGCTCCTTAATAGCTGCTGCATCCAAGTTGGTGCTACCTGCTACAAACAAATTTTAGGTATCCCAGTGGGATTTTCATGCTCTCCAATTATGTGTAATCTTTATCTATGTCACTACAAATACCAATGGATCTTAAAAATGATTAGTAACCCTGATAATACGTTGACACTTACACACTTTTAGCACTCCTTCAGGTTTATGGATGACTTATGTAGCCTTAATAATCCAATGTTCCAGGATACACTTAAAGATATTTATCCGTCTTGTCTTAACATCGAACCAACGTACTCTGATAGAGTTTTATGGCAAGACAAATGAATCGTTTCCAAGACTCACTTCTTGAATATGGAGTTTACGCTTACCTCCCCATTTGCGGGTAATTTTTATACGAGGTTCTTCTGGAAAAAGGGAAAATCTCAAACTCTTATCCTTTGAATTTACAAAAAGAAAAAGCAATAGACCTTTCAAAAACTCACTACATACCTGTCTAGGTATGCTCTTTATTATTGTATATGCCTCGTCTGACAATTTTATAGCATTTGAAGGAATCACTACCCTTATTAACAAATTTATTAATAACGGGTTTTCAAAAAAAGACCTTGTCG